>NC_083109.1:45453501-46653501 GCF_949774975.1 Lagenorhynchus albirostris | reverse complement strand
CGTTATCTCCTGCTGAGAGGTGAGGAAACTGAAGTTCTAAAAAGGGATGCAGAGTCCCCAGGGTCCATTAGCATTGGCGACAGAGCAGGGACACAGACCCTGGCACGGGGAAGCCTAGATTTAAACAGACTCTCACTGTTCTGCTGCCCTACACTCTGCGTCTTCAGAACAGGGTTATTAAAACGTCATGTACATGAGGTCAAACCTTCCAGAAAATTCTGGAAACAGCCCTCACAGAACTCTAAATAAACCCAAAGCCACAGGAAACCCACTTTTCTCCCATTACAGTATTGTGTTCACCCTCGAATAGAACCCAGAGAACAAAACCCGTCTACCCTGGGCCTGCTCTTATGGAAGCAGCGGTCCCTGTAAATCACCTTTACCCTGAGAAGTGACCCCCCCCCCAGAGTCCCCAGGGATTGTACTGGATGCAAACATAATTCCCTAATGGACACTTTCTCTAAATAAAATGCGTTTTGTTGTTTTGGCATGAATCCATACACTAATTCTAAGAATGAATCATTTATTGAAAAGCCTTAGCAAATAGACAGGGTTCTCAATATGCTGGACCTTGACCCCTGCCTGTGGGAATCCTCAGATGTCACTTTCTTCATCCTCATTTGCTCCGAGTCTGTGGTCAATGTGACAGTTGTCAATATGACAGATCAACCGCTAAGGTACATTTACATATATACTCTTGAAATGGAAGCAAGAGTATATGTGAATGATTACACGGACGCACACACACACACACACACACACACACACACACACACACCCTCCCTGTTGTGGACTGGTCTACCCCAGGCAGAACAATTTAGCTTTAATGGGAAGATGTCAATTTGCGACTAAGTGTCTCATAAGGACAAATCTCCTGGCTAGCCTGGGTCCTGGTAAACTCCCAGCAAGAGCACAGGCTCAGCCAACCAGGGGACTTGAACCAGCTCAGCAGATGTCTAATTAATGCCCGCTGTCAGCTGCTCAAATGTCACTGATGGAGCCTCTCTCTCCGCAGCCACTGTTATAATGACAAAGATCACGCGTTGATGTCGCTGTGCTCCTGGGTCAACGTGGTGGTTGGTAAAATGACGGCCATAGACCGAGCAGCTAAGCAGGTCATTGTTTCAAGAGAAGAAGTCGTGCTCTACGACCACCTTGTCCTCTGCACCGGGCAGCAGTACCAGGTGAGCCCTCGGGGATGGCAGGGGTCACGTGCTGACCAGGCCCACGTCTCAGGGTCAAGAGCGTGCCTCCCACCTGCACATGTGACCGGAACTGGGTCCAAAACCCTCCTGGAAACCCATTCCAAGAAAAACATCCTGCTCAAGGATAAGAATCACAGCAAGTTGGAGACATGTCATCCTTGAAGCTGTTGTCCAAAAGTCTAACACGTACTGCTCACCAGAGCAGAATCCAGACGCAGCCCGGCGTGCGTCTGTGGAAAATTAATTTATGCTTCAAGAGGCTAACATTTGGCGGTGGTGATGGGCTTGCGAGAAAGTATTTCAAACATGCGCACCTTCTGTCGGCCTTATTTTATTTTGTCTCTCGGTTACAAAGCTAGGAAGTGTGGCTGGTTGCTTACCTGGTGACCGTGCTTTCCAACTCGATTAAATTCTCAAGCCACATTCCAGGGAAGTGTTGCAGGATGTTACCTATTCAGCGTCCGACAGAAGCGAATTTGAACATTCTTGCTTTGCAACGCTGGAGCATTTCATGCAGAAATGCCACAGAAATAGGGCATCTCTTTGATGAAAAGAGATTTAGATGACGGAGTCCTTTCATTACATTTTCTCTCAGGGACTGGATAGGCCTCCAAGTTGGGTTTGTAGGGAGTTATCCACTCTCCACCCCAGGCACTGGCCATGTTTTTCTGCTCCTGTCCTAGGCCACCTTGGGGATGTGCTCAGGCCTGCTTCCCACAGATGAGCCATGGGTGGCCGGCCTGGTGGGGATAGACAGCCCAGCAACTGCGCACATCACTGACTTCCAGCACTGAGCCTGGGCTACCCACTGAGAGCACCTGGGGCACTTTTGAAATAAACCCAGGCCAGGGCCCTGCCCCCAGAGGCTCTGTTTTAATTATTCTGGGGATGAGTGGGGTCCAGTCATCAGTATTTTTTTGAAGCTCCCAGGTGATTCTAAGCTAAGGTGGAGAAACACAGACTTGAACTTTCTCGACCTAGAACCTCATCTGTACCTTAGAGCAGCACTTCTCAAACTGCCATGTGCACACACATCCCCTGTGCATCTCGTTAGAATGTAGATGCTGAGCAGGGGGTGGGGGGTGGGGGGGCTGTGGCTGAGATACCTCGGTTCTAACACGTTTCTGGGTAAGGCCAAGGCCGCTAGTGAGGGGACCACCTGAGGACCCAGCTTGGATCAGCGTCTGAGTGATTTCTTTTCTTTTCTTTCTTCCCCTTCCTCCTCCCCTTCTTCCTCTTCTCCTTCTCCTTCTTCTTCTTTTAAAGCAATCCAATTCTCAAAGTGTAGGAAAGGATTTTTTTTTTTTCTGGATAAAGGAGAAAAATAAACTGGTTACTTAAGTACTCCTCTTTTTCAAACGTGAAACCAGAAGAAACCACCAAGCACCCCTGTGTCCCCCCTCACCTACCCCTCCGAGTTCCAACTGCTGCCTGCGACCGTGGACTTGGGAAAATGTGACAGGAAGGCCCGGCCAGCTGTCCAGAGACTCAGGCGTCTGCCCATGTGTGCCCAGCTGCCCCTGCGGCTTTAGTCTGTGGTACATTAAGCTCTTGCCCTTTTAACAATGGGAAACACGAAATTAAGTGATAAAGAGAGTTTCAATTTAATTTTTCCAGAAGGACATAAACATTAAAAGTACGTAGACTGATATAAAAAAGGCAGCTGGATTCACTAGGAGCTTCCGGCTCGAACTTCTTTCCCTATTTCCCTTCTCCGCCACTCTCACGGTTTTGCCCCAATTTTGTGATTTAAAAAAATACCAACAAGTTAAAATGATGAAAATAAGCAAGAAGACTACCTGTTATAAAATATAATTACAAATCTTAACCTCTAATCTGACCTGTAAATGGCATGTACCAGTCTAAAATATTGTGCAGTATTTTTGATATCCAAATCCATAGCACTTATTTTTTTAATCAGAAAATCCATGCACAAGATACAGTGTGTTGCAGGGCTGCGTGTGAGGGGCCCTGGTCTCTACTGCCAAGCCCTCTTGCCAGGGTTAGCCATTCTGAGGCATTTCTGTTGTTTGTTCTTCATTGGTTACCTCCCAGAACTACAATGTGTTTATAGAAGTTTTCCCCTTGATCGGTCAACTTCCGACATTACCTATGACCTTTCTGCTTTGGACGATGAAGGTTTTTCTAGCTCACGTCCAGTACCCTCTAAGCCCCTCCCCAACCCCACGGATGGATTTGATTATTTTTATTGGTGAGCACATGCCGGTTCTGAAAAGCTGTCTGCAAGACCTTAGAACCAGGGTCCCCGAGCCCCCTCGCTGGCTCATGGAGCATTGAGCAGAGACGGAGAGATGCCCACTCCCACGCCTGGGTGTGGGTCATCTCAGAGAGAGGAGGGTTAAAAATGTGTCAGCCTGAAGTCAGATGAGTTGGTGTGGGCCATGAGAAAACCGTGGCTGGGACTCCCACGGGGTGACGCTCGGGGAAAGCCAGCGGGGGGTGGGGCGAGAGCATGCAACCGGGTGAGGGCAAGTGGGGTGTGAGCTCTGGTGAGCTTGGTGTGGGTGAGCAACGGATGTGGTCTCCAAGGAGGCGAGTTATGTCTCAGATGGGAGATAGAAGAACGTGGCATCGGGACAGTGCAGGCCCGGGCGAGAGCCTGTTGCAGAGGGTGGACAGAGCTGCATGCATCAAGGTGCCACCCCTTGTCGTTTGGCAGCGCCCAGCATGAAGAGACCTCCCTGTGTTGGGGCAGATTGAAGGGGAAAATAACAGCATGAGGCCAAAGAAAAGAGTCCGTTTTAAATCAAGACTTCAGATTCCCTGAGGCTTCTCCCATCAGAGCCAACATCTCCTCCCCTTGAATCTGGGCAGGCTTGTGACAGCCTTGACCGGCAGACTACGAAGGAAGTGACATGGCATGAATTTAAGTCCAAGTCAAAGGCTAGGCAGCTTCTCTTTGTCTGTGGGAACAGTGGCTCCTGGAGCCCTGAGCTGCCACATAAGGATTCCAGATACCCTATGACCGCCGTGCTGGAAATGCCATACATGGATTCTCCAGTTGAGGGTTCCAGCCAAGCCCAGGCTCTCAGCCATCCCTGCCAAGGCCCCAGACATGCGAGTGAAGCCATCATGGACCCTCCAGACCAGACCATCCATACACTGAATGTCACCAAGTGCCCTCTATCGATAACACGTGGAATAAAAGGATTGCCCAGCCAAGCTCTACCCGAACTTCTGGCCACAAAGTCATGAAAGGTGATAAAATGGTGGTTTAAACCACTAAGTTTTGGTGTGAGCTTGTTGCAGAGCAAGAAACAACTGGAACGAAAAGATAACAGAATAAGAGAAAAGAGAACAACATCTAGAAAAATCAGAGCAAGGACATACTTTTGAAAATATTCCAGAAGGATCCTCTCCCTCTCTCTCTCTCTGTCTCTCTCTGCCCCTCCTTCTCTGTCTCTGTCTCTGTCTCTCTCCCCAGGACACTGTGCATCATCCTCACTACGGCCTCCATCACAGGAGCCAAAGACATTCGAAGAGCAGAGGCTGAGCTGAGAAGGCCACAGGGTGAGATGAAAAGGGAGATGGAGTAAGAAAGGATTGATGTTAAATCTCCATCAAGAGACAGACCTGCTTCTGTACAAGTTGGTGAAGTCAGCTGGAGACCAATCACAAAACTCCCCTGGAGGGTGGAGGCAAAGGGCAAAGGGATACACTGGGTGCCAGAGACAAGAAGATATGCTAGAGGTGGAGGCCATGCCTGGACAGTGCTTCTCCCAAAGAAGAGGCCCAAATACATGGAATAGAGACAATAAAGATATGCTAGAAGAAAACTTTCCTTACCTGAAAACATCATCCAGTTGACCACATTCTTGGCAAAATCAAGGAAGAATTTTCTCAGCTAGTTACATTCTGATGAAATTTTGGTTCTATGAGAACGATAGGGAAAACAATGAACAAACTTCAAGAGAAAAATAGCAGATTACCTCCCCCCACCCTGCCTCAAAAAGAACAAAAATAAGGCAAGGCAAATAAGGCAAAAAATTACCTCTCCAGCCTTCAGTGGTTTGAGAAAATGAAACTGGCTGCTCAGAATTTTGAAGAAAATGGGCAATTCAGTCATCACATGCTCGCCTAAGTGTATCCTATTGGAGGATGGCAAAATGTGTTCTTTATGGGCCAGACCTGAGAAAGAAGATCTTCCGTGGTCTTTAATTCACACTCTGGATAACGGAGACAGAAAAGAACTGGACACAGTAGTATAAAAGGACACATGGCAACACCACAAACAAAAGGTAATCCAAATCATTTTTATAAATCTGAGAATAAATCCAAGATGGACAATAATGAATCTTACTCTAAAGTAATCTAATCAAAACCGAGTTCTTAAAAAAAAAAAAAAAACCGAGTTCTTGAAAATAGGGAGAGAGGTGGCCAAGGACTATGCAGTGTCTTAAATGGGGAAGCGCAAAGGCAATGTTTCATTCTTGACTCTTATATTTAGAGGAAATAAGGTTAAAGAATGCTTTTGAGCAGCCTAAATAAATTCACCTTCCAAAAACCGGAGAAGATAAAAAGGAAGAAAACATCCTTCCTGTAACCAGAGGCAAGAAAAGAAAGAAAATAGCCACGATGCTTACACTTGAAAGTATGAACCAGAATGGCATAAGGAAAAAAAACCTAACAGTTGTAACAGCGAGTGCCATGGTTTTAAATTGCCCCCATTACAAGATCAAGGATCTGTTTTTACGTGGACGTCGAAATACAAGAGGAATACAAAACGAACCACACTCAGAGTTTAAGAGTGAAAAGATAGTTCCAGGGGCACCAGCCAAAGATGTCAAGCAAATTCAAACAGCTGTTATGAGCAGCAGCAATGGTCATATCTGGCGAAGCAGAATCAGCTGGAGAAATAAGAGCACTGATCCTGACAAAGGGTGAAATTCGTGACGACGACGTGGAGGTCACGAGCCCGTTACATGGCACAATGTGGTTGTGTCACAGAGGGTATCACAGGACAGAAGTGCACCTGCAGCATGACATGCATTTCTTGGTGTCACACGTAAGGGAAGGAACCAGCTGAAGCACCTCCAGAGATAAGAGGTCATCCCGGATGTTTAGCCAGAGGGGCAAAGAGTCCGATGGCTGAGAGTGTTCGTGTAGAAATGAATTCGACTCATTGTGGCCCGGGGAGCAGATAACGACAGACATCAGAAGCCATGGGACTACAGCGCACATCCATCCTAAGAAACTACCTCCTAAGGGTCAGAGCCTCTGCCAAGAGGGACTGTCCAACCCCCGGGTACAGCGGGCAGCTGGCAGGAGGGGTCAGAGCACCTGACCTAGATCGAGCACTGGCCTTGCACCACACCAGTGCTCCCTAAAGTCACCCTTGTGGTAACACCCTGAGCTCCCTGCCACTCCCACCCCCATTTCGCAGGTGAGGGAACCAAGCTGCAGTGGGGCTGAGGTTAAAAGTCAGACAAGACAACTTGTCCAAGGTCGCACAAGGGTGGCAGACTAGGGGCTAGGGTTTGAGCGCAGGTGGTCTGGCTCCAGTTCTTCGCTGCTGCCTGTCTCTCTCCTCCCTCCCTCTCTCCCTGTCTCCTTCCCTGTGCCTCCTCCTTCCCTCCTGCCCTCTCCCATCCATGTGCTGCAGAGGTTACACTGGATGGCTTTAAAAGTCTTCACAACTCACAAATTCTAGAACTAACCGTTTATAGCTAGAGTCAAATAAACAGTTTTTTTTTAAGTTTTTTTTTTCCCTCTCTTTAAAACTATCTGGGGCTTCCCTGGTGGTGCAGTGGTTGAGAATCTGCCTGCCGATGCAGGGGACACGGGTTCGAGCCCTGGTCTGGGAGGATCCCACGTGCCACGGAGCAACTGGGCCCGTGAGCCACAACTACTGAGCCTGCGCATCTGGAGCCTGTGCTCTGCAACAAGAGAGGCCGCGATAGTGAGGGGCCTGCACACCACGATGAAGAGTGGCCCCCGCTTGCCACACTAGAGATAGCCCTCGCACAGAAACGAAGACCCAACACAGCAAAAATTAATTAATTAATTAATAAACTCCTACCCCAAACATCTTAAAATATATATATATATATATCTGGAGAAAAGCAACCTCAGTTCTGGTAAGGTGGCTTCCTGGTGTCCTCAAGAACCCAGGCCCTTCTGTCTTTTGTTCTTCCATCTTTGGAATGTGCCTTCCATCCTCAGCACCTTGTGGTGACTGCTGTGGTTCCAGCCATTTCATGTGCAAGAAGCAGGAAGGAGGAAAGACTAGAGCAGAATGACTTTTCGAGTTGCCCTCCCCCTGCCCCCGAAGGACACCTGCTTATCTCTCTTGACCTCTCAGGTCATGAGTTGGGAAATGTTCCAACTGGGCATATGTCCCAGGAGTCTGTTACTAAGAAAGAAAGGGAGACAGGATATTGGGTAGGCCACCAGCATCCCCTACTGCCATGTTAACTTGCTGAGGAGGACAGGGTGGCCAAGGGGCTCCCACCAGCAGGTGATGCTCCATCCCAAATCATCTGGAATGGTTGAGAAGTGTCTGCTTCTCTCCAATCACGAGTCAGTGCCAGTTCAGTGGTGGTAGAGAAGCTCTGCTTTGGGGAGCCAGCGCTGATGGTGCGTCTTCAGTAAATGTGCCCATGCCTCTTGTTGAACTCTACTCCCTCCTGTCGAACTCTACTCCCTCCAATTGAACTCTACTCCCTCCTTTTGTTGATGACATAATATGATTTTTCCCCATAGATCCTTCTTGATATACTGAGTTTTGCTAAACTCTGTGTGGACAAATTAATTAGCTTTGGGATTTAAAATTCTAGCTCCATTTTTACCTATTTTGTGAAATGCCACCGTGCGAACATGAAAATATATTATCCCTTTAATTTCTCTAATTCTTTATAGTTAAAAATGTGCAAAAACAACTCCATCCATTTAAGTGTGTGGAAGAATTATATAGATTATCAGAATGCAGTTGCCTCTCAGGACTGTAGCAAACTAATTCTCATTTTTGACCTTCTTTCTTTCCCCCCCTCTTTTCCTTGTTTTTTCTTATGAACACCCACTATTTGGAATGATAAGTCATTGAAAGTTTTATAAATTGAATGGCTCTCAGTTTGTTCTTCAGCCCTGCCTTTTCCTGCCAAGGATTTTTCCTGACTTGTTAAAGCATGATTTACTAAACTGGTATAATGTTACCCCAATTTCATTTTCTCTTATACTATAATGCTTGTTGTAGTTCTGGTAAAGTTTCAAACCTCCAAAGCACAGTATTCAGTATTGTGCACTTTAAACCATTCACCAAAGCCCTCAGTGGACTGCTTTATGATAACTATGAATATACTAATGCCAAAATTTTAGTGTGCTATTGCTAAATAAATTATATTGCTAATAAGAGCTTTCCTCCACAATTTTCGTTGTCGTAAATGACCACTACTTCTTGGGTTGTTCCTTTTTACTAAATATCATTTTACTGCAGCCTCTTTGTGGAGAAAGGACATCCAGCTTTAAAAATAGATGCTGTTTTTTTTGTTTTTTGTTTTAGTCCAGCCTGAAATTGAATTAAATACATCACAGCAATGTGCCAAGGCTTTAATACTTCTCGAGGAAGGATATACCCGAAAGTTTCCTAAATGTCATCTGGGGTTTAGTGGAGCCCCACGTGTCCCGGCACCAGCCAGCATTCACATCCCCCAGCACAGCAGGCGTTGCCCGCGGTTGTCGGGGAGGAAGAGCCTCCCGAGAGCCCGTGTTAGTCTCTGCTGCCAGTGAATGTTTTGCCCTTTGTAGCTGTAGGAGTCTGGCCTCGCATCCTTAGGCCTCACGCCACAAATGTGCAGGACGGCTGCTGCGGGGCCTCTAACAGCAGCCGAGCTGCCTGGGAGTCTTGCCCTAGGTTCCGGCCTCGTTATCTCCCATAATCACCTGCCGCCAAATGAACCAGGGGCAGCACGGGGGCCCACTGGGCACAACTGCCCCACTGTGCCGTTTTACTTGGCTTCTACAATGGCGTCTGTTTGCTCGATTTTAATTGAACCAAAGTAATGAACAAATCAGGAGTCCATATAAAATACCCAAGTATCTGGCATTTCTTGAGCGATCAGATCTGGCCACCCTGAACCCCTGCTCTACCCTGACAATGACCAGATGGAGTTGAGGCATGGTTGAACGCTCTGGCCAGGGCCTGGGCGTCCCGCTTGTCACAGCATCCTGGACACCAAGGACAAGAGTTGGCCATCATCCGTTATTGGGTTTCCTACAGCAGAGGAAAGCGTCTGTCTTCACCCACATCTATGTCAAAAGCGAGGGAACAGGAGCTGTACTGGGAGGGCTCAGTGTTGAGAGAGAGAGAGAGAGAGAGAGCACTTCTTTGACAAAGTGAAAGATAATCCTATAATTTTCACAAGTAAGTAGTAGCCCACTTCCCTCATTTTGTGGGTAGACCCTCTATGTGCTTGAATTTCAATCCCTTGATATAATCGCCTCAGTGCAGATTGTTTTTACCAAAAACAGCGACATCAAATCCAGTACCACGTGCTCTTCCATGGCCCTGCCCCCCTTGCAGGAACAAGCGGGTCCTGGGTTCCCTCCCCTTGACCCTGGCCAGGCCTCTGTGAAGACCTCTGTGACTGAACGTGGCGAGAGAGGCCCTGCTGGGCTCCCGGGACCGAGAAGAGAAGAATGTGGAGCTCTCTGGACTGCTACCCTCTCCCAGGACATGTGCCCTGGAACTCAACCCCCCAGCCCCCCAGCTGTGAGGAAACTCAGGCCACAGGGAGAGGCCCCACGTGGAGTTCCGGCCGACAACCCCAGCTGGGATCACAGCCAGCACTAACTGCTAGACATAGAGTGATGACTTGTCATCTTTTTAAATACCCACCATGTTTTCTTGGGGAAAGACAAAGGATTGAGAGAGTTTATCTCCAGGTGATTCCAGCCCCCGGCCGTCAGGTCACCACCCCGTCTTTAGGTCTTCCCAGCTGAGGCCTCCAACATTGCTAAACAGACAAACTGTCCCCCACCATTCCCTGGCTGCATGGCTGACCTACAGAATCTGTGAGCCTGCTGAATGGGGGTTTTGCACTACCGAGCCTTGGAATAACTTGTTACGCAGCATCAGATGACCAGAGCAGCTCCTTCTGAGAATTAGCTCCAAGTGATCATTTCACCTGTTTTTTGTTTTTTTTTTAATTAAGACCTGATTATATCTTGAGACAGCAAAAGGCACACCTGTACTGGGTATTGCTCTGTTTATTTTAATTAATTAATCAATCAATCGATGAATTAACTCATTACTTGTGAGCGCTTCACCTGTTACCACTGAAATAAGCATCTCTCTGTAACGTATCTCAGGTCCCACGCCCTACAGGGGCCGACATTAGTCAACACCCGACAAACAGAGAAGTTCCGAACAGCGGTCTGCAGCAGTACACGGGCCCGGTTCCCTGCAATCATTTCACCCTCAACGACGAAGAAGATTGCTTGAAGGCCCTGACTTGGATCAGGAACAACTCCATTGCTGCAGAAGGTAAGGATGCTGGTAACTGTGCATCTTTTCAGAACAGCATTTTATCTTTATAATGAGTCTTATTCTTCGTCTAGTTCCAGTATATAATTAGTGCCTAATTAATTCCAACCAAATCATTCATCTGCTGTGCTTTGTTTTCCAGATTAATTTACAACTTGTCATTTTTGGATACCCAGCATGTTTTCTGGGGGAAAGAAAAAGGCTTGAGATAGTTTAATTATCTATAATTATTTTATTACACAAAAATGAATATCCAAAGAGCAAAGCATGGCTAAAATCATTAACTAATTAAAGAATAATTTAATAAGCAAACATGTTTAGCAATTATATGGAAAATATGACTCCTTTTGTGAAGCTGAAAAGACCTCGGAAGAAAAGGAAAGGTCTGAGTTGGAAGGGCTCTTCTCTTTCACAACCCATTGTTCTCCTTCGTGGTTGCCTGCACAGTCCTTCCCACAAATGAACATATTCGAGTTGCCTGCCACTTCCTGAAGCCAAATGAGGGAGTAAAACATTTGTACAAATTGTTTTCTCAAGCATCTTCCTCTCTATTGCTTGGGTTAATGGAAATTGTTTGACTAGTAGAATAACTAGAACAGGGCCTGGCTGCCTATTTGTCTTTAATTGAAACCTGGGGAATCAAGTTTTAGAGATGACTTACTGCAGCCCCTTCATTTTACCAAAAGCACAGGGAGGATCAGGGACTTGGTTGGGTTATACAACCACCTGTGATGGGCTAGGCTTCTAACCCAGACCTTTGATTCAGTCCCGGGATGGAAAAATCAGTAAGTTACTGGAGTGTGGAGATCAGTATATAAAATTAAATAGATTAGTTTATTGAATGTATTTGTTTAAATATAATTTCATTATGTTAGTTAATATAATTGATAAAATTAAATATAGTTTCTTCCGATTTTTGGTGGAAGATTTAGGTGTTAGTTAACTTTTTGTCAAGTTTCTACATTTACTTCATTAAAAATCAAAAATAGGTATCAAAGGATATTCGATACATTGCTGAATTCAATTTGTTAGTACTTAGAGGCTATTTGCATCTAAACTCATGAGTAAGATTGGCCTGTTTTCTCTTTTATGCTTTACTTGGCAAGTTTTTCGAATCATGGGTATGCCAGTCTCACAAAGTGTTTTGGGGAAGCTTTCCATATTTTTGGTGGGTCAGAAATACTTTGTATAACCTAAAAATTGGACAGGAATCACCCATAAAATCAACTGGGTCTTGGGCTTCCCTGGTGATGCAGTGGTTGAGGGTCCACCTGCCGATGTGGGGGACGTGGGTTCGTGCCCCGGTCTGGGAGGATCCCACATGCCGCGGAGCGGCTGGGCCCGTGAGCCATGGCCGCTGGGCCTGCGTGTCCGGAGCCTGTGCTCCGCAACGGGAGAGGCCACAACAGTGAGAGGCCCGCGTACCGCAAAAAAAATAATTAATTAATTAATTAATTAATTAATTAAAAAAAAATCAACTGGGTCTGGAACCTTTGGGCAGAGGTGGGATATATAGATATATACTGGGGACCCAGAATAAAAACTTGTCAAAGTATTCAATATTTTAATTTTTGCATTAAAACTCAGTATTATTTTCAGTTTTGCATCTGTATGTGTTTAAACCTGTTTCAATATTTTAGTCATTCTTTAATCATTGCCCTATGACCTAAGTACACTTAGGGAGTTCTCTGATCTGGGGGGTCAGCAAACTTTTACTGTAAAGGGCCAGATAGTAAAAATTTTAGATTTAGCAGGCCATATGGTCTCTGTCCCAACAACCCAACTCTGCTGCTATGGCAAGAAAGCAGCCACAGACAATATGTCAGTGAATAGGCATGGCTGTGTTCCAATAAAACTTTATTTACAAAACTAGGGGATGAGTCATAGTTTGCAGAACCCTGCTTTTATCCATACAATTTGTGACAACTCATTACCATTTCTTCAAGTCCAGACCTCAAAATGTAACTTAAGCTTGCTGAAAGCACAAAAGCCAATGGTTCAATACAAAATATACATTATGTCTTAGGAATGTGCCCAGTCCTGTTATAATGTAGTGTTTTAATCGAACTGTTGGCTGTTTTGAATGTTAGGATTCAGGAGCCTTTTGACCAAGAAAAGGGCCTTTGGACATGGCAATGCAAGTCCTTAAGGTTGAATGCTTATGGCAGAGAACTTAGAAATTCCAATGTAAGAAGCTCTTGGTTTTCAGATGGGGGAATAGCATCCAGCTATCGTGTTGCCTTGACTAGCTGTTGAAGATGGTGATACTCTGGTGCCCACCTAAAGGGAAATAAATGCTTTTGCAAGAGTTAAGAATGTCTCCCATTAACTGTTTGCATAAAACCCCTGCGTGCCCGCTTTTGTCCACTGAACGGCCAGGTTAGGGAGTTTATAGACATTAGTTTCTTGTCCTAAAAGTAGGCTGTTTTCCCCAGGTCCAGTGATTAATGACACCCCCAGGGCAGGGCATCTCCCAGGTAGGTGGTCCAAACACTTAGATGCTGGGCCCAGGCTCTGGGAGGCATCTGAGAAACAGACCCAGACAAGTTCCTTCAACTTAGGGTAGTGACCCTTTTCAAATGACTATAAGAAAAGTTGGAAAGAAAAATGTTAACCTTCTGCCTTGAGGAAGCTCTTTCTCTTTGTAGTTTTTCCATAATTAGAGTCATATTCAGACTTGAATTTAATTAGTGCCATTCCAGATATCTTCCTCACATGGGCTGCTATGAGGATTAAACGAGATAAGATATTACATGTCCAGCTCAGGGCAGCACAGTAGGAGTTCAATCATATGGGCTGTTGTTAGCCTTGTTACTACTACTACCGCTACATGTGATAGGGTTGTTTCTCCAGGGTGTAGGTCTCAGCCACTGCCATCCTGGTGATGGTGCAGCCTAGCACAGTCTCTACACAAAAGATGAGGAGCTGTGTACACCAGGTACCAGTCTGGTTGTAGAGAGGCATCGTGACCTTCATGAGAGCCCTGGAGGCTGTGAACTTTAGAGAAGGTTTCCTCAAGAAAGGAGGATTTGAGCTCAGCCTTAAAGAAAGGCAGGATAGGGGCTTCTCTGGTGGCGCAGTGTTTAAGAATCCGCCTGCCAATGCAGCGGACACGGGTTCGAGCCCTGGTCCGGGAAGATCCCACATGCTGCGGAGCAACCAAGCCCGTGCGCCACAACTACTGAGGCTGCGCTCTAGAGCCCGTGAGTCACAGCTACTGAGCCCATGTGCCACAACTACTGAAGCCCGTGTGCCTAGAGCCCATGCTCTGCAACAAGAGAAGCCACCGCAATGAGAAGCCCGCGCACTGTAATGAAGAATAGCCCCCGCTTGATGCGACTGGAGAGAGCCTTCGCGCAGCAACGAATACCCAACACAGCCAAAAATAAAAAAATTTTTTAAATAAAAAATTTAAAAAGACTGAAATTGCTGAAAAAAGAAGAAGGGCAGGATAAGCAAAGGAAGAGAGAGGTTGGGGGAGTTTGATTTGTATCCAAAGACCATGACCCCACAACTCAGGCCGGGCAGACTCCGTGAAGGGCAGCAGTGGGAGGAGAAGGTGGAGGGTCCAGGGGAGTCCAGGTTTAAGTGGTTACTTTTTAGAGGCTGGGGAACCAGGGGTGATGCTGTGTACAAAACAGCACTGCAGGAAGGTGAACTCCCATCTCTGGAGCCCACGGCGGCAGAGAGAAAGCCCTCGGGGAAGGACGGGTCAGGGCTGGAGCGGGGCAGCCGTTCAGGCAGGGGCGGGCTGGAAGCAGCCATCTCTGATCCATTTGAGGTCCTGCTGGCACGGCTGCATCTAGCTTATTTCCAAGTCAGTTATGGGCTGATGGTATTTGAAGCTGGAAACTGGAAGTTGGCACTTCATGAAAACGAGGAGCAGGGCTTTGTTCCCGCATCCATTACCGTCACTCCGCCTGTCAGCCCTTGGTTTCTAATAACACCAGAAAGAATGTGGACATTTTTCATGATAGTTAGCTTTTGCTCCCTCAGTGCTAATTTTCCTTTTTCTCAATAGTTCAGGCTGGGGTTGGAGGGTGGGAGCTGAGGGTAGGGCCCTTCTCCCAAGAGCCTGCGAAAAAAACTCCTGTCTCACGGGCTGTGATTGGGTCGAATGTCCTTCCAGGAATCACACCCCGAATCCTGGGAAAATCCAGGCCTAACTTTGAAGCAAACAGACTCGAGAGGAGGGGCTTGTTTGCTGAGGACGGTGGAGGGATTGTTCTAGAAGGACAGAAGGATGCTACGTAGCAGAAACAATGGATTTTTTTTTTTAATAGGAGGAGGTTAGCTTTCCTCTGAATTTCTGCCCCTTGAAAAAGCACAGATATCTCCCCCAAAGCATCACCACTCTCCCCTGCCCCTGTCTCTGTTTTATCATGTCTTCCTCTGCTTCCAAAGGAGAAACAGTTGTTCTATGATGGAATTTGTCCAGTCTGAAGGAAATTGTTTATTGGTCTCTGCAGTTGGATGAGTTTATAGATGTAAATTATCGTAAACTATTAGAACTGCTTCACTATCCTGGAGAATAGCTGACATCACTGGCTTTCAACTGCAAAAAAAACCTGGAGGGTTTAGCTGGCGGGAGCGGGGGGATGCTTCAGATAGAACCCAGCAACCTAATACATTATAACAGTTTATGGCATTAATTGAAACTAATTGAAATTCATCTGCTATTACCTCTGTACTTTCCATGAAAATGAAAAGTAGGATGAAAGTAAAGTACAAAAAAATACACCACCTTGATGGCCCGAAATGGATCAATTATTTTCATCTTTAGCTAAATACAGTTTACTGCCTTATTAAAAGCATGTTTGTAAGAAAAGTATAACATTAAAATTCCAGTGCATGAATCACCGAACAAAGCCTTTGTTATGCTATATCTAATATATTCTTCCCTTTTTATTTGACAGAGCAAAATGAGACGTGTCATAGAAATCTTATGCTTTGACTTCTAAAAAGTAAAAAGAGTATTTTCTGGTCTATTCATGAACATAATATGTTTTTTAAGTATGTGTTTATTTCACAATTTATTAATATTCTAGGGTATCTATTTAAAATTCTTTCATTATCTGGTTATTCCCTAAAGTTAATAATACAGATACAATGCCGATTAGAGGGGTTTTTAAGGAACATGTTATATATATCCATCTGCAAATATAGTGCAGTGGTGTGAGCACTGGTTCTGAAATCAGACCTGGCAGGTCTGAGTTCTGATGAACCATCTACTGCTGTGTGACCTGGAGCTTGTTACTTAACCTCTCTGTCCTCAGTTTTCTGGAGAGCATAATAAAACTTTTCTCATGGGCCTGTTCTGATCTTACATAATCTCTGTTTCTTTTGAAGTGGAAAGGAACCATAATTCTTCATTAAAATACAATGGAATATGTAAATATACATACAATAATAAAATAACTTAAAATACATAAATTATAAAATGTAGTATATAATTCTTATTTTCTCTGGTCTTGAAAATGCAATAACTGTAAAGAAAAATTCTTATTAATATCTATGTGCATAAATCTTGAATTTACTTCTTATCCTCTTGAGATGTGAGTTCCTGGCCAGAATGCCAGATCGGAAAATCCTTCCCTTTTCTCCTTTCCAGGTGATGGTTTCCTTCCTGGAGAATCCTTCATCTTTACATCTTGTGTGGGCTTGCCTCACTTTGGTGGTCACACAATCAGAGTTGCTGGTGTATTCATTTACACCTTCAACAAGAGTGTATCAGAAAGCAAAAGCATCACCTTTACATTCATGCCAACATTTCAGACGGCTGGTCTTAGTGCTTTTGCAGCCTGAGGTGGAGAAGTGACAGCTCACCCAGGTGGTGATAGGAATCATCACGCCCCCTCTTCCTCCCCAGCTGGGCCCCTCATTCCTTTGGAAGCTCCCTTGCACATTCTGTCCCAAAGGTCGTTGCAGGCGAGCGTGAGAGAGAGACCGGGTGCTCCTTCCTGCCAACTTCAATTCCAGGGGCTTTCACAAGGTCGTCTTTTCACCACCGTGCCCTCCTTGTACTATGCCTCTCGATTCTGCTCTGTACTCTCAGTAATGCATAATTTATCCCCTAGAAGGAGCAACAAAGATCGGCCTCCCATGAAAACTGGTATAGTTATATTCCGTTGCCCCCTATTGAAAGTCCACCCAGACTGTTCGAATCCTGAGTTATCATTTGCCAGTTCAAAGTAGGGCCGCCCACCACTTCCCCTCTGTCACCCATCAGGTCAAGTGCAAAGACTGGCTGTTTCTTATCTGTTAAGTAAACTGAGCTGCTGTGAAGAAGACAGTGACCAGATCTCTTAGCATAAAACTGATATCCAGGGGGAAATCCTCAGCTTTGCCACTCTGTTTCTTCCACATATGCATAGAAACTTCCAAAGAATATATGCGAAATCCCAACAAGATAAAGGAAGCCCCTGCAATGTGTCACCTCCTTTAAAATATTTGCAAAGACTCCGTGAGTTACAGAGCACCTAAGTGGTGGAAACGCATGAGCTGAATGAATCTTTAATGAACTGGGGTTGTCTGACCTCTTAAGCCCGCTGTAGATGACAGATGCCGTGGGTTCCACATACCCTGGGGCTGCCCCCCTCTCCTCCACCAGCCGTCAGGATGTTCTGCGCCAGCAGGACCCCAGCCACCCGCCTGGTCCACTTGGACTGGGACACACTGTCAGACCCAGCATCGCCCTTACAAAGCCCTTTGCAGTGTTGTTATTCACGGCTCAGTTCCCCCACCCCTCCCCCACCTCACAACCACTTTTCTCACCTGCTTTTAAACTCTTGCTTGCTTCTAACTCAGCCAGCGATGGAAGAAAATCTACTTCTCTGAGGCGTTCTGGGTTCTTCTCTCTCTCTGCCCCCTCCCTTTCTTTCTCTGTTTCCTTCCCTCTCCATCTTCCCTCTTTGATTTGGCCCCAAATTCACCCAGCTGTCCGCAGCGTGATAGTTACACAAGGGCTAACCTCCCTGTAAAACATCCTTGGTCCCTCGGTTTAAACTGCACCAACCTGGCAGCAGTATTATTTTATACTGTCGTGTTGGAGGCACACACAGTTTTGGTTACATTTAGGATCGTGTAGGATTTCGTGGGCTAGAAGGGAAACCTAATAGCCAGATCTAACATGTTTCTGTGTTACAAATCTCAGGTATACAGCCCATCCTGTGGCTGGACTGGTATGTAGTGCCAACTTAATACGAAATACGTAGTAGGAAAACCTGGCCAGAGTGAGGGTGTTCTGCAGTAAATATCGACAGGCCACAAAAGGAAAGCCCAGTTAGTTTCGGATCAGCTCAAACACTGTGTTTGAAGCTCAAACACTCATCCGGGCATCTGGTGGGGAAACGTTTTGTCACACCCATTGCAGGCCAGGCTCTGTGTGAGGCCCCAGGGTGGGCAGGGTGAGCCTGAAGTCCTCTCCTCCCCCAGGTAAGCCAGGGCGTGTAGACTGCCGATGCAAGGAAGGCAAGGCAGAGACGGCCTCGGGCCTGCAGGGACCTCACCTGCCTGGGGCTGGGCCTTCTGCTGGGGCCCAGGTACAACCACAAGCATAGCCCAGTCCAGGGGGCTTCAAAGGCCCTAGTTTCACCCCATCCATGCTAGTAAAATTACTCTGATAAGTATAAGTAATCATATTTTTATACCTAGATTGATCTGTCCCGAAATGCATACATTAATAATCAGAATCTTTGTCTGCTAGCTTTTGTCCTGGGGACTCCCCCAAATATGTCTTTGCTTATCCTATGAATTATCTTCATGCTTATAGTTTTACTGTTAGCTTATGAAAAAATTACTTACGGGCATTTGCATGAAGCCAATGTTATTGGTAACAGTTCTAAATGTTACTGTTACTGGTAATAATAATAATAATGGATTGTGTATTTTTTTTAAGAATTTAGATAGGAGGCCAGGCCCAGAAAGAGAGCTGTTACCAGAGATAACTTTTTATTTTCTTTTGGCCACGCTGCACAGCTTGCTGGATCCCCGACCAGGGCTGGAACTCAGGTCCCAAAAGCAGTGAGAGCTTGGAGTCCTAACCACTGGACCACCAAGGAGTTCCTGGGATTGTGTATTAAAGTGCCTAGCTTTAGGCCAGGTATATAAGAGTCACGAGATAAACAGGAATTGAACCTAAAAATTCTTTACAAAGAAAAAGTGGGAAATGATGTAGAAAGAACTCACAATTGCACAAAGATAATGGAAAGAATAATCCCCCCCAGAGTGGAAACATGTAAAAGGCAAGGGATCAAACTAGCAAAGAATAACAGGCTGACTTTGTAACATTGGGTCTTATGTATGTGGAGGAATGTGATTTGACCTGTGACATGTTCTTATTTAGGTAGTAAAAAAATTATAATGAGATTTTATTCTGTTTTGTGGGTAATGAGACAATGTAAGTAAATAATCATATAAAACACGTTTAAGTGAAAAATTTTAGATGACATCACATAGGCATGATTTACTATGTGCCCAATACAACTGTGATTTTGGACCGTTGTTCAGCAAATATGTACACACACACATCCCCGCTGTGGGCAGAGTTTGCTTCACCCCCTTGGACGGGTGCGGGTGTGGCCGCATGACTTGCTTTGGTCAATGGAACATTAGTGGATGTCTTGCAAGGAGAGGCTTAGAAAGTGTCTGAGCAGTTGTGCTTGCCCGCCTGTGCTCCTGAACAGCTCCTGAAAGAGAATATGCCTCAGGTCACTGTTGGTCCAGAGAGGATGAGAGAGACGTGGTGCAGATCTGACCCCAACCACAGCTTGGAGCCACATCAGCCAACATCAGTCAGCCCACAGACGTGTAGGCCAACCTGCAACAGGCTTATTGTTGTTTGGCATTGAGTTTGGGGGTAGTTTGTCATGCAGCATTATCGTGACAATAGCTGACAGTTACAATAACTGAAGTCTCATATTTGGGGGAAGCGTTTCGAATTAAACTAAAAGATAGACAAAACTATTTAGAAGTTAGCATATCTATAAATAAATGTCTAATTTAAATAGTAGAGCTTTTATGAAATGTATGGAAGTCCTCATCCTCTCCAGCCGCCTACAATCTGTGGGCAACCCTGGCTAAATAACCCTGCATTGCTGGGGCTTCCATGAGCCTGTAATGAAAAAGCCCATCTCACAGAATAGCTACTAAAAGCCAACATGAAGGAGAGACTGGAAAAATATTCAACTCTGAGTTGCATGGGGCCTAAGCACTTAAATCTGTTTCACGGAAAATGAATATTGTTTTTGCATGCATATTTTAAAGGGGCAGAAGACCTCAAACCTATGACAGTTTGAGGTTCAAGTTTTGGCTCTCCTGGCAGGCTAGTTCTTTGTTGTGTCAGACCGCCAGGATTCATGTTGCACAGCAGGTGGGAGCCTCAATAATTTAAGCAAAATGTTGGCTCTTTCAGCCAAGGAAAAGTCAGCTCACCCAGGAATGCTGCACTAGCGCGTCTGAATAGGGCGGCAATCCGAGCCCCCAAATCGGAGCATCCTAGGGAAACCGGGAAGGAAGGACCCTGCCCCTGGCTGCCTTGCCCCCTTGGCATTCCACGATTGAGCAACAGGAAGTAGGGGAGGACTTTCCAGAAGCTCTTAACCTTAGGGAAGCCATCTGAGAGCTATTCTAGTTCCTTTCCTTCTAAACAAGTAAGACAAGCCGTTATACGTCCTCTCAATTTTGGATAGAAATAGATTTTTGCATAATGTATTCCACCAAATTGAGTAAGTACACTTGCCATTTATTTTGTCTCATAAAATTCCTCTTCAGATCATTTTATAAACAGGAGGAAAAAGAGAGGTAGATTCACAAATCTATCATTTTGTGGTAAAATTGTTACAGCTCGCCCGAAACGTGAGCCTACAGCAGTTTCTGTCTTTGTGAAGAGGTAATAATGCCAATTCAGTGTCAAAAACAGCATATAAATAGCATATCATACATCTCACTCATGTAATAGGATCATTGGTCTTAAAACTTATATCATTAGTAGAAGAGCATATGTAATTACTTCTATAATATTTTTAAGAAATATAAATAAATCATATAGACTGTTACCATCAAAATGCTCTTACACAGGGGAAATCTCTCAAAGGTATTTTGTGGTTTTATTTTTCCTCACCAAAAGAATACCTGTCAATCTCTTTTGCTAGGTCTTGACACATTAAATCCTAAAAATCAGAATTTGAATATAAAATTATCTGTTGCAAGCAGAATGTTCTAGTCTTTAGTTCTCAAAGAAGGAAAAATGTCCTTGAAATCAACATGATTCAACAACTAAGTATTAAAATATCCGTACCATCACGCACATGACAATTATTTTCACCATTGTCCTTTTCATCACTCAGGAAGAACTTGCATTTATTGCAAACTTCAGCCATTTTTCCTCTTAATAAGTCTAGCAAATAGGGAGCAAAAACAAGGCAAAAGGTTTTATTCTCACCAGTTTCATTTAGCATAATTTCAACTTTCAAATTATAGGAACATAAATGAATGTCCTACTTCTGTGTTAAAAGTACTTGACTACTTTGTGGGACGTTGTGTGCCCATTCTTTACTAAATTTTCTTGGTCGCTGTTGCTAGGTAACACCGCTGACCTCCCACAGCTGAAAAAAAATGAGAGGGTTGGAGGGAGCAATTCGGCATTATTAGCATTTGACTAATAATGTTGTTGGGTTTTTTTTTTTAAACTATGTATCTAAGCATCTGTCCCCTTCTGTAGGGAATGTCATCATCTATGGGAACACAATTGACACATACACCACGGTGGAGACGCTCTTGAACTTGGGTGTGAGGGGCTCCTACATCCACCTGGTGCAGCACCCACCCACCTCCATCGTCACCTGCATCAACAACTACGCAGTGGAGGGCGCAGTGGAGGATGCGCTCCGAGCCGCGGGGGTGACCGTCTACCGGGATGCGGTCCTAGCTCAGTGGAACGATGGCCTGAACCCAGACCCCATCCACAGCGCCAGCTTCACCACACCCACCAAGCCCTTCCAGCTCCCTTGCTCCGTAAGTAGGTCCCCAGAACCTCACACACCACCTTTGGGGGACTTGGGGTCTGAAAAGTGGTAGGTGGTGAATTTATAGTCCCAGGGTTCTTTTTCCCCTAAACGTTCAGATTTTCTATTGCTGAGAAATGAACCACCCAAACTGAGTGGCCTAAAACAACAACAGCCATTCCATATTCTCTCTCGTGGTCCTGGGGCTGGACCGGGCTCCCCCAGCAGTTCTCCCTGGAGGTCTCTCATGGGGCTGACGTCAGACTGGGGCTGGGGCTGGAATCGTCTAGAAGGTGTGTTCACCCACTTGTCCGTCTGCTGGTGTCAGCTCAGCTTCAGGTGAGATTTTGACCTGAACACTTACAAGTGGCCCCTTCATGGGACTGAGCTTCCCCTCTGCATGGTGGCTGGGTACCGAAAGCAATGGGACAGAGACAGAGAGAGAGACGCAGAGAGAAAGAGAGAGAGAGAGACAGCATATCTCCTTTCGTGACCTAGCCTCAGAAGTCAAGCTGCACCCTTCCACCGCATTCTGTGCCCTAGAAGCAGGTCACTAAGGCAGCCCACACTCAAGGGGAAGGGAACTGGACCCCGCCTGTTCCTGGGCAGAGTGTCAGGGGGGCGGCTTTGAAGAGGGCCAGCCCCACTGAGCGCTCCCCGTGTCCCAGGTACCATGCTGCACACTGGCAGTGTATTCTGTCCCCTCCTCACAACAGCTCTTTCAAGGGAAGCATCCCCACCTTACAGACGAGAACACCGTGGCTCCGCGTCAGCTGAGATCCCAACCCAGGCCAGCAGGGCCTCAAAGTCCATGCTGTGTCGACCTCCTAAGATTCTGGAAACAGCAATAGGGGATCTTCCCCCATGATGTATGGAGAGAGTGCTTTGCTTTGGGGCTTGTCACAGCTCAGCTCACACCCTGTTCAGGAGATGAGCAGAAGCCAGGAGGTAGGAAGAGGGGATAAGGGGCCAGTTGATGTGATGGAGAAGCAGGAGATCCCTCAGAGAGAGGGGGCTGCGGTCCGAGTGAGTGCTGGAGCTATGGGGGTCAAGGGCTGTGTTGGCAGTTGGGATAAAGGATGCCAGCAGCATCTAGTGGGCAAGCCGGCTGGGGACCCCCGTGGGGGCTCATAGCAGTCCCTCACCTGGCAGTAGGGGTGGGTCAGCCTAAGTCAGGGCTTCTCACCCAAGGGCCCTTGGGCCACCAAGGGTGATGGGCCACCCTCATGGGCCCATCATGGGCCCATGGGCCACCCTCATCCCCCCAGAGTCTGGACTGGAGCTCAAGGCAGACCACCTGCACAGAGGGGGTTTCCCTGCCACCTGTCATTTCATTCTGATAACCCAGGGGGATTTCACATTCTGCTCTCAGTACCTTCATTTACTCCTTCACTCCACAAGCATTTATTGGACACCTACTAGGTCTCAGGCTTAGTCCTAAGCGTGAGGGATATAGCAGTGAAAAAGACAGAAAAAGTTCATTTTATTTTAACATAAAAGTGACACCATCTACACATGTATGTCACAATACCTGTATAAGGTAGGGAAAATCAACATCTTTTCACCAAAAGTTTCCTCCCAAAATGATGATCGTGGAAGATGTATGCCCAGGTTATCCTGGGCAACTCTGGGGGTGAACATATACCCTGCTTAGGGCGCATGGGTGCACGAAAACCTCCCCCAATATCCAACTGAATACAGATTCTGTAGCAGCCCCTGCTGGCCTGCACTCTCCTGTCCAGGTCAGAATTGGAATCATGGCAAGGACATCTTGCAGATACTCTCAGCTGCCTTGATCCAACACACCTTCCTGCCCAAACTTCACCCTAAATGGATGAGTCGGACATTGGCCTGCTGTCCTCAGGTCCTGTCTCCGGCTTCCCCTGCTCTGCTCTGCACCATGACGAGGGGCCTCTACAGAGGACCCTCCCAGCCCGTTTCCCCTGACTCTCAGTAGGTTGGCCAACCTGGCAGGAGATTAGAAACTGGAAGAAGGGAACAGTCAGGGTATTTATCCCTCCTGATCATCAGCTTTGGGTGGCATCTCTGCCAGGGAATTAGGAGACTTTTGATGGGCACGAATATATTCACGATCTTCACTGTGGCCATGTGGTCATGGTGTCGTGGGCTGAATTATGTGCCCCCAGAGAGGAGATACGGTCCTAAGAACCAGTACCTGTGGATGTGACCTTATTTGGAAATAGGATCTTTGCAGTTGTAGTCAAGTACAGAGAAGGTCATCCTGCTTTGGGGTGGGTTCGAACTCTAATGATTGGTGCCCTTACATGGAGAGAGAGACTTGATGACAGAGAGGAGGCCCATGAGGAAGAAGGCCCCATGCTGACGGAGGCAGAGATGGAGTGATGGCAGCCACAGGTCCTGGAGCAGCAGGGATGGCCAGCGCCCACCAGCAGCTAAGGAGAGATGAGGACCTCTCTGAAGTTCTCTGTCTAGCTAGACATTTGTCAATTTTATTGATTTTTTTTTCCCCCCAGAGAAACGGCTTTTGAGTTTGTTAATTATCTCCGTCATCTGTCAGTTTTCTCTCTCATTGATTTCCACTCTTAACAATTATGTTCTTTTTTCTGCTTGCTTTGGATCTACTTTGGCTTTCTTTTTCTAGTTCCTTAAGGTAGACCCTTAGGTCATTATTTGTAGAAGCATTTAAAGCAGATGTTCCTACTTCATATTTTCATCCACTATGTACTATTTATTCAGTTGGCGTTACAGGAGCACGTGAGTTGTGTTTGAGAGGTCTGAGAGGTCTGTAACTCAGAACACGTGCTCCCACGGACAGTGTTGGATTTGCTGATCCGGCGTTCACTCTATTCCACAAACCCCTATGTCCCAAATGTAACCGTAGCGTCAATGCCTACGCCAAAACCATATAAAATAATATGATAGAGGTACTGATAGTCTTTAAAACGCAGTAAAACAAGGGCTAGTATATGTATGTGCCCCGTAATAAAAGAGTCGTTTTAAGTAGGAGAAAAACTGGGTAGGTAGAAGAACTTTGCAGGGATGCTGAAGGGAGCTGCTGAGCATTAATGGTCCTGTTTTTCATGCATAATTTCAATTCAAATCAAACGTCTTTCCTATTTTTCTGTGAGTGGGAAGTCTGTTTCTATAGAGATGGGAAACGAGTAGAGGAGGGAAAAAAAAAGAGGAGTAGAGAGACAGAAAGTTTCAGAGTCACGGACTCAGAGAAATATATTTTCCTGTGGTCACTGAGCAAGGTTATAAAACAGAAAAAAATTTAAAGAGGTTTGAAGGAAAGAAGCTGCCTGGATGGGAGTAATTGGGATAGGATTAGACATCTGAGTGAACAGAGACAGGGAAAAGGGCAAAGGCCCTGCCGGTTCCCTGAGGGAGAAGAAAGGACGTCATAGGGATGGTGGATCTGAGTCCAGTGCTGTCCAATAGAACTGTCTGCGATGGTGGAAATGGTGTGCAGTCTAACATGACAGCCACCGCCACCTGTAGCTTTGGGGCATTTGAAATAGGCCACCACAACTGAGGGTCTGGATTTTAAATTTTGTTTAATTGTAATTAATTTAGATTTAAAAGTATATAGTCACCCATGACTAGTGGCTACTGCAGGCTCATTTGTGGCTCATTCCTCATTGGCACGCCATTCCTAGATGTAGGGAAGGGCATGGAAGGGGGTTACCTCTGGCTCAGGACGGCTGATTTCTGTACGTAATGAGGCAAGTGAGGTGGGTAGAGCTGGCGTGCGAAGGAAGCAGGGAGTGTGGTATCCACCAGTATGATGAGGACCCAGGTCATATGTTCATTTCTTAGCATGCTTTTAATAAGGTGGCAAACCGTGTTTAGGTAAAGATAAAAATGATTCAGCTTAGCTACTTCAATGACAACTGAAGACTTAGAAACAGCTAACTTGGACTGCTATAATGACTTAACATCAATATGGAAGATGATCTCCAGATAAGTACGAGAACGCATTAAAATTTGGGCAGAGAGTGGAGGGGCCTGCAGGTACCTTGTAAATCTTCCCTGAGTCAGCATCTGCCATCCCAGGGCAGGAAGTAACAAGGCAGGAGCCCAAACCTGGGGGGGACCAAGGCGGACGGGGCTTGCGTCCTCTCTGGGGCATCCTGCAGGGAGAGACAGGCTTTCTGGGTTTAAAGGGGCAGGAATGGGGCAGCCTGAAGACTCAAAACTGGACGAAGTGACCCCAAGAAGGAACCTGGAGAGACCTAAGTGTCAGACGCAGGAGAGGAAAATGGTAGGAGGCTGAGAAGGAACGATTCGAAATGTCCGAGAATGAGAGGAAAGTGGTGTTTATGAATGTAAACCTCCTTACGGGGAAGAACGTGCTCTTGTGGGAGATATTCCACCACGTGGCACCCTCGCCTCTGGATGTCTAGATTGAGCAATTTTAAAAAAAAAGAGTGACATTGAACGATCTTAATTTCTTCTGTGTACCAAAGATACACACACCATTATGACATACTGTTTGTAGATTTAGGTTTTCTTGTGTGCCCCAAGTAATAAAATAGAGACTCTTCACCCTGTTGGGAAGGTACAGTGAAGAGTGATAACTAGAAATAATGTGATTGTTCACTTTGTAGATGTTCTTCAGCTTCTGTGAGAAGAACGTGGATTACGAAACATTCAGAGCCTTCAACGACGCGTGCCTTGTCTACGACGGCCGCCTTGTGATAGACACCAACTTCCACACCAATGACATAGCCATCAGAGCTGCCGGCTCCCTCACCAAGTTCTCCAACAGGTATTACTCGAATGAGTGGACTCACAGCAACTTCAATTCCAAGGAAGTTGGCTTCCAGCTGGCAGCCGTGATGCTCAACCTCTTTGACCCGACCCTCGAACCTGTGACTGAGCCGCCGGCTGACCTTGACCGCCTCATCCCCATGTACAGGGGAGCCAAGATCAAAGGTATGTAGTGGGCCACCTTCATCCCTGTGATGGAGCCACTGGTTGGATCTGGACCAGCCAGCCCTCCGTTTCCTGTAGGTTTGGTGAGGAGGCGCCTGTGTCCCTCAGTGGGTTTGCACAGAGACACGGGAGGGCTCTCTTTTATGTTTAACTGCTTATTATGGACTTGACTTTATCACATCAGAACTGATGTGATAAAATTTTTCACATCAGAATGTGATGCTCACTTTGCATATAAGGAAACTGAGACTAGGGGATGATGAGTAACTTGCCCAGAGGTCCCTCACAACTGGTGTATGGTTCAATGCCCTGACATCTTACCAAACTTTCATTCTCAATATAAGTTGAGAGGTAAGGAGAACTTCTAAGCCTCCCGGGCTTTGGTCTGCTGTCTGGATGGATAAGCTAGACCGTTAGCAGCTGTAAAACGGTCCAGTTTTATCCCCTCAGCTTTACTGACCCCTAAGGAGATCATCATATGAGTGACACGGAACTTTCTTACATTTGGGAGGTGGGAGTTACCCTTGAAAACAGTATCTTTGAATGTTGTGGATCTTCTACCAGAAAAATGCACATGTTTACAAAACTGTTTACTTCCAGAAGGTTGATGGACCAACCCCCATAGTCACCCGTGGACCCCTAGGGGGCCTGTGAGCCCTAATCCAGTAAACAAAACATCAGGCTAAAGAGACAAAAGCCCTGTATTGCAGTCCTTGTGTTTATCTGCCCAACTAAATGGGCTCCGAGAGGTCGTGATCTCCTTCTCACTCTGGATGAGACCTTAAGAAAGGTGGTGGATGTGGGAAAGGAAGACAAGGCATGGGTGTCAGAGGCTGATCAGAGCTAGACCAGGCTCGGGCTTCTAGGGCAAGCTAGAAATAGTAACAGTTTCATAATACGAGTTTTCTAAAGCATTGAACAAGAACTTTGTTGATTTTCCTTATAACATTTACTTAGTATTTTGGTTACATAGTGGAGGAGGATGGAGAATGGGAACACCACGGCAATATTTGTAGACCAAAGTCTTGGCTGGCTTTAGCAGGCAGAGATGAGAATGCCACAAGTTATGGGAAATCAGGATGCACGGGATCAGCTTGGCACATCTTGGAACATTGGTGGCTATATTATGGGTTATAACGGCACATTCATGTTGATTTTATTAAATAAAATAAATCGCAGGGTGTTCCTTGCTAATAGAGGTGCTTGAGTGGGAAAGTTTGAGTAGCATACACCACGGCAGGCATCTCTGGTTGTCCTGTGGTACAGATGTAAGCCCTGTTACCCAGTTGTTACCCGACTGAATTAAAATGTGGAAAACTTGCCATTTCCACCAGGAGGCATCCTCCCTGGGTCGTACCATTATCTGCATATCGCCAAGCCTGCCATCCCAACCCTATTGGAGGTACAAATGGCCCAGTCTGATTTTGTAAGTATTATTCCTGAATTTCATTTTACTTTCAAATATAACACTTTGTTTATGGGGGTAGGGGTGAAATTCTTAATTCAGTCTTTAGTGTAATGTATTGGTTCACGCATCAGAAAGCCATGTGGCAGTTTGGCCCCCAAAACGGCCCCCACTGACTCCCACCCCTTGGTATTCATGTCCTTGTATGGTCCCCTCCCACACTGACTAGGGCTGACCTGTGTGGCCAGCAGAATATTGTGGAAATGACAGTGTGTGACTTCCAAGGCCAGGTTCTGAAAGATAATACAGCTTCCAACTTGCACCCTCCTGGGTCACTGCTGCCATACTGTAAGGTCACCCAGGTGGCCCTTCGGGAGGTGCGCGTGGAGAGGGACTGAGGATTTCTGCGCCAGCCAGTCATGTGATGAAGCCACCGTGGAAGTGGTCCTCCAGCCCTAGTCCAGCCTTCCGATGATGCAGCCCTGGCCGACATCTTGACTAAAACGTACAGGAGACCGTTAGCCAGAATCCCCCAGATAAGCTATTCCCAATTTCTGACTCCCAAAGACTGAGGTTATAAAAATGTATTGTCGTTTTAAGCCATTTATTTTTTAGAGAACTTTTAGGTTCACATCAAAAGTGAGAGGAAAGTACAGAGATTTCCCATATACCCCCTGCCCCCGTTCATGCACAGCCTCCCCCATTGTCAACATCCCCACCAGGGTGGTACATTTTTACAATTGATGAACCTACATTGATGAATCATTATCACCTAAAGCCCACAGTTTACATTACGGTCCACTCTTGGTGTTGTACTTTCTATGGGTTTGGACGAATGTGTAAAGACATGTACCCACCATTACGGTATCATGCAGAGTAGTGTCACTGCCCTAAAAATCCCTCTGTTCCACCTATTCATCCCTCCCTCCCTCCCCTGCAACTCCTGGTAACCACTGATCTTTTTACTGTCTCCGTACTTTTGCCTTTTCCAGAATGTCATAGAGTTGGAATCATACAGCATGTGGCCTTTTCAGATTGGCTCCTTCACTTAGTAATTTGCATTTCAGTTCCCTCCATGTCTTTTCATGGCGTGATAACCCATTTCTTTTTAGCCCTGAATAGTATTCCACTGTCTGGATGGACCACAGTTTATCCATCCACCTCTTGAAGGACATTAAGCCACTAAGTTTTGAGGTAGCCTGTGATGAATCCATAGATAATTAAAATAACCACCTCTGTGGCAATAGTAAATTGCTTAGGGTCTGGGATGTCTGTCCAGGCCCCCCTGTTCTCCTGCCCTCCCTGGATGACACAGGAAGGGCCAGCGAGGTGAAGCTGAAGCTGCGTGTGCTTGGGGGTTGGGAGGGGCGTTCCCTGTGTTCAAGGTAACTAGAAAGGACACAACATGGTTGGTCGGTTGGTGAGCTTCTCAGGTAAGATTATCGGACAGTTGGTCCCAACTGGTGTTTGTTGTCAACTGGGGTTTCCCTTCTGGTGCTTCATGTTTGCTTTTTCATCAGTGAGGAAGACACTGGAGGTTGCCTGCTTCCACTCCCATTTTCTCATCCTGAATTTTTTTGAGGGTTAATGATCTAAGTTAAAATAAGCACATCTCCCAGATTTCCTTGAGAATGAGGTCAGCCATGTGGCAGGTCCTGGCCAATGAGATGTAGTAGAAGCTGCTGGAAAATTCCGTAAGGGGGAGCAGACTCCGGATGTCGCAGGCTCCTGGCCCCTCACCCTCTCTCTTCGGGAAGTCAGAATCCCAGCTCTTCCGTCGACTTCCCATGGACTTTGGACGAGTTATCAACTCCTCTGCATTTCAGGGGTTATTAGGGATCCCATATAAAGTAACACTGCCTTCAAGGAATAAAACAGTGACCCGTCAGTGGTAGATGTTGTTAATTATAGTTCCAGAAAAATAATGAAACCTGGTTCTTCCAAGGAAAGGATGGATGCTGTGTGTTTAAAACTTACTTCCCTTGGGCCTTTCCCAGATTCTTTCAGGTGTGTCCTGTATCCACAGTCTGATGCAAAATGTTCTTACAAGTAAAGAAAGGACCGTAGCGAATGGTGCTCCAGTCTGTACTGCTGTGTAACAAAACTTAGGGACATGAAGCAGCCATTGGATTCCGCTCACAGATTCTGTGGGTTAGGAATTCGGACAGTACACGGTGGGAATGGGTTCAAAAGCTAGGAAATACTGGACTTGGTTTCACACTGAACCAGATTCTTCAAGGACAGTGTGTGATTTCTGACATGCAGTGTCATTTATTTATCAACCACTGGTTCTCTCTCGGCTTAAAGTCAGAGGAGGAGCGAAAGGGAGTTTTAGATAATGAGGGTTTTCATAAGAATGGAACTTGACTAGCTTCTTTGGCTGGTGCTGTGACAGTATTTGAGCAGGAACCCTGATTGTAATTAACCATTTTGCCAGGTGGGCCTCCTTTTTAATTAGTACAGAAGATCTAAACAGATTTTTTTCTCCCCATTTTATTCACCAAGAAAAAAAATGTAGGATGGTTCCATGGCAATCTTTTGGATTTGGAATTAATTTGATTAAGTAAAATTGTTGCCAAAATGGTCAGGCAGTCGCCTAAATATGGCCAGTGGATGGAGAATGGAGCCCACGGAGCAGTATTTCACTAGAGAAACTAAATTACTGTTCTCACAGCAAATGTAGTACAGATGAATCTCATCAGACTCGTGTAGCACTCACGCATCGGGATATGTAAGTAAGGAGATGCTTTAGTAATTCATGAGGTAACCCGACAAAAGGAAGACAGGGGACCCCAAGTCGTCTACATAATGAACTGATCCGCAGATTCCAGTCCACATGCTTTGTTGGCTTATACTCCACGGAATAAACAAATTTGTCACAACAAACTCTGCCTGGGTACCATTAAATTTAAAATTGTGTATTCATCGTGGGAGCTGGGAACCTGGTTTCTTGCATGCCGAGTCTGATTACCCCTGGGTCTTTCGTTTGGCATGAATTCCAGAGCCATATTCCAATCTTTGTCAAAATCATAAAGGAGCTCAAAAGGATAATTATATTCAGGGAAAAAGGAAGAGACAAAAAAAACAACACATCAGAACCCGTTACTCTGTCAAAATTTTAAACTCAACACCCAAATCTCCTAACAATTTATTCATATACTTAAAGGAAGAAACTAGCCACATCCCACAGAATTGGAAAGTGTATGAAATCATCATCGTCGTTAGCCCAGAATCCCTCACCGGGTGGCAGGGCTGGAAGCTGCCTTAAGTCCTTGTTTAGTGGAGTGATTTTCTGGAAGGATAAGCAGAAAGGGTCCTGGACTTCACTGGATTTTCCCATCTGTCAGCAACAGTGACTAGGAATGACCTCAGAAATTTAGATAAGTCTGCCCAGCCCCACAGGGGTAACTTGTGTCTGAGAAACCCATCTGTAGGCGACTTGCCTTTCATGTCAATGCAAACTATTTTGATGCCGCATGCCTAGGACGGCCCCCTGGTTATGTGATCGCAGAGCCAGATCTCATTAACGATGGTCACGGTCACTTCCAGAGTCAAGATGTGCTGTCTTTGCACCACTGGGCATTTCTTTCCTCCGTGTGCCTTTAAATTCAACCTTTAAATTAAAAAGTAAGGCCAACTCCCCTCCACCAAATAAACAGACCCACGATGACACATCACTGGAAACGATGCTGACGACACAGCCCTTGTAGAACAGGGTGACCTCAGAGGGCGTGTGATGCTGAGACACCAGCCATGGAGTCACCGTGGCCCTCGAGTTGAGGTGCTCAGAATCCACTGAATCAGCCCCCAAATACAAGTGCTTGTGAGCAGAGGGTGGGATGTTCAGTGAAACTCTTTGCCAAGTCAAAAATATTGTCAGCCACGTGGGTGGATCCCGAGATGTACCCCTCTGAGGCCTGAGTTTCCTTCCTTAATCACTCAGCATAAAGAAATTTCAAAGAGGAAGAGGAGAGTCCACGACCTTGTGGGATCTGCTGTCCACTGAGGCCAGGGAAACCTGGTGCTAAAAGTATGCCAGAGCTGTGGCCAGTGCCCCCTCTCCTGGACCCCCAGCCGCCCTACCAGCAAGGCCAGGGAGCAGCCCCTCCCCCAGACACTCATTCAACTTCACCAAGACACCCCTGACTGCGAAGAGTCCTCCCCAGGGTCAACTTTACTTGGTGGCTCATCCTAGCAAACGCTATTTCTGAATTAAATACACACAGAGCTATGAAAGTGAGGAACGCGCCCGTTGCGAGCATCTCTAAGAATAAACACAAGACTTTAAAAAACATTTGAGTTTGGCACCAGCAGCTTTAGTCTTAGCCCCTTCCATTAGCATTTTGTTAAAATATTGACACAGAAACAAATAAATGATACCACTTATTTTTATGAAAATAGAATGATTCTCTCCAAATTATAAAACATTATAAATTTTTATACTATACTTCTATAGTATAAAATGTACTGGGAACATATTTTCCTGTTATGAAATAACTCACCAATAATTTCTATTGGATGCATTGCATCCAGATGTGTGCATATACCATTGTTGCGTTAGATAATACCTTACTCGGTGTTTTTTTAAACACTTTACTATGGAGGTAGATTTCCTGTCTGTATGCATCCATCTCTATGATGCTGGACCTCGTGCACCTCCCTGGGGCGCTGTCCCCCACCCCCATCCTAAGCTGTGTTTGTTCTGTCCCCCAGTCTCGTGCATATCCTTGGGGCTGGCCCAGGACTTACCTGGCATCCCTCCTGTATTTCTCACCTTGTGCCTGTATAGTTGGCTGGTTCCTCCTCAGGGCTTAGTCATGTGATACACAAACACCCACCAGTTGCTTCAATTTACTTAAAAATCCAGTTAATCCGTGTGTGCTTGTTTAGATAAAGTCCCTAGGGGATGTCCGGGACTCAGTAAATGTTTGGGATCAGTGCAGTTCAACTTGCCCTGGATTTCTAAATGCCACATTCAAGTTCAGAACAAAAGCTTAAATCTATATGCACTCAGGAGAGATTTACTGAGTGCTACTGTGTACTGAGTTCAGAGTCCAGAGGCAAAGTCTGTGGGTTCAGCCACCACCAGCCAAACCCAGGTTTGTCCATGGAGGTTCTGTTTGTTGCTGGAGCCAGTGGGAAGCATGTCTCTGGCTGGTCAGTCAGTGGCCATCAGGGGCTGAAATAGAAAAAGTGGTCATGACTGGGGTAGAGGGGCATCTTTCCTTGTCATCTGGGTTCACATGGTGGTTTAGCCAGTTTCTAGGGGACATAAAGCCATGAATCTACACCTTTCACAATTTACAAACTAACAGGTAGCCCACAGAACGGTCTATATATTTTCCATGAACTTGAACCTTCTTCCCAGGAACAGACCCTACCAAACAGGTGAACCTCTGCAAACCCAGCTGTCAGGGATTCACCTTTTTCCTTCTTTCCTTTGTTCGAGTAGAACTTTAAAAACTGAAATTCCTTTTGCGCACCTTTGACTAGGAGGTTTTTCTCAAAATGGTGCTGTGAAAAAATTAAAGTTAACAGTCTTAGGACACCGCGCAGGAGAGAATAGACCCAGTTCCACCTACTGGCTGTGCCAGGTATTGAATAACGGAAAATTGACCGTAACCTAGCAACTAATTTAGAAACGTGGAGCGATATAATCACAGTGTCAAATACCCTGAGGAACTTTCAGTCATCAAATTCAAACACATGGTTTCTGACATGCACTTATCTTCAGTCGAGTTTGGTCAATATCTACTACTGTGATTTGCAACAGGTGATAAGCTCTAATCCGTCCATTATATTTGAAAAATAAATTGCTATGATAAAGTTCCCAAAGTCCAGAAATGTTTCTAACGTTGTTTTTCTGATGCACTCCTCCGCCAGGGTTCAGAAATAGTAACAGGTAACGTGAAGAACGGGACTTACTTCCGAATCCACACCAACAAGTACAAGATGGTGGAAACCATCACGTGCCTTTCCAAAGTGCCTTTCCCTGCCTCCAACTACATCCGCCTGTTCGGCCAGCACGAGCAAGTCCTCAACAACCTGTGCGCTCGATACAAGGACGGGCTGGTCCCAGACCTCTACAGGTGAGCTGGGCGTTGCCCTTTCCCGGGGGTTATGGGGTGGGGGGAATGCAGACACAAGCCATGGATGTCTTGTGAATGAGGGAGGGGTTTTGTGATGCGCCAGGAAGTACACGGGAACCCCTGGGAGAAGCTAGAGCTTCTCAACAGTGAAGAGTATCAGACCCACCAGCACTGGAGAGGCCCACGGAGAAGAGCACAGGCTCTTGGTGTGTCCACAAGTGGCCGCACGGCCACGTGCAGGCCTGGGTCCCAGACGCATCCGTGCACGGCCTCCACGCCACAGATGATATTCAAGTCTCTCTTGAGACACAGGCTGCTAAGAGCAGTGGTCAGAAACGTAAGAGGTCGATTTGGGGGCAGGATGGAGGTACCTGGTCCTGGGGGGAGTTCCAGCACCACGGACAGGCTGTCTGTGACCCCAGCCGCCTCCTCACGGCACGTGCTCAAGCAGAGGAGGCGACCGTTTGCCTAAGACGTTGGGAAGGAATTCTGCTCCAGCAGGTTGGTTAGACTGGGGGCTCTAGATCCCCAAACGGAGCGAGTCAGCACTCCGTTTGGGGCCCTGTTTGCGAGCCTGCTCATGGCAATGCGTGTAGCTGGAGTTTGTGTGTTTTCCCTGCCGTATGGTATTCCGTGTGTAAGATAACTGTGTCACAGCTCATCCGTCCATTTTCCTGTCGATTGATGTTCATATTGTTCCAGTTTGGTGCCATTGGCATCGTGGGCACACCTGTGCAGGAATTTCTCTCGGGTGTACTAGGTGATGCCCAAATGTTCCCCACGGTAGTGGTGTCTGTTACCCTCCCTCCAGCCAGCCATGAGAGCCCTCCGCAGCCCTGGCAGTCCTCAGCACTGTTCAGCTTGAACATTTGGCCACCCTGGTGGTGTGGAAAGGTGTCTACCCAGGGTTTCAGTGTTCCCTTTCCTGATTTATTTATTTATTTTTTTGTATGGTACGCGGGCCTCTCACTGTTGTGGCCTCTCCCGTTGCCGAGCACAGGCTCCGGACGTGCAGGCTCACGCGGCATGTGGGATCCTCCCAGACCGGGGCACGAACCTGTGTCCCCTGCATCGGCAGGCGGACTCTCAACCACTGCGCCACCAGGGAATCCCCCCCTTTCCTGATTTCTAATGCAGTTCAGTGCCTTTTCATTTGTTTGTGGGCCATTCATGGTAGTTTCTGGGGAAATGCCTGTTTATGACATTTGTCCCTTTTTGGGGGGCGGGGGGCGTCTTCTCTTACTAACTCACAGGAATTGTTCATATATTCTGGATACAAACTTGGTCGTTTACATTTCCTTCGTACGTCTTCTTCCATTCTGAGGCTTGTCTTTTCACTTTCTTTACAGTGTCAATTAACAGATATTCTTCATTTTAAAATCATCTGTCTTTTTCCCGATGTCTTGGATATTTTCGTCCCTTTGCTCTTCTAATAGTTTTACAGTAACCTTGTGACGCTCCATGAAAAGCCCCACTGGATCTGATAGGAAATGCATTAAACCTTAGATCAATTACATAAGAGTTGACATCTTTGATATTAATTTTAGTCTCATAACATACTAGTTAACCCTTGAACTATAGTGTCAATATAGTCAAAAGTCGAAAGTCTGAGTATAACTCACCCTTTGCCCTCTGTGCCTGTGGTTCCACATCCTCGGATTCAGCTAAGGGCCGACCAACCAAACATGGATCGTGTAGCACTATAGTATTTACTACTGAAAAAAATTTGTGTGTAAGTGGACCCACGCAGTTCAAACCACAATTGTTCAAGGGTCAACTGTGTAGATCTTGATTTATGTGGGTCTGTTTAATATCTTTCAGTAAAGATTTATCATTTTCTCCATCAATGGCTTGCTTAATTTTGTTTGATATGATCCAAAGTTCTTTATATTTTTATTGCTGTTGTAAATATCATTTTCTTACTGATGCTTCTATATAGTGTATAGAAATGTGCTTTTTTATGGTTTTGGATTCTGCAACTTTGCTAAACTCCCTCATTCATTCAGATAATTTATCTGTAGATTCTTTTAGATTTTCCACACAAAAAAATTATGTCATCTGCAAATAATGACCAATTTGTTTGTTTCTTCTTTTTAAATCTTTGTAACTTTTATTTCTTTTTCCTGTCTTACTTCACTGGCTAAGATTTGTGGTAAAATTTGGGATAGAAGTAGTGAGGGATGACAGCCTGGCCTCATTCTTAATTTTAAAGGGAATTCGTTCAATATTAACTGTGTGACTTTTGCCATACATATTTTTGTAGACACCCTTTATCAGGATAAGGAAGTTTCTTTTTATTACTGGCTTGCTAAGCATTTTTATCATGCACGGATTTTTATTTTTTCCCAGAAAGAGTACTTAACTTTTTTTTTTTTTTTTTTTTTTGCTGTACGCGGGCCTCTCACTGTTGTGGCCTCTCCCATTGTGGAGCACAGGCTCCGGACACGCAGGCTCAGCGGCCATGGCTCATGGGCCCAGCCACTCCGCAGCATGTGGGATCTTCCCGGACCGGGGCACGAACCCGTGTCCCCTGCATCGGCAGGTGGACTCCCAACCACTGCGCCGCCAGGGAAGCCCAAGAAAGAGTACTTAACTTTTGAAACCTTTTATGTGTGAGGATATCTTCCTATATGTTTCCCATTATAAACTACATTTTGATAAAGTATCAAATTCCTTAATCATAGGCTTCCCCTCCTCAGGTCTTTGTAGACATGACTCCAACATTTATTTAAAATAAAGAAAATTACAAGTATTTAGAAAGTGAATTCATTTGTTCCTCAGCTTGTGGGTAGGATTTTATTGTGGCTCTCAATCTTACGCAAAATATTTGAGTTAGAGGGGAATCGGTTGTTCGTCAAAGAACATTTTTATGGGAGCTATGTATTAAGAGTCTTCTCTGAAAAGAAAATATTTTCACATTTGACCAAATTCAGTTTGTTTTTCCTGAGAAGAGATGCTGAAAGAGACAGACTTTGTGAGCTCGAGACCACTGGTCTGGGCACAGCTGTTAACTGAGGACAGTAATAAGTTTAAAAGTGAATTTGATTTGCTGGGAGTGAATATTTGGTATGGCAAAATGGGACAGCACTGGCTATTAGGACGTGCCAACTGACATCTGTAAGAAAGGGGACAGGGGGATGGTGGCTGATCACGTCCTAGTGTGGCACCCAGGGCGCTGCCAGGCCCCGTCCGTCCCTCCCGGATGCCTGTTAGTGCACGAGCAGCTGCGGCCATGTTCCTTTCAAGTGCCACGAAATGCTGCCAGGGCCCGTGCTGACTCTTGGCCCAGCCCTGCTCGCCCTGTCTGTTGTCAGACCAACTGGCAAGGCTCTTTCCAAGCAGGCAGGGTGAATGGTTTAGCTGATTTTGGCCGAGATACGATTACCGATTGTTTCCCTGACCTCGGCAGCACCAGTAACCTCTCTTGTTCAAATCTGGGCGCGTTTCCATCTGTTGCATCTGGGGGTACCTTCCTCCAGGCTGGGAGGGCTGACCGTTAACCAGCCGCTCTGTCTTCTGCAAGACAGACATGACCTCAAGGTCAAGTTCCTCTCCGGGTTCAAAGAAACCCTCTGGATCCTTTCTCTCCACTTCCCTCAATCTATTCTCACCCCATCCAGGGCCAGGACAGAGGAGGTGCTGGTGGCCCCAGTGGGAGTTGTGGCAGCCACTCAGGCAGACGCTGTAGCAGCCAAGGCCTCCCCAGCCGTGTCTCTGGCTGCCTGCGGACAGGCTCACTTGGAGCCATTTGGGGACACGTGGTGGCTGCCGAGCAGTCAGCCGCTGTGACACCCAGGCCGACAGCTGTCACAGGACAGCAGTGCCGCTGAGGGTCTGGAGCCAGGCTGGCTTGGATTCTACCTCTGTTTCATCCTTTGTTTTCCTCTTGGCGCTCCAGCGCAAACCACTGGTGATGGAGAGAATAAATTCACCCCTGGTGACTGTGTGTGTGCATGCATGTGAGTGTGTGCCTGTGAATGTGTGTGCCTTTGTGTGTGAGTGTGTCTGTTAGTGTGTGTGAAAGAGAGAGAAATAAATTGATGGGTTGACGGATTTAACACTTTGGAAAAAGAATGGAGTCCCCGTAATTTATCTGTTCCTTTCTGAACCAACCAGCATTTGAAAGTCACATAACAAATGTGTTACAAAATGGACTTTTCCGCAATCTTCCCCTCAGAGCACCTGTGCCCTGCGGTGTCCCACGTACGCGTGCACACGCCTGTCACAGCCCCTGCAGCTCTCGCCCACCCTCTCTGACGATGTCTAGAAGGGGCCGCTCCTTCCCTCCACCTGCTGGGCTGCTTCGCCCTCAGACACCGGGGCAGAAGCAGCTTCCACGGGGGTGCCAGGAAGTCGGAGATGGGAACCGTGCGTGGAGAGCAAGGGGAGGTGGAGGCGGGGCCCTGCGAAGTCCCCATCACGGGGCTCTAACAAGGCCTGTCCCCTGTCCTCCCTGCTTCCTTACCTCTGCCTCATCTTCATGTACGCCGCTTAGCGGTGACCCTGCAAGGAAAAGCTCCTGCCTACCGACTTCCCCCACACCACGGCCTTAATTAACAGTCTGTAGCATCCTTTATCCTCGCGGCGTGAATAGGTCTTGCCCTGGCTTCTTTGTGTGAGCCCATCAGATACTCATAAACCTTGATTAAATCACCTCTTCTCACATCTTAACGTGCTCAGCTCTCAAAGGCTGCCCTCGCCCGGCCCTCTCCTCCTGCGAGCGCTGCGTCCCCCTCCACGCTGCCCAAATGCTCGGATGCCTATTTTTAATGGCTAAGTGCTGCTGTGCACAGTGTTCTAAATGGGATTTGAGCAGGCCCTTTAAAAGGCTGCCGTTACCTTTTTGAACCACGTAGCCCAAGGAGTGACTCCCTCAGGAAAGCTGCCGTGCGCTATCTCTGTCTTCAGAGAAGCCAAGTAGGACGCTGCCAGCCCGCGCAGCCTCCTAATTCCCTTATTAGACTCAACTGGAATCATTTAATCATGACTTAACATGTTTTTCAGTTCCCCTGTAGTCAGTGACCTTGTGCTATGCCCGGTAGGATATCACACACTAAATACTAGGTGCCCATTTTTCCAGACTTATCAAAATTTTATTGAACTATGGCTGCCCACTCCAACTTGTCAATTTTTTGGTGCATACCTAAAATTTGTTGGATAATAGTTCCCCCAAGATGCAACTTTCCCTGTTGGCTGCTTACCGAGTCACCCACCTGCCTTTCTGGAGACCCTTTAGATCAGTGTTCCTGTCCATCATTCATTTCAGATAATGCCAATTCCATTTCATAGCCTTATAAAGAATCCTTTTTCAAGTGATTTGCTAAAATCAAAATCCATCCTCTTGGGACGTCCCTGGTGGTCCAGTGGTTAAGACTCCGTGCTCCCAATGCAGGGGGCCCAGTTTCGATCCTTGTTCGGGTAACTAGATCCTGCATGCCACAGCTAAAGATCCCACATGCCACAATGAAGATCCCTCGTGCCACGACTAAGACCTGGCACAGCCAAATAAATAAGTAAATAGATAAATATTTTTAAAAATCCATCCTCTTCATTTTGCTTCCCCGTTATTTAACTCTATTTCTCCACCCTTGTGCATGTTCACACACTTTCACCTGGGGCTCCTCACTGGTCATTCCCTGGCCTCGCTGATCCAAGAGGCATCTCCTTGCCCACTGGTTTTCTCATACAATCACGTTGCATGTGAGGCTGAACCCATGTTTTGGAATATCCCTCATTACTGAGACGGTCAACCTTAGGTCTCAAAGTATAGACCAATGAAGGGGCCAAATTCCATTTAACACAACCTGTGTCCATTTTTATTTGTAATATTGCTCTGACTAAAAGACTAGGATTCTTTTTTTCTAGTATATGTCATCTCCTTCCTTCCCACAGTGCCATTGTATGGCATTAACCTTTCCTGGGATGAAGGGCAAGATTGTTTTAAGCGGTTCTGAAGTCATGGCCAGAACATGTCCCTTCAGACATTCATCCCAAGATGATAACATGCAGGAAAAACAAACGCAGACGTGCACACGATCAGGGCTGAATGTTAAGGTAATGACCCTGGAGCAGTGCTTGGGGTCTGGAGCTTTGCTTTTTCATCTCTTATCCGATGTGTTCCAATAATTTGCCTCATTCGTCATGAAATTATAGTTTGGCATATTATCTCAACATTTATCAGAAAGGCCTGGATTGAGATATTTTTATGGTTTTGAGGTATCTGGAAGGTACATTTTCTTATTTCAACTGCCTCAGTCTCATTCGTGTTAGTGAGAATCTTTGCCTTGAGGACAGTACCCATAAGTGAGTGAAAGAAAAGTGCGTATCCTATCTCACAGCCAAGATTCATTTCAACGTTAAAGGCCTTTATTAATGAGAATGTGTAAAGACTCATCAAGCACACGCAGTGCCCATTCCCATCAGTCTAAAGTGAAGGATGGGGGCTTCCTTGGTGGTGCAGTGGTTAAGAATCCACCTGCCAATGCAGGGGACACGGGTTCAAGCCCTGGTCCGGGAAGATCCCACATGCCGCGGAGAAACTAAGCCCGTGAGCCACAACTACTGAGCCTGCGCTCTAGAGCCTGCGAGCCACAACTACTGAGCCCGCGTGCCACAACTACTGAAGCCCACGTGCCTAGAATCTGTGCTCTGCAACAAGAGAAGCCACCGCAACGAGAAGCCTGTGCACCACAGTGAACGGTAGCCTCTGCTCGCCGCAACTAGAGAAAGCCTGCACAGCAACAAAGACCCAATGCAGCCAGAAATAAATAAGTAAATAAAGTGAAGGATGAGGGACAGGAATGCACGTTTCTTCACCCGCCTGGTTCCATGTGAATGCCCCTGTCCTTATGTCACCACCTCTGAGCAGGCATCACCATCTCCTGAAACGGAGGAGCTTGACAGTCTCCCTACTATAAAAGAAAATGATTGCTTTCAGTATCTGAAGGGAAACAGCGATATTTAAATCCTGGGGGAGATACCTGCAGCGCAGGGATCCAGCATCCTAGACACCGTGCTGCAGTGTGACCCGTACGCGGGACAGTTCACGTGATGTGGGACACATAACTCACATATGCGTCTGTTGGACCACATCTACAATATTATGAAAAATTTCAAACTTTTCACCTAGCTGTATAAAAATAAACAAACACTTCATGGCGAAACCACCACTGCCATCTGTAAGCTCTAGATAGCCCCCCATCTCCACAGCTCCCGAACCAGCCACGTTTCTGTCACGCTTGCCCGTACACTCGTGGTATATATCCTAAGGTAATTTGGTGTGAAAACCCAACAGTGCGTAAGAGTGAATCCTTACTTCTCCATCCTAGAGTGGAAAGGACGCTAGACTGAGATGGGTTCAATTTCTGCGCTGTTGTTTACTAGCCTTGCAAACTTGGGCAAGACATTTAATCTCACTGAGCATCCTCTTCCTCATTTCTGAAGTGGAGATATCACCAACGATCAAACTGCCCACATCACAGGATAAAAGCAGATGATGATGCGGAAGTATTTAAAAGACGTAAAGTAATATACAAACGCCAAGTTTCATCATTACTTTAGCTCAAGTGTTCACGTTCCCTCTAAGTCCATACTAGCCTTCATGGAGAGGCACTCTTTCAGCCTTTTACACAGTTTTCCTTCTCCCTCCCAAGTTAATACAAATTTAAGGAAATACGGTGCTTCTTTTAAAATCAAGTAAGCAAATGTTTTAAAATTGCATTTATATATGTGCTTGCTATGTCCTGTTTTAAAAATTATCTTATTGGAGGTACTCATGAACTTTCAAGTGCTTTTTTTTTTTCAGAGTCATGCTCTGAGGAAAAAAAAAACTTGGGGAGAGGTCATTATCAAGAATTAAATATGTGTGAGATCAGGTGCTTTATTTAGAGTTAGTGATGTATGAAGACTGTACCTCCCAGGGTGCTAAGAGCAAAGGAATGGGTCACACGTTTCTGTATAAGCAACACTTAAAGACGATTTCATTTCAAGACACTGCCACCAAAAGCAACCACGTAGGCTCTGAATAGCATCTAAAATTTGGAATTATGAGCTGTTTGAGTTATAAAGTACATCTAGAATCTAATATCATATAGTTTTAAAAATTGCTTCAGAAAATTGTTTCACGCATTGTGAAGAGTTACCAACACCTTAGATCTGCACTGTCCAATATGATAGCCAATTGCCAGGTGTGACTTTTAAATTTTAATTAGGATTAAAAAAAATTAAAAGCTCAGCTCCTTGGTCACACTTGTCATGGCCTGCGTACTCATCAGCCACACGTGGCTGGTGGCTACCATGTTGGATAGCACAGGATAGATGACATCCATCATGGCAGAAAGTTCTACTGGGCCGTGATGGTGTAGGCCAGTCACATTCATGGACGTGGTAATGAGTGGTGTGGAGCAGTGCATCTCTGGACAATCATTTCCTAAAGTGCTAATCACCAGGCCCATTTGGTTCTGAATCCCTGACTTGCAGATGTGGTAGCTCAGAGATGGGTGCTCAGTGAAAGCCCCGGGGGGGAGAAGGAGGAAGTGATATCGCTCTATACCTGCTTTTGTGGGGTCAACTGGAAAGGAGATTCTCCCCAGATCACATGCCAAGGGTGGACAGAGGGGGAGCAAGGACAGCGTGGGAGAAGGGGTGAGGCGGTCGAGCTCCCTGGGGCCCTTGGTCACACTAGGGGCTTCCTTGTGTACAGTTCAGCTGAGCCCACCCCAGCCAGCCCGCACTTCCTCACCAGTTATCCTCAGCAGACTCAGTTGCTAACATTCTAGCCCTTGTCAGACCCCAGGTCTTGATCTGGGGCTCAGCAGATCTGACTGGTATGTTCAGAACTGACTAGATGCCCTCTGAGCATCTTTTCAAACTTTTGCTGCAGGAACTAAAGTCCTTTATAGATTTTCTTCCTCCATTCCACCTGGCGGCCTGTGGGTCAAAGGTATTATTTATGAGTCTAAAATAACAGCTGATGAGCCAATGGTTATCTCCAAGGCTACCAAGTTGCTTTAATATAAATACCTCTTTACCAAGCTCCAAGAAACAACAGAATTTTTCTATTGTTATTGGAATTGTCAGCATAAACACATTTCAGAAATCTTTCAGTCTACTGAACTGTGAGAAGAAACTGGCCTGCCTGCCTACATTTTTTATGGCCCAATAACGCAAAAAGATGCTCCAGAGCCACCTGGGCAGAGTGGAGTATCACGCACGCGATGCTCTCATCCCCCTCCCCCTAGGCCTGGATCTTTATATGTTTCTTTTTGAGGATTCTTTTGTACATTTTTTTATCCTTTAGCATTTTCCATTACAAAAGCAATACATGTTTGTTATCTAAAATTTAGAAAAATATTTTAAAAGCTAAGTAGAATACAAAGTCCATACCTAATCCCACTACCCAGAACCTATTTCAGATGACTGAGCTATACAAGATGAGAAGAGTTGAAGAGTCACTGCTATCGGCTCCCAGAATTAAGACCTGCAACAAGCTTGTGGACGGTCCACAGACCCTCTCTTGTGACCAGGTGCTAGGAAGGACCTTAACTGGTCCAGCACGCTCACCTCGGAGATGAGAAAACGAAAGCGGCAGGGCTGGCCGTGGCTCACAGCCACGAGGGTGGCATCAGGAACATAAGAATCAGAGTCCCCTGCCTCCAAGTCCAGTTCCCTTCATACAGGACCAGAGGAGCACGTTTCCCGTTGTGCAGTGACATCATTTAGAGAAAGCACCTGCTTGGAACATGAGAATAATTTTGCTTCTCTGACAAAATACCTCAGGGGATGACCAGGATGATTCACATGTGGAGGAAGAAAACATTAGAACTTCTGTTTATATTTTTATTTTAAGAAAAAAGGAGAGCAATCAGGCTTTATTCGTATTTGAAGCACAAATACTGGCACCCTCTTGGGCCAGATGAAAGACAGATGTGTGTTCTACATGGACTCAACACATCGAGTGTTACAGGGGGATGTCACAGCTTAGAGGGGTCAACCTTATTAGTGAACTTGGAATTACTGCAGTTTTTGTGTGTCTGGTTTTGTGGATTTATAAATAATGATCTGGTTTTAGCTAAACTAACCTCCACAGCATGGGCAAGATCATTTAAAGGACTCCTCCAAAGAAACCACAGATTGAAAATCCTGGGAAAGCATGCATGCATAAACCAGGAAAAGGCAGAGCTGACCTGTCTCCAAGTCCTCAGACGGGATCTTTACCGGCCGTATTATGAGTAAGCACAACGATGAATCCTCAGTCAGGGTTCAGTTGCAGACAACAGAATCCTCTCTGGCTAGTTCAAACAGAACGTGATGTACTGCCAGTGATAGGTGGTTTATAAAATTCCTTGAATGGGGCTTCCCTCGTGGCGCAGTGGTTGAGAGTCCACCTGCCGATGCAGGGGACACGGGATCATGCCCCGGTCCGGGAAGATCCCACATGCCACGGAGCGGCTGGGCCCGTGAGCCATGGCCTCTAAGCCTGTGCATCCGGAGCCTGTGCTCCACAACGGGAGAGGCCACAAGAGTGAGAGGCCTGCTTACTGCAAAAAAAAAAAAAAAAAAAAAAAAAATTCCTTGAATGGGCTGGAGGAGCAGGCTTTAAACTGGCTTCAGGGAAAATTCAGAAATCAGCTCTACAGACCTGGCCAACCTCTGCCACATTGAGGAATGTGTGGAGTCAGGAAACTGCCAGTCCACAACCACACCTTCTCTGCCACAGTCCACACCAGCAGAATGGGTCCCCTAAGCCCTGCCTCTCACTGCCCATGGGATTCTGGTGCAGCCAACACCAAATGCTACCAGGACCAGGCTTGCCAGCAAAGGAAGAAAAACAGTGGAAACATGGTCTCCGCCTCATAGTACTCATGCCCACCTTCCAAGTCCTCCATGAGGGTGTCTCTTTGGAGGATGCTTGGTCTCATGTAGAACCTACACCAGAGACTCGGTCCCAGGTAGAACCCACATTTCCACTGCCTGGAAAATCTAGTCTTTCCCTTTCCTACCTGGTATTTTGGGTAAGTCATGCTACCAGGGGTCTGGAATGCAGCTGGATGAACTAGTCTGTAATATCTCCCATAACTAACTAATCAAATCTGACCAGAAATCAGCACCCCCCCAAAATGCAAAACCATCAAGAAGAACACTTGAAATTTGAATTTACATCTGTATCAATAAAGATGAACTTTGTCCTAATTATTTATAGGTTGACAAACCCTTATCCAACATCCTAGGAGCAGATATTACATTTTTTAAAAAAAGTTGTTTGGGGAGTAGATTTATCCTCTCACCTGAAATAACTAAAAAACTTTAGAAAATGTGAAAAAACATTCAAAAATAAATACTGGACATAAGACAATGAAGGACAGTGATCTCTGAGAATCTGGAAAGAAAGAAGGTGAACCCTGAAATTACTCCAGCTTGCTGCCTTAGAATTTCCAAGCTGTGGCAAAGGGACAGGAACCCAGCAGACTCCCTGAGTTGAGGACTGGAACTGTGAGTGTGCAGAGGCCAAGGCAGCTAGTGTTCTCAGGACAAGGAACTGGAGGGGAGGTCGCTGCTCAGAGAGAGGGGCGTGGGGATCAGCAGGAGGTCCCTCTTGAAAATTCAGTCTAGTCCTGCTCAGTGCATGCAGGAGAGGAAACCCCCCAAGTCTGGGAAAGAATCACTCAAAGGACTAGAGGTTATATTTCCTGGCACTCACACAGGGCTGGGAACAGTGTGTATTTCCACCAGCCAGCCTGGAGAACCTCAAGATTCATCAGCGGGTAGAGTATACACTTACGGTCTCCCCTCAGTGGTGAGAAAAATGAACATGCATCCAAAGACTCAGGAAAATACAACCCATAATGAGGAGAAAAATCAGTCAATTGAAACCAATCTAGAACTGACACAGTTGTTAGAATTAGCAGACAAGCATATTGAAACAGTTATTATAACTGTATTCCACATGATCAAAAAATTAAGTAGAGATGTAGAAGGTATATGAAAGACCCAGATAAAACTTCTAGAGATGGAAACTACAACGTCTGAGATGAAAAAATACACTGGATGGGATTAATGGAAGATTAGACCTTGCTGAAGAAAATATTAGTGAATTTGAAGACATACTAGTTGAAACTACCCAAAATGAAACACAAAGAGAAAAAAAGAATTTAAAGCAACGAGCAGAGTGTCAGTGAGCTATGAGGCAACTTCAAACAGCCTAAAGAAATTATGACCAAATTTTTTTCCAAATTTGATGTAAACCATAAACCCACAAATCCAAGAAGCTCAGTGAATGTCAAGCATGAAAAAACATGAAGAGGAAATCAGTATGGAGGTTTCTCAAAAAGCTAAAAATAGAACCACCATATGACCCAGCAGTTCCATTCCTGGATATATATCTGAAAGAAACAAAAATACTAATTCAAGGGACTTCCCTGCTGGTCCAGTGGCAAAGATTCCATGCTCCCAGTGCAGGGGCCCTGGGTTCAATCCCTGGTCAGGGAACTAGATCCCACATGCTACAACTAAGAGTTCGCCACAACTAAAGATCCCACATGCTGCAACTAAAGATCTCACGTGCTGCAACTAAGACCCAACTAAGAGAAGCCAAATAAATAAATTTTTTAAAAACCCACTAATTCAAAAAGATACATGTACCACAATGTTCAAAGCAGCATTATTTACAATTACCAAGACATGGAAGCAACCTGAGTATCCATCAACAGATGAATGGATAAAGAAGATGTGATATACAGATATATACAATGGAATACTACTCAGCCATAAAAAGGAATGAACTTTCCCCATTTGTAACAACATGGATGAACTTGGAGGAAATTATGCTAAGTGAAATAAGTCAGACAGAGAAAGACAAATACTATATGATGTCACTTATATGTGTAATGTAAAAAAAAAAACCAACAAAAAATAACTAGTGAATATAACAAAAAAGAAACAGACTCACAGATACAGAGAACAAACGAGTGTTTACCAGTAGGGGGAGGGAAGGGGGAGCAATATAGGGATAGGGGAGTAAGAGGTACAAACTACTAAGTATAAAATAAGCTACAAGGATATATTGTACAACCCAGGGATATAGCCAATATTTTATAATAACTATAAATAGAGTATAAGCTTTAAAAATTGTGAATCACTATATTGTATACCTATAACATATAATATTGTACAATAGAAAAAGTTACACCAAGGCATATCATAATCAGACTGCTCAAAACCAGTGATAAAGAGAACGTCAAGAAGGAACAAGAGAAAACATTGTTTTCAGAGGAATAAAGATAAGAATGACAACAGATTCCTCATCAGAAACAATGCAAGTGAGAAGTCAGTGGACTAACATCTTTAAAATACTGAATTTTTTTTCAAATTTGAGAACAAGTTTATTACATATTATATAACATCTCCAGCCTAATACATAGCATAACATCCCCTTATATTACATAGATTACCCTACCTACCCCCAACCAACATCTGAGTCATTTTCTATCCCATTACCCTGTTTAACTCCTCTATTGGTTTGTTCTCCCAGTTGATAACACCACCATGACCCCAGAATTCATATGTTGAATCACTAATCCCCAGTGTGCCTATATCTGGAGATAGGGTCTTTAGGAGGCAATTAAGGTAAAATGAGGTCACAAAAGTGGGGCCCTAATCCTGTAGGACTGTAGCCTTATAAGAACAGGAAGAGAGAGAGGGACATCTCTGTTTCTCTCCTCCATCTGAGGACACAGTGAGAAGGCAGCCGTCTACAAGCCAGGAAGAGAGTCCTCACCAGAACCTGACCATACTGGCACCCTGATCTTGGACTTGCAGCCTCCAGAACTGTGTGAAATAAATGTTTATTATTTAAGCCGCCCAGTCTGGGGTATTTTGTTATGACAGCCTGAGCTAGGCCAGATTTACATCCCAAGTTTGGTGCTGCTTTATCTCCCCACAAGGGCAGAGGGTATTTTGCGGCTTCCAACAGCCACCCGCCGTGCTGCACAAGGCACATGGTACCCCCCGGGCACTCCCATTCAGCCACCATGGGAACGACCTCCATGTCAGCTTGTCCTGGGTTTGACCCCTACTTCTGACATTATACCAGCCTCAGGTTCCTTATCGGGAACTTGGTTCTCACTCGGTGGTGATAAGGTGTGAAAAGGAGAGTGCACATCTCAGAAAACACACCTGGGAGTCCCTCAGACCTCACTTACCAGTGTTGTCTTAGGCAGGTAACTCTGTTCCTGTAAGCTTCGTTTCCCTTCCCTGTAAGTGGGGCTTATACCAGCTTCCAGCCCTTGCCGTGAAGACTAAACGAGATGACCTGCAGGAAGTATTGGGCTCAGAGCCTGTCCTGGAGGAGTCACGGCACAAACACTCTCTTTGCTGCACTTCTGCTCCAGGCGGGGCTGGTGGCTGCCCTGGGGTCACCCTGCCTCAGGCCCTGTGCATCCCCGAACCTGGCACCCACCCAGGATCCCTTGCAGAGTGACAGATGGCATAGCCCCAAGTTCCTTCTCTCCAAAGACACTTTTTGTCACCCACCCAGCAAACTCCGAGCTGGGTTTTGTGACTTATTATTCCCTCTATCTGGTAATTTGGGGAGAAGAGAACTCCAAATGCCACCAGCGACACACCCGCAGCTGCTAATAGGAGCCGCTGTTTGCATCCCACGGTCCTGTCTTGGCCCCAGCGGCTCCGACAGCTGCCAGAGCACTGTTTGCCAGGCCAGGATACGTGCCGAAGGCTCTGAGGGCAGAATAGAGCCCAGCACAGTCACGCTGGGATCTCAGAGGCTCGCAGCATTAATAATCTATAGTTCAATCATTAGGAGCAAATCCAAGTGAAATAGGAAGATATACACCACGCTGGAGGCTGTGAGGCTGCTGGGAGGTTGCTCCGTGGCGGGCTTAACGATCCACTCCCGGCCACCAGCAGCCCCAGCTGACAAGCGGCGCCTGCAAGCTGCAGGCTTTCTGCACGTGATAATTGAACAAAGCTAGGCCGCCTTCAAGATGTTAACACGGATTCACCACCAAGGATCTGCCAGGCTTGTCAGGCCCCCGAATCAAACCCTCTCCAGGGCACCCCGAAGGGTGTTCATGGGGTCAGTTATTGCCCTCTGGACAGACCTGCAAGTGGATCTTTCTGGTTGCAGGTCTGAGGCTCCTGGGGTCCTGGCAAGGATTTAATATATGAACGTATATAACCCCACCCTGATTTCTCCAATTACAAACCGGACAAAAGTGCTAACCTAGGGCTTTTTTTGCACCGGGTCAGGCTGTAGCACATGGAGTAGGAAGATAGCTGAGGCAGAGAAGCATTTTTAATTTCAGGGTTTTCTTTTAAAAAATCAGTCATTTCAAGTTGGATAAAATGTTAAAATTTTTTGTGGTTGTTGATTTTCTTCCTGGTCATAACCAATAGTCGGGAACCTCTGCAAGTGACAGAACTGAAACCCCAGAAGAGACTGTAATGTCACCCCCCCAAAGCACCCCCTCCCCTTCCTGCAACAGCCAGGAACCCCCTCCTCCCTGTCACCCTCCGTAAGAGACTGGAGGCTTGTTCTTTGGAAAATGTGAACTGGAGAGACTGAGACGGGAGGGCAGCAGACCCAAGAGAGGAAAAGTGTGAAGAGAGAAGGAATCAGATGAACGTCCCGATACTGACCGGTAGAGTCCCTGGTCCCCCTCTGCTGCCCTGTCCCCAGCATGGCAGTAGTCGGAGCAGAAGTATCGGAAGACGAAGTCAAGGACACTTCAGGAAAAAGAGAACAAGGCCTTTTATCTGACTAATAGGAATTCCTGAGACAGCAGAGAAAACTCAGTTGGGCGGAAGGTAAAAAAAAATGCCCAGAACTGAAAGATATCAATCTCCAGATTGAAAAATGCACAATAAATGATAAACAGCCCGAGGCTCTCTGTGATGAAATTTCCAGACACCAGCGATAATGAGAAGCTCCTACAAGTGTCTGGTGAGGAAAGCACGTCACTTAGAAAAGAACAAGGGTCAAAACAGCACCAGGTTTCTCAATAGCAACCCCAGAACCAAACAAACGATGGGCAACGTCCCCATCCTTCTGAAAGGAAATATTTCCAGCAGTAATTCTATGACCATCCTTCAAGGAGGTACCAAGGACAGAGAACTGTCCCTGCCCATACGTGAAGGAGGAATGGCACGGTTAGAATGTCACCATTTTGCAACCCCTCCTGAATGAAAGGACATGGGGATGTGGCTGCTGACACAGAAAAAGACACAGCCAGACACCCTGTGCTACTTGTCGGGAAAACACACCACCTTGAAAAAAAAATTGAACCTGAATCTGTCCAGAACCTTAGGTCTACCACCAGTTTATGGGAAATAGAGGAGACAGAGGAGCATATTCACTAAAACCACAGAGCTTCTGTCCGCCAAATTCAGAGTGTAGGAAACTGTACGGAGCAAACAGCCTGACTCCTTCCACAAATAAACTGCAAAAAATGAAAGAGAGATGGGGTTGGGAGCCTGTGGGATAAAATAGACTTTATAAGCATATCAACTGATTTGGATCCTATTCAGATAGGCTGTAAAAAAAATTATGCCCTTTATGACATTATTGGAAATTTGAACACTGGATGTTTGATGATGTTAAGGAATTAATTCATTTTTAAATGTGAAGATGATATTGTAGTTACACATATTTTAAGAGAAGTATCTTTACCTTTCAGAGATACACATTGAAATATCTGGGATATTCTTCAAAATAACCCCAGAGGGAGAAGAGTAGATGGGGCTAGAAATGACCCAAGATTGGCCATGTGTTGATAGCTGTTGGAACTGGGTGTCCTTCTAAGTTAAAAATACTTTAAAATTCTGCATAATAAAGAGTTATTTTTTAAAGATTATACTCCACTTATATTAATTATAAAATATTGGCTATATTCCCTGTGCTGTACAATATATCCTTGTAGCTTATTTAATACCTAGTAGCTTGTACCTGTTACTCCCCTGCCCCTATATTGCCTCTCCCCCCTTCCCTCTCCCCACTGGTAACCACTAATTTTTCCTGTATATAAGAGTTATTTTTAAGAAGCAACCCAAGGACCTACTGTATAGCACAGGGAACTCTACTCAATATCTTGTAATAACCTATAATGGAAAAGACTTTAAAAAAGAATATACATATGTGTATATATGTGTTATGTATGTGGATATATATATATAGATATATAGATATACATATTTGAATCACTTTGTTGTACGCCTAAAACTAACATTGTAAATCAGCTATATTTCAATAAAAAAAATTTTTTTAATGTAAAAAGAATATTACCATCAAAAAAAAAAAAAGAAACAACCAAAGTTGTAAATGAAGAGGTTCCAACACTGGAGAATAGTGGGGAGAAGTCCCCATGGGCCCAGGGGACAACCAGGCCAGACAGGAGCACAGAGACAATAACATAGAGGGATCCTGAGGAAAAAAGAATTAATTTTGATTATTTGACATGTTTATGTGGAAAATAATATTGAAGGGCATTTTACATACCTGCTGGAACATTTTGAAAAAAAAAAAAAACTTGCGCTAGATACATTGAAAGCTAAGAAAAAAAAAACAGGGCCGTCATTTCTAAGAAAAGCAAAAAGTTATACAAGAAAGAAATGTAGTTAGTATCTGCATTGTTAAAATAACATAATCACAGATACTAATTTAACCAAGAGTTGCCATACAAACTGTTGGGAGAGTTTGGGATTAGGGAGAACTGGGGGTTTGTGCTTAAAAAGATAAATCGTCATTTCCCACAACAAGGAGTCGATAGGCATACTTGAAATTCATAAGTAATCATTTGTATCATGCATATAACCAATCACATTTATATCAGTAATCACAGGAAAAACCAGCTGGCGCTCTGTCTGAGCCACTTAGGACTCTGGCTGCAAGCAGCAGAAACCAACCAAAGCTAGATGTAAGCTAAAAAGGAGAATTCATCGTAAGCATTCATGGTTGTATCTCATAGGAACAAAGGGCGTGGAGATGGCTCCATCTGAGCACGGAGACTACAGTCAGGAAGGCTAAAGCGAGCAGAAGCCAAGCAGTGGCGGCTGCTTTCTCTCTGCAGGTCGGCTTTCTCGGCTTGCCCCTGCCACAGCCCCAAACCCACAGAGAGTAACCAGATGCATCTCAGTCCCAGCTCCAGATTCCCCACAGAGTGACGGGCATGGCTTGGGGGGGCAGCTTCAAATTATTTGGCACTCTTCCTGAAGAGAGATGGGGTCTGTGCCCCCTCCCTTGAATCTGGGCGAGCTCGTGATGGCTTTGACCAGTGGAGTGCAGCAGAAGCGGGGCTGTGTGACTTCGGAGGCTGAGTTCTAGAAGGCCCCATAGTTCCAGCTTCTTTGCTGGAACATTTGCTCTTAGAGTCCTGACCTGTCAGGTAAGAAGTCCAAGCGTCCTGAGGCTGCCATGCTGTGAGGAAGCCCAAGCTGTTTGGAAGGACCAGGTAGACACTCCAGCAAGAGTCCCAGCTGAGCCAAGCTTTCCAGTCATCCTAGCACAGGTGCCAGATGTGTAGGGGAAGAAGCCTCCAGATGACTCCAGCCCCGGCCGTCCGAGTGGCCCCGAGGCATTTGTCTTCCCATGTGGAGCCCCTGCAGTCATAAGGCAGAGCCAGGCCGCCATGAGCGTAATAAAATGGTTTTCCCTCTGTGCCACTAAGGTTGGGCGTGGTTTTTGCACATCAGCATGGAACTAGAAGGCTTAGATCAGATGCCATCTCGGATCCATGGAATCATGAAGTCACAACATGACTGCTGGGGACCTACCCCCCAAAGAGGTAGGGATGCCAGGAGCAGAGCAGAGTCCAGCAAATTATGGCTTGACAGAAACCCCTCAAGGTGTCCACTCCATTGCCTTTCCTGGTCTCCCGGCAGCCTGTTGCCTACCTAAGCAGAGGTAGATTGACCTCTCTTGAGCCTACTTCTAGTTCTTGCTCTCCCACCAGTAAAGCTGTGGAAAGAAGGGAAGAAGGAAGAGGTATATGTGACACGGTGACACGGTAAATGGTATCATTCGTTCCTTCCCCTCCCGGCCGCATGGTAGTCTTCCAACAGAAACAGTTTCCAAGAAGTGGGGAAGAGCCTCAGAGCTCTGGCATCTTCCCTCCATCTCCAGTACAGAGGAAATCATTAGAGGGCCCTCATGTTGCCTAGCAACCCGTGAATGCTGTTTGCTATCATGTCATTAATATGATATGAAAGTGTTTCATAGAAGACATTCATCTTGAATTAATGAAAATCAGATTTGCTAATATGACACAAAATCTGTTCTTGCTTGTAACTTTCTGTACTTAAGTAGCTTATTTATTGAATTAGACCGTGAGTGGTTTTAAGCTTGAGACTGTTAAAGGATCATAATAATGACTTTGTTTTCAATCATATCAGATGGCTGTTAATGATGTGATTACACACCTATAACCCTGTGATCACCATCCCAGACCAAGCCCCCTCCCCCGAGGTCCAGCCCCACTGCCAGTTAACAGTCTGCCACCCAACTTCTTACTGTTGAAACCTCAGCTAGGAGAGGATTCTGGTTTGAGCCGGTATACTTGCCAGACCATCCGCATCTTTCTTTGGAGCTCAGAGAACTGAAGAAGCACCTGTGGCCTAAAGAAGGCTCCAGTGAATAAACGGATCTCACGTCATGTAAGCATGAAAGGAGCTACCAGAATCTATTCAGCCATCCTCTTCTTTCTAAAAAACGATGACAAAAAACCTTAAATATACCAGGCACTAAACAGAGGATAACACACACAGTCCCCTACTTTCAAACACAATTTACTCTTGAGAAAACAAGAATGGAGTTCAAATGTTCAAAAGCCAGTCATAGACTAGTATCTTATAAGGGGAATTCCCTTTCCATAGAGTCAGAGGGCGATCGCTCAAAGTGTCCTTTACTACCTTTAGCAGATGAGGCTCTGAACTCAGCACTCAGGAAGGAGTTTGGGGGGCATCAGTGGCTAAGATGTGCACAGGCAAGTGGTATTACAGTCAAATACACGGAGCTGACATCCATAAGCCAAGCACAGCCTCTAAAGGCATCCGGAAAGAAAACTTCCAAAACTCTAAACTGCAGCACTCCATTTCTAGAAGTATTTTTTTAACAAACCTTTTTTTTCTCTATTTACACGTAATATATATATTTTCTCTATTAAACGTAATATATAATCGCTGCATAACCCAAAGGAAACAGGAATATAAAACAGAGAAGTGCGAAGAAGAAACCAAAAGTCCGTAAGCAATCACCCAGAGACAACCATGGTACATTTTTTGATGTATGTCCTTCCAGGACATTTTATCCTATGAATACATAAATATTTATATATATTTAATAATATTTTCAGTGCTGATTTATAGCTTGCTAATTTGGTTTATCAGGATAGTCTGAACATTTTTTCACTTCTTGGAATATTATTTTAATGGCATGACTTTTCAATGCCTGAAAAGTGTTCTACCATACGAATGTGTCTTCCTTCGTTAATCAGGTTGCTTCCGGCTTTTTGATCATTAACCCTGCAATAGGCATCCTTAATGATACATCTTTTGGCCCTATCTGTGATTATTTCCATTATAGTTTTTTAAGCATTGCTAATTCGTGTTCACTCAACGTATATTTATTGAACACCAGTGTGCTGGGTACTTGGGATATAGCCACCAAACAGAAAGACAGACGGGCTTCTTTCCTTCACAATGCTTGAAATTAAGTAACAGAGATAGAAATGTTTCAATGGAGGTTAAAAAAATTCTACCATCACCCAAATGAGTGTCTGTCCTTCTCAGTCCCACTCCTCTCCCCAGCACAGACCACATCGTAGAGGCGTGAATGTGTGTTTCTCAAATATACTTTACGTATTTTTCTTCATTTTTCTTTTTTCCATTAATAATACCTATTGAATGTCTTTCCGCGTTAGTACACATAGGTCTTATTTTTTTTCATGGCTTCTTTATATCCCATAGAATGACTAAATCCCAGTTTACTTAGCTATTTTCTTATTAATGAATATTTAGATTATTTGCTATTATTTTTCTGTTATTGTAAGTAACATTCCCATCTTTATCGGCACTAGTGGAATTTCTGGATCGAAGGGTATGCGTATTTACTTTTTGATCAAGACATTAGCTTAGGGACTTCCCTGGCGGTCCAGTGGTTAAGACTCCGCCTTCCGATGCAGGGGGTGCAGGTTTGATCCCTGGTCAGGGAGCTAAGATCCCACATGCCTCATGGCCAAAAAACCGAAAAACATGAAACAGAGGCAATATTGTAACAAATTCAATAAAGTCTTTAAAAATGGTCCACATCAAAAAATCTTAAAAAAAAAAAGACGTTAGCTTAAATTATCCTCAAAAAGGGTTACTCCAATGTATACCCCCCAATAGCTATGAGAGTGTGTGTCACCAACTCTGATATAGTCCACATTTTAATTTTTGTCAATCTGCAGGAGGAAGAAAGAGTAAGAAAACTATCTTGTACTTTCAGCTTGCATTTCCTCAAATTCCTTGTTTCTATCCTTTGCCAATTTTCTACTGATTGCCTTTTTCTTTTTGATTTATGATAAAATAGGACTAATAATTCTCATGGTACATATGGCAAATATTTTCCTGTATATCGTTTTTTTTAGTTATAGACTTTTTTTTTAAGACCAGGTCTAAGTTTTCAGAAAAACTGATGGGCAAGGTCAGCATTCCTACATACCCTCCCCTCCACACACACAGTTTTCCCTGCTATTTATATCTTGAATTCCTGTGGTATATTTGTTACAACTGGTGAACCAATACTGATACTTTATTATTAACTAAAGTCCGTAGCTTGTTACCGTTGATTCTTTGTGTTGCATATTCTGTGGGTGTCTTGACAAACATATAATAAGGTATCCATCATTATTGTGTCACTGCCCTAAAAATCTCCTGTGCTCCACCTATTCACCCCTCCCCACCCCATCCCACCCCCACCAAAAAAAAAATAAGAAAACCCTGGCAACCACTGATCTTTTAACTGCCTCAATAGTTTGGCCTTTTCCAGATGTCATATACTTGGATTCATACAGTATGTAGCCCTGCAGGTTAGTTTCTTTCACTTAACAATATCCGTGTAAGTTTCGTCCTTGTCTTTTCAAAGCTTGATAGCTCATTCCTTTTTATTGATGAATAATATTCTATTGTCTGGATGGACCACAGATTGTTTATCCACTCACCTACTGAAGGACATCTTGGTTGCTTCCAAGTTTTGGCAATTAAGAATAAAGCTGCCGTAAACATTTGTGTGCAGGTTTTTGCGTGGACATAGGTTTTCAACTCATTTGGGTGTAAACCAAGGGGCATGATTTGGGATCCTATGGTAACAATGTTTTTTGTTTTGTAAGAAAAAACTGCCAAACTGTCTTCCAAGGTGTCTGAACCATTTTACATTCCCATCAGCAATGAATGAGAGTTCCTGTTGCTCCACATCCTCGCCAGCATTTGGTATTGTCGGTGTTTGCGATTTTAGCTATTCTAATAGGTGTGTAGTGCTATCTCATTTTTGTTTTAATTTGCATTTCCCTGATGACAAATGATGTGGAGCATCTTTTTCTATGCTTATTTGCTCTCTCTATATCTTCTTTGGTGAGGTGTCTGTTAAGATCTTTTGTCCATCTTTTAATTGCGTTGTATGTTTTTTATTGGTGAACTTTAAGAGTTCTGGATATTTTGGACATTAGTCCTTTATCAGACATGTGTTTTGCAAAGATTTTCTCCCAAGTCTTTGACTAGTCTTTTCATTCTCTTATACCATTTGTTTATGATTTTTTTCATATAAATGTTTTATTTTTACCTAATCACATCTTCTTTAGAGCTTCTGAATTTTGTCTCCTACTTAGGAAAATCTTCCAACTGACAATTATAAAGTATTCTATTTTATTTTTTCACTTTTCTGGCTTTTTTTCACATTGACATCTTTAATTCATTTGGAATTTTTTTCATGCTTGTGTATAGTTTAACATGAGACTCTAATTTTACTTTTTCTAAGAAACAACTTTCCCAATAACTTTTAAAATAGTTTTTTTTTTCTATTTAATTGATATGCTACCAGTATCATATACTGAGCTAAATTCTTTCATACAGATGAGTCCATTTCTGGACTTGCTATCCTGTTATTTGCCATCCTGTTAAATGAAATGTTATTTCATTTCTGTTTCTGGAGTCTGCCACACTCTTTTAATTACTGTTGCATTACAGTTTGTTTTGATCTCTTTGATGTGCAGTTTTCTTAGCTATTCTTATACTTTTCCAAATGAATACCATGTCTAATTTCATTAAAAATTAATTTTGGGATTTTAACTGCGTTTTTTAATTGAATTTTTAGGTTAGTTTGGAATATATTTATAAAATTGAATATTACCATTCATATCTTTGTTTGCTGTCTTCAGTTTGGTTGTTTTCTTCTGATAGGTCTCTTCACAGAGCTTGCACATTTGCTTTTAGATTTATTTTAGTATTGTTTATTGTTTTGTTGCTATTGTAAATGGGATAATTTTATTCTATTACATTTTCTAATTTAAAAAATATTGGTAGATAGGGAAAATATTGGTTTTTGTAAGTTGCTCTAGTCCTGAATTCTTTTTGTTTAAATGTGTTTTAGTAGGTTATCTTCATATTTCTAGGTAGATGATTATCAGCTGCAAATAATGACAGCTTTTCTTCTTTCCTTTCCAATAGCTATACTTCCTATTAATTTTTCTTGTTTTATTGACTTCCCTAGAATAACTGGTGTAATATTAAATCATAGTGGAGATAGTTGCCACTATTGTCTTTCTCTTGCCTTTCATGAAAAAGAGACAATGAACAAGTGATTTTTTTTTTAAGAGAAACTAAATCAAGGACTTGGAAGGCTAGTCCAATATTTCATAGATTGGGATCAAATAACATTGATGTACCTTCTCATTATAAGTTTTATTCCCTCAGAAAAATTAAAGTGTCCCCAGTGAATATAGATATGCTCCATTTTACATAATGGTGTGTCTCCAAAATGGTTGGTGTGGGCTCTCATCTTGATTTTAGTGGACTCTCCTGTGGCCAAGGTCACGTGTTTATATCTTTGGACTGCCATTATCTTCAACTTTGGGTAACAAAAACATTTTTAGTTTACATTATAACCAAGACCTTCCCTAAAGAGGAGATGGGTTAACTATCCCAGCTTAGGAAGGTAATTTAAGGAAGAAGGGAAATGACCAAATATACTTCATGAGTGAATCACTAAATTTCCTCCCAAAATGGAAAGCAGAAGATGCAGGAGCACTTGCATCCCCTGAAGGTCCCTCTTCCCCGAGGTTTCCTACATCTTTCTTCCTGATGAATCAGATCTCTGTGTAGCATGAGTCTCTGGGCAGTCGCCAGGGGGGAGGTCAGGTCTCCTCTGCCTGGAGAGAGAGCTCACAGTCTTGGGTGGTCCTCCCACCCCACTCCCAGGCACCACCCGTCTTGCCAGAGGCCATGCTGAAGTCACGTCCATGGTCCAGCTGACACAAGCAGACCCGACTGGTTTCACTGCTTCCTCACTTTGAGAAGTGAACAAGCCTGTTTTAAAACCTGGGCTTTCAATAGTCACTTGATATTTTAACTTGCTGGATTAAACCTGCTGAATAATCAAAGCCAGTTTGCTTATGTTGATAGAACCCATGTTACAAAACAATATTCCAAATTGCCTGTGTGCCTGAAACAGCTCTCTGTTGATGGTGGTCATGAGGCGAAGCAAAGTGACCCTGACCTTGGGCCCCTGAGCTGGCTACGTTCCAGCTCACACACCACTGTGTTTTCCCGGTGGCTGAGCGCCTCAGAACAAGGCACATCTTCACCTGTGGATCCTCAGCACTTGGCATGGTGCTTGGCACATAGGGACAGACGTCAGATGGACATGTGACTGTCCATCTATCTGTCTGTCTGTCTCTGAAGGAGTAAACTACACTCAGCTCATTTTCTCTGCAACACACCCCTCCCAGTTAAGATTTTGATGGTCTCCTAATTGCAAACCCAGCATAGTTTTTGATCTATGCTTTTTATTTACTCATTCATTCAATCAACATTTATTAAGCACCTGCGGTGTACTATTTCTGAAGATACAGTTGAGAATAAGACTGAAAAAAGCCAGCCCTTCTGGATTTTATATTCTAGAGAAGGAAGGCAGGCCACAAGTAAATAAATACGGAAATAAGACCATTTCAAATGGTTCTAAAGGCTACGAAACAAAGTCAAAAAGAAAATATGGCAAAGCAGCACTGGGCAGGAGTCGAGGTGTGCGGGGCAGACTCTGAGCCAGTCCTGGACGCTGAGACACAGCCAGGCCTGCAAGATGTGAGGGAGAGGAGTCCAGAGGGAACAGTGGGTGCAGAGGCCCGTGAGTGGGAGAGGTCTTGGTACGTCTCGGGAACAAAAGCTGTAGCGGAGTGAATGAAGGTCAGAGGAGCTACGTTGTGTAGATCTCTGTAGGCGGAGGTTTGGGCTGAGATGCTTATTTCCATGAAGGAAGGGCAGTGAGCTGCCAAATCGCGCTTTAAAGTTCACCACAGCTGCCACAGAGAATGGACAGTAGCAGCTCCTAGGAGGCTCTTGCTGGTTTCCCACGTGAGAGATGCGGGGGTTGGACCAGATGGATGCAGGGTGAAGCGTTTGGATTTGAGATGTGTTTTAGCGGCAGGGTGTGCGAGACATGCCCTAAGCTCTAGCAAAACACCCAACTGCTCGCTTGACTCTCAGACTTACCCAGGGAGAACTCGCGGCCCTCCACCTCTGTCGTGGGCACTGCTGGGGCCCACCTCCCCAGCCCTTACTGGTCCAGTGCTCCCATCCTCCCATCCACCGCTCCACCCCCCCACCCCCTGGGGTGAATGTGGGCTTATAACTCACAGCTGCCCCCTGGAGGGGCATAACGAGCTGGGAGCCACCTTGCCCGGAGCTTCCAATCTGCCTGGTCCCGAGGAGCCCATGGCCAGTGACAGGCACGGCCTCCAGAAGCCCCTGCCTCAAGGTCCGGCCAACCCTGTGATGCAGTTCACACCCAGAGCCGCCTGGTCCGAGGCATGGGCCAGACTCCAGTTCAGATCTGTTCCCACTCAACTCCTAGAGAAAAGGGCCAAGAGGACCCCAATGTTCCCATGTCCAGAGATATGGTTCAGAAAGGAGGACAGGACGTGGGGTTTGGCAGAAGCTAAGAGGAGGACGTGTTTGCAAAGCACAGCAGCGGTCACCTGTGTCGTTTCCACACAGGGGCTGCATCAAGGACAGCGAGCTGGTTGGTGGATTTGGCTTTCATAAGAGCTGCTTCAGAGCAGGTAGGGAGGTGGAAAGAGCCCAGGAGAGAGTTTATGACCCGAGGAACTGAAGATGCTGCAGAGTCCAATTTGGAGAAGCTTTCTGCGATGTGGAGAGAGATCCGGGGAATACTTTGCAGGGGGGAAACGGAGTCAGGAGAGGGCTTGTTAAAGAGGGGAGGTGGTGAGTCTTGTCTGTAAACAAATAAAAGATGCAAGAGAGAGAGGACAGTGGCAGAGCCGGGACAACTTTCTATCCTAACAGCTGCAGGGGCAGGGGCATGGGAGAAAATCAGGTCTCGGGGTGAGGAGACAAGGCAGTGCTTGACCGCTCCTATTTTCTCAATAAAGCATGAGGCAAGGTCATCGGCTGAGAGCAGAGTAAAGCAGAAAGGGACGTTGGATGTTTGAGGAGAGAGGAAAAGTCATCTCAGAGAGCAGAAAAGTGTATTCACTCAGGCAGCGTCTGGATGGCCAGGCAACGCTGCGTGCCCGTTAGAATCTGCGAGGATGAATGGGCATGAGCTCCAATCTGGCAGCATGGTCATGTGGGGTTTCTTCCATCTATGTTCTGCTGCTTGGGTGCAGGAGAGAAGTAGGCAGACAACTGGGTTGAATGGGGGGTGAGAGGGTGTTTGCAAGGGAGGTTCCTGGAGCTTCACCTCTAGGGAGCTGCTGATAGGAGGCACTCTCTCTTCCTTCCCCGTCTCAGCCTCCTGGGTCCATTCCGAGAAAGTGAAAAATGGTCCCAGAAGCCAGCAGCGAGGCCGTGACACCCAGTGCTCGTGGAATGCAGCCGTGATCAGAGCACGCCCCCGCCCCGTGACCCGGTCTGAGACGGGACAGGGAGGGGACACAGTGACGAAAACCCTGCGACACCCCTCTTCTGCAAACACGAGTGACCAGGGATGCCTCTGGCCCTGTGTTAATCCTCCCGCCTCCTGGACAGAAACTATCATGTCATCAGACTGCCCGCCACTAACACAGACCTGCTGCCCTTCACCTCCGCCCTCTGTGAAACCACTGCCGAAGCCCACACCCTGTTCTAGGACCCTCCCAGCTCCATCTTACCCAGACCCCCGGACTCCCTGCTCCCCTACTGCAGAGTTGCACAAACTCACTCTGCTTTACCACCTGGGACCCTGGGTCTGTGCCTGGCGGGGATCCGCGGTTCCCTCCTACACTCCCAGTTACTCATGATGCTGCTTTGCTCCAGCTTCTCCCTCCGCTCCCCCACCCCACCAGTCCCCATGAGATACTGGTGTTTCCCCGGCTTCTCATCAGTCCTCTTGTCAACTCTTTCTTGTGTCTCCATCATTGCCTCCAATGGCTCCTCAGCCCTTTTCTGTCGGGAGCCTTCACTTGTGAAGTACACAGGCCAGGTTTTTTTTTTTTTTTTTTTTTTTTTTTTTGCGGTACGCGGGCCTCTCACTGTTGTGGCCTCTCCCGTTGCGGAGCACAGGCTCCGGACGCGCAGGCTCAGCGGCCGTGGCTCACGGGCCCAGCCGCTCCGCGGCATGTGGGATCTCCCCGGACCGGGGCACGAACCCGCGTCCCCTGCATCGGCAGGCGGACCCCCAACCACTGCGCCACCAGGGAAGCCCTGGCCAGGTATTTTGTAGAAGTCTACCCATTTCAGTCTGTCTGATGGTTCCTCATTCATTTCGGGCTGTGCCTTCTTGGCAGGAACTGCGGGAGCGGTGCTCTGTCCCCCTCTGTGCAACGCGTGCAGATTTGTCCTTCTACTTGTGTTGTTAACTGTGGTCATTTGTAAACTGGAGGATGCAGGCTTCTCTGTTTTTACCTTCATAATCAATTAGTGATACTTTGAGACTATAAATATCCTATTTTCAATCGTCCTTTTTTCCAATTATTTTAGCATTGATAAACAATTCTTGCCTGAAACAACTGTTACTGTGTTGTTTGCCAAAGGGTGCTTTTTGTCTAGCTCCAGCATTCACTCCACATTTATTACTTGGCTTTCGACCGTAAGGAAGAGTTGTCCCTTCTCCTCCGTTTATTTATTCACTTATCTATATCAGCATGCACTATGGATTCTTCTAGACATGGTCATATCCATTCCCCTCATTATTATGCTGTAGGGAAATAAGAACTGGGAATATGTTAGTTGAATTTTAATACATGATTTTTGGAAACTACAAACCTGAAAGCATAAACGTAACAAAGAAAGGGAAGGAACAGTTTGCAGTTTGTCATCGTCTCTATAAAAGCTTTATCAGTTAAAAAAACATATTAATTAGAAAAACTGTTGTTATGAAAGGTAATTATTTTAAATATGTACTAATCACAATCATTGTAAACATATATCAAACGTGCTGTATATATTCTGTACTAGCGAATGATATTTCTACTAAGCAGTCCTTTAGAATTTAAAGAGCAGTTCGTCTAACCAGAGGACTCGTGAGGTAGCAAACTACCTTGCTTTCTGGGGTTTGCTAGCTCCCGTGGCCTCGGTCTCACAAAAGGTAATTCCACTGATTCCTTTGTTCCATCCCCCCCAAGACTTCTGGGGGGCTATGTGTGCATATATACACTTTTTTTTTTCTTTTCCTACAGAAAATAGATAGGAAATGGCCATGGTTGTGAGCACGGCTGAGTGGCTGAGTGGCCTAATGCTAGCCTGTGCTCTCTGCAGCCTAATTAAAGGAAAATGGTTGTGCTTTCTATGAAGAGAGGCACAGAATAGGAGGAGGGGGCACAGGAAGGGAAGCTGAGCTCTAAGAGCTTGCCTTTCTCCACGGAATTAAACGCTAACCTCGCCTCCTCCTTTGAGTCCTGACTGTATCAAACAAATCAATGTAAATAGCTGGACAACTTCCAGGGCACTAGATTTCTCGTCAAAATTCAATTAATGCAGCCCCTGAGAAACCAGCAACATGCAAGGAAATACCGCAGATGGGCTGAAAGGGCAGGTACGTGGAGCTGGATGTCAACTGGTCCCCGGGCTCTGGGCCTAGAGGGCGGCCGGCCAGCTCCCCACTGCAGCCAAAGGTCTGGGTAAACAAAATTCTTAGCTATATAAAAATCATGCTATTTCTATGAGAAGACTGTTTTGCCCTGGCAAGTCAGGCAAAAAAGCGGGTCAGAAGATAATCTTGTCCGGCTGGGCGTTGGGGCGGGGGGCCCATGTCCTCACCCCACTAGTTTCCTCTCTGTTCCTGCATACATCCTACCAAGGGCTGGGTTAACTATTGTGACTGATTGGCTCACTCTTCATAATAAACAGGCAAAAAGAGGGAACTCCACGTAAACCTTTTATTTAACTTCCTTCAGCTCAGACCAAAATGAGCAGTCGAGGCCACAGTTTATTTACTCCCATGTAACTCTCCAGGGCACGACAGAACTCCATGAAGGCTTGTCGTGAAGCCCCTCTTACCTGGATCTCAGCTAAAACGAATTTATAGTCTAAAACTGCAGCTACATGAGTTTATGCAGACACCCTGGAGTGGAGCAAAAGCAGTCCCCAAGAAGAACTGCAGAATTATGCCAAAGAAAGACTTTCAATTACATGGCAAACAAAAAGTGTTTATTTTAATCATTTATTTGGTCTCTAACTCACACCAGAAAGGGTCTGAGGCAGCTTACACAAAGTATATGCAATAGGATAATTCGGAACAACAACAGTAGTAATAATAATAACAAGAAGAAGAAGAACACAGTACACAGGCCCTCCGCCCTGCGCCAGGCACACAGCCAGACCCCTTTCCTGCAGTGTCTCCGAGAATTCTGATAGTCATTCTTTGCGGGAAGGACCATCATTATCCCCATTTTACAGCTATGAAGACTGAGGCTGGGAGGTTAAAGCAGCCCAGCTCAAGATTACATAAGTTAACAAGTGGCAGAGCTGGGATAAAAAGAAAGGCCATCAGTAAAAGGGCAGCCACGGGCAGGCCAGCAATGCGAAGCTGAGCCCAGGTGGAGAGGCTGCGCCCTTCACAGCGCAGGTGCTTCTGCAGTGAACTCGAACGCTTAGCTTTGGGTTCCTTCCAGGACAAAGCAAGGAGGGAAATGTGTATCGGTGGCTAGGTTTGCAGGGTGCCTGAGAGAAATGTATTCCATTTCCTAAGATGAAGCACAGCTTTTCCTGGGCTAAGTGTCCAGGATTCAGAAAAGCAAATGGTCAGCAGACAGATCTTTCAGAGAATCATGTAGGAATAGCATTTCTGGAAACCAAGACTCCGGAGGCAGTCAGGCAGGACTCCAACCTCAGCACGATCTGGGCACCGACACAGACTCAGGACAAATGTGCTCTGGGATTCTGTGTTCTTATAGACTCGTGTTTGAGAGATAGCACATCCTCCTGGCACCTCGGCTCGGGGCCGAGGGTGCGTCCACTCACAGGCAAATAAATCACACTGGTTCCAGTGCATCCGGCAGACAGCAGCCTTCACACTCCAAGCTGCTCGGGACTGTCTCTCCTGGCACCTCTGCAGCCAGGCGGGGGCTCCCAGGGTGCCCAGCCGTAGGCAGTGTCAGCTTCTGGTTCCTGGCACAGCAGGGTAACTGGCCAAACACCAGCTCTGCAGAGCCACGAGCTGACCAGCACTAAGAGAGAGGTTGCTTACAAGCCAGTCAGAAGATGGTGACTTCTGCCAAAGATCAGAATTTTGCTTTTAGCGCCAGGGCATCGAGAGGCATTTTTCCTTAGAGCAGTAAACATCCTTTATCTGGTGATGCCTGTTGTAGATTGCGACAACAACCCTGTAGCCGAATTATATTCAGAGGAGACTTGGTTTTCTGTTATCTAGATCTTGTGCAGGTGACAATTACAACTGATCTCAAATAACTAGTCGGTTTTGCTTTGAAAATCATTCATCTTACCTTTCTAGATCTGCCTCGAAGCAATAAATGAACTAGATAGCGATTCTGGCAAACTTGAACTGGACCGGAAATAGTCACATCAAACTTCCATTTTGGTCTTCGGGGTTTTCTTGTCACAGTGTGTCACGGGGCTGTGTCAGCTTGTGTAATATGTGGCGTCCTTGAGTAAATCCACCACCCCAGAAATGTGTAATTTAATTTCCAAGCAAACCTAGGGCTAACTGGAAATGCTTATTTGTTCCTATTCTTATTTTTGAAAACTGTTTTGAAATGCATGAATCCACTTTCTTTTATGGGCAGAATAAAATGACCAGAATGCAACCTCACAGTGGGAACACAAATTGTTCTCCCCTGTCCTCTGCATTTAAGCCAACTCAGGCCAGATGGGGATGTGGACGACACCAGGGCTTTCCCATGGACTTGGAGGTGACTGTCACATATAGAAAGTAGTGTGTGTGTGTGTGTGTGTGTGTGTGTGTGTGTGTGTGTGTGTTTCCACAAGGCTTACTTTGGGGACAGGTTTAAATCTAGTTAAAGATATGTTCTCATTCTGGGAACTTCAACTAAACACACTCTCCCAATTTATGTAGATTTAACTGTAAGAAAAGATTGTTAAGTAGATGTTGTGGAGTCTATTGGGTATCATGGCAGACAATGTATGTTCTCTCTTTGCTCTTCAGAATCCTGAGTTATAGGATGTTATTTTGTACCTAAAATAAATGACAATGATCCCCAGACTCCCGGCAGCCAAGGAAGCCATTTGACCGAACTTAGCCAGTAAGATATAAATAGAAGTACTGTGTGAGATTTCTAGGAATTGTTCCTAAAATAAAGAATAAGGACCCTCATTTTCCCTTTTTCCATCCAAGAACATATCTATGATGACTGGAGCTCAGCAGCCATTTTGCTCTGTGAGGCCAAGGGCCCTATGGTTAGTGCTGTGATCTGATGTCTATGGAACCACCGTGCCAATCCTGGACACCCCACCTAGACTTTCTTTATATGAACAAAGTACCGCTATGCCTTTTTAAAGCCAGGGTTATTTTGAATTTTTTGGCAAACACTTGCCTGAGAGGGGTGACATAGAAATGCAGTGACAGAAAGGACGCAGATGTGAGGGCAGCCGCCCCACCTGGCCCTCCGCCCTGCCCCCGGCCCTCCACTCTACCACATCCACCCTTGTGTGTGCACTTTGGGGGTGGGGACCACAGTGCCCAGCAAAGCATCTGCCACCAATGGCTGTGATGGAGTAACAGCAAAGAATCGCCCCCCTAGGTTGTCCCCCTTGTTGCCACTTTGCAGCCACTGAGGTCAGCTCTGGCCGACGCCTCAGACAGAGAGGAGGGGAGAGCACGGCGGAGAAGGAGCAAGCATTCGCTGAGGGGTGGGCAGAGGCGGCAGAGAACAGAGGACCAGACCAAAATGGGTGTCGGAGGGAAAGACAGAGGGCTTTGAAAGGCCTCACGGAACCTGTTAGGAAGGATGAACGAATGGACAGTGGATGGAAGAAGAAAGGAAGACAGGACAGCATATGTGTTTTGGGCACACATACTGGCCTGGGGAAGGGGACGGGGGCAGGTGGCTTCAGAGAACATGTTTACACACCTGCTTCTGTTACCAACCCTTCGAGTCAAGTCCCGACAAGGGTCCTCCGGCCCCGTGTTACTTGTGCCAATAGAACAAGATGGAGATGGGCTCAGAGCAGAGGAAAGCTTTCTTCTCTGATCACGGAAGGGAGGGGTGCAAGCCCCTGCCCTAGAGCACAGGCTCTCTGGGACAGGCCTTGGGCGGGACAGGGATGGGGACGGGACTGCTTTATAGGGGTCTCACCGGCGGAAGGGACGGGGTTCTGGGGGGTGGCGGGGTAGCTGTGCTGCTCCGGCCCCGGGCCCAGAGCTGGGCACAGCCTCTCTGCACACGCCCAGCTCAGCTAGGGTGTCGGTTCTACAGCTGGGAACTCTAATCCGACACGTTAGGTGCGAGGCATCTGCACACAGTCCCCCTCCGGGCAAGTGAAACTAGACTGAGCACAAAAGAAGAGTTAGACCTTATCACCCAGACTCCATCTCATTTTTCCTGGGTACCCCAGTGGGCTTTGCTGGTGACACCTCCGTGTCACCCAGATTGCTTAACCAGGACTGGTGGGCACACCACATGCCCACCGTGGCCCCAAAGGTGAGGGATGCTGGCCGGGCTGGTAGATGGACCACAAGGGACTGCATGGGCATCTGTCCATTGAGCTGGTTGCCGCCGTAGAACAACGAGGATCCAACGTGGCCAAATCTGACCTTTTAGAGAAAGGCCGAAACTCCAATTTCCAAATGCTGTTCAGGCCAAAGCAAAGACGTCTCTAGGTCACACCTGGCCCCCAGGGTGTCTGCAACCTGGATGATGGACCCTGTCGTCTGTCACTTCCTTTCTTCTGCATGTGGAATGTCCACAGGAGGGCCAAGGCCCCCCAGCCACGCTGCAGCCCAAAGGCTGAGGCTTCCTGCTGGGTGTCACCTACTCCCAGGCCTGGCAGGAGGAGAATGTCTGTCCTCCACCATGAGTCTGTGGTGCTGTCAGTACAAGAAAGGGCCTGGACCACGAGAACATCATGCTCCCGGGAAGGCCTGGGGGCCCCCCAGCTGCAGTGCTCCCCAACCCCCAGGAGAAAAGGCAACTCTTGGGTGAGTTTCCAGCTTGAATAAACCTCTGTGCAGGTGTGAGGGGCAGCTGGGGACCCTCTGATCGGGTCCAAAAGCAAAAACTGACTATTATCACACTAAGATAAAATGAGAATGCTTTTCATTAAAAAAAAAAAAAAATCTTGGAGGGCAAGGTGTGTTTCTTCTCTGCCACTCTCTGCCTTTTCCAACTGTTGTGTAGTTTAGCATTTCCAGTTGCTCTTCTGAAACTCTCTCTCCTTCCCTACCTGCTGCTGAAGGGCCCTGGCCTTGGGCTTGAGATCCAGGACCTGAAAGAACAGCATTTATCCACCTATCTTCCCCCTTAGACACGTCCTGCTTGTCCCGTAGCTGGCGAGTGCAGCCTCACTGGCGTGTCTTGTCCATTTGCTCTTCTCAGCATCCGGCGTGGCCAGTGGCAGAGCTGGTTACCAGGTCCCCACCCCATTGGTGTGATGCTGTCCATCAACTAGGCCGAATGACCAGACGAGGACGAGCTCTGGAGAAGTCTGACCAATTCCTTAACGATTGCACCCCGTCGACCAGAATGCTTAATTCAGTTCCACAAGTTGACATTTCTTGGGCCTTCTGAGAAAAGTGTATCGTTTGCAAAAGTCACGGAGAATCTAAGTCCCCCCAGATAAACCAGGCCAGCCGTGGCAAGATGAACAGAGACATTCACATCTTCTGTCTGGGTCCTGGAGCGTTCGTGTAAGCTTTTTCTCATGGCTGTTTAGAAATGAATTTCATGATGCGAACACCCAAGTCTACACGGCCACTTAGAAACCACACGTGGCCGTGCTCTTACCAGACAGTGTCTCCTGAAGATTGCGCGGCCGCCAACGATGGAGCTCTTCCATTTTGAATGTAAACTGGGAAAGAAGCGATTGTTTTCTATTTTTTAAATTCACAGTGTTCACGGAAATATCCATTTCCCCAAAGGTCAGCACTAATGCCAGCTATCCAAAGCCCCCAAGGCCGTTAATGCAGACCTGCCCCCCACCCCACCAGCCTTGGCAAGGATTCCAGAAGCCCCTCTCCTTTCTATGGAGAAGGAAAGAAACTAAAGCACAGGAGCCATTCAGTTTGGGGGAAAAACTAGACCTAAAGCTTTTCCTAAAGTAAAACTTCTTTCTAACATTGTATCAAAAGGAGACGATCTTCACTTGACGAAATGTTCTCATCCATTGCAAAATGAGTTCTGTTAAATTCAAACCTCTTCCAATTTTAAGAATGAAGGCTGCCATGTTTCCAGGATGATTTCAAGGAGGCCCACAGGGGTCCATGCCACTCAAAATCCCCTCTTGCCCACCCTAAACGGAGTCACCGCACCAGCGCAGAAGCTCCCCACAGAGCGGGGAGAAGCAGGCCCAGGTATCCTCACCGGCTCCTCCAGTCTCCTGAGAACCAGCCTGTGCTGGACGCCGTGGGGACCCGTTGCCCACCATGCGTTAGAGGTCAAGACACTCCCTGCGTCAGCTTTCCCGCACGGTCAGAAGTGTCCCACGCACTGAAGTGGGTGGAAGCCTTCAGACCACGAGTTAGCTCCACAGAGGAGGTTTGCACTGGATGTGGGCATGGATGGCACTGGGGAGGTGCAGACATGGACACGGGTCCTCTGGGCTGCCCATCTGGCAGGAGGGCCAGGGTGGAAGGTGTGTGGAGGGGCCGGAGGAGGTGAGAGCCTCAGACCCTCCACAGGGATGCTGCCGTGGAAACATACACAGGAGGATTGGGCGTCTGAGCAACGCAGGAAAGATGGCGACAAACATAAAAGCCCCACTGGTCTCTAACTCAGGCATTATAGTGGTTTCAAGATTTGCAAGTCCACAACTCCCTGAAGCTTTTCTAGAAGCTGCTGAGACCTAAGAGGCAGGGACCATCCTGGCACAGCTGCGCTTGAGTGTCTGGGCTTAGGCATTACTGATGCTTTGGTCCAAGAAGCTACCGTCTGAGGAGATCAACATCACCCCTCTCAGTTGATGCCTTCCAAGGTGGCCGGCTCTGCATCAGTGCCTTTGCTCCAGGAATTAGATGGGTGTTGGATGTCGGCCTGGGTCTGTGGGGGCCCAGAACCCCAGCCAGAACCCCCGTCAACTCCATTCATTCAGGATTCAGCAGCCTTGAGTCACTCAGACCTCTGACAGGTTTCCACGAGTGCCCCCCGGACCCCCTCTGCCCTCCCTCTGGGCCTCAGGGCTCAGGCAGACCACCCTTCAAGCCTGGGCTCACCCACGGCTCTCCCCCTGTTCCCATGAGGCTCGCTCTTTGGTACTACTGCCCATCTTGGTGCACTTTGCAGTGTTTTATCGCCTATTTATTTAGCAGAACTTTATTCTATATTAATGAAAGACCAATCAGGGCCAGGCAGGATGGAGTGTATACCATGCTGTGTGCAGTTTACGCATTCATTATTCCTTCCTTGGTTCAGTGAACATCTATAGGACGCCTGTTGCACACAGGTGCTGAGCTAGACAGCCGTGGAGCTATCACACAGCACGTGTGAGTGCATTTCTGCCTCCAGGATGATCCTTCCTGCCCATCACCTTCCTAAGCTCAACCCCGACCACCCCACCCCACCCCCCACCCCCGCCCTGCTTATCTCTACTCCACCTCCTTGAGGGCCAGGCACATTCCTGCCTCCGGGCCTTTGCACCTGCTGTTCCTGGAAGGCTCTTTCCCCAGAGCCCCACGTGGCTCACTCTCTCCCGTCTCTGTCCCTTGGGCTTTACTCACTAAGTCACTGTCTTAGGGGAGAGCCTTGCTCTGTGTCTCCCGTCCTCGCTTGATTTATGTTTCCTCCTAAGCAGTTCTTATTTGCATCCTGAACATGGACCTATTTATCGCTTGGATATAAGCTCCACGGTGGCAGGGATGTTTGTCTGTGTTGGTCCCTGCTGTCTCCCCAGTACCCAGAACAGTGCTGGTCACAGAATGCGTATGGAGCCCACATTAGTGGAATTAATAGTTGGATGAAAATATGACCTGAACAACAAAGTAGGTAGTTAAGGATGAAATTAGGTCCTATTCTGGTCAGGCGAACAGGTGATAGGTACTGAGCCGTGCGGCTGAGTGCCAGGTTGATTGTACGCATGCTTGTCACTGCCCCGGTCCTTTAATGCCTCGGTGTCCCTGGGGCTCGTTACCTCCTTCCCAAGAATTAACTTGTCTCGGAAAACAGAAGGTGCTCATCTGCACGTGGGCACCAGTTTTTCTTCCGCTGGACACACACGTGACATCCACTAACAGTCCCAGGAACGACAAACTCACATCCAGAGGAGCTCACATCACCCACGTGTCTCTAACCATGAAGGAGCGAAGTTTCCTGTTCCGAGACACTGAACATTAAGACAAAGTAAGAGTTAAAATACCAGTAAATGTTCCTGGCTCTTCCAAGAATGCATCAAATATTCAGCAATCCCCTGTAAATAAAGGATGGCCATACTGTCTTCCACATAAGAAAGCATGTGTTCAAACAGTTTTCAGGGCAAAGTTAGCAAATAGGGCCACCAACAGAACTGCTCTCTGAAGAAAGATTCAATTAGGCGTCCGTGCAGTTGCACGAAGGCCGTGTTGCAACACCGAGGTGGCCTGTTTTTCTGGTCATTATTAATCCAGAAACCTTAATGATGAACAACATTTGTGTTATTGTCTCCCCAAATTTAATTTGTTTATGCAGCAGTTCAGTTAATCCTGCAATCTGTTTTTCTCAAACGAGGGCAGATAATGGAGACACCGTTCTTTACAAGTCTTCAGGCTTTTAAATTCTGATAAAATCAGGGTTCTTCACTGGGTCTTGCCCCAGCTCTGAATTAAACCACTTTAAATGTAATTATGGAAGCTGGCCTTACATCAGGGACATCCATTTACAAAATTGATTGGCCATGCTGTTCCGCGAGCCATTTCATGAGCAAACGATCGCAAAGGGGCCAGAACCGTGATTTATAAAGGCAAAAAAAGCAGGTAAGTACTTTATCAGTGGTAATGAGAACGTTTCCAACTACCTGAACCTTTTCCTTCCCTCACCAGCTACTTCATGGAGCCGTGGTGCATGGCCCTCTTTCACGATCGTTTTATTGATCTCCGGAAAGAGTTACGCCAGATCTTATCCTCCAAGGAGGTAAGAGTGATTAACAGATATGTAGGTTATTCCTTGCAAATTAGAAGCAGTTACAGTTGTTGATCATTTAGACTTTTCCCTACATTCCCACTTTACGGTTTCACTTTGAAAATCAACTGTCCCTCACAGAAACAAACTAAGGAGTAGGTAAACGTAGATGGTGATATTTCAGGGAATGTGGATTGTTCCAATCTTTTATGCGGGGCAGATTTGCTTTCCCCTTTTACAAGTACCTGTACTTTCATTATCCGCGGACAGTGAGGGCTGAAAGCGCGGTGTGGGTGGTATCTCCTTGCCCTCGAGCATGAAGGCTGCGTTCCTATAGTTTCTGTCCGCATTTGCCAGCTGTTCGATAACCCTTCGTGTGCGCGTGTTGTTCCAAAGGTGTCAGGGGACTCAACAGGTGTCGAAATGCACTCCTTTTATAACCGAAACTTCTTTCTCCAAGCAACATAGGATTAATTGGAAGTGAGGCTGCACACCCCGCAGGCTCCGTACTCGGCAGGAAATTGGACTCTGCCATGTACGTAGTAAAATATTTGTGAAAATTTATCTTTTTCAACACCTAGAGTCCTTACCGGAGTTGCGGGGAGTTTACATCTTTGGTCAAACGTGCATTCTAGACTCCTCGATTCACTCGGACGAGAGCTGGGGCTCAGCTGACCTTCCGCCTCCTCCGACTGTCTAGACGGGCAGGTTCTGCGTGTCTGTGTCGCCTCCTCGTGGGTCCCCGGGGTGTGGGCTGCCACACCGGATGCACAGATGCAGCCCAGGTCCCCAAGCCCCTCGTTCTAGCCGCTGCACGCCCCACCTCACCGAACCACACAGGGACCCTCCGAGGTGGGTGGAGGCACTGTTGTCATCACCTCCACTTCACCCATGAGGAAGCTGAAGCCGAGAGACTTCACGCAACCCAAGGGTCTCCCGCTCCAAAGCCAGGGTTGTCGGCCCTGGACCACAGCGGTGGCGTGGTACCCTCTCCTCATTGCCCCGCCCCTGTTCAGTTTCATCCCTGGGGGGGTCCAAGCTGGGAAACCGACGTAATTTTACTAATCAGAGGTAGATTCAGATTGGGAAACATAGGTTTAAAGTTTAAACCAAACTCAATTCTCTTTGATGCCCACAAAGATAGGAACCGGGCAGGGAAGCGTACCCAAGGGAAGCAGAGGGGCCAACGGCTAAAGGCCCAGGTCAGCCACGGCAAGAGTCATTCAAATTGGAAATGAGAATAGTAATGAGATAGAGAGATTTAGGATGTCACAGGTCAGCCAGGTCCCTGCACTTCGTTCGGGGCTGTGAGGAAGTCGGTCCACATTAAAACATGACCCCGAGCTGGAAGCCTGGTGCTCACTGAGCTTGGCTAAGCTCCCTCCCTCTTCCCTCCCAAGACAACCTGCAGCTCACCACTGCCCCGTAAGAAGGAGTCATCAGTATTCTCGCTATTCCATCAACATTCTATGCCTAAACCTTCTAAACCCCAGATCTGAACTCCTCAGTTAACCTTTTGCACAGAGCCAAGCGGTTTTTGGTGTCAAGTTTAAAAGGGAAACTTTCCCTTCATTTTCCCAAGCACGCATCCTCAAACGCAATGGTGGCTGCTTCTCATGGCGCCCGCTGAGACTCCTGAAACCTTTTAGGCAGGAGAACATGTTTGCCGTGGGTCAGTCTGCAGTGCGTAAACTCGGCCTGGCAGTGGGCCCTGGCAGGAGAGCAGGGAGACTGCAAGTGGCCTTTGCAGAAGATGCTCTAAGGCTTCCCCAACCATCCTCATGGGTTCTCTACATTTCCAGAAAGGGGAACCTCTGCAAGAAGAGCCTCCACTGGGGGACTGTTCTGACATCTGTCAAGTGCAAGGGCCACAGGAGGCGTTGGGGCCTGTAGTGGTGTCTGCCTGTAGCTCAGATACACATGGAACAGGGACTCAGAGAGCTCGGGGGGAGAAAGGGAGGGTTTGTGTGCGAGCACGGGGCACAGAAGAATGGCCCCAAGGAAGTGCCGGCCACCAAAAGTCAGAGTGACTGTGACAGGTATGGTGGAGACAGGCCAATAGTGGAAGTGGTAGTCATACAAACAGACATGCGGGAATTTCACTGAGGAGTCTGGTAATAGGAAAACAAAGCAGATAGCCTTCACTACAGAATAACAGTAATTCCTTTTATCAAATGTTGAGATGATGTAACCCACTTAATTTCACTTTCTACCTTGTCTTCAGGGAAGTACAGAAGTTCAATCCCATTAACTATGATGTCCTAGCACTCAGTTTATCAATTTTCCCCTCCCTCCACGTGTGGAGAAAGAAATAAATGACTATTATCTAGGACTTCCATAAGTCATATGTAGATTTTAAATGTGTATATGATTTATTTTGAAAACAAGATCATTATAAGACATCTCAAATCCTTTTGTGGAAGTCAAAAGGGGAATGGCTTATAAATCCTCTGGTCATGCATCTAGCCAAAGAGTCACTGACCAAGGTGAAATTCTGTATAGTCAAAATCATCCTTCAGAAAGATGGGTATTGATAGAGTTGGGAAAAAATAGTTTGAAAATAATAGAGACTTTAATATCTCACTTTCAGTAATGGATAGAACCAGGTAGAAGATTAACAAGATAATAGAATACTTGAATAGCACTAAAAACCAACCGGACCTAACAGATTCATACGGAGCACTCGCCCCAACAACAGCAGGATGCATGGTCTTCTCAAGTGCGTGTGGAACATTCTCCAGGACAGGCCACCAAACAAGTGTCAATAAATTTTAAAAGACTTAAACCATACAAAGTATATTCTCCAACCACGATGAAATGAGACTAGAAATCAACTAGAAAGTGAACAACAGATTCTTAAGCAACTTCTTTGGTTTCAAAGAAGAAACCAAATGGGATGTTAGAAGTACTTAGAGACAAATGAAAATGAAAACACAACCGACCAAAATTTATGGGATGCAAAGAGAAAACAGTTTTCAGAGAGAAATTTATAGCTGTAAATGCTTACATTTAAAAAACAGGAAAGCCCTCAAATCAGTAACTTAATTCTACTCCTTAAGGAACTAGAAGAAAGAAAACCAAACTAGAAAAAGAAAACCAAACTAAACCCAATGCTAGCAGAAGGAAGGACTTAATAAACATTAGAGTGGAGATAAATGAAATAAAGAATTTAAAAAAAACAGAGAAAACTGATGAAACCAAAAGCTGGTTCTTTTAAAAGATCAACAAAATAAACCTTTAGCTAGATTAATCAAGAAAAAAAAAGACTCAAATCCCTAATGAAATGAAAATGGGGACATTTACCAACCTTTTAAATAATAAAGGTTAAAAGAGAATATTATGAACAGTTGTATGCCAACTAAACAGATAACCTAGATGAAACAGAGAAATTCCAAGAAACACACAAACTACAAAAACTGACTCAAGAAGAAACAGAAAATCTCAAGAGACCTATATGACAAGTAAAGGTATTGAATCAGTAACCTAAAACCTCCCAAAAAAGGGAATCCCAAGACCTGACGGTTTCACTGCTGAATTCTACCAGACATTTGAATAAGAATTAACACTGATCCTTTTCAAACTCCTCAGACAAATAGGAGAGGAAGGAACACTTCCTAGCCCATTCTGTGAGGCCAGCATTACCCTGATACCAGAGCCAAAGACATCAAAAGAAAACTACAGAACAATATCCCTTATGAAGTTATGATGCAAAAATCTTCAGCAGAATACTAGCAAACTAAATCCAGTAGCACACCAAAAGGATTATATACCACAACCAAGATTTACGCCAGGAATGTAAGAGTGGTTCAACATATGAAAATTAATCCATGTAATACACCACATTAATAAAATGAAAGAGGGGGAGAAGTGCTACAATCTCAATTGATGCAGAAAAAGCATTTGACTAAATCACACATGCTTTCATAGTAAAAACACTAAAAAGCCAGGAACAGAAGGAAACTGACCCAACCTGATAAAGAGTATTTATGAAAAGCCTACAGCTAACATCACACTCAATAGTGAAGGACTGAAAGTTTTACCTCAGAGATCTGGAACTAGACAAGAATGCCTGCTTTCACCACTTACATTCAACAGTGTACTGGAAGTTCTAGCCACAGCAATTAGGCAGGAAAAAGAAATAAAAGGCATCCACGTTTGAAAGGAAAACTATCTCTATTTTCAAAGGACGTGATCTTATATAAAGAAAATTTTAAAAAATCACAAAAGAATATTAGAGCTAATAGATGGACTTGGCAAAGTTACAGGATATAAGATCAACATACAATAATCAGTTGTCTACATTAGCAATCAATAATCCAAAATGAAATTAAGAAAACAATTCCATTTACAATAGCATCAAAAATATTAAAATACTTGGGAATAAATTTAAGCAAGGAGGTATAAGACTTGTACACTGCAAACCACAAAACATTTCTGAAAGAAATTAAAGAAGACCTTAATAATGAAAAGACATCTATGTTCATGGATTTGAATATTTAATATTGTTAAGATAGGATAACCTAAATGGGAAAAGAATCTGAAAAAGAATAGATATATGTATATGTATAACAATCACTTTGCTGTATACTGAAACTAACACAACACTGTAAGTCAACTATACTCCAATATAAAATAAAAATTTTAAAAACCAAAGTGCCAAGTTTTAAACTAAAAAAAAATATTGTTAAGATAGGAATACTATGCAAAGCAATCTACGGATTCAATGCAATCCTATAAAAATCCCCATGGCTTTTTTTTTAGAAATGGAAAAGTCAATCCTAAAGTTCAGATGGAAATGCAAGCTAAAACAATTTGAGGAATTTTTAAAAAGTTGAAGGATACACACTTTGCAATTTCAAAACTTAATACAAATCAACAGTAACCAAGACGGTATGGTACTTGCATAAGGATAGACATATAGATCAATGGAGTAAAATTAAGAGCCAGAGTAAACCCATTTATATGAAAAGATGTTAACATCACTAATCTTTAGGGAAATGCAAACCACATCATTAATCATTAGGGAAATGCAAACCAGGGCCCCAGTGAAATACCACATCACGCCCACTGGGATGGCTATAGTTAAAAAAAAAAAAAAGAGGAAATAATGATTGTTGGCAAAGATGTGGAAAAATTGGAACTCACACATTGCTAGTGGGAATGTAAAATTATTATGTAGTTGCTGTGAAAAAAATGGTTTGATGGCTCCTAACAGCTTACAAACAAAATTACTATATGACCTAGCCATTGCACTCCTAGGTATATACCCAAAGGAATACTTGTATATGAACGTTCATAGCAGCACTATTCAGAATTACAAGATGGAAGAAAGAACCCAAATGCCCATCAAGGGACAGGTGGATCAACAAATGTGGACTATCCACACGATGGAACGTTATTCTGCCATAAAAGACATGAAGTGCTGATACAGTCTAGAAAGTGGATGAACCTCAAAACACTGAGTTAACTGAAAGAAGCCAGACATAAAAGGTCAAGTGTCGTCTGTGGCATTGTGAGGTGAGCTGCTCACAGATGAGCACGTTGGGAGGGGGGGTGGTCACCCTGGGCGGGGGTGGTCACAGTGTCGGCGGGAGGTGATCACACTGAGAAAAGGTCACACCAGGAGAGGCAAATGTACAAAAATGAGTTTACGATCTAGAACAATATTTGTGTTCCGTAAATTTAAAAGCTCCATTATGTGACCTTACACCATTTACCCTGATGTTAGAACAGCATCATGCAACACGAGCCCAAAATCTTCTCTAATTTTTGTGTATTCACTGCTTATGTTTGATACATTTTTCCTGAAAAATTAAGGGAGAAAGAATCAATCTCAGATGTACTGCATACGTGCTTGGGCACTCAAATGTTTCAGTGCCTCTAATATTTAGTCCTGGGCATCCCTTGCCATTTTCTCTCTTACCGTCTTTGTTGAGCCCATTTGGAGTCCTGGCCCCCCACTGACTGTACTTCCAGGTGATGTGTGTATAATCTGCCACACCTGGCAGTGTCTCACTTACTTAACCAAGTGATAATTACCTTATGTCTCCATATAGTTTGAATCTAGTTTTCTAAGTTCTTACTATTAATAAATTAATGATCCAATAGAACTCTGCAAGTTATCCGCTTTTTTGTGGTTTTTTGCTGTTAAAAATAAAAAAGAATTATTGGAAGGTCAAATAAATATACCATCAAAGTCCACCTTCCTTTAGGGTAATTTTCAATTATTGTGGTGTTCAGAAAGCACACAGCTCAAATCTCAGTGAAGTGATTTTATTTTGGCCACGACACATGGCATGTGGGATCTTAGTTCCCTGACCGGGGATCGAACCTGTGCCTCCGGCATTGGAAGCACAGAGTCTTAACCACTGGACCACCAGGGAAGTCCCTTTTTAAAAACGTTTTTTAATTTTTGAGTGAAGTGCTTTTTATAACAACCCTCCTATAGATGGGCAGATAGGTGATGAGGCAAGTATGGTAGCTGTAGAAACCAGGTAGTGTGTATGCAGGTGTCAAGCGCACCGTTCTGTCAACTTGCCCCTATGTTTGAATCCTTTTACTTTATAATAAAATGTTGGAAAAATCTCTACTGTATTGTAAACATGCACAGCATATGCTTCTCAACTTCAAATAACTTTATTCCCTCTGAGCCCCATCTTTAAAGATATCAATGAAATTTGCCTTTACTCAGAATTTATTCCAGGGTTTTAAAAATCCCATTTCTTGGGGACTGTAACCAAGTAAAGTAACCATCTAGGAGTTTTCATGTAAAAATCTTTAATCACCTCCTTTCTTATTTTTAAAACAAGCCTGATATACAGATCTTTTCTATCTGTACATTAAGAGCTTAAAATTAAGAGCTTAAAATTACTACCCTTGCTGAACCTTGAAAACATTATGCTACGTGAAGTAAGACAGTCACAAAAAGACAAATAGTGTTTGATTCCATTTACACGAGATGCCATAGAGAAAGGAGAAGGGTGGTCGCCAGGGGCTGGGAGGAGAGGGAGGGGGAGTCAGGTGTTAAATTAAAGAGTTACAATTTGGGAGGATGCGGACATTCTGGAGATGAGGGTGGTCATGGCTGACAGTGTGAAAGCCCCTAACACCTTTGAATCTTACACTTAAAAATGGTTAAAGTGGTAAATTTTATGCTATGTGTGTTTTGCCACAGTTAAAAAAAAATTTTTTTTAATGTAGAAAACAAAATGACCAACCTTGGGGAGTTTTAGTGAAACTGCCCTCTTACTGTGGAGCTAAGCCCAAGTAATTTTAGTATCTGGCCTCTTACCGTATTTTCCAGGAGGAAAACCTTCCTTCCATAGAAGAATTAGCCCGTCGGATCGAAGATGAGGGCATTAACCTGCCCGAGAAGCCCAGGAATTACCTCAAAAGAGTTTTCCAGGAAACCATCTACAGGCCTCTGGTGGAGAAGAGCATCCTTGACTATCTGCGCTATAATCATTACCACCTGCCCATGTACGCGTGGCAGGGCATCGTTTAGCGGTGGCCACGGCCTCCACTTGATTGCTTCCACTCGTATCGTTCCGGGAAGTGCTCCGCAGAAGCAGGAAACCTCTCTGAAGCCTGGCTGGACCGCCAGGCACCGTCGTGGTTCCCTCCTTTCTTTTCCGTGTCCACCGATGCCTGTGGTTTCCTATCGTCCCAGTAGGTGGCGCACGGCGGTGCGTCTGGATTCTGGGGCAGGGAGACGCTTTACCAACACCAGGCGTGTTCCTGGGCAGAATAACCCATTTTAGCAATAAAATGAGACCGTACTGTGTAAAACTTGTTTTTTACCTTGGGCGTGGTTCTGTTTGATTTCCTGAAAAGTCCTGCCGCCAATGCTGCTAGTCCTTTACATGTTTACCCGGTCATACTCGTGGGCGATAAAAAAGAAAATCGTGTGCCCAGGATGGAAAATGAGTAAAACAGATGACAGGAAATTATCTCTGTAAGTTAACATCAGAAGGACTGATTGCACAGACAAGTTTACAGGAACTTTTGAAACGAGGAGGCTGCTCTCACGGCCCCTGTATTTCTACTTCCTGTCCCAGATCAGGAGTATAAATGCACCGAAAAACTGGAAGATCAATTCAGGTTCACACACAGGTTTTAGACTAGAAAACGGTGGTGGGAAACTAATCTCGGTCATTTCCTTTGGCCCTCAGCGCTGTTGCTTTGCATCGGCCCCCTCTGGTACCTGTCACCTGTAACGTGGGTCAGTAGCCCTCTTTCTTGTAAATAAAGCAAATTAAGTGCCTAGCACAAAATATGGATTCAGGAACAACACATAAGACTGTTTTCATATATTTGAATCTCTTTTAAGCAGATAGTGTGACACAATTTGTGTCTGAATTTTTGACCAGTAGAGCTTAAAAGTGGCTTTCATGGACAGAATTACAGTTTTCGTTCTTTTTTTTTTTTTGGCATTTATGTTAATATTTAGCAAAAGTTAGCTCAATTACAATGACTACACAGTAATTTGGAGGCTGTCACAGCTGGCATTACAGAATTATCCACCATTAACAAACTGATACCTCTCAGAAATAAAATGGTTTTGGAACCCTAGACTCTGATTTTTCTAAGGCAGGCAAAAGCAAGCAATAAACTCCATTAATTCCTGCACACGTATGTTTTTCACAAGCACATGGGTCATTCAGAGGGAGGGCCCAGCTCCCACCATATGGTACAAACTGTGTAACTCTTGTGGAGAACAATTGCTACTGGTCCCCTCTTCAAACTGCAAGCCCAACACATATGGAACCGTATTTCAGGGCCTGCAAATGAGTCAGCTCAAGAAACTCTCCTTCCCTCACCCCCTTCCTCTGAGAGGCCCTGGATTAAATTCATCAGCAAATGGAGTGAGTTTCTTTGACAGGCCCTGGGACCTTGGGTGGAGATTAACAGTACAACCAGTTAGAGGATCAACAGTTATGATTTCTGTGACTGAGTACTACCATTAAAAAGCTTCTGGTCACATAAAAGTGACCCCATATGATAGTGCCAACCTTAATGTCAAATCATGCATACACTTTCTAGTAAGTTTTCCTTTGCTGCCTTTTTAAAAGTAGTCTTGGGCCCCCAGAGGTATCATGGCAGATTTGAAAATGTCTAGAATATAATTTAGTCTACATGGTGCATTGGAGGAAGTTACTGACCATTGTCCTATATTCAGAAAGTGAGTCGTTTCCTGAATCTAGGCAGGAATTTTAGCATATATGTGCAGACAAGCATTTTGTCACTAAGGAACCACTTTTCTAATAAGAGACGAACCCAAGAGTTGTTGATCATAGCTTGAAACTGGCTGTTTTAAGGGCTTTAGGAAAATAAAGATATTTATTCCTCGATGATGATGAATCCTGGCAGAAGAAAGGGCTTCAGAAAGACCAAGTTTGAACTTCTCTTGGGGAGCTCTGGCATGGCTTCTGTAAGAGACATGAGTGCCAGGAAGTCCCCAGGCATTTCAGCGTGTGCTGCTCAGCAGGGAGTCTTGAACTCTAAGCCCAATCTTACTGACAGGAAAACACCAAAGTTAAATTTCCCACGTTGTATTCCCCCCAAATCACATGTCACAACCATGCCTCACAGTTGCCTCTAATGATCTTCTGACATAAGTCGGTTTTTACTAGCACGTGGCCACCTCCTTCCCCAAAATGGCTCCTGAGATGCCACCGAAATATCCCAGGAAGGCGAGAGAAAAAGAGAAGATGATGTGCGAGAGGAAAGAGAACACTGTACGGAGAAAATGTGAAGCCAGCCAATCAATATTTACCCTCAGAAGAGGGTGTGTGTGCGTGTGTGTGTGTGTGTGTGTGTGTGTGTGTCTGCGCGTGAGAGAGAGAGCGCGCGCACACGGGTGCACGGCTGAGTGTTAGCCAAGGCGCAGGGAGAGGGGCTCGAAAGTCGTCGTGAGCGAGGAGCTGTTGATTGTTTTCTGGTTGAGAGAAGAGGTGATGATAAGGCTGGGATACAGTGCGCGCCGGGCCGGGCGGAGCGACAGCTGTATGCTAATACTCGCAGAAACCAGCCTCCGCGTCCCCCATTAAAGCAGGCGGCCAGGAGGCCACACATCACTGAACAAATAGGCTCTCTCTAGACAAATAAAATAACACACGTTGGCCTGCGGGGAGTGGGGAGAGCCAGAGGGGGAGAGGAGCGGGAGGAGAGGGTGGGAGGGGGAGGGAGAGGAGGGGAGAGAGGGAGCCCCTGAAGGAGAGAGGATGGACGGGGAGAGAGGGGAGGGGAGACGAGGTGATGGGGGGCAGGGAGGGAGACCAGGGAAAAGAATGAGAGGGACAGTCCGAGGGGGAGAGGGTCGGGGGTGGGCGAGACCGTGAGGAGGAGAGAGATGGGGGAGTGAAACATGCGAAGAGAGAGGGAGAGGTGGGACGGGGTGGGCAGAGAGGGGCAGGGGAGAAAGAAGGGAGCGCCCGGGAAGGAGGAGAGGAGGGTGGGGGAGGGAAGGTGGGAGAGAGAAGGAGGCGGGCGGGGGGGGGGGGCCGGCAGAGAAGGAGGGCGAGAGGAGGAACACGGACACCTAAACCCAACAGCAGCAGCAGGACGGACGGAGTTGGGGGGTGGGGGTGGGAACAGAGGCCCAGGCGGACAGCGCGACTCTCCAGCCCCCGGGCGCCTGGCTGCCTCTCTGTCCGCCCCCCGGGGCTGGCGAGGACTGGGGACGTTCCGAGTCGCCGTGGCCTTTCCGGTCAGTTTTGCTGGGGCTTCGTCGCTGCCTTTCCTGAGACTGGGGCGCGCGGGGAGCCGGGCCGCCCCTCACAGGTGGGAGCCGCCCCCTGCGCGCCCCACGCTCGGGGCCCTCCCGCTCCGCTCGGTGCCCTCCCAGCTCTTCCTGGCCTCATCTTCTGCTTAGGACTTTCCCACACTTCCTGGCTTCTCCTTCGCCCGCTTTGGCCAACATCGCCCTTCCCGTCGCCCAGCCCGGGGACTGTCCGGCCCGCCTCCCCTGCCCGGCCCGCGACAGTCCCACCCGAGGCGAAAACAAACAGCCCCGAGGGCACTTCAAGGAGCGTGCGGAGGCCCGACGGCACACTCGGGAGGATGAAAGGGGGCGGCCGGCCACCCCGTGGGCCCCGGCGAATAATGGGCGCGCGGCAGATTGCCGGGGGCACTTGAAACTCGAGGGGAGGGAACTGCTGGAGCGCGGTCCCTCCCCGCGCCCGGCGGACGGCGCAGCCTCGCGGATTCGCCGTCGTCTGCCCTCTTTCATGCGCTCTCCTTTTGTGTGGAATTATTTAAACGGGAGATCCATGGCAGCTTTATGCTAATGTGCCGAACAAAGGCGACGGCCCGCCGGCGGGGGCCCGGAAGGTGCCTGGAGGCCGGAGCGGGACGGGCTGGGAGGCAGCGGGCTGCGCGTGGCTCTCGCGTGCCCTGGGGCCAGACACGGCCGCCCCTCATTCCTGCAAACACAAAGCCTCTCCGGCTCGGGCCGGCGCGCGCGGCGCACGGGGAGCTGGGCCCCTCCGGGACCTGACGGCGGGCTCTGCGCCTGGAACGCTTGGTCCAGGCCCGGCCGTGGCTCGCGGGCCGGAAGGGCCTCTGCGAATCCGGCAGAGGCGTCCGCAGCCGGCCCGGGAAGGCGCTGGGGGCGCTGACCACTTCCTCTCGCGCCTCCCGAGCGTCTCCAAACGCGCCGCGCGCCGCGGGGTGAGACTGCGGACCCTCCTGTCCTCTCCTCTTACGAGCTTAGGGGCTGCCTAGTCCCGGCGACATGCCACAGGGCAATTCCTGAGCCGAAATTCCTCGCTCTGGCGCTTATCTCCAAGCTTTGCGCTTCCAGCAACTCCCTGGCGCTAAACTCGGGAGCCGAGGGTCACAGTGAACCCCACTGCGTTCCCCGACGGCAACCTAGGACTCCAGGACAGGAGATCTTAGAGCGGCCGCGGCCTCCAGCTCTGCAGCGGTCAGAGGAAGAATCCACCGCGGGGTCCGCAAGCACGAGGGCCGAAGAGGCCTCTGGATTTTTCCCAAGCGCCGGCCAGGACCCCACAGGAAGGGGAGGAGTCGCTTGGGGCCTGGGAAGGACACTTCGGGACCCTGCCTGGGATCCCTCTGCTCGCCTCCTCCCGTGAAACTCCCCAGGAGGGGGCAAGTCAGCGCTCAGTGTTTCCCCAGCCCAACTCCACGCGGCCCCTATCCGGAATCGCAATGCGCAAAGGCCCGCCGCCGCGGCGCAGCGTGGTAGCGCTTCGCTCTCTTCCAAGAGGAAGGAAAATATCTCGACTCACCGTCCAAATGCCCGCGGGCGGGCAGGTTCTGAGAAATAAAATCACGCAGAAGACGCAAACCCACGGCCAGGTGCAAGGGTGCACGTCCTTGGAGGTTGCCGGTGTGTGCGTGAGCGCAGCCTAATTCTTCCTCAGCCCTGGGTTATGAAATTAGTTTCTAATACTCGGACCTTTCAAGTTTCCATTTGTTTTTGACGGTACCTGTCTGAAAGCAGATTTCATTTTCGCTGGCCAGACTAGAAACCACAAAGAAAAAGAAATGGATCCATTGAATCTCAGTATTTCAATAGTGTTCAATAGATGCTCTTGCCTTAATTCAGAGCCCTATTTGAATTTGCTGCATTCAGGCAGGGGTTTTGTTTTGTTTTGTTTTTAGCCTCCCACCCCCGCCCTCTTTACAATTATGGGTGTTGTTATTTTTAAAGGATTCACAAGGTGACTAACTCTCCCTGTTATCTGTTGAATGAAAGGAGTGTTACACATGTAAGACCGAATACCCCGCCGTCAGTTGGGGATGGCGGGCTGAGCCCCCGCCCTATTATTCCACAATCCAGATGGGATTCGTGATTAGAAAATAAAATTGGCCAAAGCTGTCCCGGAATCCCCTTCCCACTTCTAATTTCATCAGCAGTATCAATCAGCGCTCAAAAGAGCAAGGAAATAACGTCAGTTACTTTTAGACTGAAAGATATATATAAATTTTAGATAAACTCGTTTTAGAATTTCTAACTTTTTTCAGGACTAGCATTCATCGTAGTTAGCATTTTTAAAACGATGAGAGTTTTCAAAATATAGTCCATTATGTGTATTCTTCTCGTTTCAGTCTGTGAGTTAAAAAAATTACAAACATAAAATCACCAAATGTTTTCCCCTTGATTAGTCAACTTGATTAACCCCTTGATTAACTAATTCTAACAACTGTCCCCATTACAACTTATTACTCATGTGGACTTTTTTTTTTTAATCTTTCATTTCCACGCCAGGGTATTTTCACAGGGAAAATCCAAAACAATGAAATACCTTCAGTGGAATCAGACGTAAGCAAAACTCAGCAAAGTCTATCTGAGTGCACAGAGCTTTTCAGAAAAGTGTTCGTTTCCTTCTCTTTCAATAAAGTGACATCTTCTTCACAACATATGACATTTTCTGTGGTTTTGCAATTTGTTCCCTAGTGATGGGCGATCAGGGCCACTACGCACTCTTGGGGTTCTGCCCCCATCCCCCGGAGATTCTGCCTTTTGTGTTTCCTTGGGGCAGGGCTGGGAAGAGGTTGGAGGCAAAGGGCCCGGTCTGGGGTCCAATCGGGGTGGCGGGGCTGGGGGGTGGATTTTCACTGTTGTCTTTTCCTGGTGGCACCGGGGGGGGGGGCGGGGGGAGGCGGCCTGTCCTCTCCGAGGCCGCAGTCTGCCTCAGAGGACAGATTGCCCCCCTCTCCCCCCGGCCGGCAGCACGCGCCTCTTTTGAGTCCAGATTGGCCGCGACCGGCGCTCAATAGCGGGAGGTTAATTTCCTTCACAAAGGTGAAGGGGGCACGGCTCCGGGGGGCCCCGCGCCCAGACAGGCGGCCCCTTTATTCCGAGGCGCCTTGATTGGAGCCCTTGATTTAGCATCTGATGTCAACCGACAGACAAAATGCCCGCTCGGAATGAAAATGCATGAGGCCGTGCAAGGAGAGCGGAAACCAACTTCACTGGGGCGCACGCGGCTGGCCGCGCGTTTCGGGCTTTGGCCAAGTCCACCCGAATCAACCCGGCCCTGGGCGGCGCGGAGGCTCCGAGCAGCCTGGACCGGGCCCCTCCAACGATGCCAATCCCGGAGCCTCCGGGAACTTTAAAAAAAAAGTTCAGAAATTCAAGGTTTTTGGAACACAGCCCAGCCTGCCCCCTCCCCCATCCAGCGCTGCGTCTGCTGGCGATTGAAGAAGTGAGGTGCCAACTGTTTCTCAAACTCGAGAGGAACCTTCCCGAGGCCCGAGAGTGCGCAGCGGCTGCGGACACAAACATCGCCCTCAGCTGCTGCCAGAAGGCCAGACCCTCCACCCAAACTTGTAACTCCAGGGTCCCATTTTCGTTTAGACCCTGGGTCCCCCGGCCCATCAGTCCGAGGCCCGGGCTGGGCTCTGGGCGGCCCGGGCTTTGCAGCTATTTTCGATTCCGGATTATTTCCCAAACACCAGGAGGAGTTCCTGCGCCTCCCCCAACCCCACTCCCGCCCCGGCCGCCTAACTCAGATCTCCCCTGCGCCTGCTGCTGCCCACCGCCGCCCCTACCCAATCAGCGAGCACAACTTCCCCCTCCGCTTCGGCTCGCGGATTGAACCCTCCTGACATATTTGGGGCCATTCTTCTCCTTTGTTGCTATTTTGCTCGCGACCCGCGGGTAATCCCAGCGCGGGAGGGGGGCGAGCATTGTCGTGCTGATGGACGGGCCCATTTGGCGGCTCCGCGCCCCCGGGAGGAGAGACACAAAGCCCAGGCACGTGCGCCTCTCCATAGAGGAGCAGCCGACCGTGAAGGGAGGCGGGGCCGGGCGTGTGCCTGGGCCGGGCGGGGCGGTGGCGCCGGGCGGGGCGGCGGCGAGGCGCGCGCGGGGGCCCCGCGCCCTCAGGTACATCTGCCGCACCTACCGGGCGACCCCCGAGTCCCGGCCCCCTCTTGGCCGCCGCGTCGCCCTCCCAACCCGACCGGGCGGAGGAGCTGCGGACGCGCTGATTGGCTCCGGGGGAAGCGGGAGGCGAGAACAATGGCCCCCTCCCCCAGTTAAAAGGGAGCGGCTCCCGGGCCCGGGGATAGGGACGCGCGTGCAGGGCGCAGAGCCGGGCCGAGCCGCCGCCGGCGCCACGCGAGTCCCGCCGCCGTCGCCGCCGCGCCCGGGCCATGGGCCGAGGGCACTGAGGGCCGCCGGGGCCGAGCGCGAAGGTGGGACCGAGCCAGCGCCTCGCCCTCGCCCACGCGCCGCGCCAACATGCCCCGCGGCTTTCTGGTGAAGCGCAGCAAGAAGTCCACGCCCGTGTCCTACCGGGTCCGCGGCGGCGAGGACGGCGACCGCGCGCTGCTGCTCTCGCCGGGCTGCGGGGGCGCCCGCGCCTCGCCCCCGGCGCCGAGCCCCGGGCCGGGCCCTCTGCCGCCGCCGCCCGCCGAGCGCGCCCATGCGACGCTCGCCGCCGCGCTCGCCTGCGCGCCGGGCCCGCCGCCACCCCCGTCGGGGCCGCGGGCCGCGCACTTCGGCAACCCCGAGGCCGCGCACCCCGCGCCGCTCTACAGCCCCACGCGGCCCGTGAGCCGCGAGCACGAGAAGCACAAGTACTTCGAGCGCAGCTTCAACCTCGGCTCGCCCGTCTCGGCCGAGTCCTTCCCCACGCCCGCCGCGCTGCTCGTTGGAGGCGGCGGCGGCGGCGGCGGCGGGGCCAATGGCGCGGGCGGCGGCGGCACCTGCGGCGGCGACCCGCTGCTCTTCGCGCCCGCCGAGCTCAAGATGGGCACGGCGTTCTCGGCAGGCGCCGAGGCGGCCCGCGGCCCGGGGCCCGGCCCCCCGCTACCCCCCGCCGCCTCCCTGCGACCCCCAGGCAAGCGACCCGCGCCCCCCGCCGCCGCCGCCGCCGAGCCGCCCGCCAAGGTAGCCAAGGCCCCAGGCGCCAAGAAGCCCAAAGCCATCCGCAAGCTGCACTTCGAGGACGAGGTGACCACGTCGCCCGTGCTGGGGCTCAAGATCAAGGAAGGCCCGGTGGAGGCGCCCCGGGGCCGCGCGGGGAGCGCGGCGCGGCCGCTGGGCGAGTTCATCTGCCAGCTCTGCAAGGAGGAGTACGCCGACCCGTTTGCGCTGGCGCAGCACAAGTGCTCGCGCATCGTGCGCGTGGAGTACCGCTGCCCCGAGTGCGCCAAGGTCTTCAGCTGCCCGGCCAACCTGGCCTCGCACCGCCGCTGGCACAAACCGCGGCCTGCGCCCGCCGCCGCCCGCGCGTCCGAGCCCGAAACCGTTGCCAGGGCTGAGGTGCGGGAGGCGACGGGCGGCGGCAGCGACCGCGACACGCCGAGCCCCGGCGGCGTGTCCGAGTCGGGCTCGGAGGACGGGCTGTACGAGTGCCACCACTGCGCCAAGAAGTTCCGCCGCCAGGCCTATCTGCGCAAGCACCTGCTGGCGCACCACCAGGCGCTGCAGGCCAAGGGCGCGCCGCCGGCGCCCCCCGCCGAGGACCTACTGGCCTTGTACCCCGGGCCCGACGAGAAGGCGCCCCAGGAGGCGGCCGGCGACGGCGAGGCGGCCGGCGTGCTGGGCCTGAGTGCGTCCGCCGAGTGCCACCTGTGCCCAGTGTGCGGGGAGACGTTCCCCAGCAAGGGCGCCCAGGAGCGCCACCTGCGCCTGCTGCACGCCGCCCAGGTGTTCCCCTGCAAGTACTGCCCGGCCACCTTCTACAGCTCGCCCGGCCTCACGCGGCACATCAACAAGTGCCACCCATCCGAGAACAGACAAGTGATCCTCCTGCAGGTGCCCGTGCGTCCGGCCTGCTAGAGCGCGCCCTCCACCCCGGACCCCCGAACCGTGCCTTCGCTTGGAGACCCACGAAGAGAGCGCGCCCCGACCCCGCGTCCGCGCCGGGGGCACCCACCCCCGGTGAAAGTGTCGTCTCCGCTTCTCTCGGTGTAGCGTGACGGTAACCCCGATCCTCTCGTTGTGACTCCTTTTGGACCCCTCGCCCCCTTTGCGTTGTGTCCCCTTCCCCCCCATGGCGCAACAGGAGCCAATCTCTTTCTGTACAAGGGAGAAAAGCTGTACGCGTTTGTCTCGTGGTTGGAAGCCTCCCCTTGGAGGGGAGATGTTTTTCTTGCTAGTATTCTCTGTGCTCACGGTCTAGAAACGCGGTTTGCTCTCGCCTACCAATCTCTGCTCTCTATGTATGTAGCGTACGGGTTGTTTTGGGTGAATCTTGAGGAATAAATGCCTTTATATTTCACAGGCTGTAAATTGAACTTCCCACACGATTAGCTTTATTATGGCTTGTGAACTGCTGGAGTCTGGCTTTACCTTTTTGTATGTGAACAAATCAAATTGCTTAAAAAAGAGTTCTCTTTAGTCTAGCCACAAATGCCTTGAACTGTTGTCTGTTTGGGATTGTTTTTCGGGGGGAGGGAAGGGAATTTTCAGAAGATGCTGTAGAAACTGCCTCAATGTTTCACGTAAGACTTTTCGGTTTGATCATCTTTGTTGAGGTAGGACTATAATGAGTTCCCTCTAAATGTATATGTTGATTTATGAGTAATTGTTATTTATTCTTTATTTATTTATATTAATTATGAAGATTATGATATTATTTGATTGCAGGTTTTTTTTGGTGCGCTTCCCCCCCCCCGCCACTCTTGACATTTCACTGTGCATTTTAGAAGAGAGCCTTTTTCTAAGGGGATCTGTTAAAAGTTTTAACTTTTATACCTATCTGAGCGAATTACAGACAACCTACCATTTTATTCTGCTTGGAGCGCCCCCAGGGCCCTCGTACAAACGACAACTCTTACTTTTAAATGCAATCTCTTTTCTACATACATTATTTTCTTAATTGTTAGCTATTTATAGAAAGCTTCAATAGAACTGTTTCAACTGTATAACTATTTACTATTCAAATAAAATATTTTCAAAGTCAAAGTAAGGTGGACTTATTTCTGCATCACGTGGTTTCCACAAGGATTTAAAATAGAGCTTCCAATGATTTCTTATATGTGTGTCTATTGTTTATTAAGAAAACCCACCACCGTCACTAGGATCGTGGGTTTTTAGAGCTGAGCCTGAGCTGCCAGAGTCTACCCTTCCGGCACTTCAAGGGTGTAGGCTCAAAACAGCTAAGCTGGAGCCAAAGGCTTGTTAGGGGTCCTTAGGAATGTACTGGAAGGTGGGGGTTAGAAGGGAAGCTGTGCAAACCTTTTCCAGAGAAATCTAGATAAACGTCCACACAAACCTATCCTTTTAACCAAGGGGATATAAGAACACCGCTTTAATTTAGCAGATCCTTCATTTCCTGACAGTTTGGGGCTCAGTGTAACCGTAATTCCTCAAGTAAAATGGGTAATTTCTGATCCTTAAGTAACAACTAGGAGAAAGTAGAAACGATTTTATGGTCAGATTTTCAAAATAAGGGAAGCAGACCAATTCTCATTTGGATGCAAAAGAAGTTAAGCAACAGGGTTCGGGGTAAGGGCTCAGAAATAATTTTCCAATCAGATAGCAGTCCATTTTGGGGGAAAAAACTGGAACACCATCTGTTTGGGGTATTAAATTTAATAACGGTAATTACACTGTTTTCCGTTATGTGTCACAAAGCTCTTTGAAGAACAATCCTGACACTCACCAGTTAATATTTTGAGTTGTTTTCCTCTGCCTTTGGAACACTTGATCACGGAGCCGAGCTAAACATCACAATTGTGCACGCCCTTCCCTTCCTGATGTGTGTTTGCTGCTTTTCTCCTGTGGCACACTAAATCTAAGATTTGCCCAGCAAAGGGATTTTAGAAATCTGTACAGTACGAGCTGCATTTCCAGAACGTGTCGCTGGCGTGATGGTGGGAAGGGCAGTACGTGAGAAACTGGGAAGGAAAATGTGACGAAAGCGATCGTTTTCAGATTTTGAACCTAAAGTTTTATGTGGGAAAGGGTTCACTAAAAGGCTCAGCTGTCAGGACGGTGGAGTATTCTTCCTTTTGTGAGGGTCTTGAAATAGACTCAGTAACAATGAAGGAGCAGCCAGCACAGGTAAGTTGCCTCCAGGACGAACTGCCCCTCCTCTTATTATTTGTATTATTTACCAGTTTGGAAAATATAAGAAGACAGAAGCCTGGTGCAGCACAACCTGAAAGCATAGGGACAAAGCTGTGTTTGTACCATCCTGAAAAGTTGGAATGAAACAAAGAAAAATTCAGATTTGTGGCCTGATGATTGCTCCCTCTAAGCAATAATGTGAGACTTTTCAAAGGTTCTCTCTGAATGACACCTCACAATAGAAGATCCTGCATCCTGAGGGTCAGCGTGTGCTCTATGCCAATGAAAAGTATCCTTAAAAACCTGGTGGTTGGCCCGCAGGGATGTCGTCTTGGCATCTATGTTTGGCTTACTTTTTCTTGTCCAGGATCATAAATCAAAAACCCTAATGTCCATCTTCATCACGGTCAATAAGGTGTGGTTGTTTGCAAATGTGCTCTTTCATCCCCTGCGGAAATTTATTTCGATTGACCAAATATACCTTTTCTCAAAAAGAAACCAAAATTTCATTTATGTGAGATACTAAGTGAAATCATATAGTGAAGGGAGCACATTGAAGGTGACTAAAAAGTATAGAAGAAATAGAAAACCTTGGTCAGTTTGTTTCAAAGTAATGCAATGCGAGTCAGCAGAATATTCCACAGGAAAGAAATCAGATTCTCTCTCTCTTTTTTTCTCCCTCCCTGGCTAATAAGTTCCCAAGAGCTCCTATTATAAAATATCAAGTGGAAATGCACCCACCTTCTTCACAATTGTGTGAAGGATGCGGCGGACATGCCCCTGCGTCTGAGGCTGCTCCAGACTTGGATGCCCACGGGTGGAAACCGGCCACGCGGGGACGTTTTGCACAGAGTTCAGCCTGGGTAAGGGGGGCGGGGTCCGAGGCCTACCCTGGGGGGCGCTGTTCCTTCCGTGTAGCACCATCACTACAGGTGATCCCTGGGCCCTTTGACTTCATTCTGGGAGCCCAGGTCACACGGTGGAGGCAGCCGCGCCAGGGTGCTCGTGACCACGTGGAGCGAGGCCCAACCTGAACAGCTGTGCATGATGACAGCGTTGTGGTGCAGAGCAGAAGGCGGCTGGAGGCTGGCTGCACTCTGGCCCTTCGGTGGCACATGTAGGTATACTGGGGTGCCCTGCAGAGATCTGGGTGCACAAGGTTGGGCCGGGCAATGCCAGTCACCAGGCTCCTCTTGCCCAGCGTGTCTGCGCCCAGAGGCCACCGGTGAGGGGCCCGGTCCTCACGTGCCACCATTGCTCTGCAGGAGGCTCCCTGGGGCAGCCGTCTCCTTCCACCAGCCACCCCTCCATCTCCTTGGACTTCATTCCACAGCCATCCGCAACGTCTCCAAGACTAAGGAAGCAGAACAATCTCTTAACAGTCCTATATGACATCATAGGAATTCTTCACCCGCCAGATATCTTGTGGAAGGGAAAGGTCTAGAAGCAGCTTGGGCAACTCCAGGACTTCCTGCAGGCCTGTCTCCTCATCTCTAAATCAGAGGGAATGAGCTTCTGGGAGACACGGTGAGACACTGGAGAGGACTTCCTAGACTGTGAGAGGAGAGGCAGTCGGGACGCCAAAGGGAGCAGGTAGGAGAAAAACTCCATCCGGGGAGTGTGTCCTATGGTGTTTAGAATTAGTTATAAACCCACTGGCCTGGGGCAGGCAGGCTTTGAGCAGAACTTGCTATCTTTTTGCAGAAGGGACGTTTTGGTCTTGTGGAGAAGTTTTCTGGCAAATAGACCCTAGTGTATGAGGTCAGATTGTCATCCACACATACTGCGTGTGTGCCACCGATGTAGCCTGTTACAGGACCAGGTTAAGTTACAGTCTTTTGGTGGCTAGGCTAGAGAAAGCTGTGTGTTTGGCAGTTAAAAGCCCATGCTGTGGGATTTAGAAAAGATCAAGCAAGGGACTGACTTGCAGAGAGAGACCCACGAGGTAGCGAAACGCGCCAGAGTGAGAGGATCAACTGGACAGCACCAAGCAAGGATGTTGGTTCCATTGGACCGCCAAGGTGGGACCAAGGCATGGAGTACAATATGGCGGTCCAGAGACAACTAGGATTCTAATCCTAAATCCTGGAAACATCCAAATCATGTTTTGGCAACATAACCCGAAAGTAAGAGCCTGAGAATCCCATCGAGTGGAGAAAGAAGCAGCCTAATCATCTTCAAGTTATACATATCTTAGTGTGAAGCTTAGTGTCTTTATGGCTAACTGCAGCATCAAACAGCCCATACTCACGGGGAAAGGCTGGGATATGCATCACTCCTGCATTGTAATATGGCGACCGGCTCTATCAGGCCCGTCAGCATCCCAGAGAGCAGTTCGGATGTGAAGCCTGGTCACAGGACTCACAAGAATGTCCCCACCAAGTGGCCCTAGGAGAAAGAAGTGGTCCCAGACACCCAGATGAGAAGGCCACCCTCTGAAGGGCTGCTCCTCGTCCGGGCACTTTCTCCCATCCTCCCGGCCCCTCAGTCGACCAAGGCTCCCTGGTGAGGCCAGGGACCTTGAGTCCACAGGAAGAAGGGGCCAGAGAAGAGAGCACCCACCTGCCCAGGGATTTCCAGGAAGAGGGAAATCTTTTTTCACCAGCAGCACTAGGGAACTCCTGAGGTTGCTAAGGAAACCTAAAGAATTTCCAGTGGATTCATCAGCATCTCCTTGCCTTGTGCAAACAACCAGCTACAGGTTTTGGTGTCATCAAGGCAATTTCCCACTCGAGAGGATTTTCTGAAGACACATGCGTCCTGTTTCTCTGGACAGTTAGGAGGAACTGCAGGGGTAATTGCTACGAGCCAGACTGGGTCTCGAAAGTGACCGAGCCTGATGGGAGGTATGACAGACCTTCCTGGTGAAGGGGAACTGATTTCTCAGGGTTGAGTGAGAGAAACACCTTGGCTCCCACGTTGACCACTCCCCGCTGGTTTTGGGGCATCATGGAGGCCTGACAGGCCTCTTAGAATCACTGAACATTTTTGAGCCTCTGATTTGAAGTCAGTTACCATATTTTCACTGACCCAAATACACATCCCTTCATCTCTTAAACCCCAGCTGTCATCATTTGTCTGCGACACACTTTTTATTATTGCAGGCTTGTTCTATCGCATCTGGAAAGTGGAATGTTGAGGACAGGCATGCTTCCTCTGGCAGCATATATGGTGAGCAGATGGCTTGTGGGGTAAACGTGTTCATATTTGCCTTGTTTGAAGATTTCTAGACTGTATGGTCTTCCTGGTGGAATTTCCACCCAAAGCATCAATAGCCATGTTTTTTTCTTCAGCTCATCGCACAAGCTCACACTCCCGAGATAAACGGGTCTTAGAATATTCTCCATATTGAAATGATACCTATACGTGTTTACCACCAGTCAGCGCTCATTCAAGAGCATGATGATAGAGACCCAGTGTTTCACACGTCATACTCACGCTGTGCATTTTCACCAACGTCTATAAGAAGCTTGTCCACACCACTTGCGTTCATGGTTCACCTGTAGTGCCTCCCTTTCATCAGAACCCAGGTGTTCACTGTTCCCTCCGCTTGGCCTAAACCAGTAGACTGAGCATTGCCCCAGGGGAAACAGTAATGGCAGAAACTTCCCCCGGAATCCACCCCTCTCCTCCTTCACTCATCAAAGAAGGCCCTTGTATTTGAAGACAACATCTGCTCCGTCTGTTGTTCAGGATAGGAGCCTTGATGCAACACCCCTTCTCAAACACCACAGCCAGGTGACGGTCACACCTGATGGTGACGGGATGGACCAAGTGAGCCAGGAGGTTATTGTCTGTGGGATCTGATAGGAGACAAGAGGAGGCGTTAGGGCACGGAAGGCTTCACAGGACGCTCTTTCTACGGGAGAAAGAAAATTAGGCTAGAATTTCCTCTGAACACAAAGGACAGAAAAGCCTGGGGAACTTGGGCTGAAACGCACGTGTACAATATTGTGGTTGAAAAGCTCGTAACACCAATGGATGGCCATTCTTTTCTACCGCAATCTGTCCTACTGTATTATGTAAGATGAGTCTTTACCATTTCAGAATACAGCTACAAAGGGGTTATTATTAGGTGATAGAAACCTACAGGAATAAGGTACATGAAAATGATGTAATTGAGAACTGTCAGGCATAAAAGGAGATGGACGAGTCGCCTTCTCTGGGTGTCTAAATCTGAACAGAATCATCTTAGAGCTCATCAGATATTTTACACCACAAAGGAACATACTCTTTTTTCACTCATCTCTTGAAAAGAAGGCCTTTATTGATCCTTTAAACACTATTATTATCCTTGATATCTTCTTGAAGGTTTTCACATGAAAATTTTAAATCATTTTAGTGAAACACTTATTACATAATTAAGATTTCAGATTTGCATACCCAAAACTTTTTGCTCTGTTAACCACAGAGAAAATCATGAACTTTCCCCTTTGTATTTTCAAAATGTGATCATCGATATTAAAGAGAACCCAAAATATAATTAACCACATATTATACCATCTGGCCTTCTTTGTTCCAGCAACTGTGATTTTATCTTCTAAGTTTATACTGAGAATCCAGAATTATTGCCACCATTGCAGTATTTCACCATCTCTATCATTGTAACAGAAAAGGCTAAACCAGAGGTTGGCAAACTAAGGCCCATGGCCAAATCTAGCCCTGAGCCTGATTTTGTAAATAAAGTTTTATTGGAGCATAGCCACGCACATTTACTTACTGTCTATGGCTACTTTCATACCGAAGTGGCAGAAGTTAGTCATGAACGTAGAAATTATATGGCCCACAAAACCTAAAATATTTATTATTGGGCCCTTTGTAGAAAAAGTTTACCGAGCCTCAGGGCTAGACAATAAAATCGTGTGGTTTTATAGATCATGCAGATTTAAAGAAAATATTGTATAGATTGCCCACATTCCTGCCCTTGATGAGATGGAAACTTGGTCCTTAGGAAAACCTGTGCTTTTCTCAGTTGTGTGTTGAGTGCCACGAACTCCAGGACTCAGCACACATACGCCTGAAAATTGCAAAACTGAGTCCTATGGATTTTCACAGGTGTTACCTTCTCAGGCACCATTTTCAAAGCCCTGATCATTTAAATGAGAATGTTAGCTAGGTAGGAGGCTGCTTCCAAATGGTGTTATTCATGCTGTTCGTCATGTCAGCTGCAGCGGCTCACAGAAATCTAAATGGAAGAAGCAGCGTCTCCTGGTTTGAACGTTGTTTTCTTCACCGCAACAGTGGCTGCATTTACCAAGTGAAATCGCAACTGTTCAGCTGAATCGTAAGAGATTGCCATTTTTATAGGTAAAATGAAAAGTTTAATACAACAAGTTTGCATGGTTCTACCTAACCTTTCAAGGACTTTTGGTAACTATTAGCTTAACAATTGAATTAAAGAGAAGACAACTTTAATTCAGCATTGATCAGTTTTAAAATAATATGAATTCAAAAGCAAAAAGCACCTTTCTGACATCTCCCGACCTCATTCAATTGTGCAAATATTTGCACATTGGGGGCATGTAGATCAATGTCTAGCAGGGAGAAGTCAGCTCTGATTTGAAGTTTCCAACCTAGAATGTAAGTTGGTGTAGCCACTGTGGAAACAGTATGGAGGTTCCTCAGAAAACTGAAAATAGAATTAACATAAGATCCAGCAATCCCACTCCTGGGCATATATCTGGACACAACTATAATTCAAAAAGATACATGCACTCCCTATGTTCATAGCAGCGCTATTCACAATAGCCAAGACATGAAAACAACCTAAATGTCCATCAACAGATGAATGGAAAAAAAGATGTACAGTAATGGAATATTACTCAGCCATAAAAAAGTACAAACTAATGCCATTTGCAGCAACATGGATGGACCTGGAGATTATCATACTAAGCGAAGTAAGTCAGAAAAAGAAAGACAAATACTGTACAATATCACTTATATGTGGAATCTAAAGTCTGACCCAAATGAACCTATCTACAAAACAGAAACAGACTCACAGACATAGAGAATAGACTTGTGTTTGCTGAAGGGTGGGGGCAAGCAGGGATGGAGTGCGAGTTTGGGATGAGCAGATGCAAAACTAGTATATATAAGATGGATAAACAACAAGGTCCTACTGTATAGCACAGGGAACTGTATTCAATATCCTATGATAAACCATAATGGAAAAGAATATATTTTAAAAGTATGCATACATATGTATAACTGAATCACTTTGCTGTACAGCAGTAATGAACACAATATTGTAAATCAACTATACTTCAATTTAAAAAAATTTAACAAAGAAGTTCCCAATCTCTTCTTGAAATTTTTTCTAGGGCAGGTTTCTGACCCAGTCTCACAAGTGAGTCAATTATGGCAACAATAGTGGAGAACTTGTACTTTCCTAGCATGTATTTTTCAGAGCCTTGTTACTCAGAGTGTGGGCCACCAACCTGTAGCATCTGTATCCCTGGGGGTTGGTTAGAAATGCAGAATTGCAGACTGCACTGCAGACCTACCAGATGAGAAGAATCTGCATTTTCACAGGATCCCCGGGGGCCTGCTGGTGTTTAACGTGCGCTGGTGGAGTTTGGGGGTCTCCATCACACACAGAGTTCCCAGCTGTTGCCGCCAACAGGAAGTTTGGCCTGAGAAGAGTTGACGGCTTGAAGTCTTAACCAGAGGCCACTAACCCTGACTAATGATGGACTGATCTGTAACAATCCTATCAGTGAAAAGTCATTGAGCCCTTATCACGGACATGAATTACTCGCTGATTTCTCACAATTACTCTGTGAGGCTGTATTGATGGGGAAACGGAAGGCCCTAAGAGGTGACATGACCAGGAAGTGGGGAAATTTAGTCGAGAGCAAGGACACTGGTTTATATAAACCCTCGGGGGTAGGGAGGTGGGGGCAGGTGTGCCCGTGTGGGAGAATTCAACTGGAGAGTAAAATGCAAGAGTCTTGACTCCATCTCCTCATCAAGGGGCTACCTAGGCATGGAGCGTGATGTGACAACATAAGGACATATATGGTTCTAATCCCAAATCGTGGAAACAACGGATTTGTGTTTTGGCAATCTGACTCCAAAATAGCCTGAAAATTCCACCCGGTGAGAGGGAGAGAGAGAAGCCGAGTATGTCATCCTTTCAAGTCACCTCCTATCTTGTCCATTGGGGAAATTGCTGATTTCTGTACTGCCCAACCTGCGAGCTCAAATCGCTGACACTCCTGAGACACAGGTTAAGGTAGCCCTCCCTCCACGACGGTAACCAAGGCTACCACGCTGGCATGAGCGCAGTACCAAATTCGCAGATTCTGGACCATTTTCACTTTGCTTTAACCTGCTCCAGGTGCAAACCGTAAGCTAGTGAAACACCTGAGCCCCTTGTGAAGGATGGAGTCTGAAGCCGCACCGCAGCAAAGACATCACCCAGCGCCAGCACGCCCCAGCCGCCTCCACTCCAGCTCTAAAAGCACTTGGTTGTGGAAACCACTTACTAGTTGACACCTGCAGGCAAGTTAACAGGCCAGCCCAGAACCATGGCAACCGGCAAGAGCGAGAGAAGGAAAAATCCCTGAGCCCAGGGTGCCAGGCATCCCTGCTCAGCCTCAAGCCAGGGCGATGCCCAGGCTGGGGACAGAGGGGCCAGTCCAACCCCGAATCTGAGACTCACAGTTGAGTCACCGTGAAGTGGCGGATTCTGATCTCACTGGCAGGCCCCGCTTTGACCCTTGTTTCTCGGAGGTGGGGAGAAGGCCCAGCACCCTTCTTCCGTGGGGAAGGCCCAGCACCCTGGTGCGAGCTGCAGTGGGACTTGTCTGGTAGGGTGATTTGGGTGTAGTTCCTGGCTCTTTTAGCCCCAAAGTCTGATCGTGCGGCCCCCCCGGCACAGTCTGCGAGATAGTCAAGAGCCCTGAGTAGATTATTTCCTTCAGCTGGCCCTCTGCACCAAGTACCGCCCACGCTGCTGTGGAGCTTGTGTTATTCAGGTCAAGTGCTGGTGAGAACTTGCTCATGATCATTGTTACTAGAAGTTCTTTGATCTCCATCAGCCCCATCCGCTGGATGGGAGAGAATACTGATTTAAAATTGTATAGAATGTTAATGCCTGCTGATGTAGGTTTTAAAAATATTTCTGCCAACTCTTTTTTTTTTTTTTTTTTTTTTGCGGTACGCGGGCCTCTCACTGTTGTGGCCCCTCCCGTTGCGGAGCACAGGCTCCGGACGCGCAGGCTCAGTGGCCATGGCTCACGGGCCCAGCCGCTCCGCGGCATTGTGGGATCTTCCCGGACTGGGGCAGGAACCCGTGGCCCCTGCATCGGCAGGCGGACTCTCAACCACTGCGCCACCAGGGAAGCCCTCTGCAAACTCTTTGATGCACCTTCCACGGAGAGTTGAGTCTGGGTCCCTCCCTTGAAGCTGAGTAGACCTTTGTGACTGCTTCCTTGAATCGAATGCAGTGGGAATGACACTGTGTGACTCTGAGACCAGGATACGAAAGGGCAGCAGCTTCTCCCTGGGGAGCCCTTGGTGCTCACAGACTCCAAGCCATGGGGAAGCCCAAGCTGCACACAGAGGCCACACGCAGGTGCTGGGCTGACGGCGCGAGATGAGATCCCAGTCAACAGCCAGGATCGACCCCAGACACACAGGGAGGAGGTGAGCCCCTGCCTCTGGTTCCTCCATCGCCTGGGAACACCTGCGTGAGAGAGCCCAGGGCAGAGCAGCCCAGCTGGGCCCCATCACCCCAGAACCATGAGAGAGGAATAAAGTGAGTGTTGTTTTGTTTTGTTTTTTTTGCGGTACGCGGGCCTCTCACTGTTGTGGCCTCTCCCGTTGCGGAGCACAGGCTCCGGACGCGCAGGCTCAGCGGCCATGGCTCACGGGCCCAGCCGCTCCGCGGCATGTGGGATCTTCCCGGACCGGGGCACTGAACCCGCGTCCCCTGCATCGGCAGGCGGACTCTCAACCACTGCGCCACCAGGGAAGCCCGTGAGTGTTGTTTTAAGTCACTCAATTTTAAGGTGATGTGTTGTGTAGCAGCAGGTAACTGGAATACACCTTTCATTTTTAGAGCATCGTCTGGTTTCCAGGTGCTTGAATGTGTTGTTTCTATTAGGTCTTCACATCAACTCTGTATGGAAAGTATTCAGATTCACTAATCTGGACGTGAGGAAAATGCTTGTGAATGTTGAATGCCTTGCCCTACATCACAAGGCTCATCGTCTGAGACGCAGGGAGACCAGAACCTCGGTCTCTGGCTCCCTGGTCCCGCAGTCTCCCTGTGTAGTGATGTGGTCAGGGTCCAGAGGAATGGGGCTATCATCATCTCACCCATCGCACCATTTAAAGCACCATCAGAATGTGTCCTATGTACGCACCTTCTGTACATTAGCATCTTCCAAACACCCACTAGGTCAATGTCCCAGTCACTACAATGGTGGAACAACAAATCACCCCAAAACTTAGTGGCTTAGAACAACAACAGTCATTTATTATATTTCATTGTTTCAGTGGGTCAGGAATTCAGAAGCAGCCCGGCTGGGTGGTTCTGGCTTGGGGTCCCTCAGGAAGTTACCATTAGATGTCGCCCGGGGCTGTAGTCAAGTGAGGGCTCGATGGACTGGAGGGTTCACTTCCAGAATGGCCACCTTCCATGGTTGCCGGTCTCCCCAGCACTGCCCGAGTGTCCTCCCCTCACCGTGCCTTTCTCCAGAGTAAGCCATCCAAGGGGCCAAGGTGGAAGCTGCAATACTTTATGATCTGAACTTGGGAGACTCACACCATCATTTGTACTGTGTTCTCTTGGTCCCACTGGTCCACTCTGAATCAGTGTGGGAGGGACCACACAGGGTGTGATCACTAGTGGTGATGGTCCCTGGGGCCATCTTTGAGGCTGGCCCCCACGGTCAGTATTATTACCCTAATTCACAGGTGAGGAAACAAGAGTCAGAATGGCTGGGATTCAAGGGCTCGAGGTCACACAGGGAGCACGCAGCAGGAATTTGAAGGCAGTGCTATCTGACTCCCAGGCTTGTGTTCCTCTCCATCTACAATAAAAGGTGAATTCATGGTGTGTTTTGATGCATATGTTAGTATTTTCAGAAACATCTTCAAAGTCAGGAAATTCCTTGGCGTGCCATCATGGAAGGAAACCTGGGGCGTGTGGGGGGCAGTAAGCCGAAGGGAGACCTCACTTTCTTTAGTCAATAAAGACCTCATTTTACCGCGGCTGAAATCCTGCCTTTTACCTGGGTGCCCCCTTTAAAACAACGTTTCCTTTTCTTAAGCAGGTGGGTAACTTAATGAGTTCCCTCCTGAAAACATGGGAAGACACTGGTCTCCGCTTCGCTTTTTTATAGACCCCCAAAGCTGATGTTATAGAATTCTAAAATGACCAAATAGTCTATTAGGGCTAAAATTACGTCTACTTTCTTTAATAATTTTAATTTTTTGCATACCTTACATTTTTTACTTGAAAAAATAGTGAACACTAAGAGCTAAATATGAAAAAGTATGTTTTGCTACAAACTTAATTACATAAAAGCTCATAAAAACTGAGAAGAAAAACATAAAAGATTGTGACAGATTAATAGAAGTAAACGCACAATTCACAAATATGGACCTATAGTTAGTAAAGAAACGTGAGAAAATATTTAGCTCCACTGAAAATCAACAGGAAGCTAAAGATAAAATAATTTTATAAAATTCAAAAAGAAATTACATCTACCTTCTGCCTCAGTAATTTCACATTTGGGAATTTAACTCACAGAAATAAAAGCAGTGGCTATATGTTAACTGTAAGGTGAGATGGTGTTGATCACAGGTGCACTTGTTATAACAAACATTGGAGACCACCCACATGTCCACAGATGGTTGAGTAAAGAAAGGTGTGTCTACACTAAGGAATAATATGCAACTATTTGTTCTTAATTAATTTATTATTATTATTTTTGCTGCATTGGGTCTTCACTGCTGCACAGGCTTTCTCTAGTTGCAGCGAGCGGGGGCTACTCTTCGTTGCGGTGCGCGGGCTTCTCATTGTGGTGGCTTCTCTTGTGGCGGAGCACGGGCTCTAGGCGCGTGGGCTTCAGTAGCTGTGGCATGCGGGCTCTAGGTGCGCGGGCTTCAGTAGTTGTGGCACACGGGCCCAGTAGTTGTGGCTTCTGGGCTCTAGAGTGCAGGCTCAGTAGTTGTGGCGCACAGGCTGAGTTGCTCCGTGGCATGTGGGATCTTCCCGGACCAGGGCTCGAACGTGTGTCCCCTGCAGTGGCAGGCAGATTCTTAACCACTGCTCCACCAGGAAAGTCCCGCAACTATTAAAAGGGTAAATTAAGGAAGGGGTGCCCATGACATATTGCAAAGCTTAAAGAGAAAGCTACAGAATGATGTGTGTTGTCAAATGCTATTTCGGTAAAAAAGGAAAGCCCGTGTCTTTGCATTAATCTGCAGAGAATCTGTTTACTGATCGGGGGTTTGACGGGCGGTGGGCAGATGTTTAGTTTTAGAAGGAAAAAAATATAGAACCCACGGTGTAAAGTACAAATCTGTACTTTGGCTATTTCATTTAAATCTCAATGCTGATCAGTAATCAATCTTCCTTGATTAAGAGAAGCCACGGTTTTGCATTTTCTTCCCGGCACTGCCCTCTCTTTCAGGGGAAACAGCGGCAGGCCTTCCTTTTCCCGGTGCCTAAAATGAAGACGCCACAACTTCCCTGGAGGAAGGGGATGGACGTAGCTGTTTCCAGTGGCCCATAATCAGCCATCAACATGGAGGACAAGACGAGGTGACAGTTTTTAAAGGGAGGCGGAGGTGATGCCATTCACGTGCCACCCTCGCTGGTTCCAAGTGTTGGGGGCGCGTGGCGGGGGGAGGGCTTTGCTGCGGGTGCTCTGCCTGCTGGGAGGGAGGGAGGCCTGCTGGGAGCCCCTCTGCCTGCACTTAGCCCAGCGGCCTTTTCTGAGGGAATATTGATCACAAGTGCTCACCTCTGCCATCGGAGCAGCAGAGGGCAGTCCCCGAGTATTCATGGAAAAAAGCTTTTCTTTGCCAGGCTCTATTCCGAAGCCAGAAAGATCCTTTCAGGAGCTCTAATAGCAAGCCCCTGCCCACTTCACACCCGCCCAAGAGCCACACTCCAATTTTCAGGCCCCCAGGACCCCGCTTCAAGGTGGGAGCTGGTGAGCATGACCTCTTTATAGAAAAGATTCTCCGTCAAACCCAACACGTGTCTTGCTAGAGGCTGAGGTGGGACATATAAGTGGAAGATTGAAAATTACACCGGGACGCACAGGGAACTGTATTCTTGTCCCAGACAGAATTTATTCATTTTTGTCTTTATTTCCTAAAATAATGTTAAAAATAGAATTTTGATCACATAGACAATGTCGTCTGATATTTGTGCTGGGAATATTTTGGTTTGAATGTTTAGAAAAAGAATCTAGTCAGTGTTTTTATATCTGACACGGTCCAGAAGGGAGACTGCTGAGAATTCTTAATTTTTCTTTTCTTTTTTTTTGGCTGCAACGTGCAGCTTGTGGGATCTTAGTTCCCCAACCAGGGATCGAACCCGCGCCCTCGGCAGTGAAAGCACAGAGTCCTAACCACTGGACCGCCGGGGAGAATTCCTAATTTCTCCCTTGTTCTGTAAGAGGCAGAATCTTCCAGACAAATATTTCTTACCATGACAGCTGGTTATAAATTCTCACCCCTTTCATCTCATCCAATTTAACATAGGCTAGTGGAGACTTAGGTAGCAGAAGCATTTTTCAATTAAAATGTTCACGACAAAAAGGATGTAATCTCCAATTCCAGAAAGTTCTTTAATATTGCTCAGAAAGTATCACTTCAGATGATGTCATTTCAGATGCTTTTGTTGCTGCTGTTGGATTGTAGTGGAGGGTGAGTTGGAGAGCATTTGATTTGGGGAAGAGAGTATTCCTATGATTATAGATGCCCCTGACTCCCTGGGGTGTCAGCTGGCCATGCTTTGTTATCTGGGGCAGGAGGTGTGGCTGGAGCTGAGTACAAAGAACCTCTGATGTAGGTCTTGGGAGCAGGCTTCTTTCCATTGCACTCGAGGGCCACCCTAAGGGCATGTGAGGCCATTGACGTGTCTTTCCCTCCTTTCCCTTGAACTCCTGAACATAGAACTTTTTTTCAGGAGACAATGAACAGAAAATTTTGGCCAAACTTCCCCAAGTGCTCAATGACTCTGAGGATATGTGTGTGCAGAGAGCAGAGGGTCCTTCCAGAGGGTGGCAGGCCTGCCCAGGCATCACCGCCACCAAGCTTGGGAAGCCTGCTCTCGCGCCGGTTCTTCGCCAGAAGCCCACTGTTCAGATCTGAAGATGTGAGCAAATTCATCTTTCCAGAGAGGTACCATCCAGCAGTTCCTGGGGCCCAAGGGAAAGGCCAGGCCCAGCGTCCTCTTCTCTGCCCACAGGGAGGGTCTCCCAGGAAACAAGTTCCCTGGTCTTCGTTGGGCCTGGTCTGCGTGAGGACTGCCAGGTGGCTTCAGACTTGGCCTCAGGGAAACGTGCCTGGTGGCTGAAAGGAACACGAAGCTACATTTTCACGAAGCCGAAAGGAACGCGTACACTGGTTAAGAACAGCGACTGCTGCTGAGGTAAGTGTCATCAAGAAATGGGGCCCCTGCCTGGAGCCCCACTTTCCAGCTGCGGGGCTCCAGGGAGCCTGGGTTTCAACAGCTGTAGAAGGAGGTGGTGGGAGTGGAGGGATGGCCCTTCCGACTAGACAGTTGGGCCTCGGTGAGCCGGGTGCATCAGAGCACGTCCACTGGGCTCCACATTCATGACTTCCACTTTTTGATTTGAAAAATGAAAGGCAATTAAAACCATTGCCATCTATAGAAAGAAGGTGAACGATAATAGTTCCCCTTGACATACACTGTTTAACAAATCAAGTGGCCCCGATTTAGTTTATACACAGACACAGGACCATAGCACTACCTCAGAGGTGTACAGAAGTGAACAAACATCTGCATCTAGAGAGGAGAGCGGGTGCTGCCCTGAGGCAGCCGCTCTCGGTCTCCCCAATGCCTCACACTCCCGGCCCCTCCGAGATGCACATGCGGGAGGGACTGCAGGTGAGGGCTGCCCAATGCATCTCGATGGGGCTGGTCCAAGCGCCTCAACCCCAATCCTTCTGCAGATCAGAATGCTTGGGAGGCTTGAGAAAAACAGACGATGGGTTTCTACCGAGACCTCATGATGGGAATCTAGGTGGGGGGGTTGGGTAGGACTCAGCATCTTACGAAGCCTCTGTAACGAATAAAATCGTCCAGCTTCCTTTTATGAGGGACCAAGTATTAAAGGCACAACATACCTTCAAGCGAGCTCTCGCTAACAGTCAAAAGCTAAAAAAAGCCAAATGGATTCAGGCTCTACTCGGCTCCCAGGAAGGCAGCTGGATCCCTGTGGAGGTCACTACATGTCTCGTAAGTAACAGGTACTCAACAAATATTTGCAGATGGATGAATGGATGCGTTTTACAAAGCTTGACTGTCTAATGTCCTGGAAGTCCCCTGCTGTCCAGAGCATGGGAGTAGCTCAGGATGCTGGCAGGGGCCACCTGGCCAGGTGGTCCGAATGTGGCTGGAGTCCTGAGTTGGGGGCCACAACCGGGCTTCAGCACACCAGCAGGAAGCGTTATTACATCCTTCCTACCACTTCTTCACAAGACAAACCCTCAAAGCTGGCCTCTTGCTCAGCAGGGTCAGGGACTCCGGACCTCTGGAAGGGTGGCTGGTGCAGAGGCTGCCCTGGAGAGACGGGAGCCCAGGCCGGGGCTCACTGTGGGCTTTGATACACACCTGGCTATTTAATCACGAAAACAGGAGGGACTTGGATATAGGAGATCAATGATGCTTGGTCTTGGCATTCCAGGGTATGAACTGAGAGGTCAATTTTTACATGAATACATTGGCAAACCTCCCTGTATCCATACTGGCTACCATTCTGGATACATATTAAGGCTTTGGTTCAAAAAAATGCTTTTGAACAACTTCGTCTGATAAAAATGTAAACCATCTTTTGTTAGATGCCAGGATAAACTTTATTTTCCTACAAACTATAATGAAAATAAGAGAAACGTGGCACATGAGTACTGTGTTTCTACTTTATTAAGTCGTCACAGTAAATCAGAATTAAAGACAGAGGGCAAACTGGAGAGTCAGGTAGTGGCCATCGGTGGGCCGTGTGCTTCTCTGGGCGAGGGTCACCCCTCGCCACGGGGCACCGTGCCTGCCAAGTGGGTTACAGGCAAAGTCTACACCGATGGAGGTATAAGCCCAGGTGTGGAGCATCAGGAAAATTAAATAATAAGAAACAGCAGGATAGAAATCACATGACACCCTATAACTTAATTTACCAGGTTTATCAAATTTCATCCTCATTTACATGTACTAAATATTGTAGACCTGAAAACACAAGAAAACATTCACTTAATGTGTATGTCATACATAGGTACTGAGTGCAACTACAACATGGTTGTTTCCTGCTGAATTTCCCTTCGGATGTGGACATTCCCCTTCAGTAGCTATGAAGGTAGCACAGTTACATCTACGACATCACAGTAAACATGAAAGCGTCCTTCAAACCTCCAGATGATACAGATATGACAGTGAACGAAGCACGGGTGGTCACACCTGAGGAAGGTCGGGAAGACGTGATTTGCATTGTCTGCCGAGCCACAGGATCTTGTTGGTAAGGCTAAGGTCCCACAAGCCAGCCTCGCTCATAGAGTCAAGGCTGAAACCCCCTCCTTCCCAGTGGCCATCAGGAACTGCAGCCTTAACCGCAGGAAGACGCTGTGACAGTCGCTTACCCGAGCTCCAAGTCCCCACTGCTGTCTACTTAAGGTTTTACCACTTCAAATGTCATCATTTTGTGGAATTACTATTTTTTTAAGGACAAAAACCTACTCAGTGAGACTATAGAACAACATCTTTGCTTCAGATGGAAATCAGCGTGCAGAGAAGTGAGGGGACTGGCCTGGCCCTGCCTGGAAGCCAGCAAGTCTTATCTATTTTGGGCCACTTCGGGCCACTTCTGTTTACAGATGGCTGACCTACTGAAGTGACGAGTCAGCACTGTGACTCCGGTGGGGTCCCCACCGGATGAGTGATCCTCGGCAATTTTGCTGAAAGGCATTTATTACAGAAGCTCGATATTTGCTTTTCTAAGTGAAAAAAAAAAAAAAACTTGATCATTTCAATTTTCCACCCCAAATAACATGAACGATTCAAGTGCATGTGAGTGCAAGCAAAACTGGTCGCTAGGGTTCCTGTCTCCCGGTTCCAAATCTCCAAACCAAAGCTGTTACTGCTAAGAGCCATAGAACTGCCGGCTGTCCTCTAGGGCCACGGGGCTGCCAAAGATCATTAGGGATTATAGGAAGGTCTACCTATTTGCTACCTACAACCGGATTTCCCACTCCAGGTCAGGACTGGTTCCTGGAGATGAAGTGGAATCACGGTGCAAGAGTCCGGGGGGGTTCAATACGATTCTGAATCCTGACACTGACTAAATCCAAGAATTCTGCAACAGGGGTATTCTAGAGCCTGAAGGTGACACATTCTCCCAGAAGCTAGAGCTTCCGTGGCACTCGGGAGCCCAGGCGCATGTGATGCCCTTCCCGCAGGAATGAGGTACCACGGAGCAGTGGCGAGCGTGCTGAGTCCAGAGCCACGTGGGCCAAAGCACACCAAGCAGACAGCCCACATCACTTAAGGTCGGGGAGGGGGTGCCCAGGAAGATAAGAATCGTGACAGCTGCTAACACAGCAGAAAAGGCTGTCACTTCCAGTCACCCTTTATGTTGCCACTAAGGCCCCATAAAGCAACAAATCGGCCCCGTTTACAGGCCGGCCCAGAGCACGGCCTCTGTTTGGAATGAACCTGGTTCTCTCGGGTCCCAGCGGTGCTCGAGCTCCCCCTTTCTGTGGGCCTGGCCTCAAGTCCTACCTGCAATCCTCTGTAAAACAGAAGAACACGCTCCCTCGAGAATTAGAAGTCCCCTCCTTCCAGGAAAGCCTTTCTCCACTGTCCCCACACCAAGGCTGGCTCCCGGGTCTGCCCAACTCTCCTGCCAACGTCGGGTACCAGCCCAGCCACCTGGACCTGGGTGGTCAGGGGAAACGGCAGCTCTGTGGGAGAGTGGGCTCAGCGGGAAGGTGGCCAAGGTAGGCTGGGGGTGTGCACAGGTGAGGGCAAGAGTGGAGAGGTGGGGAAGCACCTGCACGGAGACCTTTCCAAGCCCTTAGCTGGCGGCTCCCCTGTTGAGCCCTGGGCTTACTCCGCAGATGGCCCAAGGGCCTAGATGACAAGCAGAGGGCCTGCACCCAACACACCGACCCCAGCAAGAGCGCCCGGCAAGCACAGACGGAAGGTGGGGCTTTCTTTCTTTCTTTCTTTTTTTTTAAAAGATGCAACAGGCCTTCCTTGGGGAGGCAAATGGGTACAAAGTAGGGATCACACACCCTCCACTCGGGATCTGTCACCCTAAAGCTCTGTGTGTCAGGAAACGTGTGAGGCCCCAGCCGGCAGGGCACCACAGGGCAAAGCCTTCGGAGGTGCCTGGAAGGGAGCTTTGCGGGGACAGGACCCTGTGTTTCTAGAATCACCTGAGCGCTCTGTGATAGAAGCTTCACCATCATCACCTGGAGGGCCTCCAGCAGGGCCAGGGGCAGGAAACCTCTCCCCAGTTAGCGGGCATCAGGAACCAGGTGGGATACACACAGCAACGGAGGTAAAACTTCTCCCGGGCTCGAGACTCTAGGGAAAGCCAATTTCCATGATGATGAAATTCTGGACTAACCATAAATCCTAACAGAAGAAGAATGAGCAAAATCAAGGTAGGGAACATTCCTCCAACAACCGGCCCCTCGGTGAGACATGATGGGTTTATAAACGACCGGCGGACAGAGTCAGCTGCCCCCCGCCCTCCCGGAAAGCCCGGAACCTTCTCCTTTTTCCTCTGCTAGGGCAGCCCCACCGGCGCCGCGTGACAGTGGGCGAGTCTCCGGTTGTTGGCGAATTTTTCTTTTCTTCTTTCGAAGCCCAGGGTTCCTGAGATGCCACCGCCTAGTTTGAAAGTCTGATCCACAGCATTTCGGCGGGATTCCTCTTCAACTTCAGAAGACGGTGAACGGGGAGACCAGCTGAGGGCACCAGCTGGGCAGCGATGTTCCCGGAGTCTGGGTTTGGGGATTCGGGTGGGGAAGTGGGGGACTCTCAGCCGTCTCACACTCCCGAGAGGCGCCGTGCAGGAGGCTCAGCCTGGCAGCCAGGGCCCTGCAAGGAAGCAGAGGGAGGCCCACGTGGGCACAGGTTGGAGGGAGGACGTGCCACGGCCCCTGGAAGAGGGCTGGACCCCTGCCCAGAGCTGTGCGTGCAGGAGTGTTTGCTGAATGAACCCACAGACCAAGGTCTTTCTTCCCAGCCTTTGCTCTGGACTTTCCTGCAGCATAAAGGGAGCTATGAATCTTTTTGAAATTTACTGGGCCTTACCGTCCAATGTGCAATAAAGAATGAAGAGAAAAGGCACTGATGACAGTGCGGGGAACGGGGGAAGCCAAAGGGGCAGCACGGCCCAGAGTCAATGAAAGAGCAAGGAAAACTTCAGGGGTAGCTCGTGGACCGGTCGGTGTTGTTATTTACACGGATCTACATGCTGGTACTTTACACCAGGAGTTACAACTCGATTATTCCCTAAGGGGTCTGAGACAGGAGGTCAGGACTAATTGAATGCGTCCAGAAGCGCCTACAGCTGTTGAGCTCCAGAGGGAAAAAGGAATGAAGCTGAAGCCTGCGTGCCCGCCGCGCCCCCAGTCCCCAGGCCTGCTCGGAGGAACCCCGGCGCCCGCTGCTGCAACACCAGGCCGCGGTTGCTGAGGCAGGTCCCCTGGGCAGTGCTTCGAGGGAGGACCGTTTCGTCACCCTCCTAATAACCTATTTTTAAACCCTGCTGGGCTGCGCCCCAGCTTCCTCAAAAGCAGGCTTTCTAACCTTCTCCCGACATCCTTCACTTCTGGGGCTTTGGCTACTGCCATTTCCATCATTACTGGCCTTTGAAATTAATGTACGCAGTGACCTTATTCACAGCATCTTCTGTCATTTTCGGATCTGACCTCATTGTTTCCAGGGAGTGCCTCTGGAATCAATACCTGCAAACACACCTGGAGCCAAGGAGACCACCTTCCCCGGTGCTGTTCCGAAATTCAGCTTTAAGGTCCCCCAGCCCGGGGCTTCTGTCTCCTCCCTCTGATCCCAGGAAGGTCGCGGCAGAGAGAAGAGTTGTGGGTCTCTCTCCTGCTGTTTTTGTCTTTGAAAACAGGCTGCTTTCGCTAAAAGCAGCAGAGCTGTACTGCCATCAGAGGTGGAGGCAGTGTTGGTTACATCGCCCCATCACCCTGGAGCCAGAGGTGGGCATCACATCAGCATGTAGTCCAGGGGAGCGGGCCGCAGGGCGAACAGCCCTGACTGAATCCCAGGTACGATTCTAGTTCGAATACCTTCACTTCGAATTGTGTAAGACTTCACGTTATTAACTAGGCACCACCCCACCCACTTTGGAATCAGATCGATTGGGAGAGGGACCCCCCTTCCCAAAAAAAAGCAAGTAAATGAAAGAGATAAAGTGATGTTCAAAGACCTGATATTAAGTGAGAGTACTTCTGGGCCAGAAGGGAAACATTTAACCCTCCACCCCTACCAGGGAGGCAGGAGGGGGCCCCTCTCAGTCCTGCACTGCGGCGTGGCGGGTGGGCAGGGTGATGCCAACTTTGACGAGCTGCGAAGCTCTTGCAGCAAAGCGGCTTTCGTGCACCTGAGGGCAGTGGACCCACCACCGGGTGCCCCGGGAAGGTCACGCCCGGGCAGGAGCCTGCCCTGCACGCCCCCGGCATTCCTCCAGTCCCCACCTTTCTGTTGGCCCGTGCCCTGGCTCCCGTTGTGCCCACTGTACCCCGTGATTGATGGGGAGGCGGCAGCTGCGGACCGAGCAGGCCGGCCGCAAAGGGGGCGATTCCACTCCTGGCTGCTGACAGCCGCTGCCCCCGCCTGGCCTTTCCTGGAGCTGGAAGCTGGGGGTCTGTTCAAAGGACACTGGAGCCCCACTTGGCCACCTTTGTGGAGGGGCAGGAGGACACGTGTGGATACGGGGTCCCAGCAAATAAAGGCTTTTGCACGCATCCCCACTGCTGGAGGGGACTGTACAGCTGCTTTGCCCGGCCGACATGGGCACCTGGGCTTTGTGGCTCGTGCCGCCCTGGGGGCTGGCCCCAGTGAGCCCGGGGTTGGGGCAATTCCGTGGCTGAGGGGCTAAGAAAGGGCAGCTGGGTTGGAGGGTCAGCTCCTTGTTGCAGTGGCCCTGCCTGCGGGAGGTGGGCAGTGCTTCGGCTAAACCAAGAAATCTAGCCCCTAACTTCCCCTCCACATCTACTCAGGCAGTGACAGCGTCTGTGCTGCGGCCCCACTGTGGGTGACGCGGCTGATAAATGACCCCTCGCTCCCTGACCTGCCCCGTCATCTTCCTCATCATCTGCTCTCCCTTCCACCTATAAGCCCATGAGTGGGTACAGCCCAGGCCACCCCAAGAGGCTTTTCTGCAGCACTGCTGTGGGGTGTCTGCCATCCATTGGGGTGCACAGGAAGGGCCTGGACTCCAGACCGGGGCAGAAAGGGGAGGCGCACGGAGGTCATACCTGCCGTGGCCTGGTCTGCCCTCTGGGTCCTAAACCACAGCAATCCCGGGGTTCTCCACCCTCTGAGATTCCCCCAGCTTTTGTCTGCTCTTCCTTTCCCAGCTGTTCCATTCAGCAGACCCGGGACGACCTGCCCTCCCCAGCCCAGGCCTCGGAGGCCCCGTTAAGGCCAACGGTCAAAGGCCAGCCCGCACGTGCTGCGTCTTATCAGCCCATCTCAAGACCCTGCTCCTCCTGGCTCGGCGACAAAAAAGGGGGCGGCCCCGGGTCCACTGGCTCCCCGAGGCCCCGCACACAAAAGGGCGGGTGACAAAGACATTTTCTGGGATGGCAGGTGTTGGTGTGGGATTCCACCCGGAGTACAGGGGCCGAAGAAAGGCCAGCCTGGGTTTCCTGGGTGGGCAGGCAGCGCAGACACGCAGGGCAGAGCCCCTGTGGAGGAGAGCAGGAGGTAGGAACCTGTGGGCATCTCAGCGTTGAGTCAGCCACGGAGGGAGATGGGTTAGTGAGTAAGCAGGGTGGTTGGCCAATCCGCTGAAGTGTCAGTCTTACCTTGTACAAATACCGCGCCGAGGCCTTTACGTATCTGAAGGGAAAGAACATAAAATGAAGTGAATGCAAGCCTGGCACACGCACAGCCCAACTTGATATGAGCACAGTGCTAAAAATACGTTTATTCCTGGGCGGCCTGAGTGTTCTTGCAGTTTCAGAGATCATTACGAATTGGAAATTCCCCTACAAGTCCCTCGGCAGGACAGAATTCTAGCTGGTGTCACCCAGATAGGTGTGAAACGAAGGTAACGTTAGCTCTCCTAGGATGTGTGACAGATGCTCTTGGGAGCCCCGCAGACACTGGGTGGCACTGACCTTGGTATCCTGTCCCTGCTGCCTGATGTTTCCTAAATATTTGGTCTAAGATACAGTCAAAGAGAAGAGTTTTCAAGACCAGCAATTGGAATTCTATGGATGCCCTGAAAAAATAACTGACACCCTCCAAGTGTACAAGTTGACATGTCTCCAAGTTTCATTTTACAGGTTTTGAGTGGTACGCAGTGTGTTAGTTCAGTACGGGTGGCACCTGCGATGTGACAGTCCCCGGGGGGAAGCACGCAGTGTGCTGTGCAGAGTGTGGCTGCGAAAGGGACCCTGCAGAGACGACATCGGACCCTCGCGCACAGAGTAGCAGGACCCCAGCAGTCCTGCCAGACCCCAGAGAGGCTCTGAGCTCTTTCGTGCTTTGTGATAGTTTTTCTTAACTCCCCCAACTCCCCCCTCACCATGGCCATCCTATTTCCCACGTGGGTTTCCTTAGCAAACGCAGTCTCTTTCCGCGTCAGGTGACAGCTCCTCACCCTAACCGCCACAGTACTCCTGAATTCAGTGTCACTAGACCACCATCATATCTGGACAAAGGACATTTATCAACGACATGGACTGCTGTCTGTCCGGCCGCCGTTGTAAACTTGGATTGTCTGCTGACCTCACCAGCAAGGCAGGCATGGTGACCAGGGCCAGTTTCTAAGACGGATGCCGTCGGAGGAGGGACCACCGACAGATCTTAGGTGGGGCTCTCTGGAAGAAATCTGGGCTTCTCTGAAGCTGTACTGTACAGTCCATCAATGAAAATTTCACTCCTCCCCACCCTCCAAAATTATGTGGGATTGGAAACTTCAGGATAAATAACTGATCGTGATGTGCACTAGGCTTCTCTGTCTTACTTGATTTCTAGCCACTGTTAACGGCTCCTTCTTTACACGGTGATCGAGCTCTAGGGGCGCAGGAAGTTCTCGGGCAGTGTTGCTTCCTGGTGCTGGACTGGTATGTTTTCTGAGGGACCTTTAGACAATGCGATGATCTAGATTGCCTGTCTTCCCCCAATGCACCATGTGCTCCTGGAAGACGGCAATCGTGGGACATCTCTAGGTGGGTCTTCCTCCAGTGGAGGGGCTGGGCTTCCCAGGGCCCCGTGCTGCTGACCCTCTCCCCACGAAGGGGCTTCTCAATCCCCCTCCCCTGCAGCCCCTCGGCCCTGGTGATGCTGGGCGTACAGGCAGCCGATTGGTGGAAGCAAGCAAACAGATGGTGCGTCTGACAATGGAGGGCTTGTTTGTAATTGCTGATGAGGACAGCCTGCCCCTCTCCCGGTGTGTCCCCAGATGCAGCCCGGTGTGCTGTGCTGGACCAGACAGAATGTCTCAGGAACTGCCAATCCATGGGCGAGTTAAGGAGATGCAAACACAGAGGCAGTTGGGGGCTGCCGTAATTATTCCATGGGGCTCAAATGTCACTTGCCCTTGACAAACAGACAGTGCTACCAAAGGGCGGGGCCCCTGTGCGTGGCACAGAGGAGCAGGCTGTCAGCTTCCTGACGCCTCCTTGGGGGTCAGCAAGAGGTACCCACCACCCTGGGCAGTGGTGGAGACACCAGAAGAGACCACGGTGCTTGGAGCTGCGTGATGCCCAGGGGCATGGGAGACGCCAACCCTAATTATTTCATCAACCGGGTGCCTGGTATGTGCCAGGTACTGTTCTAGGCTCCAGGTGACAGCGGTGAACAGAGCAGATGAAACCCCTGCCTTTGAAAGCTTTGGTGGCAAAGTTAACGGCATGCCATCGGGGGGCAAAAATATCTTACTCTTTATTTGTATAAAGCGCAGATAGAAGTACAGAGAATATACAGGTAAACGGTATTTCTGTGGTGTTTCAGGGGAGGAGACAAATTAGGAAATAAAAATGTCTTAGAAGCCTCCCTGGTACGGCAGGAAGAATAAAAGGTGGAGGAACACTGACTGTACGGGTTAATATGTATCTTAAATTCAGAGTTTTCTTACACGTGAGTGGTGCTGGGAATCAAGGAGTCGGCCCCACTCACATCTGAGAGCAGCTGAACGAGACGCCCCTGGGGAGACCCTTTCAGGAGTAACGTGGATGCCAACGGGCCAACTGCCGTCACTCAGCGGCTCAGACACAGAGCGGGCGTCTGGAGACTCCAGAAGTTGCTTTTAGAGAAAGATGTCCTACTTCTTGGGCCTCGTGAGGCTCCTCTGACACCTGGATATCCACAAGGGTTTCAAGAGACACAGGAAACCACCGTCTCGGTTGCAGATTTGCTGTGCTCTATGCAGCTCTGTCGGAGGCTTTCCGAAAACCGGTGGGCCTTTCTGTGGCCTGTTTTCTCTGGCTGTACTCACCGGAGAGCAAAAGAGCAAGGATTTGCACCAGGCGTCTTATCTCTGAGGCAAGGCTGCCGTCCAGGACTGTCCCCCGGGATAACGCTGGGCAGGGTCAGAGAAGAAAAGTGGCTGCTATCCCTGGGTCCTTGTTACTCAGCCATCAGTGTGGGAAATGATGAGCTGGTTCAGGATAATTAGCGAAGGGAATGGTTTTCAGAGCTGCCATGGTGAGGGAGAGAAACAGTGGGCTGGGGTTCCAGCTTTAGGTGAGCACTAAATACCCTCCCAGCAGGAAGGCGGACTGAGCGGGAGATCAGAGAGCTGTCTGGGCTACTCAGACCCCTTGGAATGGCTCTGAGGACCAGGAACGGGGTAAGTCTACACACTCAATGCAGCACTGGCAACCCAAGGCCAGTGGGCACTAGCCAGCCTAATTACCATGGCCAAATGGCCCAAGGATGGCTTCCAGATTTTCCAACCCAGCAGAAGGGGCTGTGTCCTGGCCCCGGACCTGGCTCTGGGCTTGGCTTCTTTTTTGGTCGTTGGTCTGGCCCATCAACTTGGGTTCTGAAGCAGAAAGCTAGGGCAGCTGGACCGAGAGACAGACGGGCAGAGAAAGTGCGTGCACTGTGCCCGCCCACCTGTGCGGGGGCCTGGCCAGCGGGTGGAACGTTCTTGAAAACGCTTGTCTGGCATTTTTCTCTCCCCCTTCCATGACTATAATGTACATTTATGCATCTATGACTGAATTTAACTAAACAATGAAAATTAATGTCTTGTTAGGCCCTCGTGGAGAAAGATGCTTCCAGACCCTCCAGCTAGCTCACGGAGCGTGAACACGGAGATCTCCGTCTATCCCGGCCATGGAGAGACGGCTCATTTTACCAGACTGAATTCTGAACATCTCAAAATGGAAAAACAGTACAGAAATGTTGATAGCAGCAATATTCACAATAGCTAGAAAGTGGAAATAGCCCAAATGTCCACCACATGATGAATGGAACCGAAGTGTGGTCGGAATGGAATAGTATCTGGCAACAAAAACATGTAAAATACCGATACAGGCTACAACGCGGACGACCCTTGAGAACGTGCTAAGTGAAAGAAGCCAGTCAGTAAAGACCACGTATTGTCTGATTCCGTGTAAACGAAACGCCCACAATAGGCAGATCCAGACAGACAGAAAGTGGACTAGTGGTTGCTTAGGGCTGGGGGTAGGGGGAATGGGGATTGACTACTAGTGGGTTTATGTTTTTGTTTTTCAGGAGGGATAAAAAGGTTCTAAAATTAGATTGTGGTGATGGTTGCACAACTTTGTGAATATACTAAAAGCACTGAGTAGCATACTTTAAATGGATGAATTGTATGGTATGCACATTATATTTCAATAGCGTTGTTTTTCAAAAGTGACAAGAAAGAATAGAAGTTGGCCTGGGCACCACTACTGCCAGAGCCTTTCCAAGAGGGAAACGACAGAAGTGGCTCCAGGTTGCAGGGAGAAATCCCCCATGGGACCCAGGGGGCCGGGGGCAGCTGTGGGGTTCAGCTGGAGCCCCAGCCAGGGTCCTCCCGAGCCACGCCGCACGCCGCGAACCATCCTCAAAGCAGAGCAAACGGCGCTACCCCTCGGGTGACACACTGCTCTCCCTGCAAGGTTGTCTCCCAGCTTTATTCTAACTTCGTCTGTTTTATAAAAACTCAGGAGTGAGGGCTTCCCTGGTGGCGCAGTGGCTGAGAGTCCGCCTGCCGATGCAGGGGACGCGGGTTCGTGCCCCGGTCCGGGAAGATCCCACATGCCGCGGAGCGGCTGGGCCCGTGAGCCATGGCCGCTGAGCCTGCGCGTCCGGAGCCTGTGCTCCGCAACGGGAGAGGCCACAACAGTGAGAGGAACGCATACCGCAAAAAAAACCAACAACAACAACTCAGGAATGGCCTTGGGCGGTGAGGCGGGATTACACTGGGATTCTGTGTGCTGCTGGGCATTGTTTTTTAAATTTCCCAGTAATCAACAGCTCCAGGAAACACAGAATTTACGTCTGTGGTGACACGCGGGAGGACGGTGAGTTCTCCGTATTGCTCCGAGGAAGCAGTAAGGGTGCAGTGGGCTGTCTGGGTCCTACGGATAAAAGCTGTCCTTTGGTCTTCAGATGTGAAGGAAGCTGCTTTAGCCCACAGCTGTTTTCTACATGTGAAGTCTTCCTGCGCTGCCCACTTCTAACGTAGGAAATACTTTGGTTAGCTTTCAGTTGGATTTCTCAGTTGGATTTTTGTTGGATTTTTGATTTTGATTTTGATTTTGTTGGATTTGGTTTCAGTTGGATTTTTCAGTTGGATTTCTCAGTTATCAGTTTCTCAGTTAAGAGGGGGTGCATTTGCCACCTTACACCCTGTACAGACCATAAAGGCTCCGAGATCGTCCTTTCTGCCTGTGGGGAGGAACATTTTGCCTTTGCCTCTAAGGCAGGCCTCCTCCCTGCACCCTGCTTTTCACTTCTGTGAGCATGTTCCCCACAAGCAGGGGTCCTTTCGGGGTGGGTGATGAGTCTCGTTTGGGAGAAACTTAAGCCGTGACCCTGGCCTTGACACAACAAAACACCCAAGGCTGAGAACAGCTCCAAACTCTCGAAGGGCTCACTCTTACTCTGCTGAGGGCAGACGGTGGGAAGCATGGACAGGAAGGTGCAAATCCCCACGGGGATGTAAAGAATTACTGTCCATGGATTGTTCTAGAGACAATTTGTATCAGAAACGCCAGGGAAGCTCACCCCATGTCCCAGCCCTTCTGGGTAACTGGGAGTCATGTTAAGTCTCTCCAGACGATGGAGAGGTACCCACCGTGGTCCTTCATGCAAGCTCGTGGGTTCTGGTGTGAGTCTGGGGGTCTCTCTTGTGGGCCCACAGTGAAGGTCTGGGGAGAGCAGCTTTTGAACCACCCACGTTCACTCCTTAGTCACACATGAACCATGTGCCCGCCGCATGCCAGGTGATGGGCGTGCATTTTACCTGGCTGGCCTTCCGCCCACCCCTCCTGAGGAATACGCCCCGCAGAAGCCAGAGTGATCTTTTCAAACAAGAATCACAACATGTCACCCACTGCCTCACACCCCCAGGGAGCTGCCAGTCTCACCAGAGTGACAGCTGAGGTCTGTGCCTGGGTCGAGGGCCACTCTGACCATCTCCTGCTCTTCCAACCCCACCTCGCTGGGCTCCTCGCTGCTCCTCACATGGGCCTCAGGGCCTTTGCTCGTGCTGTTCCCTCTGCCCGGACTGCTTCCCCCAAATTCCAAATGGCTCCCTCTCCCTTGTCTCCCTCAAGGCTTCCCGCAAACGTCACCGTCTCGGGGAGGCCGCCGCTGCCACCCCATTTCAAGTGCACCCCACCCCTGTTTTATGTGTCCGTAGCACTCCTGGCCCTCCTTCGTGCTTTTCCTCCTTAGCACCCCTCACTATCCCCAATCTTTATGGAATGTGTGTGGAGGCCCCGGCCCCGTGGGGTTTGTGTGACGATCAAGCGGAACTGTCGCCCCATCTACTGAAGCTGCATCAAAGGTGTGCGGGTCCCGGGACCCAAGCTGGACCCGAGTATCTAAATATGGCCTCTAGCAAGTCACCAACTTTGGGTAATGGGATAGAGAGTAGAGTCAGCCTAGTGGCCTGAGAACCCTTATTTCTGGCTGCTTCCTTTCTTCAGTGGTGACCTCTATCCTCCGGGACCCTCGTCCCTGATGCTCCTGGGTCAGCAGACACCCCTGGTCAGGAGCGCCCGGCCTCAGAGAGCCGCATGTCACGCCCGATGTCACGGAGGGCCCTGGTGTTACGCGGCACCGGGCTGATCCCAGCCTGGGGGCGCAGCTAGGGAGCAGGGTCGCGGGGCTGGGAACACGTCAGCTGCAGCGTCTGCCCGGGCGCACTACTGCAGCCACGCAAGGCCGTGTGTGCTTCACGGTCCCGCCCAGGATCGGGGCCGCGGGGCAGAACCTTGCCAGAGGGTCCTGAAGACCCGGCGGCTTCCCTCACCCCCAGGTGACCACACGAATCAGTCGATCCCGCTCAGGAGGAGAGATGCTGGGTGGCCCGCGTGGGGGCCCAGGTAGGTGGAGCGTGTCCTGTGCAGCTGGGATTCATATTCTGGAAGCGGTCAGAGGATAGGGTTCTGCCTGTTCATTCTCAACACTCTCTGCACTGATGCTACGAGGTTTCTCAGGTGCTGAGAAACGAATTCTGGCCACGTCAATGCTGTCTGCTTCATGCAATCTTTTTTTTTTTTTAATTTTTTACAAAGTTGACTGGTATGTTCCCCATTTTTAAGGGACTTCCTTAAAGCCTTTCGAGGGACTTTATAAAGGCCAATGGGAAAAGAGGAACCAGTTTTTCTCTCTACTATGCCATTTAGAGGTTTATTTCCTGGTTATCATCATATATTCTTCAGGAAAAGGAGGGTATAAAATATTCTTCCTTTTTTTCTTCAGCTGTCTGCAACGTTACTGAGAGGTCCCATTTGGCCTCTGCCTTGGTTGTTGCTAAATAGAAATTCAGGCAAAACCATCGAGGCTTCCAGGAACCCACCCTGACGGCCGAGGCTGTCTGTGTTCCACCTGCTAGAACCTTCTGGAGGTGAGGGCCCCAGCCATGGCTCACAAGGCATGTGAACCTGTGGTGTCAGGAGCTCCAGACTCTTCCGAAACAATTTCTCAAGGTCATTTCAAATAAGCTTTAAGAGTCTTTTCCAAAAACTGACTGTGAGAAAAATTCTTGGTACCTGCCGACCATCTCCTGGCAACTGCTGTGTCTCCCCGGGGGCCGTATTTAACAGTGAGGCAGGAGGAGGGTGCCGTTCGCACTTAAAACCCTGCAAGGCTGAGAAACCAGGGCAAACCTAAAGCAGCCTTTCACAGAAAAAGCAGCAGCTTCAAGTTCTTCCAAAGGAACACATTAAATGTCATGTCGATACTCTGGAATGAATCGTCTCGGGTACCGCCTTTTCCCGGGAACCTGGGACCAGCCTCCGTGCCTGCCTGCCCAGGGCAGGAGGGTCCCCCCGCTGGCTCTGAAGGACTGGTTTCTTCCTCTCTGCATCTCATTCTCTTGTCCACCGGGCCTTCCAGTTCTCAGAGTCCCCATCTCAGCCAGCGTGGGAAACTTACAGGCTGACCAGCAGGACGCCGAGTGGGACAACTGACACACATCAGGCAAGTTTCCATTCGTTCCAGGCTCACGAAGCAGACGGCAAGGCCGGCTCAGGGAAATCTCAACAACTGACCCAAGCCACTGACTAAATGTCTTTTTTTTGATGAACCTTTGTGACATGTAGCTGTGGTTTGGAGCTAACTGATCTGCGCTTATTAATAAGTAGCCAATTTTGGTGATTCATGAGTGTCTGCTTTTCCCTAACAAGAGTTCAAGCTCCGGGAGGGAAGGGGAGAGACAGAGTGCAGGGTCTCCAGAGCCCTCTGTGCTCCCCTGAAACGCGCAGCAGAGTCCTGCTCAGGGGCGGCTGCGAGAGGGTGACATTGTTTTCTAACCGATCAACTGGAACAGATGTTTGTCTCATCTCTTGCTTCCCTCTTCCGGAGCTGACACCAGGGAGAGTAAAGGAGTTTTAGAGGAAAAAGGGATGAATAAGCACGAGGCAAAATGTGGTGCGAAACAGGGTAGTCGAACATTCTCTTTAAAACCCTCAATATCACGTAGGAAAGCATCCTAACCAGGTTTCAGTTATTCCAGCTGCGGTACCCAGTCTGTGCACTAACCAGGCTGCTGGCTGCCCTGTCTGCTCCACACCCGGAGAGCCCCTGCTGCCCTTCACTGGTCCACTTTCACTAGGAGACCAGGAGGGTCGGGGGGCGGAGAATGACAGCCGATACCAGGTGTTTGGTCTGGCTCCTGCATCAGGCGTCACACACATCTGTGGTCTAGAGACACCTGGACCCCTTAAAGCAACAGCCAGACTCCTTCCTGCCTGCATTTCTACTGCAATCCTGTTGCATATGACGTAAGAAAGAAACTTACGCATCATTCTTTAAAGAGATTACAGCCCATTATAGATAGAAGAAACACACACAAGACAAAGCCTGCCTTCCATGTGCTGAGAAAAATCAAGAAGTGAGCTAAGTTAAAGGGAGCTGGACCGAGGATGGAAGTATCACAGAACTGCCTTCATGCGGGACGGTGGTTCTCAGCACTGCTTAGTTTTTAAAAGCAAGTCCCCACCCATGCCCAGACCCAAAACTCCAAATCTCTGGTGGAGGGACCATCTGCATGGTATGGCTTCAAGGGCGACCCAGTGCACAGCTGAGCCAGCACCACCGGGTTCGGGTATGGGACTATGGGTTAAAACAATTCCCATGGATGCTTTACCATCTGTCCAAGAAGTTTCTAAAGAAGCGTCCTATGCACAGGGGTCAGGCTGAGCCGACGGGTGACGTGGGAGGGAGTGAGCGGCTGGGTCTCACAGCCCCTGCGGGGTGGTCGGTGGTTCTCAGGCCAGGTGGCAACGCGGCTCAGATACAGCCCAGCGAGCTGCGGGCAGAGCGGGTGGCCCCGAGCTCTTGTACGGACAGCAACATCAGAGAACTTGTATTTGGGGGACACTTGTGGATGGCCTGAGTATAGTTCTGGGCTGTCCTGCTCTGTAGCCGTGGCTCTGACGTCTGGGACCGTCCCCACAGGCGGGATGTTTGGCCAGCATCTCATGGGTAGTGGCCCCGTTTGCACGCCCCCCCCCCAAGAGACGGGCCAACGCAGGCGGAGGGGACTCCAGGACAAGAGGAGGAACCAGGAGGCACAAGTTCCATGTGGAAACAGGAGGGAAGAGGGCGGCACAGGACGGAGTGAGGAAAAACCCAGACTGGCGGGGTGGTGAGGGGACCGCCCAGGGGATGTCTGTGGAGGGCTCCTACGTGCCGGGCACTATCCTCAGCCCCTTACACACACTAACTTGCTGACCCTTACGAATGCCCTTCAGTTTGTATTATTGGGTACTATGTAGAAGGTACTGCTGTTAGACCCAGTTTACAGAATTGGACTACGGGCTGCAGAGCAACGTGAACTTGACCGAGGCCACAGGCTGGACAAAGGGACATCAGAGCCTGGCCTCTGATAGGACACATCCCCCTTGCAGCTGGGGAGGCTGGCTCCAGGCTGGAACTGGAAGGTTCTGGCCAGTGTTGAGCGTGGGGTCGGGGGACAGGAAGACAGTGGGATCTGAGGATGGAGCAAGGGCAGGCCAGCCCGCACTGTATCCAGCACCAAGGGAGGAAAATACAAACCCCGGGACACGAAGGGTGGCCCGAGGCTTGCTGACGGCTCCACATTCTCCCTCCACTCCAGTACTCGGGGCCTGGATCCTGCTGCGTTCCTAGCACCCCCAGAACGTTGAAGCCCCTCGCGGCCTTGGGACGGCCCCCTGGAGCCCTAGAGCTTGACCCCCCCGGGCACCTGGGAGCATCTGATGTGCGTCTGTTGACTGTATGAAGTCGGGGCATACTCTGGGCTTCAGTTCCCTGATCTGTCCTATGTGGTCGGTTAGAAGGATTCTGTAGCTACAGCTGCTAGGTGACCCCACAGACCTTCACGGTCCCACGGGCGTACTGGCCGACAGACGCAGAAACTGCCACCGCGACAGGAAGGAACAGAACCCACAGCATCACAGGGCATGCGCTGGGAGCCCCAGTTCCTGCGGTCCTGTCAGCGTCTTTCCCAAACCCCACTCTCATCTCATGAAGGCTTCCTGAAGGACCACAAAGAAGGAGAAATAGCTTTCCCCAGCAGGCTCGGTTCCAAAAGACACACTGAGACAGTGTTCGCTTCTCTCCTCCCAGAGAGGCTGCACGGGTTGTTTAAACTGAAAAACTCCCTTCTCACTGGCTGGTCAGGAGCTCTGTGACCAAGGTCACCAACAACTAGTGTTAGGTGACAAACTACCCAGGGCAGCGGGGGCCGAGGGAAGCGGTCACCCTCTGAGCCTGGGATGCTGTCCTGACACGCGTGCTGACCTCACAGAGAGGAGGAGAAGAGAGTGGAGGGGCTGACGCTGGTGCTCCGGGTCGTTCCTCATTGCTGGTGCAGCTTATCAGAATGTGAGGGGCTGGACGTGGGGTCTCCTGAAGCCCCTTCTAGCTCCACGGTCTACAATGCTCTTGGCTGGTTTCAGCAAATTTATGAGGAAGGCGAACACATAAGAAGTGCTATCCAGCAAAACCTTATTCAGACCACTTTTACAGGGAGGGTGGGAGAGAACGAGGGAGACATATCGAATGAATCTGTGAAGTGATCACCCTCACCGAACAGGGAAATCCTTTCCTCTTTGGGGGGTTAGAGTTAGTTCCACCTTGTGCTGTTTCTGCTGACTGACTTGATGGCTTACCGCCCAGCAAATGGCCGTGACGGGGTCACTGCAGAAGGGCTAGGACACCTGCCATTGGGGTTCTTAGCAAGTGAGAGCTGGGTACAGCTTCCTCCTCGAGGCAAAGCCTGGTGGGCTATCCGGCTGTGTAGCATCCACACGCCAGGTTCACTTTGGGGCCAATGTGTAACACATCTGCAGTCTCACGGGGACACTTACTGGCCACCAGAATGACCCAGCGATCCCAGGCAGGGTCCTCTGATAGCTTCTGCAAACTTAAAACAGTGACTTTGTCGTAGAAAAGAATGACAAGTCTTTTTCGTCAGGTAGGTGAGCACAGTAAGCTTTCCAGGAGTGCACCCTCCTGGGCGTGCAGATGCAAGTCTGCCGTCCTTGCACAGTAGCTGCAGCGGTGGCAGCAGCCTGACACCGACTCAGGCTAATCTGGTTTAAGCTCCAAGTATGACCTACATGAAAAGTGGCAGAGTCTGATGGGGCCTGGTGAGGAATTTCCTTCCACTTGCTCTAAATCCTGGAGCCTTTACAATCCAGCCTTTTGTGAAGGAGGAGTTGCTTCCGACCAGATCTGGAGAAATCAGATGTGTTTATGTAGGGCTAACAAATAAACAAAGATCTGTGCTCCCTCTGCTGGCTCTCGACAGCACCATTAAAGCAGAAAGCCATCTTCAGCAAACGCAGTCAATTCACGTTTCCGGAGAAGGACCCCTCATTTAACCTGGTGTTAGGCATTCTTTGAGAAAAACCCATCTTTGTCAACTTCTGAGCAAGGTACTTGAAAATGCTTACAATCAGACATCAAAGTACACATGCCAATAGTCCTGCACTCCCAAATTGCTAGCTGTGACTGTAATAGTGATTTGGGGATTCATTTATCAACAGACATAAGTGGATTCCTCCAAGACTTTAAGGTCCAGACACGATCTTTAAAGCAGCTCTGGAAAAAAAAATCTCAAGTCCACGCTCTTCTTTTTTTTTCTCCTTTAGTTTATAAGAGCAGCTTCCAAAAAGTAAAGATTTGTACTATTTATAGCCTTTCCGATAATGTCAAGCATTAGACTTGATTTTCCAAATCATTAGCATGCAGAAGAATGACCTCATGGTGAACAGATGCACTTGGCTATGAGCTGCAGTGATTACATCAGTCCCTCCCCTTCCAGTTAACCCTTTAAAGGCCTCGCTGCCACCCCCTTGCCTGCAAACATGCTTGAAAACACAAACTTAGTCTCTCACCCCCGTGTATGTGTGTGTGTGTGAAATGCACATATAAATACACGCATAAAACACAGATATGTACTTATATGTATGTGTGTGTGTGTGTGTGTGTGTGTGTGTGTGTTCACTGCAGCCCGTATTTTATCACTGGTCACCTTTTAGAAATTGCTGGTCAATAAGGAAGGAGTCAAAAGAGATGCAAACTACAGAGGTGGGTGGAAAGTCAGCTCAAATGCCTTTTACGCTCTGGGCGTTATCAACATGAGTAACGGGCAGAAGAGATACAGGGCAGGAGGTGTTTAAAATAACATTTTTCTGACTGGGAAAATAGTTGTTTTGAACCTCTTTTAATAAGCTGAGCACCCACCTGTTAGCCTAACAATAGAAGGTCCTACGTCTTGGTGTCGACAGTGAGTCCAGATGCCCCTCTGGGCTGCCCTGGGTGACAGGTGGCAGTGCTGAGGTAGGGGAGCCCGGGGAGCAGGGGAGGCATTTCCCAGGGTACAGTGTGGGCCGAACACAGTGTTCAGGCCACTGTCCCTGTGCTTGACCACAGGGCCCTGCTGCAAGGACACAAAGAAGATCTGAGCCCCGAGTTCCTCAGACTGTGCCTGTGAGCGGGGGCCTGAGGCCCTGCTCTGAAGACACCGCTGCTGAGATGGTGTGATCGGATCCTAAGAACGCTGTGGGAGCTTAAGCCGCTCAGGATCAATTTTTCCAGCTGGCTTGTCGCTTGGAAGAGCAGGCCTCACCTCAATTTCTTAGTTTAAGCTGCCTGGCTCATCTGGGTTTGACTGTACTTGTCCCAGGAAAATAAAACACAGTGAAAAATGTTTTCATCTGTCAAAGTGGTAACCGGCAGGGAATAGGGATTCCTCAAAAGCAAAACTGGTCTGAAAATGAGGATGTGGTTCTGAAAGTGGGCCTGTAAATGGGACAGAAATGTACCCCTCAGATTCCTGGGCAAACCAAGTTCATTTCTAGCTCTTTCCTGATGGGTGTCGTGGGCAGATACGCAAAGCGTTGAAAGAGAACATTAAGCCCAGACTTATAATCGCGCTCGTGGGCTGGTGCTGTATGCGTAGAAAATGTTATCACTCCACACAGAATACCCCGAACCCTGCGTGTTATGACATGTGACGCTGCTGTCAATAATTTGAAAAGAGGAAGGACTGGCTTGATATCTCATCTTTGGTCTCATGTTCCTTTCATACAGGTTCCCATGCCCACTCTTAACGAGCTGTCTGAACCTTTATCTGTTCAATGACATTCTTATAGCAGCCTGTCTCCAAACGGCAAGTCTTAAAAACCCCAAATCACTCCTAGAGGCTCACTTAAGATGTTGCCTACACATGGACTCATTTGAACTGCTTTAAATAATTATGAACTTCTGGGAAAGAGCAAATTAATTTACATAGAGACTAAAATATACATAGAAAATAAAGTTCCTCAATATTGGTTTCAATAACATCTTAATCAAGAGCCTTAAGAACATAACAGTTAAGAAGTGGAAACATCTAGTTATGACTTAATTTCTTTTAATTTTAAAAAACAAAAAGGCTTCTCGAGATTAAAAAAAAAATACGCTGCACTAAAAACTTCAGTCCCAAAAAAAAAAAAAAAAAAAAAAAAAAACTTCAGTCCCAGTACTTCATGAGGATGGGAAAAAGCTGAATGAGATCTTTAAAAAACTAGCTTTGCTGTAGATCCTTCATGTTCTCTCACCTATAAATTGAAGTGATTTTAAACCTCTAGCCAGACTGGGTATGAAATCTTCATTTCCCTTGAAACCGATTTTTGTTTTTTTTGGTTTTAGATAGAATGTTGGCAGAGTGTATAAAAGAATTCAATTCACAGCTGTTCTACTTTTTTAATGTAAGAAACATTAATCAAAGCTTTAAGTTATAAGCTTTTCTCATGTTGCTTAGTATTCCAGTTCAACAAAGATCAATAGAGGCCATCCCTGTGTTTCTGGACGCCTCGCCAGGGAAGCAGAGGCGTGATTATGTTAATCTCGCGGCTCCCGCACCTCCGTGGCCGCTTATCTCCCAGGCCTTCTGCCTGCTGCTCCTGGCTCCCCGTGCGGGGCCAGCCTCTCCCTCTTATCTCCCGACAAAGCTCGGGGAGGCCAGGACTGGAGCCAGCGATGCTCAACAATGATGCATGGCTGATTTTATTTGTAAGTGATTTATTTCACCGAATTTAATTTTTTTCACTTTGTGTGTAAGATATTTGTTAACAAGTCAGGATGGGAGAAGCCAGGCAGCGATCGGAGGCAACGGACACGGGGTAGAAATCTATTAGGCCCTCTAACAGTTGTGCCCGCCCTAGTGGAAGAGGAAGGAAGCCCCTCATCAAGGATTTCAACGTGCATTGACTCCATATCCTATTTGCTTTCTGAAAGGCAATTAATCTGTAATTACATACAGAAATTTACAAGTCATTCTACTCTTTGGGAAAAACCCCACAGTGATCATATCATCAGTTTAAGTACCAGCACATATTTTTTTTCTTTCCTAAATTGGAAATATAAAAAGAGTAAAACCTAGAAACACCATTTTTGAAAATTTCCACTGGCCTAATAAGTGAAAGTGATTGTGAGCCAGTGTCGGAGCAGGTCCACACCAGGTGCTGCTCTCGGCGGATGGTCCCGGGGACGCAGACCGCTCCAGAAAGCGAGCTCGTCGCGCTGCTGTCACCATGGCCAAGGGACACTGTCCTCTCATTGCTCCTGCGTTAATCCCTGACCCGAGCATCTCAGCAGCATAATCCCCATTAAGCATCAGTGGCAACGGCTTCAACGGCGAGGAACTCTTTTTTGACGAGTAAGCACTGATTCGGGCATCGCTCTCAAACAATCCACACCCCCAAGTGAACCGGAGCACATGACTGACAACAAGTGCATTAACCTTGCTGGATGCGGAGGTTAACAGAATGGCGGGAGAAAAGGACTGGCGAACAGCTTGGATACAAAACAAATCAGAATGAATGTCATCACTCCTTTTGATATTCATTAGTGGATTCAGGGGGAGAATGCGCTGCTTCGTAAATTTGAAAGCATTTATCTGTGAAAAACAGGTGTACATCTGCGGTTCGAGTGTTTGGAGGGCACGAGGGGAGAATAAAGCGGCCACTCACCGGTTCCGCTGACGGAGTAGCTGGAAGACGGGGAGAAGACCTGGGCTGTGAAATCCTCAAACGTCATGACTTCGCGATGGTTCTGGATTACTGCTTCGAGATACAGAGCTCTCTCCTCGTAGCTGCAGGAGTCGGTTAAGGAAACAAGTGCTCATGCAGAATGACACGCAGAACAGTGACAGCGTTCACTTTGTTTTAAATACAATCACGCATTTTTTACACTTGTGTGGGAAGAGGTACCTTGCAAGTGAACATCCTGTTGGAGAATTAAATATTAGTCATAATTCATGAGAACATTCCAATTTGGAGGCCTAAGTTTCCCTTAGATTTCAACTGCACCCAAACTAGTATCACTGAAAAAATATATAAACCAATAGTTCCAGAATCACAGCAAAAGGTCATCAACTGGATTGGAACAAACAAAAACAGAGACATTGGTAGCGGCCTCATCCCTTTCTATCCACAACCGTGGGACAGCGCTGGATCGCCCCTTCTTAGTTCTGTGCATGAAATGTTCTTCTCAGCCTACTGATAAAATGAATCGATACTCCAAGCAATAATTGCTGACACACACTTAAAAAATAAGACCACTGGGGAGAGGGAAGGCCAGGAAGGTATGCTCTGAAGGACACCAGAGCCTCAAGCCGAGATAAGCCACGAGCATTAGAAAATAAGGATAAGTGGGGAGAGTCTAGCAGGGAGTGCACAATGCAATATTAAAAAAGAAGACTATTGCCTTTTAATTAAAACTGCAGTCTGGAACACACACATTCAAATGTGTAATCAAAAACCAGTCACCAATAAAACTTAGAAGCGTAACACGCTGAAGCAACTTTCCAGCTGTCTTAATAGGACCCCTGCGTGTGGCAGCCTTTCACAGGGCAGAAAGCAAATCTTCCCCTTTTGTGTGTGGCTTCTGTTTCCTCGGAAGGTGAATCATGCCTCCCAATAACAGGATAACGTCAGGACAATCTGACAGCGGATGGCGGTGCCACATGTAGGGTTTTATGAATTAACACTCGGGGGAGTCGGCGTGATGTCGTACCCTGCCTTCCCGTGATCAACGCAAAAGTTAAGAGACACGTTTTAGTCTTTTGAAAATCGTGCTAATTCTCCAGGAACAGGGGGAATGCGGGTCACCGCCAGTTTATTATTTGCAGCTCCAGAAGGGCAAAAATAATTCTAGCCTTTCTCACCATATTTTAAAGCGCTCTTTTCAAAATGGCCTCTTTTAAAAATGTAAGTTGGGGAAAATTATGCCCTTCCAATAAGCTGTCGATAAGCATGTGCTTTAAAAGAGGAGAATATTTTTCTATTCTTTCGGCAGAGGATGCTCACGAGTTTCCTGGGATAGGCTCTTCCCCTCTTCCTTTAATTACATTCAGGGAAAGGTTTTCTCCCCGGGAGGAGACCAGAGACATTCTAGGGCTGGCTGTGCAAACGTGGTAGCCACGAGCCGTAGGTGCCTAGCTACACTGAAATTTAAATTAATAAATACAAAGAAATAGAAATTCGGTTCTTCTGTCCCACTCGTCGTATTTCAAGCATGCACAGCCACGTGTGGCCAGGGGCCACCGGCCTGCATTGTGCAGATACAGGACACGCCCATCGCTGGGGAAAGCTTTCCTGGGCTGCGCTATTCCAGAATTTCTCTGCAGGTTGGCTCTATGCAACTTTTAAAGAGGAACGTGAGTTTAAAGGTTCAAAAGTGGCCCCTCTGATGATATATGAAGGTTTACAGAGATGGTCACGGCATCCTGAGGCCTGGCTGCGTGAGCCTGCATGGCGGGCTGAACTCCGGGTGACTCGCCTTCCTGGACAGGCTGCCCAGGCCTGGAGGGACCCGCTAATGCCATTCACGTCTCATTATGAACACGCTTATTCTGCACAGCACTTGGCTGTCACTGAGTGCGGCCCTCCGAGCCGCTGGGCCGCGAACAGCAGGACGCTAGGCCTGGACGGCCGGCTGGCGGACAGGCACTGTGACACTGAACCGGCACGTGCGGGCCCAGCAGGGGCCAAGCCAGGCGTGACAAATTACTCAAAAAGCTGAGCTCAACTTACGGCTGAAGACCACCTGAGCCTGTGGCCCTGTCAGTGCCCTTTCCCGGCCCCCTCTCAGTGCAGCCTGCTCTCGGCCTCTGCAGGCCCGTCCTGCTGGGTCCCGAGGCCCCGCTGCGCCCAGACACCCACACACAGTGCTCGGACGTGAGGATGCGCTGGGCTGAAGACACGGCGGAGGCCACACATCTGGAGGGGCGGCCGCGACGCTGACCGAGCTCACCATCCACCACAACGGGACGCCGTGTACACCACCACCGACAGGACCCACAGGGTGGCCTGGCAGCCCCGTCCTGAGCGACACTCTCCTATTGTCCATAAATTTGTCCCTTGTCAAGGCTGAGAGATCTGGGCTCCTGAGGGCAAATCCAGCACTGGACTCTCGGGTTAATAATCCAGTTTTGAGATTCTCAGGTGCAGTAAATACTTATGGTCTGACTCCTCAATGGAGGTACCATGGGAGAGCACAGAAGGTGTGTGCAGAACAGGGTCCTCGAGGAAGGGTTGCTTCCTAGAAGCTTCCCTGGCTGTCATGTGGAGCAGACACTCCCCACCCCAGGCTGGGCTACGCTGTGCTGAACTGGGTGTCGTCTCTCAGACAAACATCTGTTAGGGAATGGGGTGAGACCCGGAGAGCATGACATGCGTTTGCACTCACAGCCCAAGCCAGGGCATGTAAACGCCATGACAAAGAGAAAACAAACATCACCCCAACTCTAGCACCATTTAGAAACAGCCAAGGAGCTCATGCCTGCCAAAATCTTTTTTTTTTTAAGTAGCTTTAAGAAAATGTAGCTCTGGGATCTTAACGGAATTTGTTAGTAGCACTACTAGTAAGGGCAACTAACCAGGAGCAGTGTCTTCCATCATTTTCTTACCTAACATCCTTAGGGCTTCAATGCTGGTTGCTTTCTATTCAAAAAGGCATTTATAATTTAGACATCAAAGGCTTTATAACGTTCGTCTCTTCATGCGTAAGACATGTTAAGACGTGAACTGATGGGCTTCCCCGGTGGCGCAGTGGTTGAGAGTCCGCCTGCCGACGCAGGGGACACGGGTTCGTGCCCCGGTCCGGGAAGATCCCACATGCCGTGGAGCGGCTGGGCCCGTGAGCCATGGCCCGTGAGCCTGTGCTCCGCAACGGGAGAGGCCACAACAGTGAGAGGCCCGCATACCGCAAAAACAAACAAACAAAAACAAAACAAGACATGAACTGAATGCTGAAGTAATGCCAGGCAGTGGATGATTAGTGACCTCTGACCAGAAGCAGGTGGCTACGGAGGCACCTGGTCACACATCCAATACCTGTTTCAATACGAGCCTTTGCTCTTCTGCTGTCAGCAAGTCCACTAACAAATGTGAAACTTATATTCTGTCCTGAATTATTACCTCATTAAATACCACACACAGTACTTTTTAAAGAGAAAATGTCCCCTTGATTCCTCAATTCAGAGAACATTCAAATTACTAACTAGAAATCCATCTCGGTTTCCGGATATTTTTGGGTTTTTTAATGACCTACTCTGTCTACTCAATATTCCTCCACTTGAATAAAGAGGCCATATGTCTTCACTGGTTACATTTTCCCCCAAACCTCCAAGAGAACTTTCCTGAACCCTCAAGATAAACTCTGCTGGGCTGCAAAAGCCTGAGAATCCAAAGCCAAGCCCCCAAATTTATTCTGATTAGTTTTGTTTTAATTTTTAGCAATGACAGTAGCAGCACGACAGTGAGAAAGGAGCTTGCTCTTCGCAGGAGGATGGGCTGGAGCTTGAACCCCACCCGCCAACTCCTCCCCAGTCCCCAGCCTCGGCTGCCTTCTGTGTACGGTGGGGACGCTGACGTCAGCTCTCGGGGCTGTGGGAAGATTAGATAGATTGGATAGAATCATCGGAGGAAGCATTGACCAAGTCCCAGCACACAAGAGAAGCACCATAAATGTGGATTGCCTGTTCCCCCTCATCCCCAATGTGGGTTTATGAGTTTGTCTTCCAGAAAGAACATGGTGGTTAAATGAGGGGGTCTTCTGCGTCAGGCTTTAGGCGACAGCCTCCTTTATGCTAGACCCACATGAGCTGGGGTGAGTCCTGTGGTCTCCATGTTACTGATCAAGAATGGATGCCCAAAGAGCTCAAGTGATTTCTCTAGAGTCACAGTCACTCAGGGGTGCAACTGGGACTAGAACTCGGGTCTTCTAACTTTACTGCTTTCAGCTAATATCGTAAATTCTAAAACACATAAATTCTAAGTTCATGATCTTATGCAAGGTTGGGAATTAAACTCCAAGTGAGAATAAATCAACTGATTTAAATATATATGGGCATAGAAGTCAACCTATAACTGAAACTTGAGTATATAGGTTTAAGCTGCATTGATATCCACAGACCATGCTGACTTTATACATTCATAAAAATAACAATTACTTCAGTTTTTGGCTTATTCAAAGCCAAAAAGTTATCTGGGAATAAATCTTGGGATAACTCCATTTTTTTTTTTTTTTAAATTCAAGGAGTAAAGAGAACTGTTTGAAAGAGGTTATGTTGCAGATTGTATTTTTTTCCAAACCTTGAAACCCTTCTTGCCTGGACCTTCTCTGTACTTCCCAAGAGTGGACAGGGCCGTGGAGGAGGGGGCCTCTGGACACCCACTGATAAATGCAGCTGCATGGTGGAATACTATACAGCACTGAAAATAAACTACAGGTCTGTGTATTAGCATGAATGAAACTCAAAACAACATTCAATGAAAAAAGCAAGTTACTGAAGAACACACATGGTGAAACTCTATTTACATAAAATTTAAAAACAGGCAGGGCTTCCCTGGTGGCGCAGTGGTTGGGAGTCCGCCTGCTGATGTGGGGGACACGGGTTTGTGTCCCGGTCCGGGAGGACCCCACATGCCGCAGAGCGGCTGGGCCCGCGGGCCATGGCCGCTGAGCCTGCGCGTCCGGAGCCTGTGCTCCGCAGCAGGAGAGGCCACAGCGGTGAGAGGCCCGCGTACCGCAAAAAACCCCACAAAAACCCAAAAAAACCAAAAAACAGGCAAAGTGAAACATATTGCTGAGGGATGCACACATACGCAGTGAAACTCTAACCAGCGTTATCTCAGGGGTGGGGGTGGAGGTGGCACATGGGAACACAACGGTTGGTGCACATGAGGGGGTAAATATTACATGTTTTCTAGTATGTATAAAACAGTTCATAATAAAAATAAGCATCTGGTGACAATGGAATATAGCACAAATCAAGTGGATCCTTTCTTACCCTCTGAAAGGACAGAATGAGCTTCTTTAAGCCAAAGGGGCGGGGGGATAGGGAAGGTATGTTGGTTGTTAGGGATAATGATGGTAGAAAAGTCCATTTGATTCAGACACGGGGAAAGCAGAAAACAGCCAGTGCCATTTTTAGTTTTTTTAATATTAGCTAAAAATATCAGCTATTTTTGTTGTTGTTGTTCTTTGGCTGCAGTGCGTGGCTTGAGGGATCTCAGTTCCCTGACCAGGGACTGAACCCGGGCCATGGCAGTGAAAGTCCAGAATCCTAACCATTAGGCCACCAGGGCCTAGCTATTTTTATTAGTTCCAGAAATAGGCCAAAATATTAGAGCTCAAAATTTTCAGAATGTCATGGAGAACTTTGACAGGTGGGATTTAAAGAGCTTGCGTCAAACATGGATACACACACCATTCAGGGGGCTGGGGGTACGACTGCAAAACAAATACATTTTCCTACAGAAATTCTTTGCTAGAATTGCTATGCACCAAGGATGACAGAATGGGCTGAACTAGAGAGTGGTCAAAATCTTACAGATATCCGTGGACCCATGCGTATGATTTCTGCGTACTATCTCGCTCTGTTTCGAAAACCTGATCTCGAGTGACTTTGCCCTTTCCAAAAAGCAAGTCCACCTTCACACAAGTGTTCACCTATTCAAGAAATGAGTACTGAGCGCCCACGTGAGCCCGGTGATGGGCACGCAACTGGGAGAAGGTCAGAGATGCTGTCCCCGCCCTCCCCAAGCCTGCGTTCCAGCAGGGACAAGCCTGCAGGCTAAGGCCCACTGTCCTCACGTTAGTGCCAGGTAGGACATAGCGACAAGAGGGGCAGGCTCTCTGAAGAGGTGGCAGGGAAGGGGTTAACCACCGTGAGGGCCGGGAGCGGGGATGATAAGAGCATCTCTGGCACCAGGAATCAGGAGCTGGAAGCGGGGCGTTTCAGGGGAAGGAGGCGGGAGACACAGGGCAGCAGGAAGGGCGGAAGGTGCAGCTGAAAGGCTTGGTTGGGTCACTGGAGGCCTGCATGGTCAGAGGCACGGGAGCAGTAGTGTCTTCCCAAGGTGTTTTGCTCACCCTTAGAAGATCTGCCAGCACTGAGGCAAGTCCAGAGCACCCTCAAGGTTTGTAGAGGCTGAGGCTGACTTGCATCTCTATGTTCAAGCAACGCGCTTCTACAGACGTCTCAATATTTTAGACTTATTCTTCGCCTAATTTCAGAAGTGAATGACATATATATGGTCAGGTTGGTGGATGTCCCTGACTTGGAAGGAAGAGGGTGTTAGGCAGAGGCAGGGGAGGAAGTAGCCTAACCAGGTGACCGCGGGAGGAAGAGGTACAGGTGAGAGAGTGGACACTCCTCACACGAGGACAGACCCCGGGCTCACAGAAACCCGGGGAGAAGGAGATTACTTAGGACAGCTGTGGGTGCAGGAAAGCGTCCCTGAATATATCCACAGATATACTTTAAACCTAGGACGATGATGAGCCCACAGTGGCAGGCTCTGAGCTCTGAGAAGGAACGGCTAAGGATAGTTTACAAAACTAGGAAATGAATGAGCTGATGTCTTCCGCTGGGCCCACGACCAGGAGCTTCTGGAATAGATGCAGAGGATGATAATAACACATTTTCATTTCTCAGGTGATGTTTTGAATATTGACCAAAGGATAAAGCTTTAAAATGCTACTGGTCTTAGGTATGACAGCAAAAGCACAAGCAACCAAAATACAAATAGGAAAATTAGACTTTATCAAAATAAAAACTTCTGTGCTTCAAAGGACTCTGAAAACTGAGTGAAGACACAACCCACAGAATGACAGAATGTATTTGCAAATCGTTTACCCGATAGGCATCTCATATTCAGAATATATAAAAATACTTATAACTCAATAATAAAATACAGCACAATTAAATAGATATTTCTCCAAAGAAGATATCTACATGACCGACAAACACATGTAAAGGTGCTCAGCACCCTTTAGTCATGGGGGCAACGGAAATCAAACCACAGTGAGATAGCACCTCACACCTACTGGGATGGTTATGATCAAAAGGACAAGAATGAACAAGTGTTGGTGAGGGTGCGGAGACACTGGAGGGACAGTAGAAGGGTGCAGCCACTGTAGAAAAGTTTGGAAGTTTCCCATCAAGTTACACATATGATCCAGGAAATCCACTTCCAGGAATGTACCCAAGAGAACTGAAAACGTACCTTCACACAAAAATGTGGACACAAACGTTCACAATAGTATTATTCGTGATAGCCCCTAAGTGGAAACAGCCCAACTGTCCATAAACTGACGACAATGTAATCTTGTTCGTATATTCATAAAAAAGGAATAAAATACTGAACATGCTACAACGTGAGTGAAACTTGAGAAGGGAACTATGCTACGCGAAAGAAGCCAGATACACAAGGCCTCGCACTGTGTGAACCCGTTCCTATAAATGTCCAGAATAAGAAAACCCACAGACAGAAAAGAAATCAGCGATTGCCAGGGACTGGGGGGAGAGGGGATGAGGTGACTCCTGATGGGGATGGGGGCGCAAAAATGCTCTGGAATCGGGCAATCTGGTGAAGACACTAAAAACCACTGAATTTTAGGGTATGTGAATTATACCTCAATGAAAAACTGTCCCCCCAAGTGCCTCTGAGTACACGGTACATGCGATGCATTGTGGGGAAGGTCTTCTGATAAAAAGGTCCTCACTGACCACAATGCAGAACAAGTGGAAAGGTGGCCTGGCCATGCTAAAAGGTGGCGTTTATTCACGGAAGATCCCTGAACCGTGTGCCAGGGGTTCTTCTAGGAGTTGGAGAGACCAGGATCAAAAAGAGGCAGTGTTGTCCCTCACGGTACCCACAGCTTATCTGAAAAGACAGCCACAAACTCATCACTTGCCAGGCGGGCAGGACCTGCATAGGGCACAGGGACCCAGCGGGTGGAGGGGCTCCCTGAGGGCCTGTGGTGATGGGAGGAGCGCAGGGTCTCTAGCCCCTGGGAGAACCACCGCTGGAGGTTCTGCAACAGCAGCCAGGTCTACTCTGTACTTGAGAGGTCATGGGGCTGGGCGGGGTGGTGGGGATGGAACAAGGGGAGGGACGTGTATGGAAGGGCCCAGAGGAAGGGCGACTAGTCAGAAAGAGCGAGGAGATGTGGGCCTCTGGAGAGCAGAGGTGGAGGGGAATGGAGGTGCTGTGGACCACAGGATGCTCTGGTGGGCGTGGGGACACTCGTTCTGGCCAGACCGCGGGGCCGTGGCTTATGTGCAGATGCTGATGCAGACGATGGAGAGGGGACGGGAGTGTGCAGGGCCTGAAGGTGTCGGGGGAGCAGTGCTGGGGAAGAGGCTCGGCCGAGGCCTGGGCTGTGGATGAACGGCCCCGAGTCACGGGCTTGGAGCCGGTCCTGGAGGAGACCAGGGGAGGACGCACGCTGGGAACTCCCTCCTCCCCACTTCGGAGTGGGGGCAGAAGCCCGTGGAGGAGGGAACAAGACAACGGGAGAGGGAGGGCAGGAGCCTGGGGCCATGTGTGTCTGGAGGGAGGGGCCTCCGCTCATGTCTCCAGTCTGCTCCCTTAACCTCTTCCCTGGTAGCTGCCACCCGGAGGGAGGGATGCTCCACAGGTGGGCTGGGCTGGCATTTGATAATCCGAAATAAATGGATGAAATTCCATAATAAATCAAGACAGGAGCAGGTGCCAGGTACAGCCTAAAGCCATACATCATTTTTACGAAGATTTTGTTTGTCTTTCAAATATAATGCAAATTGAAATTCTAGGACTCTTTAAGACCCCAAATAAATGAATCATTCAAAGTAAATGTCACAGCCTGGAAACGGATAAAGAGGACGACTTCACTGAACAATGTAGCTGAAGAGATAGATGTTTGGGAAAAGGAAATTAAACACATAAGATATTAGATTAGGTTTCAGACCCTAATGGTACACTCCTGGAGAGGAAACAGTGCACCACTGCTAAGAAAGGAGAAAAGACACATTTAACCAAGTTTAAGAATAATTCTGAGGAAATGACCAGAGTAAATGGAAATGGGGAAAAATAGATTTTCTTCAGGCTATTAAATTACAGACTTTTGGAGAAGGTCTGCTCTCATAGGCGTAGGGAAAGGAAGGTCTTGCTCTTAGGATGGGAGGTGCTCCGAGGGTGCGAGGGACTGATGTACAGTTTGATTAGGAATGTTCACATCAGCTCTTCGCAGGGACCGATGTGGGAGGAGCACACCCTCAGTCACGCGCTTTCCATTTCCATCCTCCCTGGCGCCCTGTGTGTCTCACCTTCCGTAAATCACCAGGCAAGAAAGGGCCCTGTGACACCGTCCCTCCAAGCCTCACCTCAGTAAAAACGTAAGTGATGAGAAAAACAGGCGTTTGGCCTCTTTCCCATCTAGAGGCTGCACTGTCGAGTGAATGAGCAGAGACAGCAGAGACCCCGCTGGCTGCTTCGCTGATGAAACGACCCAAAAAGTGACTGATCAGTATGGACCACAGTCGGCCAGGCGGATGCCAATAACTTGGTTTCTGGGTGGAAGGGACTCGGTGTCACCTGAACTGTTTCTCTTTCACAGGTTCTCACTCATCCCAGAAATACGGTGTGTTAGGAGCTAACAAATGTGCTCTCAACGTCAGTTACAGAAATGACCACTGCTGACAATTTGTTGGCATTTAATATCCACGAAGTTACAACCAAATGGAAAACAATTAGAAATGCGGAACTGTCTCTGTCTTAGACTCTCTTTGCGGCAAGGAATAAAAAGGGTCAACAATTAAATAGCAGTACACGTGGATTTTAAACTCTATCATCGCTGACTGTAAGGGACAAGTTATTAAATAATATATGTGAGGGCTTCCCTGGTGGCACAGTGGTTGGGAATCCACCTGCCGATGCAGGGGACACGGGTTCGTGCCCCAGTCCGGGAAGATCCCACATGCCGCGGAGCGGCTGGGCCCGTGAGCCATGGCCGCTGAGCCTGCGCATCTGGAGCCTGTGCTCCGCAACAGGAGAGGCCACAACAGTGAGAGGCCCGAGTACCGCAAAGAAAAAAAAAAATGTGACAGTTATTATTTAGTGCAACGTAATTTGAACTAAATCATCCAATATTTAGTCCTCAACCACTGTCACTATGGAGAAGAAAGCCAGCTCCATGTGACCTATGGCTTGGTTTCTATCTGGGTTGATTCTAAAAGTAAAATGGATTCATGATGATACACGATAGATAAGAGAACAAAACCAAAAAGGACAAAAAAAGTCTTCTGTGGCAGATGTTCTGGTTATAATTTTCTTGAAATGTTCTCAACTGTAGTCCATCACCAACCCACTGGGCCTAGATGCAGTTAGGGTGGGCTCAGGCAGAATTAAATTCTGCAGTCCCAAGTATTTGCACCAAGCTCTGTACAGATTTTCTTGAGTTTTCATTTCCAAAAACAATTTTGAGGAAATACTCCTTTTTATGATGTTTAAAAACTTCGAGCTGTATTTAAAAACGATAAGTAAGACTGTATCTGAAAACAGAAAATAGTATTTCTATATTTCTGTGAAATAATTATAGCTTAATGGCATCTGAGTTTTCCAGGAAGATACTCATCTTAATACCAAATTATCAAATGACAAGAAGTAACTCCAAGAAAAGTTAGGGGTTTACCAAATGCAAGCGACCTGGAAACTGAGGACAGCAGCGCCTGTGAAGGGGGCAAACTGGCCTCCCGGGGCCCATCCAGACTCAGTTCTAGTGGGTAAAACAGGGCGTCACTCACAGCACACCTGAACCACAGCAGCTGACCTGTGCCTGAAACTCAATACACCCACAGACTTATCACTTAGAGGGAAAAAATACTGCCCAAGTGATCGAAACCTAACTGGAAATTTGGGGGAATTCTAATAATGCAAAACTCCTCCGTGGTTAGCAGTAGCAAAACTGTGCTTGCCACATAATATTAAAGCAACTAATTTCTGGCAATTAGAAACAGTGTGTGATACCAGGGGCTCACGTAGGTTACGCTAAAGCGGACACAAGGGTTGAGCTGTGCTGCCGAGTGGCCCCGGAGGCAGCCCTCTGAAGGGCTGCTCATCTGTGGGCACGGCCGGGCCTGTCAATGGATCCGGGCCCCGAGCTGACCACAGGGGCCAGAGAAGCCCGGAGAACCCCAGCCTTGTTCGTTCTGTGACCGGGAAAGGGGTTTTGAGCAGCTGGAGGGCAAAAAGCATCTCTTTTGCTCTTTTTACACCTGTCTCAGCATTTGGATCAGTGTTAGGTTAAAACAAAGTGATGCTCAGGAAGCATACAAAGTCACCTAAATAATGTAGTGGGAAATTGCTGTGCTTTGCCTTCAAGGTTGGCCAGACTCCCCAGGGGTTACTGGAATGACTCTGGTTTCACAGGGACTCGATGTGGCGTTCTACGACCTCTGCTTATCTTAGTTCTAGGCTGTGCAGAGAGAAAAAAATACATACACACAGTTCTGTCATAAACAGTTTGTCTAGAGGAGAGTCTAGGTGCTTGAGTGGTCCTTCCAGCACCTTCCAAAAAAAGGAGAGAAATGACACTTCCTCATGAGGCCCCAGTGAGGAGCGCTGGGTAAGGGCCCGCCTGTGGCCGTGTGTTCCTGGCGGGGGAGGGACACGCCGTCTGATGAAGCCGAGGAGGCCTGGGGGACGCCCAGTGCCAGCATCCAGCACAGATGCTGCAGGTTCTCAGAGACAGGGGGCACCTCACGGAGTACAGGACGCGCTTTCACTAACTCAGACAGCCCTTCAGGTGAGGTGCCTGTGGGTGGCACAGAAATCCAAAGGTGCCCCGAGTGTGAGCTCCTCCGTCACAGGCTCTGTTTAGACGGTGAGACTGATGGAAATGGGCAAGTGCTTTGCAGGGTCCAGCACTGTGTGAGGCCTTTTGGAGGCCGTATGTGCCTCACTTATCCTCACGACCCCGTGTATGGTCTGTACTGTTACTGTCTTTTCCTAGAGGAGCAGGTTGGAGAGCAGGAAGCAGAGTGTTTGGCTCCAGGCCCCGAGATGGTAAATGCCAATGCCTGGACTCCCACCCAGCGCCTGACTCAGGGCCCCAGCTCCCGGACGCGGCCCTGCCTCTCGACCTCAGAATTCTCCCCTGAAGAGAAGAGACTGGTGTAGCCACAGCCAACAGAAGGCCCAGTTCCATCCATGAAGGACAACAGATTCAACATCTACACTACATCTTAAAAGGTACCTTTGAGTATCTAGACATTTCTTTTTTTTTTGCAGTATGTGGGCCTCTCACTTTTGTGGCCTCTCCCGTCACGGAGCACAGGCTCCGGACGTGCAGGCTCAGCGGCCGTGGCTCACGGGCCCAGCCGCTCCGCGGCATGTGGGATCTTCCCAGACCGGGGCACGAACCCGCGTCCCCTGCATCGGCAGGCGGACTCTCAACCACTGCACCACCAGGGAAGCCCGAAATTTCCCATTTTTAAGAGTAATGCAGAAGGAAATAAAGAAACAAGGCTGTCCCAGTGGGAACAAAGATCAGAATTAGAAAAATCCCTCACAATAACATACACTTTAAAAAGAAGATATACAGATGAAAAAGGATGGGTGTTTACATCTTGATTTTATATGGTTTTATATGTTGGGATAATTCTACTTTATACTTGAAATGAAAACTGCCTGTTTTTATATTTTATATTCAAAATTCCCTGTCAGAGAGCCCGTTCATTCTGACTAAAATATATTCGTCACATTACACACAGAAACAACCCAGAATGCCATTAAAGATAAAATTCCCAACTCACACAATTCTCTGGGACTTTCCACATTTGAGTCTCATAGAGTCACTCGATATCATCTTCGTGACTAAAAATATAACTGCAGTATTACTTAAAATTATAATCAAATCATTCTCTTGCAAATTAAGACACTTACTCTTGGAAAAATAGCAAAATTGAATTAGGTGTGTCTTTTCTTGACAGATCAAAAGCAACTCCATTAAGCCATCAGTTTTATATTAATGGCACGAGACATGGCCCAGATGAGGAAAATGTCCTTTGGAGCCATTTTGTACTTTATTTAAAGAGAGATGGAGATGTTCCTCACAAGTCAAACGTGAAGCAGAACTGTATCACAGGTCCCCAGACCAAGAGGACAATATTATGCCCATGAGGGAGCCATGCACAGCAGAGAGCCCAGGTCTATCTTCCCTCAATTTCTTATTTCTTCCAATTATTGTGTCTGCCACCCACCCATCCATTCATCCATCCATCCACCCACCCATCCACGCATCCGTCCATCCATCCATCCATACGATATTTACTAAGGGCCTCCTATGTATCCATTATTCTTCCTTCAGCTGTAAGGAAACTACTTCCTTGCTGCTCAACTCTCTTCTAAGTCTTGGCTTCTACAATACCTGACCATCACACTGAGTGTTACAGTATTATTCTGGGGGGATTCTAAAACACCTCGTGGTGAGGTTACATTACCATTAGCCTGAGTTCTGCTGGGATGATAGCTCTCTTAGAATAAAAGATACACTCTTTATGTAATAAGTAAGAACAACCTACCCAGTGTTGGTATAAGGCTCTGCCCTTTTGTAGCCATGAGCCACCGGATCCTCCTGGAAATCTCTATCCACAAATGATAAGGTGGAGATGGAACAGAAATGATTCTTCCGAGACCATCCAGCTAGTAGTGAGTGCAGCTCGAACTCAAGCCCAGGCCAGTCTGTTCCCAGCGCTGGTCTCTGCCTCTCTCTTACACTGTCTCAGTTTAGTATGAATATTAGTTAAGAGTTTGCAATGTTCATGCTAAGTTAATTCACAAATACTGTTGTTTGCTGCTGACATGAAGGTAAGAACAGACAAACTAGATCCTTCTCTCTCCCTCCAGAGCCAAGAGTAGCACAAAAGAAACTGGCAAGTTTTATAGCTAATCTGGCATAAATGGTGACTTCCTAGCCGAAATATTATCTGTAGGACTGACTTAGGAAGCCAGGATACAGAGTGATAAACTATATTAATTCAATCCTTTCATTTATGCGTCAGAGTTTGTTTAAGCCAAATTGATCTTACTGTGCTTATTTCTGGTCACATTTTGAAGATAACCAGTGCGGAATTCTAAAGTTTTATTAATTAGCTATTTCGAGTGGACATTTTCGAGGAGAGGATGGCTGAGCACTGTTGGGCAGGGGTGACAGGTCAGGACACTGGACACGGCAGCACTGTCCGCTGGGAGGTCCGTTTGGCTTCTGCTTCACAATTAAAACACTGAGCCGCAATGAGAATGGATTGTTCTTCCTCAACTGCTATCTTCCAAGGGTCATAAAACTTCTTGGCAAATCCTTATTTTTAATTATGTGCCATTTGGTGTCATTCGAAAACACTGGAGAGGTTTAAAGCATCTGTGCAATGACTTGGACTAGAAACGCAGGCCCTGCATCCCGTGCGGTGCTGGGCAGCACGGTCAAGGTCAGCCCCCCCTGGGATGTCGCCCCAGGCAAGCAGCCTGCCTCCTGGGATCTTGGTCCTTCCTCCGGAAAAGGGGGTCCCGGGGTGACCTGCGGGAACAGAGGCCGTGTGTGCCGAGTCTGGGCGGGCAGAGTACCTGCCCATGAGAGCGCACCGCCCCTGCAGCGCCCACAGGTGGAACCCATCGGCACAGCTGGCAAAGCAGCACCGGGGTGTGTGGAACCCGGCGTCTCCGAGCGGAGAGTGGAAGGCAGGATGGGCTTGGAGCTGCCGGCTGATCCATCGCCTACTGGCCGCTGGTGCTCAGGCGACTGGCCCAGAGTCGTAGCCCTGCTGAGGGCTGAGGCGGCAGGTCCCCCGTGTGTGGGAAAGCTCCTCCGTCCTCAGCCTGAAATCGCCTCCTCCAACAGGCAAAAGGAAACACTTCAGGGGAGATGTTTTTCTCCATTAAAAATGGAAACAGGAGGACCAGGGACTAGGGGAGCAGTCACTTTAAATGATGGAAACTTGGTTCCCCCCTACAGCGGATCCTGAACTGCATCAAGCGTGCTGGGAATTTACTTTGTAAACTGAGGTTTCTGACAGTTTTCACTACAGAAGGAAATGCCTGGGTCATTTTCTACAGAGACGGTCCGAGGATGTGACTGTCCTCTTGAACCTGGCAACGAGTGACTGCCAGGGCTTTCCTTTGGTGATAGACTTAGCTGCCTGGTGTCACAAGCCAGGTGATCGTGTGAGACAAAAACTGGGGGAAGGGTCAGAAGTTACCCCGCGGTGGTCCCCCGAGCTTTGTGACAACGCTAATCTTATTAGAGTTGAGCGATGTCACCTAATGAGCTTTATTTTTGGACTTTCTGGAGGACAAATTAGAGGCATCTACCTGGACTTCTTTTTTTTTTTTTTTGGACTTTTTAATCACTTAGTAATGCCAAACAATTCCCTTGATTGGAGAGAATCAAAACTTAAGGCCACAGTAAATCCTTGCTGTTTACCTATTTTATATATAGTGGTGTGCATCTGTTAATCCCATACTCCTAATTCCACCACCCCTTCCCCTTTGGTACCCAAAAGTTTGTTTTCTATGTCTGTGAGTCTGTTTCTGTCTTATAAGTAAGTTCCTTTGTACTATTTTTTAGATTCCACATATAAGTGATATCATATAATATTTGTCTTTTTCTGTCTGACTTACTTCACTTAGTATGATTATCTCTAGGTCCATCCATGTTGCTGCAAATGGCATTTTTCATTCTTTTTTATGGTTGAGTAATATTCCACTGTGTATATGGTGTGTGTGTGTGTATATATATACACACACACACACACCCCCCACATCTTTTACTGTATAGCACAGGGAACTATATTAAATACCTTGTAACAGACTATAATGGAAAAGAAAAGAAAAAAGAATATAGATATAGACATATATATGTATAACCGAATCACTTTGCTGTACACCTGAAACTAACACAATATTGTAAATCAATTATACGTCAGTAAAAAAAAATAAATAAATAAAATTTAAAAATAAGAGAAAAAAGTAAAGGCCATGGCATACCTTTTGAAAACAGTTATGTAAAGTTAATTATTTAAGGGAGACCAGCGGACTAATTCAATGTTGGGAAAACAGATTCTGCCATGTTGTATGCACATGAGAAGGCAAATAATTATTTTTTACTTCAAATTATTTATTTTGAAAGAAAAAATTCTGATCTCCCTCCAAATAGCTTTGTCTCTGGCTTTTGTTGCTGTTGTTGTTTTAAAACTAGCTGGCCTCCTCTTTTTCCAGGGAGATTCTCTATCATTGTTAAATACACGAAGTCCTGAAATTGCCCATCTTGGAGTTGCCCATATGAGACGCAGCTGCTCTCTGCCGGCATCTCCATCAGGGCAGGATCTCCACTCCAGCTCCCTGGACGCCCACATCTCCTAGGTGTATCCTGCCCGTGCTAATTTAAGAAAGACCATTCAAATTTATTGACAATCCGTTAGCCATTGTCACTTCATGCCACAAACACAAACATTTTTATCCATCCATCCTTCCGTCCATCTGTCCATCCATCTGTCCATCTACAAACATAATTATTAATCCTATTATGTGCCAACCATGAGCCAGGATTATTAGAATAATTCTTGGAAAATTCTATGAAGAGAAAGTATTGCAATTTTCACTTTACAGCTGGAGAAACTGAGTCTCTAATAAGTTAAATATTAGCTGGACGTTGGTATTTTCATGGTTCAACGTGATAATTTGCCCAGAGCCGGGGTGGGTGGGAGGTTGGGGGGTACTGCATTCCTCCCACAAAATATTTGGAAAGAGGTGGAAGAAACTAGGAAAGGGACCTAAACCCAGCTTGGGGTGGAGTGTTTGCAGAGGCTGGGCCATGCACCTCTGGAGGCTGCCCATCTACGACAAATCAGGAATAAGCCCTCTGACGGAAGTAATAAACACAAATTCAATTTAAAAACGTAGTACGTTTCTGAAAAACTGTATCACCAACAGTTTGACTTATATCACAAGATTGAACTATTTCTCTGATGAGGTCTAACAACTGTAAATATTCATGCACAAACACACTCAGCTCACTTAAAGCAAGCTCTTAAATTAACGTGTTCTCCCTTTCGTCAGCATCGTGCACCCAAACGACTACAGAGACAAGCTTGCCTGACAAATTACACAGTCGGGATATTTTCTTGAGAATGAAGACAACATTCACACAGAACTAGGCCGGGAACCTCGGCTTCAAAGCGCAACAGATTAAGGGCTAAGATGGTTTAGAAATGCAGTCCACAGTGATGGAATTCTGACACTTTCCAGAACAGAACGTAGATCAAATAAGAAATACAATATTCCGTAACGTGTATTGCATATAGTGAAGAGAAGTGCACTTAACAGAAATGTAGATAAAGATTTTGATTACATTTTTGTACCATCATAAGCCCTCGGTTTCAACCATAGCATCTGAGACACGGCACATAGCCGCAGAGCATCTGCAGTGGAAGGAAGAGAGAACAAAGGGGAGTGGGAATGCATGGGGTGACTGTGACTTGGTATCTGAGAAAAACCCTGGAGAACGGAACCTCAGTCATTTAGCAGGCCAGGCAGTGAGGAATGAGGTGTATATAAGCACAAGGAAAGCAAAAAGTAAAGCAAATTTTAATCACACGGTTAGCTGTGGAACGTATCCACAGCTGTCCTGGAACATATCCAATAGCAAAGTTTATATTAACTGACTATTAGGTATTTATACCATTATTTTTTCATACTTCAGTTAGTTTTGGAATCTGCCTTGTACCTAATATTTAATTAACTTATTTATTCACACTCATAAGCATCAAATATTTAGTACTCTCAGTGATAAATTTTAGCTGTGTCTTGGGCTTAAATTCAATGGAGTCTAATATTTCTTTTTTTAACTAATCTGTGTAAAATGTTAGATCACCCAAGGAAAGGGGAGAAACAGCAGTAGTTGCTCTTAAGGTATTACTTGCCTTCCACATCTTCCTAAAGAACAGAATTTGGAGTTTCTCCTTTATATAGAAGTGTAACTTAGGGTATTAATATTTGCAATTAAATATTCATCAGTTTAGGGAGCCTGTGTTTACCTGGAATGGAATATGTTTATTATCAAAGAGTCTTTTTTTCCAATCCTGAACATTAAATATATATATTTTTAAAGAAAAAAAAAAAAGTTGTCCCCACACACCAGCCTCGCGCGAGGATTTGGGAGAAGCAGCAGCATCTTCTCTTAGTGATGCTTCTGGGGAAGACGCTGGGTTAAGACTGACCTCCACAGGGCCTGGGCTTTGAAAGCAGTAAGTTCAAGGCCAGAGTGGATGGGAAACGGCAAGAGCATTTCAGCCACGAGCGGAGATGCTCCCCCCGCACCCCATCGGGTTCTGCAGGCTCTGTTTCAGCTGTACCCAGAAACTGCTGAGGGCAAGTCATGGACATCCCAACACTAGAACACAGAGGTGTTTTCAGCTAAATGCTCTGAGGCGAAGACAAGGCAGGGGAAGGCTGTCTCCCGGATGGGGCACGCTCGTTTTGAAGCGGTGTGACATCATCTTTTATCACTTCGAGTCAGAGGACCGTATTTAAATTCCTTCTAGAGAGACGCATTCAAAGTAAACTTAGGACAGGTATACTCTATATAAAATAGCGAAACTACCAGGACCTGCTGTATAGCACAGGGGGCTATATTCAATATTTTGTAATAACCTATAATGGAAAAGAATCTGAAAAAACTATATGTATAACTGAATCACATTACTGTACATCTGAAATGCTGTAAATCAACTATACTTCAATAAAAAAAAAAAAAACCCGAGGGGAACTTAGGAACAATTACACAAGTTATTCTTACGTGTTCCACCCCTATGCCCTGAAATCAGATAGGATGTCCCAGAGAGGTGGCTCCTTTGGGGAATCTCCACCTGCAGTCCCAGAATCTGATCTGTCCCAACACTTGAGGTGTAGGGGGCTCACCTGATACCAGGAGCCGGGGACACTGCAGCCCCCGTCCGTGCAGGAGGCCCTGCACGGTGTCCTGCGTGCTGACGCCAGCCTGCTGTGTATCGATGAGATGCTCTTTCTGCTGCTGGAGACCCCTGGGCCTCAGCTCAGCCCTCGGTGAAGGGCATGGCCATGGGAGGCAGCGGGAGGGAGAGAAGAACCAAGCAAAAATACGAAACTCAGTTCCACGATGGAAAGGCGGGGGCGGGCAGTGAGATTGTCAATTTAGCGTGTTCTGTCATCCCTGAGCCCAGCGGGTGCCGCTGGGGAGGGAGGAGAGAGGGGCGCACAAGGGTTCCTGCTTCCCCCGGCTCCACCCTGATGGAGGAAAATATACACAGATGCAGTTGATGTGGAGCAAAAAAGGAAGGAGAGTAAAGAATACTCTGCAATCAAATGTAAGCTCACTAAATTATATCTGAGGGAGAAGAGGAGGGAACAGGGCCGTCCTCTTACTATTAATATAAAGGTCGTTGGTGCAGAGCTGAGGACGCTGCCCCCGCAGGCAGGGGGAGGGGAGGGCAGGGGAGCCGAGACGGGCAGCTCCGTTCTCAGCAAAGAAGGAGCTGGGCTGACGGTGGGCTTGTTGGGAGACCGCCCAGAGCCCTGTGGTGAAACGAGGGGGCTCTGTTCTCTCCATTAGGGGAACGAGGGACCCAACGAGGGGGCAGGTCTGTGGCACCCCACCCGCCCCGCCCAAAAGGCAGGAGCTGCATTCCATTCCCTTTCCAGGGACTGTTCTAGGCTGAACACTCACGGACCAGAATCGAGATCAGGTCTGTGGACAGGATTAGTAGACGTTTTCAGAGATTCCTTGCTCCAAATTCTGTTGAAAAGGACAATCCTAGAAATACGGTAGCTGCTGAAAATGGGTCGAATGACGCATTAGGTTGAATCATGCAAAACTGCTGGCTTCTGACCTACAGAAGTGGCAGTTCCACATGGTCTAACCTGATTCAGAGTCTTGGATCGCTTTGGAAGGCCCACGGCCCATGACGCTCCCCCTGAGCTGGCCTGGCCACAGTCTCACCTATGGCCGCTTCTTCATTTTCAGGCCACAGGCCACTTGCTCACCTGGGCACTCGGCGGCCTGCAGCATGTAGTGCTCTCAGAGCCCTTCAAACAAACGCCACCAAGGAACCACTGAGAGACTGAACCCTTGGCGCCGTTATGTCCCAGCCCCACAATTCAAGGCCTTTACAGATAGGTTTCACATGAGTTTCCTGAGAAGATCTCAGTGGATTTGTAAATATTGCTCATACTAAGTCAAACATCTTAATAAGATACATCTTTCCCTTCTCGAAGGTGTCACCTAGTCCCCCTCCTAACACAGTTCCTACCAGGAAGGCAGAACAGACTGGTGGCTGATGGAGAAGGTGTACTTAGGTGCTACAGCCATAAGGAAGTAATGAGGCCCGTGTCCCGGCCGGGCAGCCAGGGCCACGTCAGGCCTGGGCACAGAGGTACAGAAACAGCAGTACGGCAGCGAGGGCCGGGAGGCAGGCACTGGGATGGCTCTGCAAGGTGACAACAAGATGACACTGTTGACTCTGCCGCCCTAAAAGTGGAGGCGGGAGAGCCATCTAAACAGAAGGAACAGAGCCCTGGCTGTGTCAGGGCCGTCGGGTCCTGGGGAAGGAGACGCCGTGCTCAACGACCCGGACGGCAGGGAGCAGAGTTACCATCCTGACGGCCCTGCCCCACCTCCATCCTGCCAGGAGCCCGCGGCCTCAAAGCCTGTGCGTCAGCCGGCACTGGGCAGGGCCCTGGGTGCACCAGACCCCCAGCTCCAGGATGACTGCGGGGGTGGTTCTCAGAGATCCAATGCTGCCTGCAGGACCCTGGCCAGTTCTCGCCCTCCCTGAGACGTGGCCGCCTCTGTAAATTGGGTGCATCACAGAACCCATCCTTTAGTACACGTGTTATATGTAATACCTATAATGAAAAGGTAGCTAAACAAATGCTGTTCTCCAACAACTGCATTCATATATATTCCCTTTGTCCTTACAGAGTCCTTTTTGTAAAGTGGGGCCTGAAAAATACATCCTTTGGGAAAGAAAGGCATGATACGGGGTCATTTTCCACCGGAAAATACCCCATGTGTGAGCAGGAGGAAGGGGATTACTTTTATGAAGCCAGCGTCCTTGCAGACCCTGCTGCACTGGTAGCTTTTATGGACCATTGCACTGACCCTCCCTTTTCACAGATGTGGCAACTGAGCCAGGACACATGACCTGGCGTGGCTCAAGCCCCTCTCCCAATTTACAATTTAGAGGCCTGACTACCATTGGATTACGAAGCGCTGAAAGCACTGCAGAGCTGGCACTCGCCCTTAAGCAATCCTGAGAACTCTTTATCATTAGGTGCCCCTGGCCAGACTAGATGCCCGACTGGAAACATTTTTCTCCTTTCTGTTTTCTAATGATAGAGACTGACCTGGGTGGGGGATTAACCCACAGAAAAGCTACCAGCCACAGTTAAAGTCCCTCTGAATCAACAGCCACACGCACGGCTTCGGAGCAACGCGACACAGGTAATTTAATTTCATAAAAGGATCTTTCCAGAGTTTGTTTTTTTCCTCCCAGCGTATTGAAATGTACACATCATGAGTACAAAGTACAAGGCACCGTCAGGCTGTAATTTTACTTCTGCACATATTTAACGTGCTGCTGGGGACGAACCATTTCATGGTTCCTGTGCTTTAGCAAATGAAATAAATCAATGTGTTAAGAGAGAGTGATTTTTTTTTTTTCTTGCCATTTGGGGGAAGTGCTCTTTACTTGTCTATTAACATGAACTTAATGAACCGTTTCACATTCACAACCCCTTAGAAAGGTCGTAATGCTTATTTCTTAATTAAATTTTTTGAAGTCCAATAATGCTAATTTTCTTTTATACCTCCGTGCAGGGAGCAGTGCCTTAAAGAAATTACTGAGGATAAACAACAGCACAGAATGAGGACTATTTCAGTTGGTTAAACATAGATGCTCGTAGGGCTCTATAAAGGAAGATAAAGAGAAACGACCAGCAGTTTATTAAGGATAATCAAAGAACCAGGGATTTGGGGTTGCCATGGAATTCGGACCTAAATAAAGTTTATCATTTGGCGATGGCTTGGCGTGAGACTTGCAAACAGGCAGCATCATCAAGCCAACATGCCTTAAGAAACAGGGGTCACTCAGGATGTAAGTTCCTTTCCAGAATTCCTCCTACATGTTGATGCTGAAACTCGCCAGCCTGGGTTGAAAGGCTGAGGCTCCCTATGAGGCAGAGACAGGTACTTGAGGCTCACTGCTGCCTTGTTCTCAACGGTCTGATTTTTTTTCCGTCCTAATTACAGCAGACAGCATCGCAGCTTTGTCAGCGTTACCTGCTCTCAATAGAGGCGCTCTCAGGCCCCTGGTCGCCGAGCCGGGAAGAAAGCAGGCTCCCCAGTTGGCAGGAGTCTTGGATCCTCGCCCCCAGCCACACTGTGCAATCACACTGTTTATTCCACTGTAACAATCAGACGGCGCGGACAGAGCACCTGGTCCTCCAGGCTGGCCCTCCCTTGACAGCTGACGGGCAACCTCCCTGCCAGGTGGTCGTGCTTCAATGACACGAGCTGGCCATTCTAGGGTTAACGAGGACCCACTTTCTTCAGAACGCCCCGGGAAAATCAGTTATTCATAAAGGACACTATGCCTTTTGTTGATCGCTGAACAATGTTGCTGAAAACCCATTAAATTAAATTCTCTTTATTGGACTGAATAATGCAATAGCGATAGCCCCAGTGAGAAGTTTGCCCGTTTATTTACCAAATTTCTGAATAATTTATACATGGATCCTGGCTCTTTTTACTGAGTGGCCAAATGCTTCTTCGGGACAGAACAGTGTAGCTTTGCCTTCATTTTAATGTGGGTTAATGCTCACTCGCAAATAAAAAACAAACAAAAGCAGAATTTGAGTGGCCAGAGAATGAAGTCTCTCTCATTTTAACAGAGAATTCACATTCCCCTTTTTTTTTTGCAGGAGGACTTTCATATATATTGGCATGAATTTACATCAGATGCTTTTTCTTTCTTTTTCTTTTTTTTGGGTCTCTCATATGATCACCGTTTCCATGATAGAAAACGGAAGAGAAGGAAACAAGAGTAGGACGTGTGAAGGGTCGAGAATCTCTAAGTTGGGGAAGGGCTTAGGTGGGAGGTGGTCCTGGGGAGGTGAGTGTGGGTGGAATTTGATGGTGGCTTGGACGTCCCCTCCCGCCCCACCTAGAGCTGCTTGCGGAGGCCTCAGTGGGCAGCGGCGGGCAGCGGCGGGTCACAGTGGGACGGCGGTAGAAAGGAGCCCCCTCCCCTCCTCCCCCTCTGTTTCTCCCCTCCAGGGGTTGACAGGGGTGGGGTTCCCCGAAGGGGCCGTCTCTTCCCTTCCCGAGCAGGCTTTAGTGTCCTATGGTTAGATGTCCAGGCCGGTCTCACGGATTGAATGTACAGACAAAGCTTAAAGTGGAGGGAACATAAGGGAAACAAAGGTGAACAGAGATCCAACAGTTGGTTAAATAACCTTGTCCTAAGGATTTAGCCTTAGCTGTTTGGGAGGTTGTTTTAAAACAGAATTTTTTCTTTTTAAATTTGGAGGTAGCATTAACAAAAACATCACAGAAAGTTAGATTATCCTAAAGTACACATTGATTATCAAAAAGAACATACAAATTTCTACTGGATTTCACTTTCATTTAAGGAAAACAACCCTGCCTTTTCTCAGAGATGAAGGAGAAGGTCTAAGCAAATTTAAACAAATTTAGGAAGACAGGTGCCAATCTTAGTTGATAGGCAAAGTCAAAGTCCCGCGTGTGAGTAGTTTCAGCAATTAGCGACAGTGCACTTGGGGAGCTGAAGACGGGGGTGCGCACGGGGGCTAAGACTATGGATTCCTCTCCGCCAACGGCCCACAGGCTCAGCCAATCCACCCCAACACCCTCTGCAGCAACCCCACTGAGTCGTGACTGACTGTGTCCCCACACCCCAAGGTCTCGCCGAGGGTAGCTGCCCAGAGGATGTTTTGCGGGAGCTGCCCAACCCCCGGCATCTCCACCCTGCTCCCCTGGTCTTGGCCTGACCCGGGCTGGGAGCACACGCTCCGGCCCCTGGGCCCCATCATGCAACCACTTCACTAGTTTCCTCTGCAGTAAAACCTCAAAGGCAAAACCAAACTGGAACCCAGGGGGAATGCCAGAACAAAGCCAGCACCAGAGAGCAACTTTCTGCTTTGTGGCTGCTGAAACACCAAGAGCCCTGACTACAATCGGACGTTGAGAAATAAATGTTTTAGTTTTGCTTCCTGATCATTTTCGATAAGCGCTTTGGCTTTGCCTTGGCATTTATCTTCCCGAGGCAGCCTGCTGCCTGGTCACAGTGTACGGCTCTCATGACATTATCTCTGAATTATGAGACCCACCTGGAATGAGGCTCCCACACAAAGGTATGAGGATGTGTCGGTGACAAGCAGACGCTCTTTTGCAGCTCAAAAACAATGGCTGACACTTCTGCGTGAATAGACAGAAAGCGCATCAAAGGCAGCCTTTTATGGAGAAAAACTGTGTGATGCCCACTTTAATCTCTCTGAAAAATCTATGCACAAACTGAACCCAACTTCATTTTTCACATAAATGCTGAGGCTTGATACAAGGACATTTCTTCCTTTGCAGTTAAAAGATGAGGTGACAAAGACACGCTAGTATAGCCTTTGCCCTTTTTAAAGCTATTTCAATGGGCCAGGACACTTCACCACTGATGCAAGGGCAGGGACTTGACAATAGCTGCATTTGAAGGCTTCTGACTAAAACCAGTCATTGTTAGAGATTAAAGAAAGGCATTAAGATCTACATTTTCCTTAAAGCTGCATACTTTTTATACCTTAACCCTTTGATCAATTGTCAAAGGTCTGAAAAGGTGAGATGGTGATATCGCAAGGGCTTACACAATTACAGTGGCACAGGGAGGTGATCTGAAGGGGATTAGACTGGACCCCTGGGTGAGGAAGGGTGCAGAAGCACCTTTCTGGGCAGGGATGGGGAGTCAGTTCTCCAGCAAGCAGATGCCTAGAACTGAGGCCACCCAGGCAGTGAGTCTTCCAATGCTGCATTATTTTGGGGCGACTAGGAAAGGGTGTCTCCGGATGCCTCCTGCCCTCCACCTTCCTCTCCTTGTGCCTCTGGGTCCCTCTCCAGCCTCGGGTGCCCCAGACCAGGGGCCTAGTTGTGAAGCTGGTGCTGTTTGCCCTTCACGGTTTCCAGCCACTTTCCCGGCGTCCCTGCCTCCCGGCCGGGCTGCTACTCTGAGTCCCACTGCGGGGCATCCTCGTGCAGTGGAGTCTCTCTCTGTGGTCACACTGCCCGTGCCGCGGGTCTGCCCCCACCACTCAGCCAGCCGCGTGCTCCACAGCACGGCAGCCACCGCTTCGGGCCTCGGGTTCCTCGTGGGTGAGGAGTGAATGCAGCGGTCCCATTGGAGGAGTGAGTCCAGCACCCAGCACAAACTGAGCCCTGAGCCCCAAAGAGATGCGGGCGGGGAGCTTCCTGACTCTAACCCCCACGGGCAGCACAGGTCTTCCCTCCCATTCCTCAGGCATCCGTGAACTCCTGAGAAGGGTGCTGCCTGAGGCCTGGCTGTGCATTACAATCACCTGGGCATTGATTAATCCCCACTCCAAGCCCAGGGAACCAGAGCAGGTCCTGGGCATCAGGGGAGCGGGTCCTGGGCATCAGGGTATGTTGCAATTCTCCCGGCGGGTCTAGGGTTGAGAACCGTGGCTAAGGGCAATGCAGATGAGCATTTGCCCTGAGCCCTTCTCTGGCACAGGTTATAGGACCGGAGGGCAGGACCTCCAGGGGCCTGGGAGCTGGGCCCCGAGAGGCCTGCAAGCAAGCAAGTTTCTTATCTTTCAGATAATGCAAATTCATGGCTTGTGTTTACTTTAAGAAAAAGTGTTGTGATTGATTAACCACCAAGTCCTGCTGCTGGTCTGCAAAGGCAGCTTAGCTTCTCGCTGGACTTGCCTGCACCCTGGCTCGCCGCCGCCGGGTTCCCAACTGGAGACATTCTAACATGACGTCGGCCTATCCCAGGAGTGTCTGAGTCTTGAAAGGAGATTCCTAAAGGCAGAGAAGGCTTCATGCCCACAGGGCTGAAGTCAGGATGGCGGGAGGGCAGAGGTCAGGACAAATCTATTGGTCCCAGGTTGGCTCCGGGTATGAGGGCCGCTGAGTGAGGTTCACTGAGCCACTGTACTCGGAAGCTCAGGGGAGCCTTTAACCTCATTCTGGCTTTGGCTCAGCTTGTGGCCTTGCCAGGCGAACATCTCCCGGAAAGGACTGCTCCTGCAATATCTTATTTTAAAAACAAACCAAAAGCAGAAAAGCCCAATCACCTCCTCCCTGCCACCCTAGACAAGGCCATCTTCCCCAGGGCCACCTGGCCGGGATGATCTCCAAAGTGCCTCCCCTGCCTAGCACCAAACACTCGCATGACCTTGAACTGTCAAACAGGCCTTAAGACGCACAGTTCGAGTGATCTTAATTATAAACAGACTTTATCAGCTTGTCCAATGTGTTTACCCTTCTGAGAACCAGCCTGTAAAGAAGTATACTCTTAAGAAGAAAAGTAGCAAAACCCAGCAACTGCTCTGAAAGCACTCTAAGATCTGAATTTGTAAGCATTTCCTGAAAAGCTGAAATCACAACCTAGCCAATGCTAACACAGTCGCTAGCATGCAACAATGCCTGCCTGTTTTGAAAAAAACATTCATGACTGAATTTATAAATACAGTCGATTTTCTTCTTAGAGCCAAAAACATCACTTCCTCTGCTGGATGACCTTTTCCTCTCGTTCTAACAGAAGCCGCGGTCAGCAACATTTTTTATTCTTACTGAACTACCTGTTCTTTATAGAGATCAAAACTGTGACCTCCTTGGATTGTCGAGTGAATGTATATGCTTCTAGTTAGTAGGTGTGTACAGTTAAAAACTGAAAGTTATAAAACAGAAAAATTTGGGATTTGTCTCCTCTCAATTTCTCCACGTTGAGAGTTTCACTTAAAAACAAGTGAAAATCATTTAGAGAAACAGAAGACAATTCTAAATGAATTCTACATTAGTTAAACACATAGGGTGGCAGGTTATCAACCTTTTTTTGGAAAGCATCACATCTTCTGACAGTGAGAGATGCACATTTCAACCCAGGTTTTGAAATTAATGAGACGGGGGAGAGGAGGGGCAGGAGGGAGGGGAGAGAGAAGGGAGAGCAGCGGCATCGACAGTTACAGCGCCGTGAGGTCACAAGACCACTGTGGAAACTACCTGAATTCATGCAGCAAGGAGCAAGGCTGCGTTGTGCCCCAGGTGACACAGAACGCAGCTGACGTGGGCTGCCATGGGTACAGTGCAGAGGCCAAACATGTCACAGTGCCCGATGGTTTTATGTATAAATGATAACGTGACTTATTAGACTGGACTTATAGGTCCTGGGACTTCAAAACGTCTGGGCCAGGATGGGGTTGGGAACACTGGGTAACCTCCCTGGAGTAACAAGTCACCGATCAGCTGGGCTGGCTGTGCTCAACTGCTCACTCTGGGGCTGAATCCTGCTCTGAAGCCCTCTGGCTGCCACGGTTCTGCTGGACTTTGGTTCGATGGCCCATTTGCCATGATTCGAAATCCACTTAAACTGGTCTCCCAGCTGACTGGCAGGCATAGTATTTTAATGATCTCACTCGTAGATTTTTAATATTTTTACTAAAAATTGCGTATAAAGCAGAGGTACTTTTTTCCCTTTACAATTTTGATGGCAATGATATACAGGTGGTTTGAGTCCCCATTTTATGGGCTGGTAAATGAAGGAGGACTATCTACTGCCCAGCACCAGAAGGGGGTTAGCTGTCGGGGTCTTTGTCAGTCTTGAGAGTTCGCTAACCCGGCAGATCATTCGAAAGTGTCCCAGGTGAAGACGTATTTCATCTGTAAACTGATTTTTAAAGCCCTTATCACACAACAGGGTTGGAGGCACTGCATACAACAACAATAATGAAACACCATTCATTGGGCACAGGGCCCCCCAAAACCAGCCACACAAATAGAAGGTTAAAGGAAAATGATGGTTTCAGAGAGAGAGACCAAGAAGGTTCAAGATGTAGCTACCTCAACAGCTGGGGGTTCCAGGAACGAGCAGCCTCTCAGACACGGCCCTGGGCTCCGGGAGGTGTCCTGGCAGGTGGTCAAACCCTCCTCACAGCCCCCTGCGCACACGGAATTCTCTGCACAGTTAATGGAGTTGATGTTCATGTGTAATACACGTTTTGGGAATCAAAAAATCAGGTCGAATTGTTTGACAATGCCTTTTTTCACTAGGCCAAAAAAAGTCACAGGTCAACAATTTCATGTATTTCAACCCAATTTAAAATAAGGTGTGGAGCTCACCTTGCAACCTGTCTCTTTGTCATCATGCAGCTATTTTCCCAGGTACCTTTAGAGAGACCAGGCGGGATGGTTCTGGATGTGGCCACGTGGACAGGGCCTCAGGGCCTACCCCAAGCCCTGTCAAGGACATCGCCAAGGAGGGTGCCATGCTCCCAACCACATATTGCTCAACGGACGCTGGGGGAGGGAGAGCCAAGTGCGCCCCCTTCTGGATAATAATCCCACTTCATCTACACGCGAGCGTTTCCCATTCTAGCTGCCTTGGTCCCACGTGCTCTTGCAGCTCTTTAATCCCTTTTGCTTTTATGCTCATGTACAGGGGTACTTAGTTTTGAACAACTTTAACATTGATTTTCAAATTTATTAACTTTATAATGATTAAGTGAGAACACAAATATAGTTTTCCCTCTAATTCTGGTGGAGGTAGGTAAAAATGCTTTTTTGAAGAAATAAATCTTCAGACATATTTTTTGCCATTATAGGAATAGGAGCTAATACTGTAAAGAAGAAAACTGAATACAGTATGAATGTGAGACTCTCATATTTCAGGATGGAAAGAAATTCTAGGATTTGAGGGCTCTTGACAGGGTAGAACGGAGTTTAATCCCTACATTAAATAGACTTTAAGAAATGGCACACAAATCACAGGTATGGTTTTAATTTTTTTATAAATTTATTTATTTTATTTTTGGCTGCGTTTGGTCTTCGTTGCTGCATGCGGGCTTTCTCTAGTTGCAGAGAGCAGGGACTACTCTTCGTTGCAGTGCGTGGGCTTCTCATCGTGGTGGCTTCTCTTGTTGCAGAGCACGGGCTCTAGGCACGTGGTCTTCAGTAGTTGTGGCGCACGGGCTTCAGCAGTTGTGGCTCACAGGCTCTAGAGCGCAGGCTCAGTAGTTGTGGCTCACGGGCTTAGTTGCTCCGCGGCATGTGGGATCTTCCTGGACCAGGGCTCGAACCCGTGTCCCCTGCGTTAGCAGGCGGATTCTTTTCTTTTTTTTTTTTTTCTGCGGTACACGGGCCTCTCACTGCTGTGGCCTCTCCCGCTGTGGAGCACAGGCTCCGGACACGTAGGGTCAGCGGCCATGGCTCACGGGCCCAGCCACTCCGCGGCATGTGGGATCTTCCCGGACCGGGGCACGAACCCGTGTCCCCTGCATCGGCAGGCGGACTCTCAACCACTGCGCCACCAGGGAAGCCCTCAGGCGGACTCTTAACCACTGCGCCAGCAGGCAGTCCACAGGTATGTATTTTTTTGTTTTTTAAACCAAGATTAAACCCCAGGTCTTAGTTTGTAAAAGATGTTTTAAATAAATGAACATAGCTAGGTTCATACCTTCTGTTGTATTTATCAAATTTATCAGGTCTTTGAATAGGTGCTCACAAAACACCTCTAAATCCAGACAGAATTTTATAATATACTAAAAATAAAAGGTAATGAATTATTTGGGTTTTTTTGAAGAGTTTTTGATGTGGACCATTTTTAAAGTCTTTATTGAATTTGTTACAATATTGCTTCTGTTTTATGTTTTGTTTTTTTTGGCCACAAGGCATGTGGGATCTTAGCTCCTGACAAGGGATTGAACCTGCACCCCCTGCATTGGAAGGCGAAGTCTTAACCACTGGACCGCCAGGGAAGTCTCAAGGTAATGAAGTTTTAAAAATGTTTTACTTGAGTCTTACCATTTTCCCAGAAGAAGTGGATTCAGGTGTTATTCTGTTACTTTTAATAAAATCTATGCTACAAAGTTTCTTAGGCAATTCCATAAAACAGAGATACTGGAAAACAGTATTGTCATTTTTGGTATTTGGGCATGTCTCTAACTTTAATCTCAGAAGGGGAAATCTCAAACTAACAAGTATATTTTCACTGCACTGAAAGGAAATAGAGCTTTTATGTGTGTTTTTTTACTCTCACCGAAGAGCAAGAAACTATACAAATTGATTAATAATTTACTTACTCAAAAAGCGATCTGCCTTTGGGTTTATGAATATATAATGAAAGAAAAAGTAAATGTGCTTTCAAATCCAGACTAACAGAAGTGAGTGAGTCCACAGCCAGCACCAAGCACGGCGGGCTTTCTAGAATCTCACCAGGGGAACCTGGAACGTAGGTCCCATTCAACAACCTGAGAAGACAGAGAGCTTTTCACAGGCAATGAGCACGTGACGAAGTTCATTAATTAAACAGTGCGGGTGGAGCAGATGGATGCTACCTACGCTCCAACGACGCTAAATTGGGACAGAGGTTTGTAGTCCTTAATGAGGCTCCATAAAATGAATGATTACATAGGAATCACAAGTAAACAAGCCTGCCCAAGCGCTGGATTATCAGGCAACAAGTCCTGCAACATGGTAACGAGAAGACCAGTGTGAGCGCAAGTATCTGATACACAAAACCTCTGAGGTCGTTCAAGCCCAGCTTGTCCCTGGAGGCTGAGGAAAGCAGTCTGGTCTACAAAGGGTTAAGCACGAAATGACAGTGGTGCAATACTACGAAAACGCCTGGTCGTGGAAATGAAGGGAACAGAACACTTTTTGTCACATATTCAGTGCATTACTGAGAATGAGACACTCAAGTTTCCTTTTATCTTTACAGAAAAACACAGATGCAAAATGTCAGGTGCTTGGGCTAGCAGCTATCCAGAAAATGTGGGCATTAAGATGATCTTTTTAATGATACTTTTTTCCATATCACTGATTCTTTACTTTTTCAGCTATGTCAAACTCTCAACTTTGTTTTTTCCTTTTAGGGCTCTAATTAGTCTTTGCTGCACATGGACTTGTGTATCATTCAAAAGATATTTGTTGGAATCATGGGTAGAATAGAAATTATTTTCATGGGAAAAATTTGCTCTAAATATATTGTTACTGTCTGGGACATAACATTTTGAAACTAAGAATATATTTCTTTAGAATGATCTACAGTATTATGTTTTCCAATGTAGACAATATAATCTCATTAACAGAAACTGAAAACTATACATTATAGTGCAGCTGTAGAGGTCACAGTAGTTAACGGGGACCCCTGCTTCTGTCACCACGGCCCCCACTGGGATGCCCCATGTCATGGTGCTGATTTTCTCCTTCTCAGGACACATGACCTTTAGTGCAAATTAAAACCTATTTTGGAAAGAGGTAGAATATAAATAGAGTCAACATATAGAAATAAATGTCTTGCTTGCAAGACCCAATATCACCTTGATAGAACTGTGTTCTCAATCATTTATCAAGGCAAAAGCACAATAAGTCATGCCAATCAGGTCCTTGTTTTGAGCTAGACTCTGTTGTGAGACAGGTCACTGAGGATATGTACACTTAATGTTTTCTTTGCTTTTTAATTTGGAAGCCACATGTACTTAGGTACAAGGGATGTACATATGGTATCAGAATGGGTCCATTCGAATTTATGATAGTTTTGTTGTCATCTTTATTCCATAAAATCAAGATTTAAAGGGCTAAGACCTCTTGTTAACCATAATGATGAAATAGGCTAAAACTAGTGGGACTGCTTCGCTTTTTAAAAGCGATATACTTTCCCCCCAAGTTTTACTGAGAAATAATTGGTATACATCACGGTACAAGTTTAAGGCACAGTGTGACAGTTTGATTTACATGTATTGTGAAATGATTATCACAAAGGTCCAGCTAACATCCATCTTTTTATATAGATAAAAGAAAAAGAAAAAAAGGAAAAGAAAAAAGGAAAAAAAATTCTCCTTGTGATGAGAGCTTTTAAGATTTACTCTCTTAGCAACTTTCAAATATACAACATAATATTTTTAACTATAGTCACCATGCTGTACACTACATCCCTGGAACTTATTTATCTCATAACTGAAAGTTTGTTCCTTTGACCACCTTCCTCCAATTCCCCCTCCGCCCACGCCCTGCCTTTGTTAATAAGTCTGATTTCTTTTTGTACGAGTTTTTTTTTTCTTTTTTTTTTTAAGATTCCACCTGAAAGTGAGATCATATAGTATTTGTCTTTCTCTATCCAACTTATTTCACTTAGCATAATGCCTTCAAAGTCCACCCGTGTTGTCACAAATGGTAGAATTTTTTTGTTTTTAAAAGGCTGAGTAGGACTTCCCTGGTGACGCAGTGGTTAAGAATCTGCCTGCCAACGCAGGGGACACGGGTTTGAGCCCTGGCCAGGAAGAGCCCACATGCTGCGGAGCAACTAAGCCCATGCACCACAACTACTGAGTCTGCGCTCTAGAGCCTACGAGCCACAATACCTGAGCCTGCGTGCCACAACTACTGCAGCCCGCACGCCTAGAGCCCATGCTCCGCAACAAGAGAAGCCACCGCAATGAGAAGCTTGTGCACCGCAGCAAAGAGTAGCCCCCGCTCACTGCAACTAGAGAAAGCCCGCGTGCAGCAACGAAGACCCAACGCAGCCAAAATAAAATAAATAAATAAATAAATAAAATAAATTTAAAACAAATATTAAAAAAAAGGCTGAGTAACATTCCACTGTGTGTGTATACAGATATGCCACCACTTCTTTATCCACTCATCCATCAATGGACACTTGGGTTGTTTCCATGCCTTGGCTGTTGTGAATAATGCTGCTATAAACATGGGGGTACATGTATCTTTTTGAGTTAGGGCTTTTATTTCCTTTGGATGTATTCCCAGAAGGAGAATTGCTAGATGATACGGTAGTTCTATTTTTAATTTTTTGAAGATCAAAGCTACATAATTTTGATGGCCTCTTGTTCTTAGGTCAAAAGTGTGGACCACTGAGAAACAGCAGGGAGGCCTCAGAGTCAGGCTGGTCTGGGCTCCCATCCTGGCCCTGCCCAGGCTCTGGGGCCTTTGCCAAGACTCCTGCATCTCCAGCTTCACTCTCTCCATCTGTGTGGCTGGATGAACACAGCCCTATTCTGCAGGGCTGTCACTAAGAGCGGAACAGTGGACCAATGGTCCTCATCTTATGCACCTTTGATCAGGCTGTGCTTCTGCACATTACCTACCGCTGTCCCAAACTGCCCTCTGGTTCTGCATATGCTTCTGGTCCCTCAGCTGATGGGAGAACATTTTATTGGTCACCTGCAGATACAAACTACTGACCAACAGTTCAGTCTTAGCAGTGTCCCTGTTTCTATGCCTATGCAATTATTTGGATATTCCATTGCACTGCACCCACATTTCATAAAAATGAGTGGAAACAGGAAAAAAACTGAAGTACTGGCACTATTAATGACAGACATAGCTCTCAAACTCCAGGCAGTAGAAACAAAACTGGAAATCCTTTCTTTGGTAAACTCAAGGGAAATATTTTTAAAACTTCAGTACCTGTTTAGTTTTAATTTCACTGTCATGGTGAATTTTGAGTGTCTAATGAATTTTTGGGTTCACAGAATACACACCAGCTCATTTCCAACGGTGAGGGCAAGAATGCTAGAAACACGCTAGAAAAACCACATCAAATACTAAGATCTAGAAAGCGAAGCACATTTAGGAAGTTTAGATATTCTGTTTCATTTTCTGAAAACAGAATGCCTTTTGTAGGAAGTCAGATGCACATCTGAATTCCCATCTGTAGAAAAGAAAGCACCAATTTTGGATTTCAAAATATAATCAAAAGGAACTATTAATAAAGAGAATACGAGTCTCCAGTCCCCTCCCCCGAAGAAATCTTTTGGGGCTGCAAAAAGTAATCAATTAAAAAAAATCTGTATTATCCTCCTAGGGTGAAGTTCCTTTAAAAATTCATGCATTCGCCAAATTCTGATTGCAAAGGCTCTCAGGTGCCAGACTGACTACAAAACACTCAGTGATTCAGTCCAGAATTAGAAACTGTCTAATCATTTCTGTTGGCCATTCTTGACTCTGAAATGTTTAAATAAAATGTTCCATGAAGGATTATTTGTAAAAGAACCAATATTTTGATCATGAATTCGAAGGGGGTCCTGATTGTATAAATGCAAATAACTTCCTTATTTTAGTACATAAAATCTCAGATTACATTTAGACATCTATTAGCACAACTGATCCTAAATAATTTAGTAGGAACATTTTTTAGACTAGCCCCACATATTTACATGATAGTTTGAAAAACCGTTCTAATGTAAATTTACAAGCTAAATTTGTTTTGGTAGAATTTGATTATTTAAATGAGCTGGGCATTTTGTACCCTAGGGACCGCAACACCGTATTCGACAAAAGAACCAACATTCTCTTGTGACTTAGAGACATTCTAATGTGGAACGCTCCATACACAGGGTCGATACAGGATCGGCCGTAGTTTCTATGGAACTTTTAAACAAGAAAGTTAATTTAGAAACAGTTTCTAGTGTTCTACCAATATGGTGCCTTCGGACTGGTTTTCTAATAAACAGCTTAAAAAAAAATCAATCAACCAAACTGTTAGACTCTTCCATTGTGAGAAAGGAACAAAATTTAAGCTTAAAAATTCCCTTTCTCTGGAGGAAAGAAAAAAGGTCCAGAAATATAAAATTAACCTCAACCCAAAGCAAAGCAAGACATTCAGATGCTTTCAGTAAGTGTAACACATTTTACATAGCGGTCCAGAAGCCACCTTTCTAGAGCTTTGCAACTGAAGACTTTTTAGCCGCAGGGGTTAAAAGCGTGGGTGTGGAAGTCAGCTTTTGTCTGAAAAATTAGCAATGCTATGAGTCATCGTGCATTAGCAGCAGAAGAGTTGTGCATCTTGTACGAATCCAGACACCATATGCCATGCGAAGGCCTATTACTTTATTCGGTGCCACCGCTGACAGGCAGCCACGTGGGTATCCCCAGTGGAAAGGCTGTCTCCTCCGGCGGCGAGGACAGGGACCCAGTGAGCTGAACACATCCAACATTGTGCGGAGCAGCAGAACAGCTGGTAAGCCAGCCAGCTCCACGGCCGGCCGCGCGCGGATGCTAATGAGCCTGGCCTGGCGACAATGCCGGCCTTCAGAGGGGCGACAGCGGCGTCCTGTGTCTCCACAACAGCCTCGAGAGCGGGTCTGCTCTCTCATGCCTTCAGTCTCATTAAAACATAATCCTGGTGTTTGTGGTTTATCAAAATCAGTTGTAAGTCGCAGCTTAGAAATCCACCCAACGCACCCGACGTGCTCTACAAAGTTGCACTGAAATGTCTGCATGATTCCACGGGCATCTTTAGGGACCGCGGGGAGTGGCGGCAGCCACTGTGGGGTCCAGGTCCTAGCTCACCACTAACACAACTGCGTGGCCTCGGGCGTGTTAGTTAACTTCTCTGGGCCTCGGTGCCCTCAACTACATTTTCAAATAAAATCAGATACGTAACAGGCTTTACTAAATAAGACACTGTACTATGTTTGCATAATGCACTAAAGCAGGATGATAACCGTACCTTCCGCACAGCATTGCTGTAAGGACCAAATGATGGTACATATGTGTGACGTTGGTAGTGCCTGGGACAGAGCAAGGCGGGGGAGCTCTTCCTGGAACCAAGGCGGCAGTTGCTTCCCCTCCTAGCTGTGTTTTTCCCGATGTCTAATGCAGCAGCGCATCCCGTTATCAGGGGTTGGAAGGCAACTGGCAGACGCGGCAAGATGGGTTGGCAGTGAAGAGGGGAGTAGGGGTGGAGCCCTGGGGACCCCGTGTGATGACTGGTGGTGGGTGGGTATGTGCTCCCAGTGGCATGTGGGGTCCCCAGACCACTAAGTTCCCTGAAGGTTCCAGGTTTCCTAAAAGCTCAGTTCTGCTGGAGGCATTTACTCCTTCCTTTGATCAAGTCCCCTGACTCCTAGTCGCCCACCAAATGCCAGGTGCAAGGCCCCTCCTAGGGATGCCTTCCACTTTGGGCTCCGGGCTGAATTCCGGCAGAGCCATTAGGAAGCTATACCCCTCTCTTCCCTGATGTTTTCCACACTCATCAAGGAGCCGTGAGGGTGGGTCCTGGTACCCTGCCTTCCACTTGTGACCTTCAGCAAGAGCACAGGAAATGGCCAACAGATATTTTGTTGAACGAGTAAACTGATGAAAACAACTGCGTTTTAGACTTGTCATGTTCAGACTTGGGGCCTGGGAGTGTGAATGAGATGCTCAGAATCTGCTGATCACTTTTTCAGCAAGATTTTTTTTTTTTAAAAGCTCTTAAGTAAAAGACATTTAATGGACAGATCAGCTCCAGCAGCAAATGCACTTCCGTCTCTATTTCCTAGGGTTGGGGGTGTGTAAATACGATGAGGGAACTGCCTGGTACTCAGAGCAAACCTGGTTTCCCCCGAGTCTTCCTGCAAGTCACCCAGCTCAGGGGGTCTCCCAAGGTGACGTCGGTACTTTCTGAAAAATAGAAAGCACGCGTTTGCCCATGGCGTGCAGATCTGTGACAAGACCTGCCGCAGAGTTTCAGGGGCTATAAAGACTGAAACAAGGATTCATGCCAGGAGAGTTAAATTTAAGGAAGTACAGTGATAAATATCCTAGGGAACTCTGTGTGAAATACGGTGTGGAACTCATTGATGAGTTCAAGCATGTTTTAACTTGGAAAGCTGCATTCCTGGAGGAAGTCTCTGTCCTCTCTGAGTGGCAGCAGCAGCAGACCCTGGGCTCTGCCCGCCACCGCGGCTACTCCTCGAAGGCGGGGCTGGCACAGCAGCCAGTGCTGTCCCTGGTTCAAATTCGTTATCTCCCGTCTATTTGCTGTCTTTACATCCAGCCCTTAATTTCTGTAGCGTCCAGAACTCCACAGACAAAATCAGGATAACTAGATATGGAAGTGAGGGCTGGAAGGGGCTCTTTCTGACTTCCCGCTGCTTCCGGAGGATGCACAGTCAGCAGCAGGTCAACAGCCAGTCCCCGGGCGGGGGCTCCTGAGGCATCAGTGGTCCTGGAAGAGCCGGGCCTTCAACCCTCAGATTTTCTCTTGGTCACAGCCATTCAGAGATGGGAGTGACACACAATGTTCATTATCTTCTAATGATCTTTTGTGGGAAAGCAGTTGCTGGAATACGAATGCTCTTCACTCACTGGGATTTTAAAGATTAAAAAAAGAAAACTTTAACATTTAAAAAATACCCAGAGGGCTTTCCTGGTGGCGCAGTGGTTAAGAATCTGCCTGCCAATGCAGGGGACACGGGTTTGAGCCCTGGTCTGGGAAGATCCCGCATGCTGCAGAGCAATTAAGCCCGTGAGTCACAACTACTGAGCCTGCGCTCTAGAGCCCGCCAGCCACAACTACTGAGCCCACGTGCCACAACTACTGAAGCCCATGCGCCTAGAGCCTGTGCTGCACAACGAGAAAAGCCACTGTAATGAGAAGCCCACGCACCGCAACGAACAGTAGCCCCCGCTCGCCGTAACTAGAGAAGGCCCGCGCGCAGCAACGAAGACCCAACACAGTCAAAATTAAAAAAAAAAGAAAAGAAAAGAAAAGAAAATCTTTAGCTGTGTTTTTCAAAGGAAAACAAAAAAGAAAAAAAAAATACCCACGATAGAAATAATTACAGCACAAGGCTCAGGACCAGACAACACAGTCCAGGATGCAGTTATGATCCAGAGCAGCAGAGAGAGGGCTGGTAGAGTTTGGGAAGGGGGCGAAATGTGTGTCTGAAATTCACATACACATGCCCCCAGCAGCCCACGACCTTGATAAGCTTCAGCGGAATGCAGATCCATGGGCGAGCGTATACGGAGCGCACATGCCACGTGGAATGTGGTCCTAGGAAGGATGCTGTGAATCTGAGCCACAAGCTGTGGCCTCCACAGTCCCAGGACCATCACCTGAGCGCCTCCTCGCATGACCTGCCGCAGGCTGCCTCTTATTAGAGCTATCGACCCTCTCGCAGAAGGGTCTCGCTGTGCACAAGGAAGGTGAGCGGCAGAGCAGACGGCTCCGGTATTGACCGGCGCAGCCCGGGGCTGCGCTTCCAGACAAAGGTCAGCGCTCCTTCACAGCACCTGGAAGGGTTCCTGTGCTGTGTGCATCGGGGCACACGGAGGGGGGGTGCGGGGAGCCGGGCCAAACGCCAGGGCCTGGGGCCACCTCCTCTCGTGTCGGCTGTCACAGTGCCTCTCAGAGAAGCCGAGGACGCCAAGTAAAATCTTGGGATTTATAAAAAACATGGCAACGGAAGCCTAGGATGGGCATTTGTGCATTCCTTCAAGGCAGACAGACCAGGGCCACAGAGAACTGCCAGAGGCCACGTCCAGAAGCTGTGAGAGCAATGTGCACGTTCCTCGAGAATATCCCTCCAACGTCTGAGAGGTTCGCCAAAGCTAGGAGGACAACTCTTATTAGAAAACACAAAAACCTCTTCCGCACTCCAGGTGGATCTCTCCCCCCATTTAGAGCAGAGCATTTAAAAATTGGCCCAAACTGACATTCTCCTTAAGGGCATCTCAATGATATAAACCGCTTTCAAAATATTTTTGTGAAGACAAACGTCCACAGGCATAAACACATAAAATTATCTAAAAAAGTCAAGTAAAATTATGAAGTACTTCACAACTCGTGATTCTTGGAGGCAATATAAAATTAAATAAAGGATTAACGAGAGCAGATTAAAATGAAAATAAGGAACCCAAAGAAATTATGCTAAAAACAAAATGAACCCTTTAAATGTGTGTTTCTGTGGACAGGAAAGCAGAGTGAACTCAGTTTTATTGCTTTTATGATTAAATTCTTTGGATCAAGAGGTCATTTATAATCATTTATCTCTCTTTGGGATCCATTATAAGTCATTTCCTCCTTGTCAGCATAAAGACATCTAGTGTCATGAAATAGATGGTACTAGAGTCCACTTTCCCCTATTAGAAATTCCTTAAAGTGTTTGCATTTCAGATTTTAATTGATCTAACACCTCCTGAGTTCTTATCAGGTCGGATGCTAGAGACTAAAAGACGAGGAAGATGTGGTCTTTGCCCAGCGTGGGGGGCAGGTGCATCAGGACGCACCCTGGCCCAGGTGGTCAGACCACACTTTCTGTGGAAGCCAGGAGGGGGTGCCCGCTGGCCGCCCCCCTCCCTGCATGGCAGGCTACTGCTGCCCTCGGCAGGTTGACCCTCCTCCCTTGAGTCTGGGCTGGCCTGGGGACTTGCCTTGGCCAACAGCTCTGGGACTTCCAAAGTTAGATGGTGAAAAACCTCGTGTCTTCCCCTGCCTGGGTCTCTGGGAGCCCTGGGCAGCCATGTGTTCAGTCTGGTTGCTGGGAGGTCACTTTGCTGTGAGGCGATCCCAGCTTGCCAAGTGGGGAGGCTGCCAGAGAGCGAGGACGCCTGGCCGGCCCGCAGCTGGTCCAGCGCAGGCACCAGGCCCGTGTGCGAACCACCCAGCTGAGCCCAGCCAGGCCGGCGGACGCGCAAGTTCCCCTCCACTACCACCCTTTCAAGCCTCAGCAGGTGACCTGACTTTATCCCGCAGGCCTCCAAAGCGAGAGGACGGGCTAGGACTTGTATTAAACTCTAAAATTCTGCTAAAATTAAAACATTTTGATCTAAAATTGATAAGGAAATTCAGCTTCACTGCGATTTAACACACGTCCTGAGTGAGGCACTCTTCCTGCCCTGTCATCTGCAGTCAACCGGGTCAGGGCCGGTCCTGAGGGTGAGCTGGGCGGGGCTGAGCCCCGCTCCCTCATTCACCACACTGGGCTGTATCGAGGTTCACACGACCCTCCATGCTGAAGTTTTGATTTTTTTTTTTTTTTTTTGGCCATGCTGCACGGCATGCGGGATCTTAGTTTTCCGACCAGGGGTCGAACCCACGCCCGCTGCAGTGGAAGTGCGGAGTCCTAACCACGGGACCGAAGTCCCCGAAGTTTTGAATTTTATTCTTACAGAGTATCACCCCTCCCATCTAGTGTGTGGAGGCAGGGCAGGAGATGCACATCTTTCGTACCATGTGATGGTTTCATCTTTATCTCCCAGGAAAGTTCTTATAAAAGCTCTTGAACACAAAGATGAATTACTCATCTTTCTTTTTGATGGAAAGACAAATGTTCTAAATTTGGCAACCTTTTCTGTGATGACAAGGGGCTGAATTTATTCATTCAACAATTATTTACGGAACAAAATGTGGATGCTGTGACAGGTGGGGAGGCCACACCCAGGGCTGGTATTCACCTGGAGAGTGCCCGCATGGGTGGCGTCCTGGCCTGCGCCCCACTGGTGCCCTCGAGGTCCCTGAGGTTGGATATTTCAACCCTCGGAAGCTTCAGTGAACACAAAAGGCAAAACCCCTGCCCTCACGTCCAAATGAGTAAAGTGAATTAGTAAATTTACATAGTAAATAGGGGGGTGGAGGTGTGTGCACAGGTGGAGGGGGTCCTGGCACACGGGGAGGCTGAGCCAGTGGACATCTGGAGAACAGCGTTCTCGGCCCAGGGCACTGGGCACTCAGGCCTCGCGGGAGGACTCTGGCCTTGACTCTGAGTGAGGCGGAGCCCCTGGAGAGTGTGGGCAGGGCCGCCACTGTGGTCTGACCCACATTTTAGCAGGCTGGCGGAGTGCAGACCGGGGCAGACGCGGGGCAGAAGCCAGACACAGTCAGGAGGCTGTGCTTGGCACTACAGCCTTAGCTGTTACCTCAGGGAAAAGGGGGAAGTAATTGGAGGCTCCTGAACTGTGACACGCTCTCATTTCTATTTTAGAGGAAAACTCTGGCTGCTGGTGAGTTTTCCAGGGAGACAGGGACTGGCTGTGGCACCAGCCCAGGGGGAGATGAGTGATGAGGACACCCAACCCGGGGTGGGGAGAGGCGGCCGGACTGGGGTCATGTTTTGTGGATTGATTCATTTTATATATACTTCATTCCATACATCCTTACGATAATCTGTCTGTGAGGAATTACTACCCTCATTTTACAGATAAGGAAACTGATCGAGGTAAAGATACTTGTTAAAAGCCAAAGAACTTTCCACTGAAACCGAAACCCGGGGTCTGTGTGAGGCCAGCCCCCAGGCATCACCTGCTAGTTGGAGCACTACCTCAAAAAGACGCACTTGACAATACAGCTGGCCCTGGTAGGAACATCGCTGCTGAGGAGGGAAGAGAATGTCCCCGAAAGAAAGCTTCTTAGTCAGAATCAAGACTTGACCGGGAGGGTCCACTGTGATGCTCAGGGATACTGTCCAACACGAGAGCTAGCAACAGGTTTTAAATGTGTCTTCTCAAAAAAAAAAAAAAGTTTACTCTCCTACTGAGCTGTCATCAGTGGAACTTTGGTTAAACAATTGGTCTAATGACAAACCCACCGAGGAAATTGGGGGACCCCAGTACGTGTACCTCACAGTCGGTCGCTCAAGCAGCTTGGGGACCCCCCAAATCACAGCTGATCTGCCACCCTGTGTACTCTTGACGGCCAAAAGTGCAATAATTGGGGCAAATGAATCCAGGAAAAGGAGTGATTGAAGAGGATGGACGTTTATCTCAGAGGAAGCCAATAAATTAAAAGGAAAGCACATCCCATCCTGATCTGAGCTAAAACCAACAGTTAGAGAAGTCTGAAATTCCACAAAAGGTAGAGCAGTTTATGTGCGGTGTTTATGCACAAATATATAAGCATTTGGGGGACAAAGTTATAGCACAAAAACAGAAATAATCTGTTTTCTTCATTAAGATAATTTAAATGCTGTTTTCTGATGTAGACTTCTGATGTGCACATATGTGGTTATATGCAGAGAATGTTTATCCTGTCAGAGAGGTGTAAATTCTATTTTCCCAAATTAATGAGTAGACAGTATTTCCAAGACATTCGAAAGAGGCTCTCCTTTACTTAAAGGGGTCAAAAATCCTCTGAAAATATTCCTTAAACTTAAAACGAATTTCCATTTCTTCCTCATATTAAAACCTCATATTGATTTCTTGGGAGTATGAATTCAATTTATCTCAGTTCAGTTCCTATCATTTTAAAAATGTGAAGGAAACACACATCCTACTTATTTTCTCCCAGCCAAGCTGAACTCTCCTCAGGAGGAACAGCATGGTGACGACTGTCACCTTCTGGGAGAAAGTTCTGGTTCTTGGGTGTCGAAGGCAGAACACAATGGTGAGTGGCAGAGGCTCCCATCGAGTCTTTGCCTCCTTTAAATTCCACTGAGGATGGCAGTTTGGATGGAGACCCCAAAATCTATTCTGTCCATCTGTTTTATTATTCTTAGAACAACTGTCAAAAGTTGCCCAGGGATCAAGTTGCAAACATACTAATTTGCCTTTGAAAAGTAGGCCCTGGGGGAGTTCTGGAACTCTGCTTATAAATTCAGAATCCCATCAGCGCTCAGGCCTGCTTCCCTTTGTGGAGGTATGAGCCTGCACTTCCAGGCTCACAGCTGCCTCCAAGCCAGGATGTGCCCATAGACTCACATCCCACTTCATAGGCAAATGAAGGCAGAACCAAAGGGACTTGGCATCTTAAGGGCTGGCTTAAGATGACTAGCAGACCCCGTTTTTTAGGAGGCAGCCTCTACATCGATCACGGATGGATTAAGGACGAAAGCTTTGCACTGGAGAGTTTAAACGGGTGGACACAGCAGAGGGGCACGTTTGGTGCCCTTTTACATCCTATGACTGAATTAGGAAGCTCAGAGACTGGAATGAAGCATTAGAAGAAATAAGCTGAAGAAAGAGAAATATCATAAACCACTAAATACTGTATAGTTTCATTTCTGTGATTCTGATGAAAATGATGAGAAGGTCATTTGGACATCTGTGATACGAGACGTGTGTCTGTAAGTAATAACGAGCAATGTCCATGGAGGTGTCACGTTAAAATACTGTGGCCTTTTTGAACTGAGGCAGCTGTGTATTTCTCAAGTTAAAGGCATGTGCAAAATACAACACAGAGTCCATCATGATCACGGTGGAGGAGGGAGTGGTGCAGGCAGTGGCACTGATCCTCAGAGCTTCCACCTCCCCCCACTGGCCCCAGGGGTCTCTGTCAAGCCTCAGGGAATAAAGTCAAAAGGCTTTCAAAGCACAGGACCCCAGAAACATTCGAAGCACAGCATTCAAAGTACTCATTTTAGGGACTTTCCCGGTGGCGCAGTGGTTAAGAATCTGCCCACCAATGCTAAGGACACGGGTTCGATCCCTGGTCTGGGAAGATCCCACATGCCGCGAAGCAACTAAGCCCGTGCGCCACAACTACTGAGCCTGTGCTCTACTAGAGCCTGTGAGCCACAACTACTGAGCCCACCGGCCACAACTACTGAAGCCCGTGTGCCACAACTACTGAAGCCCGCGTGCCTAGAGCCCATGCTCCGTAACAAGAGAAGCCACCACAACGAGAAGCTTGCACACTGCAATGAAGAGTAGCCCCTGTTTGCGGCAACCAGAGGAAGCCCGTGCACAGCAATGGGGACGCAATGCAGACATAAATAAATAAATAAATTTATTTATTTATTTTAAAAAAACAAAGTACTCATTCCACAGAGTGAACTAGAAAGGACACCGTTTCAAGGCTCACATGATGGCATTTAGGTTGTTCTCACCCACAGATTACCAAAGGACTATCCCCCTTTGATTAAAAAATTTACTGGAGTGTGTTGCAAATTACTCCAGCGCTGAAACCTGCTGGGACCTCGCTGCAGACACTAAGGCAGACGGGCCCAGAAGGGGTCACCATTTGGACTTGCTGCTCTGTCCTTCTTCGGCTTTGCACAATCTCTTATTATAACAAGACACGTGTTATTATCCTTTGTGGAGATGTAAATAACAGAAAGTCTCACTTTCGAATATATTGCTTACAACTGCAGAGTCAACTTAGCGTTCTGGGATGCTGTTTATGGCATGATGTTCCTTTTAAAATGGGACCGATAATTAGTAAACTGAAATCTGATTAATGTTGGATTAAGAGGTTCTGATGTCTCGCTGTGATGTATTATTTCAGTCTGTGGGCACTGGAAGAGACTGTCCTTAGGAAGCTCCTGTCTTCCCCTCTCCAAGATGGGAGGATGAAATTAAAACCCTGATTTTTTAAGAAGTTCAGTTTGGATGCAACAGTTTATAATGTAGGATTCAGTTTTTTCTCACTCTGTTGTTTTCTCACTTTGAAGCTGAAACCAATGAATTAACTATTTGAGACAGAACAAAACTGACTAGAAATAAAAGTCTTCCTCCAGGGACTTCCCTGGAGGTCCAGTGGTTAAGACTCTGCACTTCCAGTGCAGGGAGTATGGGTTCGATCCCTGGTCGGGGTACTAAGATCCCAGATGCTGCATGGTGAGGCCAAAAAATTTTTTTAAATTAAAAAAATAAATAGTCTTCCTCCCAAAACGCCAAGGGTGAGCCCCCTGGTTCTGGCAGAGGGACTTGACGTGTTAGATGGCTCAGGCGGGCTCAGCTCTCACCGAGCTCAAGCACAGAATTCTGAGACCCAGGAGACCTTCTCTGAAAGGTACAGATATCAAAGGCTATGAAAATGACTACTGGATAATACATGAAGGAAAAATTTTAGATTAATACCACTTTGTGCTCTTTACAGTTAAGGCTAGGGATACCGCTTGTTGTTTCGCTAGGATTATAAAAAGACCTGTAACGGCCAAAATTTTTGCCATGCTCCATGGCAAGAGGAGTCCATATTTCTTCCTCACCTGCATTTTAAAATTCATACTCTTGTTTGCCTACTGCTGAAGAGTGTGGCAGAATCAGGAATAATGGCTCCCTTGAAACTGTGCCAGCCCCCAAATAACCATCCGGATGCTAAGGAAACCTCGTCATCTATGGAATGACCTTTCGCTCTTTGGATATTCAGACATTAATAAATGTGAAATGCCCAGAAATCCTAGCGGCACTATGAAAAAAGGTGGGTAGGGGTCAGCAAATACCTTCTCGCCTGCTTTTGCCAGGATGACCATTTCCACTTTTCGAACATCTTTCTAATAGCAAAATGTATTTGGGAACAACAGTGGAATTTGTGTCATCATGACCAAATGATTACGGTGCAAACCGAGATTCTTGCGGGGCCCAGCAGGCTTCTGGTCCCTATGGAAACGCAACTCAATATTGTCCTCCACTCAGCTGGAGGACAGGCGGCCAGGCTTTTGTGCTTGGTGAGATTTCTTCCACAACCTTCCAGCACCAGACCCTAGTGCTTCCTCCCGACTCTTTTCTAATTGAGATGCAAATTAATCTCTCTGGCTGATTACACTTCCCTGAAAGCTACTGACACACGCAGCTGTAACCAGAGTTTGCAGACTCCCCAACAAGTGACTTCAGCTGACAGCCTTGCCCACGCGGCCTGGCCAGTGGCTGAGGCTGGACTGCAAGGGCTTCCCCAGGGCTCACAACAACCCTACGACTACGTCCCTGTCGCTAGGATTTAGAAACAGACTCTGAGGCCTGTGTTATTTAAGGTCTCCAGACTGAAGGGCCACTCCCCTCCCCGCAGACCCGGGCTTTCCTGACTGTGCCTTTCCTCCTTTCCTTCCTACTTCCTTCCCAGCTGCCATTCTCTGACCTTAACACTGTTTGAATCCATCTCTCCCTCTAACTAACTAAACTTACAGCTCTAAGAATGTGGGATTACTGAAGAGCCGTCACTTACATTTCATGGCTCTCAATGAAATTCTATTAATTTAAAAATCAAATATGAAGTCGTCATTCTAATTGTCGGGATTTCCACCTAAACGTCCTTCAATAACTTTTTGGGGTGGTGATGGAAGCATTATTATTTAGAACGCAAAAGAAAAGCAAGATGCCCCAAATACGCTATCATTCAACATAAAGAAAAATACACACAACATCCAATTTTTCAGTAAAAATGCTAACGTGTTTTTCTCTTGACTACTACCATCTATGTGTTTTTGCCAACGAGATTCACTCAGGAACTGTGCATTGAGCACCTACTATGTGCCAGGCACGCTGTTCCAAGTGTTGGGGATCCGGCTGTAAACTAAACACTCAAAAATGAGCAAAAAGGACTTAAAAATGTATCTATCTATACATAAAGAGATACATACTCTGTAGAGCTATATTTCTTGGATAATAAAAGTTTTCAATTTTGAAAAAAATGCAGTTTTACCAAATATGAGTTGTTTTTGCCTTCTGCTTTCCAAAATGTTTTTTTAATTAATTAATTTTTTTTTTTGGCTACGTTGGGTCTTCATTGCCATGCACAGGCTTTCTCTAGTTGTGGCGAGCGGGGGCTGCTCTTTGCTGCGGTGTGCAGGCTTCTCATCGTGGTGGCTTCTCTTGTTGTGGGCTCTAGGTGAGCGGGCTTCAGTAGTTGTGGCATGTGGGCTCATTAGTTGTGGCATGTGGGCTCAGCAGCTGTGGCTGATAGGCTCTAGGCGCATGGGCTTAGCTGCTCCGCGGCATGTGGGATCTTCCAAGACCAGGGATAGAACCCGTGTCCCCTGCATTGGCAGGCGGATTCTTAACCACTGCGCCACTAGGGAAGTCCTTGTTGTTGTTTTTAAACCAAATCAATCTCTTTCCCTCTGTCTCTCCCTTCACACACATACATATTCATAATGTCCTAGCAGGAATATGTGGGAGGGACAGCAACAGGATGGGGAGCTTCTGGAACAATCAGGAGAGAGAAGAGGCAGGAGGCGGCCGGGTCTGGCAGGGAGCGCGTGGAGGGCATGCACGGCTGCGGGAGGGGAAGCAACTGGGTCACAGCAGAGACCCGGGGGCAGCCGCTGGGGGCGGAGGCCACCAGCGTGGCCAGGAGGGGAATCCTGGGGGGCAGTCCCATGCCCAAAGGCCCTGCAGTAGGGAGGAGCACACCCCGCAAAGGATGGGATGAGATGGGGCAGCCTAGCCACGGATCTGAGTGAGAAGCAAAGCGGCAGCCTGCTTTCTGCACAGATTGTTAGATTTACACTGACTTTTCCTGAAGGGATGGCTTTTTGTCTAACAGTGGTAAGTCACAAATCTGCAGCAAAACGGAAAAGCAAAGTGGTGTCTTCCTCTCCCTGCTTGAAGCTTCCCCTGCACAAACACGTGCTTCTCACAGGCCTGGTTCCCAGGCCCCAAGGGTGGAGGCAGCACCCCCCCTCCCCCCCCCGCCCCCGCCCAGGGGGCACCTTCTACACTTGGGAGGGTGGAGCGGTCTCCAGCCTTCATCTGAGCACCTGCGATGCTGAAAAGTACTTCCGAGACCTAACTCCACAGACGGGCGCTTCCACATTTTACAACAGAGGTCTGAAACTCTGATATTTACGGGCGCCAGGCTGGCAGCGTGACAGTAACAACTGCGGTGACACTTACTGGGCTCTCACCCAGGACCGGGCACTATTCCCCCTGCGTGGCCCACTAACCACCTCCTCTCCCTCCGAGGGGGACCAGCTGGGGCTCTGGACCCCAGCGCCGGGGAGCCGTGGTCCAGGGGGCTGTGGTGAACAGGGGGCGCCCATGGCCAGCGGGTCAGGAGGCTGACTGCTGCCTTTGTTGCCAACAGCAAAGGAGGCCTAGTGGGGTCAGAGGTTCTGACTCTTCAAGAAATATCAGAAATCTAGATTTCGACGTGGCTGACAAACTCAATTTTTATGAGCAATGCTGGAGGCCAGCACAGCTTAAAGGAAACCCATCTGGGGGCTGGATTCAGCCTGCAGGCAGCTCGTTTGTGGGCTCTGGTTTTGCATGTTTGCTTTGACATTGAGCTAAAACCTGACTCCCGGCTGTGTCTGTTCACTGCTCCCCATGCTGCAGTCTTGTCTCCTCTTTGAACCCCCGAAGCTCCTGAGACCACGCCTTCCTGGTTTTATGGGTTCCCTGAGCTGTAAGGCCCCTCTGTACCTGCTGCAGGTGGGTGGGGCTCTCTTATGATGTGGTCCTGGAGTGGCACCCCGTTTAAGACGTGACTCGAGGCTGTAGGGGCACAGGGACCGTGCCTTTGCCCCTCCTGGTCGTGTCCCTCATCTCCAGTCTATGCTCCACCGCGCGATCCTCGGGTGTTTGTTGCAGACACCGCCTGCTGCCACGCTGAGCGCCCTCAGCTTGTAGGGACCCCGCTAAACCCAAGGTGTGGCTTTTCAGGCTACGGCCTTGGTCTCATCTGGTTGGTTTGGGTCTGGAAGTCTCGTCCGCTGAGATAATCCTCATTTCTGATTTTGCCTTGGGTCAAGGTAGTTAGCCCTCTCACCTCTCCTTAAAAATGGTATTTATTTTGATAAACAGGTGCTCTAGACCTTTGTGAAAGTTGCTAGATGGAAGAGGGTTTGAGCCAAGCCTTGGCCCACACGGGACCAGAGGCACGGGCCCCAGTTGCTCGGTGTCTGTGAATGAATGCATTTAGGTTTGGCTGCAGTGAAGTCACCCAGCTCCCAGGGGCCCAAACCCTCTCCCATCTGCCAGCTGATTATGATACTTTATGTTGTGTTTTACCAAAATTAAGATTTATATTTACAAGCTTTCTCTAATCTCTGAAAATAGTGATCTTATCAAACACCATGAGTGTGTTTGAGATACTTTATTCTATGTGAACTCATTCTTTTCTTAAGGCTCACAAGCTATTTAGTATTTATCAAGTCTAACAGTTTTACAAGGGACCCAGGCAACATTCCAAAATTCACCCTTAATTCTATTTGAAAACAAGGAAAATCTTTTCCTGTTTTCAGTTCTGGGTGCCTCCTTAATTTACATGACTTCTGATGAAACAGTTCTTATGGTTCTGAGATCGCTGTTGTAAATTTGTTCTACAACCTGGGGTATGGTTACTTGCAGGGGCCAATCTGGTTTATTATTATTATTATTATTATTATTGTGTTCTCAGTACTTTGAGTTTTAACTGATACACAGTGACACTTTTCTGCCACCTCCCAGAGGAAGAAGCTGGAGGACAAGTGGGATGGGGTCCACGGTGAGGGCCTCACGCAGCACCGCTCGGAGCGACCCTCTTAACCCGATGTTCCGCAGACTGCACGCCCTGCGGCTCCACTGGCTGCTCGCCTGGGGCCTCCCCCTTTTCTATCCCACAGAAAGTTTTCCTCTGTCTTCTGAGAGAGGGTCTGATAGCCAAGAATTTATCAAACGCTTGCTGCCTTTATCAGGATGTACCTTGGAGCCGGTATCGAGTAGCCGAAGTCCCTATCACAGCTCTGGTTTACCTTCGGGCGGCTCGGAAGGTGGATTAGAAAAGCACGGCGCAGGCCCCCCGTGGACTGCAACTCCGCACCCGGCGCATTCTCTATCCCCGGCACTCTGACCCACCCGGGAGCGTTTTCTTCCTCGGAGGTACTGCTGTTATCTGGTATGTTTTTGCCTCTTTCCTGAAGTGATTCTGCTCTGGGTCCTGTTTTACCCAGTTCTCCAGGTGAAGACTGGGCACTCGGGTACCAGCCATGGCTGAGCCCCTCGGGGACACGCGTCCTGCCTGACTGCCCTGCCGAGGTGACCGCCCTCCCCTTCCCTACGCCTTGATTTTCTGGAAAACTGTTCTCTCCTTTTCCTCCACAGACCTCTCTCTCTCCCCCTCCTCCCAAGCCTCCTCTTCAAAGGTGATGCTCCAGGGAGTCTGGCCTTAATCCTCTTCCCATTGTCCCCCACATCCGCACATCTAGCAGACCCCACCCCAATCAGTCCACCTGCCTGGTGGAGGCGCCCATCCTCCCCTGATGAGGCCACAGACCAGGCCCTCACTTCTCCTCAGGACCCTTCTACTGCCCCTGCAATGCCTTCATCACCTCGATCTTTCCCAGGAGTGTGTGTGCATGTGCACGTGTGTGTATATATGTGTACATGCGTGCGTGCATGCACGTGCGTATGTGTGTGCGCGCGCATGCGTATATGTGTGCATGCGCATACACACGTGTGTGCCCGTGCAGGCGCATACACGTGTGTTTTGTTGTGCGTGCGTGCACACGTGTGCTTGTGTGTATGAGTGCGCACGTGCGCGCGTGTATGCGTATGCACGTGTGTTTGTGTGTATGCGTGTGTATTGTATGCACATGTGTTTGTGTGTATGCGTGCGTATGTGTATACACGTGTGTGTTTGTGTGCGTGTCTGCGTGTCTGTCCCACACGCTGCCGTACAGAAGCATCCGTGGTTCTCAAACATGATGCGTTCTCCCAGAGCTTGGTCCGAGCAAATGCCGTCTCCTCACTTGGAATATCGTGTTCATGTTCCTATTCTGGGCGGCCAGGACAGTGCCCGGCATGTGGAAGAGCACAGTAAATGCTGACAGATGCGTAACTCGCTCTGTGCTGTTGCGTCAGAGTCCTTCTCCTACACTTAAGTGTGTGAAGACACATGGAGGAACATAAGGTCTTCCCAGGAGAAAGAACCAAAAGTCCAGGGGAGAGGGAAGAAACAGGATGGTGTCAGCTTTAGGAAGAGGGGCCACTTTTGAAAGTGTGTAAATTGAGAACACAACTGAGCAAAGATACAAAGAAGTCATGAGTCTAAGAGAGATGCTCTGGAATCATCAAGTCTATCTGCTAATTGAAAATGAAACTAACTTTCACCTGCGAAAGAGTGGAGGCCAACTACCTTCTTGAGGCAGCTGGGCCCTCCCCATCAATGAAGACAGTTCCAGGGAGGAAGCGGGGGACGTCATTGAGACCACTGTGTCCCCGGAGGGGACGTGCACTTTCAAAGGCCACCATCTGTGTGGTTCTGGGAGAACCCCTCCTAATGGGCACACTGCGGGCCATGGCAACCTCTTGTGATACAAGCTCTCCAAGCAGGAGCATGGAGCCCTGGCCCGATGGTTCTGGAAACCTCTCTCAGCGGTCCATGGTCTGATTTTGGAATCTCGAGTTGGCTTGGGACCTGTACACACCACGTGTAGCAAGTTCCCCATCCAAGCCCTCCAGACACAGGCCTGGGCCCTCTGATTGCCCACGGTGGGCAGGGAAAGCTGATGGCAGGTGAGCTGGCCCTCATCACTCGGGAGGGCGGGGGCCGCAAGATGAAGGCTCCACTCGTTGGACTGGACTTGGCCCCCGGAGTGGGTGACTAGGAGGCCCCCATGGAGGAGGTGACCAGGGACCTGGGAGGCACAGGGGCCCGGCTGAGACGTCACTGAGGGCGCTTTCCAAACATCCCTACCACCTTCACTTTCTTTTTGAATCACATAAGACAATGGTATTTTTCAGTCTCCTATGAGCCTTCAACACACACTTGCAACTGTGTGATCACTTAGCCGAGGGTACCCCAAACGAGAACTCCTCTGATACTGACTTTAAGCTGGAGTTACTCTTTGAGAAAAGATCTCCAAAAGGCAAATTTGTTCCAACAACACCCCCAGTCCTCAGCTTAATAACAAACATCGTATTTTCTTGAACATTACTGAACAAAGTTGATATAGAAGTAGTTAAATATTATACAGAACTGAATCTCAGTGGACAGTAGATGAAGGCAGTTGAGTATCAGTCGCTAGCTGGGGTGGGGGGCTGGCTCCCTGGGGAGGCCTCGCTCCCCATCTGAACCAGAACTTGCAGTGAACGCAGAAAGGCGGCTACGGTGTCCTAAGAAACGTGAACAGCCAAGGAACGCTGTGTGTCCTCAGCTGTGTTACTTCCCTGTATTAGCCAACAATTTACTCTAAGAATGATGACATAGAAGGAAAGGGGAAAACGGCACCGTGGTTCCCTTTCCGGTCAGTCCTTCCTGACTCATCCGTAAACTGAGGGTACGTTTTAGAGCATAGGGAGAGTGAAATAAAACCAGTTTTTGCCGTGTTTTGTGCCGTGTTTCCACCGTCCTAGTCAAAACAAAATATATCCACATACAAGTTATGAAGTACGAACGGGTGACCTCATACATGAGTTAAATGCTTTTATATTTGCATATTAAACTGGCACTGCACAATATAAAGAATGATAAAATTAATGCTAATATCTAAATTTTTTGTATTTCTTTACTTAAACTGATAATAAATAGCAAATTAAAAAACACCATGACAAGTCAGAGAAAAACTGCAGGAGAATGGAAAAAGCTTTATATTTTAGCATCTTTAAAGGCACTTTCCCTGCTTTTTGAATAAAGGACCCCACATTTTCATTCTGCACTGGGACCCAGAGCTTATACAGCCAGCCATGGTTTCAGGGGTGTCCCAGGTATCACTGATCTTCTCAGCCCTTGAGGGGGCTTGCAGGGGCTTGGGGTAGTGGACCCTACATCCGCTCCTGACCTCTTCCCCTGGCGTCACATGGCTGTGATGCTGTCCTAGGATGTGAACTTTCAAGGTGGCCATGAGGTGAAAGTTAGGGTCCCCTCAGCTCCCCTGGTCCCGCTCAGAAGACCATCTCTGCTGGAAGCTCACTCCTACGGCTGACCACTTGAGAACACTCTGAGTCCCTGTGTTTGCTCTTGTGCCCTCCGCCTGGGACCCGCCCCTGCTTCCTGGGGGACAGAGCTGCTCGCATCCCCCCAGCTCGGCCACCAGCTCTCTCCCTGGCCATCTCAGCCCCGTTCTCCAGTTGCCCTGGAACTTGATTAGTCTGCCTCTCTTCTCAGGGTAGTGCGGGGCAAGGACCGTGCCTGCCTGCTCCCCGTGGATCTCGAGCCCAGCACTGGGCTGGGCAGATCCTGAGTCCACACTGACTATTTGTTTGATAAATGAATCAGTGCAAGGAGACACCCATGTTAGGATGTGTTAGGTTATTCAGTGTTTTTCAAAATTCAAATCTAGGGCTTATCTCAGTGAAGCAGTGAATTCTAGACATTAGCTGCGACACCAACAAGCTTAGACTTTTGCTAAAGCATGTGAGGACCAGGATGTTTTAATAAAATGTTAAAAAAGCAATTCATTATTAATAGCCTAGGCGGATATCTATAAATATTTAAAAATTTTTAAATTAGTAATTTTTTAAAGAACAAAAATACAAACAGCCCCACCTTCATTTTCTCTTATTTTTTCCACTTCTCCTAACTTTTCTTCCTCTCATACCTTTGGTTTCTAGCCTGAATATTAGCTCTTTTGCAGGCAGAAATTAAAGAATAGAGTAGTTAAGTGATTGCAAAGCTTTCCCCATTAATTACATCTCTATAAATATTTATAATATTTTATTTCTTGTCTCAAATAATTTATTAGTACCAATTACATCTCCTCAAGGCATAACGCAAAAGAAAAATGTTTAACATTTTATAATGATCAACATAGTAAGTTTTGTTACTTTCTTTTTCCTAATTTCTGTACTAAGTCATCCTCCAAGATGTCGACCTGGCTAGTTTATGAGTGACTTTGGAATACAGCATTTTCTAACTCACGTTGGCATCAGTAGCCCTAAGCCGGCACCCACTTTAGTCAAGTGTGGTTGCTTGGAGAGTTTTTAAAGTGATGCTGAATCCTATCCTTTGAACTTTTAAAAATATCGTTTTCCCTTGAACCTGATTATTCTGAAGACACGTTAATTCTGACTTGAGAAAGCAGCGTCCAACAACACAGCAAAGCGTGGCTCTTGTAACAAGCAGTTCCGTAAGTGGAGAAGGTGGGGTGACAAAAATCACAATGGACTTACACAAGACGGAATTTTCCTGTTTGCAAATGGCTTTTTCATGCCTTGGTCCAACGTCCTTGACTGATAAGTGTCCAGTTCATCATGCAAACCGACAAGCCAATTGCTAAAAAGGTCTTTCTCATTTCTGCCAAGAACCTCTCTCTGAGTCTGTGAAATAAAAACGCCACGCGGAAGGCTGAATCGACACCAGCCGTAAGATTAAGTCCAGAGTGCCGTGGAGATCACTGCACAGAACGCCTTCTCCCAAACACCACCACCACCGGACAAAGCAGGAGGGAACAGGCCGAGGGGATAATGCTGCCCAGGCCCCCGGGGAGGGACCAGATGGGACCTAATAGCTCTTTTCTACTACTAATTTCTATGATAATTCCGAGTTGCCACATGGCATATGTATTTTTTTTTTTAACCTAAAGACAGAATATCTGTCAATGAAGTGACCAGGATTTTAATGAAAGGTATTTTTCATGAACTGTATCTATTCACACGTTATATTTCTCACCCACCCCTCACCCCCACTCTCCAGCAACATGTCACTGATGGTAAGGTTGCGAGAAGTACAGAGACAGAGGTCAAACACAATACGCTTATCATCATTACCAATACTAATTAGAAACAGAGATCCTGAGTTTTATTAGGAGGTCAGATGCCTTTCGCAGTGATTTTTTTTTTTTTTTTTTTGCAGTGATTTTATGAAGTTGCCCTAATTTCTTTTTCTTATGGTCAGGGGTCAGGCCTGAATTTAAAGATGACAGCATGCCAACTAATGTTGGAGAAAAAACAATTACGCTAGTGAAATTTCTTCTGTTTTTAGAGAGAAGACCAGAAATGAGAGAAGGAGATATTAATGATTTGGGAAAATGACAAAAGGAATTCCAGCCATTCTTACTGATGAGTTCAAGTACAACTCTGTTGAGGGTGTCTTTCCGTCCTCCCGAGCAGACGCAATGTTCCCCTCCCCCGACCTCCTGGAACACCATTTGTGCTTCTCTGGTGGCACCTGCCACGTTCTTTGATTAATTAGCGTCGTTTCTGGTAGGCACGTGGAGTGACCCCATTGCTTTCTCAGCACCCCACCTTACACACAACAGACTGCAGCAAACAGGGAGGGAGGAGGAGACCGAACTTGGGGAGAAATGCCCCAGGAGGAATGAGCATCTTGTCATAGGCACCACTTCTTAGCATAAACATATGTGACTTGATTATGAAAATCAACTCTTCTAAGTTTGATGTAGCACACAATTATTATATTTAATATAAACTAAGGAAAGGTATGAAAATCATAGTTTTCTTCAACCCAGATTGAAAAAAATTCCCTCTTCCCTCTTCCACCCAGTTGTTAAGACTTACCTCTCACAAGAAGGTGCCTGGAAGCTGGATGCTGGGATGGTTAATACATTACACACTTAGCGCAAAAAGATACAAGCTCTGGTAGAGGGGGATGAGGCACTTCACAGCCCTGCTGGCGTTGATGCAAGTGGCACAGATAAGGCTTGGCAGGAGCTGCCCACTCACGATCGCTCCATCAAACAGGGGCCCAAAAAACGGAACCTGTTGATTCAAGACAAAACAAAACCACTTAATTAAAAAAAAAAAAAAAACCAGTAAAAGTCAAACCAAAGACATGAGAACAGCTGCTTGATGTCTCGGACCTGTCACAACTGCACAGGCTGCCACCCACAGACAGGATGCTAGACCTGGACCCAGTTCCAGGGCTTTCGGATCAAGCCAAGCAGGATTGTTCCACGACGCTCCTCTATTGCGAACTCTTTGGCTAAACTTCTCATGACAGATTGTCACAGTTTAAATACATATAATATGTAATATGTCAGGTAGTAAAGTGCTAAGGTGAAAAAGAAAGGGAAGAGCAATAGGGCTTTTTCTCGGGGCGGGGGGCCCTCCAGTTAGAGGTCGCACAGCCAGGGGCGCTGCAAGCAGAGGACTGGACAGAGGGAGGGGTGACCTCAAGCTTCGAGGACGGCTGACGGGAGAGCATCCCAGGCAGGGCAACAGCAAGTATGATGCCCTGGGTGGGAGCAGAATCCGTATGCTTCAGCAACAGTAAGGAAGCCACGGTGCTGAAGTCGAGTGAGCGAGAGAAAGCACGGAAGGAGATAAAGTCAGACAGGTAGTAAGAGGGGCTGTGAGGGGACTTTTATAGATCTGGATTTCCGCTCTGAGTGAGGCAAATGCCTTCTGGAGGGTTTAGGAAGTGAGGGATATGATCTAACCTGCTTTTTTTTTTGGTCGCGCTGCACAGCTTATGAGATCTTAGTTCCCCGACCAGGGATTGAACCCACACCCTTGGCTGTGAAAGCGTGGAGTCCTAACCGCTGGACCACCAGGGAAGTCCCAAACCTGCACTTTAAAGGTATTGCTCTGGCTGCTATGTTGGGAAAACTGTGAAGAGTGAGCATTATGGAAACCAGTTAGGGAACTACTGTGTGATCCAGGCGAGGGGTGATGCTGGCTTGGATGCCAGTGGTAGCAGGGGAAGTGGGGGGGAGAGCTGAGAGGATTTGCAGAGAATTACTAATGAAGTGGGAGAGAAAAAGAGGTACGGATGATGCCACGGTGTGTGGCCTGACGACCGGAAGGTTGGAGCCACCTTGTCCTGAAAGACTGGCGGGGAGGGCCATGAGCTCAGTGTTAGACGTGCTAAGCTTGAGATGCCTTTTAACTGCCCAGTGGTGATGCTCGAGGGCGGCAGTGGACACATCGAGTGGCAAGCCAAGGGGAAGGCTCAGGCTGCAGATTTGTCAGAGTTATTCACTGACACCTGGTGCTCACAGCCATGAGGCTGGATGTTCAGACAAAATAGGCACGTACAGGGTGGTATGGCCATAGCCCAGGCTGGGTATTCAGATGATCAAGAAAAGGGGTTCAAGAACTACATCCTGTGGCCCTCCAATGTTTAGAGGTTAGAGACATGAGGAAGAATTATCGAATAACGCTGAGGAGTGGCTGCACGTGGAGGAGGAAAACCTCCAATGAGCAGCACTGACCCTGGTACACGGCTGGAATGCAAATGAGTAAAATTCATTAATATTTGAAATAATTTAAATAAACTAATAAATGTGGGTCTCCAGCCTAGGTCTTTTGACTCATGTCAAAGACTATTTATCTGTAGAACACCTTTTCTGTGGTTAGAATTGGGGGAGGGGCTTGGCATACACAGTGAATGAAAGACTATCTTTGCCCGTAGGAACTGACATGAGGAGCTGACACAAGAAAACTATGCACTAATATCCTTCAACAAAAATGTAAGAACCCTTTACAAATTTTTAGCAAATTAAATCCAGCAATATATAAAAAGGACACTGTATCTTGGCCAAAGGGTACTTTCCATTAAAAAAAAAACCAAGGTTGGTTCAATACCTGTAAATCCATCAATGCAATTTACTACATTAGTAGAATAAAGAAGAAAAACCATATGACCTTCTTATAGAAACACGAAAAGCATAGATAAAATTCAACTCTCATTCATGATAAAAAAAAGTAATTCCCAGCAAACTGGGAATAGAAGGGAACTTCCTCAATTTGATGAAAGCTTCGAGGGAAAAAAAATTATGGCATAATTCATGGTAAAACAATAAATGTTTTCTACCTAAAGACCTGAAAAGGCAAGGATGTCTACTCTCACCCCTTTTAGTCAACATTTTTAAAGGTCCTAGTCATTACAACAAAGAAAAATAAAAGAGAGGAAGAAAAACGAAAGGAGCATAAAGATTAGAAAGAAGTAAAGTAATTTTTATTCACAGATAACATGATTATGTCCATGAGAAATCCAAAGGACTTTAACTAGAACTAATAAGTGAATTGTGAAAGGTCACTGTATACAATATACCCTCCAAATAACTGTATTTTTGAATGTTAGCAACCAATAATTGGAAAATGACATTTAAAAATACTATTCATAATGGCACCAAAAACGTCAGATACCTAGAAATAAACTTGACAAAAGATATGCAAAACAACTGTACTTAAAACTACCAAACATTGCTGAGATAAATTAAAGGCAACCAAAACAAACAGAAAGATGTACAATGTTCATCGATTGGAAGTTTCCATATTATAAAAATGTCAAGTCTTCTGAAACTGAATTATAGATTCAGTACAAAACAAATAAAAATTCCAACAAGCTGCTGTTATAGATATGGACAAGCTGATTTTAAATTTACATGGAAATGAAAATACATAGATTAGCCAAGACAATAATAATAAGACATATTACCTGATTTCAAGAAATAATATAAAACCATAATAATGCCTATAACATAATATTGGAACCAGGATAGACAAATATATCAACAGAACAAAATATAGAGTCCAAGAATAGAATCACACATATATGATAATTGATTTGCAATAAAGGCAACATACCAATTTTATGGGGAAGGAAAGTCTGTTTCAATAAAGACACTGAAACAACTGCATAGACATATTAAAAAGTGAACCTTGACCTCTACCTCATACTACACACAAAACTGAGATGGATTATAGGTTGAAATATTAAAGCTAAAACCACAAAGTTTCTAGAAGGAAACATGAAAAAATCTTTGCAACCTTGGGTGAGGCAAGGATTTTTTAGGGTACAAAAGGTACCAACCAGGGACTTCCCTGGTGGTCCGGTGGGTAACACTCTAGGCTCCCAATGCAGGGGGCCCAGGTTCGATCCCTGGTCGGGGAACTAGATCCCACATGCTGCAACTAAGAAGTCCGCAGGCCGCAACTAAAAGATCCCACATGCTGCAACTAAGACCCGGCGCAGCCCAAAAAAATAAAAATAAAAAATAAAAGTACCAATCATGAAAGGAAAAAATTAATTGGACAATAAAAATTTTAAAAATTCTGCTCATCATGAAAGTGAAAAGGCAAGCCACACATATTCCACCAAAGTGTATATATCCTAAATGTTCATCAACAAGAGCATGAATCAAAATTTGTGGCATGTTGACTCAAAAGAATAGTCCACAGTAATGAAAGGAACAAATCTATAACATCATGGGAATGCCCCAATATAATGCTGAGTGAAAGAAACAGACACAAAGAAGTTCATGCTATATAATACTATTCAAAAACAGGTAGAACTAATCAACGTTGACAGAAATCAGAATAGTGGCCACTTTTGGGGAGGACTGGTGATTTCTGGGGGTTGGTAATATCCTGTGTTTACATCTGGGTAGTATTAAATTGTCTACTTTGAGGGGCTTCCCTGGTGGTCCAGTGGGTAAGACTCCATGCTCCCAATGCAGAGCACGTGGGTTCGATCCCTGGTTGAGGAAGTTCCGCATGCTGCACGGCGTGGCCAAAATAAATAAATAAATAAATCGTCTGCTTTGAAGACATTCATCAAGCTGCGCATTTACAATGTGTGCCCTCTTCTTTATGTTACATTTCAAAGAAAATATTTTTTAAAAGACAAGTAAGAATATAGACGATTCCAACAACACAACTGACAAACTCATCCTAATGGACACATACAAAATACAGTTGCAGAAGACATATTCTCTTCAAGCGTGCGCAGAATTTTTTTTTTTAATTGATCATATTCTAGGCCAAGGATATAGCCCATGGGGCCTAATTCCAGCCTGGTGCCTTTTTTGAATGGCCTGCAAACTTAAGAATGGTTTTCACTTTTTCAAATGGTTGGAAAAAAATAGTTTGTGATATGAAACTCAAAATCAGCCCAAAATACAGTCTTACTGGAACATGGCCACCCTCTTCACCTGTGTCTGCTTTCACACAGCAACGGCAGAGCCGAGCAGTTGTGACAGACACTGCATGGGCAACAAACCCTAAAATGTTTACTACCTGGTCCTTTAAAGAAAAAGTTAGCTGGGCCCTGTTCTAGGTCACAGAGCAAGTCTCAAAAAACGTCAAGGGGTTGAACTCATACGATCCGTATTTTGTGCCCAAAGAGTTATTAGTTAAAAATCCACAGCAAAAGGAAAACCAGAACAAATCTCTATGTTTAGAAATGAAGAAATACTTCAAAATAACTCAGGGGCCAACAAAGAATAATAATGAAAATAGTGGATATTATAACTTACATGTTGAAACAGTACTCAGAGGAAATGTGTAGGATTAAATGCTTATATTAGAAAGAACAAAGGCTGCAACTGAATGAGACAGGCATCCATCTCAAGAAATACTGGAAAGCCAAAAGAATAAAATAAACTCGAAGAGTAAAGGGAAAGAAAAAAAAGGCAAAACTAGGCATTAATGAAATAGAAACACAATAGAGAGAATAACCAAGATCAAAAGTTGGTTCTTTGAAAAAAGTCTAATACAATTAATTGATAGGTCTTTGGCAAGATGAATCAAGAAAAGAAGAAAGTACAAATAAATAATATTAAAAATAAAAGGGGGACATGACCACAGATGCTTAGAAAACGTGTATAGCTTTTTATGCCTCTTCATTTGGAAATTTAGACGAAATTGCTAAATTTCCAGTAACATACAACTTAGCTAATATAGATACAAGATAATATATAAAAACCATAATTCTATAAGCTTTAAAGTAATTGAATCACAGTGAAAAAAAACTATTTTAAAGAGGAAAAGCCATCCCAGATAGCTTTACTGGCAAATTCTACAAAACCTTTAAAGAACAAATTATTATTTTAGAGACAATTCCAGTGTATAGGAAAAGGGAAACCAAACCCATTCATTTTATTAGGCTAGTGTAATCTTAATAACAAACCAGGAGCCAATCTCACTCATGAACATGCAGGCAAAAATCCCGGCAAAATTCTAGCCAACCAATTCAATAACATGCAAAAAATAATAAAACATCATGACCAAGTTGAGTATATCCCAGGAATATGTGTGGGTTTTCATTAAAAATCAATCTATATACTTAACGACATTAGTAGTAGAAATGAGAGAAGTCAGAGGATCACCTCAACAGATGTTGAAAACGGTGTTTCATAAAATTCAAAATTCATTTATGATAAAAAAAAATTCTTAGCCATCTTGGAATAGACGGGAACTTCCTTAATCTGTTAAAGAATATCTACTAAACCCTACAGAAACCACTAAACTTAAGGGTAAAACATTAAAAGCTTTACGTATGTAAGAGAGAAGAGTGTCCCCTTGATCACATCTATCAACATCTGTGCTGGAGATGCAAGAAATAGATGCAAGAAATAGAAATAGGAGATTATGAATTAGAAATGAAGAGGCAAAACGGTCATTATTTCAGATGACACGATTATATTCACAGAATCTCCAAAAGAATCTACAGAAAACACTCCAAATTCATAAGAGGGTTTATCAAGGTCAATGGACACAGCGTAAACAGAAAAATCCTACTGCATTTCTATCTACCAGCAACCAATGATTAGAAAATGAAATGAAGAGATACTATTTACAACTGCATAAAAATATGAAGTCCACAGGAATAGATCTAACAAGGAAAGTATACAGAAATCTGTAAAACTTCACTGAGAGACGTTCCAGTAGTCTAAATATAATAAATGGAAGGATGTATCTGTCCATGGACTAGAAGACTCAGCATTTGTTACTTCCCATCCCAGACTGATCTGTGGATTCAACACACCGTATCTGATGAGCTGATTCTAAAATGTATATGGGAATCAGAGAGGCCAGGAAAAGCTAAGACATTCTTGAGGGAGAACAGGGTAGGGGCTGGCCTCATTTTATAGCAAGTTACACCACAAGGTGTAGGAAGCAAGACAGTGTGACAGAGGTCCACTGGACCCAGTGGAGCTGAGTGGAGGGGCCTACATGCAAGAAGATTGTTGAAAACTCATTTCCCATGCTCACTGGGACATACTGCCATGTGAGCGGGGGATACTGACTTATAAGATATGGTATGTCCTTGGAACCAGGAACCAATACATGGTGGCCTTTCTTCCATAATCAGAATACTCACATCTAGGTATAGCGGGGGAAGGAGAGTGCTGCTCCCTTTACTCCTCCTGACCCACATGTAAGTTTTTTCTTTTGCTCCTACAATGCTGGTCTCTGATGTTAGTTTTTAGTATGGAAGGGAGCAGCAACCCTACCAGAAGAAGGCACTGCGGTTCCCCTCAGTTGGAAGGGGAAACTGCCCCTGGTTATCAGGCTCCCCAGATCACTGGACAGCAAGGTAGTACAGGGAGTTCTGGGGTGGCCTGGGTGAGTGGCTCTGCTACACAACGGGGACGGGGAAAAGGGAATCTCCTGCGCACCTCGTCCTGCTCCCACGTCCAACGGGAAATTTATTGGAAGACTACATCAAGTATTAGGCCTAATCACAACCTCAATTCATCACTTCGTCCCTGTTGAGCATGTATATTCACAACCAACTAAAGCTTCTGCATGATGACCAAATCCTGGAGATTAATAAGACTTTCCAAGACTGCTGACAAACTAGATTTCCTTTCCAGCTGCAAATTAGGGGATGCATGTGGAGCCCCTCTCACGTGCTCCGCATTGAAAGGAAGAACAGCTGTGAGAGGAAGCACAAAGCTAGAAAGTACAGCCCCAATGATTTTCTCCTCATCAGGCCCAGGTCTAGTCCAAGGCACTTTCACAGCCAGGTTCTCTTGGCCAGATCCCGTGAAAGCAGAGAAGACTCGCATCTGCAGAGAAGTTCCTGCTGCAACACTGTGCAGCCTAACAGCACAGGGATGCACCCAGTTGCTGGAGCAAGGACAAGGGAGAATCCTTGGGACACACAAAGTGATTGGAAATCTCCATTTGATTTGTGGGAATTAATCTTTCAAGGACTCAGTCGAGACATTTTGGATAATCAACAACTGAGGTCTGTTCCAGTTCCTCATGGATGACCTCTAGCTTCCAGAACTGGAACACTGCCTCGAGATCGAGGCCTGCTGAGCCCCAGCAGTGTGGAAGCTGTAAATGCAGAGTCTGGGTGGTGTGACTTACCCAGTTGGGTCAGTTATGCCTCCCTTTTTAAAAACTAAAGGCATCTGTTCATAACAAAGATACGGCCATGATTTTTGTGCCCAGCTCTTTGACACTGCTTTTCTCATGTAAGAGGTGGGTGACTTAATCAAAGGTCTAGGACGCCGCACATATGCCTGTAAAGTGTACACAGTCCTTCATTAATAAACCTCTGCCCACAGGTGTGAAAACTAACACTCTTCTACTCAGAAAGAGATCCATGCTACTGGGATTCAAATTCTGGACTTGGTTCGGCTACCCAGAAACCAAGTTTGCTACACTTGCACCAACTGTGGACGTATTTGGAGCCCAGGGGCCGTGTGGTCTGCCCTACTGCCCTCACAGACTGGCTGAAAGGTTCAAATGCTATATTAATAAGTGTGGTGCAAACAGTACTGTCCTAATGAGAGGGAATGTGGAAGAATCATATACTTTTGAGATAAGGGTGAAAACTTTAAAAGAAATATAAGGTATGTTTCTGAGAAGGAGAATGTTTATTTCCAAATATTTTAATCTCTGTATATGTATAAATATGTTCTCTAAATATCAGAAGGTAATTTTTGGAAAAAATGGATAATCAGAGGACTCTCAAATTTTGCCTGAAACTTCTGAAGAGTACACAGAATCTTTCTAGGCTGAAAGGGGCAGGGAGATCAGATTTCATCTGTTTCATAGTTACGTATTTGCCTGCTTTGAGGGCTATGGAGGAATACAGGAAAATAAGTGACGGCTCTTGCCCACAGGTAGTTTGCACAGAAGATAAAAATACGTATTCAAGAAGGCAAAAAGATGAAGAGAAAAAAAGAGCTTTAGGGTGAGTACAGACATAACGTTCTGTAGCCAGAGAGAGTCCTCTTCTAGCTGAGAGAAGCCTCGGAAACCTTCCTGTAGGAGGCGGTCATGACCGTGGGTGTCAGCAGAGACTGGTGGTGGGAGGGGAGGTACACCCCAGGCAAACAGTGTAAGACGGGAAGGAAAGGGTGAGGGGGCACTGGCTCTTTTGCTAAGGCAGCTTCCCCACCGCGTACGTCAGGTGTTAATCCAGTTGAGCATTAGTTGGAGTTGTGTGAACAGACGTGACTAAAAGGTTACAGATAAATAAAGAGCAAGGGTGTCGACAGAACCGGGCAACAGCCCGCACGCTGCTGCCGAGGGGCTTCCTGGGTAAGTCAGAGGTTGGGCACTAAAGGAGGTAAGGCAGGAGGGAAGCCTAGACTGTGGACTTGAGAAGACTGAAAAGCTCTGGAATTGGTACCTTGGGAAATGCATGGCGCATCAGAATCACTGAGAGATACAGGAAAATACTGAAGAACAGCCGGGGGACCCAGCTGACAGCAGACTCCGTGAACGCCCAGCAGAAATAGCCAGCTCGTTTTCACAACTCGTTGCTGCTGTATTTGCCCACCTGCAGCCTCTCCACCCACCTAATGTCCTGGGAAACCAAATGCAGGCAACACAGAGCCCCAGGTAAATTTTCTACATTTATTCATGAGATGAAAAGGCCACGATGAAAGCGTGCTCTTCAAGTCTGTGCGTGTCGCTAGGAGATACAACCTGGCAGAGGCCACAGAGCTAACCTGGAGATGGTCTTTGCAAACTAAGTGGTCAGGAACCAAACGCAGAAGTCAGGCAGGGAAGAATGCATGTTTTTATACTCGGAGGGAAAAGCCACATTACAATAAGATGGGAGTAAAGCAAGGGCCTGTGAAGTGAAGAGTAATGGCAATAATGACCACAATCTCTATGAACAGAACTTTGTGAGCTGGAAAATAATGTTAGAATAAGGGGTCAGGAAGGAAAGACACGGAAGAAAAGAGCTCCTACACACGGGCGACTAGGCATGCGGGGAGATGCCCATCCCCCCAGAGAAGCCGTCTGGTTACCTACCCCGAAGCCAGAACCGCCTCATCACCCATGGGGACGGGGGCCATCCCTGGAGATGTGGTCCTACAAGGCTCACACTGAGGGGCAGGCCTTCACGTCTACCAACCAAGGCACCAGGGCGGAGCAGCCCTACCACCGGGGGCACCACGTGCCTTGCCCCAAATCCTGCCTATGAACCGAGGAGAAGAGAACCTATTTGGGGGCGTTTCATGAAAACTGCAAACAACACAGTTTCTCACGTTTCTGACCAGATCCCCAAAGTCAACCTAAAACAACCAAAAAGTTATAATGAACAATGAGAGAATCAAGTGCCAGACTGGAAATAACGAAGGGCCAAAATGAGAGGCCGAAGGGAAAGGAGGGATTTCTGGGCGTGGTTATTCACAGGGCTGTAGGCACCAGGGATGCTGGCTGCACAGACAGGCTGACCCTCACAGGGTCATCCGTGCGTGAGTGAGGTCAGAACCGGTGGTTTCTCAGGGCGCTTCTACCCCCCGTGTCTAGGATTCCAGGACCTGCCAGTTTCCCCCTCTGGGAAGCTCATGATCCCACGATATGAACTTCTGAACTGAGAGGGTGTGTTCTGGCCCTGCATTTGTGCCTGAGATGCCAAAGTGGGTGACAGATACATCGGTTAAAAAATTGCATTTAAGTATAACAACTTTTCCGTTGGAAAAAAGAAATATCAGTTACGTTATTTGTCAGAAAGACTGAGAAGTCCACGGACTGAAAACTTTATAAAAAGTTAAAATGTGTTAAATTCCAAGCACTTCTCATGTGCTCCATGGTCCAGGGTGGGATGTGGAGGGGGAGGCATGGCCCTGTCCTCCAGACATGTACATACGTGTGTGTGTGTGTGTGTATATTTTATATACACTTTACTTCTTTTAGTGTTTGCCCTTGAGTTTGACATATACATTTATAACTAATCCAAGTCCTCTTTCAAATAACACTTACTGCTTCACAGGTAGTGCAAGTACCATATAACAGAATATTTCTAATTCTTCCCTCCCATCCTTATAACACTGCTGTCATTCATTACTTATCCATAAGTTATAATCACTGAATACATTGTTGCTATTACTGTTTGGAACAAAATGTTATTTGTTAGATCAATTAAGAATAAGAAGATAAAACATTTCATTTTACCTTCATTTATTCCTTCTCTAAAGCTCTTCCTTTTTAAAGTAGATCTGTGTGTCTGTTCTGTAATATTTTCTCTCTTTTTTATGAACTTATTGTAATATTTCTTGCAAGGCAGGTCTCCTGGCTACAAATTTCCTAATTTTTGTTTGAGAAAGTCTTCATTTCTTCTTTCACTTTTGAAGAATACAGAATTCCATGCTGGTGGTTTTTATCTTTCAACACTTGAAATATTTTACTTCATTTGCTTCTAACTTGAATGATTTCTGGCTAGAAGTCCAATGTAATACCTATCCTTGAACCTCTATAGTTGTTATTTTTTTTCCTCTGGCTTCTTTTAAGATTTTCCCATTGTTTTTGATTTTTGGTAGTGTCTGTTTGGGCTGCTTTAACAGAGTACTATAGACTGGCTGGCTTATAAACAACAGAAATTTATTTCTCACAGTTCTGGAGGCTGGAAAGTCCCAGAACAAGACATCAGAAGATGGCTGGTACATGGACGGCTGTCTTCTCTCTGTGTTCTCACACGCAGTAAGGGGTAAGGGAGCTCTCTGGGGCCTCTTTTATAAGGTCACCAATCCTACTCCTGAGGGCCCCACCCTTATGACCTAATCACCTTTCTACCCCTACCCCTAAATACCATCACAGTGATGGTTAGATTTCAAAATATGAATTCTGGGGGGTGGGGGGACACAAACATTCAGTCTGCAACGTGCAGTTTGAATGTGATATGTCTAGGTGTAGATACTTTGGTATTATCCTCCTGGGTGTTGTCTACACTTCCTGGATCTGTGGTTTGGTATCTGTCATCAACTTGGAAATTTTTCACATATTATAATTATATATTAAAGTATGTTATATAAAAATATCTTTAAGTTATAATTTCAAATATTTCTTCTGTTTCTTTCTCTTTCTTTTCCTTCTAGTATTCCCATTAGGGGTATATAACACTTTATAATTATCCCACAGGTTTTGAATGCTCTGTTCAGTTTTCTGATCATTTTTTCCCTTTGCATTTCAGTTTTGATATTTCTATTGACATGTCTTCAAGCTCATAGTTCCTTTCCTCACCCGTCCAGTTTATTGGTGAACCCATCAAAGGCATTCTTCATTTCTGCTACAGTGTTTTTGATTTCTAACATTTCCTTTTAATTCTTTCTTGGAGTTTGCATCTCTCTGCTTCCATTACTCATCTCTTCTTGCATGTTGTCCATTTTTTCTATTAGAGCCTTTAGCATATTAATCATAGTTCTTTTAAATTCGTGATTTGATCATTTCAAAATCTTTGCCATATCTGAGTCTGATTTTGATGCTTGCTCTGTCTCTTCAAACTGTGGGGGTTGTTTTGCCTTTTAGTATGCCTTGTAATTTTTTTGTTGAAAGCTGGACATGATATACCAGGTAAAAGGAACTGAAGTAAATAGGCCTTTAGTGTAAGGCTTTATGTTTGTCTGGCTAGGAGTCAGGCTGTGTTTATGGTTTGCTGAAGTTGTAGATGAAGGTGTCAGAGGCTAAAGCTTCCTTGGATGCCTCCGTTTCTGACTCCCCTGTTGTGTCTGGGTTTCTCTAGAGACTTCATGGATAAGGTCTCAGATGTGCAGCTCTTTTGGTTGTTTCCTATTACTATACAAAAGTCTGGCTGATACCATGGTGAGGTGTGGGGGAGAAGTGCTCCACGGACCTGTCATGAGGTCCCTAACCCTAATCCTAACCCTAAAAAGCAGTCCCGTAATCAGTGAGATGGAGCTGTGATAAAAGAATTCATGAAGAAAACTAGACAATAAAAAACCCAATACAACAAACTAATGAACTTCAACTACAGCACAGAAAGTACGCCTCTTGTTCTGGGGGCGCTGGGCCAGTGTCCTGCTTATGGAGGAGTTCTCTACACTCCTGACACCCCAGCCTGCTTTGCCCAGCTTTGGCCGAGGGTGTGTGCAGCCGTGTGCAGGAGATTTGAAAGGCACATGCGTGTCTGCCGAGGGGGTCAGAGAGTGGGCATCGTGGGCCCGAAGGCCTTTCCTGCTGAGGTTACTTGGGGCAGAGGATGAGAACTGTCCTACTTTCTGACACAAAGCGAGCTCTTCCACTGGCCACTCAGGATACATTTACACAGGCTGGCTCTGGCCAAAGGAGGAGGATAAGGCAAAAGCAGGAAGATGTATTATCAAAGACCAACTGAAAAAAAGGGAAAACAATGGCAACTTTTGAGGAAAATCAATTGAGAAGGAATTCTTAATAGCCAAATTGTTGTGAAAGATAAAACAGGAGCTATGAGTTAATAATAGGCTACAGATTTTTTTCCATCTGTACTGAGGCTTATCTTATAAATAAATGTTCCTTATTATTCTTTGGCAACTGTTTGTGGGTGACTCAGATAGTCTTTCAAAACTGGACAAAAGGAATAATATAGATCTCTTGTATCCAGGGAATGCCTCAGATTAGGAGTGGCCATGAATTAGAGAAGAAATTTGATTTTGATATAACATCTGCAAATGACAGCTGCCTTTTCACAAAGTTCCCAGTGTCATTCCTCTACTTTAAAAACTCCCAATAACGATAATAATAAATTACCAAAACAGAACATATTGCAGTAATCCACTTAGTAACATATTTAGTGAATTCTGGTTATTCAGTATTCTCAGTTATCTTTTCAAAATAAATGATTCTTTACGTATTCAAAAACTAACAACTTACTTTCCCTGAGAATGTCCCAAAGTATTTTAAAATGTATGACTTAATCTCAAAAAGGTTATTTGGTTGGGGTTGAGATAAATAAGAAAATTGAACATTTGAAATAAGAGGAAATTTACATAACCATGTTGCAGTCAAACACATTCCCTTTATAATAAAGCCACGCTAGGAAAAGATTTCCTTCCAAACACAGGTGCCAACACTGGCTCCTCTTGGCCTCACATGTGCAGATGCTCTTGTGGCTTCTGGTGCATCAGCCCTAACTAGCATTTTGAGCACTTACTCCAGGGAAAGGTCCTGGGCTAGGTGTCATTCTGGAGACAGACAGACAGACAGACAGACAGACACACACACACACACACACACACACACACACACACACACACACACACACACACACACACACACACACACACACACACACACACACACACACCAGCTGCTGAGCCTGCAAGGGAGCCAGAAACTACCTCAACGGCAGCTTCAGGGCAACTTAGGGAAAGGATGGGCATCTAGGAACACGAGGACCCAAGGAGGGCCCATCCTCTTTAAAGTGTGCTTAGAATCCCCGGAAGGACTATAGACACCCTGGTCCCCAACCTGAATGTTACACCTGAGGAAGTTAAGGTCCAAAGACATTAAGAGACTTGCCCAAGATACCCCCCACTGTGGCAGCACAGGAACTGGAACTTTGCGGTCCCCAGCTCCTATCCTATTACTCTCTCCTGCCTGTGCTTCTTAGAAAGGACTGAGTCATTACCTGTTTTCCTCCCAGGCCCATAACTACCATGGCCAAGTAAGGAGAGTCTAGAGGATGTTAACATGTTTTTCATTTACAAAATGGACACTGGTTGGGGTGACAAAGAGGACGCTTTCCCACAGCTTCCTCTTGCCTTAACTGCTCCTGGTCAAGGCTTCTTCCGCTCATCTACCCTTTGGTCAGATAGTCACCAGCCAGTCACTCATGTGCCTGGAGAGAAACATGACAAAAATGCTAAAACGTACCTTCACGAATTCATACAAGCCAATGTGCTGAGTACCCGTACTGTTTCCAATTACTGGAAGAAGGAAAGTAACACGGGTACCTCCTGCAGTTTGGAGACTTTATGAATCACTTTTCTGCAGGACAGACTGGGCGCTTTAACAAACCCTGTATATCACTCACGTTCTGCCCCATGTGTACGTCTTCTCTGACTACCGACTTAGTAATACAAGTAGGAAAAACCACAAGTCTGACAACAACACATTTCTTTTCCGTGACCAAAGGCTACGGTATCCACATTTATGGAGACAGACTTATCTTGAAAGTAACCTAACAATGGTATTACATTGCTCAGCACACTGATTTTTTTTAAATGTATCTTTTAAAAAGTTCAATGAAAAGCTCAAGAAGGGAGCAGACCCTCTCAGATGCCTGCCTGACACGAACACAGCCGTGGTCCTTCGACATACCGTTTTGCAAAGGCTGTATTATGAAGAGGAGGCGGATTCTGCCAGGCACATAATTTGTATATTTAAGGGAGGTGTATGGATGAAAAAGCGAAATATGTTAAATTTCAAAGGCCTTGGAAGCAGTGCTGTCTGTGAGCTTGTATTACAAACAGCCTCACATTATTACACAGGCTATTAATGAGGCCCAGTGAATGAAAGTACAATTTGAATATGCATGACTCTATCCAGTGAGCAGGACTTTTGTGTACTGATGAGGTTTGTTTTTTTTTTTTTCCCCTCCTAAAGAAGGATTAAAATTATTCTTAGAGAAGTATGGCTACCCAGAGGCTGGTAAAGTGTACTCAGACCACAAAGTCACACCACGTTCAGATAAAAGACACAGGTCCTCCACAGACAGCTCTGATGCTACTTATCATTTTGGAAACTCGTGCACAGCCTGCCCTCCCGAGAAGGAGCTTCCTCAACTTCAAACAGCTGCGTCATGACAATTTCTAAGCAAAAATACTGATTTTGGTGGCGATCCCTAAAAGTAGGCAAGGTTAAATAAACCTTTCAAGTACAAAGCCATCCCTTCCGTGGTAAGGCGCTCTGGTTAAAATACTGGGGAATGGGTGAATTATTGCACCAAATGGCTGAGAATTAATCTCTGCTGACTAGCTGTAATCTAACGAGGCGTCTGTGTCCCCGGGAGCCCGCGGCGCGTCCCTGGCGGTATGCGCAGTGTGTCGAGTCTGCGTGGCACCCTTTGTCCCCGCTCCCAGGCGGCCTTTCCCCTCATTGTTCATAATATCCTCATGCATCTGGGACGCGTGGAATGCATTCATACTAACAGACTTACCATTGTTTTCTCTCTGAAGCTTTGTTGAGCAAAGGCTGCATCGTGGTTACTGATAATTATATTGCTTAATTAATCAAGACAAAAAAAATTTGCAAATCATTGCCTGGTTGCCAAGCAGGGAGATAAAAAATGACAACAATACAAGCTGAAGCAATATAACAAAAGTAACAGCTATCTGATCAGAAATTCTTATATAATGAAGCTATTAATGCTAAATCGGTTAATGTTAACATTGCTCCAGGTGTCTCTACTTAGATGCGAACAAAAAGGCTAACATTATGGATATAAAAGGCCAAATGTTGCCATGGATTCTGTAACCTGATAGAGAGGACAGCCTTTTCATTTGATTAGGGAATGCAATTTAAATACCAGGGACCGAAGCCAAACAAACAGACTTTCCCTCCACAAGCCTCTCGCATTCACCCTGGGGTCAGTGGTTGGTGAACAAAAGGTCAGCCACACTTGCCCTGGAAATGTCTGGATTAATTTTATTACATTGTAATGGTTTGTCCTTTAAATGTGGGGATAACACTAAATTTCCAGTTGGCCATTATTCTCTTCTTCCCTTTAGGCTTTTTGAATTGAAATATTAAGAAAACGATTTGCTCGATTCATCTTGTCAGAATTTATGGCCAAATTTATAAAACTTACACATTTTTTAAAGAAACTTGTTTTCATGCATTATAGTACCTTTTCAAAAATCACTTTGACACTATGAAGTGAACTCAAATGCCTTTTATGTTCTTAATTTACTATAAAAATAAAAGTGACATTTTTAGGACATTAAATGACATTTTAGAGGGCCGTGTTGAAAATGAACTAATAAAGCCAGTTAATCCATACTAAATATTAAAGAAACACATTCTCCAGTTTTGAAAGCTACAGGATACTGAATTTATTGGTTGTCTAATATTAAAATTTTCAGTTTAATTTTTTAAATTAATGTCCTTCACGGACACACGTAAATGTTATTAGCACTAAGAGCCATTTTCTTATACAAACGTGAACACTTCGCACGCACAGAGACTTGAACCAAAGATAACAAATATTTAACACGAAGAACTTTGGCGTCTTTGCTCCCTGAATAGAAAAGAGGGTTCCCTTTATGTCAGGCTTCTCACCAGCCAGAGTAGGGGCTTTTCTGAGTTCAGGAGTTGACTAGCACTGTCATTATTTATTCTATTTTCATGGTAGTAACAACAACAAAGAAAATAATAGCAATAATAATAATAATTATTATTATTATCATTAACACTTAAGTAGCTTTTCCTCTGGACCAGGCACTGTTTGAAGCACCTTCCATTTCTTAGCTCGTTTAATCCTCACAACTTGAACACTAGATTAGGTTATAAATCCCAGGAAATCTTTACCTACTATTTTTAAAGCTTAAAAATAGCGAGTATTTAGAACAGTAACTTTTAGCTCCTGCAGGAGGACAATTTGGAATGGAAATGAAGGTTGTATTTAATATCAAGTCATTTTCTTGAGAAGGAGAGAATTAATACACTAAATGTCTAATTAAAAAACTAAAAAAAAAAAACCCCAAAAAACTCACCTTGTATTAGTAGTTGCAAATAAAATCAAGTCACTGTATCAAGCACTGTTAAACCACCACTAAAGGCAGGGCAAAGACAGAAACGGAAGCCAATCCAGGTCCCGGCACTCAGGCCCTGGATGGTTCTGGCTGTTCCCATGATCGATGCCAATGGACCCGGCTGAACTGATGGGTGGCAAGGCACGTCCACTGTTAGAAGCCCCGACATGGGCCGAGCCATGGAGGCCCAGCTCTTCAGGACTTTTCCACGATCCTTCAGGACTGACCCCCGTTAGCAGCGGCAGAGGCAAGGCTGGATCCAGTACCCACAGCTACCCACAAAAAGCTAGATGTGACAAGGGGCTCATTCAACTCTTATTGTTATTCATCAACATGCCCCAAGTTCTAAATGACAATTTCTTTAAATTATAAAATCTTAAAAACATTTAAAAAACCATACGTGTCTTTACATTATAATTTTCAGAGTCTCAGTAATAAAATACAGAATTCTGTGCTCCTGATGAAAGATTCTTTGAAAATCCCAATTCATATTTAATTCCTATTTACCATGTGTAATTCACATACATGTAAAGTGGCCCCTTTAGCATACTGGTATCACTGTTTTTCAGTAACAGCGAATCATACGGCAAACGCCTGTACCAGCCAGAAGAATAACGCGGCGAAAACGTACCTCGGGTTTCTTCGTTATCGCGATAAAGAACATGTGATTCTTCATGGGGTAGATGATGATTGAAACGTCTCCGAAGGCGGTGGGGATGATCCCCCTGCGGTAGTCCCGGGAGTGTTCAGACCAGATGATGTGGACCTCGTCATTCCCCAAGTGACGGAGCTGCAACGGCAAATTGGCTCCTTATTAATCAGAGCGATAACAGCACTTTAGGAGGGGTCGTGGCTTACAAATTGAATTATTATACACAGAGGCAAAAATAATTCACCACCAAAAAAGGCTACAACACCGATGCCTTCTGTGGGGATTTTAAAAAAGCACAGGTACACGAAGAAAACACAGCTTGCCCTGCTATGAAACACATTGGAACCGAGAGAGAGGCATGTAAGCATCGCAGGTACAAGACCTTTTCCAGGATTTGTTAAAAATTTAATTTTACTCCTGCAGCAAAGCCTGACGCAGTATGTGGCTGAGCATGTTTCTACACAGTGGATGGTGTGAGACTTTTATTCCACGTTACAGTAGAGCTTCATTAGGCTCTGAATTCAATGGTTATTAAGAAAAACAGAAGATGAGTATAAGAGAACAGAAGCCATTATAATACAATCCTTACCAAATGCATAAAAACTAGATTTATGACAAACCATTAAGTATGTATAACACTACCTTTGTTAAGAAACTAATGTGTTACTTAAATTTCATAAGAGACTAATACCAAGCACTAGTACCTAGCATTTGAAGAGTGCCTTACTGTAGAGAAAGTCTGTTCACACATACATTTTGTTCAGTCTTTCCACTAACTCTCTGAGGTAGGCCACGTTACCTTTATGCTGTCTGATAAGGAGGGGAGGGGGCTCAGGAAGGCGGGGCACACCCCTGCCACGGTGTAGGAGGCAGGGCGGCCTGGAAGCTGGCTGGGGCTTCTGACCCACCTGGCCTCCACTGCCCATGGCCATCTAAGCTGTAGCCAGGGCAACTGCGCTGTCACAGCTCAACTCCCCCAGCCCTCTCGTGTATCACTTTATACACAAGAGGTCACGTGGTCCAAAAACAAGTCTGAGACTCCTGGCCTCTCGAGGAGGGCTTCCCATGCCTCCAAGGAAGGGAACCTGTGAGCATCCCTCAGGGCCCAGCTGGGTCCAATGCAAGAACACCCTCAACAAAGGTCCTGCACAGTGACTGCGCGTCCCAGGCTGGAGAAAGTGCAGGTGAGGTCATCTGGGCAGGCCTGGCAGTGTGACTCAAGCAAACTCGATTGTAAAGGTTAAAATGCTGGCTGAAATTGAAGTCCTAAACCCACAGAGGCTGACTGGTGAAGGCCCTTGGACGCCTCCTAAGGATGTGACGTCCCGGCCCTGCACACACTGCAGAAGGAGGCCATCTACCACCATGACAAAGTGTGTCCTGCTTCCTAGCTTATTTAACAGGTGAACCCTAAAAGTGACTAGATTCAGAGGCACTTTAGTACAGCAGAGATGTTATGTCAAAGCTAATGCTTTGGTTTTGTCTTAAAGTATAAAAAAGGATGCTCTGAAGTACTATGTATTTAAAACACTTTAATATAAATACAATTTCTTTATAGACTCTCTGACCACAAAGGGAAAACCTGAGATCACCCCAATAGGTCTCCTTTCTGTTTACAAGGTCACAAAGGAGGCTGGTTTGCTGCAATGCCTGCTTCTCCCTCCCTCTGTCACACCTCTGGGGACCACTGTACCTCTGCACCTACGGTGAGGTGCGAGCTCAGGTGGCTCCTAGGTGAGGCGCTCTATTCAGCTGCGTCTGAACCTGGGCTCTGCGACACATGCCACTGCAGGTGTTGAGCATGGCACGACAGTGCAGAAAAATTCAACGGCGTCTACAACTTTCTAAATGCAAAATCACCCAGTACATGTCTTTTTCCTTCTCCTCCTCTCTTACATATAAACACTAAAAGGGTAGCAGGCAAAAGGTGTACCAACCTGTTACATAAATAGTTAAAAAAGAAGACCCCGGATTTTCACAGTAATACTAGGCATCTATCTCTCTCTTTCTCTATTTCCATTTTTCTTTCTTTTTCCTTTTCAGTAAAGCACGCAAGGAGTTCACAACGCACTCCTGAAATTCAATCCTTTTGGAGTCAAACACGTGGTAGCAGCTCACCAGCAGCACAATAAAGGCATGTTTTTGAGGGAAATAGGAGTAGTTTCAGATGGAAACTTTGGGAGGAATTTAGAGCAGCAGAAGGGGACTGTGAGAGCCGGGGCCGCCCCAGGGTGCAAACCCACTCTCCTCGCCCCACAGAGAGAGCCAACCTTCTGGGTAGTTTTGTGCCCCTTGATGCAGGGCTGGCATGAACATCTGAATGGGACCAACACACCTACGGAACAGCCTTCCTGTGTGGCTGTCTCGCCACAGGCCAGCACCGCAGAACCTGGGACAGCTCCCCGGCCAGACGTGTAAGTTGCAAGGCATTAGCTCTGAGGTAATACGGTGACTATTGAAATGTTGCAGGTACCCTCCCTTTTCTAAATTAGGTAACTCGATTACATAACCCAATGAAGTCTCTCCTAATTCTGTTTGCAACTATATCCTCAGGATGGGGGCAAGGGAGGACATTATCACAGGAATGGGCCCACCCTCCCAGTGTGGCGATTCTGCAGGTGGTGATAACACGAGATTCATCATCTGAAAGCTGCTTTCAGGGTCATGTGCCTCAGACCTCTGCACGCGTCAGTTTAATTAGGCAACGCACAGAACTAAGAGCTGAGGCCACGGGACCGGTCGTTGAACAAAGAGCAAGGACACACCCTCTTCTGCCCACGACAAGAACACAGGCAGGTAAAACAAGTAAGATCAACCCGGCCAAATTGTCAACCATGTCAGAACACACGGAAATACTCTGGAAGCTTCCAAGTGTCACTCGATTTAAAGGGGGTTTCCTTACGGAGATGTCGTTTTGTGAGTTTTGGAGAATTCTGACGACAGGCCCTCAAGTGAGAAACCCGTGCACACAAGTCACATTGACCGGAGTCGTGTGTCATCTGGACGGAGCCGTCCTTCACGCCAGCTACTACTTCAAATGCACAAGAGGCTCGGAACGAGCGCCCAGGGCTTAAGCCTTAAGAAATCAGCTCGTGTGCTGCCACTTCTCATCCTGACAGAGTTTTGCAGTCCCTCTGCCCGGGACTTTCTGCCCGCCGCTGCCAGGCGGCGCGCACTGTGACACTGGCCCTGGGACACACCTAATGGGCTGACCTCCTTCCCCGACTAATTGCATTACGGCGCCAGCTGGCTCCAGAAGGAGTCGTCTGTGTGATTGAAGAATTCCTGCTCCTCAGTGGGCCCGGCTGCTACTTTTAACTAAGTAACAGGCAGGCCTGACATCCCCATTGTTCAGCTGACAGTGTGCCCATCCTAAAATCTAAGTTTTATTTGTAAATTAACCAAGAAACTTCCTGCCAGAACAGTGCTGCCTGCAGTCTGATAATGTGGGCCTTTCATCCCATCCACTCGCACTGTATCACTGCCAATTTGTTTTTTATGTGGCTGGGCAGCCTGAGGCTATAAAAGCCTTGTAAGACATAAGTGCAATTATAGTCCTGGAGTCAAATGAATTGGACAAATCCAATAGCACAGCTCTGTCCCCACTCTGCAAACCCCTACAGCAGTTAGATTAGCTGTGAAAAATCTAATCTAGCTGGAGCTAACAAATTTCTGCAGTGAAGGATCAAAAGTTCAGTATGGGGTTGCAACCAGATTGCAGGGTTGAAAAAGTGCCCCTGTGATGGGGGCAGGGGAGAGCATGCATCACTTTAGAATTTTGCAGCTCATTTTTAAGCTGTTAGGGGCAATTTAGTCAGAATAAGTCAAGGAACTGTGGGGCTGCTTTTCCTGTGACTGATTTTTAGTTGAGCTGTGAGACATCCTGACAGAGTTTGTCACTAATGATGCTAAATCTTGGAGCTGCAAAAGGTATCAGCTGCATTTTGAGTACTACAGTAGGGAACCTTACAACCCGGCCAAGCCCCGAAAAAGTATTCATAACATGGTGTTTTATCAAGAAAACACTGTCTTTTCTCAAAAAAAAAAAAAAAGACAATCTTACTGAGGAAATAATTTTTAAAATGTTTAAAATATAAAGCTGTCTTTTAACAAAATAGTTTTCAGTCATATGAAAATCATAGAATATGGTGACACATTTGCAGAGTAGCAGCGATTTACAAGGTACAGCCAATAAAAAGGTGTGAGTCTTGCCTAGGGTCTTGGTAATCTGAGGTGGCATCCCTGCGGGCAGAGTCCCCTTCGCTAAGAACACCGCCGCCACCAAAACCTAAGATGTGGAGGCAGCTCCCCAGGCCCTCGGGAGCCAGCACGTGGCCACCGAGTGAAAGCCTGTCATGCTCTGTCCATCCGATACCCTTGGTCGCTGTGACAGGGATCTGCTCATGCTGTGACCCAACTTCTCAGATACCACTAGCTCTGCTGCCCACCGTGTACATGGCCCAGACGTCTGTGGCTGCAGCGATGAAAGAGCAAAACCACGGAGGAGAGAAATGAGGCAGGTGCAGTGAGGCCCTCTGGCCAGTATCAATCACCTGCCTAACAGGCCAGGAGGAAAGAGTCCATCAGACCGGTCAGCAACAACGGGGGCTGACGGGTAGGGATGCTACGGCACCACGCTCTGCCATTTCACAGGCCTTGTTCACCTACTGCCCAGCAACCCTGGGACGTGGGCTGTGTTTTTAATCTCATTTAATAGATCGGAAAACTGAGGCACAGGCTGGTGAAGTACCTTGAGACACACTTGAACCCTGGCTACAGCCACCATGCTAGACGCGCCCCCCCCCCCGCCCTCCTGCCACCGCCCATCAGGCATGGGAATGGTCTGCTTTCCACCCACCAGTTACTGCCCTAGGTTCCTGGCATCCTTGCAGGAAGAGAGTGGGTGTTAGACAGGGATTCCGGGCTCTGCCACCCACCAGCAGGCGAGGCCCAGATGTTCTCATCTGCAAACAGAGACGTGGGTCAGATTCCTAGGCTTTCTCCCCAGAGTAAAAAGTCCTCTTCTCTTAGGATGTCCCTCACTTCCTGCAAGTTACCTGAGGTGGACATCCTGCAGGTTAGAAAGCATAGGGGGAACCCTGCAGAGCTTTCTCAGAGGTGGAGGAGGTTTCCTTTGAACTCTGGAGAACAAGAGGTGGGGGCCCGAGAGGAGGGCAGCCAGGCAGCAGCGCACCTGCGCTTGCCATCTTGACAGTCGTTTGCTAAGCTGCCCCCCAGCAGCCCTGGTTGGGGGGCCCCTGCTTTTTCTGACCCCATCAGTACAGGGTCCTTACGTCAGATGACCTTGGCCAACCCGAGAGGTTGACAGCATCATTTTCTCTCAGTTAACAGTCATGTGAGAGAAGATCCAAAGTTAACAACATTTAAGACCCTTCCTTTTCCTAAATCTTAATCTCAGGATTTAAGACTTAAACGACTGATTGCTTTTCATGCATTTCTTTACCTAGTTTGTGCCAAGCTGGATATTTCAGACCCATGACAAGTGTAGCTTGAGGAGAGCGACCCCAAGGTCGCATCCAAAGGAAACCAGTCTCCATGTACCTCAGGCCATGGCCTTCACTCTGTCCCAGGTGTGCCTCACCTACAAACCAGGGCCGCCAAGCGTGGTCCCCAAGGAGGCCCTTTACCTTTTTGGTGAGCGAATCATCTGAGTCTGATGGCATCCGAGTTGAAACGTGGAAAATCACTTCCACGGTCGAGGTAGCATAGTAGGGGGCAGTCTGGCCTGTGCTGCCGTTGCGTTGAAGTCCGCCCATGAACCCGCAGTGGGTTGAGAGGTCCACCTGACACAGGCACGAGGGAAAGAAGTGGAGGTCAAACGGGAGCCGTTCTTATTCACTTAGCAGGAATGCAGAGTTTTTAAAAAATCTAAGTGTGTTCATTTTTATAGTTTTCTGATCATAAGCAAACGTAATACAAAGTTAGATGACATTGGGCTTCCCTGGTGGCGCAGTGGTTGGGGGTCCGCCTGCCGATGCAGGGGACGTGGGTTTGTGCCCCGGTCTGGGAGGATCCCATGTGCCGCGGAGCGGCTGGGCCCGTGGGCCATGGCCGCTGGGCCTGCGTGTCCGGAGCCTGTGCTCCGCAACAGGAGAGGCCACAACAGTGAGAGGCCCGCTTATCGCAAAAAAAAAACCCAAACCAAACCAAAACAAAACAAAAAAAAGTTTGGTGCATATTTCTCCAACTTTATCCCCTCCTATACATAAATATGTATATACGTATAGACACACACGGAGCTCCCCTATTGCTGGATTTGTGGGATTTTCTGTTTTCTCAAACCAGAAGGAGCATTCAAAGCAGTGTTTCAGGTCAAGGGGTACAAAAGTTTCCAAACTTAACAGCCGTTCCTAAACTGCCTTTCAAAAGGGTTGTTCCAATTTATACCACTGCCAAAAGTCTCTGAGTTATAATTCTTTTTCAAGCTATGTGTCAATGTTCACTTAGTCAGTGCTTAGATTCCATTTTGGTATTTTCTTTTTTTGTTATTTACTTTTCATAAACTACTATTCTTTCAGTAAAGCACCTGTGGTAACACAATTAGAAAAAGAAAAAGAAATGGAAGAATTTCTTCTGTGCTAAAGACAATCTATACATACACTGAATTAATGTTCTAATCTTTTCTTAAAACTCTAGTTAAGAAATGTACGGTTGGGCTTCCCTGGTGGCGCAGTGGTTGAGAGTCCGCCTGCCGATGCAGGGGACACAGGTTCGTGCCCCGGTCCAGAAAGATCCCACATGCCGCGGAGCAGCTGGGCCCGTGAGCCATGGCCGTTGAGCCTGTGCGTCCGGAGCCTGTGCTCCTCAACGGGAGAGGCCACAACAGTGAGAGGCCCACATACCGCAAAAAAAAAAAAACCCAGAAAACAAACAAAAAAGAAATGTATGGTTTAAAAATGTTGGTTAGGACTTCCCTGGTGGCGCAGTGGTTAAGAATCCACCTGTCAATGCAGGGGACACGGGTTCGAGTCCTGGTCCCGGAAGATCCCACATGCTGTGGAGCAACTAAGCCCGTGTGCCACAACTACTGAAGCCCATGCGACTATAGAGTCCATGCTCCGCAATAAGAGAAGCCACTGCAATGAGAAGCCCGCACACTATGACGAAGAGTAGCCCCCGCTCGCCGCAACTAGAGAAAGCCCGTGCGCAGCAACGAAGACCCAAGGCAGCCAAAAATAAAAATAATTAACTAATTAAAAAAAAAATGTTGGTTAAATAGTAAGTATATTCTATGACAAGAAGTCATCTTATTGGTAAGAAGAACAGTTTATTGAAAGTTCAGTAACTCTTTTAGACTAAAACCGACTTGACATTTCAGAAAGTATATGGTCTTGACCTTGAAGTACCCTTACCCTGTCCCCACCTCCACATCGGTCCCTTCGCTAACACTCAGCTCTCAGAGGTAAGTCTCGCTTAGGCACCCAGAGAGTTTCCCACAACACAGATAACCAAGAAACCAAAACAAAAGTAAGAAAAAGTAAGAAAATTATTTCAGATATGCTGATTTCCATTTTAACTACTCTGAATTCTTTTAGATTCTGGGAATATGTTCTGGAGACAGATATATGTGTGTGTATGTGTGCATGTGTATAAATGTATAGATGTCTTTTGGTCAGACTATGACTTAGTAAAGAGAAAACAAAATTTTAAAATATCAACCATCCTGGGATCTACCTTAGGGAAACAGGTTAAGAGCTAAACCATCATGGCTACCGTCAAGTCAACTTTTAACTTCATCCAACTCTTCATTTTTCACCATTGATTTCTTTTCCAGCCTCCATGTAGGGACCAAAGCCATTTGCTTCCCTGCCCACTGTCCTCTCTTACTACACACTGTCTATGGCTGGGAGAGCCGACCTGACTATTCAGTTCTGATGAAAAGCAAATGAAATCATATTAAGAAGCAAGTTAAGGGGAAAAAAAGTTTGTGTATAAAGTACAAAAATAACTGATAGAAGATGTCAAATTCGATATATTCTTCAACTCCAGAACTCAACCCATGCTATATTTGAATGTAAAAACATACGTAAAAATTTAGACCATCAATGACTAGCTTACATACATCCTTAAAAAGTGCTGATCGATAAACGCCTCCTGAATGAAATGAATTACCTCCCATCCCAGTCCAGCAACAAAGTCTTCGTACGCTCGGCTTCCTCTTTCATTGGAAAGGATCGAGCACTTGTCTTCTTGGCCGTCAGCAACGTAAAACACGGCGATTTTGTGCGTTTCACGGCTGTAAATTTTTAGATTTAAAGGAGTTAGAATACTTACGTACAAAGTTTTGTTTTACTGCCACCACCTATGCTTCCACTACACAGCTTACACTTGCTGAGAACTTACAAGGGGTCAGGCACTGTTCCAAGAAGGCTCAACACACGTCTCATCTATCCTTGCAGACGCCCTAATGAGACAGGTCTTATCATCACCTCCTCATGGACACGGTGGAAAGGAGGCACAGAAAGTGACAGAAAAGCACTTGTAGCAAGCAGGACACCGGGAGCTGAGACAGGGCAGCCTGGGCTCCTGACACCACTCTCTCACAGGTATGATGTACGGACAGCATGTAAGAGCACATGGCTTGACAAATTCTCTCCAACTTCGGTAAAAATATACCTCTGAAAGCATTTCAGATAGATATCAGTTGTGAACAGATCCTTGTGACCACACATACTTCACTTCCCACACTTTGAGATAAGGAAACCGGGGAGCTCCCTGATTGGAACTGTAAAATTGGCCGAGACTTTGTGAGAAATGGAAACTACTTCTTCAAAGCAGAACACACTTAGGTACTTTCTCTGTGAGGGGCGGCACCCTCAGGGTGGACAGCTGTCCAGGGAAACTTCTTTGGACATACAAACTGTTCGTCCACTTCCTCCATGATGGATTTGGGGCACTTTGCTGTTAAATCAGGTAAATGTGACACCACTTTGAGGAAAGCAGCCCTGTTTCTTAACCTTTTGTGCATCTAGCATGGTCCTTGGTGCATAGAAGTTGCTCAGTTAAAACTCTGTTGAATTGACCAGAGATACGATGATATATTTGAACATATCAATAACCATTTCTATAAACTATACCCTGGAGTAAAGTGTCAAAGTCACTAGACCTACACCAAGTGATCTGGAGACAGTTCAGAGGCAAAGACACCGCTCTTATTGGACCAGAGCTTTAATCAAGAACCATTCCGCAGCTCCATCACCCAAGACCTTGACTCCAGTCTCTATGTTCTAAAATTTTAGATTACCATTTCCAGAGCAGTTCCACGCTTCTCCTGATTTCTACCATACACTTTGAAAAAATCTCATAGGAAGAACTACCAAGCACTTCAACAACCTGGAAATGTTTCTGTTGCCTTATCGTTCAATACCTCAACATTATAATCCGATGGGACATCAATAGTGGTGGAATCTGGGCTCTGTATTTTAACATATTCTCCAATATCTCCTTCTGCAGGAATGTTATTTTTCTACTTAATTAGCAGAATGAATTGAAACTCAACTGGAAAGTCATAAAAATAAATCAAGGAGGAGAGTACGCTCCTTTTATTTGTCTAGATAGCTTATTCATGTCCCTCCATAATTTAAATGAAATTACCATACTTAGAGGAGAAATTAGAAAATACAGAAAGGAAAAAGAAGAATTAAAAAAAACCACTAATGGGCTTCCCTGGTGGCACAGTGGTTGAGAGTCCGTCTGCCGATGCAGGGGACACGGGTTCGTGCCCCGGTCTGGGAAGATCCCACATGCCGTGGAGCGGCTGGGCCGGTGAGCCATGGCCGCTGGGCCTGTGCGTCCGGAGCCTGTGCTCCGCAACGGGAGAGGCCACAGCAGTGAGAGGCCCGCGTACCACAAAAAACAAAACAAAACAACCCCCCCCCAAAAACCCACTAATGTTCTTTGCTTCTATGTTGAAATCACAATTGTTACTACTTCAGGATGCATTTTTGCATACAAAATGAGAAGTCTATCTTGTGTTCTGCCACTAATTTTTTCACTTAAAATATCTGTGAACACTTTTTTTAATTGTATAAAATATACATAGCCAAAAAGTCACCATTTAAACCGTGTTGGAGTGTGAACATTTCTATACCGTGTGCTTGTAAAACAAAGTTACTAATAATGGTTGTGTAATATTCCATTCTATTAATATTCCATATCCTCAGTCCTTGCTATTGGACATTTAGGTTGCCTCCATTTGAAAGACGTTTTCACATTATCTTTGGTATGTCCTTAAAATAAATTCATGGACGTGGAGCCTCGGTCATTGCCCACTTTTAAGGCTTTTGAAGTGTACTGTCCTGCTGCCAGTGGGGAAGGTGGGTGTCCTGAAGGCCCTGACGGACACGCTGGTGGGGTGCTGCTCTCAGGGGAACAGACATAGGGGGTGATGGATGCTAGTGGGCGGTGCTCTAGCAGAGACCTCGTGCTCTCAGCCTGTCGGAAAGCTTGTCCTCAGGCACATGGAGCCCAAAACTGTGACATCATTTCCTTCCAGACTGCAGGTAGGGCTGGCCAGAAGTCTGGACTCTGACTAGCTTATTCTAAGAGCTGTAATCATGTGGGGGCTTGGATGGTAAGAGAGGTCATAACCTATGAACTAAAAGACAGTCTCTTTCAACAAATGGAGAGAAAAGGATAGTCACTCAATTCCTTTCTGCAGTTCTGTCTATATATTTAAAAGTCCTCAGCATTTAATTTTTCTCTATTCTATACACTTGACATACATAAAACAATCTCAGGTTTATCTGAAATGATTTTGTTTCTTCTCCTTAAAGTCCAAGCTTTATACGTTGTAGCTGCTTACAGGTCCTCATCAACTCAATGTGGAGCAGAGAGAGCTCGGCCCGGTGACTGTGTGACTGATGGAGGTGTGAGCAAAGGTGACCTTTAGCTGTAAACACTCATCAAATTTCACAGCCTCCAAAATGTTAGCGCCGCAGAGAGCCTGGGAGGATGCAGAAGCTGTGTCTGGCCTTATTAGAGCCAGGCTTTTGCAATGACAATTAGCAACATCAACAGCACTTCATATCCACAAGCTGCTGGGCCAGTGCTCGAAGGAGCAGGTAATTCAGGGCCACACATACAGAAAAGCAACCATTTCCTCTTCCTCATTAGAACGCAGCAGTTTTCTTTCTTATTAAAAATAGACCAGAATCGCTCAGTTTCCTTGTGCTGTCACATTAAAAAGCCAAACAAAGAAACACGACTGTAACTTTCACTTTACCATGTGGTGGCAAGAGGTGTTAATATTGAAAAGGGGAGCCTTCTTTAATCTGTATGTATGTTCATCACATTATTTACAGCTTTGCTAACTTCACAGTATACAAATCGTAGCTGTGAGGTGGTCTCTCCTTTTCCTAAGAACATGCTAAGCAGAAACTCTGCCTTGACAGCAGGGAAATAAATTGACGCCAGAAATAAATAGAAACATCTTGACTGGAAGTTGAGGGCCGAGGTTATGTTCTTACCTGCTAACTTACTGGTATGCGGGATCTCAGAGCTAAAGAGCCCTCAACTTATTTCTGGGTTTTTTTTTCTAAAAAGAACCTTGAAAACACCCTTTACCATAAAGTAAGTGGATACCTTTTTAGATGTTGAGAAGACACTCAATCCAGGAGTTGGGGTTTTAGGTGAAGGTTAATCGGGGGGCAGAGGACTTGCCAATCAGCTCTCCAAAGCCGTATTATACTGCAACAGCCCCGCCAGGGAGCTACTTCGATTGTACCTCATGCAACTAAAGTGCATTAACACTCAACAAATTGGCCACAATCACAAGATACCAATGTCTTCACTTAATACGAAGGAGCATGAAATAATTCAGCGTACGTTTGAAAAGCTGAGTTTGGAACCCAAGTGACCGCTTGTTTCCTACTGGAGGACAAGAGGGAAGGGGCAGTGAATCCCTGAGCCCTTCAGCAAAAATCCACCCCCCCAAATTTCCACAGAGAACTCGGTCTCTTCCTCTGGAGAAAAAGCAGCACAACAACTATTAGGAAACTGAATGTGGGGAAGGACAGTGTGAGGAGTAACGGCTTCAGGTTTTCTTCTCTAATGAGATGTCTAATGATGCTCCTAAAGGAAATACAAGAGGAGCAGAAAGCTATTTTTTTTTAAATCAGTTTTTAAAAACTCAAGATTAAGGCAGCAGTGTATTCATTTCTTCCAAGCACCCATTATGTACCCGGTACAACACCAGCTCCGGACTAAGATGTTTTCGGCAGCACACATTTCCCCAGATCAAACACTGGTTGGAGCTCATCTTTGGAACTGCTTCTAAGATTGTACAGAAAAGAGGTAGATCTGAGATCTGACCTGCTTTGGAGAACGAGGTTTAGGGCTAGAGAGTGCCTGATTACAGCACCGGGGTCTTAACCTTGCCTACCCCGCAGAGCAGAGACCACTGCACGCCAGCCCATGGAGTCAGACTCACAGGCTCCCAACCACGAGGTCCGTGAACATGGGCGGCTCTGTGAACTGGGCCGGCGGGACAAGAGGGGCTGCAGAGATGAAATGAGAACAAGTGTCCACTGGCTGAAAGGCTCTCAATCAAGGCAGAGGTTAGGGGACCTCTTCCTTGTGTAGTAAACATGTAAGTTTACCGCACAGAGTAAAACTACCAAAGGCATGGCCTGTGCAAATGCCACCAGCTGCCAGGTCTCTGCAGGGGTATCACTTCTGCAGCCATATCCGACATCCCCCCCACACAAAGACAGACAGGAATAAGGTGGTTTGATATACTTTCACATACCACTGTCGGGAGTCCAGATTTTTTAGCTCTCTCAATAATTTTGAATTTTTCTTCAACAGATGGAAATTCTTCCTATAAAGGAAAAGGAATGGAAGAAAAGTCATGTGATCACAGATCAATTCTGCCCTTTCCAATCAGTCAATGAACAAACCTACCTATTCATCCATCCGTCTACCCATCCACAACTACATCATTCACCAAAGATTTGTGGCCGAAGCCTATAGAATGAACTTCATTCTTAAGATATTCGAAGGCATCATGACTCCACTGCATCCGGTTTACTGTCCAGGGACAACGGGTGGCTGTGGTCCATGAGTGTGTGACTTGTGTGTGTGCCTGTATCTCTGTTTCCACTGTCAGCTCTGCCATGAGACTCTTCTCCATCTCTGCAGCTCAAACCCACCCCTTCCGCAGAGTCTGCTCCACTGCCCCCTACTTCTGGATGGCCCGGCGGTTCTTCTAGAGGTCCTGAGTCACACTGTCTTTCATCAGAGTTGTGTCGGGTACTGTGGTACAGAAAAACCCGAGCAAACTTTTTGGCCAACTCAATATTAAGTCTTCTTCCCTCACCAGAGCTAAGGAGAGACTGTGGCTTATTCACCTCTGTAGTCCACTGGCATCTTTAATGATGGCAGAAGCAACAATGGACAGAGCAGTAATTTAAACACACACACAGAGTAAATGCTCGATACCCTTTAAAATACACAACCGATGTTGGGAATTCCATCTGTGCATCAGTACAGCCCACTTAATTTCATTTCTAGCTTTAATTTAGCAGAAAATAAGCTATAACTCCTGAAATAGAGAAAAATCTCCACTTCTGTTCTGCTTCCCAAACCCAAAACTGATAAGAACTGTCACACAAAAATAAGAAGACAGTTGAAGGTCTGCAGTGGATCGTTACCTTCTGTCCCAGGAATTCATTCCCAAGTCATCGAGCAGCAACCTGCAGAAGTAAAAGGCTCCCCGGGGCTCCACCGGTGATGGCGGCTCCTGGCTGGCAACCTTCATGGCCACGTCCAAGTCGCACCTCTGGACATACTCATCTTCCTGTGCGCTCTGGCGCAGGAGGATCTCGGTGATTTCCTTCTCTTGGGCACGGTTCATTCCACACGGGGGTGGGGAAGGCTCATTGAGATGGAGCTGTGACGGTAAAAGGCATTCGGGACTCGTGTGGCCAATGTTTTCAAGTAATTTGCTGAGGACGTCCTCCCCCTCCTCAGTCTGAGAAAGATCCCTCTGAGGTCCAGGTGTTTGGTGATGCCAGCCCGAGATCAGGAACGAGGGACTTCTGCCCTTTGGGGCTAAGCAGCCTTCCAGAGGTCCATAGAGCACCTTCCCGTCCCAGGAGTACTTCCCCGAGATGTCCCTCACGATCACTCTCACGTCCGAGGGGGCGCCCTCTGGCGACCCGCCGGGAGGACCCGCCGCGGGTGTCTGCAGGTAGGAGATGAGGGTGCTATCGTTGAACACAAACAATTGCAGGTTTGGGCTCCTGAACACGTCGGGGGAGAGCTCGGCAGCGTCGGCATGTGTGTTGTCGTGGTGCTCACTGACCAAGCTGTGCAGCACGGCGGGGCCCCCGTGCAGGGGGAAGTGTCCCAGGTGGTTCACCAGGTGTGCCATCACCATGCGCGCAGTCAGCGGGATCAGCTCCACGCTCCTTCGCCTCCTCTCTGCCGACAGCAGGACGACGGCAGGACGGGGACACCGAGAGACAGTGGAGAATGAAAGTGAAAAAGGACCACCACCGGATTGCAATCGGTCCCTAGCACGGTGGATTTTTTTTTTTTTAGTCTGGGGATTTTTTCCACCCGTTTTCTCTTTTTGACATTCATTCTACTTGAACTTAAAAGCACAAGTTAGATAGATGGCTGAAAGAACCAACTTACGTGAAGATCTCATTCGGAAAGGGATATTTAAAAACGTGTAGATACAGACATAAACCAGAGACAGATCCCGATCCTGAAGGGGTGACAGTTCTAGGAGCTCCAGGAGGTGGACATCTGCCGTTGGACAGGACGGCAGCGCAGAGGGCTGGGGGCTGGGGAGGTGGCCTCGCTCCCCTCAGTGGGTGACGGGAGACATTCATAAGGGATGAACTGAGCCTGGGACTGTTGAAATATATCTGAAGCAATTTGCTTTAGGATTATTGTGGCTATTTATGTTTTGCTGTGAGGTCATTTTAAATATTTAACAGAATCTGATATATTAATAATTCATGGAATTACTTAGAAGGCTTTCACTGAATTTGTAGTTGATGATTAAATGCCCAGGAGCAACTAATTTATAAAATTTTTAAGACTTCAGATGTATAGAAGGACTTGGACAATATCATGTGAAAGGGGGCTGTGTGAAATGTTTGCGATATGAAGGAGAAGCAGATGAAATCCACAAGTAGGGACTGAAACGGTTACTTAAGCCTGAGAACAGTTAGGGAAATCTTAATCCACCAAATTTACAAGGGAACTGTGCATTAATCTAAGAACAGGTCAAAATAAAACCTTTTAATAAAAAAAATCACTAGACATTTAAACAAACTAAGATTTCTAATTTGGGCTTAAAGTTTAGGAAATACTTGATTTCTAAATTCACAGCATGAAAAATCAAATATTAATTAAAACATCAATAACTATAAATATGCTTTCTCATGCTAACCATCCTCCCTCTCAGACAGCAGAAATCTAACTGACTTATTTATACATCATCAATATTATGATGTAAAAATCCTAGAAACGATCAAATCCTAGAATCTAGGAAATTCTGTGTGATGAGTGAGAACCAGACTGTCCTCACTTTTCTTGGATTTCTTCTTAATTTTTTCTTTTTGAGGAACAGGAAATCACGTGTATTCAACAATGAAAAATAAAACTTCATTTAAAAATCGTAACTTTTTAGAAGCAGAGGAGGTCATCTACATCTGTCTCTGAAATGAAATGCTTCTTCCCGACCCTTCTGAAGTGCGCATGATTTCCATACAGCTGAGAAATTTAAACACCTCAACTCATTCCCTTGAAATCACAGTTATGAATGCCTTTGCTTTTGTGTCCATATTAACTTTTTCAAAAGTTACAGATGCTTTTTATTCATGCTTATCATCCCATATGAATACACGCTCCATCAGAAATGTTAATGCTCCAACAACAAAGGTGCAGCCAGCTGGGGGCTCAGAAGTCCATAATGTAAGACACCGCATGGTGATGACACAGTAGCACAGGCTACGAAACTAACAAGAAAGGTCCAACTGGATAAAGGCCATGGCAGAAAACAACAACTGGAAAAGCGACTTTCCTCTACTTTTACTTACATAAGGTTGTACTTTCAACTTGCAGTAAATACCAATTTGTGTTTTAATGAATGTGCTTGAATTCTACAATGGGAAATTAACCTGGAGTCACGTTAATCAAGTCATAAACCATGACACACCCAATAAAAACCCCAAATATCTCTGGTACTGAAAAGTAAGGAAGGGAGTATTTGTGAAATAAGAACTGCTCTTCCCTGGCAGACTTCAGCTGCATCAACTGCCCAGGGCTGCCCTGAAAAATAAAGAGGAAGTCTAGACTCCATCTATGAGAAAACAAGCTTGTGACGTCCAAAAAGTATGCAAAAATATATTCCAAATATTTATTTTTCTAAATTTAGAGATGAAATATAAAAACAGTAACGTTAGGTTGTCCTTTAACTTTCATTTTTTTTTAAAGCTCCTCCCTTCCCTCCTTCTTAAGCACTTAGGTATTAATGATGAGAAAAGTGAGCAGGTGTCATGACATTGATGGTTCCTCCCCTTGGGTCTCTCCCGCTTGTAACTCTATTTGAAAGTAGTAATTACATCAAATGTGGGAAATGGTCTATGAAAGAATCATCTGAAAATAATAGATAAAAATATAACATTGCTTATCAGAAACGTTATCTGAGTAGAAAGTGTGGTTATAAATGATGAATTAATGACACTGAATGAAAACACCCCTCAAATATGGGCACGTTTTGTTTAACCTGAAATACCTATATCTTTATATTTCCTCTTCATTCTTTTTTTTTTTTTTTCGGTACACGGGCCTCTCACCGCCATGGCCTCTCCCGTTGCGGAGCACAGGCTCTGGACGCGCCGGCTGAGCGGCCAAGGCTCACGGGCCCAGCCGCTCCGCGGCATGTGGGATCTTCCCAGACTGGGGCACGAACCCGTGTCCCCTGCACCGGCAGGCGGACTCTCAACCACTGTGCCACCAGGGAAGCCCCTCCTCTTCATTCTTAACAAGGATGTACTTATTTGGCTAGAGAGGCTGTGGGTGCTCGTACGTTTTTAAGCTTTGTTTTTTAACTTAGTAAATATGTTAGAGAATTTCAAAACTCCTTTGCCATAGAAGTTTAAACCTCATTTTGAGTAACACAGAGCTGTGTTAGGACAAGTTTGCATAAGGTCCTGAGGTTTTCTGGAGAATGAATGGTCAAGTCAAAGAGTGTTGGACATTGAAAGAAAGTGGTACAAAAATTTAAATGTGCAATTTTAGGTTTATCCTTTTTCATTACCCTATTAATCTTCTGCCATTTTTCTGTGAAGAGTCATAATCAGCAGGGAACCTGTTTTTGGACTACAAGGTAGGAAACAGCAAAAAGAAATAGATCAAAGGTCATTTTACTGAAAAAAAAATGTTTTGAATTTACAACTGTGGGAAAAAAAGTGTCAAGAAAAGATTGCAACTGGAAAGAACAGGGGACTCCAGAAGGAGACCCACAAATGACGAAGCAAATGGGCAACACAACGTGACGAGGTGTCTCGTGCTGCCAGCCAGCAACACAGCCCCGATCAGTCTTCTGTCTCCACTATGCAAAACCCCGAGTGAAGAATTCACTGTTCCAGGACCCTGTGGGTAAACCTTAAATCCACATTCCACCTCTGTTACTTCTGACCTGTACACCCTTGGGAAAATCCCTTTGCCTTGGTCTGCTCATCTATAAAAGGAGCTAAAATGAGGCCTCGCTCCCGACTGGCGCCCCACTCCCAGCCAGAAGCACACCCTGGACTCTGCAATCTTGCAAACACAGCCCTGGACCTGAACCCTCACTGGCTAATGCCGCTGTGTCCTTCCTCCCTTCCCAGGCGGCCCCACAGGGGACCGTCTTGGGGCTCCAAACAGTCACGCCCCAGGTCACCTGCTCATGCTGTCTGGCTGCAGACCAACCACGCTGTGCAAAGTATTCAGCAAAACCCACCACCAAACACTTGGTTGGGAAATAAAACAGCTGCTGTTCTGGTCTCACCCTCCCCGAGCTTCTGGAAGCCTGTGACCCTGCTGACCTTCTTCAGCTCCTTGTCTGCTTTCTTCCCTTGACCTCCTAGAAATGACTCCTTTTGGTTCTTTGTCCATTTCCCTGACTTTGTCTTCCTGGTGACACGCCCTCGCTCCTTTTTCTTTAAGGAAGTTTTACCCGCAAGGTTCTGTTCTTAGGCCTAGGTTTTTAACTTGCAAAGTCCATAACATTTTCATGGATGATCTAACACTCTATACCCACATTTTTTTTTTTTTTGCGGTACACGGGCCTCTCACTGTTGTGGCCTCTCCCGTTGAGGAGCACAGGCGCAGGCTCAGCGGCCATGGCTCGCAGGCGCAGCCGCTCCGCGGCATGTGGGATCTTCCCGGACCGGGGCACGAGCCCGTGTCCCCTGCATCGGCAGGCGGACTCTCAACCACTGTGCCACCAGGGAAGCCCCTTAACTTTTAATTTTTGAGACAACTGAAGATGCACACGCACTTGTAAGAAATAATACAGAGAGAGCCCAGATATCCTTCACCCGAATGGTAACATCTTGAGTAACAATAGTATAATATCACATTTGTCACCGAAAGAATTCATCAGTCTTCAGAGTTCACTAGTTTCAGTGCGTGTGTGTATGTGAGTCTAGGCATATAGATGGCATCTATCACACATACAGATGACACATCCACATGCTGACTCATATTCCAAGGCCTAGAGATGGGCTCTTGTCATTTGGGGAGAAGGTGGTTAGGGGGGTAAGCACAGCCCCGAGGTCCTGACACACCCACATGTCTACGATGGGCCCTCCGCCGGGAGCAGAGTGGCCTCACACCATCCCTTTGTGATGCCCGCCTGGTCCCGACGCTCTACCAGCTCCTCGCAAAGTCAGCCCGTCCTTCCAAGTCTGGCTTAGGTCCTTCTCCGTGGGAAGCCCCTATGGTGCTGCCGGGCCACACACGAGTCCTTCTGCCTGAATCCTGTCGCCACCCCCACCCCCCGCCACCATGAGATGAAAAGCTCCTTGGGGACAGAAAATGGACTGTGTTTGTGGGTTTGTGGGTCCCGTGGGTCCTCGATAATACAAAATTTAACTAAGATGGGAAAAGAAAGGCGAGGAGAACAGAAAAAGAGAGGAAACGAGGAAGGAAGGACTTGCTATCACAGAGCACTCGAGAAACCTGGATTTCAACCACCAGATTCTTAAAAAGTAACACAGCGAGTATTAACAAATGGCTACCGTCTTTCCTTTTCCTGTCAACTGGGATGACTATTCTGAAGAATCTTACCCTCTTCGACAGTAAGCAGGTTGCCCAGTTCTGCTGATGAATGAAATTGGACCGGCTCAGAATTCTTCACGTTTGCCAGTGGGAGGAAGGGGTCGTAATCCGCGGATGACAGGTCAGCCAGGGTCAGGGTGTAGCGGCTCTGCTGGGTGTATGTGCTTGAGCCGCAAACACAGCAGTGCAGAACCTGTGAAGCACGGAAGGGATTGGGTGCCAGGGATGCCCCCAACCTCCTGCCCCCTGACGACCTGTCAAACTACAACAGCACTTAGGAGATAACTGGGACCATTATACTTTTTCTTCCTTTGATAAACAGATTTTGTCCAACTAAGGCTGTGGATATTCCTACAACAGAAACAGTTCTTTTCGTAACGAAGCAGATACAGACCACGTCCCATGAACACTGGGGGATTCTGACCAAACTGCAGTTGTTTGACGATAGCAGTCGGGTAAAGTGCATCGTGAACTGGGCAACCACTGCTTCTCTATGATAACTGTTCTGCTCTCACTCCTTAAGTCATTCATTTCTTTTAAAATGCTGAACCCCCATAAATCCTTGTCAAAAGGGCACAGATAAGTATGGGAATGCCTAAAACCTGTTTTGGTGATTCTCTGATGCTGCAGTCCACGCTCCATGCCCCGAGGCCTGGGGGAGACTCACCCTGTAGATGTAATCCAGCAAGGGGGTCCGGGCCGCGGGCTGCTCGTCCAGGGCTGCTGTGGACACGGGGTGGAGGAGGGTGCCCGCCGGCAGCGCCATGCACCAGTCCAGGAGGCAGAGCAGCAGGGACACGAGGAACTGGAAGACGAAGCAGACCCAGAGCCTCAGGCTGCAGCCTCGCAGACTCCACCCCAAGTGACAGCAAACCTTCAGTGAAGCAGAACCTTCCCGGCATCGCAGCCATTGTTCAGGGACACAGAAATGAATGAGGTTTTCACAGAGAGGCTGTTAGGGCCAGTCCTAACAGGGGATATTATAGATATCCTTGTTTGTTGTTTTTTGTTTTTTTAAGGTACTCGGGCCTCTCACTGTTGTGGCCTCTCCCGTTGCGGAGCACAGGCTCCGGACGCGCAGGCTCAGCGGCCACCATGGGCCCAGCTGCTCCGCGGCAGCCCCTAACAGGGGATATTATAAAGGATAGCCCTGCATGTGATAGTATTTGCCATCTGTTTTATTACATTCTTAAAAAACAAACTCTAGAGGGCTTCCCTGGTGGCGCAGTGGTTGAGAGTCCGCCTGCCGATGCAGGGGACACGGGTTCGTGCCCTGGTCCGGGAGGATCCCACATGCCGCGGAGCGGCTGGGCCCGTGAGCCATGGCCGCTGAGCCTGCACGTCCGGAGCCTGTGCTCTGCAATGGGAGAGGCCACAACAGTGAGAGGCCCGCGTACCGCCAAAAAAAAAAAAAAAAACCCTCTAGAGATTGGGATTGACATATATACACTAATATGTATAAAATGGATAACTAGTAAGAACCTGCTGGATAAAAAAATAAATAAAATTCTAAAAAAAAAAAAAAGTGCCATTGTGTAAAAAAAAACCAAGTCTAGGGAGGACCTGGCCGATGCGCCACTTACCTTCTTGTCTGCTTCCACTGAGGAGTGCTCTGCACTTGGTAAAAGAAAAGCAATCGTGGCCACGAGGATCTGCAGAGAAGACAAATTCCCAATCAAACAGACCCCAGTAACAGTTCTGGAAGCCGCGTGAAAGGAGGCCCAGGACGGCCTTGCCACTAAAGCCAGCCTGGTGCCAACTCCCAGAGGAAGGTGACATCAAGCGAAGAGTCACCTCAGAGATTTGTGTGACCTGAAAACCAGAAGGCGATGGCCATGCCTGTTTCCACTCTGCTGGCAGTGAAATCGGGGGCCCAGAGGAAGGAGTATTTCTCTCTGCAGTCACACAATCTCCATTTTCCACTTCTCACAAGGAAAGCAACAAATACTTGCAAAAGTAATTCTGAAGATGCTCCCATTTACTTTTCTTATAAATTACCCCAGGTCTCCCCACACCTGCGGCTGCAGGGTAACAGCACCACTTTCATTCTCAAAGGTATCCAGTTTAGGTGATAAATTACATGGTCGCCCTAAAACCCAACTATACATTTTGCAGCAGCTTATATGCCTATCGTCCAAAGTTCTCTTTCACTCTAGGTTCCTTGAGGTTGAAAATCGCTTGTGATTTCTGCTGTATCTCTGAGAGAACAAAGTGACCTCACGGGTGAAATTTGTCTAGGGCTGAGAGAAAATAAATCATATCCCTTCCTCTGCACTGGGTGTGTACAGAACAGGGCATGTTTAAAGAAGGGCAGCGACAAAACCTGGCAGGAACGGCCGAGCCTTACCAACCACACCTACAGGGTGAGGGTACCTGCCCCGTGCCAGCCGGCACCTTCACGTGCCACTGACGTCCGGGGTGTTTTCGTGGAGAATGTTCTTCCTGTTCCTCTCGCCCCCGTCCCCCACCAGTGACCCCACGGAGGGTATTACAGTCATAATCTCATTACAGCCGGGCGATCACGCTATGGCAGAAAGCTCGGTCCGGGCCTTCGGTCTGGGAGAGGCCCCCACACCCCACCCCCGCCCACACACACAGGGCATCACAACCAGCTGCCGACTCCTTGTTGGCACCATCCAAATTACTCTGGATGAATGAAGCCCAATCGACAAAAGGTCTCTTTGTTGTGGCCGTGTTTGCCTTTCAAACTCCCCAAGTGTAAGGCTGCCCTGGAACACTGGTGGCTTCTTACGTGGTGCCTGAAATCGCAGCTGAGAAGAACCAGCGCAATTTGCTCTGAAAATGGGTGACTCACACGGCAGTTTAATGGTTGGTTCTCCAACCATTATTTGAGTATCTAGAATTAATTAAATATCCAATGTAATAAAAGGGACACGCTGATGTTTGAGCATTATGGGAAAAAGACTTACTTCTGCAATCTTCCGAGGCAGAGAGGTTTCAAACATCTGAAGCTTTTCCCAGTAGGAAACCAGCAACTGAAGCACATCACAAGCTACCTGGGCCACGATTTTGTTAGGAAACTAGAAAAGAAAACAAAACCCCAAACGAAATAACCTCACTCCACGTGTGCAGTATTCCTAAAGAAGAACCCAACAACGATTTCTTTCCAGCTCCATTTGGGGATCCATGTCCTGTTGTGCATTAAATATATGAAAAATGTATCTTATCACCAGACAGCTTTTATGTGGTCACTGTCCTGTAACTGCCTTCTGCTAGACTAGCTGTACTAATTTACATAACATTCTATAGAAACAAGTAGTTGTCATTTAATCATTTGTAAATTAAAAGCATAAATTCAAATGCCTTATTCAGATCACACAAATGATAGTTTTGCCAACTGGAGGACACTGAAATGTAGTACATTATTGAACACCCCCTGTGTACTGAACCTTTCACGAGAATTGTGCTCATTTTCGCCTTGATAACTCTTCATTAACAGCTCCATAAGGCAGTCGCTATCTTCATTTTACACTTGGAGAAACAAGGATTGATCAAAAGCCTTTCTATCCAATGAAATTAAACTTAACCTGCACATATGACATTCTAAGAAATGTGAAAAATGTGAAGCTAGGAGAACATAATTCAAAGTTATGGGATATTATTGAGTCTGTTTTCTGCGTCTGGCGTGTGTTCAGGGTCCTCTAGGTGCCCGTATTTCTCGGGAGATGGCACAGCAATGGGGCAGTTCTCGCAGGGACTGTGGGCTGGGGAGGTGTGCGGGAGGGATGAGGACTCCCAGTGCTCCCTCCCTGGCCAGACCCTGGGCCATACTGCCATCCACACCCCACCATCTAGGGCAGAACGCTTTGTCACCAAATCTGTGTCCCTGTCTAGGGAGACCTCTGGACTTGCGTCTCAGTTATTTCCACCCCAGGAGCTCCAGGTTGCAGGAAGCAGATGCCAACTGACCAGAGGGCCACAAAAACAACAGAGAGAAGTCAACATTTAGCACCTCAGTGACAAATCACAGTATGAGAAGGGAAAGGTGGTCAGTTTTACTTCTACAGAACAGTTACTGACTGCTCCCCTCCTGACAGGCACAAGGAAACCTGAGGTGAGAGCATCTGCCCCAAGGGGCTCTGCACAGCCTCCTCCGGCCACCCAGATCTCCCGCCCCCTGACCCTCATGGACTCTGTCCACTCCTCAAACACTCTGACTTATTTCTGCCCCAGGGCCTTTGCACCTGCTCCTTGCTCTGCCTGGGACACTCATCCCCCAGGTCTGCACTCGGCAGGTGCTGCCACATTTTTCAGATCACGGCTCAAGATGTCATCTCCCCCATGAGGCCACCAAGACTGTCCAAACGCGTGGAGCCCACCCCCTCCAGCTCTTCCGTTCCATCCTCCTCCCCTACTGTAATTTCTAGACGGCATTAAGGGCTATCAGAGCTGATCCTCTGTGTTTGTTTGCTTGTTGTTTTGTGTGTTTATCTTCTTGCATCTTATTCTCTGTCGTATTCCTAATGCTGAGCACAGCCCCAAGGAGGTCTGAGGGGACGTCGGAATGTGGAGGGAGAGGAAGAGTAAGAGTGGGCACTGGGGGCATTTCTGCTGCGTCCCGCTGGTCGGGTCACATGGTAGAAACATAAGGTTGGCATGGCTCTTGCATTATGGTCGGAGACAGACAAGGTGACAATGGTGAAATGAGGGACGTGGCAGACAAGAGGGCAGAGAGGGATGAGGCGTGAGAGGTGGGGGCAGATGACAGAGAGAAGCCACTGGGGCCGGGGGGGGGGGCGGGGGAAGGGAGGGGGAGAGCTGCGCTGAGCCGGGAAGAACGTGGGGTCGGGCAGGGGCCAGTTTCCTTCCAGGCAGTGGGCCCAGGGCCCAGGGTGCAGGCACCAAGGCAAGAAGAGTCAAGAAGAGTCGCTGTGGAGGTCTGTGAGGGCGGCGGTGTTCCTGACATGTGGAGGGCTGCGGGATGTGGGGATGAAACATATCACCCACTTGCTCACCAGCACATGCCCACGGGGTACCAACAATGTACCCGGCACTGAATGAGCAGCACAGAGGACACAGGTACAGGGTGACACAGTCCCTGCTCTGAAGGAACTGGCAGCTTGGTGCAGCAGGCAGGGGCCCGCTCATGGACGTCCCTCTCTGGCAGCAGCACGGAGGGCAGATCTGCAGGTCCAGGCTCGGGCCATGGGGGTCGGGGTGGGGGTGGGCTGGGGAGGAGGCTGAGGGAGCCAGCTGTGGGACGGGTGGCCCCGGGCAGCAGGCGGGAGTGATCGAAGGCCGTTCCGGACCCGGTGACCAGGACCATGGTGGTGAGGAAGGGAGAGTCGACTATGGCTCCTAAGATGGGCAAGAGAAGGAGGACAGTGGGGCTGAGGGCAGGAACGCAGGGCCCGAGCGCCGATGCTGCCACTCGCCCATGAGGACGCCGGAGTCTGTAAGTCTGGCTCTGGCTTAGCAGAGTCCCACCCCGCTGCCCACACGAGCTCCCACCCGCAACAAATGAGTAGCCGAGAGGACTTCTCCAGAGGCTGCACACCCTTTGTTCTCATCGCTGTCACGGCCAGAGGCTGGTTTTTATCGACACCCCCTGGCGGGCGCTTCCCTAGCTTTGCTGCCCATGCCCTTCCGTGCCTGAGGGAACACCTATGTCAACCTCGCCAAGCGCTCCTGGAGGGCACGGTTCCAGCAGAGCAGAGCCCGGAGACGGAGCCATGCAAAGCCCACAGGCAGAACTCGTGCTCCCTGCTGCCAACCGGGCAGGTAGGGCCGAGCCTCCTCCTCCCCCCCACCCCCACCCCTGTTCCTTCTCCTCCCCTTCTCCCCCTCCCCTCCCCCTCTTCCCCCTCCCCTCCCCCTCTTCCCCCTCCTCTCCCCTGAGCTCTCCTCCCCCTGGTAGAGCCCCAAGCCCCCTAAGGCCCTCTTCCCTCCTCCTCTTCCCTCCTTCTCCCCCTCCTCCCCCTCCCCCTCCTCCCCCTCCCCTCCCCTGCGCTCTCCTCCACCTGGTAGAGCCCCAAGCCCCCTAAGGCCCTCTTCCCAGAGTGGCCGCTCACCGTCCCCCGTGTTCCTTGAGGCTGCTCTTTCCTCTCTGGCCCTCGGTTCTCTTACATTGATGTGCTCCCCCTTCCAACCAGCACAGCGACACAGGCACTGAAAGGTGAGGGAGCTGCCCCAGGGCCCAGGACTTCTGTCCAGGAGTTCTCCTCTGTTATTTACAATGTTTAAAGGGAGGCCAATCTGACTGATCCTGGCCCTCTGAATTCTCAGCAATTCAAGCTAGAGCAGGTTCCCTGGCCTTCCCCTTAGTCGCCTTCTCTTTTATTTCTAAAATGGGGGAAGCAGCAGTGTCCACAGGGGTGGCGGGATTCCATGGCTCAGTCCGTGCACTGAGCTGGGACGCCCCTGACCGGGCAAGGGCTCGACACGGCAAGTACATTCTCTTCTGCTGCCTTAATGTTTCTCCTCATAATTATAGAAAAATTAAAGAACTTTTTGAAAATTTACAGAAATACTAAGAAAAATCTGGCCTAGCATGAGGTGAGCACGCAGCACATGGCAGCCCTTCTTACTAACAAAGCCAAGGAAGACAGACATCCTCAAAGTGCCCAAGGCCCCACTGACGTGAAGCACTCAGGCTGTTGCCCAGGAGCTGTCTGGTCTCTCCTGGTCCTGCTGAGGAGGCCAGGGCATGAAACTCCACTTTCTTGTCACTCCAACCCACAGGTGACAGGCATCCTGCTTGCCCCAGGAGCTGCCCAGCCACCAGAGGAACCCACTGGGCCGGTCCACGAAGCTCAGGCTATGGACAGCCAGGCCGCAGCCGCCAGTGGGTAAGCAACCATGGGTGGCTTTGCCAGGACCCCTCACAGAACGTCCAACGTGGCTCTGAGAGAAAAGATTTCTGAATCAAAACTTCTCTGTAATGTAGGGGGAAATAGAAATGGGGCTAATTCAAACTAAAACGGGTTGAATACCTGGGAAACAGCTTAATGTCAAATACACATGACGAACTGGCAATACCTTCAAAGTGACGCCTATCACGTTGACGGCCTCTCTCAGCTGAGGATGGTTCGTGCCCTGTGCAAGCTCTTCACAGATCCAGACCCCAAGGGAGCAAATGGCAATGCACCTTTTGAAAAAGAAGGAGACAAGGAGGAAAACTCTCACAAAGAGATGAATTTTCTTGGTATTTTCAAATGACAAAATATTTTAAGCCTTGTTTACAAAGTACAAAAGTTACAGACATATTAACAAAATGTCTTCTTGAGAAAAAAGATAAGGTACCCTCAACAGACCAGTTTGCAGGACAAATAGAAATATTCATAATGGTTAGTAATTAAATATTTAATGAAATAAATGGTATATTTTCTGTTAATTGTCACAGCACATGTATCACTTATTTTTGCTGAAACTAATTTTTTTATTACAATTTCTTGCTTCAGGATATTTTTGAGGAAGAATCAAAAACAGGAATCTTAGAAGATTGTTGGAAATTGAGTTTGTAATTGTTTTCCTTACGATAAAATACACAACACTTACCAAAAACAGAGGACAAATCCTGTATTTTATCGTAAAGAATACCTGAGTACAACTTTCAAAATAAGTTTCACTGTTACTTCTTTTAAACAACGTGTTAAGACAAAATACTCTTTAAGTTGCATACTCCTTTAAAAATTACCTTTCTCAATTATAAATCAAGATCGGATGGTAATTCTCTTTGGAATTGATACACTCAATATCTTTTGCAATGATCAAAAAGTCACATTCTTCTGAACGTTTCCTGAATGCATGTATATGAAATTTAAATGCTTGCTCCCCAACCTGCTCACTTTCTGAACAAAAAGGGGCTTCAAACCACTACTAGGAACCAGATGCTTGCTGGAATATGTAATATGCTGTTCTCTGTAGCAGGAGGTCACATCCAGGGCCAGTCAAACCGGACACACTGCCCATCCCTCCACACTGAACGTCCCTTAAAGGCCATCAGTATAATTCAGCAATTAAAATCAAGCTATTTTGAGGTTTTATAACCACCATACTTCACTGGATTCTCACCTCTTTCGATCAGAATGGACTAAGTGCTTCCGAACCAGTTAATTAAAACCCCTTTGGCGACCATGTCACCTTCTACCAAAACTCCCTCGGTAACAGCTGTGCTTTTGCCTCGGTTACAAGGTGTGTGCCGGGCCTTTCTTGTTTCTCCGGCGCCGGCATTAGACGCCACACCTTCCTGACTGTCTAGAATTGTCTACATGTCTCTCTTCTCTTGCCCAATTCCTAGAAATTGCCCTTTGCATCTTAGTCTACAGTCATTCCCAAGAACTCTATATTCTTCCCCAAAGCCTCTTTATCTTCCCTCAGCCGAACTCAGACTGATTGTTTGACCCATGAAAACTATACCACTTGGAATTATGCCCCAAATCATACTGTTACCGTTTTAAGAGCTGCTCTTCCTTTGAGTGCATGTGTGTATATATATGTGTGTATATTCTTTTTTTTTTATGACCCATTAACCTATTTGTTAAGTGTAATTTGTTAAGAGTGCTCGTTTCTAGGAACACCTGCATTTCTCTGTAACTATTAGCCTTGCACTATGGAGAATACTGTGACCTGTAAAATGGTTTTATAACCTAAGCTACTCTCACCTGCCTTGAGTTTTAAGCCACACTCGCTTATAACAGCTCTTCCTGCTATTTTCTCTCTTTGAAATTCATCATTTAGCATCCTCATTTAGCATCTTCCTATTCTTACACTCCCAGTGACTCCTCATGTTCTCTATATCCCCAGGATGTCCTTTGTGATTGTGAATGAGTTTTACCTATCAGGACTCTTTTTTAAGCTAATGGCAGTATTACCTTACTCTCACTCTGTATTCCAATACACTCTCTTAATACTGTTTGCCACTATGCCATCTCATACCACTCCAATTTATATAACAAAAACTTCTTGTTTTTTCTTAATTTTTCTGAATTACTATCACTCACAATTATAACGGTATTCTCTCTCAGTTCTCCTCCATTTATTTGAATCTTGACCATATTTCAGTCTGCTTGCTTACCTACACTCATATGACCTTAATTTCATTGCCTAACTCCTTTTACACACAACTAAGAAAGACTGACCATATTATACATATTTCTATTCCACTTTTAACTCCACAGGAATTTGGCTTTCTACACTAAAGGAAAAGAGGAAAGAAAGATACTGCCAAGACTTGTTGAAGGTCTGAATGTAGCAGGTGCAGGTAAAGGAGAAATCAAGGATTTTCCCAAGTTTCTGAATTGACAGTCTGGGCAGATGATGGTGACAAGTACTGAGATGATGTCTGAGGACAGTTAGGCTCTGGGGCAGACAGCAGACTCAAGGCTTCAGTTATGGTTGTGTTAAGTTTACACGTGTTAAGACACCCAAGTTGAGATATCAAGTAGGCAGTTTAATATAAAAGCCTGAATATTTAAGGGGTTGACAGAAGGGGCCAGGAAAATAAATTCAGTACCATCAGCAAGCAGATGGTGTTAAAAAAGTCTGGTGAAATGAATAAGAGCACCTAGGAACGTCATGCAGAGGGAAAGACAGCCAGCCCTAAACCCTGAGTCACTCTAACCCCCAGAGGTAGGTAGAGAAGGCAGACAGGAGAGGAACAGCTACAGTGACAGAGGAGCAAAATCAGAATATTACATTCTAAGGAACTGGCATTGTTCAGGAGGAAGATAAAGACAGACTAAGAACTAGCAAGATAAGTATGCATATTAAAATTTCTAAGGCAGCCTCTAAAAGAACTGAAAGTCTATGACTTCTAAAAAAATAGAGGTAATAAATGGAATGTGAAAAAAACACAATCACTCCCAAAAACAGGAAGGAAGGAAGGAAGAAAAGGTGAGTGAAAAAAAATGAAGGTAAAAAAACAGGAGAAAATGAAAGAAATATTGAAAAAGACAAATAGCAAAGTATAAAATAAGATGAAAGATTTACATCCAAATATATCAGTAACTACAGTAAATGCAAATGAACTAAAGCTTCAGTTAAAAGCTACAGATCAGACAGGATAAACACATAAAATCAAGTATGTACAGCTTTTGCAAAGACATTTAAAAGAGAAGAATATAGAAAGGTTAAATTTAAAAGAAAATATTATTTAAAAATATAGCTGAATCAATATCAGACAACTGGTCTTTAAGATAAAAAAAATCACCTTTAAAGATAAAGAGGTCACTACATAAATATAAAAGATTTGATTAACTATAGAGATAGGATAATTTTACACTTCTGTGCAGCTAATAACATAGCTTCAAAATATATAAAACGAAAATTGACAGAAATATGAAGAGAAATATATAAATGCACCATAAAATTGGGAGATTTTTAACATATCTCTCTCAGTAAATGATCTAGATGATGAAAAAAATAGAAAGAATATGTAATATTTGAAACACATGATTTAAAAAATTAATCTAATGGACACATCTAGAACACTACACCCAACAACTGAAGAATAGTATATACATTCTTTCAAGCATATATGGGACATTTGCAAAAACTGACTACATATTGGACCATAAAGCACATCTCAACAATTCCAAAGACCAACAACATTTTTGATCCACAATGCAATTAACTAAGACATCAGCAGCATAAAGATAAATAGAAAGAACAATATTTTTGGAAATTAAGAAATATATTGCTCAATAAATCATGACTCAATGAAGGAATCATAATGGAAATTGGAAAAGCTTTGTAGTGCAAAAATATTACATATCAAAACTTAAAGAACTCAGACAACGTAGCACCTAGAAATAAACATATGGACTTAACTGTTCATATTTGCATAAAAGAAAGGCTGAGAATTAATATACTAAGTATACAACTTCAAAAGTGAGAAAAAGAATTATAGAATGTAAAGAAAGTAGAATGAACATTAAAAAAAGAGCAGAGAGTAGGAAATTAAAATATAGAATAGAGAGGTTGAACAAAGACAAAAGTCTCTTCTTTGAAAAGACCAATAAAATTGACAGATATTTGGTAAGACTAGTGAGAAAAATCAGAGAACACACAAACAGTGTCAGAGATTAAAAAGTGCTTATAGCTATAGAAGTGAAAGAGACAAAAGATAGCAAAGGGATAATGGAAACACCGTGGATGCCACAATGTTTCAAAACTTGGAATGGACAAGTTTTTAGAAAATTTTAGTTTGTCTAAACTGTCAAAAAAAACCTTTTCCTTAAAATCATTGAAGAAAATGAGTCTGTGGTGAACCTTCTTATAAAGAAAATACCTTGATAGTTTTACTATCAAGGTCTATTAAATAAATACACAAGACTATCAAGTCCAATTTTACAAAAACTCTTGCTGACTGAACAGAATGAAACAGCACTTCGCTCATTTTGTGAGACTATATAACCTTGTAATCAAACCTGACAAGGACAGGATGGGGAGAGAAAATTAAAGGCCATGAATATAAATGCAACTTTCCTGAACAAAATGTTAGTCAAATCAGATCCAGTGCTGTGTAAACCAAGTTGTGTTTATCCCCAAATGCAAGGTTATTTAATATTATCAAATTGATCATGAATTTACAGCTTCTGGTAATGGCAGACTAGAAAATTGTGACTAAACCGTCCACTGAAGGTAAGTGAAGACGTTAGACAAAATACAAAAGAAAAAACCCTTGAAAATGATCGGAGAGCTAATAAGACAGTGCAAGTGCCCGCTGCTCGCTTGGAACCGGCCTGGAGGGAGCAGGACACGAGCAAGAGGCGGAGCTGGGGTTCTGGTGACCTTACAAGCTTGGAGGTTGAGGATCAGAAACTGCTGTGCCCGCCACCAGTGCTCCCAGCTCCGGGCCTCACCTGGGGAGAACAGATAGGAACTTTTCACTCTGTACGTGCCCCAGAAAACCTCCTGTCTTGGCCACAGACTGCCAGCAACCTCAGATGCCTGGTGGAAGCAACCAAAATGTTTCCAGACATTGCTGAATGTTTCCTGGGATACAAAAGCACTGCCGATTGAGAATCACTATCCTGTAAGTACATCATTTTTATACATTTCGGTTTATCCTTCCATTTTCTTCCTTGTTAAAAATATCAGGGAATACACCTAGGTATTCACAATCTTGCTTTTTCTTACACAACAGGTAGCATGTGCTACACACAATCATCTACACCTTGTGCTTTTCACTTAATAATGGCACCTCTGAAAAAATTAATAAAGCATTTTCCCCACATAATTCTTACTGTACTTTTTAGTGTAAGAGTAATGTGAAAGAATAAGTATTTTTAACATTAACTGATTACACATGAATGTGTATCTTAAAATTCTAAACTAGTTTACCTTTTATTTAGCATTTACCTTGCACTCTCATTTGGTTCCTCTGTGGCATTCTTCAGTAAAATACTTATGAGGTAGTGCTAAAAACACAAAATGACGTAAAATAAAAACCTTGTTTAGTAGTCGATTTCCCACATGTTCTGTCCTCATTCTAGGCAGTGAGGGGCCACTGAAGGACTGGGGGAAGGACACAAGGGGCTCAGGGGAGCAGCATGGTGGTCTCAGCCGGGGGCTCGCAGGGCTTGGAGCCTGCCTAGGGAAGAGCTTTCCTGTGTATACGATAAAAACCAAGCAGAGCAAATGACTCTTCGTCATAGGAAAAATCTCGGTTTTCTTTTACTTCAACTGGATTATACATCGTACACTGAATTACACGTTGTACTTGTGTACTATAGATAGATAAATTAATTGATTGATTTGAAAAGCATTTTTCTTTGCCCCAAAGTCAGCTGAGGAGAGACTGTTTAATTTTATTCTCCAAGGATTCATTTAGAACCTCAAATAGTAGTAGTATTTAATCAGGCCAACAATGGGATTGAATGTTTTGCTTATTTCAATTATTTCTTATAAATTCATTGGATGCACTAATGCAGCATAGTTACACTAGTAAAATTATTACAAAGGATGATTCATTACATAATCATGATCCGTAGGCATGATAAACAGATCTAATAAAAAACACCCGAGGAACCTAACCATCGCTCTCCATCTAGTTCATTTAATCCCCCCAAAACCAGCCTTCTAAAAAAACAACTGATACATCTAAACAATATAGCCAAACTTTCAGGGATAAGCAGCTCAATGCATAATAATGGAAGAGAGAACCACACAGCTCGAGTTAGAAGATGCTAACCAGGGCTTCCCTGGTGGCGCAGTGGTTAAGAATCTGCCTGCCAATGCAGGAGGGCATGGGTTCGATCCCTGGCCCGGGAAGATCCCACATGCCGCGGAGCAGCTGCTGAAGCCTGCACGCCTAGAGCCCGTGCTCTGCAACAAGAGAAGCCACTGCAATGAGAAGCCCGCGTACCACAACGAAGAGTAGCCCCCGCTCACCTCAACTAGAGGAAGCCCGTGCACAGCAGCGAAGACCCAACACAGTCAAAAATAAAAAATAACTAACTAAATAAATAAATTTATAGAAGATGCTAACCGGAGATTCGGTCATTGCATCACGTACCTTGACATCTTCCGTGCCCCTGGTGACTTCAGTAACTTCGGGCACCGGCTGCCACAGAGGGATCTCGCGGTAGGTGTTGGGAAAGCAGACCAGAGACCCGAGAATGGTGAGGGCTTCCAAACGAGGGGCCTGCACACGGCAAAGGGAAGTGAGACACACATTTTCCTTCTGGTTATAAACGTTAGATAAGCAACAATGTGTTTTACTTTTTCATGATTTTGAGGCAGCCCTGCTGGGGCAACAGAAAACGGTGAAGTTTCCTGTTTCCTGTTTTACTTCATTTTTTAAATACAAAGATTTGAAACTACTAACACCAAAATGTTCAGGTTTTTCAAAGTTGGTCAGTGAGCACACAGCTTCTCGTTACATGACCCCCACAACACAAGACCCACCAGTTCCCATCCAGGCCTGGGCTCACCTGACCCTGCACGGCAGGGGATGCAGCTGACAGCTCCCGTGCACCTGGGAGCCCTTCCATCGCTTGGACACCTTTCTTGGTTCCTGAGGGGACCTGACAGTCTCCTTGCTGGGACCCCTCGCCTCCTCAGGATATAGACTCCAGGGTGCTGAGTGCAATTCTCGGCCCTCTTCCCTCCGAGATCTACACTCAACTCGTCCGGGATGTCCAGACCCGAGGGTTTAAATGCCTCCTACGTGTCGCCGACCCCTCAGCACCTCTCGGTAGCCCTGGCTTCCTTCCTGAGTCCAGATCGGCAGATCCGACTACCTGTTTGCCATCTGCACTCGGGGTCCAGAAGCCATCTCCCCTGACAAGCGCCCCCTCGCCACAGGGTGCTATGGTTCTGTGTGACACCACCCAGCCTCCATCACTGCCCCCTTACCTGCTACCTGTACCTTCCTCTATTTTCCTGTTAAGAAAATCTCTAAATGTAAAAGTAGACAGAATGTTATATCCATGCACCCAATGCCTAGACTCAAGATGTTACCACTCTTGCCTCATTTATCTCCTTTTCGTTTTTTTCATTTCAATATTTAAAATGTTTAAAAGTTTTCCACTTTCAGTTTTAAAGCAAATTCAAGACATTGTGTCATTGCACCTCTGTGTCCTCCAGCATCCCTGCTTTGGGTTTTCCCTTGGTATTCATCACTTCCTGACGACGCGTTACGTATTCATTTGATGTTTGCATTCCCCACGAAGACAGGGGGCAGACAGTCTTCGTCACTTCTCTCCCCCGAGGATGCCCAGTGAACACCACCTGGGGACAAGGTGGTGGCTGTGGTTCTCATTCACGGACGGACAGGGCCCACCCTGCAGGTCTCCGCATCAGCTTTGCTTCTTCCATGAAGACTTTTCTAACAGATGCCTTCCCTTCCAGCTCTCATCACGCAGAATTAACTGGCCCCACACTGGCACCCCTCTGGGTTCTGGAGGTGCTTCTGTTGTGGCTGCTAGAAACTTATGTGCAAATATTAACGCTTAGTTTACCTGTCCGATTCCCGGAGGATGGGTGCCCTGTCACATTTACGCAGGCCAGGTCCTGGCATATAGTACGTCCGCAGTCAGTGTTTCTCCCACAGACTTGTTCTTTCGGCCTTCACTAACGGTTCCCTTGACCCACCATATAGTCTTGGTTTGAACCTCGCTGAGGCTGATTTTTTCCCCTGAGTCGTGTGTGACTCTGTAACCACTGGATACAAAACAACAGCTCCTACATAAAATAAAGAGCTGTTACGCAGCTTTATTCAAAGAACGGAGTAAATCTAGACAATTTTTTTGCCTGGGTACTGGGCCTGTGGTGAGCCCCGATTTACACACAGAAGAGTGAGGCCTGTGCGTCTGTTGCCCCAGGATGGATGACGAGTACCCACAATGCTGGGAAGGACCCTGGGCCTGGCTGGGCAGGGCTGCAGGATGGAGAATGGGAAGAGAATTACATGTAATATCCCATGCTGTGTGTACATCAGGATGCATCCACTCTGCCGCTGGTGGACTTTCGGATCGTCTCTAGTTTGGAGCTGTGATAACAATGTTTGCTGAGCACGACCTTCCCCCACCTCCTGGGTACTTGTGCACGCGTTTCTCTTTCCCTCATGGCCTCAGCAGGCAGATCTACGTAGCAGGAGTCCTCCAGGCTTGTAATTAACAGAAAATTCTGACTGAGCAGGTGTGTCCCTATCCGAACACCTCTCACTAGTTCTCCTACAATTTTAAACCTCAAGTTTAAACTCAGTGATTCAACGTAATTCAGAGTTATTGTTCCTTTATGTAACATAAATCTTACCCTCACATTCTCATATTTTCTCTCTCTCTCTTTCTCTTTAAACAAATGTTTTGGAAGGCCACTTTAATAGCTCATCTAGCCGAAAGATACATTTTCACAGAGAATGACCACCGTGCATGATATTATCACTAGAAAGGGCGCCCGCATTTTCACAGGAAACTCTCAGAGCAAGTAAGGAAAATTTCAATAAAGTATTTTCCTTCCTATATCCTGTTTTTTCAATGTTTTTTCCAGTTTTTCAATTTTTTTCCCAAAGTTTTTTCAATGTTGATTTGAATGGTTAAAAGTAAATTAGAAGGTTCCTTGAGAATGATTATCCTACAAAAAGTTTTTCAGAAATAAGTATGAAAAGTTGTCATAGTCTTTACAAAAAAGAAAAACAGATGAACAAATTCAACATTTTCCTTCTTTCTTCCTTCTTTTCACTCATCCATCCCTTTTGCTCCTGTCTCTCTTCCCTCCCCTTTGCTTTTTAATTTACCCCTAGAAGAAAAAGCGCATGAAATACCAGCTATACAAAGCATTCAAAAAACAATTTAATTCAAAACCCAGGGTTGGAGTTTGAATTTGCCCTGCAGTGAAGAAATAAGTAAAATAAGAAAGTAACAACGAGTCAAACAGAATTTAGGTAGCTAGATACTCACACTGATTTCAATAGAAGTGCCTGGCAAACAGTAAAGCTAGTTTTATTTACACCATTTAAAGAAGGGAAAACTGGCTCTGAACAGGTAACAGCTGTACAGAGCACAACTGTGAGAGGCCTTTAAATTGAAATGGGTGAGAGTGTCCTCTCAAAGGCGTTAATACATCGCCCTAATAGTGGAGGTAAAGGTGGAGACTACAGATCAATTCTTTTCGTAGCCCTTAGCGCTCACTTAGTCCACTTGCTTCTCATTTCTTAGTACAAGAATTCTGCCAGAGTTTTATGGCATATGAATACAACGATATATATTAATTTTCCGGTTAAAAATTTTAGTGTTCTAACATTTTAAGAAAATATTTTCTATTAGACTTATAACTAAGACTTAATAATAGAAAAAAAACCTTATTGATGATGTACACTTAAAATTCTCTCTTGGGCTTCCCTGGTGGCACAGTGGTTGAGAGTCTGCCTGCCGACGCAGGGGATATGGGTTCGTGCCCTGGTCCGGGAAGATCTCACATGCCGCGGAGCGGCTGCACCCGTGAGCCATGGCTGCTGAGCCTGTGCATCCGGAGCCTGTGCTCCACAACGGGAGAGGTCACAATGGTGAGAGGCCCGTGTACCGCAAAAAAAAAAAAAAAAAAAAATCTCTCTTGACCACAGACATTAGTGTCTGTGCCACCATTTACTGAAAAATGCTAGTAAGATTCTAGGAGACCAGTCCTGCCTCTGACTGTGTAAATGTGCTGCACTATTAGTGAGGACATGATTTCTCACACTCTGGCCTTTTGATGAAACGCCTTTCCACTACCAGTGTGTCATCTTATCCTACAATTTCACACGTCAGCTGCCAGGGCACCTACCCGAGAGCCCGGTTTCACGTTGCACTAATGAGTCAACACCTGTTAGGAGTGGAGAAATCTGAACCTTGTTAGCCGCTGTGAAGCCTCCTGGGAGCTGGGATGCTGAGCATTGTCACACTCACCGCCAGCGTGTCTGCACTGAGGACCCTGACGGCGGCCGTGATGAAGTCCCCCACCAGCATGGAGAAGCCGGGCAAACCCAGGGAGAAAAAGCGGGGTGGGCAGTGCCTTACAATGGTATTTAAGATATCCTAAAAGGGGAGAAAAGAAAACACAACTGTAAGTTTCCAGACCAAAATTCCAAAGTCATCAGTTCGTCTGTACATATGACTACTGTGAGGTTATCTGAAAGAACACAGACCACGGAACTTTTCCAGTGAAAAGGGTTCCAGGAGATGAGCTAGCGCAGGGGCTATTGTACTCATTTTACACGTAAGAGGATGGAGACCCTACACTGTGAGGTGACTTGTCCAAGACCTGAATTGTGGCATTGGGACTAGACACTCTTCCATCTTCCATGTAGAGGTGGGCTCCTCGGACAAGCTACAGGAGTGCTGAGGTAAATAAATAAATTAAACCTGCAAGCAGCTATCACTTCTTATCTTCTTCAATTTTCAAAAGTCAAAGCACACTGTTCTATTACAAACTCCTGAAGTAGGCAGAGATGGAAACTTGCATTCTTCGGGCAACTCCCGTGTGAAACAATGGGAGTGTGGGTCCCGCTGGGATGGGTCACACGCCAAAGTCAGGTGGTCGGTGGGGCTCCGGGTAGAAGTGGGTGGCAAGGCACGTGTGCCCAGTGCTGCATGTGGACCATCTGCCCCCAGACACCTGGTGTCCCTGGGTCTGGAAGGGCCTTTCACTGGTGGGTGGCCGGCTGGCCCCTGCCCGCCAGCTCTGTTCTGAGGCGTTGCCTCATTCCAGCCCGTGGCAGACCAGGGCTCTTCTCCTGGACGGCGTTCGTGCCATCCACGGCCAGGCCGCGTCTCTGAAGCCATCTGTGCGAGTGTGTGCAAAGGGGATTAGTAAGAAAACCACAAACTGCTTTTATGCAGTTCTAGGCCAAATGCATTCATCAAATGCACTGAAGTGCTGTAGCTATGGGACTTGTAGTTATATAACCTAGAGTTAGTCGCAAAATACAAGAAGCAAAATACCAAAACAACAACAACGACAAAAAGCCCCCCAAAACCTCTGGTTTGTTTTCTCAAATTTCAGTGTAGCTATTTGAAAATCCTTTAAAATAATCCTGATTTAACTTGATTAAATTAGAGCAAGGGATAGCAGTGTGCTCGATTCTAACACATTAAGTCCTTTTTCATAAAAATAACCTTATTGAAGAACTTGTATCTTAAAAGAGAACCTTTAGGTGTTCACAAAACATTTTTTTCTAAGACTTCTTCCTCACATAGCAGGCTCATTTAGCGTCTACAAATCATGCTGCGTGTGTCCTTAAAATGATGGCGCAGTGCTTTATTAGAACTCTTATATGGTAAATTATTTAGCAAGTACTAACTTAAGGTTTTAGCATTTCAGCAGACTTTTTCCTATACCAAAAATAAACAGAGAGACAAACAGATAAATAGACAGATAAAAGGGAGGAAGGAAGGAGGAAAGGAAAGAAAAACCCGAACCACGCTTCCCCCGGGTTAATGTTTAAACCTGCTGTAATCATGTCCTTTGATACATTTCAGCGTCCACATCAACCAAGGCAAACATTCTAGGGGCTGAGCAGATGGACACTGCAGTTTAGAAAGTGTGTGGTCAACTCCCGCTCTGAGCGCAGAACAAAAGATCCACCTTTTTCATAATGAAGCCTCTGATTAATGCCCTGGACTCCTCACCACACACCTGTAATTACTCACAGAGGTACGCTCTGTGCTGGGCCTCGTCTCGGGGTATCAGGCATCAAGGTCTCGGGCAGCAGATGGAAGCACGCTTCTGTTGACATCTGCTGCCACGAAAGGATTCGTGCAAACCTGGCTCGCAAGGTAGTAGAATGCCGTGCGTGGGAAGATTAATAATGCAAACAACCATGATGTTAACTTTGTTAGGTTTGTGTTAATTCCATCTGTTGAGAGGAGGAACTGAGCCTTGAACCGTGTGGGTTTTTAACACCTTTAGCACATACTTAAATCACAGATTTTTCACCAGTGGAATTGAGAGGTTTAATTTTAAAAAAGGGTTTTCTGGGATACGTTTACGGGAATTATGAACTAAATCCTTTAACAAGCTAAAGCCAGAATTTATACATGAAATCCATTTTGCTTCACAAGATTCAGATGCGTCAAGGCAATGAGCTGGAAGTGGGGCATTCCCAGAAATGACTAAGTTGCCACTGATGCTGAAGGCAGAAATGTGTGCAGCAAGAGAAAGTCGCAGGCTCCCCACCCCCTGGACCCCGGCCAGTCTCTTGAACGGAACCTGTTTCTACGGGCGAGAAGGTTGGAAAGAGAAGGCAAAATAACAGATGGCTGGCCTAGCCTGCCCGCCACCCACGGAAGGCGGCCCCCAGGAGAAGTGAGGCCGCCAGTTACAGCAGCTCCGGGCTGGGGTTAATATGGGGGTTAAAGAGGGGGCTGTATGGCCAGTCGGCCAAGTTAGGGCCATATGCTTGCTTATTTTGCTTATCCACACTGAAATGGAACAACCCAAAGATGACAATCTTTGTGACAACATTTTGAAATTAGGAATAACTGTGGTGCTCGAAGGAGAGCAGCTGCATCTTCCCAGCAGAGGGACGTCCACAAAGGGCTGCCGGCACTTCTGGTAGGAGCCTTCCTGTCCACACACTGAGACCATGGCGATAGCCGGAATCCTTGCGAAAATGAAAATCTTGAGACTGAAGCTTTCTCCTGGGTTCCTGGGGTTTCAGGGAGACCGAACAGGATGGTGCTTCCCAAACACAAATTATTCACGTACAACCCTTATGCTTTTTGTCCTATTCAAGTCCAAAGTGAACATGATTTGTCTGTTTTTCAAAGTAACTCACTTTTTTTTCATGTAAATAAGAGTATTCTGGAAAACTCGTATCCTGTCATAAGTAGAAAATAACCCTTAAATCAGTACAATTATGGCAAACCAAGGCGACTGAGTTTTTGCTAAACGTCCCCGTCAGATGGAGGCTCTCCTTGTTAACAGCGTGGTTTGCATCCTGGGTGGAGAGAGAAGTTCTGTGCCCGCTCCAGCCACCTGTCCGGGAGTCACAGGGCTGGCAGAGCCAGGGCCATGGCACCCCGGGTTCGACTCAGGGCTATTCAGTGCCCCCTCCTTTGTGATCATGGTGGAAAATGCCTCTGTACTCAAGTCAGACTCTGGCAGAGTGAAAAGAGCCCCAGGCCTGGGGTCAAGACCTCGTGTATGTGACCGTGGACAGGTCACGTCGAGCTTAGAGCTTCTCGTTTCTCTTCCACAGAAGGGACTGATTCCTCCTGGACTTGTGGGTAACGGGAGAGATGTGAACACATGCCTTGTAAACTGAAGAGGGTCACACAGAAGTAAACAGAGTAAAAATAAAAGGGAAGGACTATGAAGGATTTTTACTTTCTAGAATTTACTTTGTAGAATTCCGTGAACTACTATTTTGCTGATACTCAGAAAGAGCTTTTTAAAACATTTCAAAGGTGGTCCCCAAAGCCTCTTAGATTACATTCTCCCAAAAGTTAAAAAACCCTAAAAACTAATTCTCTCCAATAACATCCTTAGCAAAGTGTTACAGCAATTAGCCATAGTGTATATAATTTATAGGGCAAATAATGAAATAAAAACCGGAAAATGCTCTGTTTTTAGATATTCAAGAGTCCATGCTTCTAAGGGGTTCTAGAAGATACCCAATCAAGTGAGTCTGGTAGCAAAAATTAGTTTCTTTTCCACGTTCTAAACAGACTGAAAATAATAAGCAAAACTATAAGCTCAATGAAAAGATGGACTCTAAAATAGGAATTAAGCTTATTCTTGAAAATTGACCAGCATGAAACTCTTTCGCATGCTTTTTGTTCAGAGGAAATAAAATTCAATCCGCAAAATGCTGTAATATGAGGAACGGACCACCAAACTAGTATTTTCCTCTCATTTTTGGTTACAAGTCCACACGCATGCTACACACTGAGTGTGAAAACTGGATTGTAAGATGATAGCTGTGAATTTGCAGCTTATCCAGAGATTCAGGTTTATGAGAAAGTAACTGGTGAGAACATCTGTCTCTTATCACTGATCTTACAAAAAAATCAGGTAATTCAAATAGAGGCATGTTGTTTCCTCCCCTCCAAAGCACAGTTCTATAAACACAAACCACATTCAGCCTAGTAAATGAATCGCTTTAATTGAATGCTATGTACACAGTAACTGGAAAAACCATAAGTGATAAGAAAAACATATGGCGATGGCAACAGAAATTGGTTTATTCATTTTGCATAGTGTTGTTTCTTTAGTTCTCTTATAATTGACCTTTAGAACGATAAATGTGTAAAATAATTTTGTTTATTATGGCTCCAAACCTTCCAACAATTACACAAAATGAAAATTTAAAAGGAAGGATTCATTCTGGAAGCATTTCCATTGTTTACATAATTGCACAGCTATAATTCAGTGCTCACGTTGTTATGGAAAATAAAAAAGGGCCATTACGGGCCATTTCAATTCAAAATATTGCACAGTGGTGTCAAAAATGGGGGAAAATGTTCACTTTAAAGCGGTTTAAAATGGATTAACCCTGTAAACAGAAACATTTCAATATAGTATTCTATGAAATACAAATGTTCAAGAAGTAGCCATCCTTCAGACGGAATTAGAAATGTTGCGACTGTACTTTCACACCAATTACATATATATTATTCACTTAATATTTGCTCACGGCCCAGCAGATGATGGTGGTAACACAATAGCTGGCCATCTGTCTCCCTGCTTCCTCAGAGGACTTGCGCCCTCTCCTCGGAGCAAACAGATCCGGTTATTCCACCGAAAGTCACTCAGACCTTCCAGGAGGCCAAATGGAATTGTTCAGAAATAGAACCCCTGTGTGCAAAGTCACTGGACTCCTCCTTTCACTTTGAAGAAAACGAAAATGTTAAACAATTAATGATTTCATTGCTATTTTTCAGAAGATACCTTGTATCTAGAATATTCTACAGGAAGTTCTTTTGTTTGGGAAGATGGGGACTGTTCGGATCTGGTTATCCCATTAATCTAGTTAATAGAAAGATCCCGTTCATTCCACACCCAAGTGGAATTACTAATTAGCAGAAGATGTGAAGGCAGAGGGATACTTTTAACACTACCCCTGGATATAACTGAAGCTTTCTTTAACAATTAAATAGGCAGACGTGATCCTGCAGGACCTCGAAGACAAATTTGTAAGTATCAGTTATCGCCTTATTGGCGAGGCTCAGATATGCTGAGTGGCAAAAAAGTCTTAGTTACAGGAAGGACAGATCTGAAGAGCCCTCCAAGTCCAAGGCCTGGTGTTCTCTCTTCTGCTGCTGGGTCTCTGCTCCTTCAGAAGCAGCACAGACCTCCTCTACACAGCATGAGCTGCGACCTGGCCTGTCCAGGCTCTACACTGGTTCAGGGAGGGGTTTTTGTTGATAAAAAGAAAGGCTTTATGATTATAGCCCTTAAGAAAAGCACAACAGATCATGTCACAGGCACTGCCCTTCCAGAAAAGTCACTGGAAATAAAAACATAGCAGGACAAGCGTAAAAATTACTTTCAAGGTCTGGGCCAAGGCATACGTGGTACCTGCGATACATTCTCTGTTCAAAAGGCTAAGTGTGGTGTAATCCGTTTGGAGAAAAGGCGGAGATTTTTATACATGCTGGACAAATGTTACTTCTCTGGGTGTAACTTTGTTACCAAGGCCGGAAGAAATATGACAGGACAGAGTAATTGGGTTCTGCAGCTGGAGAAACAAAATCACCTCGCACTTCTCGCCATGAGGAATGCTCCGGAGAAGACATGGCAGCATGCAAAGGAGGGAGTGACAAACACAAAACAAACTTCTGAGGGTCGCAGGAGCTGCTGCTTTGACCTTGTGCATGGGATCAGTGACAGAACAAGCGGGCAGATGGCAGAGAAAATCACTGCAACCCTCAAGCCCTAAAGGAGAGCCTCAAATATTTTTTTATGATTGTTCTACAATTAATCCTCATCTGTGAAGAAAAACTCAGCTCGCCTTTAAACTGATGAAGACTGACTGACTGCTTCAGGAAAAGGGGGAGACTGATTGGTTAACTGATTTTAAGAAACACTATATGAATTTTATCTGATACTGGAGTTGATATGTTACTGCGTTGTCATAACTGCTTCTTTTTCTTTTTGTTATTTGTAAAAGCTTTAGATGTAATTTACCTTTAATAAAATTCACACTTTAAAGTGTACAGCTTGGTAGTTTTTAACGTATTCATAGAATTGTGCGCTGTCACCACGATCTAGGGGAGACAGGCAGGGAGGTGGCAAACCCATCAGGAAATCCTGGCACATTTATGATTCCACAAGACGAGGGACACTGTCACAGGGTCATAGACAGAAGTGACTTGCCAGCTGCCACCCGCCCCCCGCTGCCCCAGGCCCTGGAGATGCCTCGACCTGCCTCTGTAAGGACTGTCTTAGCCGTGACCCTGATAAGCTTCAAATCTGAAACATGACAGTTTGCACAACAGGCCGGCCTAATGAGGCTGGTGCAGATGCTCCAGAGCAGTGATTAACCCCTCGCGACGAGACTTTAGCAAGTGAGGGCTTCAAGGAGCTGCTGCTGGTAAGTGGCGGGGGCTTGGTGGGGGGGCGGCCTGGAGGCTGCGTTAGACTCGCGTGCGCACAGACCACGCGCTCAGCTTGCCGGACATGGACTCCATACTCTGGAAGAGGGTCCACCGCCCCTGACAGCCAAGTCTGCGTAGAAAGGCATCTGTGCCTTCCAAGAATTTACCAGGGGACGGGGGTGGGGTACAGGAGGGGGCTGGAGGATACTAAACTCTGCTTTCTCTGCGGCAACTGGCTGCTCGTTTCAGAAGAGGCCAAACTGAATCAGGTCTCTCCACTGTCTCCTCCGCCCCATCCTCTACAGCTCTGACCATGTTCTGCAGCAGAAGCAGAAGTAGGGAGTCACGGCATCATCAATAACAAGATGGTTAGCAACGTACAGACGGCGCCTAATCACGCGAGTACCTACAGAATCATTAAGGTAGTAATTACCCCATTGAGTGAACCATGCACACGTCTAATTCATGTAGATACCAAAGAGTCGGGCAGCCATACTGTTCCCAGATTCACTGTTCATCCTGTCTCAGGACTACATCAGCTAGAAATATATTCTTCTTAGGATACTGAAAAGAAATTCTTGGAGGAAACCATAGGCTTAACACACTCAGGCACCACCCAAGGCCGTGGCAAAGGCGCAGGGCAGGTATAATCGACATCCCCCCTGATGCCAAGCAGAATAGTTCCTCACCCTCACGCTGGGACCCGCTAGAACCCAACCCACACTCCTGTTATCTTAGGACAAAGTACAGAAATCCAGGAGGGAAAACACATCTCTAATGAATCTGGGTGGCAGTGTGTTTACCTTGTTCCTTTGGGACCATAAAAACTTAGAGAAGATCTAAAAGGTCATCATTCGATCTTTCCATTTCACAGACATGGAGTAGGAGGTCGATCAAGGCCAGAAAGGGCCCAAGGTTTGGACACAAATCCAGGTGTGCTCCTTGTCTTTACCGGAAGAGAAACTGTGAGCCTGTGGTCCACGAGGCACCAGTGGACACCCGTAAGCAGCGAGACTCACACGTGGAGCACAGCACCACGTGGAGGGCTCTCCAGTGCAGATTATTCTTTCAACTCATTCACTTTGCCCACGAATCGTTGAAAAACGCACATGTATTTTTAAAGCTATACATTCAAGTGAAATCAACAAATGGCTGCTGTGGCTTAAAAATGTGCTTCTGGAATGTATACAGTAGACATGCAGCCCTGACTGGCACGGAAGTGCAATCACAGGATGGAACCGGCTCAGAGAGTACGACCTTCTGAATAAGAAGGAGACTTTGCCAAGCATTCTTCCTAGGAAACTGCTAGAAACGAACTCTGTGCGTGTGTGCGCATGTGTGTGCGTGCACAGGCACGGGTGTGGGGAGCGGGTGGTTGGAAATATTCGGTGGAAAGACACCAAGAAATTGCCTAGGGTTGCAACAAGAAATCGAGATTTGTATTTTTCCCTGAAAATGCAGAGAAGCTACAACAGGTGTGGCTTCTGTGTTCATTTACCTGTAGCTTCAACTCTGCTTGCAAGACCCAGGGCTTCTGACGCTGTTAAAGCCCAGCGTCCAGTGCGTCTACCCCCACCCCCTCCTCACCTGCTGGAGACGAGATGCCTGGTTCTCAGGCCCGCCTGGTGCTGCTGAGATCTGCTGTCTGTCTCCCAGCCCATGGCCAGGAACAAGTTAAAGACGAAAAACTATTTCTGTTGGAGCTTCCATGTCTTCTGGTGTGTTCTCACACCAGAAAATAAAAAAACTTTGGAATGTGATGATTACTCACTCTTTTCATTCTATGATAACACAAAATGCATGTTTCTTTGATTTGCTTCCTTAAAAGTAAAATTATTCCACACGCACATAGGAGCACAAATGAGGCTTTCAACATTTTTGTGTTCTGTTAAAAAAAAAAAAAAAAAAAAGAGGACAACCCGGTGGTCATTCAATTCCGGGAGCCTACAGACCATCCCGCCAGCGTTGGACAGAGGACAAGAGCTGTCCAAATTGGTACCATTTTCGGTTTCCGCTTGGGCAACAGAAGTACAACTGCTACTCCTTCTGGACATAGAGCTCCCAAGAATAGCTGAGATTTGAGAGAAAAATCACCAGACGAGCCAGCTCCGTCAACCCGATTCTGAAGAAACCTCAGGCCAGAACCACTGACAAAGAAGCAGTATCAGCGACCCTGAGACCCAGCCCGGCTGTCCATCCTGCGACAGAGACCATTTGGCACAAATCCCAGCAGAGCAGAACGGGAGGGAATCAGGCCACCCGGAATAATTAACTGACCTCTAAGGAGTCGACACAGGACTCATCGCTTCAAATTCCAGGAATACCCGATCAACATTTAAAAATTAATGTACGAAGAGAAAGCATTTTGTAAATTCTAAAGCCCCATACATCATGGCTATTATTAAATTACAGCAGCATTTTGAATCGTAATCTCATTAAAATATTAATTTTTGAAGGATTGATTGAAAATTGACTTGAAGTAGACTGGATTAAAAATCTATTCATTAAAAAAAGAGTCTGAAATGAAAGCCAAGTCATTCTGATAATTCCAGACAAAAACAGCTAACAGTAAGTTGACAAATTTCTCGGGTGCACACTGGGCTTGAAGGTACATGGCAGCCGCTGTGAGGGGTCTGAGGCAGAGTAAAGCAGGGCCCCTGCCTCCAGCAATGTCCTCTAAGAGGCAGGGAACAGTGATGTACAGTTGAGAGTGAGGCCAGACCAAGAGCACAGGGATCCTCTGGGGAACAGCCAGTACTCCAGGGGGATCCAGGAGGGGAGGCAAATGGGTGACCCAAAGGCACTGGGTCTTGACAGGAGCACCACACTGCACACACTCAACCCAAGGCTCAAGTAAGAGAAGGGGAAAAAAAAAAAAAGGTAGGTATTTTATTTTAATGTCTTATTACTAAAAGGGGCTCTCGTGTTAATATTTCTCTAGCCCACATATACCTACCAAAGGATATTTTTCCATGGAAGAACAAAAGAAAACTGTTGTTGATTGTCTTCAGAAAACAATGTTCTCTCTGAAATGTGTTCCAGTAAATAGCGTTAATAGCTGAACAATCTGCAATTATTACCCTGCCACTTATTGTTATGTGTTAAAAAGAAATCAACAGACAAAAAGAGATTATTCCCCACAAGAAGAGCACTTTCTCAAAGAAACAAAACTTGCCGTTTAAAATGCTCTTCTTGATGTTATTTCATCGTATCCAAACCCAACCTTGATGGATCGTAAATCACAGTCATGACTGAAAATCTCTTACATTCAAAAATCACTCCCTTCCAAAGGGGAGTTAAAGCATCCCTCGCCGGAAGTAACCATTTAGTACTTGAAATGGTCGAAACCATCTCTTTCTCGACCTCTGATTTCTTCTCTGCCTAAAGAAAAAATGTGAATTTTCTTAAACATCTTCGTCAAATTCTAAATGGGAAAAGATGATCTTCTAGGTCAACAAGCGATATTCCAGCCACAGGGAACCCCTTCTGCCATCCAGCACCAGGGCCTCACCGTGCTCACTTTTCCAAGGCCCCTGAGAGAGTCGTAAGGACCCCACTTCACAGGACAAGAACCTCAAGCTAGAAACGCCCGTGTGGTCACCGACGCAAGGAAACAGGGACCTACACGCAAGGTCAGGGCTCAAGCTCCACAGTGGACGTCCCTCTCCCCAGGCTGCCCGTGTGGCGGCCAGGCCAGGTGGCCTTGGAAGGACTCCCCAGAGTGTGAGAGGCTTGCAAACCCCAAATCGGCCACCTGCCCTGACTGAACTGGGGCCCCGGACATTTGGAGAAAGCGATCATCTGTGCCTGCGGGCTGACTCTGCGCCACGCAGTCTGTGCTCTGGTCACCTGTTCCCTGTCGGCTCCCGGGTGGCCTGCGTGGGTGAGCAGAGGACCCCACTGAGCCCCCAGCCCCTCCACTCACGCCTGCAGCGCCACCCCTCATTCAGACTGCGCTCTGGGCAAAACACATTGCAGATAGTTTTCGTTGACTCTGAATTAATCAGCTCACTCCATGTTGTACTTCTTCAAAGTAAAAAATAAATGGGGGGGCTTCCCTGATGGCACAGTGGTTAAGAATCCATCTGCCAAGGCAGGGGACACAGGTTCGAGCCCTGGTCCGGGAAGATCCCACATGCCATGAAGCAGCTAAGCCCGTGCGCCGCAACTACTGAGCCTGCGCTCTACAGCCTGCGAGCCACAACTACTGAAGCCCACATGCCACAACTACTGAAGCCTGCATGCCTAGAGCCCATGCTTGCAACGAGAAGCCACTGCAATGAGAAGCCCGTGCACCGCAACGAAGACCCAACACAGCCGAATATAAATTAATTAATTAATGAAAACTAAATAAATGGGGAACTTTACCAGCTCAACCGTAGGAAACTGCACCCCCCTTTTTGGAGAAAGTCTCATGTTGGCAATTTCCATACAGTTCAACCTAAAACACTTGCCTCTCTTGCTTTAGTCTCCCTGGTTAAACCTTCGTGTGCTTTCACGTCCTTGGTTACACTGAGAGCTGCCTTTCATCCTCTGATGCCTGCCAAGCTTTGTGGGTTAATTCACAGGGCCTCGTGGCACCTGAACAACTTCTCTTCGAGGACAGGGTTTCCCAACCTCAGCACTGCTGACACTTCAGGCTGTGAAGTCTCTGCTGTGGTCCTGGGTGCCTTAGGGTGTGTGACATCCCCAGCCTCTACCCACTAGATGCCAGTGCAGCCCCCGCCCACTGTGACAAACAGAACGTCTCCAGACACGCCCAATGTCCCCGGAGTCCCCACGCATCTCAGGAATCACTGTTCTCCCATCAATGTGGGTGAACTCCCCACTGCGCAAGGTCAACGCCTGCTTTGAAATTGACGGAGCCGAAAGCTCAACCGAAAGGTCCAGCTCAGCTGCCACGGTCACCGCTCCTCCCCGGGACGCATGCGGGTTAAGGAGCTCTCCTGTTAGTCCTTCGATGCTCCGTAAATTGACACATTGATGGAGTGCCCACTCTGTCTGGGAAGAGTCTCCGAAGGAAGATTCTGGTGACTTGGGCTGCAAGAGACCACAGCAGAGTCTCTTCCAGAGAGACCTCAGGGCCAAAGAACGTTTTCTCCGCTGAAAAATGCAGGCCAGCTTATACATTACATGGTAAGTGTATTTAGTAGGAATAAAATCTTTTAATTTTTCACATATATTGAGTTGCTATTATATTGCATTTTTATTTAATGTATTTCACGCAGTATGTGCTTATTAGACTCTGATGGCTAAATAGAGATAACTCGTATCCTTCACTGATAGCATTTACTTGAAAGAAAGTCTTGACATCTTCAGCTCCGAAAGGGAAATCAAACAAAACTCTAGTGTCCGCCTCTCCGGTGGACTTCTCCTCTCTGGACCACCCCGCATGCTATCACCTTACACCTTTTAAAGCTGTGGAACAAGTTCGCTGCACACGTGTTACCCTCATAACCGAAGCCTCCGCCATCTGTTACCTTTCACATATTTCCACTTTCCTTACTTAGGTGTCAGTGGGCTCGGTCTGCAGCTTAATGAAAATAATTACTGGTTTTACAACTGAAAAGAAAAGGAAAAAGCTCTCCAGCCTATTATTTTGGTGCAGTCATCTATCTTAAGTCTCCATGGCCACTGAGAGCTGAACAAAGTTATAATAAAATCTTCTTTGATGAAACTTGACTAATCTATGGCTTGTCCATTCTCACGAAACCTTCTGGGGAAACATTCAGGAACCAGTGGATGTTACTTGATGATAGAAGACTAACTCTATGATACAGGCTACATTTCATCACTCTGAGTTTGTACAACAAGCACATGATAAGAATTATTATTCACTTAATGATACATGTCAAGAGAGGACGGACATACACTGCCTATCCTTATATACGGTCTTCTTCCGTCAAACCGAAGTCAAACTTGAAAGGTTTGTTTATTGCTACAGTAAACTCTTATTTCAATAAAAGATCATTTAATTTGACTAAAGTAAATTCAAACTAATAGGAATTATATTTTTAGAAAAATAAAAGAGTTTGTTTTTAAGTGTCTAATTACTCTCAAAACCAAAGAGTAGCAAAACTGGCTAACATAACACAAAATAACTGAGACTTTTAGAAGTTCTAGTTTAATAACTGTAAATAAATCTACAGTTTGCACATCATCCATCTGAATTCCGACAGGATTAGAAAACACGTTCTCTTACGTGGAGAGAAAATGTGCCTGGAAATCTTTCCCGTACATGTCTACTTCCCAACAGGCGAGAATTCTTTGGGGACACCCCTGGCTGTATCCTGACACACCTGTGGAGCCTGCCCTGGTGCTGCGATGTCCATGCTGAGGAGGGGGTCCCGTCCTACCCTGCCCTCACCTTTTCTCAATTCATCACCTTGCCTTTCTGAACCAACGTATGCTTTGAGAGATCATGAGAATAGTGTCAGGAGACCTTGTCTTCTCGGGCCACTTACCACTCAGTCCGACACCCCACTGGTCCACGATATTCCACACACAAAACGCACGTGTACACAAGTATATATATATGCACACAGACAGGTATACACACACATAAATAAATAAATTCACACACACACACATAAACCCTTGTTGGGCCCGCGTTACCTGGTCCCTTTCTATGCCTGTTGCCATCACTCTCTCCTGACCCTAATCCGTCCCACAGAACCACTGTGCCTTAAACTTCTTAACGTGCTTTTTGGTCGTGTTGAGTGTTGTGCTCAGCTCCCCATTATCTGTGGGACGAACATGGCTCTGAACCAAGGCTCTCTCCAGTGCTGCCTGGATCCTCGTCCATGCATTATGTCCATATACGTATGTGGCACTAAATCAAAACCACTCTGGTCATTGTTCCTTCAACACAGCCCGTGAAATCCCACCCTGCTTCTTGTCATCCTAACCATCGTTGAAAATCCTACTCAAATCCCATCTCCCCTGTGAGCTGCCTTCAAGCCAACTGAGCTCGAGGGGTGTTGAGCACAGTTCCCTCCCTACAGTGAGTGTGTGTCACTCACTTGGCCCTTTTCACAAGTGGATGGATATCACGGATACTCATTATTTGTGGGTCTCATACCACTGGATATGCCCTCAGAACTGGACTAGATCTTTATTGTGGTGGGGAAAAATATTCAACAGGAAAAGATTATTCAAGTTTTTACCGTATTTGGGAAAGGACAATGTGACCCTAACAATAAAATGCCTAACAATAAATCAGAGGACCCAATAATGCTCAAGAGAGGGCCTCCGAGGTCCTCCAGTCCATCTCATCCACTTGACCACCTGTGGTCAGGCAAGGTCCCCATGGCCGGCAGGGGACAGAGCTGAATCTAGGGCCCAGGTTTGTGAGTTGCCAGTACGAGGCTTGTCCTCCATTAAAGTCAAAGTTGAATATATTTTGAAGCCATAGGATATCCTGAAGTCTTGGAATATACATTTCCCCATTCTTAAAAACCTTAGGAATAAGGCCTGGAATTAGTCTTTTTTTTACTCATTGTACAACCCTACAGTTTTTAAAAATTGTATTTCAGTAAAGCTTTTAAGGTAAACTTCTAAAGTTCCTCTACTGATACACGTTAAGGTTATTATTTAACCCTCTAAATATCAGTTGGACCTTTAAATTTATAAATATGCACTTTTTCCTGCTAGCACTGAATTAAAATCCCATGAATTCAAACCTTGGTAAAAATCACTCACTGTACAGAAGTACTTCAGAGATGTATTAGAATTATTTCCTTGGATAGGAGACAAATCAGGTCCTTAATTGGACATGTAATTCTTCACTTTTTCTGAAGCTGAATGCTCATTTATGTTTAGCCTTAAATATATTTATAAATTTATGTATATCTAACATACATGGTTCTAGTTATATCTAAATTTCCAGCAAAGAACAACTCTCTGTCTGAGAAAAGGTGATGCAATTATTACGCATCACTGCATGATACAGGCTGTCTGGGGTTATTAAAAGAGTCAGGTATGGCCAACTTACGAGTGTCACCCCTGCACCTTGCTTTCATGGCTCACCGCGGAGTCTTATGCTCACTGAGGGCCCCCCTGGGATCTTTTTACAAATGTATGTTTATTATTATATTATTCCATCATATACCTCATGAGAGGAGGCTGTAACATCTGCTAAGAAAATCACAAACTACTTTGACTTCTGTGATAGAATATCACTCTATACGTGATGTTTAGAATTATGTTTTCTTTAACATTGGTGGGGAAAAGGTTCATTAAAATATGAAGTCGAATGAAAAGTTGAATTGAAATGTAAAGTTGAGTGAAAGCAAAATGTTCCTAAAACAAGTTAAATATTCTTGGCTACAAAACAAATTAAAGGGGAAAACAAGAAATGCTGCAAGTGCCTTTAGCGCCTGAAACATGGAGCCGTGTGGAACCCATACCACCGGTGCCTTGCAGGGCATCACTGGTAAAGCCAGGTCCTTACTTGCAGACGACAGATTCCCCTTGCTGAGACTGAGATGAGGGGGGTTTCTACCAGGGTGTTAGAGGGTTCACAGGATGCTGGAGGACCCACTCGGGAACCCTGCACATCCAGGCACCCAGCCACCGGGAGTGGTTCCCACGGGGTCTCGGCTGCCAGTGACGCAGGTGCCCGAGCAGCAGCCCCAGCACAACTGTCCCGCCCCCGCCCGCTGTCCAGAGCCACACCGGGGACCCTGCTGGGCCGGAACCTGGCTGGATGTCGACTGGGCCGCAAGGGTCCAGCTTTCCGGCATCCATCCCACAGAGGGCACGCTGCCTGGGGCGGGGAGCAGGTGGAAGCGGAGCCAACAGCCAAGGACACACAAGAAACGACCGAGTCACAAAAGGGTAACTGGAGATGTCATTCCTTGTGTCTGACGCATGGCAGGGGGAGGGGTTACTTCTCCTCATGGTCTGAGATTCCACGATGCCTAGTTACATTTTTTTACTCAAATTATTATGTTTAAAAGTAAGAAAATATATGGGGAAGGGGAAAAACATCAACACCCTAAGATATCGGAAAAATAAAACGGGCTTGGTTGGTCGAGGGGCTGCTGTCCCATCCCTGTCCTCAGTGTCACTGCGAGGCCTTGTGCTCACTGAGCGCTGTCGCATCCAGGCCCTGAACTGAGTGCGTTACACGCTCTGCCCCCTCAAAGTCTCCCGACGGCCCTCCAAGGCGGCACTCTAATTACCTACATTTGCAGATAAGGGAGCCCAGGCACAGTGAGGTTAGATCACCTGGCTCATCAGAGGGACACCAAGCCTGGTGCTCAGAAAGGCTCAAAGCCCAGGCTCTTTTTTTTTTTTTTTAATTTTATTTATTTATTTTTAAAGAGCAGGTTCTTATTAGTTATCCATTTTATACATATGTCAATCCCAATCTCCCAATTCATCACACCACCACCCCCCTGTCACTTTCCCCCCTTGGTGTCCATACATTTGTTCTCTACACCTGTGTTTCTATTTCTGACCTGCAAACCGGTTCATCTGTACCATTTTTCTAGATTCCACATATATGCGTTAGTATACGACATTTGTTTTTCTCTTTCTGATTTACGTCACTCTGTATGACAGTCTCTAGGTCCATCCACGTCTCTACAAATGACCCAATTTTGTTCCTTTTTATGGCTGAGTAATATTCCATTGTATATATGTACCACATCTTCTTTAACATTCATCTGTTGATGGGCATTTAGGTTGCTTCCATGGCCTGGCTATTGTCAATAGTGCTGCGATGAACATTGGGGTGCATGTGTCTTTCTGAATTATGGTTTTCTCTGGGTATATGCCCAGGAGTGGGATTGCTGGGTCATATGTTAATTCTATTTTTAGTTTTTTAAGGAACCTCCATACTGTTCTCCATAGTGGCTGTATCAATTTTCATTCCCACCAATAGTGCAAGAGGGTTCCCTTTTCTCCACACCCTCTCCCGCATTTGTTGTTTGTAGATTTTCTGATGATGCCCATTCTAGCTGGTGTGAGGTGATACCTCACTGTAGTCTTGATTTGCATTTCTCTAATAATTAGTGATGTTGAGCAGCTTTTCATGTGCTTCTTGGCCATCTGTATGTCTTCTTTGGAGAAATGTCTATTTAGGTCTTCTGCCCATTTTTTGGATTGGGTTGTTTTTTTTTTTTTTAATGTTGAGCTGCATGACCTGTTTATATATTTTGGAGATTAATCCTTTGTCCGTTGATTTGTTTGCAAATATTTTCTCCCTTTCTGAGGATTGTCTTTTCGTCTTGTTTGTAGTTTCCTTTGCTTTGCAAAAGCTTTTAAGTTTCAATAGGTCCCATTTGTTTATTTTTGTTTTTATTTCCATTTCTCTAGAAGGTGGATCAAAAAAGATCTTGCTGTGATTTATGTCAAAGAGTGTTCTTCCTATGTTTTCCTCTAAGAGTTTTATAGTGTTGTCTTACATTTAGGTCTCCAATCCATTTTGAGTTTATTTTTGTGTATGGTGTTAGGGAGTGTTCTAATTTCATTCTTTTACATGTAGCTGTCCAGTTTTCCCAGCACCATTTATTGAAGAGACTGTCTTTTCTCCATTCTATATCCTTGCCTCCTTTGTCATAGATTAGTTGACCATAGGTGCATGGGTTTATCTCTGGAAGCCCACGTTCTTAACTGTCACCTGACAGTATCATGACTTCACATGGTGAGGGCTCAAGTCTGTAGCTGGATGGTCACCTCGGGGTGGAACAAAACCTATTTCCCCACCTGAGAGAGGCCTCGTGCTTTTTGGTTTGTTGCAAGTCACGATAATACAACATCATAGATGAAAACGACATAGACCCACATTTCCCAAAATTTCTATATGCAAATTTGCAACAATAATTTTGCATTGATGTCAACTTTGCACTTAAAAGTGAATTTAACTTTGATGTATTTAACAGACAAATCGCATTAAGACATTAAATCTGTAAGTCATTGTTAAAAAATAGTTTACTTATTTTAAGCAAAGAAAACTTTCCAGTCTTTGATATATGTTCTCAGAAACATAAAAATAAAATTTCTTTCCTCAGCTGTCCTTTTCCATTTCACACATATTGATCTTTCCATATGTTTTAAATAACGATGAAATTAATAGGACCTGTATTTAATAAATCCAAATCCTTTCATGTCCAAATATTTTGGGGGAGACTGAGGTGAAAAAGCTGCTTAAGTATTAGGAGAAACCAGGAACAGCTTTGGAAGAGAAGCAGAAGGCAGTGGGGAGCCGGGCGGGCCACTGGGGAAGGTGTTTGCAGGCTGGGGTGGGAGGAAAGTCTGGTAAGGAGGATTCGGAGGTGGGGCAGGACGGAGGCCAAAGCCCAGCGGAGACAAGAAGGAGAAGGAATACGACCAGGGCCTGTTTGTTTGCACAATGTGAGTCGGGTGAGCTTATCTGTTTGGTGTGAGTCAATGGGCAAGGCAGACCGTGTGGAATAAGCCGGGCTGCCTGTGAATTCTCACAGCCCTTTTCATGTGTGGCACTGGGCAGACGTCCTCAATACCTTTTGAGCCTTAGCTATTTATACAGCAGGTTGTGATATTTATCTAACTGAACTGCAGCGAAGAATTGATGGGACAACATCATGAGTTCCCAGCACACAGTCTGGCGCTGGGGTGCTGGGGAAATTAAGACCCTCCGTGCACCCCCCTGCCCAGTCCCCCCCCAGACACAAAGCAGCAGGACAGAATGAAGCCAGCTGGAAGACCCCTTCACGGGCAGTCTGGGCAGTCCTGCACGTCATCCTGAATCTTATTCATAATTTATAGTTATTTCCGAAAGTTTTTATGATCCTAAATATTTTCTAAATCAGTAACAGAATGAAATTTTTAAAAGGTCACAGTCAAGGAAGAATAAAGCCATTTCAAAGCGTTTTCTCAATCATACTAATAAACTGTAAACTTCCACTGTACACGTACTGTGGGAAATGCTACTCGGTAAGGCCCCTGTTTTATCTATGACATTGTTGAGTGACTGGAATAGCTAAAACTGGTCCAATCGGGCTTCCCTGGTGGCGCAGTGGTTGAGAGTCTGCCTGCCGATGCAGGGGACACGGGTTCGTGCCCCGGTCCGGGAAGATCCCACATGCCACGGAGCGGCTGGGCCAGTGAGCCATGGCCGCTGAGCCTGCGCGTCCGGAGCCTGTGCTCCGCAACGGGAGAGGCCACAACAGTGAGGGGCCCACGTACCGCAAAAAACAAAACAAAACAAAACAAAAAAAACTGGTCCAAGCAACATTGAGAACAGTTGGTTTGGAATATGCTACATTTTGAATTCTGGCTGTTTGCTATACGTATTATTACTTTCTAAAATATAGAAATAACTGTATTTATTTAAATAATTAATTTGCTATTATATTAGATGAAGTTGTGATTTTATATGATTGTAACACAACACAATCATACCTGTTTTACAATTTTTTTCTTTTAACGAGAAGAAATCTTCAATTACTATGAGCACTCCTACGTTTGGAATAAAGATATTTCACATTTTAGATCTTACTTCTAATTCAACACTTTATTAGTCACCACTGGCATGATTTTGCTACTCTCAGATCTACGAAAGCATCTGTAAAGCGGCCAGGCCACAGCACCGAGCTCCCACAGCGCTGGGTCTACCAGCGGTTCTAAGGCTCAGTGTGGTCCATGAACCAGGCAGCCGAGAGTCCTGCAGACAAGGGTGCCACCCAGAGGCCAAAGGAGGAAATTCACTTTGGATTTTGTTGGAAGACAAAATTACAAATATTAAAAATCTAAAAATGATTCGCTATTACTTATTAAAAAATAAGGAACATTTTAACAAGGTTCTCTCTGCAGGAACGAAGGCTTTTAGTGCCAGACTACGTAGAAGTGTAGCTCTTTGAAAACTCTCACAAGATGGAAACAGCCCTGAGATGGTCCGAGTTGCAGGTGCACAGTGCGTCAACTAAAACATTGAATTTAACTCTATTCTCTAGAGCAAATGCTTTCTTTTCTTATAATTAATATAACATGTGTTTCCAGAAGTCATGTAAGTTCTGGAGCAACCACCATGACCTGTTTAGACATGTGGACCAAAAGTTAAACTAATTACCGGAGACATTTCTTACTTAAATGAGAAAAGTTTCTTTCATTAGAAAGCCTTCTGTGTAATTTTCTTCTGGCAAAGGAATAAAGTTTATTTAGAGTAGTTCTGTTTGGCAGACAGTCAGGGCTTCTAAAACATATACCAATAATTGTTAAGGTTAAAGCAAAACAGTCAATTCTATGAAACGCATAACAACTCAAGCTTCTAATGGTCGAAACAGTAGGCTGATTAGAAAACAGAGATTTATGATATCCCCGTTTTCTCTTAGAAGTCTGAATGTTGGGATTACTGCTAGCAATGGGCCATCATTTAAGATTGACACATTTTACAGTGAACTACAGAAGATCAAACTTAACCAAAAATAAGGGATACATTAAATGTGAAAATTATTTTAAGTATAAAATTTGAAAACTCCTTTTTCTACACTGTAAAATCCCATTTTTTTAAAAAAAATTTGTTTAGGTCTTTATTTAATTTGTTACAATATTGCTTCTGTTTTTTCTAAGTTTTGGGTTTTTTGGCCATGAGGCATGTGGGATCTTAGCTCCCCAACCAGGGATCAAACCCGCACCCCCTGCATTGGAAGGCGAAATCTTAACCAGTGGACTGCCAGGGATGTCCCAAAATCCCATTTTTGAAATAATGTTTTGGGTACTCAAATGTTATACAGATTTCATCTCATTTTATTGTTTCATTTTCACTACAACACAATTTAAAATAGAAAGAGGATTCTAAACACACCTCCTTATGTGAGTTTCTGGAAAGCCCATTCTAGAAATACTGCTTACAGCTGACTTCTAATTTTTTTTTAAATTAAATTTAATTTATTTTTTATACAGCAGGTTCTTATTAGTTATCTATTATACATATTACTGTATGTCAATCCCAATCTCCCAATTCTGACTTCAAATTTGTTTTTATTAAATAAGAAGATTCTACAGTTGATTATCATTTCCAAGTAGAAGTTTTTCCTGCAAATCTTAGCAAAATACTGCTTTAAAGTACAGCGTTGTTAACTAAACCTTCCTCTCTTGGTTCTGTCACTGAGGGATCTCATTATTATCTGTGAGTTAATTCTCTTCCCTATTTCTACCCCTTAATCTTCCACATGCCCTGAGTTGCATCATTCTGTAAAACATGCTTCCGTCCGCAATGATGGCTGCAAAATATCTGAGCAAGGAGTACAAACAGGTCTACTTATGTGTCTCTATTTCTACATTTGTTTAGGAAATAAACGAGCCTGTGCATCTAAGTCCAGTCTCTGCTCTACAGATGTCCGTTGCACACTGCTGTAATTGGAGCGAATATGACAGAGACAACTCCGTAGGACAGTATGGCTATTACTTCAGAAGAAAAGTTCAGTGACTGAAGCTCGAAGTGTTTATCAGGGAATATTTTACAAGAGTTTTAAACAGGGCCCAAGGTAAGGCTGGCAAATCCAAAGAATGACCTCTTCCATGTATCAAAAGGTCCGTGTGTCTGCATCATATATTCAAAGCATCAAATAAAGACAGAAAGGATGGCTACTTGGTAGTTCACGAATGATTCAAGTTCACTGGTAAGTATCTACAATTTAAAGGGTAAATTCTGAAACACTCCTCAAATCTCTAATCAGTCAAGAAGACTCAGTGATAAAATCAAATGCCTTCAAACCTCTTAAACCTTTCCCTTTCCTTCTTTCCATCTCCAGTGCTACCATCTTAGTTCTCGCCATTTAAAAAAAAAAATCTATATTTGTTTAATCACTTCCTAATTAACCTCCAGGCCCAGCCTCCTACTCTACCCCACCACTGTCACATCTCTAAATCCATCCTCCAGATAGTGTCCAGAATAACCTCAGGCTTCACAAATCAACCTCTTCACTTGCCTGCTTGATATTCAGACAGCAAGTCAAAAGTCAGTGTTCCTGCGGGTCCAGGTCCTCTGCCCACCACCAGGGGACTTCCAGAGAGAGGAAGGCCGAGGGCTACAGGCTGATTGCTAGTGGCTCCTTTGGCCCTTCTGTTTCAACTTAACTACCAATCACATTTCTTTGAGAGACTCCTTATCAAGAGATGTCAGGATCCCTAATCTATAGGTGAGGTTGTTCACAAAAACATCCTAACTCCTAAGACAGTAGCTTTCGAACATTTTTAAATGACCAAAATCATTTTCTTCATACAATAGCTAATGTAGAACCCCAACAAAAAGTGGGTGAGATAAGTATTTTTGAGGCTGACAACAGGCAGACGTTAAATGATACATAACTGGACAGGCCAAGGGGTAAAATTCAAATTTGGCTGGTGAAATGCAGAGTCAGTAGGGAGAAGCAGCTCCTGTGAGACAAGTCAGACTTACATTTCTGAAAGGCCGCTGGTGCTGCTGGGTGTAGAAGATGCGGAACTAATGAGGATTTCAACATTTTGGAGGTACTTTCATAAACCCCAATTTCACCTGCAAAGAGTGACATGCACTTTCCGAACGACAGGCCACCGCGATGGCGGAGTCCCAGATACCTGGTCCTCGCTGGTTAGTCCCAGGTGCATGACGAGGTAAAAATGCACCAGGAAGTCCGAGTTGGGCAGCACGTCCTGGCGTCGGGTCATCATGGCGCAGATCAGCTTGTAGGCTTGGAGTTTGCCTTCCTTATATGCATCGGGCAGCGTTGTCGCCTGCCAAGGAGACGTTTAGAGATTTAATCAACTCCAGATGCAGATGCATTTTGTCCATTCACTTACTTTTCAGTTTTCCATAAAGTTGTTTATGGAGATGTGGGATGTGCTGGCTAGAGTGAGATCCAGCCTGTCCTCAAAACATGCAGTCTTGGGCAATTACATTTTTTAAACTCAATTTAGGAAGGAAGAGGAAATTACAATAAAGGAATAAACACATGTTCACTTGCCTTAAATAGCCATGATGCAAACATTCTGAGGGGTGGGATCAAGGCGGGAGGAGACGGAGAAGACTGGTTATCCAGGCTTATTGCTAGGTTATCCCGTATCTAATTCACAAAGAGGAGACTTTTAGGGAAGGCAACACACAGTTTATCCCAATGATACTTCAGAAACGTGCTCCATGGTCAAACAGCTGCTCCCAATTAAATTTCTGTAAGTTGAGTGAAAAGCTACAACGTTTACAAGTGTTTCTTTTATCATGAGGTCTACTGTCTTTTTGAACTGTGTGGTGGTTTTAGATCTAATACAAAACAAGGGCATTGTTTTTCCTTCAATCTTAATGCCTGGAGAGGCCTCCCTGAACTCCAAATGATAAGGAATGGTTTCACAGGTTATACTGTGTAAACACGAACTGTGTTTTTGGAAAAAAAAAAAAAAAAGTACTAGCATGGGGAAAATGTATGTTGTAAACAAAAACAAAAACCAGAATGAAAATTGTATGCACTCTAAGACAGTTCTTTTATAAAAATATGTTTATCCACAGAAATAAGATTATATATTAATATTGGTTTTCTCTGTGGATGGTGAGATTGTCTTCTTAGCATTTTTCTACATTCTTCCAATTTTGTACAATAAAACCAGTATCACTTGATAAAGAGAGTAACTAAAACTAGTGTATAATATCCCATTCTTTAATATCCTATAGTAACAGTCTACTTGCACATTAAACGAAATAACTCTTAGGCATTTATAAAATGACCAAACTATAAGTAGTATTATTTATTCTTGGATCGTCAAACGTACTTTGTCTAAACATCTAAACTTCTGTTCAGAAGTTACGTGCAACACAGTTTTTATGTCAAGTGATAAGGCAACGTTCCCGTATTAGAATAAAAGGTGATGGCAGGACTTACCTTCGCTAGCTTGTACCAGAGTTCATAGAGATAGCCAAACACTCTGGCATGGATCTTGGGTGACTGGATATTATTCACGTCTCCGAGGATTCCCAAGATTCTTCGCCATAACACGGCGGCCGAGTCTGGGTGCCAACCCGTGAGGGTCCCCCCAGCGATTATGCTACAGTCATCAGCAAGGCATTCGCTGCTATCTGTGGGGAAAGATGTGTGTTAACCCTGTAAATGCAATTTTGATTTCATTGTTACAGCCTTTTTTTCTGTCATGCAAATTACCTGTGCTTGAAAATTTACGTGTTCAGAGTAAAATAAGATGAAGTATGAAATGGCTGACAACTTGGAAGGACAGAAGGACAGAAAAGTGGGCTCCATGAGGAAAGGTTAGATGATTCTGCTCCTTTCCAACTAAAAGGACAACAGCCCAGAGATGACAGAACAGTTCCTGGAGACCCTGTGAAGGGCTTTATAAAGCAGCAGGGGGGTGGGGAGGAGAACTTGAGCACGATAGGTAGGGAACAGGGCCATGAAAAAAGGTGGCCGGGGAGGCCTCATGGCTGGAGTGACATTTGTGGTGGCTGTTACCATTCAGGTTTATGGGGCGGGTTATATAATTTGCTTATAATAAATTTTACCCTCCTTGGATTCAAGGACTTGTAAGAAAGGTATATGATGGTGTAACTGTCACCACACACTGCCACCATAATTGATACGAAATAGCCCCTTCACTCCACAAGTGCCCCTTCACAGTCAGTCCCCTTCCCGAACCTCTGTTCCAGACAACCCCTGCTGTTTTTTGTCCCTACAGTGTCCCTACATCCTGCAGTTTCCAGAATGTCCGATAAATGGAACCCTATAGCAAGCAGCTTTTCTGTCTGGTTCCTTTCACTTAGCATAATGCGTTTATTTGAGAGATTCATCCACGGGGTTGTGTATCCACAGGTATGATGGTTTATCCACTGACCTGATGAAGGACATTGGAGAGTTTCCTGGTTTCGGTGATTATAAATAAAGCTACAATTGCATACAGGCTTTTGTGTGAACACGTTTACATTTCTTCCTTGTAAGACCAGAATCACAAACTGCACACGGTATTTCTCTGCTTGCTTCTCGCTTTTAGTGGACCACGTCTTCCTGTGGCTGCCTGAGGAAGGCGCACGTCCTCATGTCTGAAAGTCTTGGGTCCCTGACTTGTAATTCATAGTTTGGCTGGGTACAGAATTCTGTTTTGGAAAAGTGCTCACTTTCCTGTCGTTTCCTTTGTAATTTTAGAGTCAGCAGCGTTCCAATTCTTGAAATTGTTTTGGGTGAAAAATTATTAACTCTGGAGAGTTTCAACCTGTCTGAAACAGGTTGAAAAAGACAGTTTCTTTTATTTGAAGCTTCAGTAAAGCTAGGAATTGTCCTCTTAATTCTAAATAACTCTATTAGAATTAACCTATTGTACTATTTTTTAATTTTATATTGTTTTTGTAGCTCTGTTCCCTTTTTCACTCCCAATATTTTTTCCTTCCTTTATCTTGTCTATTTGTCTATTTTATTCATGTTTTTAAAGAGTGGTTTTTGTTTTCTCTATTGCTTTCTAGTATATGTTATGTACTTAGCTTTATTAGTTCCTTTTTGTCAACTTCTGTATATTATTCTGCTGCCATTCTTTTCCTAATTTTTTGAATAAGACATTGAATAAATTAGTGTTTTTTGCTTCTAGTGTACACACCTAAGGCCACATATTTTCCTCCATATCAGTACTCAGCTACATTTCGCTGTAGTCAATTTGAAATATTTTCCAGTTCAAAATTTGATTTCTTTTTGGACTTAATTTATTTGAAATGCAGTTTCAGTTTCTTAATGTCGTTTTCTTCTCTTTTCTTTTTGTTCTTCTGAATTTCTTTCATCATATTCATGGAATGTAATACAGTTTCAAATCATGGACGTTTGTTGAGGCTTGCTTAATGATCTAACTGGTCAATTTCTGTAAATGTTCCATGTGCTTGAAAAAAAAAAATCTCAGGTATTTTTAAATTAAGTTCAAAAAATTTTACACATATAGATCTACATTCAATCAAGATTAATTGTATTGTGTAAATCTTCTCTATTTTAATATTTTTTCTGCTTAACTCATCTATTAATGAGAGCTGATATTAAAAGTTCCTACTATGATTATGGTTTTATCAGTAGTTCCTAGTAATTCTGTCAAATTTTGCTTCATATATATCTGGAGGCTATGAAGTTCATATAAATTCAGAATTATTGCTGTCACTAATAAATGACTTCTGCTTTAAAGTTTATGTGACTGACATACACAGAGCTACACCCCTGGTCCACTTTTCTTCCTATGTTTCAATGTGTTTATTTATTTATTTAGGATCTCCCTGTACATTATGTATTAGGGGTACCTCTGGTAAACATCATATGGCTGGATTTTATGTCTTCAACCTAACCCAAGAGTTTCTGAATTGAATTGCAAGTTTAAATTGTTTATTTTTATTGTAGCTGCTGATTTATTTGATTTTTATCTCTCACATCTTACTTCTGGCTTTCCGTTTAAGTCACCTCTGCTTTGCTTCTCTTTTGAATCTTTGGAGGGGGTTTAAAGAGCTGTGTCCCACCCAGACACGGTGGCAACCATTAACCACCGCTGAGCATCATCTTGGGTGCATATATTGCCGGGGCCTAACCATAGAAATGGGAGCACAGTCTACGGATGCAAGGAGCTCAAGTAGAGGGATGAGCAGAGCCGGCAAGGACCAGGAGGAGCGGGTGGAGGAGGGACCAGGGCAAATCCAGGGCGGGCTCCGTGCGCTTCCCGCACTGTGCCCGAGACAGCTGCTGACAGCTTATTATCAATATATTCGTTATGGAAAGATGCCAAGACCCTGAAACAGAGGATTTGATACGGATGGTACATGTTGTCATGGACAGATCTTCCCAAATCCAGGAGCACTGTTCCTTCTTAGAGCAAAACACATCTGTATTTCCCACATCCGTATCATACAATCAACTGAGGTGACACAGATAATCCAAGCCGGAACCCCACACAGTGTGCCTTCAGACAGCAAAAGCCTGACTACGGCCCTTCTGGGCTCTCAGACTGCCTTTTACAAAACCTCAGAAGACAGGCTCGGCCTCCTCACATTTACTCTGTAAAATGCGGGCAGTAGCATCTGACAGTCCAAGAAGGTTTGCTGAAGCTTCAAACGAACCTTACAAACCAACCTACGCTCCCAAGTGAACAAGCAGCATGATACAGCATTTATTTTTCTCAAGAAGAATGAGAAAAATTCTCATCCATGAGTCTTTAATTCCTTGAGGGGTGAAAAAAGTAAGGGAACTCAGTGACTTAGAGCTTTGCTCCATCCCCAACCATCACCCCCAAAATGCAGCCATCTGAGGTGGAGGTTAGCCTCCAGCCTTCTAGTCAGGCTGGGACTTCCCTTGAGTGACAGCTCCAAGTAAACAGAGTTCAGGTGTCTTATCACCTACACCTCCCTGCTACCTGCCAGCAAACACATTCTCAGTTATGGAAGGATTCCCCCCTCCAAAAAAAGAATCTGTTTCAATACTGCTTTGCTCTCAGAAAAATGTATTCCTCAGTGATAAAATTCTAGGTAGCATCCCCCATCACATTATCAAAATACAGGGAGTCTTTTCGAGGTATTTGAAACGATTGCATGCTCAATATTACTGTGAAAAAAATTTTTTAATGAGTTGAAATGTTTTTGCCCAAAATTATTCCACTCATGGCATAAGTAACAGAACAGATGCTGACATTTTGCATGTAGATGGTTCCTCAGTGAAGCAGCACTTAATTAAGAATCGGGATTTGAGAGATTTCTGAAAATTTCATGTTCACCTTAAAAACACCAAACACTTAGTTCATTTTCTTTTTCATGAGCAAGCTAGTATGCTAGCCTAGCATCTTTTTGTTCCATTATTATTAAATGCTATAGAGACATTAACATTTTTTTGTTGTTGTTAAAGTAGGAAGTCTTGCAAACAAATAAAAGTTATATCATCTTTCTCCCAACACATACAGGACTTTAATACAGGAGCAATCTAAAGTTCAGAACTTTGCAAATATGCAAAGGATTTTGGCCGTGAGTTAAGTCTTCGTAATCAGTAAAACAGGCACTTAGGACCCAAGGGCGACTTCACATAGCAGCAGTCTCGTGTAGGTTTGGTGGAGGGTTGATGAAACATAGCTGGTGCTTTGGAAATGATTTTCCTTTTTTTTTTTTTTGCGGTACGCGGGCCTCTCACTGTTGTGGCCTCTCCTGTTGCGGAGCACAGGCTCCGGACGCACAGGCTCAGCGGCCATGGCGCATGGGCCCAGCCACTCCGCAGCATGTGGGATCTTCCCGGACCGGGGCACGAACCTGTGCCCCCTACATCGGCAGGTGGACTCTCAACCACTGCACCACCAGGGAAGTCCAATGATTTTCCCTTTTGAGTTGAAAACTTAACCAAAGGCACAAACCCAAAGGCTCAACAGAAACACCTTAATTCTGGGACCAGAAAAATTAGGCCTAGACTTTTGATTAAAAGTGGACAAGACACAGGTTGGCACTCTGCTGACCGTCACTGCCGCCTGACCCTCTTTCTCCTTCCTCATCTGCTTCCCAGGCACACGCAACATTCATGTTAAAGATTACAAAGGAGAGCAAGCAACCCCACGGTACTTCTCATCATTATTTTTCTTTAGAAAGTTTTATGTTTTCAAAATAGATCAAAGCCTGGTGGAAATGCAAAAATGTCTGCAACGGCAGAGGATGCTGACAGACCATTCCAGTGAATGGTTTTGGTGGCAGGTAACAGTGATAATTAAAAGCAGAAGTTATAATTAAAAGCAGAAATGGTCAAAGGATTTTGGTAACAACATCTAGAGGCAGGGCTGTGATAAATATACTAAACAAGAGACTTGGAAACGCAATTGTACATATCTTTTATCATCAAAAAAGGTTAAAATTTCATTGCTGTTTTTAGCTAACTCAAACAACAGCCTGCAGCTTAAAGCTTATTCATTCACTGATTCAAGTATTTACTGACTATTCCTCTCCTGCTATGTAGTGTCCTGGGAGCCAAGAATCAGCTGTGAACATGACCAGTGAGCAATGACCAATGACAATCCCGCCCCTGAAGTTTACCTTGCAACGGTGTGTGTGTGTGGGGGGGAACACCACTGACCTTTCCCCAACTAAAGCAAAATGCTGAAAACCACTTCTTACTGAACTTTATCTTAAAACGTATCAGCGATTTGACAGGCACCTGGAAGGAGCAACAGAGCTGGCCCTTACCTGCAGCGTTCTGCTAACCCTGAGTTCTTAAAGTTTCTCTGACAATGAAAAGAAAGTTTTCCTTATGCTGAAGTTGAATTAATGACTGACACGTTTCTTATGGTTAGCTTTTTTTTTTTTTTTCCATCCCATTTAAGAAAGCCTTCCCTACCCCAAGGTCTTAGACATATTTTTAGAGGATATTTTCTTCCAAAAGTTCTTAAGTTTTCCTTTCCACATTTAAGTATTTTATCCATAGGGACCTGGCTGCGGGCAAGGTGGGAGGTAGGGAATCTGTCCCATTTTCTGCCCTGTGGCTAAATATTGTCCCGCAGGCCTTTGTGGGGGCAGTCCATTCTTCCCTTGTCTGACCTGGAATGCTGTCTCTTTCGTGTATCAGGACTCCGTGCCTGTGTGGATCCAGTATGTATTTTATACTCCATTCCCTTAGTCTATTCGTCTATCCCTGTGATTAAAACTCCTTTTAAATAAATCACATAGCACTTATTGCATTATTTGTCCTTATCAGGATAAATGTCTTATTTTTGGTAAGCTCGTAAGTCAGTCATGGCTATGACTTACTCATCTTTTTATTTCTTATAGCATCAAATTCAGTATTTCTAGACTATAAGCTTATTTGCTAAATAAGAGATGAGGTCAACAGCAATACTGGTTCTTACCTATAGAGTCAAAAATACTCCCCCCTAGAAAATCATAAGCTCAACAGAACAAAACTTACGCACGAGTCAACTCTAATTTCTTATTTTCAGTATTCTTGACGCTCTGGCATCTGGGGCCTCCTTGACCAGGAAAGGACTGCCCGTCCCAGGGTTAGCTAATTCCTAGAGATAGCAAACAACTCCCCAGGGAGGGTGTCTTCCACATGCAAACCCCACAATCCCAAACCCAGGCCTCCCACCTACCTCCTCTGTCCAGCTCTTGCCATCAAGGGGATGTCCCTGTGCCCTCATCACCATGGGGTCCGGCACCAGGCAACCAGGGCCAGCGTCTGTGCTCTAGGGTCTGCTGAAATTATCCCAACTAGCCGCTCCTGAGTCTGCATAGCCTGCCTTGCCTTCCCTTTCCCGTGCAAACGACAGTAAAGGCTGTTGCCCACGTTTTCCCCTGTCTTCCTGCCCCTAACACTTGTGCCTCCTCATGTGCCCCCCTGCATGGCATGTCGTGCCCCTATTTCTATAAACTTCTTCCTTCATGACAATCATCTCTGTCTCCATGTCTTGCCATACAAATCCCAGACACACTGTGAAACAATGCACCATAAATTTAGCTGTTAGTCTCAGAAAACATGAAATGATTTAAATAAGAATGCAAATATAAAACTGAACTGTTAGCTTGCCAATGATAAAGGAATTTAAGATTTTGGAAGCAGTTTATTATTCTAAGCATTTGATAACTGGTAGGATTATTCAACGAGAAACAGAGACACACTCAAATTGCTGGGTCACTCTCTTTGTGTGTCCTGGAGATCAGGGTAACATGAGTTTTATTTTGTCCATTTATGAAGAAATTGTTCTCCTAAGAACAGAAAGTTAAATTCAGAACTGCGATAATCCTTAAACCTTATCATATTACGGTTTGTCCTTTTCACAGATGACAAGATGAACTATTGAACTGAGTGTACTGATTCTCGATATTAGAATTTCAAAGAAGAACTAAGTATTTGGAGGAGTTAATCACAACAGAGAGTGCATCATATAAAATTACCTCACACGAGTTTATTAAATTGAGCGGTCCCATGCACACTGTGAGATGGGATCAGAACTAATCTTCCCAGAGGACAGACAAAAGACATAATCACCCAATTTTCTTTCCTTTCAATAAAACTAATTAGAACTAGTCCTTGTTTAAGTAAATTCAACTTACTGAAAATTCAGTATTGCCTTTGATAGTACCACGAAGATGATTTCCGTTGGACAATCTGTATATTGGACCCAAAGAAGCCATTTATTCCATAAATGTGTTAATAATTCTCAAATAGTTCAGAGGGGTTTGCAGCTGTAATTTTAACAGCAGCGTAGAAGAAAGGAGTAGGCACAGCGCTGCATCTGGAGTCAGAACACTCTGGAAGCCAGTTCCAACTCTGGCACTTACTCCCCAGCGAAACAACACAATTTCTCTGGGTCTCAGCTTCTCCATCCCCAGAACAGAATTTGTATGACTTGGCCTGCTTACCATAAAAATCAAAGAGGATGCCTCAGAGTTCCTTGTAAACTGTCAAATCCCTTATAAGTTTATGGTATTATTATTCAAAATCATTATACATGTCTATGTATCGCTATATATATGAAGAATTTTAAATCATTTCCAAAAGAACCACACCTTTGAGAAGCACAAGTTATCAATACTACCCAATAATTTATAAAAGTCAGCACATGGCTTTGCCAATCATTCTCTCATTGATTTTGCAAGGCTTCTACCATTGGCAGATGTGAATACTTAGACCAAAACTGTCCACTATCTCTGAAGGACGGCATATACAGCATTATAGGGCAATGCGTTACTCATTTACAGTTAACTGGTTTGTTTTTCTCTGCTCGTTTTTCTAGTCTTAATTAAGATACACATTACATACACATGAAGATTATTCTCCTTGGTCTTATCTACCTCACAGATAAAAGATTTTATCCAACACTAAGTTTTACCAAAAACTAAATTTTACGAAGTTTTTATGTTACTCCGTTAGGAACTTCCAAAAACATCAGGGACTGGTTAAATTTTATATTGTAATTACTGAAAACCAGTTTGCCTGGTTAAAAAAAACAAAAACAAAAAACGAAGTTCAAAGTTTTGCCTTGACTTCTAACTTTAAAATGATTTTTAGCATTTTAATACCACTTTTTACTCAACATGTGCTTCGTGGTTTGCTGCTGTTGTTCTCATGGAGGACGTCTATGGATGCAGGAATGCAGTGGCCGTGGTCGGCATCACCCTCGCTGAGCTCCTCAGAACACTAGTCTCTCCTGACACTTAGCAAAACAAAGCAAAACAAAAACCCAGCTTCTCTTGGTGTCCCCGTCCTCCCCTGTCACAAGGTAAGGGAACTGAGCCTTTAGAGGTTCACTTGCCCAGGGTCACAGGACGTGTGTGCGTGCGTGTGAACAGCTAAGACTGCAGAGTGCTTCCACACACACTGCTCTGCGCTCTTGATTCAGGTGCTCACTCACTGATTCCTGCAACAACCCATAATACAGACGATTCCTATCCCCACTCTACAGAAAGGAAACTGAAGGACAGAGAGATTCACTGGCTCAAGGCCACCCTGCCATTCCCTGGCAGAGCCTGGATGCAGACCCAGAAAGTTCGGCTCTGTAATCTATTCATGAATCTTAGAAATACAGACACTCAAGGGAAAAAAGTTGCAAAAATACAGAATATGACAACATTTTTCAAGAGCTTAAAACCAGAATTAAATGATGTAGTGTTTGAGGAGACAGATATTGTGGTAAAATTATAAAGAAGTTAAGGGCATGATTTTAGGAAGAATTGGGGACAGGGTCACAGGATGACGGGAGGGGAAGGACTTGAGAAGGGCCTGCTGGGGCCTCACTGGTGGGGCAGCTGTTCTACTTCTTACACGGGGTGCAGGTTTGCTGGTGTTCATTTGATTTACTACAGTCCCTAACTTACACATGCCTCACAACTTATCTTGTATATATCAAACATTCTACAGTAAAGTTAAAGAAAATAGTAATCAATAAGCTATCCAAATTCTTTAACTTATCGTGGATTTAGGACACATGCCAGTTGGAAAAATCACTCTTCTCTGTTTCCAGAGTAAATCACATTTGGTCACGGATCGCAAAGCCTTGGCATGAATATCAGAGACCTCCTCCCATGGTGGACAGTGGGTGTCGGCATGGCAGGCCTCCTCCCTTTTTGGCCACTGTTTCAGCACCCTCTCCACAGAGGACTCTGCGAATTCACAACTGATTATGAACAGGGGGTTGGGGCCGGCGCACCCATGTGGGAGGAGGGAGCCCCCATTATCACTGTGCTGAGGGACCCCTAGAGTTCTTGCAACTGGCAAACCCTGGGATCTCCCAACCAGTGTTAGCACCGGCGCCTCTTTTCAAAGACGCAGTTGGTTACCTGTGAGGTTGGAAGCATCCGTGGGACTGAGTTGTAACCAGTGGCGGGCATCGGAGTCAGTCACAGGATCCGTGGGCGTGCTCAGTTCCGGGTCTTCCTCGCAGATCTGCCACGGGCTCAGGGACAGCTCTGCCTCGGTGTTGCAGCCCAGAGCAGGGTCACTGCTGACACTGTCACCTGGCACAATGGGAGACACAGTCTGAGACAGCCAAGAGCAGGGAACCAGCATGTCCACAATCCCAGCACACAGGGAACTAAGCAGCTGTCCCAGCAGGAATCGTTCTCAGGACAGAGGCTCAAAAGGGGCCTGTGTGGGGCTCCTGGTCAATGAAACAGAGGTTCCAGGCGTGGGGCACAAGCAGTCCTTATGGGCCGTGCCACCTACAGCCCAAGCCGCACCCTATTCAGGGGTCTTAACTGAGTTCCCCCAGGTACGGAGAAGATCACCTCGAGTTCTTACGCTTTCTACCCTGACTTATTCAACTACAAAACGGGGGTGGGTGGAGGAGGGGAGGGGAATCGATTCCACCACAGAAGCGAGTTTATGCTGGCAGGCTGAAGAGCCCGAGGATGGCTTCCACCTCGTGCCTGATGTCTAGACTTGAACCTGGGGTGAATCACCCAGGATTACTGGGGGATGAGGTGTCCCACACAAAAGGTTTTCTTCAATAGAGACTCTCCCCTTTAAACACTAAAAAGTTCTAATTTGTCATGATACAAGGATGCTTTCAAAGGCTGTGAAGCCTCACAGGACTATTCAGTCTGACGCAGAACAGACCCAGCCAGCCTGCCCCCCAAATCCCATCTGCTCCACAAGGACTCGGGGTGTCCGCCCTCTCTGCCTGCAGCTCTGCCGGCTGCGTTTCGATCTGCCGCTGACAGTCCCCCAGCCCTGCTGCTTCTAATCTGCTGTCCGCTCTTCACCTGCAGAGAACTGACGGCTGTCCCAGTCCCCAACCTGCTAGGTCCCTAACTTTGACTGCCCCAGGACTCTAGAAGGTGGAGCCTAAGAGGCCCTGCTCCGCCCTCCACCAGGATCCGCCAAGAAGGAGGGGCCCTGGCAGTGGACCTCAGGGAAGCGGAGTATCAGGGACTGCATTTCACAGTATGTGATGGTACATCTCAGCATCCCAGTCAGATTTTATTTTTTAAATACTTATGCCGTTGACTTCAAGGTACTCCTGAAGCTTTTGCTCCTAACCTGGGGAAACTTTCTGGGGAAGGCCATTTTTCCTTCTGGGTCTGTCTGCTCACCCAGACATCAACCTTGGCTGTGCTTCTCACCTGGAGAAAGTCCCAGGGCTGGAAAGACAGGCCTTGGAGGTATAGGTAACTGACTGGATCTATTCAACTGTATGTGCACACTAACCACCCATCAATCCTGGGATCCCAGGAATAAAGATGTCCCATTTCACAACCACGTGCCTTCAGATGATAAGATATCATTCGAGTTAGAAAGTCAAAAGGGAACAAAATGCAGCCTCGCCGAAGCTGGAGGAACACAGACCACATTTGCTGGCACTCACTCTTCTGTCTCCCCCTGCATCTCCCTTGCGTCTGCTGCGAATCATCTTTCAAATCCAATTCAGCGGGGCTGCTGCTTCTTCGTACTGAGATCTTCAGACAGAAAGAAATATTGCATTTGGTACAGGGAAGTTTTCATTTTTATAAGACCGGTAAGTTTCTAGTCCACATTTCTAAAGAAAAAGAAACAAACAATAATAACGGGCAACAAAAAAACTGAATGACGTTTTGCATTGGAAGGATACGGGTTCACAAATTACCATAACTGAATTATAAATTACACAAGATCTGAAATTTAAGGCTTCTACTTTGTCAGTTGACATCCAATTAAAATGGTCTACTGAGGAGGGGTGCCAAGTTATATGGAAATCGTTTATTTTGAAATTCTACTTGTACCTCTGCTCTGGTACACATGGATAACGGATACAGTCCTCCAGAAAGCCTAAGTCCCCGTGGATGGCCAGGGTGCTGGCAGGGAAGGCAGAAGCTCCACCCAGACTCCCAAAGGTCATTCAGTGCTTCCCTTGTTACGTGTGCTGCAGGCTTTCCTGAGCACCGCTCAGCACTGGACCGTGGTTTAAAAACAGGGGACTAGAACACTGTGAGGCAATTCGCATCCTCTAAAATTTACATAACTGGCTTGGAAAGACAAAACATACACAAATTACACAAAGCGGTTACAATGCAGAGTAGCAAAATATGCGAGTCAACTCTCTCTAAAAGGTTTGCAGAATAAAGCATTACCTTGATCGGCTCACAGTGACAGTAGCTGTTCAAGAAGCAACAGACATGAGGTGGTAGAGAGAAGGCAGGAGGGGACTCAGGGCAGGAAGCACTGAGGAATCAGCAAGTTCTATGTGCGGGAAAAGAAGCCGATTATAGCAGGCCATGCAGGGCAGTCATGCGAAAATGGTAGGAAGAAAATGCGACCACCTTCTACAAGAGGCAGCTGCCAGTGGGCTGCCAACATCAGGCTTAGGAATTTCAACCCAGTATTGACAAAATGAGCAACTGTCTGTTCCAGAAAATAGCTTATTGTGATTAAAAACAAAACAAGAAAGGTTAAGTGAGTAGCTATCTGCAGGACAGAGTTAAGAAGTTGCTATGGAACTGTTACAGTGACTCAGGAGTGAGGAGATAAGGCTTTTGATGGTAGAAAAGGAGAAGAAAAGATAAATTTAAAAATGCTGCAGAATGACAGTCAAGAGCTTATATGAGAGCTTATATAAGAGTTGTACATGGGAGTGGAAGTTTAATCACAAAAGGATATGAATCTAGGGGACCATGAGAATGATGGTGACGAAGGAAAGAAGGAAAGAAGGGAGAGAGGGAGGGAGGGAGGGAGAAAGGAAGGGAGGGAGGACGGATGGATGGACAGACAATGGATAGAGGAACTTGAGAAAGTTTCTGATATTTTAATTTTCATCTTTGGGCTGAATATCTAAAGAGAATGTGCTATAAGTGTGCAATAAAAATCCACGACTGGTGAGATGGAGGATACAGCCAAAAATGAAGATATATATTTAAGGCCCTCCAGTTCAGAGTATACAAAAAACATGGGATTCAATGAGCCAACTAAAGGAATGAATATTAAACAAGCAAACACATGAAAAGGGGGGACTAAGATGTATAATTAAAGGACAGAATAATTATTAAGCTAAAACACAGAAGTAGGTCATAAATAAGATATTTAGAAGATTAACAGTATATGAAAAAAATATTACTCAGCCTTAAGGAAGGATAATATATGTCTAATATGACAGTGGAAATATACCCAGGATACTTCCTTAATTGAAAAGCAGAATGTGGGCTCTTCTGCTTCTGATTCTCTGAGAGATGAAATATCCTCCCACTACAGAACTAGAACCTACATAAAAATTTGGGGCTCACAGGAAGTAAAATAAACCTCCAAGTGATCCACACGCTCTCCCTACCCCACAAAGCAAACTGAAACCAGGGCAGTGAAATGGGGCTACTTTAGGGGTAAATCTAATGTTACCACTCCCTGTGGCAAAAGGACCAAGAGTCCAGGATTAACAGCACTCCCTGTTTCCTGGAAGAAACAAATGAAAATGGTGCCCTGGTGAAACTTCATCACTTCAGATATCCAGGTTTTCTGTAGATTCAGATGAGCCAGGTAGGAACTCACAATCAAAGATCACCAAACAGCAAGGGAAATAAATAAGCCACCATGCACAAGAGTCTCAGAAACAACAAATATCAGGCTGATTTCAGATAATGATAAAGAGTTTAGAATTTAGAATAAAATAATCTGTGATTATTTTAAAGGAATAAAAGATGGCAATCACAGAAATGAGCAAGCGACAAGAGATTATGAGAGACTGCAAGATATACTTGAAAAGAATTAACCTGAACTTGCAGAAGCAAAAGGTATAAGTGTTGAACCAAAATACTGAATGAAAGTATTAAACAGCAGACTATTTATGAGTAAGGAGAGAATTATTGAACTGAGTGAAGATCTGATGAACTACCCAGAATGCACCCACATAGCCAAGGAGAATGGAAAATATGAAAGGGGGCTTGAGAGACATGGAAGACAGAATGAGAAGGTCTAAATATATTTCTACCCAGAATTCCAGAAGGAAAGAGCCAGAGAGAACAAAAAAGAGGCAATATTTGAAGAAATGGTTACCAAGAATTTTCCAGAAGCAATGGAAGAACAAGTATTCAAAGACACATGGCACATATACCATATCCAAAACAGGACAAACGTATAGACCAGAAGAAAATGCACCTAAATATACTGTGGTGAAACTGAAGGACAAGGAGGAAGAACAACAAGGAACAACAAATAGACAAGATGAACAGAAGACCTCTCAAGAGCAACAATGAAAGACAAAAGATAGTAAGAAAATAGCTTCCATTAGAAGGGGTGGGAGGAAGGAAGAAGGAAGTAGGGGGCTATGGTAATTAAGACAGAGAGACAAAGAAACCAGTGATTCAAGAAGCACCAAAATAAAGCCTTACACATCTGGGAAGCAGTATATATGAGAGAAAGGTAGCATTCAGATTAATAAAGGAAAAATGAATTCAATATATGGGACCCAGAAGTGGATATACATGTGGGGAAAGAAAAATGAAATTGGATCCCCACCTCACTCCATAAATATCAACTCTAGGTAGCTGAAAGACTTAAATGTATAAAGCAAAACTGAAACACTTATAAATACAAGGTAAATACTTTTATCCCTGTGCAGTTGATATTTTAAAATTTTCATAAAACATAACCACAAAAATGATAACCAAGAATATCAAAATTAAGAACTTCTGTTCATCAAAAGACAACATAGAGAAAGTGAAAATATATGCCAGACACTGGAAGAAGATATTTGCCAGAAACATAACCAACATAGGATCAGTATTCAGATTATATAAAGAATTAGTACAAATAAAAGAGAAAAAGACAAAGAAATCAATAGGAAAATGGAAAAGACATCAGTAGGCATTCAACAGATGAAAGACATACGGCCAATCAACATAAGGAAAGATTTTAAACTTTATTAGTAATTTGAGAAATGCAAAATAAAATGAGATCCCATTTCCACCCACCTGACTCAAAAGATTTAAAATCTGACAATAGTTAAGTGTTGACAAGAATGTAGATGAATGGTAACTCTACACACCGCTGGTACATAAGTGGTACAATCACTTTGGAAAAAGACACATTCTTTTGTAAAAAACATTATGCTGCTCTGTGACTCATCAATTCCACTCACATTCTTGATGAAGAATGTACATAGCTTCATTTTTCATTTAAAAAAAAAAGTGAAACAATCTAAATGTCTGTCAACAAGCGAATGGGAAAGTAGGCTGTGGTCTATTCACAGTGGAGTATCATACAGCAAAGAAAGCAATGAACTAGGGCTACGTGCTGCAATGTGGACTAAGAAATACATAATAATGAGTGAACAAAGCAATAATACCACTTTTATAAAGTTTAAAAATAAGGAAAACTAAAGGACATATTGTTTGGAGATACATACATTTTGAGCAAAACTATAGAGCAAAGCAAGGACACGATAAACACAAAGCCAACAGAAAGCTGCTCTCTGAGGGACCAGGATGAAGCCCACAGGCCATGGCAACAACACTGCAGATATTCTAGTTCCTAAGCTGATGGTGAGCCTCTGGGTGTTTATCTGATTATTGAAATATACACATATAATATACATATACATATGGAATGTGCAAACTGGTATATGTCCTTTACAGAAATGAAGACAGAGGAAATTTAGCACTCATTAGCTTCCAGGCAGGGCAGAGTAGGGAGAGACTTTCTTTGTTTATTTTGTACCTTTCAGTGATGTCTGAGTTTTCTATTCATATATACTAATTTTAGAAAATGAATAAATAAGAATTATCTGCATGAATGAGTTAGGGTTACTTTTTAATTTTCTTCTTTATACTTTAAAGTTGTGTTTTAAAAAATAATAAATGCTATTTTAGATTAAAAAAAAAAAGAAACTGTAACAGATCTTTGCAGCATCTCACTTATCTAGGAACTCATGTCAGGTGGAGGCTACAACCTAAAGTGATATCAGGAATAGGGAATCTGAACGTTTGTTTGAAGGTAAGGATGCTCCTTAAAAATAGAAAGGGCACATACAGACCAGATGGTAAATTCTGTTTTCATGTTTATTTTTTCCCTATTTTTGTAATTTGACTGTAATTTTACATAGAAAGTAGGCAAGGCTTTAAAAGGCCTCAAGGTCATTTGGCCCTAAAACACATCCAAATGGAAAAAAGTTTTAAAAGATAGCATCACACCACTAATAAATTTATGTATTGTGCCAATAATTTGTATGTTTATTTTTAATGACAAATGGATATATTTTGAAAAGATCTTACTGTTATTCCTTCATGTTCTTTCTTCTCATGTCCTTTGTTCTCCTGAACAGGCCTGGGCTCTGAAGAGCTCGCATTCTGTGCATTTTCTACCTTTTGACCTAGAGATTTGGGAGAGGGGAGAATCAACAGCAGGAATACTTCAGATGGTAAAACTGGAAAAGGTGTTTATACATAGGTAATTATTAAATTTAAGTATCCTAAGATATACAAAAGAGAGAGATCTGGGCCCAGCACACTGGTAGCCTACGGGTCACGTCTGCTCCATAGACCTGGTCTCTGACGCACAGACAGCTTCACTGTCTTGGGTTACGTTACCCAGGGGGCAGGCAACAAGGCCTGTCCCGGAGCCTCGGGGAAGGGGTCTCAGACAAGAGCTGCCTGAGTCAGCCAGGCAAGCTGAAGGGGAAAGGAAGCAGTGAGGTGGCTCAGCGTTGCTGGCGAGAGAAATAACCAGTGTCAGTAATAAAAAAGGGAGTATCACCACCAAGCCTGCAAAAGGTAATTTAAAAGATCACATTCTATGAGTAGTCTGGGGCCAATAAATTTGAAAAAAAATTACATGAATTGAACAAATTCCTAGGAAAAAAACACAACTTATCCAAAAGAAAACAGGAAAAAGAAAATATGAATAGTCTTATAGTGATTTAAAAATTTGAATAGTACTTTAAAATCTTCCTAGAAGAAAACTCCAAGCAACCGATGGATTCTACCAAGTATTTAAGGGGGAAAAAAAAGTCATAATGATCTTACACAAAAACTTTTGGAGAAGAGAAAATCTTTCAGATAATACATTTCTCAAATTATTTTTACTGTATTTTCTTATTTCAAGAGGATTGCTAAGAGGGGATATTTCCTACGCATTTGATGAGGCTGGCATGACGCTGACATTAAGGACTAGGGGATGGCTGGGTTGATTTCTTCTCTAACCCATGAAACTAAATAAGTGTGTTCACTGTTGCAAGATCCGTTTAAACATGTGCTTTCACTGTAAAATACATTAGTCACTGTTTACAGGTCTAACCATCTGCCTCTTTGCCCTCCACACCAGTTGCTGCTAAAAGCTGTTGGAGAAACTGTGTGGGTTAATGCTATTACAAGTTATCATCTTCAACCTCGGCAGACTCTGCACACTGCTAATAAACTCCTTCACGAGTCTGGTCAGCCTTCCATTCTCACTGTCGACGTTTCTCCTCGCAGCCCTTTCCTCACCCCTCACACCTCTCCTCCCTGCCTCCGCCCTAACTTGCTGCCCTCCCTCACCCGTGGTGAACATTCTCTACCTCCCGCCCACTCCAGCCACTCTGGACTTTTTTCTAGTCCTCAAACATGCCACACTTGAAAAAAGTACACACACACACACACACACACACACACACACACACAATTTGGATAGATTAAAATAAGTAGTTAAAATATTTCATTGCCAGAAATCACATCCTTGCAAATCAACTTATCAATTCCCTTGAAATAAACAGAGTAGAGTTAGGATAAATGTAGAAAGCCACACGACATGCAGCCCCTTCCCGGCCAGAGTCTACGGTCCCGTGTGAATAAGGGAAGCTGCTGGTACCCGGAGGGGCCTCTGAGCACAGTGGCTCCGTGACGTCAGGGCTGCTGCTGCTCCGAACCATTGGCTGCTGCTCGGCTGCTGCCAGGGGGCCGGAGTCGGCTGCAGCTCCATTTTCCGGCTGCGGGCATTCTTCCACTTCTGTGGGCATTGACACAGAACATGCAGGGATGTATTTCAAGATTTTTAAAAATAATTTCACTACTTAAAGCAACTGATTCTCAAAATCATAGTTTTAGATACTATTTTTTTCCACAAAAATTGTGCAGTAAGATCATTGTCTTTCACATCATAAAGTTTTCTACACTTGTTAACAGTAATATTCCACTCCAAGTGTACATCTGCTTTTTAAGTTCTACAAAGCATTTTCTTTCAATCAAAGTGAAGAAAACAAGAAGGGAGAGCGAGCAGAATGGTTGAGAACTGTGAAAGTCATTGGAGTTTCAGGGACAGGCATGTCAAGGGAAGAGGGATCCGGGAGATGCGAGGGAAGGTCACTTACATGTGCAAGAGTGGGACATCACACGCACGCACGCGTGCGCGCGCGCGCACACACACACACACACACACACACACACACCCTAAAGGAAGATAAAAAGAAATGGGAATTTCAACTTGATTATTCTTTTTAAGAGATAAATGTACAACTGTCTAAAATAAAATACTGTAATTATTTAATGACATTTCACCAAATGCAAGGTTGAATTAATCACTAAAGTACAAAAACGACCCATTGGTGTTTTTAGAGAATCAATAAATATATGTCATAAAATAGAAAACCACAGCTGAGCACTGACCACTGGGTGATCCCAGCTAGGATATCTATGAACCATATTCCCCTAAAGAAGGGAAGTCCCTCCGAGCTCGTTTCTAAACTTCACGGTTCATTTTAATCTCCAAAGACAACCCAAGGTGCTGAAGAGTCACCCCACCACCTCTCTGCAGCTCTGGGGTTCTAGCATCCCTCTGCTCTGGCATTACCATCAGACTCCTAACTTGTGGCCTCAGAGAGGTCCCGCTACAAGAGAGATGCGACCGCGCCACTCCTCCTACGGAGGCCCCAGGCCCCCATCACTGTCCGTCAGGCTTGCACTCCAGGGCCCCTAGAGGTCACCCCACAGGCTTGATCCCCCACCAGGAGCTCTCCCTCACTTTAGTCTTGAGCAGGCCCCGCCCACACAGCCCCTGCAGCTCCCCCCTCGAGGCTGACCTCCCCCGGGCCGCCCAGGCACCCCTCCTGTAGGACTTGCCACGTGGTCCTTGCGTGTGACCCCCACCACTGCCTGCGCCCCAGGCTCCACACTCCCCCGTGCAGTCACGGAACTCTACACCCAGATTTTCCCCAAATTTTCATTAGCTGAAGTTTCAGTCCTTTTAAAAAGGGACTCATCAAAATTCAGCCTTACCTGGAAGTGTCACCTGCTTCCTCACCTGAAATGCAACTCACCCCCAAGGTGCCCCCATTCTGTGTAACCCTTTCACCAGAGCCACAATCCAAAGGGCTGGTCGGCCCCAACCAGGAAGGTGTATGTAGGAAGGTTCTAAACATAACACGGAGGATTTCACCGAAGGACTGCTGCTTTTACTTTTACTATCCACATAAAAGCTCCATTTTTAAGTACACTGATACAAGTTACCAGGCCTCAAAACCGTGAGATGTGTGTGATCCCTCGCTTATAATGCAAAGTCCTGGGCCACATTCTCCATTCAGATACTGATGGGAAGCTGGGCTTAGGGGACAAGCAGAGTAAGGGAAGGTGGCAGGAGCAGACAGACCCGTTACAGCCTCGTCTTTCCAGGCTGTCTCTGCTCTTCCCTGCTCCTGAACAGCCACGAGAAACACCGGACATCCTACGTGCTCTGAGATGCTCCGCCCAGCATCCCCGAGCAGAAACCAGCCCCCTCGGCTCTACTCCCAGGCTCCTCAGCAGCAGGCAACAGAAGCCAGATGACCCCGCGGACCATCCTTCCCACTGTCTTCTCTCATTGTTTATTCTAGTTATGCAAGATACTGACACCTTCTGGGAAGGGTTTCTACTTGTTAATGAACCTGCTTGTAAATCCCAGTCTGCAGGTCAGCAGAGGGAGCCCAAGAGCTTCCTACTTCTCTAAAAGATAATTGGCACCCGCTGGCCTTTATGGACAGTGGGAAGAGTGGGTTTTATTCCCTTAAACGTGATGCCAAGAACTGGTAGATGTTGGTTTCTGGCCTCTGAGCAGAAACAAATAAGAGCGGGGCCAACAGTGGCAGCATCATTTTCAAGATAAAGAACGACGCCATCTGGTGGGATGCAACAGAGCCACAGGACCACGGCTTCCAAACTCGAGTGTCCCCACTGGTCCTCAGACAACAGACAGACGAAGAGCCTGCCATGGCCAGCTGGTCTGCCTTCCCAACAGGCTGGCCTGATGTGGCTTTAATGCTCTGTTTTTGTAAACCTGTTGGTAGGGCCTTCTCAGATGGAGGAGGTCCAAGCCTGAAGAAACCATGGGAAGAGGTGGGACGGGAACCGCCGAGAAGAGTGGGAGGGAAGGGGAGAACCATGGGTCCAGGGATCTGTCAGGCTGTGTGGGGACGGTGCCCTGAGCTGTCCCTATACTTGGCTGTTATGTTGACAGAGTGTGAAAAAAAGGATATAAATTCTCCTTATCCCACAAGTTATATATATGTACACTTTTCGGCCTTTTCTCATACTTTGTACTAAGTATATACTCAAGATTTGTTTTGTATAGACGAACAAATGAATGTCAGAAACATTTTCTTAATACCTTTTTCCTTTCTTTTTTAAACAGTTCTTGAGCTCCCTCTGCTGGCTTTTTATTTTTGTTAAGGCTGCACCCCTTCTACAGGATCAGCTGTAGCAAATGCTCTTTCATAACAGATTAAAACCATTTAACACTGATATGCAAATATCAAGGTAGAGGATTATCTGATATGAAAAATATAAAAAGGACAGTCTAGGTTATATAAAAATTGCGTTATAAATTTTGGGAGGTCTAATGCATTCTCTGTTTTGACTATCACCCAATTTGAATCACTTCAAAGAGCTGAATTCTATGTCAGATTCACCGAATCATTTACTTTCTCTCAAGCAGAGCTAACCCAATAACCCAAACTCTGAAAGCACCAACTTTCTAGCGTCTTGATAGTGTACGTTACACAACACCAACACCATTACTAAATCATTGCTTTCTAAAGCTCATTCAAAGCACCAGAAAAATGATCGAATAAGGATTAATTTCATTTTTTCCCACACTGAGAGAAGAATTGGCATGATTAAATTAAGTGTGTAAACTCTTCAGAAACTTCTATTTATTCAAGAATCTGATGACTTTTCAAAAGAAATTTCATTCACTCTTTAATCTAAGCCTTCCTTACTCCATCTTATTAAACATACTGAGACTCATTCTTCAATCACCAAAATTCTGGGTTCCATTTACCCCTCATATGAGGTTGCACAAGCAGAATTAATTGTGCCATTTCCTAACTTTTAAGGCACTGTGCACTAACCAAGCTGACCCTATGAAAAGCACAAGAGACATAAATCAACTCAGCATCTTGACGTGTCCCACAAGGACCACAGGTGAATCAGCCCGAACCCTGCCCACAAGCACATCCTGATAACTGGGCGCTACCTGGAAGCCAGAGAACCAGATGCAGACGCCGCAAAGTGAGACTTTCAATCAGGTCCCATGAAGCCTCTTTTGGAATGAGGGAAGATCACTGATCCTCTAATTACGACTATCACAATATCCCCCAACGTAAAATAAAATCTACCGTCTGCATGGCCTGTAAGGGCTACAGATTGATAAATGTCCCAACATAAAAGCAGTTAAAATTGCAAAACAGCTAGAAAGAATTGTGTCCACAAAGGAGAAAAAAAGGAAATCACTGAAACTGCCAGTTCCACCCCCGCGTGTTCGCTTATGCAGCTATTCATACTAATTAACGGAATATAGGTGGTTGTGACTGTCCCAAAGTTCTGCTGCCACCAAATAGAGAGCCCCAAAGGGATCAGAATAAGACATCACAGTGGGTGAAGGTAAGTAACTCTCTGTAGTTTCGGTTATTAAAACAATTTTGGTGGGTTGAATAATCATATAGACAAGGGACAAAACCAAGAAATGTTCACTTAAATGAAAACAAAATTAGCAATCATCCTCTAGTAAAGAACATGTGTCCACGTTCTTTAAGGTCAACATTAAAATTGCCCGTGTATGATGCACATGCGATGTGTGCCTACTACATCTGTATTCAGCAAAAGGTGAGCAAGATACGCCAACACCAGAATTCAAACTGGAGCACACGTTTAATTCTCTCGTGTGCCAGTCAGTGGCAGACGTACAATCTCAGACTGGGGACTGACCGCATCACTCTGGGCCCAGACTCTTGACAGGACAGTTACACGGGACCGTGGCTCACTTTTCCGGTAAAGAAGAAATGGCTTCAGATGAGGGAGGAGCTTGCGACTGTGGTTTTCAGAGGAAACAGATCAGCAGATCGTCCTCAAAGTCACCATAGGGCTAGGTCCCTTCACCCTTTGTGCTGTAAAACCGGTAGTGAGGATGGCAGAGGCCGGAAAGCACGGCGCAAGCATGGCCTGCTTCACGCCACGCTAAGTCGGGGTCTCTCAAACCTCAGCATCACTGGTATTTTGGATCAGACGGTTCTCTGTGGCGGCTGTCTTCTCCACTGTAGGACGGTTAGCAGTATCCATCCACTGGATGCCGGTGGCACGACCCCAGCTGTGACAACCACAGATGTCTCCGGACATTGCCACATGTTCCCCGGGGGGCAAATCATCCCCAGTTGAGAACCTCTGCTCTAAATCATATTCTGCTTCTGCTGGAACTGTGTATGTAAATATAGGAATCAAGAATCTGAGTAAACTAAAATATAATAATGAATGAGAAAAAAGCTTCCAAAATGAAATTACTAACAGGAAAAGATTTCTTGTGAGAACACATTCTGGACAAACTAGTTAAAAAAACTTAAACGAAATGGGAAAAAGTGGGTTGTGAAAAAAGAAAACTTTTCACCATGCAAAAAGTTCCTTATGGATGTATATCAGCCAAATAGAAAGCCAAAGTATTTTAAATACTTTATTAATCATCTCCAGGCAGGAGTATTTTTTGGAAAACCAAATTATGAAGCAGTTAATGCTCATCGGTAATTTAACTGACTGGTGGCCATCTTCTCCTGTACCATTCTTACTATTTTCCAACTTCAGTATTTACTAGGGAAAAAGAGCTTTCTGAGAAACACAGTTCTTAGTCTTCCCTCAGATTCTAGAAATTAAATAATATGATATTTTAGATTCTCATCAGGGGAATGAAGCTAATTTTGCTTTGCTAAACCACAATATGACATGATTTAGTGCCACTCAAAGCCACAAGTAAGCTATCTCCAGTATTAAATAAGTACTAGTCTATAATACCATCTTTTGGAAAATAAAAAGAACATGGAAATATTTCCCGCTTTCGCAAGAAGATTCAGTTCATTTTAGGATCATTGAAAAATAAGTACACATAGACCTAATTATTCACTGTAGAGCAAAGTAAACCCTTTTGTTGAGGTGTCCACGCCAAAAATTTCTTCTGGTGCTGTAACATCTTAATAAACCAGAAAGTGCTCTGTATATAAACAACAGGTAGCTAAACTCAATTTTAACTGGCTGAAGGCCAGGAATAACATTTCTTTGTTTTTGGAAATTAGCCATTTTTATCATTTTTTTTTTTTTACTCTAAGCTCAATAATCAGTATGAATCTGTGTAAACTGATCATTACTTTAAACATGAATTATTACATGATTTACTAACTCCAAGGAAGTCTAGCCTGCAGAATTTTTCCAGTTTATTCATTTTGCGGGGGAGGCCCAGCAAACATGCTAACATCGGCACACTCGTAACTGTTGCAGAATTTTATGAAGACTTCCTTCCTCTCTGAAGGCTCCCTGTTGAAGGCACACGAGGCAGGCATCACTGTTTTCCCCTCGTAAAAACTATCGTGCTCAGCTGGGAATGCAAAGACCAGTGGTGTCACAGAAATTCTGCCTGACTATCCAATTGCTACTAAGCATCTTAACTGCATAGAAACAATTGATATTCGTTGAAAATAAAGGCAAAGTGCAATGGCCAGGTAGGCATGCGTGACGTGGGGAAATTAACAAAGGAAGCCAGGCGCAGAGGCGAGCGGGAGCAGCCCAGGGACGTGGGGGTGCCACATGAGACAGCATTACAGTACCTGACAGCCTGTGAGAGCAAGAGGTGTAAGATAGACCAGGGAAGAGAGCGCTCACGGTGTGGAGGAGAAGCGGGACGCTTTTAGTGGCGGGCAAAGCCTCAGAGAGGTGGGCACAGCTGCTGACAGACTGGCTTCGCTTAGCTTCCAGGAGAGATAAAGCAACAATCATGTCAGAAGAACCGCAGGATCTTTCACTTCCTTTTCATTATTATTATTTTTCTGGTCTCTCTTTAAATATTCAAAGGAGGTCATTTCAAACTTTGAAGGAAGTTAGCACAAAGCACAGTATTTAATGATAGTCTCTAAATACAGCCAACTTTCAGTCATTCTGATGGCATGGGAGCACAGGACTTTCACAAATAATCAATCTCATTTTATAATGCTTTGTATGTTGAGCCTTTCCCTTTTTTCTGCTGTGTATCAGATTCACATTTAGCTTGTTTGTTTACTTGGGCAGACATTACAACCAGTTTTCTCTTCCTAATGGGTCCAAACAAAAAGGCCATGGTGAGGGGCTTCCCTGGTGGCACAGTGGTTGAGAGTCCGCCTGCCGATGCAGGGGACGCGGGTTCGTGCCCCAGTCCGGGAGGATCCCACATGCCGGGGAGCGGCTGGGCCCGTGAGCCATGGCCGCTGAGCCTGCACGTCTGGAGCCTGTGCTCCGCAACGGGAGAGGCCACAGCAGTGAGAGGCCCACGTACCGAAAAAAAAAAGAGTAAAAAAAAAAAAAGGCCACGGTGAGGGACGGAAAATCTAACCTAAGATTAAAATGGTTTCATAAATAATCAATAATTCAAAAATTGGTTTACTGAGAGATGACTGTATTCAGAAGCAAATCGTTTAGTAAACTGAAGAGCCTAAAAGCTTCAGAACACATAAAAGTCAAGTTGAACATTCAAGGGTCTGATATTTGGGAAAAAGGTAAAAAAATCTCCATGAAACCCATCCTTTTAAATCACATTTCGTGCTTATTAAATCCACAATTTCTTAGTACAAAATTTATGGTGTTCTTAAGTTTCTATGTACTGCTAGTCAAAACCATTTGAGGGGCTTCCCTGGTGGCGCAGTGGTTGAGAGTCCGCCTGCCGATGCAGGGGACGCAGGTTCGTGCCCCGGTCCGGGAAGATCCCACATGCCGCGGAGCGGCTGGGCCCGTGAGCCATGGCCGCTGAGCCTGCGCGTCTGGAGCCTGTGCTCCGCAACGGGAGGGGCCACAGCAGTGAGAGGCCCGCGTATCCCAAAAAAAAAAAAAAAAAAAAAAAAAAAAAAAACCATTTGAGAAAATGGATAGACACAGGAAGAGAATAGGCCTCATACATATGAAACCACCATTAGTAAAACCAGTTTTATCCTTAAAACAAAAATATGGAGGTTTACTTGCTGTACTATTTTCACATGATTTTATTTAACATTAACGGAATACAACTACAAACGGTAGTGACACATTTGCAAAAAGCAAAACAAACTTTTTACTTTCCTGTCTTCCCCCACTCTCTATCAGAATTCCCAGCTCTACAGAACTGTCTGCAGAACTGACTACAGCATAATCACAAACGTATAAGATACTATTTAGGTGAAAACGACTTCTGTGTAAACATCAAACTGACTGACTTCAAATTTCCTAAAAGATTTGTCTAATGCTCAATGTCAGGGACATTTCATTTGAGTGTTGCTTTTAAAACGTTTTCCTCTTGGGCTTTCCTGGTGGCGCAGTGGTTGGGAGTCCGCCTGCCGATGCAGGGAACATGGGTTCGTGCCCCGGTCCAGGAGGATCCCACATACCACGGAGCGGCTGGGCCCGTGGGTCATGGCCACTGGGCCTGCGCATCCGGAGCCTGTGCTCCACAGCGGGAGTGAGAGGCCCGTGTACCGCAAAAAAAAAAAAAGAAAAAAAAAAAGAAAAAAGGTTTTCCTCTTATAATTCAAATAATTGTGCATTTTTCTAAAATTGATCACTAGATATTTTAGAGATAATAAAATATAGATTATTTTGTGTGAAAATTAATTGACTTGCTTTAACCATTCACTTTAGACATGTAAAGTTTTAGCATCATTCATACTCAGGAATGGAGGCTGACTCTGTCATTCTTAAGACTCCCCCTGCCAGTCCTTTTAAGGTGCAAACGAGTACATTCTCTGTTAAATTAATTGTCACTCCCCTACTCCACAACTGCTGATTTTATATTTCCCTCTTGCCACCATCACTGACAGTTTCTCAGTCTAAGTGTAGTCTGTGGGGCAAATTATAATAGAATAATCTTAAAATATTCTCTTACTGGGATTAGAAAAAAAAGTCACTTTCAAATGGGTCTTCCATAATAAAAAATCTTCATGATAACAGTGCACAAACTAATGTCATGAGCTGCTTCCTGTTCTCTCATTAAAAGGTGGCCTCTACACAACCAAAATCTACCATAAAAATGTTCTGGGCCTTCTTAAAAGACTAAAAATACGTAAAAATAATAGAAGTGAGTAAAAGCTCGTGTAGTCTATGCAGATTACATTTATAAAACAGCAGGATGTAATAAAATATTCAAAAACCATTGTTTTCACAGGCAACAAGAATCATAATATTTTATAATATTAAAAAGTATAAAATAGGAAATACATATATACATATCCATACATGTATGTGTGTAGAATACATGAAGATAATAGATCTGTCCTACTCAATAGCTCTCATCTTCATTCTCTTTTAAAGGTTATGCTTCCAAGTGTTTTTAACTGAATGAATCCTACAAAGGCCTGGTTTATGGTGCTGAAGTGACATACTCTACAAGGACCTTTACATGACTTTGTATTGGGTTGGCCAGAAACTTCATTTGGGTTTTTCTGTAAGATGTTACTTTTTGGCCAACCCAATAAAAGCTCTTAGCTTTGTATGACTTTTCAGGCCCCTGAGAACACTGATAAACAGAACCGCACGGGCGTAAAGGCACAGAAGATTTTCTAAAACCTACTGGCGCCTCTACCATATTGCTGGTCTAGAATACCTCTTGAAAAAGGAAGATGCAATCTCTCCTATGGCTGTGTTTTGGCCAAGTAGTGGCATATGGAACATGCAATATACAATCATTTGCTGCTCGTTAAAATGTGAGAATAAAATTTTAAAAAGTGCTTTGAATGAACACTTTTATCACCTCTGTAATTCAGGGGTTGTGAGGGGCAGCAGGAAGTCTGGGCGGCTCAGGCATGATGCCACCTTTGTCACAAACTTCTCTTCTGATCCCTTTTAAGGATCCAGTGATGGAAGAAAGGTATTTTGGGAGCTGGGATGAGAAAGGAAATGCGTGAATAAGCCTCCCCCAAAGCTGCCTGTTACCAGAAACTAGGTCTCTCCTCAGGGAGAGGAGGAAGCAAGAAGGAGAGTATAAATAAGGTGACAATGACAAACAAATACTATGGTGAAAACAAGGAGGAGTTAGGGTTGAGGTGTAATATATTTTCATTAAAACTCCAACAGGATTCTAAGCCGTCTGTAGTAAGCCTTTACTAAGCATTGGAAAAAATGTTGAGTGTCCATGAATCCTTGATTTATGACCAGAGGAAACTGTGACCTTCTCTCTGCGGTCAACATGCTGAATATCAATTACAATTGCAAGGTATTATTGATGTGAAAAACTACAGGAATCTGAGAAAAACTCATAGGAATCTGTTTTAAACTTAAGTTACAGCCTCAAAGTCACTGGGAAGGTTCTGGGCTTTATTTGTTCTTATTAAAAACTGTATACAAGCTTACCTATTAAAGAGTTCTCTCTTTTTAAGAGTAAAGTGTAGCAACAGTTTGATTAACTGGAGGTTCCCGGTCAAGTTCTTGTTAATTCTAACAGCCTGTAAGGTCAACATCTACAGGCGTGTAAAGCTCCATTTTCCAAAGAAGCAAAAAATGTAAATGTCTCCTTCCAGTCCTGAAAACTAAGCCCTTATTCTCCTTTTCTTTGCTGGAATAAGTTTCCACCCTCTCTTCAGATCAGCATTGTTCAACGGCAACAACAATGCAACTGGTTGTGTGATTACTAAGAATCTATTTTCTTCAAGGGTCAAACAAAACATCTATTTTCTCTCTTTTGCACAAATATCTCACTCAATATTAACATCTCAAGTTCTTTTTCACAATGAAGGGTTTAGAAATAAATGTCACAAACTGATTCGGAAAGTAGTCAGACAGAAAGTTGAAAAGATACAGAGATATCTCAGTTAATAAAAGGCCTGGTGTTTTAAGTTCTGAGTGGAACTTTAAAACTTTAAAAACATTTGATTCCTATAAATCCATTCCTTTGAGAAACACTAGAACACGTGCTTACCGGTTGCTTTCTGGCGGACGATGTTTCTCGCTTTCTCGACTCCCGGCGCCCCGGATGTGGTGGCACTCCTAAATCTCATGGGCTCGGCCACATCGGGGTGGCTCCGCCAGCTCAGAGAAAAGGATCTCCCCACGGTGGTTCCTTTCTGAGAATCTGGAACACAGCCTACGAGACAAGGAAAATAATCCAGAGACTGAATTCATTATTATTTCTTTCATAGCCTGTGCTGCTCAGCAAATGTCATACATAGAATGCTGTATATAAGTCAGCAGATTCTCTTGCTGCAGATTAGGTGCCACTTCCTTATATTACAATTTAGGGAGTTATTCATATATCAGGAATCTGAAAATTCCTGCTGCCGAAGTATTTTTCAAGCATCTTCAACGGTCTCATGAAAATTCACATATCTTCACGGTACTCATTCCAATATACAAAAAAAAATTAATAAATCTTCCTCAACATGAGAACAATGTCAAAGGAAGTTACATCACTGCTCGCAGGATACTCCAAAAACTGCTTCTATAAACCAGTAAATTAGAGATCCTGATTTGAGAACAGTATTCCGTCCTGTAGACGCCAACCTCTCCATGAATCCCTGAAAGAAATTTATGCCCATAAACTCTAATTATACTCAAATAAGCAAAGTTAATGAAATTCTACAAACAATACAAAATCCTATTTTAAGCGAAGCTCCAAATAGTAAACTACTGCAGATCTGTGAATCTCCTTTTTTCTCCTCTCATACTGCTCTGGACAAGTATTTTAAGTAAGTGGTCAAGGATCAAAAGAAAGACAGAAGAAAAGAGGATGAGGCACTTAGAGGTTTCCGCACATGTACGATGTGGCTGGCGGCTGCCACCTGTGGCTCGCTGTCACACCCAGATTCTTCTGAGAGTGTACTTTGTTTCCACAAATCTAGTGCTCATACAGCAAGTATTTCCATAATGGATATTTAAATGTGTTTTAAGAATAAGGCAATATAATAAATAAATCAGAAATATTTGCCATGGTCATTAATTAAATAGTAAAATTTGTTCTGTATCTTTCCTGAAAATAGCATTTTTTGAAGTTGTTTACCTTCCTAAGACAAGCCTATCTTTCCCTATGAATCTGTGTTCGCATAGTGGGAGGGAAGAGAATATTTTGGGGGCTGAAGGGGAGGGTGGATTATAAGAATTCCAGGAGGCAGGGAACATGGTTAGTTTGAGAAAGTCCTTACTTTCTGTCTCAGCCACTCCCCTCCATCCTGAAAGGTGCCCCAGTCAGGTAGGCTCTTCTGGACTGAGAGCCACAGTCCAGGGAGCCAAGTTCCTGGCTGGAAGCACCTAGACCCTCCCAGACTCTGGGTTTACAGAGAGGCCCCCAGAGCTGCTATGGAGGACACTACAGAGGCCCGGGGCTCAGGCTCTGGGCTCCCTGCCCTGACTTCAATCCCAAATCTCCATCTAATGTATTTTTTTTAGGAAGGGGCTCCTTACAACTTCAACTAGGGAGAAAAAAGGATCTTCTGCTAAAGTATGTGAGAACATTGCATTAGACAGTCTAAATCCAAACTGGGATTAGACAATTCCACTGGAATGCCCCATACTTCAACTAGTTAGTTTTGGTTTCTCACTGACTTGCTCTTACTAATTGGTGCCTTGGCAAGCCACTCACAGACTGCAATGAAGACATTCTAGGAATCAGTCACATTAACTACATGGCTCTGCAGAGTTAACTAATCATAATTGGTTCACACTTCCCTGTATCCACATCCTCTGTCATCCTCTCCCACATTAACTCTGGGCTTCAGCACATGACTTTTGGTTGCAAAACTGAGCAAGCAGAGATTTGAAATGTACCTGAAAATCTGAGTGTGTCCTCCCCTGCTCCTGGAACCCTAAGCCATTAGGTGAATAGCCTGAGCTAGCCTGCTGGGTGATGAAAGATGTACGGCCTCGTCCCCTCTACTGCACAGCCGACAGCTGGCTAACCCCTGGCAGTGGAGCTGCCGCTCCCTGAGCATGTCACAGCCCGGCTGACTGCGAACGCAGCTGTGAGGCCAACATAACTGCCAACCCATAAAATCATGATCTGAATAAATGGTGTTATTTGAAGTCGCTATATTTTGGGGTGCTTTGTCACACAGCAAAGCTAACTGACACCATCTACACTAAGACCACTGTCGAGGCTGTAGTTGACCACAGCAAGTCTCTGGAGGAAAAATTCCTCACAGGCCCCAGGACCAGGACAAGCCAAGCAACTAGCTTGTTTACACCTTTTGCACTCTGTGATTCTCCCGTGTTACTCTGTGATGATCAGAGTTGAATCTGCGGTGGCCCCCTTCCCGCCTCCCCAGCAGCACCGAGGCTCTTCACTGTGCATCCTGGCATTTTATCCATGCCTGGAGCTCCACCCCTGGTCATTCCGCCCCAGTGTCCTTATGTACTTTATCCATTGTATTATGTGTATTTCTATGAGCGGCCTCAAAATCTTTACACAATAAGCTGGAGTACAGGGAACTAATCCAAGGACTGCGTCACAGCCTTAAAAACAGTAATGAAGACGGGCTGCAGAGTGTCATCCCCAACAGAGATCAGTACTGAGGTTTCCCGCCTTGATCTGACTCCAGGTCTCAAAACAATTTTCACCCAGAAACACAAAAAAGCCAGAATGACTCCATGTGAAGCATTCAGAACTTCTCCACCTTCCCGGGGGTGGGGCGCAGCAGAATAGATGATAAATAGTGGGGCGCCTTGAGTGGGACTTGCCTGGCTTTGATTTCCGGCTTTACCGCTTCTTAGCTGTGTGACCCCGAGTGAGCCAATCCCTGTGGACTCTGTCCTTGAGTTTCTTGGTCTGTGATGTGGCGAGAGTGGCACGGACATCACAGGCTCCCCTGAGGGTGAAGGCAGAGAAGGTGCACCCGGCCCCCACCGCTATCACTACTGTTCCCAATCCTCCTTCTTCCTTCTTCCCAGCCTGTCCGTCATCCTCACTAAGGGGACACAGTGCTAGGAGACGCGATTGAACACCACCGTTAAAAGATACCGTCCGGGGCTTCCCTGGTGGCGCAGTGGTTGAGAGTCCGCCTGCCGATGCAGGTGACATGGGTTCGTGCCCTGGTCCGGGAAGATCCCACATGCTGCAGAGCAGCTGGGCCCGTGAGCCATGACCGCTGAGCCTGCACGTCTGGAGCCTGTGCTCCGCAACGGAAGAGGCCACAGCAGTGAGAGGCCTGCGTACCACAAAAAAAAAAAAAGATACTGTCCGTACAGCTGGTTCAGCTGACTATGAAATTCCATGCGTCGACTGCCTGCTGTTTAATACACACTCCTCCCCAGACTCAGACGCCCGGTGCCACCCAGCCAGGCAGGAAATACCTTTGCCTCGCTGCTTCTTCTCCTTCTGTTCACTTAATTTGTCCAGAGGTAGGTTTGTCATCTCAACTCCGTACACGGTCCTGGCAAGCACCACCGTCAAGGAGTCCATGATGCTGGCCCACTCGTAGATGAGTTCTTCCCAGTCTGTGAGGGAGGACAGCACCCCGAGAAAGTCGTCCCAGAGCTCCCGAGAGATGTACACGCAGAGGTTTGCGCGGATCCAGGCCACCATGAGCGTCTGAAAACGACCAATCAACAGGAGAATTCAATCATCTCCATTTGGAAGAAGTGTACTTTCGACAAAACATTGAAAATCACTATTAATAAAATGAATTTTAACATAAAAAGTGCTTGGGGATACTGTGTTTAATTTCTCAAAATGCATCTGATCCACTGTAACCAAGATTTGAGCTACTGTGAAATTAGTTATCATTCTGAACAGACACTGATCAAAATGATCCTAGTGTCTGTGGTTGGTCCTGGCGGGACCTGGGGAGCCTATTCGCCCCCTCACTCCCTGCAGGGGCCACTCCGAGCCTTGTCTTCTGCAGTTAAACCTCCACCTCCACCAGCTCCTGCCTGACTGGCAGCAGATGAGCTCAAAGCAGACTTCAGAGCACAGACCCCAGGGAACAATGCCCTGGACCTCCGCCCACTAGGCCTGCATCCGCCCGGCTCCTCCCCCACTGCAGGCCGTGCAGGGAGGGGGCCCTGCTCTCCTGCGTGCCCCCCGACCCTGACCCCTGCTCCTGGCCTCCTCCTCAGACTCTGCATTTCTGTTAACCCCACCTCACCTTGACCCCCTGCCCATCCTACTTCCCCAGCTTCTACCCATCAGCATGTAAACATGATCCAATTCTTCCTTATCTCAAAAAAATGCCACAGAAGTTCCCTTGAGCCCTGATGTTCCTTTCGAGCTACAGCCCCTTCTTCCCCTTTCAAAGCCAAATTTCTTGAAAGAATGGCCCACACTCACTCCATCTTCCACACTCACTCCATCCTCTGCCACCCCACCTTCTGCCTAGGTTTTGGTCCCCGTTCTCATGGCTCCAATGACCATCTGCTCACTGCCCACGTTCAACCCAGACCTCTCGAGATGCTGATTTCCTGACCCTTCTCTCTGCTCACTCGTAGCCCACATGCCACGTCCTGCAGGCACCTGCCACGCAGCGTAGTTGTGAAAAGAACTCAGTTTCCTCCACTGAGAGCCCTCCAGGCCCTCCACCTGGCCTCTCCTCTCCCAGCCTCTGCACATACCCTTCCCTCCCTCTCTTTCCTCATTTTGCTTCTTTAACTTCCACCCACTCTTCAGGTCACAACTTGGACGTCACTTCCTCCTGGGTGTCCCTGATGTCACCCACCCCCAGCCTCCAGGAAGCAGTCTGCATTTACCCCATCAGAGTTCGTTTCCCTAAGAGTCCCTCAGTCCCCCTGGTCTCACAGTCCACAGTACTACAGCTGCTCGCAGGGGCAACCCTACAACAAGACAATTATGCATGTATTCTGGGTATTTCCTTACCTCCAAGGTGCCCAGCTCCTTACCTCTGCCAAAATATTCCGCATCCTTTAAAATTCAACTTAAAATGTATCTCTCGGGACTTCCCTGGTGGTCCAGTGGTAAAGAATCCGCCTTCCAACGCAGGGGACGAGGGTTCAATCCGTGGTTGGGGAACTAAGCCCGCGTGCCACAACTACTGAGCTCGTGCGCCTCAACTAGAGAGCCTGCGTGCCGCAGACTACAGAGCCCACGCACCCTGGAGCCTGCACGTCACAACTAGAGAAGAGAAAACCCGCACACCACAACCAGAAAGAAGACCTCACACCACAATGAAAGATCCCGCATGCCTCAACGAAGATCCCGCGTGCCTCAACTAAGACCCGACACAGCCTAAAACTAAAATAAATAAAAAACAAACAACAACAAAAAACCAAAATGTATCTCCCTTGAAAGAAGTGCCAAGTCCATCTCAGATGAGCCCCAGATGCTTTCCCAATCTTAGTAGAGGGAATCTTTATAGCCAAAGTCTGGGTAACTTCCCTGATCTATTGTCAGAGCTAAAATGTACCAGGTAAGGTGCCAACTCGCCAATATCTCTGCCCAACCCAGATGCAAATAGGCTCCCACTGCTGTCAGGAGCTGTACTGTGCATGGGATGGGGGTGAATTTGCTTTTTAATTTAGATTAGATTAGGCGGGTTCAGGGTCATGTGGCCGTAGACTGCTTTTTAATTAAAAGAGAAATTTTTCTAATATAGACCTAGGAAAACTTTGAGAAAAAGAAAGGAGTCTGTACCTAGACAAGCCTGCTCTGACCACCTGAAAAATCATATATAAAGTGACCCTCATGACAATGTACCTGTTCTCTGTTTTAATTCATGTTAACTACACTTTTTAAAGGGGTAAAAATGTTAAAGTTGAGCTAAAATAGTTGAGTATATTGAAAACAAGGTTCTAAACACTCATATTTAAAATCTGGTTCTAAGATGAATGAATTTTTTAAAAATTAAGGACAATGCAAAAGGAAAAATTAAAATAATGTTACCATTTATTGTTATTAGTACTTTATTATACATTTTTATTCTGACTAAAATGCCAGCTTCTGTTTATTCATTTTTTACACTCCTGTTTTCAAAATGAGTTTGAGGTCATTACCATAAAGTGCATATACACAATAAAATTAATAAATGGTAGATCAAAAATATAATCTTCCAGGGGTTTCCCTAGTGGTGTACTGGTTAAGAATCCGCCTGCCAATGCAGGGGACATGGGTTCAAGCCCTGATCCGGGAAGATCCCACGTGCCGCGGAGCAATTAAGCCTGTGCGCTACAACTACTGAGCCTGCGCTCTAGAGCCCGTGAGCCACAACTACTGAAGCCCGCGCACCTAGAGCCCATGCTCCGTGACAAGAGAAGCCACCGCAGTGAGAAGCCCGCACACGGCAACGAAGAGTAGCCCCCGCTCGACGCAGCTAGAGAAAGCCCGCGCACAGCAATGAAGACCCAACACAGCCAGAAATAAAATGAAATATATTTAAAAATATATATATAATCTTCCAGAGTAGGAGAATGCAGAGACTGGCCAAGTTGCCAGGACTCAGCCTCACGTGTGGTCACGGCGCTGGCTTCAGGTTTAAAAGCAGAGGAGTGTGTATAAGATGCCCACTGGGTCCTGCACTGGCCTCGCTTTATTGACTAATTATTAGACAAGGACAGAACCATGACTTCCTGCAGCTTATAGGCTTCACCTCCGCAAATCTCACAAACATGTGCATCATCACACATCACACCTCATTCTCATTCACAGCTAAGGACAGTCAGCAGACGTAAGCCCAGGGCCCCCTTTTCTAACAGGAAGAAGGGAAGAGAGGGCCTCAGACTCGGTTGTCACTAACCTGGTTTGTGACCTGGACAATTTACGCGGCTTTTCTGGAGTCCTATTTCTCTCTAAAGATAAAAAGCTGAATAAGGGCATCCCTAATTTCATCCTTCGGCACTGAAAGTCATGTTTTATCAAGTATGTCTTGGCACACAAGACGTATAAAAGACACCTTCACTGGTAAATCACTCCTTTTCTTACAAAGTTTCCTAACCAAGCACTTTCTATGTCTCTCTACCCACCTCACTTAGGGGATGACATAATTTTAAGGTATTGGCTCAGGCTATAAACAGAAGGACCGAAGTCCAAGTTTCCTGATACACTTCTGAGCTTCAAGCAGGAGGCAGTTAGCACTGATGGAAGTATGTAAAGCATCATTTATGGCAATCAGCACTACTTGGTAAGTATTTAAAACTAAGTAAAACTCAACTATCATTTCAAGAAAATTTCAAGGAAAAATTAGAAAAAGATAAAAGGATAATGGCAACTTAAAATTCCCCGTCCCCTTTAATAGTCTCTTTATTCAAAATTTTAAAAATCAAGTATCTGGCAATTGTAGACAGGCTGCATGACCACACAAATAATGATCAGACAGCACTTTTTTTTTTGCAGTACGTGGGCCTCTCACTGTCGGGGCCTCTCCCGTTGCGGAGCACAGGCTCCGGACGCACAGGCCCAGCGGCCATGGCTCACCGGCCCAGCCGCTCCACGGCATGTGGGATCTTCCCAGACCGGGGCACGAACCCGTGTCCCCTGCATCGGCAGGCGGACTCTCAACCACTGCGCCACCAGGGAACCCAGACAGCACATTTTAATTGTAGGATGGGACTAAGATGGAGCCGCCTGACTGCCTGGCAGATCTGCCCTGACCTTTCACATTTCTCTCCTCCTGGGGTCTCACAAAAGGACTTGGGAGGCCAACAGATGATCATAAATCCCAGGTGCATCCTCTCTGATTCTTCCAACAACCCTGGAAGGTAGGAAGGAGCCCTTTCCTGACTGTGGCAGATGAGGGACAAGACTCAGAAAGATGAAGTGATTTGCTCAAGGCCACACAAGCCAGGAAGTACCAGAGCTGGGGTCAGAACCCAGAATCTGTCTAAGTCTAAAAAGCACATCTTCTCTCTGCTACTTTATGGTTAGCTCTTAATTAACGTAAGCATTCCTCTGGATGCACTGAACCACTGCCAAAATAATAACAACAACGACATCAAAATCATTAATAATCATGGACTCAAAACTCATCTTCGAGTAAGATCTGACAAGACTTCTCCATTAATGAGGAGGGTTCTGCCCCACTCCCCAAACCAAAACCAAACAAACAGAAACCACACTCCACAATACACTCTTGCTTAGTTTAGTGACAAGTTCTCACTCTAATTCCAAGACCCACAATAGATATGGGACTAGACAACTGGTGAGGAGTGGGGCCCAGGCACCCGCCGCCTAAGCCCGGCCCCCATCCATGTCACATGGCAGCTCCAGTCCCATCAAGAAGGGGAGGTCAGGATATGGGAACATATGTATATGTATAACTGATCCACTTTGTTATAAAGCAGAAACTAACACACCATTGTAAAGCAATTATACCCCAATAAAGATGTTAAAAAAAAAAAAAAAGAAGGGGAGGTCAGGAAGGTCAAACAGTGAGATGCTCCAGAGTCAGAGCAAGGTGAGCAGAGGGTCTGTCTGTCCAGGCAGACCGCAGGGCAGGTGGTCAGTGCCACCTTACAGGCGAGAGCACAGCAAAGCTGGACACACAGAAGGGTGTGCAGAGCACTTCACCCATCCAGTGAAGGCAAGGTTATCAGACTAAAGGTGATTATACCATGAGGGGTTAACTGAGTTCATGCCAATTACTTCTGCAGCCCTTCCTACGTTTCTCGTCAGGTCAGGATCATTCAGTCATAGTAAACTATTCAAAATCAATATGAACAGCTGGCTTCTCTTGCGTTACAAAGGGAATATTTGGCTTTATTTAGAGTACTAACTTCTCTTTTTTGTCACTTTCACCCACAGAACCTACCTGTATTCTGGATATGCTCTTAACACATAACCTCCAAAACCACCTTCCAGTCCCCGAGGAGGGCAGCCACCTCTGTCCCTGCAGTGTCACCCCAGCTGATGGTCCACCCTCGTTCTCCTGTTGGATTACTCAAAGTCAGGCCCATCCACTGGACCACAGCCTTTATTGGATAGAACGTCACATTCTTTCACCCTGCTCTCTGTCAGAAATATTTCGTAACAACTATGCATTCCATAAATACTAGTGATTCTAGAAAAGAGCAATGCTGCAACAGGCTGCCGCCCTCAGGACCCTTTCAACTTCTCTCCAGGCCGTCAGTTCCTCACGTGCCTTCTCCTCTCTGCCCCTCAGGGTGACGTCAGAGACTCCTGCGCTGGACCCTTCTTGCCATGAGATGCAGGAACCGCAGCCATCTCCTTGGCTCTCCGCTCCCATTGGAAGCCAACCCGGCTCCTCACCTGGTCCAGAACTTCACCTCTGAGGTTCTCTCTGCCCCAGACGATGCTACTCTCCCTCCCTGGATCATCCCCACTGGTGACCAAGCATACTTTACCGCCACCTTCCTGAAACCCTGCTCCCCACATCCCCACTGGCTCCAGCTCACCCCCTCCTCCCCCCTCCCTTCCACACCATTCCCTCTGCAAAGCCGTGACTCTAGCTGGGACCTCCACTGCCCAGCTCTCACTTTCTCCTCCATCCACTCCAGGTGGGCCTCATTCCCCTAGAACATTCTCAGCCACCAACATCTTGGCAAAGCCAACAGTCGACTGGCTGTCTCCTCTTACTCAACACTGCTCTCAGGGCATCCAGGATACATGCGCCCCCAGTTACCCTCCCAGGTCACTGGCCACCATTCCTCAGAATCTCTGGCTGGCCCTCTCCATCTGACCATCGGCAGATGGCCCTCTTCTCTCTGACACACTCTCCCTCCCCAGGTGATCCCACCCAGCCCTGTGGCTTTAAACACAATCGCTCAGCACATCAATGGCCCTCACACGTTTATCTCTAGTCCGAACCTCTCCCATCCTATTCCTATTCCCATGCTCTGTCCATCCTTCACCTCTTCAAATCTACCTGGCCCGGCACCAAGGGCATCAGCTCTTGTCATCTTCCTAATTTCTAGCAACCTTCAGCAAATCAAAAGAGGAAGTAGATGGCAGAAAGGTGGGAAGGCCTAAGAGAAGAGCAGCACTAATTGTAAAGACAAGATTACAAGCTTCAAGACAAAGCTAAGAAGGAAATTTTCTAATTAAATTTTTAGAAATTTAAAGTTAGTTTAATTTTACTCTTGAAATTCTGTGATTAAAACTAATTTGCTGTAAAATCTAATTCATTTCTTGCATTTGCAGTGTTTTAATAAAAAAAACTTACCCTAAACAGTAACCCGGCCAAGCTCTGGGCAAACAAGTCCTTTATTTGTTTATCCTTTGGCTTCTGCATGACAGCTTCTGTTATCCTGAGTAGTATTTGCAACATCTGTTCCCTGGGCCACCCAAAATGAAAGCTCATATTATTAATCACATCTCCAAAGGACTTACATTTATAGGTACATGAGATTCTCTTAAGGATTCAGCAAAATTGATAATCACATATCATTCAGAAGTATCTCAATGCCCATTACATAATGAATACCATACTTAGCAAAATAAGCTAGCTTATGTTACCACAGTTCTAAAAATATGCCTCTTGTGCCCACATCAGTAGACAGGACAACCCAGGTCTCATCCCAGCTTGACCACCCCCACCCCCCCGTTGTAAAAATGGAGGCGACGCGTTTTCCCCACCTGTGCCAGCACCTACGGCACACGGGGAGAACTGTGCCTACGGAACTTACGCAGCGCTCTCAAACTTTCACATCCATTATTTTACTTAAACTGAGCGGCCTCCCTATCTCTCTGTGTGACAGTAAACAACATGGACTTTCTGGTCCTCGTCCTGGGGAGGTCTTCCGTCGGCAGTGGCGGGTGGCCGCGCTCCACAGCACTCCCACAGGTAGGAGGGCTGGGAAAGGTCACCACTGGACGCTTAGGGTACGGAGCTTTGTGCCTGGAAGATCCTGACTCTGCAAACAGGGCACCCCTCGGAACCGCGGTCACAACGTCTCCATCACAGCACTCCTCGGACCGTGTTTTGTTTTTTTTTTTTTTGGCTGTGCTGGGTCTTCGTTACTGCGTGTGGGCTTTCTCTGTTTGTGGCGAGCAGGGGCTACTCTTTGTTGCGGTCCGCGGGCTTCTCATTGAGGTGGCTTCTCTTGTTGCAGAGCACGAGTCTAGGCGCACGGGCTTAGGTAGCTGTGGCACGTGGGCTCAGTAGTTGTGGCGCACGGGCTTAGTTGCTCCCCAGCATATGGGATCTTCCCGGACCAGGGCTTGAACCCATGTCCCCTGCATTGGCAGGCGGATTCTTAACCACTGCGCCACCAGGGAAGTCCCGGAGATGGCATTTTATGTAAAAAGTCTTTAAAGAGTATAAAACACTAGAGACACAAAATAGCACCGCTAATTGTGATGATGATGGTAAGTTCTCTAGCACAGCCAAAGGGCATTCTTCTCTCTCACAGCTGAGTTACATTCTTCATATCTTCCCCCAGATGCCATGGAAACGGAGAACACATTATTTTCTGTTAATGGAGGGAAATCACCCCGGTCCCTTTAACTACTTCGAGGTCTTGAGCACAAACCGTTCGTTCATCTCTGTAACTTCCTCCTTGGCCTGGCTCTTCAGTGATAAAACCAAGTGGACAAAGTAATCTGGTCCAGGTCGGATAATGAGATCTCAAATCATGGTTCCTTTATAGTTTTCTCACATTTCTGAGAACAATGTTTTCTCTTAACACGATGCTGGATCTCATTAAACTTCTCCAGGGTCTCCTGCCCTCCTCGTGGCTGACCCTGTCCGACTTCCGTCCTGGTTTCTGCAGGTGCCCGTTCCCACTGTGCTCTGCTCTGCCTGCCCGCCCGGCCCCCTACCCACGGACCCTGCAGGCTCAGGACTAGAGGATCGGGGCACACATGCCTGGAGCAGCTGGCGACTTTGAGGAGGATGAGGGGAGAAATGGCCCAGGGTTGGGACAGCCTGCGCTCGCCCCGGCCAGCGTCCCCCGGGCCCTGTCACAGGGGGAAGGGAGGGCTGCACCCAGGGTCGCCTCTGCTGCGCACCTTGTGTGATGCTCAAGACAAGGAAAAACAGCCCCTTCCACACCCATCGTGCGAACGTGAGAACAAGAAACGTAGTAACTTTCAGCCAAAACCTCAGTCATGGGAACTGTTACCAAAGATGCAGACCTGATGGAGGCAAAGACCGACACAGACACAAGGCAGGTTTAACTTCTGAACCTAAGAAAGCTTGGGAACCACAACATTCCCACACGGAGTCTTCTGGAAGAGAATGGGGGTGGAAAACTACCTCCAGTTTGGAAAAATCTTTGCTAACGGTTCTGATCTCTGCTTGTTCCTTTGTGTTTTGAGAAACATTAACTCTGGTCGCTCCTCTCAAAGGCGACCTGCCTGAAGAGCGAGCCCAGGACGGCCCATGTGTGCTCCCGAGTGGCGGAGGAGCGGCTCTTGCTGCCTCTTTGTTCTCTACTTTGCCCCCATCTCCTTGCACACCTACTCACTAACACCGGCTATCCCCTCTTTGGGGGCCACTACTCGGCACCTGCCGGGCTACAGCCTGCTCTCAGCCACCGTCATCCACCGCCACAGAGTCTGCACTCCAGGCACTGTCTCTCTCCACGCAGCAGCCAGAGATCTTTTGGAAACATAAATCGGGTCGTGTCACACTCTCGCGCTCAAGCAGAGGTAGCGGGGACCTTCCTGCAGCCCGCGGGGCCCTGTGCCCCCTGGCCTGGGGTGCCCCCCACTGCACTGGCCGCCATCTCATCCTGCCCGGAACCCAGCAGCTGTGACCTGCAGTTCCTCCTCGTGGGGATGCTCTTCCCTCTGGGCTCTGCTCAGAGAGGCCTTCCCACCCTCCACACTGCCCCCCACAACCAGCTCCACGGTTCTTAGCGCTGAACCCCACCTGACCCCACTTTTGTGTTCATCGCGTCTCTCAGGCCTATGAGGACGGATGCCTCGGGAGGGCAGGGACCCTGTCTGTCTAGTTTACCCTCTGTCCTCACAGCAGAAGCTCCCTAGTTATTTACCAGATGAAAGAAGGGAGGGAGGGAGGGAGGGAGGGAATTCACTGATGGTCCGGTACTTCAATACACAGGAAAATCTGCTAGGCAAATAGATCACATCCCTGGTCTATGCTCTACTGACTTTAGTTTTTTTTTTTTCGGTGAGTATTTTCATCTATTCCTATATTTTGATTTTTTTATAGTTTTACCTGGAAATCTCTGAATTATTAAAGAAACAGAGAAGCATTGTTTAATTTTATTTCCTAGAATTTTCACCCCAAAAAAGATTATCAAAAATATCAAAATATTACTGATACACTGGTATACAGAATTCATAGAGTTTTCAAAGGAAAAAAAAGCATCAAAAACACTTGATACAACTGGTATGTGGAGCAGATATTTCAGTTGAAAGCTTCCGGCATTTCTCATTGCTTTCAGCATCACTGACACAGCTTTTAACTTTGTTTAAATTGCCTTGTTCATCCCTGTGACGCTTTAGCAACAGCTTCTCGGCAAACAGTGCTAAGTGTAAAAGTCTGGGAAAGATGACACCGGAAGGTACAGCTTCAAGTGACCATTTTGGCATCTGTGGTTCCTGTATTTGTGCACCTTCGGCCCGCCGGCTTCCTCTGGGCCCGCTCCCCCTCATCTGAGAAAGAAAAGGGCTGGATGCAAGGCCCTGGAGGCCCTGCGGGCTCAGTCCCATCTCACCCCCATGGCTCCCTGAGCAACGGCTCCAGCCTCCAGAGCACAGGCCTGGGAACAGGGACCCCGAGCATTTCTGGGAGGCAGGTGCCACCAGCCCGGGTCTGAAGGTGCTGACCACTGCCAGGCAGGTAGGGAGGGTGCTCCCTGGGTGGGAGGAACCTGCAAGGACCGGACTGGACAAGTAGAAGGGAGAGGCTGCCCCCCACCCCCCAAACCTTAGGAGCTGGAGGGATGTGCAGACACTCATCACGGGAAACTCTAATGCACTGCTTACCTCTGGGACATTATAGACACAAAGACACCAAACAAAAATGAACGACCAGGAGGAAAACACTTCACATACGTGTATTTTAATGACGCCACTATATTTTTCACTGCACTCTGACAATTTATCACTTAAAATAACTGTTTTTCTAAAATGAATTTAAAACTTCAAGTTTAAAACAGTCAGATCAGTTAAAAGTATTCTGGAGCAATTAACCAACCCTCCTGGGATTATGAAGAATGACATTATGAAACGTCAGTTACTGCTTTTCCACAAACTGCTTGACGACAGTTTAAAATGGAAAAATCTACTATTAAGTAATATGACTGCTTTCTCTTAATTTGAGAACTTTTTTTAAAACCAATAATGAAAATAAATGAACTGTCAAAGTACTGGATACTTACCTTCATAATTCTGTTACAAAAGACTGATTATCATCTCATCGTTCACTTTGTAGAGCTATTTAATAAACGAAGCCTTTAGCATTTTAATTATTTCGTTGAAAACAGAAACATCTGTTTTACAGTGTTAATTTACTGAAAAGATACTCACCATGTCTTCTTACTCATTGTAAGCTCCATTATCATGCGCCTAAAAAACATCAGAACAGCTTTACACGCATCAACTTGCTCCTTCAAGAGCATGGGAACTTCCACACACGGTTCCAGCAAGAAGACGTTTGCAGCGTTTGTCAAAAATACCTTAGAATCAACACATTTTACATGAGAAGATATAATTAAACAGATAAACCTGAACAAATTTTGTTTAAAGGGAATGATATTAATTTCACCTTTGAGCTATTTCAATAAGACAAGTGGTACCAACACATACTCAAATTTATTCTAGTTCACCCCTTAGAATTACTTAAATACTGATCCTTGAAAGATCTTTTCTAGAAAAATAATTGCTATTACATATTAATATTGCAGATTTGGAAATTTATGAATCAGAAAGGCTTCTGCAGATTTCTTTTTGACACCCCCTCAAAAATTTTTTAAAAAGATAAGACAGGATCATTGCCTGTGGGTGAGGAACCTTGGGGGGCCGGCAGAGAGGGTAGGGGCCCTGGGTCAGACAGCGGCTGGAAAGAAAGACCTGGCTCTTGTTGAGTCTCCAGCCTTGCTGACATGAAGGCCTTGCTGACAGGAGGCAGCCAGTACCACCCAAAGGGCAGCCAGCAAAGGGGCAAAGGCGTGTGGCCAACACTGCACATCTTCCAGGAGCATGGGTTTTCAATATGAGAAATACAATATGCAGCAGAACACAAAACCTAAGGAAATTCTTAGGATAAAAACTGAGATTTCCAACAAAATTTAGAAAGTACGCCAACTGCTCTACACTCTGCCTTTAGGATACAAGTCCCCTGTCCTGTACCATCCTTAGAGAGTTGTGGGGAGCACGGATCCAGGCTACCCTGTAGGGAGTTATTGCCCAGGGGCACTGCTGCGGCATAACAACGTGTCATCATTTACACAGAGTCAGGACATTCTGAGCTGTCAACCTGGTGCCAAGGGTGGAGCTTCTCCACCTTCTAGACCTACAGTCCCTCTTAGTTCTCCTCTCTATTCAACAGCACAGACACCAATGATCTGGGGACAAACAGAGCTGGCTCACTTGTGGCCGAAATCCATTAACACAGCATCTCAAAACAGATGCACAAACTGACCAGAGGAACTGAAATGAGCACACTCAAAAGTCAAGTGGGCGAACTAAAATGCTGACAGCCTCTGAGATAATTTTATGCAAGATTAAAAATGTACTGTGTCCCAATTTTCTAGGAAGAATCACAAAATCAGCACTGTAATAGTTGATAACAGATGATAACAGCACTTGTGAAGATTTACTAAGCTTCGAGTAAGAAAAATGAAAATAAAGAACCTTTTGACTAGCGAACTATAGCTTTAGTGACTATGTCTTTTAAAGAAGTACGCCATAGATGATATACTACAATACAGATTCTTTTTAATTCAATGTACTTGGCTCCTTGATTTAATTTTAAACCTTTGCATACTCCAAAGTAAAAGTGAGGAGTCTTCATATATTATATTTCTTTCACTTTACTTTCAAAACAACATCAAAAATGTTGACTCCATGACTATTTATTACCATGTTAGTATCAGTTAGGATAAAAATAGATCAACAAAATGAGTATGTCCAAACTGTACCTGTCAGAAGCAACTATAAAACAGTACTATCTTATCAAACCTTCATTTGGCCACGTTTTCCTCATTAACCAAATCAAGGACCAAGGTACTCGATAAAATGAGAACAAAAACAGCTATCTAAATCCAAACAAAATATTTTTTAAAACTGTAGAGCTATAATCAAGTAGAAATTCTCTTTCTTGGCTCAGCCAAGGGGATTAAGTTCTCCTTCTAGAGAATAAATAACTCACCTGAACTCAGGGAAATAACAGGCACCCGCAACCCCAAATGGCCGACTACGGGATGCTCTGCGGGGAGGGGGCGGAGCGGGGACTCCTGCAACCACTGCTCTGGTGGGCACACAGGTGACATTTAGGAGCTGCGCCAACATTCTCTGAAGCTATTCAAGTAAAATCATCTTGAGTTTTTTAAAGCTAATATTATTTGCTGATTTTCAAATTATTTGCTGATTTTCAATGAAAAATGAGAAAATTCATTAATTACAGTATATTAAACTGCCAATTAATTTAAAAACAAAAAGGATCCCACGATAAGGAATCCTCTCAAGAGACAGATGACAGAAACACGGTATCACTGAAAACTGGGTACCATGCCTTCCTGCCCCAGACCCTACGCCCAGCCTCTGTGTGGGAGGCCTAACTGGACACAGAGGAACGTGCATATGGATATGGGGAGGAGGGTGGGGTGCCAGGGATCAGGGGAAAGAGAGGGACCCTGTGTTTTCACTTATACTTCTAACAACCTTCACACTGGGTGCAACCCAAGAGGTAATCTTTTTTTTTGAGATAAATCTCCATTTTTGAGATCAAATCCTGAGATCTGGGGAGACTGAGTGATAAGCCAAAGCTGCTTTTCCCAATGTTCCCAAATGGTATTTCATATATTCATTCAGATAAATATCTAAAAATTACTGCATTAATCATCATTCTTCACAAACACAGGCAAGTTTTAAGAGGAATATTACTTATACGATTATATAATCACCAAGTTTGTCTTACAAATTAGAATCCAGGTAACTCACTACCCATATGTGTTCAGAATGTGGCACATATGTACAATGGAAGATTACTCAGCCGTAAAAAGAAAAGAAATTGAGTTATTTGTAATGAGGTGGATGGACCTAGAGTCTGTCATACAGAGTGAAGTCAGTCAGAGAGAGAAAAACAAATACCGTATGCTAACACATATACATGGAATCTAAAAAAAGAAAAAAAATGGTTCTGAAGAACCTAGGGGCAGGACAGGAATAAAGACGCAGATGTAGAGAATGGACTTGAGGACACGGGGAGGGGGAAGGGTAAGCTGGGAAGAAGTGAGAGAGTAGCATTGACATATATACACTACCAAACGTAAAATAGATAGCTAGTGGGAAGCAGCCGCATAGCACAGGGAAATCAGCTCAGTGCTTTGTGACCACCTAGAGGGGTGGGATAGGGAGGGTGGGAGGGAGATGCAAGAGGGAGGGGATATGGGAACATATGTATATGTACAGCTGATTCACTTCGTTATAAAGCAGAAACTAACACACCATTGTAAAGTAATTATACTCCAATAAAGATGTTAAATAAATAAATAAAAAGAAGATACTTTTAAGGTTGAAATCTCAGTCATATATTCACTGTTTAACAATCCCTCTCAAAAAACTGCAACCAGTTCAGATGCTTCTCTGACTAAAAAAAAAAAAAATCTTTATAAATTGAAGGTGGGAAAGCAGAAAGAAAACTTAGCATGAGAATTTAAGGGCTGTTTACTGATGGACAGCTAAAAACATCACCATACTTTATACGATGTCACCCCCAATAAACAAAATGTTCAAGCTGACTCCATCCGGGAGCCTTCCCGTCTGTGGCCAGAGCATACCTGCAGCATAGCCTGGGCCCCAGCCTTCACGTTTTTATTCTCCTCTTCGGTCACACACCCTCTGCTCACAGCACTCGTGAAGGAATAAGTTCGTCCCCAACTGGAAGATCGCTTGTGACCAGAACTTTCAGATGAGGTCTTTAGAAAATAACAATCAGTCAACAGAGTGGGGAGAAGCACATGTTGTGTATTTAGTTCCTTACGCTCACCAGAATTCATGAGATTACGGGTTCTAGAAGGCAAGTCTCTCTTCTATTGTGTTCACCATTCTACCTCCATCACCTAAAATGGTGCTTAGCACTTAGTATGTGCTGAAGAAATAGATAACGTTTGTCCAGTGACCCAGTGAACATGACTGTTGATTTGTTTTGATCTCATGACTAGTTATTAAGATGACTTCAATATTGAAAAATCAAATTAGGGAATTAATGTAGATATTTAAAAGTGATATACCTTTGGTTACAAGTATTTTTTAATGTTTGGTGTTAATTGCCATGACAAACACCCACTTTTAGAAAGAATTCTCAGACTAGATGTCAAAATAGCATGCCAGAAATATAAATACGACCTAAGTTTTTTTTGTGCGTCAAGTAGAGGCCCACTCGCACCTGTGGCTTTATCTAACATGGAATGAAAGGTCCATCCTGATAGCACCCCTCTCTGAGAACAGCACCCAGCCCTGAAGCGAGGCTCACTTCGCTTATTAATATTGTGTGTCACATTGGACTGTTGCTGGTATGGCCACTGTACAAGGAAAGTCTGCCAAAACATTCTAAATTTAGTTAAGTGAATATTACTTATTTAAGCATATCAATGATATGGCAGTGACATTTTTAGTCTCATACAGAGACATGCAAAGTATATTGGCTTATTCAAAGACTCTCATGCAGTAGTGAATAAAGAAGCTGCCACGCACATGTGGCCAACCCTGAGCTTAGGATGTGACAGAGGACCTTGAACAGAGAACAGAAGCAGCCTCCCTGAGGCAGGCGCTCATCATGGAACTCAGCAACCTGAGAGCAACAGAGCTGACAACAAAGAGGTGGCCTGACTGCGACCCTTGACGGAGCAGAATACTTTGCTTTATATTTTAATACAGATGTTCCCAACTCAAACACTAAGTGATAAAATATTACCTGCTTCTTATCAGTCTCTGAAAATTCTAATTTTTCAGCATCTTCTTGGGCAACTTCTTTTATGTCTGGTTCCTCCATGAACACAGGTTTGTCCTGGAGGATCCAGTTTCTGTACACTTGAACTACTTTTCTGGTTACAGCTATGTCACAGGAAGGCAGCAAAAATGCCTAAAATGGTAAGAGAAACTCCCTTTAACACAAGTTCAGGTCACCAAAGAGCCCAACAGACATTTTCAACACCCAGCACCAATCTCAGACTTTCCTTTGAAACACAGACTACACAGGGCCACATGTTCCTGTGCACACCAAACTTATCTGAGGAAAAAAGACAATTGTGTTTACGGCAGTTGCTTCAATTGGGCCAATTGTGTAACTGGGCCAGAAAACAAAATGCAATTTTTTTTTCCACAAAATAACCAAAATGCATACCTATAGAGATATATTAATTTGCTGTATGAACAATAATAATTGTACAACTGAGAACTTTTCCCCACAAATGAGAAATAGATGATGAGATGGTAGAGATTATAGTACAGCCAGTTGTCATGTCTCTTCCCAAGTTCACATTCAGTGACACTGTTTTGGTAACCTGAATTGGCCATAGTGGGAGTAGTGGCAACAGAGAAGTTGGCAAATGTTACCAACCAGGGCTTTTGTTTTCTTTCTTTTGTCTTTTTTTGCCTTTCCCTGTCCTTTCCTTTCTCTTTCTTCCTTTCCCTTCCTTCTTTCTTTCCTCCTTCCTTCCCTCCCTTCTTTTCTTGAGAGTCAGTTGTCCAACTGGCCAGTTGTAGCATTATGCATACTTATGTGAACTTTTTAACATTAAAGAATCCCCTTACACATCTGCACACAGAATTTTTGTTTAAGGTGATCAGAATCCAAACATAGACAACTATGTAACCCAAATTCAATATTACCTTCCTCCCAGAAAGCAAATATAAATCCCCTCTGGAGGAAAATAAAAGCACAGTAAAACCAAAATTATTTGCACAGTCTGATTAATATGATATATAGCACATTAATAAAAAAATCAGAAATGTGAGAAAAGAAGTCAACATTAATAAAATCACATTAAAAATAGATAATAATTTAAACATATAAGAGATCTAGGTAAAGTATCAGAAAAAGATGTATATGAAATTGAAAAATAAAATAACCCAAATTAAAAGCCCAGTGTAAATGGCTGACAGTAGGATGGACGTAGCTGAAGAGTAAACTGGAAGAAAAAATCCGATGAAAATATACAGAATGAAGCACAAAGGATGGCTCCATCAGAAGAGAGGTGAGAGAGAACTCAATGCAAAGGTTATCCCATGGCTGGAGATGCAGAAGGAAAGAATGAGTCAAAAGCAGCAGAAACAATATCTGAAGATAGAATGGCTGAGAATTTTACCCAAAATGATAAAACACATCAAGCCACAGATTCAATAATCACAAAGAAACACAAGCAGGATACATTCAAAGTATATTACACTAAGACTGCTGAAAACCAAAGACAATCTGAAAACCTTAAAAGGAGCCAGGGGGAAAACAGACACATTTCTTCCAAAGGAATAACCACATAACTTAGCATAACTTCTCAAAGAAACAATGAAAGCCGAAAACCAATGGAACAAAATATTCAATGTGCAGAAAGAAAACAGCTACCAAAGTAGAATCTGACATCCATAAAGCAATAGTTCAAAAATAAAAGCAAAACAAAGACTTTTTCAGATAAGAAAATGAGAACATTTTTACCAAGAGACCTAATCTAAGGGAAATACTAAAAGTTATTCTTTAAGCAGAAGGAAAATAATTCCAGGTCAGAGATTTAGGAAGAAATAAAGTGCAATAAAAATGGTAATTATTTGGATAAATCTGAATGAATAATATATATATATGAATATATATGAATAAAAAGAATAAAACTGGATAAAATAATTATAGTAGTTCTGAAGGAGATGATATATATGTATATGTATATATATATTTGTGTATATACAATACATATTATATATTCATAATATGGCATTAAATGGCATACACATACGTAACAGTGGTATATAAACTGAGAAGGAGTAAATGGAAATAAAATGCATACGGAGAGGTAAAAGTTGAAATTAGCTAGATTTTAAGTTAGGGATGCATATTGTTAATGCTTAAAGTATTACAAATGAGTGTAAAAATACTTATCTAGAGGAGAAAAATAGGATGCTAAATGTAATCAGTCTGAAAAAATTAAGACAGAAAGTAGAAAGATAGTAGATGTAAACACAATTATAGCAGTTGTTACATTAAATGTAAATGCAATAATGCTCCAATCAAAAGATGGAGATTATAAGGTTGGATTTTAAAAACTATTAAAAAGACCACATGCCATTTATAAGAGGACATCCAAAACATATGAAAAGGGGACGTTGAAAGCAAAAAGTTAGAAAAAGATCACCATGAAAATACTAACCAAAAGAAAACTGGAGAGCTATATTCAGAACAGGCAAGAACAATTTTGAGGCAAAAAAAAAAAAAAAGGCATTATTAGAGAAAAAAAAAGTTCTTAACGATAAAAGATTCAATTCAAAGGAACATATAATAATTCTAAATCTGTATTGCAACTAAGAATTTTACTTAGTAAAATTCATATTCATATATATCAAATACTGATAAACTGTGAACATAGACAAACCCACAGTCAGAGTAGGATATTTCTCAGCTGAGAAAAGAGCAGACAAAAATAACAAGGATAGGGCTTCCCTGGTGGCGCAGTGGTTGAGAGTCCGCCTGCCAATGCAGGGGACACGGGTTCGTGCCCCAGTCCGGGAAGATCCCACTTGCCGCAGAGCGGCTGGGCCCGTGAGCCATGGCCGCCGAGCCTGCGCGTCCAGAGCCTGTGCTCCGCAACGGGAGAGGCCACAACAGTGAGAGGCCCGCGTACCGCAAAAAAATAAAAATAACAAGGATAGAAGAGAGCTGAACACATACATCAGACCTTCTCACTCTCCTCCACGTCTCAATCTCTCATACTCTTCCTCTCTTTGTCTCTCCAAGGTGCATTCAGGATAATTTCTTCAGACCTGTCATCAAATGCATTCCCTCTTCAGCTGTATCTAATCTGCTATTAAACCTACCCATTGAAATTTTCCTTTAATATTTCAATTATTACATTTTTTTCATCATTAGAAGTTCTATTTTCTTCCTATTCATATCTGCTTAGTCATCTGTTATGGTTTCTTGTTTTCTGCAAACATTTTCAAGCTTGTCTTTTATTTCTTTAAATGTGTTAAACATATTCATTCGAAAGTCTCAATTGTATAACTGAAATCCTTGTGAGGTTTTCTTGCCTCTTCTGATTTGTTTATCTAGAAAAGTTTTGATGTATAAATTGCTAAGAGGAAGAAAGTGACCTGAAATTATTATAACCAGCTAAACTACTGTTCATGTGCAAAGGCAAAAAGAAAACATTACCCATCACAAAAGGACTCAAGGTAGATAAACAACAAGGATTTACTATATAGCACAGGGAACTACATTCAGTATCTTGTATTGATAATAACCTATAATGGAAATGAATCTGAAAAAGAATATATATCTTCTGTATTCTATATTCTGTATGTCATATATATTCTATATTCCATATTCTATGTGTTATATTCTATATGTTATATTCTATGTAATATATGTTTTTTATATATATATATATATATATATATAAGTGAGTTACTTTGCTGTATACCTGAAACTAACACAATATTGTAAATCAACTATAGTTCAATAAATAAATAAGTAGGACTCAGGGAATAGAGCTGCCAATACAACTACTTGAAAACACCACTCAGTGACAAAACGAGACCAACCAAGAAGTCAATCAAAGCAAGTATTTTAGGGCTGTGGACACCAGGAGGAACGAATTTGTCAAAATACAGAACCAAGATTAAATGCCTCTGCCCATCAGGATTCCAAAATCAACTGCAAATGTAAATTTACAATATAATGCATATTTATATATTCATTATATTATAAATTTATAATATAATGAAATCAGCAGATGGGGAGAGGAGGCTCAAAAAAATACAAGGCTGCTAAGCTCTTCACGTTTCATAACAAGAAATCAAGTGCCACCTAACATTAAAACATGCAGGTAAAAAGTGATTCCAATATTTTAATGCTATTATAATCTTTTTATTATAGACACGTCTTCTAGCAATTAATATTTCTTGTGGTAAAGGAATATTTACTGGAATTTCAACAATTCCTTCGGGTTTGCTGTCTTCTCTTCTGTTAAATTCAGGTAAAAATAAAATTCAGAACTACCCATTAAAACTGCATTAAAGATTCACTCAGAATTAAAGGTTCCATTGTCATAAAGCTATTCTGAGGTCCCCCACCCCAACCCTGCCACTTCCACACACCTGTCGTGGCCCCTGCCTTCACCTTGGTCAACCTCTGTCTAATTCTCCTGCTTCTGTCCACGACTGCCTGCCTGCCTGTCTACCCATCCCTGCCAGCCAAATTCTACCTCTGTCTGCCCGTCTACCTGCACCCACCCACCTGTCTGGCTACACCTTCCTGCTTATCTCCACCTCTGCTGGCTGGCCAGTCTGCACCTTCCTGTCTGTTCTACGCCTGCCTGCCAGTTCGTTTATGTCTATCAGCTCATCTGTAAGCCCTCCTGTCTAACCGTCCACCAGGCTGCTTCCTGTCTGTTCATATCCTGTCTCACCCTGTCCTCTCTGCTGGTCTCTCATGCTGCCAGGCCAGCAGCCATCTATACACACAGAGAAATACCGAGAATGATGCTCTTCTAACACTGATAACAGTTACTTCGATGGCAGTGTTTGAGTGATTTGTTTTTGGCTTTCTACACTATATTTATATCTATAGAAAGATACTATCTTTATCTAATAAATTCATCTTTTTTTAATAAAAATAAAGTTGCTCTTTAAAATAAAACCAAACCACCAACAAAACAACCTAGTGAACAAACATCCTTTAGAGCAGTACTTTCATTTCAGATCATAACCTAAGTAAGACATTTTCCATAAGGATATATGCATTTGTGTATGTAGTATACACAAAAATAAGTCAGAAGTTTCACAAGGAAATACTAATTCTTACAATATGCACTGTGCTGTGAGTTTTTTTGGTCTGTTCTATTTTACTCTATTTCATTAATTTTTAAAAAAATACTGGCTCTTGACCCACTACATTGATTTCATGACCAACAAATGATCACATAAGGTAGCCTGAAAAACAGCAGTTAGGAGACAAGTTTCTGGTGGAGTGACCCAGGGATCAGAACCGCACTCCTGACACACTCCACCCGCCCAGCCTGCCTGCTGGAGACTGCCTTGAAACTTGCCAAACCTCATCTCCCTCAGGAACCATCTACGGCCACCGCCTTCAACTCACTGAACCATCCAGTCTGAGGTGACTGCTCCGTCAGCCCTGCCCTGAGCCGCCCAGCCCCCAGTGGTCCTCGTGGGCCTTTGTTCCCACATCATGCGTGTGGACGTCTGACCTGCCTCTTGCGCTGTTCTCTGTTACGTACACACACATCTTAACTCCACACTGAAAACGTGCACTTCTTGAATGAATGCACATTTTTAAACTTTAACAGCCTTTAGGCTTAGTCTCTGAAGAATTTAAAATTAAAAAAGAAATTATTATAAAAGAAGTCACATTTTGTCTTCCATAAAAGAAAACTTCATCATTGACCAAGAGAGGGCAATAAAACGCAATGTTCAAACCCATGCCCCTTTTCCCAAATGTCTCTATTTCAGTATTTTAACAATGCATAATAATCATATTTGAAATTTCATATAAGCTTTCAAATTATATTTGATTAAGAATAATTATAGGGTTTCCCTGATGGCGCAGTGGTTGAGAGTCCACCTGCCGATGCAGGGGACACGGGTTTGTGCCCCGGTCCGGGAGGATCCCACATGCCGCGGAGCGGCTGGGCCCGTGAGCCATGGCCGCTGAGCCTGCGCGTCCGGAGCCTGTGCTCCGCAACGGGAGAGGCCACAACAGTGAGAGGCCCGCGTACCGCAAAAAAAAAGAAAAAAAAGAATAATTATAAAATGTAAACGTTTTTGAATTTCATGATACAAAGATGGCTCATAACTTCAGGCATAAGTAGTCTGCAGTTACCTCAATGATGCAGTTTCTACTTCAAAACTGAATTTACACTGGAGTTAGGATTTTGATTGAATCTAGAACTTAGAACACACTATTGCCAGGGGTGGAATGCCAATAATGGATGCAAATGGAACTTTGTGTATAATAAATAAATAAATACGCAATACAGGTAGAACCACATCAATTTAGCACTTCTCTCTTGTGCAAAATTGAAAAGCTTTGTTAATGATATCTGATTTTAAGTATTTGTATCCAAGGGTTTGAAACATTACTCTAGATCAGGATCAGCAAACTATGATCCACATGCAAATGCAGCCTGCCACTTAATTTCTGTAAGTAAGGTTTTACGGGAAAACAGCCATGCTTGCTTGTTCCATGTTGTCCGTGGCCACTTTCTCACCATTTTCTTAAGTAGAAATGTTTTATTGATTAAAATACAAAATACAGTAAAACCTCTAGACTGCTGTGGATTGTGCTGGGACTGTCACTCTCGGTGGATGTTTCTTTCCTATAAGTCTCAGAGGTGAAGGTTTCCTCATTCCCCACGCGGGTCTCGCCTCCGCGGGAAGCTCTTGGCGGTGCACGTGCATCGCTCATGTGTGAACAGGCTCCTCCTCTTCTCCCCCCAACAGGTTTCTGCCATCCGAGGGCCTCCCCCTCTGCTCGGGGCACAGACTAAGTGACTATCCGCTCATCACATACAAGCTCTCCATTTCCCGGGGCACCGGTTCCAAGACACAGGTGGCCAACGGCTGCTCCGATGTGCCAGGCCATTGTCTCACTCCATCAAGGTCCTGCTTCCTATGTCCGAAGCTGCAGCTGAGGGTTTCTGCCCAGCAGCACTACTGCCTTGTGGGCACACGTGTCATGGGCGGGGGGGTTGAGGGGATGCTGTCCTGTGCACCACAGATGCTTAAAGTCATCCAGGCTCCCTCCCACTAGATGCCAGTAGCAGCACCTCCCTCCCCACTGTGACAGTCACACACGTGTCCAGTCACACACATGTCCAGACAGTGAATCAGCTGCAGCGGTGGGCAGGCTGCTCGCCGGCTGCTCTGACCTCTCCAGCATCCTCCCTTGCTGCACCTGTTTTCTTGTCTGCACTTCTGCTCATCCCGACACCTTCTCACCTGCCAGTTTCCACCAAAGGTCAATTATTTCAAAGTCTTGGCCTCGGCTCCTTTCCTTCCTCTGAATCCCCTCCCCAGCCTCCTTTTTCCCCTCAGGCCATAAATACCTCTACTAGAGGTGCCTGCCATATATATGCCTCTGTGGGCAAAGTCCAGCTGTGCAGGAACCTGCAGCTCGTGAGCTCCTACAGCCCTGGAACAACCCAGCCTCGGGCCGTCTCGGCTGTGCTCACGCGCCCGCTGCGGGGGTTCAGGAACGGCTTTCTCCCTGCCTCCCTCTGGGTTTAAAGTTTGTTTTGGAAACACGAGGTAGTTGCAGGATGATTTTGTTCAAATATAAAATCTTCCCACCCCGTGTAGGAATTTTACAAAAACCAAAGTCATAAAAACAAAATTAAAAATTACCAAAAAGCCCAAATCATACCCCTCCACATGACACATTAAATGCGGGATTAGAGAAATCATTATGGAGTTGTGTGATGGAGCCCAACTTATCGATTATATTTCTTGGAGTAGTGTGAGTGAAAGAACAAGAACAAAAACCTCTTCAGCTTCGTGACCACACACACACACACACACACACACACACACACACTCTCACCTGGCGGAACACTTCGTTCACGAAGTTGATGTAGCCACGCGTGGACAGGAGGATACGCTGGACCATCTCGTACACGGCGCGGTGCTCCTCCTCAACGCCACAGACGCTGCAGCTGCTGAGCCGGCGCTCGGACAAGGTGCCGCTGTCCGAGTGGCTTCTGTCCTGCTCGGTCGCCCCGCCGCTGTCCAGCTCTGGCGCCCGCTCCGGCACCGCACCTCCACCCCCGACGGTCTGCAAGAAAGGCACCCGCTCCTGAGTGATCCTCCCAGACTCCAGAACACCTGGCAAGACTGAAGCCTTGCCTTGTTTTCAGGGACTCCGGTTACCATGCAGTTGAAGAGCAGCTGAAACGCAGCCCTGCTCGGAGCACAAGGGACTCCAGGACCTGCACTTACCCACTTTCTAATTCACCAACTAACCTCCTCCCCAACTAAGTTATTTTAATGGGAAAAGTATTGCAGGGAGGGAGGCTGCGAAATGTTATCAGCCTAAAACGTTTGGTTTATATCTGTAAAATCACAGAATAAATTAACGTGTAAATGAATTCACCTCTGGTCTCCACCCTTCAGCACTTAATCTACGGTCACAGAGATTTGAAAATTTGGTGGATTTTTTGCAGCCACAGTGCTGGGAAGCTTCATCTGATTCACATGAGTAAGTGACACCTTGATCGGAGGAGCGTCAATATCTTTAAAGAGTATTTTATGAGAAGGACCTTGATCTGAGTTTTATGTTCAGAATCTCGGATCAAACTTAACTAAAATATTTATAAAACTTTAAATATTCAGAGGCTTTAGGAGCACAAAGAAATAAAATAATCTATGTAAGCATTCACAAAGTTTAATTTGTTTTTTGCTCTCATTTCCCCCAGAATTAAAGATTTCCTCCAAACACAAGATACATGTAATTTTGCTTCAATCTTTGTAAATGACAGTAGTATTATTCTTTTGTGTCAAAAATATATAACCCAAATACCACTAAAATTCTACCTACTGTGAATATTTTTTACAAGAAGTGACAAGGAATGAGTCGTACAAAATAACTTCAGTAACTACCAAGGATAGTTTGAAAGCAAAGCAGATATCCAAAAAATAATCTCTAGAGAAAATTAATAGAAAATTATATTGATAGTAACTTTTCTCTTCATGCCTGGGATATTAAGCCTGTGTGGCTTATCAAAGGCACTGCCACACTGTGCAGTGAGCTACCCTATAGAAATTATTTCATCTTTTCGATGGGTCAACTACCTTGCAGAGAAAAATAAAATTTTACTCATTTTTACTGATATACACACATTTTTAATCTGTAAAGCATGGAGGTTGGATTAAATCTAATGTCCTTTATGGTTTAATAAACTGTGACTTTTTGATCAGTAACTTTCATTTTCCCAACAGGCCAAAAAAAAAAAAAAGTACACACATACTTACATAGAAAATTTTAAATGGCCACAAATTCTTTGGCACTCCCTCTGCAGAAGGGGGAAATCTGCATCCCCTCCTTTGGATCCCCACTGGCTGGGGGACAGAGTTAACCAGCAGAACGGAAGGGTGGCGGGGACCTGTGCCTTCTCGGGCCCCGGGCCCAGGAGGCTGACCACTCCCGCTTGGCATCTCTGTGAACTTTTGCTCTCGGAGCCCTAAGCGGCCAGGGAAGAAGTCCAACTGCCTCGCTAGAGGGGCTACGTGGAAAGGGAGGCCCAGTAGAGCCCAGCCTTCCAGCTGCACCCACCAGAGTAACAGGCATGGGAATGAAGTCATCCTGGACCCTCCGGACCAGCCAGCCACTGACCACCGCCCACTGACCTCAGCTAATGCCACATGAAGCACACAAATTGTCCAACCAAATCCCACCCAAATTCCTGACCCAGAAAGGGAAATAAGTAATATGATTAAAGGGTGGTTGTTTTAAGCCACTCCATTTTGAGGTCATTAGATAACGAATTAGATAACACAGCAATTAGATAACTAAAATCATGTACGTAAAGAATTATGTTTAAAGGCACCAAATTGTTTTTAAAAAGTGAGCTCTGTGATCCAAATAGAACATAATGATAACACAGATGAACTTCCCATCATGCCATAAATTGAAAACTACTCTTGATAAAACAGTGCTTTTCTCAGCCTCCACTAGTTCACACCAGCAAAAGGCTGCTTTCCAAAAACATCTGTATGATTTAACAGACATTTATAATTATAGTAAGTGATGAGAGTGGAAACAAACTGGTAATTCAAGTTTAATCATTTCTTGCCTCTTTTCTGAAGATTAACAATAAAAGCATGAATACGAATTAACTACAGAGAGAGGTCCATTTTCTGCCCACTACAATCAAGCTGGAATTCTCAACTATAATTTAGTATTAGTTGATTCTGGTGGTAAATATAAAGATGCTTTTTACCTCTTTGCCATATGATGAAGGCTTAGCGAGAAGCAGACATATCTGCTTGGACTAGGTCTGTGCTGTTAGGGCTCAGGAAATTGCATGATACAGGCTCCACTTAATCCCTCCCCTCCTCACCCTGGTTTCCTCTCAACCCATGGCTCATACTGAGACTTGCTCACCCTCAGGGTCAGGCCAGATGAGGACACCCACAAAGCAGGTGTGAAACGAGGATGCAGCTGCCGTTCTGCTGGTGATGCCTGATGCCACTCAATTCCCCGTCATGATTTGCCCACGGGGTTGGAGGCAGCCTACGCTTGCCTTGATAGAAGTAAGAACACAGAGCACTAGAGTGGCAGTCAACAGACAGGTGGGTCTGTGTGATACACAAGCTTCCCCAGGGGTGTCAAGTTGTGTGATTCATCTTTTCTAACTGTTCACCCCATAAGATACAACAATTTTGGGAAACCCATAGCCCATGAATCATTATTGAAGGGCTGGCTCAGAATTAGTAAAAGTGGTACTTTAACACTGTAACTAAAGAGTTATCATACAAATAAGTGCGATCAACTGTCTTAGTAGCGGACACTCTTTTTCATTCCCTCATGGACTTCTTTGGGTTTTAATGCTTAATTAATGTGCTACTGACATTTTAAAATCACTACTCCGCTTTCTCTAATACGTGCTGGAGTACTTCTATATCATACAAAAATGAATTACAAAGGAATAAATAATAGTTCACTGAAAACACTTTCGGCTGAGATGAAGCACCAAGAATGTTCAGGTTTGAAAGGGGGATTTGTGGTCATTGTTGCCAACATGGTACCAGATTTCCAGGCAACTGTATTCTCGCTCTCCCATGAATGATGCCACCAAACAAGAATATCTGTCAAACCACATTCTCCGAGGGCTAAGTGAGCTAATTCCTTTCCTCCCTGGTGAAAAATACTGTCAAAGTTATTAGTTCTAGATCAAAAGGAAGTAAATTCACTTTGGAAAAACACACACACAAAAACCCCCATACATGACCTTTAACACAGTAATAGTGGCGAAAGTGTGAACTCTATTTGGAAGCAGCATTTAAAATATTGTTTTAAAGGGCTTTTATAGAGCAGTACTTTCTTTGAAAAGAGATTCTGGATCACCTGACTTAGACAGTGATGTTCACTTTACACGGGTAAAATTATATTCAACTTGAAACTCCAAACAAAAACTTTCAGGAGATAAATACAATTACATGTGCTTTTATTCCTGCAACTCCATTTCCAAAATTTAATATTCAGTTGTTTAAACTGCTTTTTCTCCTGTATGATGTAAATGAGGAGCAGAACATACAGTAGACACACGTGAGATGAGAGGGAAAACAGAATTGTAAGGCAGAAACGGAAACACAAGGAGACAGGTCGGCTGAATAATGACCAAGATGTCTACGCGCCCGGAATCCCGGAACCTTTGACTGCGCTGCCTTACATGGCAGAAGGGCCTGAGCAGATGTGACTAAATTAGGGATTCTGAGATAGGGAGAGGACCCTGAATTACTTGGGTGGTCCCAATGTAACCACAAGGATCCACAAGGAGGCAGGAGGAGCAGACACAGAGAAGGTGATGTGAAGATGGAAACAGAGGGAGAAATGATGTGAGGAGGGGCGGTGAGCTGGGGAATGCAGCAGCCTCTGGAGGCCAGGTAAGGCAAGAGCATGGACCCCCTCCCCGCCCCAGAACCTCCAGAGGGAACACAGAGCTGCCCACACCTTGATTTTAGCCCACTGAGACCGGTTCTGGCTTTCTGGCTTCCAGAGCTGTAAGACAACACATTTGTGGTGATTAGCTACAGTAGCAGCAGGAAACTAACATAACAACTGACTGCAAGGTGTATTAACAGCCTGGACCACGGCATTGGCCATGTTTGGGCATGGCCACCTTCAGGGCACAGTAGCCATGGGCCTGGATGGTGTCTGCCCAGCATCCCTTCCCCCCTCATGGAACCCCAGTGCTCGGCACCTCACCCCTCGCATGCAGCGCACCTGCCTCACAGGAAGCTGAGCCCTGGCACCAGGGGAGACTTCTGCTTCCTGGAAGCTGGTCACCGCCCCCCTGGGCTGTTCACACCCCCAGATCTGAACCAATCAGCAACTTATTTTTGTCCTCAGCGCGCACAGGTAACCTAAATTGTTCCCCAAAGACAAAAGGGAAGGGCTCTGCACTTCTGGACTGTCTTTAAACATGTACTAGGAAAGCAGGGTCCCAGCTGCTGCTGCAACCTTCAGGGAGGAGCAGAGGGAAAGGGCGAAGGAGAGAACAAGGGAGAGGGCAGGCACCAGCCACAGTCTCGGCCAGCCTCACCTCGAGCTGCTCTTTTATGAGACTGAAACATTTCTTTTATGGATATGACAGTTTGAGTTCTGGTGCCTTTTTCCTGTTAGGGTGCTAAAACTCTCCTAACCGATTCAGGAGGTCAGAACCTTATGACACTTTTAGCTATATAATAAAAGGAAATGAGTCACAAGTGTGAAGAGTCAACAGAAAAAAATTAGAACCTGGAGGCAGTGGTTAATTTGCTAGTCTTGCTACTTCTCATCCTCCAAATGTATTTTTCAAGAATGAGCAACTTATTTTCAATAAATACAGGTGATGATTTTCTGAAATTTTGAAACTAGGCAGGAAAAATTACATCCTTTCTACGATAGCGTTTTGAATTGCCTGCATAACCACATTAAGACGCCATGAAAAATTTATCAGAGCGTGACTGAGTTTCTTATATTTCCTACAGATTTTTGTTTACCTGAGGATTTTTAGCTTTTGTCTACCTGATGGGTGAATAAAGGCCTCTCATTGTGGCTCAGAAATAACTGTGTTTTCCTGACTGCTGGAGAGATCCAGGGCCATTTTTATTTCCTCTTCTGTGAATTGCCTTTCACCTCCTTTGTCCATTTTCAGTTAACTTATTTGTCTTCATGTCTATTCATAGGTGCTCTTTATACAGCAGAGACTATGAACAGGCATGATGTGACCAATGTTTTCACAGTCTATTGTTTGGGCCTGGCTTTATGTTATCTTTTGACATTAGAAATCTTTTTCTATTTATTTTTTATTTTATTTTTTTTGCGGTACGCGGGCCTGTCACTGTTGTGGCTTCTCCCGTTGCGGAGCACAGGCTCCGGACGCGCAGGCTCAGCGGCCATGGCTCACGGGCCCAGCCGCTCCGCGGCATGTGGGATCTTCCCGGACCAGGGCACGAACCCGTGTCCCCTGCATCGGCAGGTGGACTCTCAACCACTGCGCCACCAGGGAAGCCCTATTTTTTAAAATAAACTCAAACCTCGATTAGTCTTTGGTTTGTGGGTTTCATCTCTACCAAAGGTGGTCTCCCACTTCCCAAATTTATACATTCTCCTAGATTTTTTCCTAAGTTCTTTATCACTTTGTTTTTATATTTAGACCTTAAGTCAACTTAGGCCTTAAACCAATGTGATCAAGTGCTTATGTACATGATATGAAGTGAGACTCTGAGAAAGGGACAGACCGAGGGACAGACAGACAGTTTCCTCTGGCTTCCAGCGCTGCAGATTTCATTAGATATTTGGTGCTAATCTCAGTGTCATTCTTTTGAAATAACTGCAGTTCCTGTTTGGAAGTCTAGCATTTTTCCTTAATCCCTGGAAGTCAAATGTCTGCTTAGGTTGGTGTCTGTTTTGCTAATTCTTCCTGGGACTCAAAAGCCCTTTCAGTTTAAGGCATGACTTTTTTTTTTAGCTTAGGTAAACTTTTCTTACTGTTCGTTCAATTATTACTTCTCATTCTTTTCTCCTTCTGTCCTCACAATATCCGCAAGGTAGGTCTGCACCTAAGGTTTTATCTATTAGTTTCTATTTCCATCTCTGATTTTTTTTATCAGTGTTGTGGGATATTTCGTCAGAAAACCAATTTTGTTCTCAGCAGTGATCATTACCATTTAGAGTTTACCTACTAAATTTTTAAATTCAGAAATTGAAGGGTTTTTAAAACTTTCTTTTAGCGAGTCTTTTGTTGTTCTTATTACGGAGCCTGTGCTCTGGACCGGCTCGGTGCGCTGCCATCAGGGTACTGAGTGCCCCTCGGGGAGCACACCCTCCAGCCCAGGCCGACATCACACATCTGGGAACTGCAGAGCAGCAGCCAACCGGCACTAAGTGGACCACACTTCCTGCCCCTGTTCTTGGCGCCAGTGAAACAAAGCACACGAAACCATGACTCCTCCACACAGCGGCCTCTCTGACTTCCACAAGTGGTCCAGCTCTGCCTGCACAAAGGCCTGAAGCCACACAGCCTGCCGGGAAAGCCCCACGTGTCTGACCAATGCCACTGAGAGAGGGAAGCACCGCAGCCCCCAGGTGAGAAGACGGCTTCACCCAGGCCTCAGGGAGACACAGCCCTCTCTTCTGGGGACCCCACAGTGGCTCAACAACCACCCGAAATCCTGAGCTGCTGACCCACCCCTTCCCTCCCTGAGATCCCAGAGGGCACCTGGGATCCTAGCAGTCTCAGGGGTCCTCTCCATGGACCACCTCACAATTCCTGAGGACCCTGCTGGGGCTGGGAGGAACAAGGCAAGAGAGGCCCTCAGCGTCATGCTCAAGGTCACTGGGGCCCGAGTGAAGCACGGGAGGTGAGAGGGAGCCAGGAGCGCACAGGTCAGCCACCTGCTCAGAAGGCCTCCCTCGGCCCCAGGGTCGCCTTGTCATGGCAACACCAACAGAGCACGGCAAGTGCTTCCAACTCACGGCTTCCTCTGAGACCTCAGCAGTACAGAGGAACCAGTAAATTGAGTCCCTATGACCAACAACCTGTGAGAGCCAATAACCCTGACAGTCAATTACTTTGGTGTTAGTATAGGTTATGATACCAGAATTGAAAGACAAAAAGTGATGAATGACATACCTGAATGATTTTGGGCAATACATCAACTCCATTCTTAGCGTTTTGTGTTGCAGTTAGATACTTTTTTTCCAAAAAGAAAGTCACGATCCACTTAATAAAAACAACGCGAGCTGCCATGTATGGGGTTTTTGTGCTGTAAGTGTTCTCACTGTCTCGAGTTGTAGCAACATACACGGGCTTTGGTCTCAAGTGGGGGATGTCTGCAAGACAAAAGAACACATGATCAGGTTAGTGAGTCTTAACATCATGTAACCCTACAAATGTTTCAGTTTCTAATTAAATAGACATATATCTGGTTGTTTAACAGCAGCTGAGATTTAAAAACCCAAGTGATTAAAAATGGCATCTTCTGGTAGGCTCGTCTCTGGGTCTGCCTTGCAGTCTGACCAACGCGGGGTGGTGGTTGCTATTATCTACATACAACTATGTAGACAGCTGTGGAAAAACAAAGGTCATAACTCTTTTTAACGAATTTGAGAAATTACATGAGATTACAATCGTGAAAATCTTTTCACATATAACTAATTTAATCTTATTTTATGACTAGAATAGATGTAAAAGCATATATAGACATTTTTTATTGCATTAGGTATTTTATCACCTGACGTTACACTGATCAAATCTATCAATCTTTAGTTTTATATCCTTCTCCCTTTAGATGCATCCAAAGACATAGAGTTAGTATAATCTACTTTATGTCTAAAAGAATTCAGACAGTCATGTTTCATCTTGGAGATATCAGACACCACCATTTCCGAAGAATTAATAAGAAGTCCACTTCTTATTCTTTAAATACCATAATTAATATGAAAATGATATGGTATTGAATCTGAGATACCATTTGCTCTAAGTTCAACTCTCTTACCGAAATACCTGCGGCAGAAAAGTTCTCAACAAATCCCTTTTAATCTAAGGATAGTAACAATACACTATATTTTCTACAATGAAATGGAGGACTTATAAAATCAGAAACAATTTTTGAAAAAGTCACCCACAAATATATAGCTAACAAAATACATACCCTGGTACCACTAAAAGTCAGCACTTCTACCACTTTCCAAGTGAGCCGAGCTTCAGCTGCTTCTCCTTGCCCAGGTGTGTGGGTGAACACAGAGACACCCAAAGATAACTGAATTAGCTGTCCACACTCCCCAGATGTGTTAACGGCTGTTGTGACCTTTTCTCTTCCAAAACTGTTCTTGATCATTTATTTGAACTATTTTCACTCATTTTGAAATAATAGGGAGAGAAAGATTTGTCCACCACCCCACTCCCTCCGCCACCACTGCAAGGGATGCTTCTGTCCTATGCGTCCTCACCTCTTATAGAAGGAAAACCCTGGAAGCTAAATTAGAAATCCCTTACGTTTCCTATCTCTCGGGGGCTCACCGTCCCTCGGTTCCCCAGTCACCCAAACATCTGTCCCTCCGTTAGAAGCTGTGAGTAGCACCTGCTGGATGAAGGATCCAGTGCTGAAAAAGCCATACTGAGGGCAGCTCTGTGGCCTGTGCTGGCCTCATCCCTGGGCAAGGTCTGGGGTCTCCACACCCCACCACCCGTAAGAGTATACTTCAGGAAATTCAGGATTTTTTTACGTTAAAAATTTTATTAAATGTAATGACACCAAAAATACCATGATATATATCAAATTACTTCTAAGTACCGGAGCCACAGATTCCCTTTATTGCTGTGAACTGAGGTAAATCTTAGTTTGTACAAATAGTTAAAATCATTCATTAGGAAACCGTAAACTTCTTACAACAAAGTTATCACTAAACATGAGAAAGAATGATTATTTTATTTAAAAATAATCAAAGTCCACTTTGGAAGAGGCGGGACACACAGCCCACTCAGTACTTACCAAGCACAGGCTTGTAGATGTTCGTTAACTTGGTAAATGATGGAAACAAATGAGGAAGGTAATACTTTCTAAACAATGTAAAAAGAAATTTAAAACCAGTCTCTTGATTCTCCTTGTGCTTCCACTCCAAGCTTGCGGCCTTCAGATAACACATGGGAAAAACATATATATAGTTACATTTCAGGTTAGTGAACACTCAACTGAAATGCTGCTATGTTATTAAAATCCCTATCCTAAATAAAAAACGTGAGAAATAGTGACAATTATGTAATAACATCTTAAAACTCAAAAGATGACAAGAAGGAATACTTCAAAACAAAACAGTAACTAGGTTAAAAACAGAATTTTTACGGGATATTCAAAAAAATAAAACAATAATACCTATCTTTTTAAACTTGTCCTACTACATCATGCCCATATTTTTTTCTACATGTTGTCTGTAATGATTTAATGTTCTTTGCGCCCTTAAAATGTTCTGTCAGAAGTAATCAGGTGTTTTTTTTTAATTCAAAAAATGCCACTTACAGTAAACAAGAATTAAGGAAACAATCCCTTGCAAGAATTTCATCCAATGTTACCTACATGCAAAATCATTATCAAAACACAAAGCTATGGAATCTTGGAAAGGGCATGAAAAGCAATCCATAGGCTACACGTATAACTGAATCACTTCAGAGCACTACTGTGAAACTAACACAGTATCGTAAAGCAACTGTATTTCAAGTAAAAAAATAGAGCAATCCACAAGCTGGGATAAACCTGGCCTGCCAGCCCAGCTACTGATTAAGTTTAACCCTTTCACAGTGTCAAGACACTGTTTCCCCCTCAAATAACCAGTGCCGCATCCCCCAGTGGGAGCACTGCAAACAGCTCCCCCGCAGGGAGGGGCCCACACAGGCCAGGAGCCCAGATGGTGACGGAGCGGGGTGGGGGTCCTCCCACGACTGAGGGAAACGTGGCGTGAACAGGCCCTTAGAGAATGCTTGCCACTGGCCGTCACGCTTGTGAGACCACAGCGCGCTCTACAGCAGAGCTTCCCAACACCTTCCTGACTCGGCCCCCCCGGGGCACCTGCGGTCCAGGGAGGAGGGGCCGTGGCCGACCTGGGGCAGAGGGGCCCATGTCTCCCACCTGTCAGAAGCCCCCCGGGGTGAGGCAAGGGCGAAGCTCTGCTCCGAGGACCCACCCACCCAACAGGCCGAGGGAGGGAGGGGGCGGGCGGACACGCACACACAATCCTGCACACAGTGGAGGGGGGTCACCTCCACCCTCTACCAATCCTTCCTCTGATGGGGTCCCAGGGGCTACAGGACTCATCTGAGGTCACACATCTAGAATGAAACCCAAGTGCCCCAGCACATCCGGGTTCTGGCTACTCTGCTGCTCTCCTGGGATGGATGGAAAGCCCGACCCAACCACTCCTGACATATGGGGCTGAGAGGCGTGCAGGAGGGGCCGCACAGCTAGGACATGGGGCTCCCCGACGGCGACAGAACCCAGGCCAGGCGCTCAGGATGTGGGAGTCCTGTGCCTGCGGTGCTGCTAAAGGAATCGGGGAGAGGAGAGCACACAAGGTCGCCCCGTGGGACATGGTGGGCAGAAAGGGCAGTGAGAAACACAGTCTCCTAGAGAAAGGTGGAAAGGAGGAAAGGATGGGAGGGGAAGCATCACAGGAGGAGAGACCCTGACAAAGAAGGGGGTCCCCTGGAATCACCCGGAAGGTCAAGGACGACAAACACTCAAGTGTCCTTCTCTGGACCTGACACTAGAACCCTGTGCATCCCGGGTCCCTGATTTCGCGGTGACGGGGCAGAGGCAGGCGACAGCGGGTGTCAAAGGCCCATTGGGTGAGGAAGCGGACATGGCAGAGATTACACGTCAACAAACCAGGTTGTGACGGGAAGGGCAGAGCCTGGACGACACCCCGGAGGAGCTCAGGGACCAGGGACGTGTTCGCTGAGAGAAAAGAAGCAGTAGCTTTTTCCAAACCTCATCACTGTTCAGAAATACAGACCAAGAGACATAAATCCCCTAGTTTAGTTCTGTGTTCAGCTGGTAAATTTCAGAGAAAGGACCACGCGCCATAAAGCAGGCTGTGCTGACGGCAGGATGAGATCATTCCACGGGTTTCCTTCCAGGACCCCTGCCCGCTCTGCCCAATCATTCCGGACCCGCCCGGTCAGCCTCAGGCTTGCTCCTGCCCCATCCTCCCACCAACAGGGGCAGGAAAGGAGCAAACAGACAAAAATCGTCAGATACTCTGAGATAACAGAAATACCTATACTGGTCTCTGCCCCTGGCTCCTGGCACAGAGGCCCTAACACCCTGGTCACTTCTAAGTGACAAGAGCTCTAGGAAACTCTGAAGGGGCTCCTGGACGGGGCTGGTCACCAGGAGGACAAGCCTCGGTCTGAAGCTTGGAATTTTCAACCTCCCCCCGCCCCCTGCCCCACTGTTCCAGAGGCGGGAGGGGGGCTGGAAATGGAGTTAATAATTGATCATGTCCCCGTGAAGAAGCTGCCAGAAAAATCCCAACAGCCTGGGTTTCAGGGAGTGTCCAGGCTGAACACATGGACACTCCAGGAGGGGAACGCACCCCCATCCACAGGGACAGAAGCCCCTGCGCCCCGGATGCCCCCAGACCTCACCCTGTGTGTGTCTTCATCTGGTTGTTCACCCGTGTCCTCTATCATATCCTTTCATAAACTGGGAAATGTAAATCAATGTTTCCCAGAGTTCTGTGAGCCACTCAGAAAATGAATTGAACCTGAGGAGTGAGTCATGTGAACCTCTGATTTGTAGGCAGATTGGACAGAAGTCGTGGGCAACCTGGGGACCGACTCCCTGCGACTGGCATCTGAGGGGGTGGGGGCACATTAGAGGACTGAGTCCTTTCGTGTGAGACCTGAGGCCACCTCCAGGTAGAGAGTGTCGGAAGTGAGTTAAATTGTTAAGACACCCGGCTAGTGTCGCAGAGAATTACTAGGTGATTCAAATCCCACACGTTTGGTGAGCAGAAGTGTCATAAGTGAAGTGTTCTGTGTGAATAATGTGAAACCATATGAAAGTAAAGGAGACGGATGGAGGATGGAATTGCGTCCTTTACGCACACATACACACACATACTAGTATGTAGGCCTGGTCTCTGCTGAAGTGTCCTGGCATGCATTCTATGTTTAGTGAAATACCAAATAAAATCACCTCAAAGAAAAAGCAAAAATATAAAATATGAACAAAGAGGAAGAAAAGAGGCAATGTTTTCTCTTTCCTACTGAGAATCCGACCATCACTGAATTATCCACAATTTTACTCATACCTGAGTAACCATATATTTCAACAGTATTTGAAGAAAAAAGCATGTTTGGTCCTCAGTGATCTTTTCCCCTGATATGGCTGGCAGGAGTGGCGTGATTTCTTCTGGATATATCTTTGCTGCAGAGTGGAAAATAAGGAAACCTCTTTCACCAAAGTTAAATTTCAAACAGGGCTTGAAAAAGCTCTATTAACATACATGTACCTCACTTTGCAGTACAGCAGAAACTAACACAACATTGTAAATCAACTACACTCCAATAAAAATTTCAAAAAAATAAAATAAAATATATGTACCAACCACTGGAACTGCTCACACTTCAGGCCAGGCCCATCTGACACAGGGGACAGAGGCCCATGAAGCCACCTCCCTCACTGGACCATTCTTTTCCCTTTCACATTCTGCTCTGGCCAGCCCAAGATCAAATACCTGTCACTGGGCAATAAAGTGACAGGCAGTAATAAATCAGTGGCCCTAATGAGCAAGTTCCTTGAAAACTCACTGGGCACAAACGGCTGGCATTAATAGTCCGGTGAGGCCACCACTGCCCTTCCATGAATGCTGCATGAAAATACACAGCTGGCAACGAAGAGCCTGGGGGAGCAGATGAACGCCCACTTATAGAACAATCGCGATGAGGGCAACAGGCAGCAGTTTGGGAGGCGGATTTAAATCTCATTAACAGCAACAAAAGCACTCACTCCGGACGTACCATGCGTCTCTGCTCCTGCCAACAGCCGTCCCCTCCCTTCCGTTCCTGTTTCCACCACTCCAGTAAATTTCTCCTGTCATCATTTCATATAAAACAGGCTCCAACTCTGTCAGTTCTAATGTTTGTAAGAATCTACTGTGAGTACAAAACATGACTACCCATCTATGAAACCAAGGTTTCTATTCAGGAAAAGGACAGACCAAGGAATTCCTCAATGCAACTTGGAGGGTTGTTTCCACCTGTAAGATGTGCCACCATCGCTCACCGTCAGCTGCGCTGGGGCCGGGATTGATGAGTGTCTCCAGTGTACAGGGGCCCCTGGACGACATGATGGCTGGGAAACCGGGCACCAGGCAAGCAAAGATCAGCACCTGCTCTTCTGCACAGTTTGTCTGAAGTGCTTGGAGCCACAGGAGAAACAGCCTGATTCCTTCACATCTTATCTAGAAACAATATCAAAGGCAACAAAAGTGAATACGTACATGTATTTGTAGGAATGCATTGCAATGTAGCATTGGTTCTGGGGGAAAATAAACTAGAAGCTAAAAGCATTACTGAAGTCCTGCACCAAGTCCTTCCCTGAGTGACCAGGAAGCAAGGGCACTGCAACCCAGCACGAGGGCCAGAGTGCCTGAGCCCCAGTGCAGCCTCAGCCACTTTCTAGCTTTAGCTGTGAGCCGTGGAGGACCACTTAACTCCTCTGTGCCTCGTCGCCCCCATCTGTAAAACAGGGATGATAACAGAGTTTACCACAAAGTGCTGGTATGGGGTGAAGTGAGTTAGAACTGCCCAGCTCACATAAGTGCTACCTAAGCATTTCCTATAAGCAGTATTTCATTCTTCATGGCAACAGCACCCATACCGTCAATGCTTGAATACTCATGAAAACAATGCAAAGAGAATCGTCCTCCAAACTTACACTGTGCTTTGGACAGAATTTTTGTCATGTCACTACATTATGCACATGTATGATGTTCTTGAAAATCAGAACACTTAGAGCTGAATAGACCCTGAAGACCTGGCTCCCCTGTCTGTGTCCCTACTCTATTCTCTCCTACCCTTTGCCATGCGCCAAATCGTTGGCATCATCTGTAGAAAATATCAATATAGGCAGACGTGCCCTTTTTCCTCCTCTGCACTTACTTTCAACTTCCCATTCCTAGAATTCATAAACACAGGTAACTCCATTTTTATATTCCTAAATGGCTGGGAAGATGATGTCAATAAAAGAGGTTAAATAAGCAAAGGAGATGAAAAAAATGTCAGACGCAGCTGAAAGACGTAGTGAGCTCCAAATACAGGTAACTGAGGGGCTGCCTGATCTCCTTTCAGTGACACCAAAGTGGTGCTGATTCCTCCACAGCAAGTGTTCAAGCCAAGCCCCAGGCTCTGCAGGAAAGGTAAGAGGAGGAGGAGAGACAGGAAGGAAGAGAGGGAGGGAGGGAGGGAGGGAAGGAGGGAGGGAGGGAGGGAGGGAGGGAGGGAGGGAGAGAGGGAGAGAGGGAGAGACGGAGAGAGGGAGAGAGGGAGAGAGGGAGAGAGGGAGAGAGGGAGAGAGGGAGAGAGGGAGAGAGGGAGAGAGAAAAGCTTGGCTGACCCCCCAGAGAAATCAAATACACCAAGACAGATATCCCATCAACACTGATCCCATGACACCCTTCCAGACATGCCCTGGACTCAGCACTGCTCTGCTCTGCTCTGCTCAGCCGCTCACACCTGCCCAGCAGGTAAGATGAGCGGTGACGATGCTGAATACATAATGCTATTCAGCACCCAACAAAAAATGACAGGGCTCTATGTCTAGCTAACCAAATTATATCAAATTTAACAAGAGAAAATTTTCTACATACTCCGATAACAAATCTCCAATTTTTTATGTTAACTGCATTAAGATAATTAAATATAAATAAGTCCAATAATAGAAGATAAGCTGGTAAGTTTTAGCTATAAGACCATTCATTAAAATAGGAGGGACAAAATATGGAACAGTCACGAAACTAGGGACAGCTCATCTCTTTTTTCCAACAGGTAAGAGAGAGTGAACCTATCCAGTTTGAGTGGCTAGGATTGTTTAAACTGATATAAAACCAAAAATGTATTAACTTATTAAAGGCACGCACATAAATTAAATAGCTATGAAGTGAATTATCTTCCATAAAACATACATCCCAGGCTGGCTTCTTTTGCCACTTACGTTTTAGGGTCATCTTATTCCAGCATCAAATGGTATACTTTTATAAAAGGCACATTCATTATAAAATAAGCCAATTTTAACCTAAATTACAAGATCAATCCGCTGCAAATAAACATTCAAGAGTCAGCCTCTGCTGCTCTTTTTCCCCACAAGTGTTCTCAAAAAGAGCAAAATATAGGGCTTCCCTGGTGGCGCAGTGGTTGAGAGTCCGCCTGTCGATGTAGGGGACACAGGTTCGTGCCCCAGTCCGGGAAGATCCCACATGCCGCGGAGCGGCTGGGCCCGTGAGCCATGGCCGCTGAGCCTGCGCGTCCGGAGCCTGTGCTCCGCAACGGGAGAGGCCACAACAGTGACAGGCCCGCGTACCGCAAAAAAAAAATAGCAAATAATAATTGAGAGACAACTATAATTTTTAACAACAAGATTACTGGGGTGAACAGAATCAGGCACATTATTAGCTCTGAATCTTAGGGAGGATCTGGTTCAACTTCTCTTTTCTGATGATACAGCTGAGGCAGTCAGCACCTCGCCGGTGGTGCCCCGGCTGCACACGGCAGAATCGAAATTAGAACGCAGGATTCCAAACTCCGAATGCCAAGCCGCTTTCTCCTACTAATGTTTAAAATGTCTAGCACAATAAATTATGATGTAAGTATAAAAACTCTAACAATATTTGTCATATCATTTCTCAATTAAAATAAAAATTAAGTTAAATGGCTTTTAAAGATTTTTTTTTCAAAATGGCCTAATTTTGTCACTTTATGGCATGAATAAGTTTAAGAGTAATGAAAAAAGCCATTACACTTTCATCTAAAATAAATACCTTAATAGAATTTCCAGTGTGTAGAAGCTTCTTTAACGTTGAGCCTGAAAGTTTAAAACAATGAATTAGAAATGGAGTATGTGAATGCATATCTAAGACCTATTTTTTAAAAATTAGTTTTAGAAAGAAAAAATGTACTTATGACAAAAGATATCATTTTTAAAAAATAAAAGGAAAGAAGGCTGACCTTCAGAAGCAAAGCAATGTCATAGAAGGAGAGATGTTGTTAGGATAAAAATACTTTAAGTATGAACCTCTTCAAAATTCTTTTAAAAGAGTCAAAGTGATTGATATTAAGGTAACCCAAATGCCCACAGTGGATTATGTGCAAATGTCTCTGTCAGGCACAAAATGAATGATTTCTTTAAATCTCTAAAGGAAAACATAATATAAAACTACCACTCACAAAACATTTTTACAAGACCATTTTGCAAATATTCAGGACAGCATGTCTCTCTCTTTGCAATGACAACCACATTTATGGGTTCTGTCCATCAATAAATCATCTAGCAGAGCACTTAGGTCACTGTTGAGGAGAGGAATTCAAGGTTTCCACAGAACTACACCAGCTGGTGCTGCAGCCCACTTGGGGGAGAAGTGCCCCTCATGAGGACGGAGACATAGTACCTATTACTCGCTAGATGTGTTCATGCCTTTAGCATAGAGATGGCTTGGCAACCACACCTCAGTATCACATGTAGCCCCTAAATGAGATCTCAACCTCAAAAAGGAAGTAATCTTTTTTTTTTCTTTTTTTTGCAGTACGCGGGCCTCTCACTGTTGTGGCCTCTCCTATTGCGGAGCATAGGCTCTGGACGCACAGGCTCAGCGGCCATGGCTCACGGGCCCAGCCGCTCCGCGGCATGTGGGATCTTCCTGGACCGGGGCACGAACCCGTGTCCCCTGCATCGGCAGGCGGACTCTCAACCACTGCGCCACCAGGGAAGCCCTGGAAGTAATCTTTTAAAATAAAAATAAATTGGAAGTCTTAAGCGAGAGAACCTTTTTTCCCAATTTTTTTGAGAAAAAAAAATTATTTAGATTTCCTGATGGAAAGTTTTGTGCAATATTTTAAAACTGGATATCAAGTCACTTTACACCACCAACATATTTTGAAGAAATAGAGCCAGTGCCTCGACAACTGCTACAGGTTGTATCTATGTGGACAGATACACGTATGTCAGTTAAATGCATACACTCTAGGAATTCATTACCTGGAATGAAATCATTGGCTTTCTGAAGGAACCTTGTACAGCTATCTGCTGTACTGTTGATAACACCTAACGCTGGGCTCGGTGGGAACTCACCATCGTCGTGACTAGGTTGCAGCACTGAATTACTAATGGTTTGTGATGAAGTAGGAAGTTAAAACGCCCACTTCCCTCCACATCTGTCACCAAAGCACGTCTAGTGATTTGGGGTCCAGAGTCAGCATTGACTAGGCTGGGCTCTCTCACAGCCGAGCCCTGAGTGCCTGTGCTCACGGGACTACTTATCCCACACCTGTCCTCCACCTGCTCCTCGTCCCTCGCCTCCCTGTTCATCCATTCTTGGACCAAGTCCACTCTGCCTCAGCTTAGTATTTGCTCCGTTATGCCCATGAGGACCTCCCAAGGCTTGGCAGAGCCGGCAGAACCTCACCTCCCGGGAGACTCGGGATAAAGTCTGCACAGCTCTCTTCCCAGACATCCGGCAAATCCATCATCTTGCAACACATTCTCAGAAACACTTTCTCCTGCTCATTGTGTGTGACCACGGGGGGGCTGTCAGTCCTTCCTTCCCCTTCTTGAAATGGGCTCAGCATTTTTATTTTAAACTCTCAGCCTACCCATAGTTGCCTATATCCACACTTCCCTACACAGGGAGGAGAAAATACATAGGAAAAGGACAGACTTTACAAAGAGACATAGAGAATCTATGGCCCATATCTGTCAACAGTACCCTACTTTTTGAAATGATTCTGTTGATTCGTCACAGCAGCAATAGAAAACTAATATATATATATTTGATCTATTCCATCCTGCTGTATTCAGAAACTCTCAGATGTGTGAGGCAGTGCAGCTTAGCAGTTGCAAGCCAGATGCAGGAGCCAGACTGCTAGGCTTCAAATCCAGGTTCTGTGCTTACTGTGTAACCTGGGTCACTTACTTACTTTCACCATGCTGAGTTTCCTCATCTGTAAAATGGGATAATAACAGTGCCTACCAGAGAGCACTGTAATGAGGTTTAAATGAGTTTATATACATGCTTAGAACAGTGTCTGGTACTTGCGAAGCACATTCCCCCCGAAAGACAGGGCATCAGCTATTCTCTAAGGACCTCTTTTTAAATAAGACCAACGTTAGAAAGAAAAATGTGTGCAGTGCAGGCACATGTCAGAGGGTTTCAACATGAGAATTGGTGATGAGTACCTGAGAGCCTTCTCTGGTCACGTTAGGTATTTCTTAAAGACCCTAAGTTCACAAAGATATTTCTACTTATACTTTATCATCATGAAATCAGTTTCATTTTAATTTCAAAAAGTTTCTCTCTGTATATCATTCCTGTTTGGATTTTTAAACTCCTCAACCAAACTGTGATTATACCCACCTCCATCTCTTTTATGTGCCTCTTCAAGCCTACCGATTACCACTATATTGACTCATGTGAAAAAAGAATAAATGAATGGGTACAGTAAAGTAGTTGAAAAATATTGAAAAATCAAAAAGCTCAATATTGAAAAATGAAAAAGTATTATGAAAAATCACACTAGTTTAAATATTTATAACACAGAATGTATTATAATTTTACTTTCCTGGCTTTAATGGAAGCAAATTAATCAATGTTTTCAAAGTCTACTTCTTTGCTTATCTCACTGATAAGAACTGCAGTGCTTCAAGATTTCTCCTGATAAAGTGGCAATCTTTTCAAGATCTTTTAAAGATATTTTTAAGGCCACAATTTCACAAAGACGTGTCAAATCTAACTTTAACATTATAAAACTCTTTCTTATTTATTTTTTAACTTTAAAAAAACCTCCCTCTGTGTATGCATCGTGCCTCAAGCCAATTAATAAGCGATGGCAGTATGACATCAGAGAAGGGGCAAGAACATGGAGAAATGCCAAGTGGGTGCTGGTGTACGAGCTCTGCTGAAAGTGCCAGTGGAGCAGAAGCACAGGACTTTCCGGCACTACAACATCTAAGCACAGGGGAGCAGCAGTCTACCGGAGGAAGCTGAAATTAACAATGATTATCTCAAAATGAATCAAGGGCCTAAATGTGAAATATATAACTATAAAACTTCTAGAAGGAAACACAGGAGATCTTTGTGATCTTGGGTTAGGCAAAGATTCCTTAGACATGACACCAAAAGCAAAATCCATAAAAGCAAAATTGACAAACTGGATTTCATCAAAAGTAAAAACTTCTACTCTTTGAAGGACACTATTAAAGAAATGAAAAGATGAGCCAAAGCCGGGAAGACAGTATTTTCAAATCATATATTTGACTGAAACACTTACAACTAGAATATGTGAAGAATTCTTAAAATTCAGTATTAGGGGGGAAAACCCTCAATTTAAAAATAGGCAATAGATTCAAAGGTACACTTCACCAAAGACATACAGGTGGCAAATAGCGCATGAAAAGATGCTCAAGATCATTAGTCGTTAGAGAAATGCAAATTACAACCACAACGAGATACCACTACCGCTAAAATTAAAAGACTGATAAGACTAAGTGTTGATGAGAATGTGGAGTAATCGGAACTCTCACACTGCTGGCAGGAATGTAAAATGGTACAACCACTTGGGAAAATAGTCTGGCAGTTAAACATATGTCTTTATTTGATTCAGCCATTCCATTCTCAAGAGACTGGAAAGCACATGTCCACACACAAAGACCTGTACACAAATGTTTACAGTAGCTTTATTTGTAGCCACATACTAGAAACAACCCAAAGGCCCATCATCAAATGAATGGATAAAAAAACTATGGTATATCCATTCAATGGACTACTGTACAACTTAGAAATAAAAAGGAATGAACTATTAATACATGCACCAACACAGATGACTCTCAAAATAATTGTATTGAGTGAAAGAAGCCAAACAAAAAAGAGTACACTGCATGATTCTATTTCTATAAGACTCTAAAAAATCAAACTATAAGGGCAAAAAGCAGATCAGTGGTTGCCTGGGGACTGGGGGGTGAGCTGGGGAAGGGTGGAATGGGGCAGGAGGAAACTTTTGGGAGTGATGGCTATGTTCATTATCTTGATTGCAGCAATGGCTGCACAGGTGTACACCTATGCTTAAACTTATGGACATGTATATTTTAAACATGTACAATTTGTTTTATGTCAATTATACTTTTAAAAAGCTGTATTTAAGAAAAAACAAAACAGAGCAGGTAGCCTGGAAATGACTGAGTGAAAGATCAGGGATGGAGATGGTGGTCAGACAGAGATCTGCATCATGACAAGGGTTGGAAGAGAAGTCAGGAAGCCACAGAAGGCGAGGGGGTCAAGGGGCTGATGGGTAGCTATGGCTGTCATGAAGGAAAAGGACTGAGAGAGAGTAAAGCCGTTAAAAAAGAAAAGCAAGTGAGCAGAAGATCAGAGGACATGGCAACAACAAGGGGAAGAAGGCAGCATCGTCAAGGGAGAGAGGTTTCCATAGAGGGGGTGGTGGATGAGGTCTGGAATGGGCCTTGAAGGAAAAAAGACCGTGGTCTCACCCCCATACCCCTGAGGGAGACAGAGAAGTATCAGAGAAAACCCAGGTTTCTGCAGCCAGGGAGGTGAAAGCAAGAGGCCAATGCTGTAGGGCTGTCGCTTAACCCAAGAAGAGGGCTTCCGGAGGGCAGAGCACAAAGGCGAAGGAGGGGAAGAAACGCAGAGCAGTGATGGGGGAAGCACCCGAAGGAGGATGCTGGGAGGACACCAAGTGAGCTGACAGGGCATCAGGCCCAGCCAGCCCTTGGTGGACACGAGGCACACAGGGCCCCGGACTTAGCCCAGCCTGGCTGTGATGCACCCTGAGGGAGTCCTGGTGTGAAGTGCCTGGGGAGCCCCCGCTCCCTCGGGAAGAGTGGGCTGACGGGGCGGGGCCCTGGGAGGGCTGTCAGACTCAGACTCCCAAAGAGTGAGCAGCAGAAACTATGAGAAATGAGCCTCAGAGAGTGTGTTCACATCCCAGGCAACGTGAGCCCACTGGGTAGCCTGGGGTATACCCAACGCAAGGATACTCTTTAAAAGCCATAAACATATTTGCAGTTTAGTTATGCACCTGGTTTTTATACTATGTATAAGAAAACCCTAGTTGAACAAACTAGATTCAGTGACTCATATATAAAAACCACGTATGAAGTTTTGTACACGTGTGAACTTTCATTAATTGAGCCTGCTCCTTTAAGCCCAAAAGTTATTTATTTTTTAACATTTTTAATATAAAACATCTCTAATATGAAATATATACTTTCATCCACTCGGCAAACATTTACTGAGTACAGACGCAGCACTATACACTGAATGGGACAGAAAATCTTTATAGAAGCTCGGGAGTAGTAAACCTTCTTAAAGCAAACACATGTATAACTTGAGTCCTGTACTAAGACACATGGGCACATGAAGGGGTGCCACAGCCTGCCCTTGTACCAAATATCCCTGGTTTGCTGCTGTGCCATTCTTTGTCATCATCTCACTCCCTGTCAGTTCTCAGTATTACTCTCAGATAAGGCTTCAAGCAGCCACGTTTACCCACCAGGATTTACTACTGGCCTAAAATGGACTTCAAGAAAAATCTAATAAACAAATTTTTTTCCATTTGTAATTAGTAATGGAAATTTGCAAATAGTTGAGTAACAGGCCAGCATATATCACAGAGTTCATAAGTGCTGTGTCAGCCACTTCCCTAATCTCCTTACTCTCCAAACATCACTTGAATCAGTATCTCCAGATGCTCAGAATAATGAGCCAGTGTTCATTTCACACTGCAAGCCTTAGAGTTCAAATATGTTCCTTGTTCACAGATTTACAGCAAGGAGCCAGCCTTAAAAACCTTACAGATAGGCTTCCCTGGTGGCGCAGTGGTTGAGAGTCCGCCTGCCGATGCAGGGGATACGGGTTCGTGCCCCGGTCCGGGAAGATCCCACATGCCGCGAAGCTGCTGGGCCCGTGAGCCATGGCCACTGAGCCTGCGCGTCCGGAGCCTGTGCTCCGCAACGGGAGAGGCCACAACAGTGAGAGGCCCGCGTATCGCAAAAACAAACAAACAAAACAACCTTACAGCGTATTTTTTCCCTCTAAAAACACTTTTAAGAGAAATAGAATGTCTCTCTTTGCTACAGACAAAACATGATGACAAGATAAGAAGCCGACTTCAAACACTGTGGTAATTGATGTTTCGAATTATCTCCTTCCTTCTCAGGGTAAAATGTGGCTATCAGGTGGGTCTGAGAGCTTCTAAGACTTGCAGATGCAGGAGTTGCTCATATTTTCGGCTTCTGTGCTAGTAACATTGTCATTCGTACTGTGGGGCAGGAAGCATGCTGTGTCAGTGCTGTGAAAACCAAACTCCAAGGTGCTAACGCAATATTTCACAGTACCTTGGCCCCTACCAGGCCCAATTAACATTTAATTAAGAGGTTTACACAGCAGTGTTCTTCCTATTAGGTAAGGAATACCAGATATCTATATAGAATGCAAAAGCCTGCAATAAGGGAGCTTAGGTCCCTAAACTGTCGGTCGCTGGGAAAAGCCTCCTACCCTGACCCCAGAGGTTTTGCACACGTCAAGACGCCAGTGCTAAGGAGAGATCCAAGGCACATTCCTTCCCTTTGATATCTGGTATTTCCCTACAGTTTCTTACTTTCTATAACGAACTTGGTCAAGATCTTGAGTGACAAATAGCAACAGTTTTAACAGGTCCAAACAAACTGGGAAGAATGCAAGAGGTACAGCTGAGGTATTAAAAAAAAAAAATGTGTAGAATTACAAATCCACAGTCGCTTACTGGCGATTTCAAAATCCAAAAAGCTATGAAAACAGAAACTTTTCTGTGTAACTCTTTTTTGTTTTTACATTTTCATTTTTTTTATTGGAGTATAGTCGCTTTACAATGCTGTGTTAGTTTCCACCGTACAGCAAAGTGGATCAGCTACACGTATACATATATCCCCTCTTTTTTGGATTTCCTTCCCATTTAGGTCACCACAGGGCACTGAGTAGAGTTCCCTGTGCTGTGCAGTACAGTAGGTTCTCATTAGATATCTATTTTATACATAGTATCAATAGTGTATAGATATCAATCCCCATCTCCCAATTCATCCCACCCCCCCCTTACCCCTTTGGTATCCATACGTTTGTTCTCTATGTCTGTCTCTATTTCTGCTTTGCAAATAAGATCATTTATACCATTTTTTTAGATTCCACATATATGCATTATATTCGATATTTGTTTTTCTCTTTCTGTGTAATTCTTTAGTGGACAAGACCTGACGTGACCTGAACTCATGCGGTGGCAACACCAGGCTAGCCTGAGGCTATTTGGGGTGTAGTTATCGCACAATGATGAGTACTTACACCTCAGGCTACAGAAAACCTGACACTCTGGGTTACAGGGTGCTGCCCAGGCCCCTGGGGGTTACTTACAGACACTAATGTTGACTCGATGGTCGTTATACACCCACGTACCACACTGCCATTCTGAAATCTGAGAAACTCTGATTCAACCCACATCTAGCCTGGAGAGCATCAGAAAAGGGATGTGGAACCATCGCAACACCAACTTCTACCCAGTTCCATAAATCGCGCAAAAATTTACTTACCTGGAAAAAGCCTGTTTGATTCAAGCATTAAGTATACAAGTGTCAATAATAAGGACGATTTCATACACAAATGCTCATTCTTGAACGTCCTTAGACACGATGCATTCTGACTGAGTTACAGAGCTGGCTTATTCTACACAACGGACAAAGATAACACCTGCTCTCCCAGGGGCTCAGGAGACCTGACGCTCTGCAGTCCCCCGAGCCAGAAGTCACTGTTCTCAGAAAGATACTCTTAAACTGGGTACCAACGCTACTTGTACCAGCAATTGTAACCAGCCCACAGGTCCTGCGCAGAGTTGAAGTGATGCTACACACTGCCTAATGGGTACCTAAAGTTTCACAACACAAGTGGCAAGTTGATTTCCACACATAGTTCTAGTAAGTTCATTCATGCTGAGGGGAGCCTACTAGTCTTCAGACATTGTAAAGTATTATCTGAAGAAAATGAGGGTGGTTTTCACACAGATGACATAAACAACATTGAAGGATTATAGGGAGCACAGATAAACACTGCACGCAGGTATTTTTCACTGTCATCCATTCCTGCTGTACCGCAGAGCATCACAAATCCCCATGATGTCACTCTTATACTTAATGTTTAATTTTTTTAAAATTTTTACCTTAATTTAAATACAGAAGGTCAAAGCATCAGTTAAACAGAAAGGCTATCAACAACTCTAAAATTTAAAGAAAAACTTTCTTTGTGTGTTTGAAAGCTTGAAAGACCAAGGCACAATCTTAAGATAACGATTTATTCATTCAGTTCAATAGTGTGCTTAGTATATATACTTTACCTTCTTTACACTTATAACATTTATAACATATAACTTTAAATAATTCAGTTTATATAAAGATCGGTTACAGTTTTCACATAAATAATCCTAAATTAAGTTTAGGACCCTGAATTTTGGAACATCCCCTGACTGTGCCACATTCTTTCAGGTTCCCTATCGTTTTCCTATTGATCTCTCACCTGGAAAGCCCTTCCCACACTCATCTTTCAAGGCTCAGATTGAAATGACCTCTTTCAAAGGCTTCCTCAATCTCTCTGAATAGGATTATTCAACTTTTCTTCTTTGCTCCCATTACACTTCTTGTAGAGCAACGATCATACTGTACTCGTTTTTTCTCACCTAATCCCCATTAGGCAATCAGCTTACATAATACAGCATGGTGAGATGCTCTGTTTTTGCCTCTCTCCCTCAATAAATATTTGAAAAGTCTCTCCCTCAATCAAAGTCTCTCCCTCAATAAATATTTCAATGAATGAATGATCTAATAGTTAAGATTCCACTATAAGGTCATGCTCTCCTCAAATATGACCACCTGGTAAGGCAGAAGAGTTACAGGAAATGTCAGAGTCCTCTAAGGCAGGAGGACTGAACCGGACACTCTATTTAAAGATAAGGTAGAATTCACAATCGATACCACAAATTACTCTTGTTGTACTGTGAATAGTAAATTGAGAGTAAACTGTGAGATGTCGAGAACTGGACAGAAGGGCAGCCACGGTAACTTGCTTTATTTCAAGTTCCCTCTTGCTGCCACATTCTAAAACGGTCAAACAAAATAATTCTGAGTCCATGATAAAGGCCTGAAGAACAAGATATTCTTGCAAGAAAAAAATGTAAAATTATTTAAGTAAAATACTCCAGATCAGCTTTACGTGCACAGGAATCCCCTGGGACGCTTGTTGGAAAAGCAGGCTGTAATTCAAGAGGTCTGGCTGGGGCCTGAGATTCTGCATTTTCTAACAAGCTCTCAGGTGAGGTTGAGGCTGCTGGTCTGTGAACCCCTTTTAGAGCAGGAGACAGACGATGCACTTCCCTCTGAAGGCCAGGCGGGACTGTCTCAGCTTTAATTGGCACACTTATTAATATTCCCTGCTGTAACCTATCTTGATGGTGCTGATTATACAAAACAATACTGAAAATACTACTGGAAGAAATCTATATTACTTAAAATTTTTGTAATTGTTCTTACCTATACTCTGGTAATGCCATCGAAAGAAAATTCGTTCAGGTAGAAACTGCAGTATTTTCTATAAAACAAACAAACGAAAATTCAGAAGATATAAAGAGAAAATAAACAACAAATGAAATTACACATTTTCATGTTAGCCCATAGTACATGCTGTATATCTATATATATAGAGATATATTTCAGAAAAGAAATAAAAACTTCGTAATAACATAAATATTGCACTTTATCTTGGACCCCAACAGGACAGTCTCTTTTACTTGCCCCAAGCAAACTTCCTTCCCTGAATGTTTTAAAGAGATTACTGTCCCAACTTGAATTCTCCCTATAAGAAAGAAAAGAAAAAAAAAAAAACCCTGAAGTGATCATTTTATCTTAATTAAATCACAGCCATTGCTTAAATATTACAAGAATAAGCTCTCAAATGACAGATTCTCTAGGTGTCTTCTTTTTCACCTTCCACTTCCCATTTTCATTAAAATCCTCACTGGTCTCTGGACAAGAAACGGAATTGGGAAGAAAGATGACCAACAAAGAAGAGATAAGACCTTACTCAGTGGAATAAGGAAATGAAATTGGTGGCAAGAATTTCTTGAAATTAATAGCTAAAAATTAGTTTTAGGATTGTAGTCATGAATCCCCCCACCGCTGCCTCTGGTAGATACAACAAAGAACAAAATTTACAATATACAAGAGTATTTGGAGAATGAAAGCAGCTGTTCCCGAAAGACCCAAACAAACGAGAACGACTTTTTTTTCACTCTACAACAAGTATTGGCAAGTTACTCTTGGGCAATAAAAGTCCTTGTATTCTATCTGTAACTGCCTTTTTAAAAAATGTAGAAAATCCAAACACTGGTTAAAATTCATTCCTTGGTATTGATAATACATTTCTATTTTACTATGAAAATCCTCATTCTAGGTTTATCTAGCCTAACAGTCTAACATTTTGAAAGATTAAGGTAGGGACTTCCCTGGTGGTCCAGTAGCTAAGACTCTGCGCGCTCCCAATGCAGGGCGCCCGGGTTCGATCCCCAGTCAGGGAACTAGACCCCGAATGCCGCAACTAAAGATCTCGCACGCTGCAACAGAGATCCCAAGTGCCGCAACTAAGATCTGGCACAGCCAAATAAATAAATAAACAAATATTTTAAAAAATATATCAGATTCCTATGATTAAAAAATTGAAAAAAAAAATTAAGGTAAAAAACTTATTGATATATTCAGACCTCCAGAATAAGTATATTTCCAGGCAGCTATCGACACACCACCTCTTCCATTCAAGCCAGCTTGGGGTTCGGTTTGGTTTTCTTGTCGTAACTTTCCAACTGGGTCAGCAACATACAAGTGTGTTTACCTCATTTTTTCCCACCTGACAATAAAGCAATGTGTAAGAACGTCTACTGGGAAAGCCACCACAGGTAAACCTGATCCAATGTGGGTGACGATCAAGGGCACGACTTGTCCCGGCGTGGACGTCTTTCCCAGCAGCTGGGCCTCCCTGTAAACGTCACCTCCTCCATCACCTGTCCCATCGTCCCTGGCACAGTCCTCACCCTGGCTGACTGGAAGCCCCATGAAGGCCAGAACACCCTGAAATATCCCCAGGGCCTGAAGCATGCCTGGCACACAGTCGGTGCTCAATAAATATTCAGTAAAAGAATTCTGAATGTTTTTTACTTGTGAAATTGTGAATTTTATAGGTAATCCTGATCTTTGCTATGGTCTTATATTCACATTGACATAATATGTACCTTATATTTCCTTAAGCATCACTGAATTAGTGATGGCATTTACATTAAAATACATTAAAATGTGTGGGCGTTTTTTAGCCCTGAACCTAGTAAAGAAAACCCAAACCAAAAATAAAAGCTGTATCATTTAAAAGAACTAAGTTTTTCAAAATCTGATAAACATAAAATATAAATGTATTAAGTTACATAATTTGTCATGAATTCTACACACTACACATCTACAAAGATGAAAATGCTACACAGACCATCAAAGATTATTTCTGATTATATATTAAAAGCTGTACATAGCTGACCACAGGCTGAAAATCACTAAATTCTCTCCTCCATTTTTCCACTTCAGACTTCCCCTAGAACATGTTGGTTTGTTATCTCTTAACCCCATAATTCTAAAGGGTATCTTAAATCTGTTTTACTATGTGATAATACTGACATACACTCAAACATACCTACACACACACCACACACACACACACACACACACACACACACACACACACGGCAGATCTACACACACACACACACACACGCGCGCGCGCCAGATCCCACTTAGTGAAAAATATCTACAAGACTTGGTATTTGAAATGCAGAAATAAAATAACTATGAATAAAATACTTTGTCTTTACTTCCAAGGGTTTCATGATTCATGGGCAAGAGAGACGGTAAGGAAAATATCATTCAGGGAAAAAAAGAAGCCTGACAGAAATTTGTATGACGTGTTACACGGGTGAGGGGAAAGCGCCTCCCATCAGTGGGGACTTCATGGATTGCTTCCTGGAAAAGAGGACCCTTGGGCTAAGACTTAGAGATTAATTAAATTGCCAAGTGGAGGGCAGGAACAGAGGAGGAGCGTGTGTGAAGGTTCAGAGGCAGACAGCAGCAGGCAGTAAGCGTAGCAGGCAGGCGGCTGAGAAGGGAGGAGACGGGCCTGGAGAGGCAGGCGAGGCCGGGGTTGATGCTCTCCCTGGAGCAGGTTCCGTAAGACGGCTGGGAAGAAAGGCAGGGGCGTGCAGGAAGAAGCAGTGGTAGTATTTCAGACGGAGTGAAATGGCCTGGACCAGGGGCAGCAGGGTAAGAGGAGAAGCTGGCACAGTGACATTCAGCAGGGGAAAGTGTCAAGGTGGACGGGCTGAGTAGCTGGGGTAAATGGAGGACTCAAGAATGACACCCCCCCGCCAGAGGGCTCAGTAGGTGGCAATAATTTAATCCAAGATGTCAAATCCAGAAGGAATTCCATAATTGAAGCATGTCAGGTTTGGCTCTGGACATCCTGGAATTTGAGGTGTCAGTGGACCACCTTACTGAAGATGTTCTGATAGGCAATCGGGTATATGGGTCTAGAATACAGAAATGGGATCTGGATGGTAACAGAAAACAGGCAGCAGTTAAAGGTGTGTGTATATGAGACCCTTCAGGGAAAGAGCCTGAAATGAAATGAGATAAAACCCAAGCAGTAACAGTTTCCTGAAGTTCTGCTAAGGAGGTAAGGACGCGGGGGGCCGGACGGGGGAACAGAAGTTAGAAGCAAGCGTGCACAAGTCAAAGGAGAAACTCTGGATGTGCCGGGTGTTTGTAGGCTTATTGTGTTAAAGATCAGAAATACGTATGACTAATTGATATGACAACTAGTTAGAAAAAGCTAAAGATGCTGGAAATGTGGGGAAATCGATGCCATATAACAAAGTGGCTTCAGCGTTAAATCAAGTGAGCTCGATGGTTTCCCTTGCCCAGAGAACCCACAACCTTTGTCGGCCAAACACCAAGTGCCAAGCAGGATGGATCTATCAGTCTATAAACTCTATGAAGGCAAGTGGCTCTCTGGGGGGAAAAAATCAAAAAAGGTCTTCACTCTGCAATTATACCAACATGCATTTTAGATGGATAACACACAAAAGGAACTAAATGTAAAAACTGGGTTATGTCTTGTTAAGTTCCATTACATTAAAAGGGAATCACAAGAAGAAGACAAAACAAGTCAGATTTCTACATAACATTTTAACAGGAACCAATGCAAGCATTGTCCTACCATCAGAATGTAAACCTGAATGTCCCCATGAGCTGCAGAAGACACGACAGCAGAGAAAACCCAGAGAGAGGTCTATGGATTGCGGGAGAATATCACAAGCAAGGAGGTGAGTACAAGAAAACCACCTACTCTGGAACCAAGGTTACAGATGAGGGTATCAGCAGTTGGGCTGCTGTCCAGCCAAACAAGCAGCTCTGGAGCCCAGAACAAGCACATCTGGGGGTGGGCTGGGGGCTCTCCAGACTCAAGAGAGAAAGACAGCTTCCATTTGTGCCTAAGTTTTATGATTCTTTTTTTCAGTCAATATTTATTTATTTTTAATTTTTATTAAATGAGTCTTTAAATTCTATAGTACTTTAACAATTTTCAAAAGTTTCACACACATGATTTCATACAATCTCATAATAACCCTTTTTCCCCCCAACTCCCATATTGCCCCTCCCCCCTTCCCTCTCCCCACTGGTAACCACTAGTTTGTTCTCTATATCTGTGAGTCTGCTTCTTTCTGGTTTTATTCACTAGTTGGTTGTATTTTTTAGATCCCACATATAAGTGATATCATACAGTATTTGTCTTTCTCTGTCTGACTTATTTCGCTCAGCATAATGCCCTCCAAGTTCATCCATGCTGCTGCAAATGGCAATATTTCATTCTTTTTTATGGCTGGGTAGTATTCCATTGTTTATATATTCCACATCTTCTTTATCCATCATCTGTCGGTGGACATTTAGGTTGCTTCCATACCTTGGCAACTGTAAATAATGCTGTTAAGTTTTAGGATTCTTTAACTCATCCTTTCTCTTTACCGAAAAATTTACTACGGAGGCTATTTCAATATGTTTGCTACCAAATGAATAATCATGGTTGCAGGTTGAGTTCTCTGGGAAACAGACCCTGTGTGCAGTTAGAAGCCCTAGTGGTTTATGGGGAATAGCATCTGTGAAAGAGAAACAGACCCCCACACAGAGCTCACAGTATGTTAGAGGAGCCCCACGTGCCTGACGATGGCCAGGCCACTGTACCACTGCCTCGCTCAGTCACTGGCTGGGGTCGTGATGGGAAGAGCATGGCCGTGGCTGGAAAGCTGAAGATGGCGCTGACAGCCGGGGGCTGGGGTGACCCCACTCCTTGCAGCCAGGCTGGAGGGGATTCGAGCTGCACTCGTCTCTGTCTGCCATGGTCATCTTCCAATGACTAATCAGGACATTCTCATATCAAGAGGCTCAAGTCCTAAAGAAGTGCACCCTACTTCGGGGACGGGGTCTCTGCTGGCTGCAGCCTCAAGGCGATGGGAGCTGGACAGCTGCGTCATCCCTGCACATCTCCTGCCTCCTTGCATCCAGCCCGCTCTCCCAGAGTGAGTGGGACAGCAGCACTCGGTGTCCTCCTCTGTCATGCTTTCCTCCAGGGGGATTTGGCACCCCACCTACATTCTGGGATTATCTTCTGGGCCCATCTTGCTACTTAATCTAAAAATTTCGTACAGCTGAGGCTGAGAAAATTACCCTGAAGAGTTAGGAGAGAGCTCATCTTGGACAAGACGAATGCCTGGCATGCCCACTGGCTCTTCAGATATTCACTGTAGTCAGGAAACCAAGTGGGCACTGAATCACGCTCTTCAGCTTTCCAAAATACACATGGGTCTTCTTGATTTAGGTTTCTTTTCTTAGTATGCGACAAAGACAAGTGTCTTTTTAATATAAAGAAGGACAAAGGATACAGCAAGGTGGCGTGCATCTGGATGCCTGGATGCCTGGATGCCCTCAGTTGGCCACAAGTAGACTCAACTTGTTCTGAGGACGGGTCTATATCATCATCACCACTTCTGGATAAAAGTTTTCAGATTTACAAAATGGATGGACTTTAAAGATACTCAAAAATAAACTCAGTAAGGTTTGGATAGGAAACACCATGCCCGATACCTGAGCTACTAAGAATATTCCCAAGTGGATGTAATATTATACAACAACTAGAAGGCTGAAACTACCCACACAGACGCTTTCTGCACTCAAACATGGCAAGGGCCCTTTTTTATGCATTAAAGTCTATGAGGTCAATAAAAATGAAGCCCCAAACAACCATCTGTGTCTAAATGCTAAGCCTGTCCCTCAGAAAGCCCCAGATGAAGCCTACCTCTACGGAGGCAAACACAATAAGGTATTGCTACTGCAGCCCACATTCCAAGCTACACTACTGCGAATGCCACATAAGCTACTGACATCTTGTTTGTAGTTTCGCTGGAGAGTAAAATTTTAAAAGTGCAGGAAAGCCACACAGTGTGAATAAATATTACTTTTCTGAAAAGCACATGGCCGTAGTTAATGCTCAGTGCTCAGCTGCATCTATATGGTAATCCATTATAGCACACTCGAAATCGAAATTAGGTATTACTAGTGCTCAGCACATCGGGGAATCTGTCATTCTTTTAACTGATTATCCATAGTCCTTTTTTCTCCAGAATCTACTGCATGACCAGGAATAATGTGAAATGGAAGCTGTAGTTTATACAAGATGCTATCGTGTACTTTAAAACTGTTGATCTTCATTTAATTTGTGTGGGCAACTTTTTTTTTTTTTCAAGTTATTCCCAGATGATTGCAACATATCCCAGTAGATTCACATTTGATTTCGATTCCACTTAGAAGGGTAGGTCAGTGAAGAAGAAGGAAAATATGACATATTCACTGACGCAAGGTAACGTCCGTAAACGATGACCAACTAAACCTGTTATGCCCCCAAGTACAGAACATGGGAGCAACTCTCCCTGAAACCAGCTACATGGCACAAGGGTGCTAGGTACAGAAAACACTGACCAGGGAGAAAACAGAAAGTTCAGTTTGGAAGAACGGAAGTCTTAGTCGCTTGGCCCTTTGAGTAATAAATGTTTGGAAAACTTATGATGAGACAGGGCAGATGGTTTCACAGGAAACATCCTGTGAATGCCTGGGCCACGCGTGAGGTGGTCTCAGAAGGACCCCTGTGAGCAGGAGTCCGCCGGCCTGGACACTCCCGGGGTGACCTCTGGACACAGCAACGTGTCCTTCAGCTGTCCTGGGCCTGGCCACTCCTCTCTCACTAAAAATGACCCAACTATCTAATGCGGACAAAACCTTTTCATTGAATTTTGAGTGTCAACATTTGGGACTTCAAAATGTAAGAGAACTAGAGCTAAAATAACGAACTGCATAATCTTAAAAATAAGGTGACTATATTTTTAGGTAAAAAAGTAATGCTTTTTTTCTTATCCCATGTCCCCTTCTAGCTAATCACTCGCCATGCTGTTACTGAGCTGGGAAAACACAGCTCCATCTTCCTACATCCCTTTCAGTCTTTAGGACCGAACTCAAACTTCACCTCTTGAGAAGGGCCCACTGCAACCTCCCCTCCAACACATCCCTCCCCAGTGAGATAGGCACTGGGCCCGCTCCACCAGCAGCTCCTGGATTCCTTGAGAGAAGAGACCCCCTGTGAGCCACCTGGTACCCCTGACACCCAGAACAGTGGCTGGCAATAATGTTTCTTAGTGAGCACTGCATGCACAAATAGATGAATGAATGAAAAATGAAAAAAAAAAAAGAAAGGAAGACAAAGGGGATTCTAATTTTGTGCATGTGTACAAGCAGACACAAGAAAATGCCCACGTTTAAGGAAGGTGCTCATACTCTGACATCATAGAAACACAGAACCTGGAGAGCAGGCATTTGATAAAGATAAATGAGAATACAACTGTGCTTACAACCTTACAGTAAATCTTAATACTTGATTAGATCATCATTCAAAAGGCAAGACTTTTCTCGGCTAATGAGAAAAAAAAATATTTCAAAAGACTTAAAACACAAGGCAAAGACATCTAAAGGAAATACAGAATGTAAAAAAAAAAAGAGAGGGGGGCATCTAATTTCATCCTCCTGTATTCTAGAAATCGACCAATATAAAAATGTTAGAAAACCTCATTAAATAATGAAAACCCAGAAAGGGTAAAGGATCCCATCTACAAGCAAAACACTCAGAGGAATTACTGCTTAAAGCATAAAGGGAACTGCAAAGAGGCGTGGTGGGTGGGGGCCCCTTCCCGTGAAAGCAGAACATACCTAGAATACGCAGCAAAGGAGGAGACCACCCTCAAGAGGAACGGGTTCCTCCTGAAATAGATTTGCTGCAAGAGGAGGATACTTTTTTAGAAATTCTGATTCACATTCTTAAGAAACCCAAGAGGACAATGAATCTTTTTAAAGATCTAGGTAAATAAAGGCAGCAGAGGCACAAGTAAGTGACATTTGAAATCAGAAAATATCACGTGCATATGAAAACCTGGAAAACACGGATCTAGAGTCTGCCGCAGTTTCCCACCATAACCTTGCGCTGAGACGATGCACAACCCGAGGCCTCCCTAGAACTAAATAAGCTGAACGTAGATAAATGTCTAGACGCAGCACGTTCCAAGCTGCAAACTGAAAATATAATTAAAAATCCTACACAAATGTAAAAAGGACAAATGGATTACCCACAAAGGAACAAAACCCGGGCTGACCTCAGTCTTTCTCTCTGCAACATTTAAGCTTCAGAAGACAGCGTGGTCAGCTGCTCACTGCAGGCCAGGCCGAGAAGAAGGGGCACCAGAACACAGACACACATGGAGGACAGGAGTCCCACGGCAAACCAGATGCCGACATGTGAATCCAGCATGTGATACAGAGAACTAGAGTAAACTACAGCTCTTTTGAAAAGCAAATAAGATTCAAAGTATTGAGAAAAAAATATGATTTGAAAAGCGTAGAGCCAGCTGTATGTGTTTGAAGTTTAAAAAAACAAGATATTCTAGAGCTGGGAGTTTATCAGACACACACCTCACTTCCTCAACATACTAAGTGAGTCATGTTCCAGCAAATAAAGAGATTAGTTAAAATAAACAATCCAAAAACAAGGATGCAGGTGCATAAACACTATGAACAATGAGCTATATTTATATAATTGGAATTAATGTGGGTATGAAAAATAGAGTAAATCCTCAAAATCATTAACATAAGAGAAATAAATTCTAAAAAACATTAAAATAATCTGGATATAAAATGCTTAAAATAGGTGAAAAGTAAGAAGTACAAAAGATATGTGGTGTTAGAGTAAAAGTACCACCAAACACTGCTTTATTCTTGATATGGATAACAGAAAGAAAAAGGTTCAAATAGCATTTTGCTAATTTAAAGACAATTATTGGAATGACAGAAAAGTGAAAGTATATCTCCCAAACTGCAAAGCACTGAAAGTCAGTAACCTCTCCCACAAAAAACAAAAGTAGGAAAAAAAAAAAGTTTAATGTTAATTATCACATAAAAATAATAAATATAAATAAGTTAAATTCCTCTACCAAAGACCAAGTCAATCAGAACTGGCTTTCAAACACAGAAAGATGAACAATAAAATACAGAAAATGACAGAGTAGCAGGTAATTCTACCCATAATATGTGGTCTTGCCCTGAATAACACACTCACTGGAACACACCCAAGAGGAGTCTTCTTTTCACACAAGGATCTGACACAGGAAACCTCAGTCACAATCAAATCTGCTGAGCTCTTCATTTCCAGCTTCTATTTTCTGGCTAAAAACTGTATTTTTCAGATCTTTTCAATTTTGATACCAACACAACCAGTTGTCTGTCTTTTCTGTGTCATTTTTCACAAAATGAAAAAAAAAAATCACTTCCAGAGCGTTTCCAGGTAAGTGGAAAGTAGAGAAGTAACAGCCCCCCAGTGAGATGCCAGCACGTGGTCCCCACCCTCCCAGAACCTTCGAGGATTTAAACGCCCGCTTCCCCACAGTTACAACGTGTCGCAGACCTGCAGTTGGCTCACGACTAGCCCCTCTGCCAAGTTCATCCGGTGAATGCCAGGGTCTGTGGGAGCAGCTGGTGCTCACCAGGTTTACAGCCTATCCTGTGTCGGGAGCACATCACACACCGGGTGTCACTCTGTGACAGCCACCACGCCATATCCAAGCAAAACAAGCCACAGAAAACTGACAACACAGCAAGTCTGTGTACAACTACCTCCTAAACTGACAGACAAAGAAACCAACTCGTCCAAACTGTGTTCCCATATGAATTCCAATCAATTTAAAGGGAGAGAAAAAGCTCTTTACGTATCTCCTGCTGTTCTAACAGTAAATACAACGTGCTCGAGTTTCACTGTGAGGTTTCCATACGTGTAGTCCTGATGCAGTTTCTACCCTTTGCCCTTGCAGGGTTCCTGGAAGCATCTGCTGGTGCTGCCTTTGGGCGACCCACTCCTGAAGGTGTCAGCTACCCAGGAGAGCGGGGCCAGGGCACCCGGGCTGCGGCAGAGAAAAGGGGGAATGTAATTTCACACAGCCGCAAACAGCTCCAGACATCTCCAGTTTCCCTTCCTCCGAGGTAAACTGAGTAATTCAGTATATCCTGTTGGGTCAATCCCAAGTTTCTCACCTGGAAGTCACAAGGCATGAGGAAAACTGTAGTCCTGGTATTAAATTCAGAGTTAAAATGTCCATTGAAAATGGCTCCTTTCAACACAGACACTCATCTCAAATTATTAACACGCTGTAATAAGATAATCAAATTGTAACTGCAAACAATGCATTCACAGAATTCTAGAAGGGACTCGATGTTTATGCTTTGCTTCCATCTTCCAGTCTGCGGAGATCATAAACATTTCATGATCAAAAGCAGACACCAGGATAACCATGTGCTACAGAAACAGAAGACCCGGGCCCTGTGTTCTGTTATGTCCCCAGCATCCCGTACAGGACCCGGCACTGAGGGGCGATTACTGAGCTAACTCACCACCACAAACAACATCTGAGACCAGGGAGAAAGGGCACGACGAGCCACCCAGCCTCCACTGCAACTCCGGCCGAGGAAGTCTCAGGGGCTGTCGGGGAGCAGGTCACACTCTGCCGTGACAGGAACGTCACCACCTGGAGTTGCCCCCAACCAAGGGCCCAATGTTGATAAAAACAGCAAACATGACTAACGCTATGAAGAAAGCCAGAGCAATTCTATGTCTCTATATGATCACTTTAAATATATGTCACACATTAAAGTAAACCCCGATGTCAGAAAGATGACCAAGTATCCTGGTCATGCTTGCCAACTGGACCTCAGGGCAGCTTTGGGGATGGAGAGGAGTATCTGTCGGCCCAGTTCTCCGGGAACTGTGAGCTGACCCTGACTTCTCTCAGCTGCAATCAGTCATTGAGAATTACGGCAATGACCGAGGAGCCGCATTCAAAGTTGGAATCATTCCTTTAAACAAACAAGCAAAAAAGTCCATTGAAGCATCCAAATCTTTGAAATTCTCAGTAAGTACTTAAATTCCAAGAATTTAAGAGGAATCTGTTTTTCGTGTGCATTTTATTTGTTCTTGTCCCTCCTCCACTCACCAGCAGTAAAGTGGTCCTTACGGGAAAAAGAAATAAAAAGCACTAACAGTGTGAGAGGCCCGCGAAGTCCTCCCCCTCAGCGTGGGGAGGGCAGCAGCCCTGGAGGTTTTCTGCACGCTGGACAGTCTGGAATAACTAATGACAAATAAAGCAGGGGCGAGCAGGGCTGTGGAAACTAGTTAATTGTCAAAATACAATTCTGCTGCCTTGCTCTGTGTCATTTGCTCAGAAGAAAAGAGGCCTTGACTTAATATCCTGCAGGTCATCTGCCCTGGATGCACAGACCTGGCCATGATTCAGTCCAAGCGTTTCCCCTGAACCTCCACAGGAGCTTCTAATTTGTTTTCATTTTCAAACAGTTGGAAAAGATAAACAGTTCCACCAAAAGAAGAAAGATGGTGGGGGAGGAGGAGAGAAGTTGGGAGGACAAACATCTCAGCATTGCTTATAATCCTATTATATCCATAATTCTAGTTTCTCTTCAGGCAATTCTTCTTCACTGTTAATATCTGGAGCAGAATGAGGTAATTAAGAGTGAAAAGACAAATAAATGCGTGTGTGTGGTAAATACAGTTAATCCTCAAATCGCTGGCTGGCACAGGGAAAGCAACTGCACAGAGTGAAGACCAGCACGTCATGTCACCTCCTCTCGCACAACCCCAGGCACCTCACCAGTCCAGCTGAATTATCATCATCTGGGAAGCTATTAAAAGTCCTTTCCCCTATTTTGAGGAAAAGAATCTGAGGCTAAACCCACTTCTGTATAAGCTCCCTTGGAACACTGAAGAACCGGAGAGCCTGGGTTGAATTCCATTAACGTCAGACAGAGATTCCACTAGAGCCCTGGATTCCCAGCCTGTCAGTAACAATTCCCCAACATCAGCGTGCCCAGCAAGGCTGCCACCCCCGAGTGCCCTCCAAGCCAGCATCACTCCCACAGACGCTAGGTAGGAGGCTTGTCAGACAAACTGTCATCTTTGCTGGTAACGGAAAAATAAAACCTAAGGACCCCAGCGTCACCCCTCCTCCTCTGCTGGCCCCTGAAGAAGCCCCATATCACCTGCGCTCTCTGGGCAGCTCACCACTGGCTCTGATGTCCAGTCCTCTCCAACCAGAACCTCCCACCGCAGGAAGGGTGAGGACCAGCGGGCACTGCCCTGGGAGGACACTGACAGTGTTTTCTTTATCTCGATGGGTGGCTGGAGGGAAGGGGCAAGATGAAGTACAAACCCATTTGACTGTCCCTGGTTTATACTATTATTTTCATCTTAAAATAAGCATGAAAAGGGGGCTTCCCTGGTGGCGCAGCGGTTGAGAGTCCGCCTGCCGATGCAGGCGACATGGGTTCGTGCCCTGGTCTGGGAGGATCCCACATGCCGTGGAGCGGCTGGGCCCGTGAGCCATAGCCGCTGAGCCTGCGCATCTGGAGCCTGTGCTCCACAATGGGAGAGGCCACAACAGTGAGAGGCCAGCATACCGCAAAAAAAAAAAAAAAAAAAATTAAATCAAATCAAACTACTTACAATTAAAATTTATGTTGCCCAGTCACACCAGCCACATTCCCAGCACAAAGTAGCCCATGTAGCGAGTGGTCACCTAGCTGCATGTAGAATATTCCCATCGTCCCAGAAAGTTCTAGTGAACAGAGCTGCTCGAGAGAAGACAGCAACTGAGGTGTTTAGATACTCAAAGGCTGATCAAAGTGATTTGATATTAAAACTAAATAAAAGCATGAAACTTAGTTTCATGCTGAAAAAGACTCCCCCGTGAACTTCTTATTTTGAAGACGTCTTTGTTTGGAGACTTCCATCAAAGCTACCTTTGTGGGATCCTAGGCTGCTGGCAGAGCTGAAGAGTCCCCAGACCTCATCTGGTCCCACCCCTGCCGCAGGAACGCAGACCCCAAGGCAAAGGAAGGTTCATTGCCTCAGTCAGGGCCGCACGGCGCGCTGTACCAAAGCCAGATCCAAACCTCGCCAGCCCTTCTGCTACCTTTCTCTCATCCCCTTTGTCCAGGGAGTTATAGGCAAGGAAAGAAAATAGTTTTAACAGAAAAATACCACATAAACCCCATGGGAGATAAGTCGAGAATTTAAGAGGCTTTAATCCAACAATAAATATTAACAAGTGCCAATCGGTGTGGGGCACACAAAGGATTACAAGGGGCCCCAGGAACTTCCTAGTCTCCATAGGAATCTAAGACACCTGGAGGGAAAACCAGGAACATCCAGCTGTAATGCAACGGTACCAAGTGGGAGTGCATTATACAAGCTGACAGAAGAGAACGGGCACCTCTAGCTGGAGCTGCCAGGAGAAACGAGGGGTCTGAACACAGCCTGAAAGACTGGGCCGGAAGAGCAGGAGAGCAAAGGGCAGGCCCTGAAAAGAGAGCTGCATACACCAAGAGGTAGGAGTGAAACTGTGCGCAAAGAGGCCAGGGGGCAACAAGCCAAGTGCGGGTGACAGTGCTCTCACAGAGTGACCCCAACAGCCAAACAGGGAGCCCCAGGGACTCCGAGTGCGAGACCAGCTCCCGCCACACTTCACAGGATAACAAGAACCCGTTCAGCCTCTAGGAAGGGAAAAAAACAGTGTTTATTTAATCTGGTGGGGTAATTTACATAAATTCAAAAATAAGGGATCTAGAAATCAAATGTCCGTGTATCTGTGATTTCTAACTCTGTGATATTTGAAAAACAGATGAATAAGTAGCATTCTGAGGCCAGGATATGTGTAAGTTTTAATATGAAATCTCTTCTGCTGATGTACATTTAAATTGGGGACTGGGAGGCTGGGGAAATGCCCTGCTATCAAACTCTATCCAAACTCCCCGATTTCTCTACCAAAGGGGGGATGACATACAGCATGGCAGACGGCCTGAAACAACATCTAAGAACGGTATCTTCTTGTTTTCTGTATTCTTTTTTTTAACATCTTTATTGGAGTATAATTGCTTTACAATGGTGTGTTAGTTTCTGCTTTATAACAAATTGAATCAGTTATACATATACATATACATATGTCCCCATATCTCCTCCCTCTTGCGTCTCCCTCCCTCCCACCCTCCCTATCCCACCCCTCTAGGTGGACACAAAGCACCGAGCTGATCTCCCTGTGCTATGCGGCTGCTTCCCAGTAGTTATCTATTTTACGTTTGGTAGTGTGTATATGTCCATGCCACTCTGTCACTTTGTCGATGCTCTGACACCTGGGGTCCCGCTGCACTGGCAGGAGCTGCCCTCCCAGGTTAGTGAATTCCTGGGAGTACCTGCCAGCACACCTTTGATATGCAAAGCAGCCAAGCCCAAATGCACACCTCAGCCACCTCCTTTAATGGGATCTCACACTCTGGGACACTATCCCCTGCCCGCATCGCCTGGAGACCAGGTACTGAAAGCTGGGGGCCGCTCCCGGAGTCCAGAGCCCGCAGCAATTATTCACACTATCCAATCCTAACCTGCTCAGCCTGCTGGCAACCTCGCCTGGCCCATTCCTTCCTGCAGAAACCACCTCTCAGACAGAGATTCCACTAGAGCCCTGGATGCCCTCTCTGCCTGCTCTTTTCACCTTGGAGCTTCTCTTTACGGCCCTACCTGACGCGCCATGCCTCCTGCTTCTAAGGCACTGGCTGCATTGTAATAACGTCTTCCTTCATGCCAATCATTTTCAGGTCTGTGTGTCTTACCATACCTGATTAAAACAAATCCCAGGAACCATGAACACCTCTCAACTGCTGAATGCAGAAGCTGCTCAAAGTCAAGTGAATTATTTGATCTTGAAACCCATTCACCAGGTGCCTTACACTGTTACACCAACCCTCCTTTTCCCCTATGTAGGCAGCCACCTCAAGGGCCACCATCTAAGTGTCACTTCTGAAAAGGGCCTTTCAGAATTTTCTGACTCATAAGGTGGTTACTGGAGCACTGACATATCCATTCTCACCACTGGACTCTTCAGTTTACCATGAAACGTTAGGACGTGCTCCATGAGAGCAGGGCGTTCCATCCATCCCACTGCCCATTGCCATACCTCCAACACCTAGAAGTGTGCCTGACACACAGTAGGTACCCAATAAATGTGTCTAATGAATGAATGACCTGTACAAGAATAGGCATGTGTTGGTATAGGTGGCCCATGGAATACAGCTTGAATATCGAGACTCCTAAGTGGTGAGCAGCCTGGCGCTGAGTTAAGGAATGGGTTCTAGAGTGAGACCAGAGGTTAAATCTCTATCTACCACTGGACAGATGTGCAATCTTGGGCAAGTCACCTGACACAACCAAGCCCCCAACCTTCCATTGATAAAAACTGGAAAGACTGAACCTATTTCCGAGGGAAAGGATTAAACAGGATGGCCTGAGTAAAATATTTATATTCTGGTCAAGTCAGCAACGTTGATTCATTTGATGGGGTCCCACACCACCATCCTGCAGGCCCATCTGAAACATATGGCAATGACAGATGAAATATCTTTTTAAAAGAAGAGTAAAATTAAGGAGCCATAATCTCAATTAGACGTGACACACATCTCCATGAACCAGCAACAAAAGAAACTCCAAGTGGTAGAGAGATTTGAAGCCACAGGCAACGGTAGCTGGAGGTCAGCTTCTGAGGGGTACAGTGCTGCCACCCAACATAAAGATGGGAGGGTCCGCCCGCTGCCTGAAGGAGACTCGGCCTGGGCTGGCAGCCTTGACTGTCGCCACTTCCTTCATCCGAGCAGTGTGATGTCTTCGGTAGCTCACTACATTGAACAAATGACTGCTTCCTTTCTCAAAGGTTCCCTTCCAACCAGCCCTGACTCACAAAGCAGGCAGCAGCTCTCCTAAGACTCCTCTTTCCTGCCTTCTTAACTCCCTTACCTCTGCGCTTTCTTTCAATCCATTTCTTATTTATAGACAGTCTTTACATGGTATCCCTTCTGTGATTTAACATGTCTTAATAATACCACTTCTTCTAAAGGAAGCCTTTCCCAATTATTTACACCTTGATAAGTAGTTACCTTCAAATCCTCATAAACCATCTCTTTACGTGGCACTAACTTGTAGAAGGTAGCGATGAAGTTACTTAATTCTCAGAATGAACCATACAAATTACAACCTACCTTCTGAAGCGAGAGACAGAGAGAGAACATAAACAAAAACAAAAGCAATGCAAGTTCATTTTTCATTCATATTTACTGTGCCAAATGAAGGTTTTATGAAGCTTTGAGTAATATATATTTGTTCTCTTATATAGGCAACACATCCCCTGTAGATGGTAATGTATGGGGAGTAACACCCTCCTTAATCTAGACTTTCTGGACACGAGGAGAAGGTGTTGAAACCCCCTCTGTGTGGGTACAGGACCACAGGCTCTGATGGGCTTTCCTGTTGCAGGACAGTGACAGCAAAGGTAACTGTTATTGGGCTTCGGAGGACACAGGGAAACTAGCAAGGGACTTAAAAAGCAGTGAGAGAGGAAGCAGGAGGGGAGGGAACACCAAGTACACAGGAGAACTTATGGACATCTGTGCGCTCCAGACACCTGTGCCCATCCCAAGGTGGGTGTGAGGAACTGAACCAGGGATGCCAGTAATGAACCAGGACCCTCAAGTGGAGCCAAAGTGATCCCAAACAAGAGCACTCCCAGACCCCCTGCAAAAGCAAAGACAAACCCTCCAGAAAAAAATGGAATTCAAACCAGACCCCTAGCAAAAGCAAAGACAACCCCTCTGGAAAAACAGGATTCAAGCAGATTAAATCTGCATCCAATGAAATCTGATCTCAAAATCATATCACAAAACATACAAGAAAAGAAGCCATCGTGAGAGATGGCAGAAATAACCAACAGCTTTCGACAACCAAAGACATACTTCAGATAGAAGAATGATCAGATACAGAGCACGAACTCTTCCATTATAAATGTTTCAGAAAATAAAAGATGTCTAAAAATGAACAAGGATCAAGAGACCATCAAAAGCAACCAGCCACATATGAATATCAAACCAAAAGAAGTTAAAACATAGAAATTAAAAGCTCAATAGCACAGTGAAGCAGCAGATTAGACCCAAATGGAGACAGTGCCCTGGGGAGAGACAGCCGAGGCCGCCTGGCAGAGCACAAGGCCAGGAGACAGGGTGGGGAGGACAGAGGTGAGCCTGAGGGATGCGGAGGACAGACCAAGAAGTTTGCATGGGAATCCTAGAAAGTATGGCCAGAAAGAAGAGGAAAGAGTCAATATTTGAGATGAAAGTAGCAGAGAATTTTACAGACATTATAAAAGATTTGAATCCAGAAATATAGGAAGCACACAGATACAAAGCAAGAAATTTTCAACTAGACATTTCGTGGTGAGACTGCAGAACCAAAGGGTAAATTAAGACAAGATTGTTAAGCCAGAGAGAAAAGGCGTTTAAAGGAACAGCAATTAGACTGAGAACAGAGCTTAAAACTGCTGCGATGGCAACTGAAAGATAGTAAAATCATACCTGTAAAGTGTAACATAAATGCTTTTATTACTACTACTACTTCTAATAATAAGAAATAGCAACAGTGTGGAGACAGCGAAGGTTAATCGAAAGCAGATAAAATTGAAGGGATTATGTATGGCTCTTAAAAGAAGGACCGTGCCCATAAGTTTTAAAACTGGTGATAAGACCATATTCCTTGAATTCTTAGAAAAATATATAATTTGCCAAACCAGAATCAAGAAGAAATATTAAACCTGAATCATCATAGAGTAATCCAAAAACTATTAAAGAAATGGAAGGAGTAGTTAAAGTCCTCCCACCAAAAAAAACATAACCAAAAAAGCACCAGTTTCAGATGGTTTTTACAGGGAAGACTAAAAAAAATTTCCAGGAGCAGATGAGTCCAATCTTATACAAACTATTTTATATAATAGAAAAAGAACAGACACTTGACAACAGGTCCTGTAACCTTTGTAACAGAATCATTCAAAACAGTATGAGGAAAGGAAATCCAGACCAACCTCAGTTGTGAACATACATCCAAAAATGCAAACATAATACTAGCCTTCCCAAAACTCAGAACTGGAATTCACCACATTAATATTCATGAAGAATCGTCTTAATCAATGCAGAAAAAAACTTTTCAAAACTTCAAAACCCATCTATGATTTTTTATAAATCTTACCAACCTAGGAATAGAAACAATCTTCCTTATTATGATAAACAGTATCTACCAAAAATTTACAGAAAACATTATTCGTAATGATGAAACATTAACAAAACTCTCTTTAAATCAGAAACAGGAAGACCACCTTTATCATTCCCATTTACCAGCGCGCTGCAGGGCCGAGCCAGTGGAGGAAGACAAGGAGACCAGAGTCACCTTTATTCCCAGACCATCTGCCTACCTACCAAGAAAACCAAAACCATCTACAGACGAAATGTTGGAATTAAATCATACATCCACCTGACCCGGCAGTGGGAATGGAATGAACGAACCAGCACTAGATTCAAACACACAGATAAAGGTTAGAAATAACGTTGACTGTGCACCAGATGAGACCATGTTTATGACACTCAAAACCAAACCCATGGTGCATTGTTTAGGGGTACAAATGCTTGTGGAAAATCATCTTTGAAAAGAAAGGGAATGGCACAAAGGGCATGGCATGGCTGCCTTTGGAGCAGAGAAGGGATGGGGTCAGGGGAGAGGCAACTGCCGCTTCTGGATCTTAAACTGGGGGGAGGGCAAGTGGGGGGACAGGCACGCAAGCTTTACCCTCACGCTTCAGAACTTGCATATGGGGACTTCCCTGGTGGTCCAGTGGGTGAGACTCCGCACTCCCAATGCAGGGGGCCTGGGTTCGATCCCTGGTCGGGGAACTAGATCCCACACACATGCCGCAACTAAGATCCCACACGTGGCAATGAAGATCCTGCGTGCAGCAACTGAGACCGGGTGCAGCCAAATAAATATTTTAAAAAATAAATAAGTTTATATGACCTTTTCGAAGAGCAATTTGGCAATATCGATATTTAAAATGTGCATACAACTTCCCATCTAGGTACCCATACAGGAAAAATTCTCCCACAAGGAAAACAAATCAGAAGAACATTCTTAGCAGCATTGTTTGTAAAAGAGGAAGGCAGGGTATACATGTCCATCATTTTTACTTATCTTCAAGTAAAACTAAAGATCTAAAATACCATATTTTTGACAAGAATCTTAAAAGCTAAATGAATTAATAAAAACTTACTTCAAAAAGAAAGAGGATGGAGTCCAGCTCCTCCCTTTGTGACTTATTATTCCCTGGAATATATAAAAAAAAAATCAGTTATCATGACAATGTACAAATTTTAGGATATTAAAAATTATGCTAAAAGGTATCTTAAAACATTCAAGCCTCAACATACAGACATTAAGTCAAAGATCCCGGGAGGTGCTGTGCAGCCTGCATTACGGATGCAGATGCGTGGCGGAGCCAGACTGCCCAGGGCCACGTTCAGCAGAGCTGCTCCTTGCTAGCTGGTGACACACAGCTTCCAGGCTTTCTAAGTTTTAATCAACAGTGGAGCATCTTCCCCCGCAACAAGAGGGGTCCACTTCTCCAGCCCTTGAATCTGAGAGGCCCTGTGACCTGCTCTGCTCCCTGATGACAGCAAATGTGAAGCGAGCTTGAAAAGCCTTCCGCACCTGTGAGTGTGGAGCCCTAAGGCCACCGTGTGAAGGAGCCCAAGAGAGCCTGCCAGCTGGGGAAGAGGGGCCACATGGAGGAGCACTAAGGCACCCTGGGCATGGCTTGCTAACCAGGACACGTGTGAATGAGGCCACCCACCACCAACTGGTCAGAGGCGTGAGCCAGCCCAAACCAGAGGAACTGTCCAACAGACCCAGAAAATCACAAGCTAAATGACTGGTAGTTGTTTTAAGGTGCTCAGTGTTGGGATGGTCTGTCATGCAATTTGTTACACAGCACAAACTGACTGATGGTCTTGAACCGCTACATGTTCCTAAAGGATAGAAGGAGCAAAGGGGGGGAGGGGGTGGCCTTTTAAAAACAGGATTCTAGGTTGTAGGGGGGTTTTCAGATATGGATTTTAATTTTTTTCCTTGTTATTGATTGTACGTAATATCACATTTTTCTCCTCCACACACCTGTGAAAAATAGTGAAGTGGAACAGAGCAAGTGGAACAGAAGCAAGATAAAAATCACATAATTTCATATTTGAAATATCTACCACATTTGGCAAGAAAAAAAAATTTAAGTTCAAGATTTATACCAATTTATAAATCACAGGGGAAAAAACTGAGAAATTCACTTAAAAAGAACACATGTTGGCATGCTGGGCACATGCCCACATGTGACCTGACCTACTAGAGGCTGGAGCAGCGCCCCTTGCAGGGCCTGAGCATCAGCTGTGTGGCCTCCCCCAGCCCCCCTCCATGCTCGGCCTCTGCCTCAGGTCTCACAGGAACAGCCAGGGGTCCACACGCTCCTCTCCACGGCCTCTTCTTTCCATGTGACCCTGTCTCAGCCCATCCCCACACCAGGCACCATCTGCTGCCTCCTGTTCCTCAGCCTGCGACCAGGGAAACGCGCCCCTAAAACCTTCCCAGGACTGCGCAGCTCCTCTGCTTCATCCTCACACCTTCGCAAAGACCACCTCCCGTGCTACTCACTGTCTCACTGCCCGGTTGCTCCATCCCTGTCTGTCTGCCTTCTGATCCCGCTGGCCGCTCAGAACATTCCTTTCAATGACAACACCCTTCCCCGTCCTGCTGGTACTCAACTCTCTGCACTGGCGGGCGCTGCTGACCTTTCATCCCTTGAACTCCTCTATTCTCAGGCTTCCTGGCACCCTCCCGGCTACCCCCCTTATTTTCCTCTGTCTGCCCAATAAAAGAAGGAATTCCCCCAAATCCCTGACTGCCACTCTCTCGCTCTGCATACACTCTCTCCCTTGGCAACAGGATGACTGCACCTCCCTTCTCCCAAGCTCCAGTCCCTATAATTTAACAGCCCACCTAAGCCCAGGTGTGCCCCGGGCACCGCAGACGCAGACTGCCAAAAACCGGGCTCACCCTCTCGTCCCTCACACCTGACTCCCCTGCAGGGCTCCCTCTGCTGCAAGGGCAGCAGAGGAACCAGACTCAACATCCTGAAAGCATCTCTGGCTTCCCCCTCTGGGATCCCTTTTCCCATATCCACGTCTCACGATCGGTCGGTGCACTCACAGACCTCTAACACTTTCTCTGCCCTCAACTGCCACGTCCCTGGAGCAGGCGTCCCCAGACCTCACACGGATGACAACATCAGCCTCCTAACTGGTCTTCCTCCCTCCGGTTCACTCACCACATTATAAGACACTGTCTTAGTAGCCAATGTTTTCGAGAGCCCTGACCACTCAAAGAACGAAGTTCAAATGCCTTAACCTGGAATTGCAGGCTCCCCACGAGGCAAGCATAAACCTCTTTCATACATCTGATGTCGAGAGAAAAAGAAATGCTTTCCCCAGACATGCCCCAGAGATGGCCTCCCTGCCGTCGCTCATTCTCTACCCTCCGTCCCCAAGGCCACCTCGTCCCCAAACCTCCCTCATGCACTCTACGGGAAATCAGCAGCCACAGACGGGGTGTCTATATCTGACAACACATCTACTTTCTGACCTAGTCCACGGTGAACCATGCCTATGGCTTATTCCCTGACCCATCCACAACTACCACCACCTATGACGCATGTTCAGCAGCTGATACGTCTCCGGATTCCTCTCAGGAATCTAGCCCAGTGCCTTGCTCATCGTCAGCTTCAAATCCTGGATGGGTGAATAAATGAAGAATTAAACAGGAGAGGGAGACAGAGCTGCCAGGGCCAGGGTCCAAAAGGCCAGGGTCCACAAGGGTGAAAGGCACCCTTCAGGATGCTAAAGCATGGATGGTCTAGGCCGCAGGTAGAAGATGCTCTTGCCTGTGGGTGAGCAACACAGATGACATTTCAATGTCTATCCATCAACCTATCATCTGTGTTGTTTATTTAATGGGAGAAATATGAAATAAAACAGTGCTTCTCAAACTTGAGAGCACATGAGTATCAGCGGAGGGCTTCTTAAAACACCAATTGCTGACTTTCCACCTGCAGAGTTTCTGATTCAGGAGGCTTAACGAGTGCCCAGGTGATACCCGTGCTGCTAGTCTTAAAAACCACAAGGCGCTCTGAGAGCCACTGGTACAGGGAAAGTGCTCTGAACATGGCATCAAGAAGCCTGGTTGCAATTCCGGCTATACAATTAACTAAATAATCTGTGTGACCTCAGGCCAGTGATATAACCTCTCTGGACACGGTTTTCTCAACTCTAGAATGATGACTGTGAAAAACCCAATCTCCTGAGCCCCTTCCAACCTTAAAACTCTGTGGTCCTGACTCAGTCACTCAGCAGTCAGTCACCCAGAACAACGGCACTTCTGCCCAACGCAGTGCTGCAACTGTTTAACTGTGGTGGATATAAAGGTGCTAACATGCAAGGATTTCCAAAACACATTACATACAAGTGAAAGATGATGATGATAATGACAGCCAACAGTTACCACGGACCACGTGCCATGCTTTGTCCTGGAATCCCAGGACACGTGTCAACCCACTTAATGCTGACAGAAGGAAACTAAGTCACAGATGAAGTAACCTGTCCAAGGAGAAACAGCTAGAAGGGTAGGGCAAGGACCCAAACCTGTCTGGCTCCCCGGGCTACTCTATGCTGCCACATAAATACAGAGCAGAATGTGCAGCGTGACTTTATTGGCTTGGTTTTCAAAGAATATTTCATGTAAGTATTGGGGTGGCCAAAAGTTTCATTCGGTTTTTTCCGTAAGATGGTCTAATAGCACTTAATTGTCTTAAACTTCATTCGAAACAATTTTGCTAGATTGTATTGTGACAGGTCACATCAGCATGCATTTAAAAAAAGACATCAAAATTGGTGAATTTTTGTGTAGCCATTTTATTATTGAAGATGGAAGAAAAAAGCAACATTTTTGGCATATTATGCTTTATTATTTCAAGAAAGGTAAAAACCCAACTGAAACACAAAAAAAAGATTTGTGCAGCGTATGGAGAAGGTGCCGTGACTGATCGAATGTGTGAAAAGTGGTTTGCAAAGTTTCATGCTGGAGATTTCTCGCTGGACGATGCTCCACTGTTGGGTAGACCAGCTGAAGTCGACAGAGATCAAATCGAGACTTTAATTGAGAACAGTCAATGTTATACCACCTGGGAGATAGCCAACATACTCAAAATATCCAAATCAAGTGCTGAAAATCATCTGTACCAGCTTGGTTATGTCAATCGCTTTGATGTTTGGGTTCCACATAAGTTATGTGAAAAAACCTTCTTGACCGTATTTCCACATGAGATTCCCTACTTAAACGTAAGGAAAACAGCAAATTGTGATGGGAGATGAAAAGTGGATACTGTACAATAATGTGGAATGGAAGAGATCGTGGGGCAAGCGAAATGAACCGCCACCAACCACACCAAAGGCCAGTCTTCATCCAAAGAAGGCGATATTGTGTATATGGTAGGATCGGGAGTCCTCTATTACGAGCTCCTTCTGGAAAACCAAACAATTAATTCCAACAAGTACTGCTCCCAATTAGACCAAATGAAAGCAGCAGTCGACGAAAAGCATCCAAGGTTAGTCAATATGATCTTCCATCAGGATAACGCAAGACCGCATGTTTCTTTGATGACCAGGCAAAAACTGTTACAGCTTGGCTGGGAAGTTCTGATTCATCTGCCGTATTCACCAGATATTGCACCTTCGGATCTCCATTTATTCGGTTTTTACAAAATTCTCTTAATGGAAAAAATTTCAATTCCGTGGAAGACCGTAAAAGGCACCTGGAAAAGTTCTTTGCTCAAAAAGATAAAAAGTTTTGGGAAGATGGAATTATGAAGTTGCCTGAAAAATGGCAGAAGGTAGTGGAACTAAAGGGTGAATACCTTGTTCAATAAAGTTCTTGGTGAAAATGAAAAACGTGTCTTTTATTTTTACTTAAAAAACCAAAGGCACTTTTTAGCCAACCCAATATGTATGGGCATAACCATAAACATATAAACACAGTATATTAATAACATATACAGGACACTTTGATAGTGGTTGCCTCTGCACAGCAAGACTGGGTATCTGGGCAAACAGACACATCAGTTTTCATTCCAAACCCTTTAGGGGAATCTGAATTTTTTTAATGATGTGCATACATTACTTTTCTTTCTTTCTTTTTGAGTAAATTATGCCTTGGCCGCTGAGCCTGCGCATCCGGAGCCTGTGCTCCGCAACGGGAGAGGCCACAGCAGTGAGAGGCCCGCGTACCGCAAAAAACAAAGCATGTAACTTGTGGCACATGACACACACAACCTCTCACAACTTCCTGAATGTTTATTTAAAAAAACAAAAAACTTTGTATATCAAAAACATTTTGTAGAAATTCTTACCTTTTAATTTCAAACTATTTTCCAGTGTTATAAAATTTTCATAGAAGATGAAATATATCTGAGAATAGTTGGTCTCAAAAAACTGCTTAAGATCACTTGCATCCACGTTATCTGCAAAGAAAAAGTTCCCATTTATGACAAACTTACACAACTATCAGAGTTCACAATCTTTTCAGAAATGGAGGAGTGTAAAAACGAGCCATATCCCCTTATAAGACAAAACAAAGCAAAGTGTATTCCAGTCCACTTCTTTCTCCACCTAAGGAGAGCTCTGAGGTGGCCTGGGGCACCTCCCCTCCCCGTCCCAGACCTCAAGGTCAGAGCCTGGGGGCACAGCACCTACGAGCAGCTAGAAGGCCAGGGGTAAGTGAGGGTCCAAGGAGGGACAAGATGACTTCCTGTTAAGGGTGGGGAAGTAAAAGTTCATGGAAGAGGTGGCTGCTGACCCAGACCATAAAGAGGGATGAGTCTGTACGGCTGAGAAACAACTCTGCCAGGAGCCCGGCATGACCTAGAATCTCCTCCCTCCCTCCTGGCTCCCGTGCCACCGCCCAGAGGACAGCAGGCTCTCCCCCGACACCTGCCCACATCCACCTGGGCCACTTGCCACCACGTCCCTCCAGCTTCTACGTGACCCGCCCCACCCCTGCGTGGACACGGCGGACCCGCCACGTGCTCCTAGCCTCGTCCCAGCAGTGTGTCTCCCAGCTGCACCAGTGCTGCTAAACCAGGGCTGCGGGTGGATCGGCAGGTGGTGCAGGGAACTTAGCCCAAGAACAGCTTCCCCGCACTCCCACCACCAGCCCTGGCCCCCGCAGGGGCTGAGCGACAACACAGTCAGCATCCCTCGCAGCTCCGGTCAGTCGCCCACTGTCAACACACCTCTGTACAGGTTCCTTAGCAAACAAGGTTGTCTGTGCGTTTACAGCAGTGTCCTGACCAAGGTGTTAGCTCTTTGGAAGAATACACCTTAGGAAACCTCAGGAAAATTTAAAACAGCTTCCTTAAAGTTCTACAAGATTACTCAAGAAAATAAAGTGTGTTGCTATTCAATCTATAACAGAGTCGTATCAGCTTTGGAGGGTCCTAATGTGAATTTGTATGAACACACCCACTGCTATGCTTACATTCCATAAAGTTAACACTCTTGCTGGTGAGTCTCGAGTTGTCTCCCTCTGATAACTACACAGCGCCTTTCATGCAAAAATCTGCCCTGGTTCTTTGAAACAATGCACATAAGGTGTTGGTAAAGTCATAGGAACTGCCAATTTCACTTTCTGTTTCTTGCCACAAATTAACACTGAGCACAGAGCAGTGGAAGTTCCTAGCAACTAACCAGTTTACCTTCACCCAAGCAGGTAACAATGACATCAGGATCCTTAACCCATGTGAATATCACCATTCTCACGAGCTACACAACCCTGCCAAGGAATCCTCAAGTGCCTTCTGCAGGATGTGTCAGTTCCAAGAGAGGGCTTTGTTCATGTTCATGCCAACACCAACTGCTCCCGGGACCGCTGAAACCTCCCCCGCCCCCCAGGCCAGGTCAGGGCCTCTGCTCTGGGGCCCACAGCCCTATGCCTCCCCGTCCTAGATGGTGTCACACTGTACTCCACTCTTGGTGCAGCTCCTGACTTAGTTCTGATGGAAGGGTCTGTCTCCTCTGTTAGAGACAGTCCCCACCCTCACAGACCTCCTGTGTGTCTCAGCATCATCAGGCCCCTGCAGCGAATATAGCATTTAGCTCAATATTTTCTTGAACGAACTAAATAAAAGAAACAGCCTATAATATACAATCACAGGACAGTGACCACAACTTGTAACCCATCAGCTCTCATGCCGATGGGAAAAAGTGGCCTGACCTTCTTCAGATCCTTGGGGTTATTAGGAGAGAAATGTCAACCCTCTGCTGAGGACGCCCGATTCGGCTCTGCAGCCCCAGCTCTCGCGGCCCCTGCTCCAAGTGAGGGTCTGAAGGCTTCTCGTTCTCACCCTCACTTTCTGCTCTTCCCGCAGGAACCACCCACTGCGCTGCTCAAGCCGAAACCTAGTCCCCATCCCGGCTCCTCCCAGCTCCTTCCCAACCCGTGTCCGGGATGTGGGCTCCTCCACAGACCCACCAGACACTGCACCCCCATCCCTGCCCGCCACCCATCCCCGCCCAGGGTCCCCGCATCCCCACTTCCCCTCCACCGTCCCCTCTCCACACTGCCGTCAACAGTAAAATGGAATAAACCAAATCAGACCATTCTTTTACTCAAAACCTTCCAACGGCCTCCAGTTCTGCTTACAATAAAATCCAAACCCTTTACCATAGCCTGGCGGCCCTGCGGGCTTTCCTCCACTCAAGGCCAAGTCCGTCCCACACCACTCTCCCTGCGCCCTGCACTCTGGCTGCCGTGGCTTCTTTCCATCTCCCAAGCTTCCCACATGTGTTCCCCACCCTGATCTTCATCCAGCTCATTCCTTCTCATCCTTCAGAGCTGGGACCCCACACACCCTCCACAGAGAAATCTAAGGAGCCCCCGTGTCCCCAAGCATGGCCTCCATCACCCACCTCCTCCTTCACGGAGTCTGGCGGGTGGGCGGCCAGCTGCTCGCCTGTGAATGGGCCGCAGCGAGCAAAGCATCCCCACGCTGAGGACATGGGTACACAGGTATGGCAAGACAGCACAGAAAGGTTATGGGCCACCAACAGTCTACCTTCCCTCGCCTCCCCGGTCCCTCAGAAACACTCGAGTGTCAGCGACCTGAGCAAAGAGGGTCCTCGTCAAGGCTGAGGGGCTTCATGCAGACAGAGACACCCTCATGAGGCCAGAGTCCAGGCGGCAGCCATCTTCCTCCTCAGCCATTCACTGTCTTCCTTGTGGGTTAGCAGTGGATGGAGCTTAAAGTCCTCAGGACAAGACAAGCAGACGCCCTCCAGGTCACCCAGCACACAGTGAACGAAGGGTGTAACATCTGTAACTACTAGTTTATTTACCCATGTGAGGACTCCTCACTGGTCTGGGAGTCCCCTTCACGTGATCCCTGCTCACAGCACTTAAGATTAGTGGAGACTGTCTCATTTATTCCTTTACTTCTCCACCGACCGGCACTCCACTAGAATGGAAGCCACATATGGGCAGGAATCACATCTGTTTGGTTCCCTGCTGTACTTCCAGCCCCAGGAATAGAGTTTGGTACCTGAAAGGTACTTGACACACATTTGTTAAATGAACAAACAAAAAATAAATATCAAATATTTTCTATCTCTACTTCAAAACCTAGACTGTTTCCACGATCTGTCTTGTTTTTGAAAAACAAGACTCATCAGATGAATATTTACAAAGCATAGATCTTGGAGAAGGCGGGCACTGGGAGTTAGCGTCCTGCAGAAGGGGACACAAGGGAGTATCACAGGTCTACTTTGTAACAAGGTGACTTCGAGAACCAAAGATATATAGGAGGAAGACTGCTCAGGAAAATAACAAAAAAAAAGCCTATGACCACAAACTTCCTTTCGAAAGACACTCTTCATCTGTTCATTCAAACAAGACTGAGTCCTGAGCCCTGCCAAATAGCCCTGCGCCATTTGGGAAATTCCAAGAGAATACAGTGCAGGGCCCTCCAGGGTACAGGAACACAAGCGAGTAACGGAGACGGCAGCATGCCTGAAGCTCAGGCAGGGCATCAAAGCAGGGAGTGACAAGGCCACCCGGGGAGGTTGGGAACATTAAAAACACTGTACATTTACGCTTTGAAAGACACACTTTCATGACTGTATTTTATTTGACCCTCACCACAACCCTGTGAGGGGGATGGGGCAGGTGTGGTTAAGACAAAGAAACCTCAGGTTCAGAATCGTCTGTAACCTGCCCAAGGTATCAGGCCAGTCAGAGACTCCTGTCCGGGTCTCCAGCTCAAACCTGAGCTACACAAAGGCCTCAGAAACAGACGGAAGAAGTCAAAACCAGAAATTGGGTCAGGAATACAGAGAAATACGTCGTCCCCTCGGGGATGGGATGTGCAGGAGAGCCTGAGGGAGAAGAGCAGGGGGATGAGAGGACAGGTAAGACACGAGGGGAGACGCAGGCCGGCTCCCCACAATGATCTCACAGCAACCTCCCCATGGCCTCGTGGGGCCAGCAAGGAAGCGGGAAGGAGGGGAAGTCCCCAGGTACAGAGCCCAGGCTGTAGACCACCTTTGAGGTGATGAGCCTGGGTGTGTTTGGCACCGACGCTAGCACGCTGCCTGGCTGGCATCACAAAACCCAGGCAAGTGCATTCACACTGACCACAGAGAAGCAACCAGCAGCCAGCTTTACAGATTCCACCTTTTCACAACTGCCTAGCTCCCCACCCTCCTTCCCTCTTGCGTTAAGTACTTTGTAATAATGCCACGAACTATTCCCGCCCTCCATCCACTCCTTTAGAAAATGCCCACCCACACTGATCTGGGGCTGTTCTCCCGACCTGCTGTGGACAACCAGTCATTAGAAGCCCGAGGCAGCAGTGGCTGGAGAGTGTCAAGTAGTCTCTGGTTCAAAGAGACTGGGATTGACGTATACACACTACTATATACAAAATAGATAATTAATAAGGACCTACTGTAACAGCACAGAGAACTCTACTCAATACTCTGTAATAACCTGTATGGGAAAAGAATCTTAAAAGAGTGGATATATGTACATGTATAACTGATTCACTTTCCTGTACACCTGAAACTAACACAACATTGTAAATCAACTATACTCCAATAAAAAGTTAAAAAACAAAAACAAAGGAAATGAGGAAACTCATGGAGCAGAGCAGGACCCAACCCCAGGCAACCTGCAGCCAGGGCAGTAGCACGTAGCAATGCAGATAGGTGAGGGAATAAAACAGATGCTTGTTGCCCTAAGGTCTCTGTAAGCCTGAGGTTTGGGATGGGTTGTCTTGCACCGTTGCTGTGAAAATGTTGGTGGGGAAGAAAAAGCAACTCATCACCAAGAAGTTTCACCGGCCATGAGAGCCGGCAAGCCCGTGAAGAGGTGCCCCAAGTACGACACATTGTCACCTCCGTCAAAGAAGGAAAAGGAGACAATATGGGTCCGAATAACAAGAGCTGCCAGCTGATACACACTTTCCTCAACAGAAAGTTTCTGCAACACTAACTAGAGTGCAGGCAGGGACTCCTTTTTCTGACACCAGCCGGTAGGTTTTAGAACCTCCTGTGTGCAATGCTGTTCCAAGGGCAGGTAACCGACCTGGAACTCACCTGGTGAGGAGGTAAAGTCCTCATAATGAAGCCCTTTCAAGACTCAGCAGGTATTCGGGTCATAAGACAGCAGGTATGCTGACTATGCTTCAGTGGTAACTCAATACTTTTATGGTCATCATTATTATTAAAGAGAAATTCACATCTGAAAATGCATCTATGTGCAGACCTAAAAATGTCCTTGTGCTGATTACATGCAAATACAAAATCCTCGTGTGGATGGGGACGCTAACCTGCATGGCAGATGGAGGCTCTGGCTTCAGTGGCTACAGTCTACACCCGCCCACCCGCCCCCAGGACGCTCTCCAGAAGATTTCAGGGCCTGGCTCACTGTCTTTGCCCTCATAGCCAGCACTGATTTCCACATTTACACAGGTGATGCCCAACTTCCTTATCTCCACTGAGGTTGTCCTCCATGCCCCCTCCGCAACCTCTGCCCCCAGGCCCGCCCGGGCATCCCTCTAACCTCCCTGCCTCCCAATTCTGAACCCATTCTCCCTACCTCCCCTGCTCCCTCCTTCTGGAAACCTAATTCCAACAACTCTTCGACCATCCTGGGTCCTTCAATCCAATGATCTCACCACTCTTTCATGATCTATGACCCCTCTGAAGTCTTCACTTCTTTTTTTCTTCCTAATTTGGTTTCCACGATCCATCTTTTTAATCAGCCCTGTGATTGTCCCTCAATCACCTCCCTTCCCCCTGCATCATATTCACTCCATAAAACCCCAGTCGGGGCTTCCCTGGTGGCGCAGTGGTTTAGAGTCCGCCTGCCGATGCAGGGGACACGGGTTCGTGCCCCAGTCCGGGAGGATCCCACACGCCGCGGAGCGACTAGGCCTGTGAGCCATGGCCGCTGAGCCTGCGCGTCCAGAGCCTGTGCTCCGCAACGGGAGAGGCCACAACAGTGAGAGGCCCGCGTACCGAAAAAAAAAAAAAAACCCAGTCAGTTTCACCCTTAATTCAACCGAAAGTATTTATTTGAGCACAGGTCATGTGCCAGATAGCAAAGATTTTTTTAAGTTGTTGGTTTAAGTACTGAATAGATGTGAAAGAATGTTTTGTACATGTGCAACTGATGCTGTATAATAAAACAAGCACTTTAAACCCACTCACCAACTCAACCAAGCATCCCCAACCCCCACTTTACGGGGCTCCACACTATTCATCCAGTTCTCAGCCCTCTCTGGGGCCAATAGCTGGTGCGCATGCACCTCTGTGCCCAAGCGCCACGGAAGGAAGAGGAGCCTAGAACGCCGACATAATACTTTTGGAAGCACTTGGAGGCCTAAACCACATATTCCTGTTTGTAGGAAATGAAATGAACTCGCATTTTAGCTCTGCTGATAACTGTGTTTCCTACATACATTATTACAGCCATGTTGGACTGTTCTATCTCTGTAGAATTTAAACTGAAAGCGAGAGTGGCCTGGAGCAAACGCTCCCGGTTTCCCTCCTGCCCCCTCGCCCAGCCACTCCCACGGCAGACCCTTCCTCTTCCTAATGGAGCCCCTGTTTGTTCAGGGACCATCCACCCCGCAAATCCGTGTGCCCTTCGTGGGGGTGGGACCTGATGCTGCTGAGCCAATTACTGTGGCATTAGTCCCCTGCCAGCTATGAGTTTAGACTCAAGCCTGTGACCCAGTGCTGGCCAACAAGCAAGGGGAAGAATTCTGGTGGAGATGCCTGGAAACGGGTCATTGTTCTTAAAGGGACACAAAGCAGGAGTGCTTCTTTCTTCCTGCCTCTGGACGCTGTTCCGTCCAGGTACGATGCCTGCAGTTCATTTTGCCACTGAGGGGACAAACCTGCCATGCAGAGGACACTAAAGAGGGCAAAGCAGGGAGGGGAGAGCGTGCGGATGGGCACGTCACTGAGCTGCCGGGCCAGCTGGCTCGGGGGGCCACCTGCTTTGGGACCGCTTTCTATAGGAGAAAAAATTCTTCATCATTTATGTTTATATTTGGGTTTTCTGTTACCCATATCCAAAAACATCCTTGTAGATACTGAAGTAAAATCTGACAGAACAGGAAACAAATCCTAGTATAAGTGAAAGGTTGTAGAAGTTATATTCATCCCACTTCGTTTCCTAAGATGTATTATTTTCATTTCTTTATACCTATATGGTAGCTAGGTGCAGAAAGTAAAATTCTTAGAAGTCAGAAAGATGTTAACACTCTGTTATCCTGGACTGATAGTCCCCATGTAAAAGTGATTCTGATAACGATATACTCCACGTACCCAGAGCTCTAATTTTTAAAAGTAGAGCTACTTTTATCTTAAACATTTTTGACACACCTGTCTCAAAAGCAGGACTCAAACATTATTTTTAACGGCTATCAAGTGCCAACACAATAAAACAAAAATATATACACCAATGAAATATAATGTTCAAATCTAATGTGTTTTATATACGTGTATTTTTTTTTTTTTTTTGCAGTACGCGGGCCACTGTTGGGGCCTCTCCCGTTGCGGAGCACGGGCTCTGGATGCGCAGGCTCAGTGGCCGTGGCTCACGGGCCCAGCCGCTCCGCGGCATGTGGGATCTTCCCAGACCGGGGCACGACCCCGTGTCCCCTGCATCGGCAGGTGGACTCTCAACCACTGCGCCACCAGGGAAGCCCATATACATGTATTTTTTATGAAGTATAGTTGATGTACAGTATTATGTTACAGGTATACAATATAGTATTTCACAGTTTTTAAAGGTTATACTTTATTATAAAATATTGGCTACATTCCCTGTGTTGTACAATATATCCTTGTAGTTTAATTTATACATAACAGTTTATATTTTCATATATCTATTTCTTTCGTAGGAATCAAGTTTCATCCGATTTTTTAAGGCGATGCATAACTACTTCTACTTTTCTTGATCTGAATTGGCCTATATTACAGTCAAAACCACTCACTAGGGAAAGAGTTGGAGATAGAAATAGATAAAACAGGAGCTAAATGGTAACCTCTCCCGCTCCATTTCTAACAAGTAAGGCAGCAGAAAAGTGGTGCTGAGGGCAGAGAGCCGTCTTACTTACGTCAAATAATTATTATTAATAAGCATAATAACGGCTTACAAAAGGGCTTTGTATATATTAACTCAATTAAACCTCCAACAGCCCTAGGAAGCAGGTACTGTCCCACCACCAGGTGAGGGTCAGAGAGGTTAGGTCCCCGCCAGGACTCGAACCCAGGCAGTCCGGCTCCCGCACCGCTTACCTAAGTACGTCTAACGTTAGCTGAAAGTGATGGAGGAGGGGCAGGGAAGTACACCTGGAAACACAAGGTTTTTAAGTCCATAAGAGAGAGCTGGTAGAAGTCCCGGAACTAAATAGATACTAAACCCCTGAGAGGACCCAGAAGTTGGTTTATTTAGGACACCAGAGCCAGCTTGCAAGGGGAATGGCCTTCCTCCATGATAGGTTAAAAGGGCGGCCTTTCTATGAACCTAATTCCGCAGAGATTGAGACGGCCCTCCCCAAGGAGCTCTCTTTACTTCCAGAAAATCATCCCACTGTCCCCTGCCGCATCAGCAGCTGCAACACCGTCAGTCCCACTCATCCTCATATAAGAAACCAAAGGCCCCTCTGGCCACCGGGCAGTCACCCTGCTCCCCCCAAGCCAGGGTCTGCTGACAGCATGGAAGGGCCTGGAACTGCCAACCTGAAGAATGGGCAGTGGATAATTTGTTGCCTGAGTCCAGTGGGACACGATAGGGCCATTTAAGTATCATGTAAGCCTTCACTTACTCATGTGAAAAATGTCCAAGGCGTGTTAGGTCAAAAATACAGTGTCAGCCCACGTATAACAACTATTCATGTAAGACTGTGTTTATGTGTGTACCTACAAGACACAGAGAGAGGCTGCACGTAAGCAACAACAAGAACAGAAAGCATGTTTACCAAAATTTTAACAATGGTTATCAGAGGACTGCAGAATGTGAAGAGCTTTTTCATACTTAAATTATTTTTTGCTTATTCGTATTATTCAAATGTTTATAATGAGTATGTAAAATTTTATAACCAGAACACAACTACTATTTTTCAGAAAAAACTATTATTCATTTCAGAAAAAAAAAGCTGCCAGAGTATTTAGAAAGAACTTGTTTTCAAAGCCTGACTATGTACCATAAAAAAGAACAGCAGACATGACATCGGCCATAGTTTCCTCCAAACGTGTCTTACTTTTGAAACTTGAAGAACATTGAAGACCTAAACAATACGTACAGTAGTATCTTTGCCAAGACTAAAATGCCCTAAAAACAGAAAATAATTTAAATTTCCTCTGCCCAACATTGGCGTTAGACCTCTTCTGTAATAACACGTACGTTGTACATAATGCCTTGTAATGATCTAGGTGTAGAGGACTTCTGCTGTCTTTAGAGAAAGCTATGTTTCTCTAATTGTCATTTACTGGAAAGGGTAGAAAAATGATAGGTCGGGCAGGAAGAAACGGTCTCTGTCCAGCCACTCAACAGCTTGAACTGAATAGGAACAAGCAAAGGTGTGACACCTCTGAATGCAAAAAGGTGATGAAATTTCCAATCACCGGCAGGTTCACTTACAAGACCTGGTGGCCTTAGCACACGTCAAGTCCTGTTTAAACCTGGACTGATCACCGACCGCGGAGCAGACTCCCCTTCGGCGCACGCTCAGCAGCAACACCAGGTCCTAAAAACCACACGTCTTTTCAATTAACACTGAGCCAAAGACCAAGACTCCCTCAGGCCTTTGCATTAAGAAACAACCTAGAGGGAGTCCCGTGGTGGTCTAGTGGTTAGGATTCGGGCTTTCACTACCTAAGGCCCAGGTTCAATCCCGGGTCAGGGAACTGAGATCCTCCAAGCTGTGGGGGGGTAGCCAAAACAAACAAACAAAATTTATTTTGAAATGGCTCAAGTTCTTAAAAAAAGAAACACAACTTAGAGCACAAACAGCGTTCTAATTTAGCAGGTACCTGAAACTGAGCCCGTCTGCTGCCTTTCTCACCATTCAGAGATTAATTAACATTGCACTGACCCATCAACGTTTTCCTGTGCTCATTCATTTCCAGCCACTGGCTGATCTCCATTTCTTGTCAGCATCAGGGCACTTTCAAAGATACCTACTCTTTGGCTCTTACTAGAATTTGGGGCGACGTAGTAAGCGCATCTACACACTATCATAAGCTGGGTCTGCTGTGTGGCCCCATCTCACGTCTGGCGCACTCAAGCATTCCTGCCCCACTGGCCACGGCGGTCCTGGCCTGTCTTCTTATCAGGACCCACTGCTGCAACAAGGACGGACCAGCCACGTGTGACAGCTAGGGCTCCCCGGCCACGGCTGGCTTCTCCTCTCCAGCACGGCTTCTTTCTCTCCCCTCTTCTCTTTTCTGTCTGCAGTCACTGTTCCGTTTGGGGGCAAAGGCCATCTCCCTAGGTGTCATTTCTTCATTTGTGACTTACGTATACACATACATTTTGAATATCTATTTATTATAATTTTTCCTATTAATATGTAGGAGCTCTTTATGTTTGGGGGATATAACTATTTCCTCTCCTCTAAGTTTCAAGTTATTTTTCCAGTTCATTATTTACTTTTTACTTCAGTTAAAGATGATATGTTTGTATATGTATTTATTTTAGGAGCAGGAAGAAAGGAATGGAACCATTCTCTCAAAAGTAAGTATCTGCAACATGACACACGCACACACATACACACACATGCATACACACACGCGCACACACATACACACACACATACACAGAAAGACTATGTAATACTTTACTCCCACTCTGGGAGCTCAGCATAAGCTCTACTCTACCAAGCCTCTCTGGCCCAAACACATCCTCATCTTATCAGATACAGAATCCATGGAATAAAGAGGTTTACACTGTCGGCACCGGAAATATGACCAGACAGAATGAAAACACGCTAACCCCTTTAGAAAGCTGTAAGGAAGCAACATGTGTCCTCAGCTCCCCTCTCTTCCATGCAGTCCTGAAAATACTATCAAGATTTCACTGGAAGAATGTTCACCACTAGTTATAACAGGCCCTTTTCGGGGGATGGTAATACAGTTTTGGTTTTTGTAAATTTAAAATTTGACAACAGTGTCTCTCTCATTTTGTTTCCATGAAAAAATATCTGGGGTACTTGCCTAAGCCTCACCCAAGCCTGTCCTTACCCACAGCCCTCTGGCCCCACTGGCCCTCAGCCTCCACCCCAGTCAAGGTTTCCCCAACCTCTTCTCCCTTTTGTCCACAGAAATCGTCCTTTCTTAAAGCTCTTCCCCTTGGATCCAGGGGGTGGGTCTGACAGTGCACGCACACATGGGAGGAGAGAGGGCTCTGTCAGGAGAACTTAATTCGTGGTCTTGAATCTTTTTTTTTTTTTTTCTGGCTGTGCCACGCGCCATATAGCATCTTAGTTCCCCAACCAGGGATCGAACCCACGCCCCCTGCACTGGAAGCGCAGAGTCTTAGCCACTGGACCGCCAGGGAAGTCCCTTGAATCATTACTTTAATGATGGGAACTTCTGGCTGGGGTAGGAAGGCTTCTAGAAATTTTTCTAAACATCCATAGCGGTGGCCGCTACTCTCCCCCAGACTGAGATCCATCTATGTGGAAATCACATTCTTGGTTTTTCAGAATGCAAGCTCAGGCGTGCCCAGTGCTGTGTACAATGCCTGGCACATGGTTGGGGTTGGATAAAAAATAACTGTTAAACGAATAAAGGGACTCTGGAGCCAGCTGCCTGGGTTCAAATCCTGACTCTGTCACTTACTAGCTGTGCAACCGTAGGCAACGTTCTCAACTGCTCTGGGTCTTATTGGTAAAATGGGGATAATAACATTCCCTATCCCACTTGGGAGAGGATTAAATGCATCAACACATGTGAAGTGTTTCTGCGGTACTTGGCACATGGAAAGCGCTGATTAAATGCTACTTATTATTATTACAAATAAGAAAGTATGTCACCAAAAGGAATCAAGATGTACAAAAAGCTGCTGGTGTTCTCAACGTTATTTAGTATCAATATCACTTAGTGAGAGAGATCAGGCAGAACGCAGATAAGTAGAATACAAAACCAAAGGCTATAAATGCCAAATGGAAGGCACAAAATGCTATGGGAATTCTGAGGAAAGATCATTTCAGCGAAAAGGGACGAAGACACTTTGTGTGAAGATGTAATATACCTCTGCCGGCTCCTGGAAGAATTTTACATGACAGGTTGGATGACACCTCTGGGAAAAGGGACGGCATATTAGTTTGGGTTCTCCGAAAAGCAGACACCAAGACAGGAGTGGACACGCAGGAGGTTTACTGAGGGAGCTGTCTGTGAAGGATGAAGGGGAGGACCTGAGAAGGGAGGTCTGACCCCAGAAGAGGGGAGGGGAGGAGGGCTGAGGAGGAAGAGGCAGCACAGGTCTGAAAAGCTGCCGGCCAGGCCAACAGGGAGCCCTTGAGACAAAGTCTCCCTTCAGAGGCATCTGGGTCTCAAAGGAACGGCCACATCAGTACCCCCGCGTGTTCAGTAACTGGCTGGGAGGAGCCCAGGAGGAGCTCAGCTTTGGCTACACAGTGGTGGTGAATCCAAGGGCAGCATTGGGAGCAACGGCCAGTGGTGCTCCCCGGAGCACAGCTGATCTGAATGCTCACCCTCACAGCTCCCACAGCTGGGCACAAGCATCGTCCCTAGTACCTCCTGTGCCCTTGAAAGCCAGGTTGAGCCTCAATAAATAAATGACATCACTGAAACTCAAACACAAGACAACATCAACGGGTTCCTTATCTTTTTCAAAAGGAATTTTTTTTTAACTAAACCACAGTTGCAAAATCAAAGTACATATTTACTGTTAAAGATTACAACTACTTTTAAAATAGTGTTCAGTATCTTTCAGACGTGGTTTCAGTTTCTAAAACAACATAAAGGACATAAAATCGTTATGAAACATCTCTTTGCTAAATATCAAAGTTAAAATTCTGGAATGAGGATTCAGAACTAATGCAGAAACAAAGCTCTGCTAAGAACCTAGAGGGTAATAAATCCTTAAGACAGCAATTTGATCAAATGAGAATACGAGAAAACATTTGCAAAAGCGTGAAGTGCTACATGAATGTGAGCTATGGATACAGTCAAGTTACGTCTTAGGTGGGGTTAAGTCACGTGAAAGGTAAAAATGGAGAAAATCACAATTACCCTTAAACATGAGCGGCACACCCAGCAGGGAAGATGTTCCCACAGTGACAGACATGAAGGAAAGAAGACCTCTGAGGACACAGCGAAGTCCCTTGTCCCTCCTCATGCCGCCAGGCAGGCACATGGTCGCTGAGTGGAAGGGCAGGCAGCATCCACATCACTTAAACTGTGCCCATTTTATTTATATAGATACACATCATATATATTTATATTTATATATATATAAATATATATACACATACACACACAGACCCATCCATCCTCAATCTGTAATTTCCCAGTCTCTTCCTGGCATATTAATGTGTACTCTTCCCATTGCAAGGCCCAGAAATCTTATATGACTCAAGCCGGCTAGAGCAAAAACAGGGTGCTCCAGGCTCCTACAACTGAGAAGCTCGGGGTGGGGATGGCACAGACAGGGCTGAGCCCCTCAGCTCACACAGGGTCCACGGACACTCCTCACTCTCCATCTCTCCACTCTGCTTCCCTCTGACTGTGAATTCAATTTGAGGTGTGTGCTCCCCACATGGAGGGAAAGATGAACACTGGCAGCCCAGGCTACATCCTCCTGGTCTGTAATCCAAATGCATGGGAGCTCTCACCCGCCAGGAATTCATGTTTCAAACCTCAGGGAGACTGGGACTCCTGGACTATCACCGAGGGAAGGCACTGGATTTGGTGGCTCCTCTGCTTAAAACTCTTCCCCGGATTCCAAACGTCCACCCATGGCACAGGGTAAAGGACAGTGTGCACTTAGCCACGTGGTGGCCACACCATCACCTCTGCACAAGCTCCTCTCTCGGCAGTCCCCTTGCCCCCAGCCTGCCCACCTGGGAAACCCGTGTTCATTACTCCAGACCCACCTCAGCCCCGCACCCCTAAGGAAGCACTGGCAGCCTCTCCAAGGGGCCCTTCTGCTGTGCCTCCTCTACACCTGCAGCCACCTGTACAGTCCCACCCACCACACGCACTCCCCCACCCCTACCCCATCCCCACACCCCAGCACTAACATCCTCGTGGTAAATGCAGCTGTTTACCTGTCTGTCTCCCCTAACAAACAGTAAATCCTGGGCTTGTGCCTTATTGATCTCTGAAGACACAGCCCTACCAAGCAGACACACACACACACACACACACACACACACACACACACACACACACACACACACGGACTCAAAAAAATGTACGTGAAACTGAATTTTTTAAAAATCCAAGAACAAGATAGTTGCTTACTACATTTATATATTAATTATTCTTGATTTTACAGTAGAGTAACATATTCCTTCTTTTAAAAATAATTTTAAAATTTAAATTGAATCAATTTGCTATTTTGAAAGCAATAAACTGTTCTCTAGTTTCATCTGTGGCACTTAGAGACCAAAGATCAGTGCTCTAAACAGCTAGTAAAAGTATTTATGTCCATCTGCAAATAAAGCACTTACAAACAAAATAAAAGTACAAATTATAAAAGTTTACATCAAAATATTCCAGACCTACCAATTATCTCTCTTCCCAGAATAAAAGGTCAAAGGCAACCTTTTCTAGTTATCTCAAACAAAACATCTGAGCTCAGTCAGACTTTTATCCTAGGTCCACCTTTCTCACTTCAGAAGGCTAGACAATTTCAAGCACTAGGAGCAGGGACGGCGTATTTGTGTGACATATATGTGTCCAAAGTTCATTTTACATTCCAGAAGTTACAGATATAAAATGTTACTAACCGGTGAAAAATGAGCAAAGGAAGCATTAGGGCAAAATCGCTTTAATTAAGACGAGGTCAACTGAGAGAAACCATCCCAAGACTGTCTGAAGGGCCTGGAGTTATACCCCCAGCTTTGCTCTGGTTGCAGAATGTCCATGTGGCACTAATGTCCATGCAAATATTTTACCACCTGTAAGGCCTGCCAAGGGCACGGAGAGGTCAGTGAACACGAAAACACAGAAGGAGTCTTTTTATCTTCTGCCATGTTCAAGTCAAATATGGCCTCAAGTCTCCCTAGAAGAATACGGTAAAGCAGACTAGGCAGAGAGCAGCAAAACTCAAAGCAACATTTCTGGGAGACGCGCAAAAACTACTTGGCTTTTGTTTACAAGTTAACATTCACTCTGGTGGGTAAATATATTTTCTGGTATGTAAATATGCTTGCGTCAGGTAACTAGCAAAAGCTCGACACGGGCTGTATAATCCTATGACCCCCACCTCTGCCCCTTAGAGACAGGGAGCTGGCAGACAAGGAGCCCACCTCCGGGAGCCTCAGTCTCCCCATCTCGAGGTCGGGGGTGGGAACACTACCTTCATCACAGGTTGTAGGACGATCCAGTGAGATCACAATGCTAATAACCATGCCATAGCTTTCTAACCCCTCATTAAGCTCCAGACACCACATCCAGCACCTCCCAGACAGTTCCATTTGTATCTCACCTTCTTCTCAAACTCAACACACATCAGCACCAAACTCATCTTGCTCTGTCGTTAGCCAGAGTCTCCTCCCAACTCTTCTGGCTCTATCCAAGACACCTCCACTCCCCCAAATACCTAACACCAATTATCAAATTCTAACAACGCAGTTTATTGCTAGTCAGATTGCAAAGGAAGTGGCCGCCTCAACCCTCGCTGCCTGCAGGGCAATGGGAGCGACACTGAGGACAGCACTGTGGGACAGCACTGTGGGTTGAGGCAGAAACGCAGCAGTCTGACCTCCATGGAATCTAATCCAAGAAAATAATGCAAAATGCAGGAGAAGCCGCCTCCCAAGATGTTCAAAGTAGTTATTATTTACACCAGAGAAAGAAAGAAAAAGAGAGAAAAAGGGAGAGAGGAAAAAAAGAGGGAGAGATGAAGGAAGGAAACTATTTAACTACCCAAGAAATGGTAAGCTAAATTATGGTACATCGCCTCAACAAACATCTGTAGTTAATAAAAATAAAAGGAACAAAACATGGGGAAATGCTAAAAGTAAGCTTAAAAGGCAACGTTTAAAATTGTAAGTGAACTTGTCCCTACTTAAAGCAACAGATGCACAAAAGGAAACATGTCAAAATGTTGAGTTTTGCTCTATGGGCATATAGAGCCTCTGTGAGCAACTGTTCTCTCCTCTCTGGTTCCAGATATTTGGTCTGAACCCTGGTGTCACTAGATTTGACTGGCCTGTGGCCCCTGACCCCAAACCTCTTCTCCTTCAGATTAATCACTCCTCGCCCAGCTTCTGCAAACCTCATGTTCATTCCTCCCTGAGAATCGCTTGTCCTGCCACAGGGTCCTTCGTGGCCCCGCCCCTCCTCTCCAGGCCTCAGCCCCTGTCTGTTCCTTCGTCACCAGTCTTCTCAGTGTCTCCCTGCCTTCCCACTGGCCCCGTCCATTTATCCTGGCCCTGCCGGCAGAGAGGCAGTGCTTGAATATTACCATTCGACCTGCTAAGAATTCTCCAATGGGCCCTCTCACCTGCAGGATAAGATCTGAGCTTCTAACTGCGGCAAACAAGGCCCTTTCTGATCTGGCCCCAACCTGCCTCAGCTCCTACCGGTCAGGCCACCTCTCCTCCCCTCCCCCATGACCCCGAAGTCCAACTCGCTGTCCTGCCCTTACCCCTGGCCTACACACCACTTTGGTGACTGCTCTGACACTGTGGACGCCCTCAGGGCCAGGGTTCCAGCACCCAATCCTCAGTGCCCGAGGTTCCTCAACCTCCCGCATCATCACTGTGTATTTCCACCACCAGCTCCTCCCCACCTCGGCCCGAAATGCTCTCCCCCTCGACTCTCCCCAAGTCTAACCCTGCTCTGTCCAGCATGCCGCTGGCTACCTGTGGCTCCTGAGCTCTCGAAATGCCACTGGCCCGACCGGAGACGTGCTGCACACGTACAGTACACATGGGATTTCAAAGACTTGCTATCAAAAAATGATGGAAAAAACTGAACATTTTACTTTCATTACCTGTTGATTTAACACATATTAGATGTATGGGGTTAAAAATATATAGATATTAGTAAAATTAATTTCACCTGTTTCTTTTTACTTTTTTAGATGTGGCTACCAGAGCATTTTTAATCACACCTGTGGCTGACATCTATTTCTATTGGACAGAACAAGTCTAACCATTCTTCAGGGTCTCCTTCAAGATGCCCCTATCTTTGTTCTTAATGATCTTTTCTGCCCCTAGAAATCCTATAATGGAGTCCACCGTATATAAGCCACTATTTAATTACATAGCACACTACGTGCTTACTGGTATTTTACATCTATTCTTCCTGCCACATCAATACCATTTCTAAATCCTATTTGGGGACTCACAGTAGGCACTCAACTTGTAATTAGACATGGAATCTTTGCTGCAGCAAGACAGCAGTTTACAGAATGATTTTTTAGTTTTGTTTTGTTTACTTATTTATTTTCCCAAGGATGATTTCAACAATGTAAGGAGACCTGGGAGTCAGGGGACCTATCAGCTCTTTGTTCTTCCTCTAAATTACATAATACATACACAACGTTGAGTGCATGGCTTGGCCCCCAGTAAGCCCTGCCTGTGTCTCAGTTTCCCCTCCCCCTTTAAAATAAAGTTAAGGGCTTCCCTGGTGGCACAGTGGTTGAGAGTCCGCCTGCTGAGGCAGGGGACACGGGTTCGTGCCCCGGTCCGGGAAGATCTCACATGCCGCAGAGCGGCTGGGCCCGTGAGCCATGGCCGCTGAGCCTATGCTCCACAATGGGAGAGGCCACAACAGTGAGAGGTCCGCATACCACAAAAAAATAAAATTAAATTAAATTAAAATTAAATAAAATAAAGTTAATAATACCAGGCCAATCTACAATATATAGGCAGGTCAAAGTAGCTAAGCAAGTTCTAACTGGAGTCATTACCATGATATGAAGAAATACTCTACCTTTCACAGCTAACTGTATCTTTCTCAGCCAGCTGTCTTAAATACAGACTAATTTTTATGAAGAGGGAGCAAATCCATCACAATTATTAAAATAAGAAAGGAGAAGGGACAACCTACCAAAACGCTTGTCCCATCCTACTAACGACAGGAAAACAGTAATGACAGAGGAAACTGTTACATGTCCACTCCAAGCTGAAGTGGCTTATACATCACACTCCCAATAACCTTTATGAGGCAGACATCACCATACCCATTTACAGAGTAAAGAAACAGATTCAAAGACAGGCTGAGTAATTGGTCCAAACTCATGCAGCTGCAGGCTACAAATCCAGGTCAAGTGCTATTAACTTTGTATGTAATAAAAAATAACATCGTTATTATCACTGGAAAATATATGAAAAGCAAGAGTATTATCAAAATATACAAATAAAAATACAATAATAATTTCTATTCATTTCCTTCAAATAGTTTCTTTTTTTTTTTTGCAAATATACTTTTTTCTCCCAGTTTTATGGAGACATAACTGACATGTAGCACTGTATAAGTTTAAGGTGCACAGCATAATGATTTGACTTACATACACCATGAAATGATTATCACAGAAAGTCTAGTGAACATCCATCATCTCGTATAGATACAAAACGAATGAAATAGGAAAAAAAACGTTTTTCCTTGGGATGAGAATGCTTAGGATTTACTCGTTTAACAACTTCCATATGCAACATACAGGAGTGTTAATTACAGTTACCATGCTGTACATTACATTCCTAGGACTTATTTTATAACTGGACGTGTGTACCTTTTGACTAACTTCATCCAATCATCCCCCCACACCCTGCCTCTGGTAACCACAAATCTGGTCTCTTCTTCTTTTTCTTTTTAATTTTTATTTGTGTATGGTTGATTTACAATGTTGTGTTAGTTTCTGCTGTACAGCAAAATGAATCAGTTATACATATACATATACATATATCCCCTCTTTTTTAGATTCTTTTCCCATATAAGTCATTCCGGAGTATTGAGTAGAGTTCCCTGTGCTATACAGTAGGTCCTCATTAGTTATCTATTCTACATATAGTAGTGTGTATATGTCAACCCCAATTCAAATAGTTTCTTGATCTTAGCTAAATCCTATTTTTCAGATGAAAAGGACTTTTTTCCTAGTAGACTTTTCCTTAAAGTAGCAAACCAGTAGGATATGCGACGTGGTGGGACTAGTACGTTGCTGTACTATTTTTCTTTAAAGCCTTTCAACCACAGTCGTAAGTGAAAGTTTACATGAAACATTATGAACTAGAACTCCTCAGACACATTTACAAAAATCTAGTACCTACAGATAAGATTACAGTAATAAATGAAGTAAACTGGGCCAGTCCACCAGCGATGCATCAACAAAAACCAACATACATAAGGAAATATCAAAGAGCCTCTCCACGCTGCAAAACTGAGGTCAGATGGCTCAATGAAAGGACAAAAGAAAGTTCCTCAAAATAAGACACACATCTTCAACTGAAACCACAGAGCCTTGAAAACTAACTACTTTCTCAGAACAGTAACAATGTACTGTGTGTCTCTAAGAAAACGAACATCAAGGTTTAATTGCGTCTGCCTTTGCAAAATGCAGCCAACTTAATCCTGTAGACTTGGACAGAACAAAAGTTCAAGCTCTCTACCACAGAAAAAGTCCCAAGTATCAACTGCTTTAAAATACCACTCTACTCTCCTTTATCAAAAAATGTCCCTGCAGGAGGTGTTAATCAGTCACTACTAAGAACCCCACACAATGCGTCCTGTGTGCTCCTGGTATTTTAGTACAGGAAGTAGAAAGTTCAGTTTACCAAGAACACCAAATTTCACTTTCAAAAGTCTTGAAAACTAATCCCTCTAACAGTACTTAATTTACATTTCATTCCAAGCTGACCCAGACGGGCGGACTCTCAAGGAATCCGAGAATGTAAAAAACTTCACCTGGCAAAACCAGGTGTGTGGATTTGTTGTTTTCCTTAGAGGTACTTCACGGAGTATAAATAGAAATCATCTGCAAATTTTAATCTCATGAACAAGATCTTTATTTAAAATTCTCACCTATATGATGAATTCTGTTATACCGTATTTCCTCAAGTGACAGACACATTAAGACTCTGTGCCCTAAATCAGGTGATTTTGCTCATTTTAAGAATAAAAAAAAGACATCTAGAAGAAACATAAAGTATCTTTTTCTCAGCCCGCAAATAACACAAAGACAAGCCTGTCTATAGACAGCAAAGGTGTTTCCACCTTAAACACAAGTTAAGACTAAGGAGGTAAGAAGAGAAAACAAAACAGCATAGCAAACCAGCTACAGATCACAGGTGGCAGGGGAGAGGAAGCCTTGGGAACACTTCACACCCACAGGGGTGAGTTTCATCCCAGGTCAAGTGCAGGCCGACCTGGGCTCTGCAGAATCTCCACCCAGAGGGCTCATAAAAACGGAAGAAGGCACATAACCATCAGTGTCATCCTGACAATAAAGGAGAAGCAGCCTCCTTGAACCCAGGAAAGTCACCCCTCCCTCCAAGCAGACACGAGGAGCCCCCTTCACACCAAGAACACAAAGAAAATGAAGCAGCCAGACCCATGGGAAGAGAGACGGCACTTAAATTTAACCCGGGGCCACTTGGGGGCTCAGTCTGTTCGGGGATCGGACTCAAAAGTAAAAATAAAATTAAAGTGGAGGGGGAGGAGGAGATGACAGTTCAATTAAGTCCGTGCTGGGACCACTTGGGGTCTCAGTTTACTTAGGGTCTCGGACTTAAAAATAAAAACTAAAAACTGGGAGGGAAGATGACAGTTCGATGTGTGCGTGAGAGGACCCCCGGGCGTCCAGGGTTTGCTGGGGAGGGGACCGTCCCGGCCGCGCCCGGCCCCGAGGCCACCCGGCGAGAATCTGGGGTAAGTTTACACTAGAGGGCGACGGGCAAGCCCGCGGGCCAGGCTGCCCGCTTCCCGGGAACAACGCTGGGGCCCGGGCAGAGGGTCTGCGCCCCCCGCCCCGGCATCCCGCCCCGACCCCCGCCCGCGCCGCGCCTCACCCAGCAGCGCCCGCAGGTGCTTCAGGCGGGTCAGCACGTCCTTCTTGGGGTCCAGCACCTTCTGCGTGGACTTCTTCACATCCCCGTGGCTCCTTCGGGAGAACATCCCGCCGCGGGGAGCCCGGGCCCCGCCGGCGGGGCAGGAGGCGCCTGCGCCGCGCGAGTCACCGCATAGGGTCAGGCCGGCGCGTGTCTCCCGGGCCGCCCGCCGCCGCCCGCCGCCGCTACGGCTGTGGCTCCAGGAAGGAGGGGCGGGCCTGGCCGGCGAGGGGCGGAGCAGGAAGGCGGTGTCGACGCTAAACCCATCGCCCCGCCCCACGGGAGGTGCCGTCCGGCCCCTGGGCGCAGCGCACGCGCGCGTCGTCTGGACCCGCCTCGCGGGGGCGCGCCCGGGCTCCGAGGAGGCGCCGCGAATCACAAAGAAGCGGGCCCCGCGCACACGCTGTACTCCAAGTCCCGGGATGCACCGCGACAGAGCCCTCCAATCAGGCTGGCGCGCTTTCGGCGCGATGAGAGTCAGTGGGCCGGCTCTGAGCACGTGCCCCCTCTCCGCCCCTCCGTGGGCCGCAAGTGCTCCTGGGAAAGGTAGTTCTCCAGGAGGCGAGACCCTGAGACCACATTTCCAGGGTCCCGGTCACTGGGCAGCATCCGCCCGCCCCCTACCCCAGGAGGCCCAAGGCTTCTGTATCTGTAGTCTCCGGCCTGTGCGCCCACCCAGTTCCCTCTAGTGCAACGTGAACCACAGAAACTCACAACAGGGAGTGAGGGAGCGAGTGGAAATCCCGTTGATCATACCAAAATCGGAGCTCCAATTACACACTAAAATGAATGGCTTTGGCAGTAGGGAAGGGCATGCCTAGTCTCTGGGAGAGGAGGCCAGCCCCACTCCCCTTGGTTCCTGGGACCCGTCTTCACTTGGGATGTGAGAGTGCCTCACTGGCAGGTTCCTCAACGTCTTGCCTCTTGCTTTGTAGGAAGTGCATGTTCTCTGTGTTGTGCAAGGCCACCTAGCAATACAGTAGCAGAACCAGAAATAGAACCTGAGGGACCTTACTCTCAGGCTGGGATGCTTTTTAAGGCCAGGTGCCTGTAACCTGAGGCAAGACTTTGAGATGGAAGATGGTCTGGAGATCTGCAGGGTTATTTATTGGCATCTGGATCCTTTGATGCTTCAAATTTTGACAACATTTTAGCAAACACTTAAGCTGGCTGTTTAAAATCCATCAAATTGGGACAGCACAACTGTCTTTTCCTCATTCGGCTAAACTGTAACTTGGGGGAAGAGCCAGCGATTTACACAGCCTTCTAGCCTCATCGCTGGGCACTGTATTTGACCTCGAAGCACTCAATAAAAGTTCGTTAAATAAAATGGGATAAAAAGCTAAAATAATCCTACATATTTAATCCAGGCATGCAAAAAATATCTCTTGGTTGTTAGATCCTCTATTTTTCAAGTTATCAAATAGCATTGATAGAACTGGGATATATTCATACAAAGGAATGTTACTCAGCAGTAAAAAGGAATAGACAACCAATAAACCCAATGGCATGGATGAATCTCAGACCCAGAGATGGAAGCCCCACACTCAGGATGACAGAACTGTCCTACCAGCCTGGGTTCCTGGATGACCTCTCCATCAGGACCACAAACCCTCCAAGACTGTCACAAGAGTGAAATAACCTTCTCTCTTAAGTCAAAGCATTCTGGGTGTCTTTGTTGCAGAAATTTAGCCTGTACCTGGCTACACATAGTAAGTCGCAATATTCACCGCACCATTCTTTTAGGGGAAGATAACTTTCATTGCATTGATGGAAAAAAAATAGGATGCACTTGTCTTAGGGAATTCAATTTATCTATCGCAGGTCAACCTATCATCAAAGTCAAACATTTGTTGAGCACCTGCTATGTGCAAGGCATGAGTTTAAACCTTGGGGATAAAAAGCTGTATAAGATGCAGCCTCCTTACCTCCAAAGCTTCCAATTTAGTTGAGAGGCAGAGCAGCTAGATAAATGAAGAGATAAACAACAGTGTTCAGTGAACACATGACATGGTCAAAACTTGGTAGTAACAGAAATAGGCATTCATGCATACAGGTTCATCTCATCCATCATATCTAGCCTTTACTCACTGATGAAAATGTAGAACTCCAGGTCTTCTCTAAAATAATCAAGAAACATAAGTTATTATTTTGAGGTTTTTCACCCACCCACCATGTATATATATTCCATGTGAAATAAAAATAAATAAAAACACTTCTTATTCTCTGTTGCTCCACAAAATCATTCCTGCTAGACTTTGAACTTCTTGAGAACATCACCTGCTTTGCAATCGATTTTTATCCCTGGAGGTTCAAAGTGCCAAGTATTTTGTAGACTCTTGAGTACTGTTGAAAAAGTGTCCTGCTGTCATCAATAAATACAGGTAATGAAATCAAGAGTTAAAAATTTACAATGTAAACTAAGACTACCCTGAAATGCTATTTGGGTTTTCAAAAAAAAAGCAAAAACAAAAACATGATTTGACAACACACTCTGGTAACAAAGCTGTAGAGAAACACAGCTAATAGGAGTGTAAAATAGTACAACTCCTATGGGGGAGAATTTAGCCAAATTACAGAAACTTGCTCTTTGACACAAATCCTACTTCTACGAATCTACTCTGAAGATATACCTCCACAAATATATAAAACCACATGTGGACGGTTATTCCTTTAGCATTATTTATAATAACCAGTATAGCAGGGTGAACAGATATGTCCATGTCCTAATCCCCAGAATGTGTGATAGTGACTTTTTTTGGAAAAAGGATCTTTGCAGATGTAGTCAAGTCAAGGATCTCAAGGTGAAATCATCTTGGATTATCTGGCTGGGCCCTAAATCTAATGAGTGTCCTTATAAGACACAGAAGAGAAGGCACACAAAGAAAGAAGAAGGTAAAAACAGAGGCAGAGATTGGAGTCATGTGACCACAGCCAAGTGACCCCTGCAGTCACCAGAAGCTGGAAGGAGCCAGGAAGGAGTCTCCCTAGGGGTTTTCCAGAGGGAGCCTAACCTTGACTTTGATTTCAGACTTCTGGACTCCAGAACTGTGTGAAAATAAATTTCTGCACATACGCGCACACCGGAGAGTAGCTGACTGAACCCAGCCCATCCACATAAGGCAGTGCTATGCAGAGCTGTGCCACCATAAGAAGTAATGAGAAAATGTCCTATGTTCTCATTTTACTTCATTCATTCATTCATTCGTTAATATCTCAGTCAGCATAATTAGAGAATGTTGTTCAGTACAATGGGTTTGATTTAATTAACATACCGTGCACCCATATTTTAAAATTCTAACCTTCTTGGGCTTCCCTGGTGGTGCAGTGGTTAAGAATCCACCTGCCAATGTAGGGGATACGGGTTCGAGCCATGGTCCGGGACAATCCCACATGCCATGGAGCAGCTAAGCCCGTGTGCCGCAACTACTGAGCCCACGTGCCACAACTACTGAAGCCTGCACACCTAGAGCCCATGCTCCGCAACAAGAGAAGCCACCGCAATGAGAAGCCCACGCACCGCAACAAAGAGTGGCCCCTGCTCACCGCAACTAGAGAAAGCCCACGTGCAGCAACAAAGACCCAACTCAGCCATAAATACATAAAATTTATTTTAAAAAATTCTACCCTTTTTTTCTCGGAAATCTTTCTAAAATATACCTCAGTTTTCCCCATCTTACTTTTTATTGCGTTATAATTGACACACAATATTCTATTAGTTTCAGGTGTACAACATAGTGATTCAATATCTTTATGCATTACGAAATGATCACCATAATAATCTAGTCACCATCTAGATTGTCATCAGACACAGTTATTCCAATATTATTGACTATATTCTCTATGCTGTACATTAATCCACATCTCCTTAAACAGACTGTTCATTGTTTATGAAACCATCATTTATCTCCCACCACCACTCTGGCCCCCTGCATCTCTTCCTTCATTGGTGTTCCTACTAGCAACAAAGGAGAAATACCTCGTAGGCTTCCCCCATCTAATTTTGACCATATCTTGCCCCAAAACTCAGTCATTGCTATCAGAGACAATTTGTTCGTCTTCTTAACTTCCACAGTTGGAATCATTCCAAATACTTAGATCTGCCAGCTCTGTGGTTTCCAGGTAACCTACACATTAATGTATTTTATTTCCAAATATTTCATGCATCAGAATTTTTCAGATTGGAAGAATTTTTTTTAGATTGACTAAAATACCTCATGCCTGCGTGTTAATCCTGATAGTCATGAATATTATGTTAATTTTAATATCTGGAAAAAATCAACTTTCAGCCTCACATATTCCTGTCAGTTATGTTCGTTGTGCCTATCCTCCAGCGTAAGATGTTTTAGTGGGTCAGACATACTGTGGCTCTTCATTTGAATGTTATTGCTGCAAACATCAACCCCAGGTTGTCTGTTTTATTGATCATCGGACACTTTGCATGCTTATTTCCTTACAAAAAGCTACAACCTAATAAATTCAGGTTTTTTTTCTTGTATCAGCTTTCACCCTGAAACATTGACTTAAGATATTCAACATGTATCTTGTGCTCCTGAGACTCTACTCCTACCTAAAATTCCCAGAAAAGATGACGACACTTCATAAGAATGAAATGCAAAACCCAGTCCTTAAGAAACGAGAAACCTAAGGTCTCTGTTTTCCAGATGATGTATTACTGTTACCCTAAAAATATATATTATTTTCTCCTCCAAAAATATTTCCCATTAGTTTCTTTTCTTTCCAAATATCTGTCAAGCAAGGAGATTTAATACTTAACTTTAAACTTGACTATAAATCATTTTATATGAGAATTTCAATTCAGAAAAGACTCAGAAAAAGTTTTTGAAAATGTTCTACTCATTTTGATATGTCTGATGGCTTCCTGATAACGAAGTAATGCCCGAAGGGAAAGAAACAGAATCGTTTTTCTAAATGTACTCAAGCAGATGTTTTCACAGCTGTGCATTTCAACCACAATGTCATCTGCTTGGGATATATTTTCATTTTTTTTTATCATCAAAACAGTAATAACATTTCAGTATTAAATCATGGATATACATCAACATTAGAAAAAATAAGCACAGATGTAAGCACATGAGAACATCTATAAGTAAAAAAAACGTATCTTCGCATGATAATGATAAAAAAAAATCAAGAATCATGGAAACTATCTAAACAGTAAATAGAACTTGAATAAAAGGTGATGTACAGAGGCTGGAGAGACAGAGTTACATAAGGTAAGAAGTCTGCAAAAATTTGTTCATTACCTCACATCTGCCCCCAATATACAAAGTACCACCATTCGGTTTAATATTAGATCAGATATACACCTTAATTTTGAACTGAGTGTTAGATTTTCTAAAAATGAATGCAGATTATGAAATGTCAACAAAAATTATGCATTCAAAATGGAGAACATCATCATACAGTTTGTTTTACTTGCAAGTTTTTGAAATTTTCTGGGAAAAACTGAATCTCAAAATAATTATTGGAGAGCATAACCATCCTTGGGAAAAACAATACAAGAATACAAATCCTTTTCCTAATATACATATAAACCTATGTCTTAAACTGAGACTATTTTTACCTGGTATTTCAGATGGGATTCTTAGTTTCAAGCAACAGAAATTGACAGGCTGTTTAAGCAAAAGAAAATTCATTCGAAGAATGTTGGCTGTCAAAATCAAAGGGAGGTTGGAAAACCAGGCTTAGAAAATAACTAGGAAAACAGATACTGATGCAGCTCTGGGAGTTACAAAGATAATGAGGACGCAGCCTCAACTCCCTGAGAAGTCACAGTCTAATGGAAGAGACAGACACCTAACTAGATAGTAGTAATTCACAGCAGTGATACATGAAAGGCATTATGGGAGATGGCGGGAAGGACTGGGGAGTGGCCATGAGTGGAGGGCTCAGAGAAGGCTTCCTGGAGGAGGTGACACCTGAACTGGGAAAGAAGCTGAACACACCCCAGGCAAGGCTAGGAGGTAAGATGCAAAGGGCTGTGTGAAGAACACCAGAAGCAGTTTGGTTCTGTATGGTTGCTATTTGTGCTGCGATAGTATTCAGCATACTCTTGGGATTGCAGAAATGTGTGTGTTCTCGTAGCCTTGTAAAAACAGCAGGACCAAATGAAAGTAAAGGGTGGCGATGCCAAAGTGAGAAGAGACAAGTGAACTTCTTCCGGATCTGTGGAAGGCAGGATGAGATGACAGCAAAGGCAAATGCTCTGACTCCCAGTTTTCCCTGCTTACTAGCTGTGCGATCTTAAGTGGGTGACTTAATTCTCCAAGCCTCAGTTTTCCTCATCTAGAAAATGGAGACAAACTTACATTGGGCTATTTATTCTAAGGAGTAAATCAGCATAAAAAGAACGAGGACAATGCCTCGTACCAAAACGTTCAATAAAGATTATTTTGTTTCTCCCTTCTCTCCCACTCCCAGAAAATACAAACGACGAAATTCCTGCTTACTAAGATTGTCCATTTGTGTGCACATTTTATTTCTAAACGTGTTTAATAGGAGGGCTTTACACAGCTATGGTTTTCCATGGCTTTCCATGGTTTACACTGGACACCATCAAAATAGGTCGAAGCAGTGTCCCAGAATCTTTTATACCCCGCTTTTGTTATGTGCACCCCTTGGCAAGGAGGGGTATTTTCACTGACATCCCCATCACACCAGGTGAAATAGCTGCATCTTTTTGGACCTTAAATGATGCTGGGTTAAGAATGCTGGCCAAAGGCTCATGGACCTAAATAATGTGACCCAGCAGTTTGTCCTGGGTATATTTTACTGGTTACGTTAAGACCAAACCCAAGAATGGTTTATGGGTCTTTGCAAAGCTAAATTAATAATTCAGGTTATTATAAATGAGATTAACAACTCATTTATAATCATAAAAACAACAAAGTAACACCTCAGAGACTAAAAATTTTGGCTTACGTAATGTATCCAAAAGGTACCAAATGACATTTTTCTCCATCAGAGCTGAGGCGAACTGTCCCAGCCAAGCCTAACTCAAATTTCAGGATTCCGAAAAAATAAACAAAATGCATTCAGCCACTGAGTTTGGAGATTGTTTGTTACAGAGTGGTAAACAAGGAGGTTATCTGCTTGCAGCCCCAAGGATCTGGAACTAACAAGTCTCAAAGACTCGTTTCCTCAGCTGGACAAAGCCAGACACTATCTCTGATGGCTTATCTCCAGCATCTTCCTAATGCTCAATTCTTTGAGCCTATGACTCTCTCCATGGCTCGTCCCTATGACCTCAGACTAGCCTGGTATCCACATAATAATTTAGATTTTTGTTCCCAGAAAGTGACTGGCTTGACAGGGATTGCTTTACCCATCAAAGAGCAGGAATGTCAGTGGCAAGAAGGGAGGACAAAAGGTCATCCAGAGGTAGAGGCAGACAAAAGAAGCAGCTTCAAGAATTTGTCTGCTGGCAGCAAGGAGAGAAACCCAGAGTTTGTCTCCATAGAGGATATTAGGGTATTTACAGAGTAAATAGTAGAATACTCATAGGAAAAGCATGGGGCACACCTGAAACAGGCATGGCAACAGAAATTGACCTGAGAAATTGACTTTTGATTCATCCAGTATTATAGGAATCACTTAAAAATGTGCTGGGTTTGTAACTAGTCACTTGCAGCAGGTAAGCAGACGAGAACATAGATGAAATTTCCAGAAGAGTTGGGAAGAGGGCGTATCAATTAGCTATGCCACTAAAATGTTGTATGGCGACCAACCACAAGAGTCAGTGGCATACACCAGTTAAGTATTTGTTCAGCTCAAGAGTCTATGAGGTTCATCTGATCTGGGTTGGACTTGGCTCTTCTTGGCTGGGACTCCTTCCATGTCTGGGAGTTCGCTACATATTGGTTGATCCAGGGTGGCCTTGGTTGGAATGACTAGGGTATCCTGGCTCTGGTCCATATTTTTCTCAACCTCGTCCCGAGCCCAGTGGACCAGCCTGGGCATGTCCTTCTCATGATAATGACAAAGGGCAGGTGTGAGCAAGCCTCATTGCACAGCAGTTATAAGCCTCTAATTGTGATATATTTGCTATTATCCTATTGGCCAAAGCAACTCCTGTGGCTGAGCTGAGAGTCAGGGGAGGAGTGTCTTGGGAACGAATGGATAGAGAGAGGGATTAAGAATTATGGCCATTAATCAATCTGCCGAAGAAGGTATTTTGTAAAAATCAACCTTGAAAATGGACAAAGGGAGATTTTCGAAGGATCTATCAGGAACTTCTGTTAGGCGGTGTTCCTAACCCCGGGGACTTGAAACAAAGGAATCTTTCCCCTTCGCTAAGGAGTGCCTGCTATCCTGCCTACCCTGAAGTCCTTTATCCACATTGAAGGAGCTCATATTTCAGCCTGGCCATTCACGTGACTGTCCTTTTATGACCATCCTTCAAAATCCCCCACCAGATAGACCACTGGACTTTGGAGTCTGAGAAGGAGGCTGCCCTGATGTAAAGGAACAGGACCTTATTGGGCCTTCCGGGGACAGACCCCTCCCCCCATCTTCTGCTTTAGCTCCTCGCTGAAGTACCCAGGTAATGGTATCTGATGCACATTTCTGAGCTGCTTTACAGGTGCTAAAACCACCACCCAATGAAAGACGTTAACTACTTGATAACCAAGAGTACATAGTCCCCAAGCCTACTGGAGCCTAAGGATTGATCATGTTAACCCCTGTGACCTCACCATCAACCAATCAGAGAATTGTATACAAGCTGATCACAGACCCTGGGACACCCCTCCCTCACCTGGCCTCTAAAAATGCTATGCTGACACCCATCAGGGAGTTCGTGTGTTTAGAGCACTAGGTATCCCAGACTCCTCGTAAGGTACCTTACAATAAACACTGCACTTTCCTTCACCACAATCCAGTGTCGGTAGATTGGCTTTACTGCGAGTGAGTGAGTGGACCCAAGTTTGGTTCAGTAACACCAGGGGACAGGGAATAAATGCGTTGGTTGCAAGGCTAGTGGGCTTTCCCAGTCTCTGCTAAGAGACCCAGGTGTAATCTCAGGAAGGAATTGCTAAAATGAGAAGGTTGCAGCAGATTTAATTACATTATACTTTTCAGATGACAAAGGAAAGGTGACTTGGATGATTGATTAATCAGAAGGCAGATTTGGTTGTAAGACATTGCCAGTGTTGACCGAGGACTCCCAGGAGAGGAAGAGTACAGGTGTCAATCATACTCTAGTGGAAACTTCTGGAAGGCGGGAAGTGTTGTTTGAGAACTGCCCATCCCCATGGCTCTTACTCTGCCTGACTTGATGAAGTCTTTTACAAATTGGCTTGCTTGGCCCATGCTAGTCACCCAGAGCTTGAAAACCACAAGCAGACATTGTAACCCTGAGCTTCTGGACCTGCATCACCAAACCCCAGACACAGATTCACAGTGATCCTACCGATACGTGCAGACCTCGTGAGGCCCTTGGGAACACTAGCTTTCCTCCCAGGTTAAGAATTCTCAAGCTGCAGGACCTACGTTAGGTGAGTCTCTAATGAGAAGTCCCACCTTCTAGAAGCCCTGACCCCCAGACGTATGTTCAGTGTCCTGACACAAAGGAATTTTTTTTAAAGTGTGGCATTCAATGCAATGTTTATATGGTTTATATGTCTCTTGCTTTGGACAGTGAAATCCTAGCAAACAGCAACTTGTATTTAACTGGATCTGCTATACCACAGGATAAGTTAAAATTGATTAGAAAATACTGGCAGACGTAAAACTTCCCCGATGATATTCACTCAAGAAGCTGAACAGAGATTCTTTTCTTCAGAGTTTTTTCCAGTTTTATTGAGATATAATTGGCATATAGCACATAAGTTTAAGGTGTTCAGCATAATGATTTGATTTAAATGGTGAAGTAATTACCACAGTAAGTTTACTTAACATTTCATCGTCTCATACAGATACGAAAAAGGATGAAAATATAATTTTCCCTTTGTGATGAGAACTCTTAGAATCTACTCTCGTAACGTTCTAATATATCCTACAGCAGTGTCATAACTATATAACTATAGCTGTCATGTTGTACATTACATCCCTAATATTTATTTATCTTATAACTGGGAGTCTGTACCTTTTGACCACCTTGATCCAATTCTTCCTCCTCCCATGTCCCACCTCTGGTAACCACAAATCTGATCTCTTTTTCCATGAGTTTGGTTTTTTGGGGGTTCTTTCTTTCTTTCTTTCTTTCTTTAGGTTCTCCATATAAGAGAGATCATACAATATTTGTCTTTTTCTGTCTGACTTACATTTCACTTACCACAATGCCCTCAAGGTCAAGGTTCAGGAATGAGTAGAGATTCTTGGTGTTCCACCCAAACCCTTGGCACTCACCTCTGCCTAAAGGCCACGTACGACCAAAAACTGTGACTCTCTGTCCGAAGGCTTTTTTTTCATTGTGGGAGCATGCTTGGTCCGTGCACAGCACTAACACAGGAGAGTTCGTGCTCTCAGAAGCAGCCCTCAGCAATACTAGACAGGGAGGTGCTGGATAAGGAGCCCAGCTCCCCCGCCTTGGGAGTGGAATGACGGGAATGGGAATGTCGTGCTTACCTGCTTGGTCATGAACCCCATATGGGCTACCGTCCCCTCTCTGTCTCCCTTCTTCACTTCCCCCAGTGTTTCCTGGGATCCCCTCCCAAATCAACTACTTGCTCTCAAATCTGTTTCAACCCAAGAGAGCACTCAGTCTCACAAGAGAACACAGTCAGGTTAATAAGCGGCCGTGGTTGTTAACAGAACAATACCTAGGATACCAGTTTTTCTTTGCCAATGTTGTGTTCCGTGAAGGAGAAACCAATGTTATAAGTTAAAAGAAAGTGAATTGCGTTGATGAGATTCAAACAAGACAAATCTCAGGGCTTCTAGATGGACGACAGATATCAGATAGACAGATAGACAGACGGAGAAAGGATGGCTCCAGCCATCCACATGACCTATTAGTCTAGACCTTAGCCTGGGGCAGTAGGGCAAACTGCAAACTTGAGGAAAGAGGCTCCAGTCTTGCCCACCTAACTCTGAGACACTGCATGAAGCCTGATAGAAAGACAGCATCGTTCTCTATGGCTCCCCTCCTGCAGCTTGCTCTGCTCGCTCAATATTATGTATCTGAGACTTTTTTTCAGTTTGGATATATATGCTCTTATTTTAGTTGCTTCATCATAGTCCGAGGGCACGAATACTGCACAATGTGTCGGTTCATTCTCCTGGAGATGGATATTCAAACTGTTCTAAAATTTCATGATCGCAGCCCATGCTTTAACAAACGTTCCTGTCTGTGCCCCAGTATGTGTGCACATGTGTGTGTGCGCGCGTGTGTGTGTGCCTGTGTGGGTATGTCCATGCAGGGTTGCTAGGTTATGTACACGGGTAGAAAACAACAAATCTGCAACAGTGGTCACCTCTGGTGGTGGGCTTAGCAAGAGTGGGTCCTTGGAAGGAGAGTGATTGTTCAAGGGATGTTGGTCTCATCATTCCTACCTGAAGTACATTGCTCAAAATTTAAAAATACACAAATCTACTCTGGTTTTGAATTGACCCAGAGACAACTCTTTCTTGGCTTTACCTTGTTGCCTTTATTTGTTAAAACTTCCTCTCAAGCACTGATGTCTCCAAGAAGCATGTACTAAAGAAACAGAGAATCAGTTTTGTGCAAAGTTAGTAAAGCAATCATTAAAAAAAGGAATTCTTAAATCTGTGACTGACAGGAAATTTTTCTTTGACTTTAACTTCTTCCCCCAACTTAAAAAAAAAATCTATTTTCGGAATATTGACTTAGGTAAACAGTCCTCACCTCTGGGGGAATTCCAGGATAGCTTTATCCGTGGGCAGCTCTGTGAGAAAAGCCATCTAGGTCATTTCAGGCTTTCATCCTTTGTTATTTCAAGTCAATAAAAAAGTTGGCCAGGAAGGTGACTCAGGAGTTGGTTTGCTCTGGCTTACTTGATTAAGATAATAGGATGATTTGGCTTATTCATTCCTTTTCACCTCTTTATTCTTACTAGAAATGAGATTAAATGGCCCTTATTCCTTTCCCACCTCCAATCAGTTGATTTTGATAAAAAAATCTTTTCGCCAAATTGATGTGATGGCACACAAGGTTTTCCCTCACTTCCTCACCAAAAATTCCACCCATGAAGGTATAGTTCAAAAATAGAAAGTGAGTGCAATGACCGTGTGAGTTTCCACTGGGAGGAATTGGGGCTATGATTCAGCTGTTTTGCGGGCACTGATTAACTAATCAAGTCAGCAAGGACTCTGCTGCTATTTAGAGGTGATACCTTGGATAATGGAAACCTCCTCATTTTGAGTGTTCCCTTTAGGGCACTTCCATGCTAGCAGCTATCAGGCCATCAATACCTTACCTTAACTAGTCCATAGAAATAAGACTTCAAAATACTCATAGCTAAAATTCATAAAGCATCTAATATGTGTGAGATACTGTAACTGTTGTTTTTTTTACACTATCTCATTTAATCCACATAGTCTTTTTATGAGGTAGAGATTACTATTATCCCCTTTGTACAGATGCAGGGGCTGAGGTAGAGAGAGGCCAAGTAACTCACCTAAACGTGCACAGCTAGTAAATGCTAGAGCCAGGATTCGAAACAGGCAGCCTGGCTCTTCGCTTCCTGTTCTTGATTCCTTTGCCATCCTGAGGCTCACGGGAGCTACATCACTTGCAAATAATCACACAGCTATCTAAGGGTAGAGCCAAGGTTTTAATCCAGATCATCTTCTTGTGAAGTCCAAGATATTAATTACTACTTTTCTACAAAAAAATAAAAGGGGGAGTCAAGGTCCTTCTTCAGTTTATTGTCAATTTATACAAGAATCTCATTTATCCCAATCACCAAGCCACCTCTGAAGTGCTAGCCAACAGTTGCAAATGGTAAATATTATAGGGCATGGATGTTATATATGTGAAAGCCCTGCCTCAGGAGCAGAGATAAGGCCCATCTAAAGATCAAAAGTTAGAAGAAGGAGGTAAACGATGGCCTTTTGCTCCCAAGAAACAGAAAAGACAAAAATTACCAGCTGTTCTTGGGTGGCTTGGAGTTAGGAATGATCCAGACTCCTTTAGAGCAAAAACACCAAAGAGAAGCTCCGTGAGGAGCCCTGGAGAGGATGCTGTAAGTAAGATGCTATAAGAAGCTAAATTTTCAAAGGATACTTCTTCTCTAGCAAAATCACCAGCTCTCTGAACATGACCCAGTGTGATTCAGAGCAGAGGATGAGTCCTGGGTGAAGTCCCAGTGTGGGGCGACAAAGAGGAAATTGGCCTGGGGGAGGCACCTAGGACACGAGATTTAGGGGGCCCTCACTCTTGGGGCCACACAGTGCTGACCTGCACAGAACCGAGCTTGCATAGTTTTTCCAAGTCTGACCCTCAAGTCCAGGCAAAGGGCAGTTTTCCTGGGTGCTCAGTCAGAGGTGAGCAGGAACAAACAGAACCGAGCTGGAGAGAAGCTGAGTGCCTGGTGGCGGTGTTGGTACAAGGCGCACCAGCATCTCCTGTTCACCCCAAATGGGCCTGTGAAGATGGATGCCCCAAGAGGGAGGAGGAGAAGGGGAGAGGCCCATCAAGTGGGCCGCACATCCCAGACGTTGTCCTTCTGCTCATGACCAGCTTCTAAGCAGGCATCATCACACGAGGGTCTGCAAAGTCCTGCCCGTCTGGCCTGCTCTAACTGCCCAGACCTCTTCTCCACCCCCAATCCCTCTGCCGTCCCGCTTGGTCCCGTTGGTTCTCTTTCCCTTGGATGTTCCGGCCTCATGGTTTTACACTTGCTGTCACCTTGGATGGAAGCTGATCCTGGCTCTGCGCAGGGTGACTGGTGGACCCGCCCTCACCCCAACATCACCACCCCTGGGGGCCTGTCCCATCCCGGACCCCAGATAAAAACAGGACCCAGCCCTCCTGCACACCGTCAGCATCAACTGGCTTCGTTTTCCCCAGGACACTTTCATAAGCCAAAATGATCTTGTTCAAGTGTGTGCAGGCAGCTGTGCATAATGAAAGCTCCCTCTAGAACGTGAGCTCCGTGACGGCCGGGATTCTGCTGTATTACTGCCGTCAAGAGTGTCCGACACACGCGAGGGAGGAGATATGGGGATATATGTATATGTATAGCTGATTCACTTTGTTATAAAGCAGAAACTAACACACCATTGTAAAGCAATTGTACTCCAATAAAGATGTTAAAAAGAAAAGATAGTGTCCGACAAAGACAAATATCATATGATATCGCTTATATGTGGAATCTAAAATAATGAGGCAAATTAATTTATTTTCAAAACATAAAACAGACTCACAGACACAGAAAACAAACTTATGGTTATCAAAAGGGAAAAGGGGTCAGGGAGGGATAAATTAGGAGTTTGGAGATACACACTACTATAAATAAAATAGATAAACAACAAGGACCTACTGGATAGCACAGGGAACTATATTCAATATCCTGTAATAAGCCATAATGGAAAAGAATATGTACACCAGAAATTAACACAACATTGTAAATCAACTATATTTCAATTAAAAAAAAAAAAGAATGCCTGGCGCACAATGGGCATTTAATAAGTGTGTGTTGAACAGATGAATTCTGTCTGCCTGTTTCGGGCAGAGAAGGCCGTTGTCTTCACAATTCCTTTAGTTCTCCTGTCCACCCTCTCTGATGAGCACCTAGTTGAGAAAACTCATGGCGGGTGAGTTTTCATGTCTGTGATATTCTGAGGTTCACACTGGGCTCCTGAGTTTTGTGTGACATGAATTTGAAGAAACATCTGATCTCTGAAACAATGCAAATGTCCAATGGGAAAAACAATAGACAAACTACCCATCGAAACTACAGAACATGACTCAGCAATAAAGAGGAAAGAACAAGTGATTCAGGCAATGGTATTAGTGAATCTCAAAAACATTATTTTGAGTGAAAAAGCAGACACAGAAGAACACATCTTGTATGATTCCTCTTGTATAAAGTTCTAGAAGAGGCAAAGCTACTCTCTAGTTACAGAAATCAGAACATGGTTTCTTCATATAGGGTGTGGAGATTGACCAGAAAGAAAATGAGAGAACTTTCAGGTGAGATGGGAAAACTATTTTGTTTGGGACAGTTATTACACAGTTGTATACATTTGTCAAGAATCATCAAACTGAATATTTCAGAACGGTTTTATTTTGTTGTATCTTAAAAAAAAAAAAGTTATTTAAAAAAACCCTCTCCCCACAATCCCAAGGTGAAACAGTGAGATAAAGGCGTGTGGTTAATTGTAAGGAGGAATTAAAACTGCCAGAATGTGGAGTAAAACGGCAAAATGATATGAGAAGACTTTTCCTGATATAAGTCTGAGGAAGCCCAACACAAGCTGGGAGAAGAAAGAAAAGGGCGTTTGTTATTTCACGTAAGTGAGAAGTCAGGCGTGGAGTTGGCTTCAGGGTTCAAGGTTCACGTGTGACCGGGCTTCCGGCTCTCAGCTGTCTGTCCTCCCCCTCGGCTGGCTCCTTTGCAGGCACCCCGCCATAGTAGGGTAGTCACCGCAGGTCGGGGGCTCATGCAAAAGCCCTGGATAGGCCCTCGTTGGGCCCCCTGCCCATCACCATGGCTGGACCATGGAGAAAAACCAAGCCACCTGTGAGAGGATGAGAAATGAGAGCTCCCCAAAGAAAATGAGGGGCTGTCACGCGAAATACAGCAAATGCTTGTGGAGGGGAGTCCCACACCCACGAGGCTGCTACAGCGTTAGGACAAAATGATGGAGGAGAGCCCAGCTCCTCATGAACTACTTAAATGCCACCCCTCACTCAGCAATTTGCCAAGAAGATAAATGTACTGATATCAGCTAGCGACCTCCAGTTTGGTGGGCTGGGGACTTGTTTGTGTAAGGAATGTTTTTCCTTTTCTTTTCTTGCTGAAACTAAATCTAAAACCTGCCAGAGATGGGTAGCAAACAAGAGATCATTGTGCCTGGTGTTTCCTTTTTCACACAAATATCATCACTTTATTCCAGGAAGGGCAAACACCTCTGTATTAGACAATTGCCTGGTAACAAGTGGCTTCCTCCAGTCCCTAACCTGCTGGCAGAATTATAACTGAGTGTGACCTACGGAAAGGAGGTGAGGAAGCAGCATTTGAATGCCTGCCCGAGAGTTTTCATGCGCTCAGAAAATCCCAGGACCAAAGCCTTGGATTGTCTCTGCTTCCCCAAGAGGCAAACAAGCCTTTCCACCTCCCCATCATAGTTTTTTAGAAAAGTTTAAGCCTCTGAAATGCTTTTTGGTCATTCATTTTCCAACATCTGAATCTACAATTCCAAGGAAGCAAAGAGCATTTGCAGATTTTTTTCTTTTCCAGTTTTGGACAAAGTGTAACTTACTTGTTATGTATGTATGTATGTACGTATTTGAAGTATAGTTGATTTACAATATTATAGTAGTTTCAGGTATACAACATAGTGACTCAGTATTTTTACAGATTATACTCCATTAAAAGTGATTACAAGGTAATAGTTATAATTCCCTGTGTTGTACAATATATCCTTGTTGCTTATCTATTTTACACACAGTAGGCTGTATCTCTTAAACCCTTCTGCTGTCTTCCCCGTCCCCCTCTTCCCTCTCACAATGGTAACCACTAGTTTGTTTTCTGTATCTGTGAGTCCGTTTTTGTTTTGTTATATTCATTCGTTTTATTTTGTAGATTCCACATATAAGTGATATCATATAGTATTTGTCTTTCTCTGACATTTCACTAAGCATAATAATCTCTAGATCCATTCTGCTTCAAATGGCAGAATTTCATTCTTTTTATGACAGAGTAGTATTCCACTGTATGTATGTACCACATCTTTATCCATTCATTTGTTGATAGACACTTGGGTTGCTTCCTTATCTTGACAATTATAAATAGTGCTGCTATGAACAATGTGGTGCATGTATCTTTTCAAATTAGTGTTTCCATATTTTCTAGATTTATACCCAGAAGTGGGATTGTTGGATCATATGATAGTTCTATTTTTAGTTTTTTGAGGAATCTCCATAGTATTTTCCATAGTGGTTGTACCAATTTACATTCCCACCAACAGTGTACGAGGGATCCCTTTTCTCCATATCCTCACCAACATTTATTATTTGTAGACTTTTTTTAATAGATCTTTATTGGAGTATAATTGCTTCACAATACTGTGTTAATTTCTATTGCACAACAAAGCGAGTCAGCCATATGCATACACATGTCCTAATATCCCCTCCCTCTTGAGCCACCCTACCATCCTCCCTATCCCACTCCTCTAGGTCATCACAAAGCACTGAGCTGATCTCCCTGTGCTGTGCTGCTGCTTCCCACCAGCCAACTACTTTACATTCAGTAGTGTGTATATAAGTCGCCGCTACTCTCACTTCACCCCAGCTTCGCCCTCTCACCCCGTGTTCTCAAGTCCATTTTCTATGTCTACCTCTTTATTCCTGCCCTGTAACTAGGTTCATCAGTACCATTTTTTTTTTAGATTCCATATATATGTATTAGCATACGGTATTTGTTTTTCTCTTTCTGACTTACTTCACTCTGTATGACAAACTCTAGGTCCATCCACCTCACTACAAATAACTCAATTTCATTACTTTTTATGGCTGAGTAATATTCCACTGTATATATGTGCCACATCTTCTTTATCCATTCATCTGTCGATGGACATTTAGGTTGGTTCCATGTCCTGGCTATTGTAAATAGTGCTTCAATGAACATTGTGGTACATGTATCTTTATGAATTATGGTTTTCTCAGGGTATATGCACAGGAGTGGGATTGCTGGGTCATATGGTTGTTCTATTTTTAGTTTTTTAAGGAACCTCCATACTGTTTTCCATAGTGGTTGTATCAATTTACATTCCCACAAACAGTGAAGGAGGGTTCCCTTTTCACCACACCCTTTCCAGCATTTATTGTTTCTAGATTTTTTTTATAATGGCCATTCTGACTAGTGTGAGGTGATACCTCATTGTAGTTTTGATTTGAATTTCTCTAATAATTAGTAATGTTGAGCATCTTTTCATGTGCCTGTTGGCCATCTGTATGTCTTCTTCAGAGAAATGTCTTTTCAGGACTTCTGCCCATTTTTTTCATTGGGTTGTTTGTTTTTTTGATACTGAGTTGTATAAGCTGTTGATATATTTTGGATGTTAACCCCTTGTTGGTCATAGCATTTGCAAATATTTTCTCCCATTGTCTTTTCATTTTGTCAATGTTTTCCCTTGCTGTGCAAATGCTTTTAAGTTTAAGTGGGTCAAATTTTGCTTATTTTTGCTTTTACTTCTTTTGCCTTAGGAGGCAGATTTTTAAAAAATATTGCTATGTTTTATGGCAGCGTGCTCTGTGTATGTTCTCTTTTAGGAGTTTCGAGGTTTCAGATTTTACATTTAGGTCTTTAATCCTTTGTGAGTTTATTTTTATATATAGTGTGAGGAAATGTTCTAATCTTATTCTTTTATATGTAGCTGTCCAGTTTTTCCTGCACCACTTATCGAAGAGACTGTTTTTTCCCTGTATATTCTTGCCTCCTTTGTTGTAGATTAATTGACCATAGGTGTTTGGGTTTATTTCTGGGTCACACATCCATTGATCTATGTGTCTGTTTTTAATGCCAGTACCATGCCATTTTGATGACTGTAGCTTTGTAGTATAGTCTGAAGTCAGGGAGTGTCATACCTCCAGTTTGGACAAAGTGTAACTTTAGCTATCAGCTTAAAAAAGAAAAATTCTAGTGATCTTTACTTAAAATGCTTAACTAAATAGTTTTAAATGTAAAATAATTTCCTTATAAAACAGAAGTAGGCCATTTATATCAAAATAAATCCTGGAGATGGTAAGGAATTAACTATAAAAATTGAAATCATTTTTTAAAAACTAGAAATACACATCAACAAACTTTCTAAAAGCACAGTAAGTTTACAGTCTGATGAAAGACTTGAAAAATATTTGCAATAAATGTGATAGACCAAATGTTTCATTTTTATTGCATATAAACTCCATACTACTTGAAGTTTATATACACCAAAATTCTAATAGGAAAATAGGCAAAGAATATAAACAAAAAATTCACAGAAGAGAATATTAACTTCACTACCAAGCAAAGAACAACAAATTAAACAAAACTGGGAAGCCATTTTTCTCCTATCAAGTTAGTAAAGTTGTTTTTAAATTAACAGCTAAATGAGCACACTAATACACTGGTGGTCATAAGTTGGGACAGCCCTTTTAATAAGAAATTTGGTCTTAAATAAGTCTGTACTCTTGGCCTTATAATTCTCCATGTGGGAACCAGCCTTAGGAAATAATAGGAAAGTCAAAATATGTACATAGATATCTATCGCAGCATCATTTATGTACAGATATCAAAGCACTGTTTAATAATACCAAAAATTATAATTAACTTAAGTGTACAGTTAATAAAATACATAGGTTAAAAGAGGTTAAAATAAAATAAATAGGGAAAATAAATAGGTTATAGTGTATTCATTCAATGGAATGCAACCACTAAACTTACTTTACAAATGAATCATGGCAAGGTAAAATGTTAATATTATAATGCCAGATTAAAACAGAGAGAGTAGAATTTTGTAAGTGCAATATAATACAGATTTCCTAATTCTGTGTAAATACATGCAAGCAACTACAATTCTATGTAATGCCAACAAAAGAAAACACAAGACCCCAAAATGCTAACCTAGATTTTATGCAGACACTGATTTTTATTTTCAGAGCTGTGCCTTTCCAGATTCATTACATGAGGATATACTCCTTTTGACAATCAGAAGAAGACATCACTTAAAACAGATGAGGATTGAATGGCATTCTCTTCAAGAAACAAATTAATTGTAAGAGTTAAGCATGGCAACTTTCTGCCTGGATCATTCAGCTTCTTTGCTAAAATATTTTCCTTTTCAAGCCTATACAGGTCCATAAAGAAAATGAAACATTTCCAACAACCTAATAGAGAAACTAAGTGGACACTAAGAGATTTATACTAATTGCTACTGACAGGAGGTGTCCTGACTACCTTCCAACAGGGTAATTAGAACCTCCTCCTCCTCAGGGATCGCCCCAGTAGTTCAGGATTGTCTGATTGTGCTTTGATCCCGGGGAAGTGAAGAAGTTCACCATCATGAATACTGTCCAGAGTCGATCCTTAGGTCTCCCTCAACTGGGTTTGGTGACATGATCACCCATATAGCATCTGAGCTGTGTGGACCTGGACAGCTTAGCCAGGCTGGACCAGAATGATAGGGAGAATCTAATCTGTTTCTCAAAGTTAGGGAGTGGTGGAGGTAAACAAGGTCAAGTGCTCTGGGCCATCCTCAAAGGGCATGAAGCATGAGCCTGACAGAAGACATGGAATTAGCAGGGCCATTCCATCGGAGACAGACAGAGCCTGCAGCATTGGTGTCTGTGCAGTTAGGGAAAGATCCCTCTCCCCAGTGTCTTAGCTGGGGGTCTCCCCAAAGGCAGACTCTGAGACAAGGATTTGGATGCATGTGGTTGATCTGGAAGGTGATTCGGGAAGCTCAGTGAAGGAATGGGAGCGTGATCAGGGAAGGTAGGGCATGTGGGATAGGCGATGGGAGCTCAATCCCACTGGAGACCCTCTGGGGAAATGTGTGGAACACAACTCACTGTTGTCCTATACGAAAGGCAGGGAAACTGAGATATTTACCCACCAATTCCCATCACTCAGTGGCATGAACTCCAGCTGGGCACTTTCATACCGCCCTGTGCTGGTTCACCACCCTCCTGGCCAGAAAAAGCCTTGGACACCAAGATGCAGGGAGCAGTGAGGAGAACTGTCTGCAGGGTGACCTGGAGGTCACCTCCCTACATCAGGCCACACCTCCGCCACCTCACGGTGCTTCCACTGGGGCACGACCCCTGACTTTCCTCTCTCCAGAGCTGTAACATGTGCTCTGAACTCCTTGAGATGGCCCTGCTTTGCTTCCAAATGGGGATAGGTCCTCCCAGCCTTCCTCTTTGACTTCTGGAGTCTTCCTCCCAAACAGCTTCATTCCCAGGCATAGTTTCCCTATCTGGGCCTCAGCTCTGTCCCCGAGAGCTAGCTGAGCATGCTCTTTGGCCTTATCCATCCACCAATCTACCCACTCATCCATCTGTTTTGATTGGGAAGGACAGGAGAGGTATGGGAAAGAAAAAATAGTGCAGGGCCATATGTCTGAGAGAGACAGAGAAGCAGAGAGGGAGAGTCTTCAAGATATTACCATGCAAATGGTTTTGAAATCTGCTTGCATATAGCAAATTGGAATGAAGAGACTGATCATATAGAGAATGGACCAAAAGAAATGCATAAGAAGTGCAATAGAAGTGTTTTTAATTTAGGTAAATTCACTTCTTAATTCTAACCATGTTTTAAATGTATAGGGAAACTATTTAGTGGAAGAGTCAGTTTACTTTAATTTTTTAACTTTTCATTTTCAAATAATTACAAAAAAGTTACAAAATCAGTAAGTATGGGATTTCTCTTATACCTTTCACTCAGCTTCCACTCATGTTAAGGTCTCACATAACCATTGTTCAAAGTCAGCAAATTAACATGCATACAATGCTGTTCACTAACCTACAGACCTTACTCAAATTTTGCCAATTGTCCCACTAATGTCCTTTGTTCTCCAGTCAGAGACCCTATATTGCACTCAGGTGTTGTTTCTCCTTAGTCTCCTGCAATCTTTCGTCCTCAACCCTTATCTTTCATGACTTTGACACTTCTGAGGAGTTCTAGTCCATTTTGGGGGAGACTGTCCATCAATCTGAGATTGCCTGATGTTTCTCCATGATTAAATTCAGGTCTTGCATTTGGGGGGAAATACATACAGAAATGATGTTGTGTCCTTCTCTGTGCATTGGATCAGGAAGTACCAAATGCCAACATGTTTCATGATGGTGCTGTCAACTTTGCTCATTTCATTAAGGTGGTGTCTCCAGGTTTCCCCAAAGTTACTACCTTTGCCCTTTGAAATTAATCATTATCTTGTGGGAAGATACTTTGAGACTATGCAAATAATTTGTTTTCATACTTTCATTACCACCTGTTTTTCCATTGATGTTTCTTATCTGGAATCATTATGACTGTGGTGTTTGCTAAATGGTGATTTTCTCATTCCATCATTCCTTCTTCATTTAGTAATTGGAAGTCTGCTGTAATGAAAAGCTTTCCCTTCCCCCCTCTTTTTTTTTTTTTTTTTTGTGGTACGCGGGCCTCTCACTGTTGTGGCCTCTTCCGTTGAGGTGCACAGGCTCCGGATGCGCAGGCCCAGTGGCCACGGCTCACGGGCCCAGCCGCTCCACGGCATGTGGGATCTTCCCGGACCGGGGCACGAACCTGTGTCCCCTGCATCGGCAGGCGGACTCTCAACCACTGCGCCACCAGGGAAGCCCCCCTTCTCCCCTCTTTATTTATTCAATTATTTATTTATATCAGTATGGAGTCCTGGATGTTGATTGTATTCTATGGGTTATGGTCCATTGTTATCATTATTTATTTTGTCACTCAAAACGTTCCAGGCCTAAGAACCAGGTTTGTAATGTATATTTGCCACAAAAAGCTGTGCGACATCTTTCCAGGTTTCCTGTGGTTTACAAAAAGAAGCAAGTCCCTGAAAGTTTGAAGTAATGAGCCACTAGGATGGTTGAGACAAGGTAAGCTATCAGGCAGAACAGCTGTATTCTTTCAAACTCTAAAGCAAGATTTGGCAGGAATAAGTTTTATAGGAACACTTGTTTGTTTGAGTTTTTACCTCTATGCTTCCCTTGCCTTTGACAGTGGTGTTCTGACCCAATCGGAGTATTTCCTGAGCAGTAACGAAAGATATCGAGCTCCTGCTCTACACACAAGGCTTGGGGTGTTCAGAGATGACAGTGGCGTGGGACCACCCCACCCGGTGTGGGAGGGCGGGCAGTGCCCAGTCTTACAGTCACCGAACGCACATGGACCGTCAGGGGGAATTTTATGTGAGGTGTCCTCCTGGGAAGATAACAGATGGAACCTAAATCAAGTCTGTAGTTTGACAGTTTCAGACTAATCTACAGTGTGGAAATTACTGTTGAAATTACTGTCTTGAACAGAATGTTGGCCTGAAAAGAGACTTGGGGCTCCAAGCTGCTAGTCACAGGGAAAATAATAGCTTTGGACAATATCCAGGGCTCACATCACCTGGATCTGAGGGGAGGAAGGTACAGGACCACAGAGATGACAAGGCAGGTCCTTACACTGTGAGCTCCGGAATCAGACACCTGGTTATTTACCTGTGCCCCCTACTAACCCAGGCACATCACTGAAACCCTCTGAGCTCCGGTTGCCCTGTCTTTTCCATGGGCATTTTCCATGGGGGAAAAACAATAATAACTAGGTTATGTGGGGTTTTCTCCATGTGTTTCCCCCAGATCCACTCCCCGCCCTGCTCTGCCCTGCTCTGTGCCCAGGAGACTGGCCTCTCTGGGGGCAGTGTCCCTGGCCTGCCAGCCAGGTGTCACCAACAGGAGCATTTGTAGGAGGTTGGAAGGTGCAGGAGAGAGGGGTCAGGGATACCCATGCCTTCCTCCCTCCCCCACCCTCCTCCCCACCCACATTCCCTTCTGCCTGTGGCTGAATTCTTGGCAAGTGGCCACGCTCCGTTGACTCCAGCTCTTAGCAGACTCGTCCCCCCGACCCTTGCTGCTTCAAGCCTCAAGTGCTAAGACCCCCCCAATACTGCTATTCCCGGGGTGCTCCACCATCTCCTGTTGACCCTCCAGCCCAGCTGCACCTCTGTAAATGTCCCTTCGCCGAACGCCTTCAGCTGAGCCTCTGAGGGCCACCTGTGACGTGCCGCGTGCTGGCTGGCATAAGCAGTTCAGAGCCGCTGGAGGACTCGACGCTTATCCCTCCAAAGCGCCTGGCACGCTACCCGAGGGGTCAGAGGGGCTTCAGAAATGTTAGCCGTGCCGCTGCATCAGAGCTCCTCACAGCACCTTTGGAAGCCACACTGGGGTGACAAATGCAGAGCTGCTTGCGAAGGGAGCAAGGGAGGGTGGCATTCTGCAGCATGCTGGTGTCAACGGGGCCAAAGCACAGGATCTTGGAAACCGAGCGCTGCAGGGTTAGAGTCGGGACTGGAGAGAGCTCTATGTTGGCACGCTGGACGCTGTGTCAAGAACAACTGTTGCAAATAGAGTTTGTCTCGGACAGGGGAGCCTTCACGGTGATATGACACGACCTGATGTACGAAGAAAAGCCCGACTGAGATCATTAAAACGTCACCTTTTAACAAATATCTAGCAGTGATTTTGTCTTGTCTTTTTACCCTGGAGCAGTGAGAAATCCAGCAGAAATCCACCAAGTAGTGGCTTCTGCTCCCCAAATATAAAAACACTTAAGTAATACCTTGCTAGATCAACCTGGTCTCCCACAACCAGTTTTGGGGGGTTGTCCTGCAGCCATCGTGACAGTGGGCACATAGAAAGAAGAGGTGTGACACAGCCAGGGTGTGGCTCACCTCCGTGAATGATGGGCTGAGGAAAACACTCCCATGCAGTGACCTTGCCGCCGTCTTTGTCTTTTTTCACTACTTGGTATGGAAAGTGTGTATATTTGCAGTATGATTGCCCTGTGAGATAAAATTGATGTGATTGAACCCAAACCGCAGGTACATCTTATAGGGTCTGAAGTATAATTTGAACTCGCTAAGTTAATGGTTTTAAAATGGATACAGACAACCGAGCGTTGGTTAACCTTGTCTGGGATGTGACGGGGAAAGTGCACTCCATGGAACGCCTCCAAAGACCTTGTTTCTCAGCCGTGTTTCTGGACCTGAGAGGTAAGAGGAAAAGTTCTAGAAAGGAAGATTCAGACACTCAGAGACTTGAAGGAGAGGTCACCATGCTTGTCCGCCAACATGAGGGGAACATGGGATTGTGCACAAAATTTCTACCGAAAACGTCACGTACATAAAGGTACATGAAATTTAGCCACCCACCCTGCTTAACCTCGCAACCCGTGGCAGGTGACCGACACCCAGTTTTCTGAGCCAGTATGGAATTTTGGGGTATTCTTTTATCTTTAAATTTCTGAGTGAAGTGACTTGATTTTAGACCTTTGGAGGGGGAATTGCCAACCATACGTCTCAGTGTTTGATTTGTAAAACCAAAGGTTTTGAAGATAGTTTCATAGAAAAGTGAGAGAGACAGAGGCAAAGACAGAGGATGATATATCGACGGAAGGCAGTTTAGTGACTAGACCTGGACTGTCATGTTGGCTTCTTGGTTCAATCACTTAGCAGTGGTAGGATTAAAATTTGAGGCAAATTCCTTCTCTGAGCCCAAGTTTCCTCAAATGTAACGTGGGGCCTGTGATCATCAAGGGTGGCTCTGGAGCAGGGAGGTTGCCCAAGGTGCCTGGCGTGTGGAAGGGGCTCAAGGCATAATTGCTTCTATTGGAGGCGTTTTTTTTTGTTGTTGCTATGGTTACCCCACCCCACCCCACCCCCCCACTCCCCGGATGTGAGCTGCAGATGGGCCTCTGTCCCTTACATTTGGAGCTGTCCTCATGAAAAGTCACTCTTCTGCCAGGAAAGGAAATGGTCTGGAGCCCTATTCACAGATAATACCCAGGACATAGGAAGCAGAGTTCACTGTGTGTTTACTCAAGCCAGGGGGTTCAAACTGCTTCCTCGAAGGGCCACAGGGAAGGGCCGAAGCTTTGTCAGCTGAGCGTTTGTGATCCGGCTGCCTGGGAATTAATAATTAAACACAAAGCGCCCTGTGCCTGCCTCAGAGCAGCCTCCAGTTTTCTCTATAACGGCATGTCCCCCCGTCCCCCAAGACCATCACATCTGTGTTGTGATTTAGCCAGAAGCTCTAAGCCTTCGATGCTGCCCTTTCCCTCGTGGGCACTTTGTCAGTAGCAGTTCTGGGTCAGTCTCACTGGGAAGCCCGTGGTCCCCCAGCCCTGGCCAGGAGGGGCTGGAGCGGGTCCCGCACCACTGAGGGAGGCCAGCTCCCATCTCAGCAGACGGCAGGAGGAGCCACTTCAGTGGAACACAAAACAGAGGGCCAACAAGTGCCCTTTGCATGTTGATGCCCTCCTGGAAAGGGAGCACTGGAGAACTTGGCCTAATTGCATAACATCCTCTTCACGGAGGGCCACAACTCCTGGGTGGAGAAGGGCTTTAATGCAAACAAAGAAAGCCCCTGAAAGGGACCAATTCACATCCGACCGTGTCCACAACAGATGGTGAAGTGTGTTTCCTGTTTCTGCCCCTCGGTGGGGCACATGACATTTCTCTAAGATATTTGAACCCTGAGGGGACTGGCTCCCAGTGTGGATGCCCCCAGCTCAGACCCACCGGCTGCTCCAGGGGAGTCGCCCACTTGAACGCACCACGTGGCTCATATGTGCAGAGAAGAAGCAGCTCCTCCTACGGTCTGACCTTGATCCTGAGCCTCCCATACCCCTGAGCGAGAGAAAACAGCTAACTTTTAATTCTGCCCATCTGATCGTTTCACTGTCGTATGAAGCAATGCTCGGTCTTTCCAATTTCTGTCTCTTCTGCTTCTTTCCCAGAATCTTTTGCAAAATGGCTTTCTGGATGTTCGGGAGGAAGATTTAGGGTCATTGGGGATGGTGTCCTCTCACTGCTTCCTGGGGCGACAGCCCGTTGTGCCCCTGGTTCTTGAGCACCAGGCTGGCCTTTGGGGGGCAAAGTCGGCCGCTGGAGGACTCGGGGTCTGTCCTCCCATGCCCACGAGGACCGTCAGCCATTGTCCTCTGGCTGGTTAACATCGCCTTCGCTCTCCCTGATGCAGACCCTCAAATCATGCCGAGTCCCCCAGCTGCTAAACATCCACCCGGCTTCTGTGGACCCCTTACCTGCCCCCGGGACTGCACCCAGAGCTCTCAGTGCATCAGCCCCTGAGGGCCTGGGAAAGCTACATTTCAGGGCCTGCTACCCACAGCAACTCCGCTGAGACCCTGACACAAGCATGTGGGTGCAAATAGTTCATTTGGGAGGTGACACTGGGAATCACTGTAGGGAGTGAGGGAGTAAACAGGGAAAAGACAAACCAGGAAAGCTTGCGTTATTAAGCAAATTGCCACTGTGGGCAACTGGGGCTTAATCCCCCTGGGGAAGCTGAGAAACAATGCAGAACAGGCCTCAGAGTGAATAACTTATAAAGCGAATTGTGAAGATGACACAGAAAGTTCATGCAAAACAGTGCAGAACCCGGCACCTAATAAAGGCTCAGTAGACATGAGCACAGCCTGCTTCCCACCAGCCCTCTGACCCCAGGTGCTGCTGACCAGCTCCTTCCAACACTTCTTTGTCTCTTAGTTTTGTCCTTATCTTTGATCCCTTCTTTCTGTTCCTCACCCTCTTTTATTTTCACTCCCTGAACTGAAGCAAGTATTTCCCAAGGTCCAGCCCAAGTTTTCCACTCTCTTCCCACTGAATGACTTCATCCACATCCAAAGTTAATAAGAAAGAAATACTCAAGCCCCTTCAAACACTGATCCATAGCGAACCCCCCCTTGGTCTCCATTCCATCCTACCCCCATCAGGCGACAGCAGCAGTCCCTGTTAAAAAAAAAAATTGTCATTTCAAATGTTTTAGAAAGTGTAGTAAAAGCAGCTGGGTGAATTTTTGTTTGAAATTCTATGTTTTATGATAATAAGTGTTGTAAGGTATTGCAGGAGGTGAGTCTTCCCACACCATTTTGATGGGAGTCCAATTTTGTATGGCCATATCAGAGGGCATCTTGACAGTAAGTATTGAAACTGAAAGTGCACAGACTTTTTACCACCTGACAATACTACTTTTTCATATCCATCCTAGAGAAACTCATTCGAATGTGCACAATGATATTCATTGCTGTTTGTTATATTAGCAAAATATTGTTAAATGTCCCAGATAAATGAAAAATGATGCATTTATACGATAGAGTAACTGTATAGCCATTAAAAAGGAATGAACTAGAGCTCTGCATATCAACCTGGATAGATCTAAAATAAATAGTCGAAAGAAAAAGCAACTAGCAACCACTGATAAGTATTCCCTCCTGAAAGTTTTGCCTTTTCCAAAATGTTGTATGATTGAAGTCTTACCGTATGTAGTCTTTTGAGACTGGCTTTTTTCACTTAGCGTGATGCATTTGAGATTCATCCATGTTGTTGGATATCAGTAGTTCCTTTTTATTGTTCAAATATGTTGCCTTTTTCTTGGGCTGTTTAAGAAATAAAATAAACTTTTGGAAAGATAGAAACCAGACTTACAACAGTGACGAGATCGAGGAGGGTGGAGGGAGCCAGGGTTGGAGGTGGGGCAGGGCAAAGATGTAGCTTTATCGGTAGTGCTAACGCTGAAAAGAAAACAGTGGATTTCTGTCTTAATGTGTGTACTCGAAAATCACGTTTACAAAGGCGGTAGATGAAGTTGATAATTGCATTGGTCATTGAGAGAATATCCCTGTTCTTAGATAATATACACTGGAGTCTTTAGGAGTAAAAGCTATGACGTATTCAACTTACCTTCAGAAGATTTAAGAGAGAGAGAGAAGAGAGAAGATATTGGAAAATCCTGGTATCAGCTAATGAGGAAAGGAAGGATGCTTCTAACTGATTAAAAGTTTGAAGTTCATGGAGTTCCTTTAGATGCAGGCTGCTAATTGAGAGAACAGGACTGAAAAAGACAGATCCCCAGATTCCACCGAGCAGGCAAAGAGACAAGCTAGGAGCAGCATCTATGTTCCAAGTCAAAAGGAGAGGAGAGAAGAGGTGGGGAAGGGCTCGCTCCTCCCAGGCATCTTGGGAGGCAGCAGGCTCCCTGTGAGATGGGGGAGAAGCAGGAGGATGCAGGAGCACCTCAGGTCCAGGGCTATCAATGTGTGTTTGCATAAGGAGTTGTGAGGCTTTCAGCCTGGCCCTCCACCTGTGACTTATGGCTGGGATCCATGGCTTCAAATTCATTTGAGGTTGAGCGATGTGAATCGCACTTGGGAGATACCTCAGTAATGTACGCATATTCCCTCAGACCTGGTGAGCAGAACAGTTCATGCCGGGTGATGGAGGTCAGGTATGCAATAGGGGAGCCCAATGGAGAACTCAGAAGAATAAATGCAAGAGCTGGAATCTCGGGGCTCCCGGTCCTATCCCTGTACCCTCTACCTTAACATTTTAGCCTTGACTCATGATGGTGAAGAGCAAACCCAAGGTGGTCCAGGAGTATAGGTGAACACCACAACTACACTGGTACGGGATCTCAACTCTGAATAAGGGACTTAATCTTTAATGTTGCCTCATTTAATTCTCACCCCACATCTTGGCCTTTCTAGATATTCCTACCAGAGTACCAACTGCTACCTTCCTCTTACCCTGTATGATATTCACTTTCCCTTCCAACTAACCTTCCTTCACTGTGTCCCTCTTTCTGCCAATGGCTCCAAAATTTTTGAAATCCAGATAAGTCGCTTTTATTTTATCCTTTCTCCTTTTCTTCTCAATTGAAACTTTCATTAAGGACCATCTCTTCTGCCTTTGACATTTCCTGACTCAACCTTTCTTCATTTCTGCATCCACCAGCCCAGATGGGGAGCCATTCCTGTCTGACTTTTCCTTCACTCTGGTCTCTCCCTGTCCATTGCTTTCTGCACGCTGCTGTCAATCATTCCAGCCCCTCCCCCACCCCACAGCAGCCTCCCATTGTCCATCTCATTTGTCCACTTCCTGGTCATCTTTAGTTTAATTTCTCATATCCAAGAAGTCACTGCCCTATACATTTTTTTCCTTGAAATTGTCTCATAACCATCTTTTTTCATCATTTCCATTGCAGCCCCCTTAATCCTAGCACTCAACACCCATGAACCCAGTAACCACTGGCCTCCTTGACTGCGATTTCTCCACTCTCCCTGACATTCCACCACTGCACTAATCTCGCTTCAGCATCCTTTCACCAGGCCAAAACTCTGCTCAAGAATGCACAGTGGGGCTTCCCTGGTGGTGCAGTGGTTGAGGGTCCGCCTGCCAATGCAGGGGACACAGGTTCGTGCCCCGGTCCGGGAGGATCCCACATGCCGCGGAGCGCCTGGGTCCGTGAGCCATGGCCACTGAGCCTGCGTGTCCGGAGCCTGTGCTCCGCAATGGGAGAGGCCACAACAGTGAGAGGCCCACATACGGCAAAAAAAAAAAAAAAAAAAAAAAAAAAAAGAATGCACAGTGGCTTACTGCTCCTTATCACAGCAAATCTAACATTCTTTGCCTGACTGTCATCATCCAGCCCTAATACCCCAGTTTCCCCCCCACACACACCTTTTTCCTCTTCCAAGCCAAGTTTCCTCCACCCTCTCTGTTCTGTAAACATCCTATGCTTGGTCCTAAACGTACAGCTTTGCTCAGACTTTTCATCCTCTGTTCAGTCAAAACCTGTCTAAAGTGTTAAGATCTATGGGATCTTTCATGGCTATCCATCCACTCCCATCCCATGTTCTAGCAATATTAGAACCAGCGTGTTGGGAGCAATAGATGAGATTCGACAAGGGCAAGGTGGGACTAAGAGTCTATGAAACCCCTGTGGAGACAATTAGGCATCAGGGCCCAAAGCAGAGGCCCGAGCGAGAACCCATCACACTAAGGGTAGTTGTGAGGGGCTGGGGTGCAGGAAGTAGCATCAAGCCTGGGACGTGAGTCTATGACAGAAGACCGTCAGTCCCCAGAAAGGTGCAGGCATCTGCGTTTGGAATGCACTCAGAAGTCGTAGGTTCACTCAAGGGAAAAAGGTGGGAGGAAGAGGAAGACAAGAGGCTGGTGGCAGCACTGGTAGCAGTGGATGGATCTGGCAGGCGGACCAACACAAAGTTCTTGCCTTCGAGTGCATGTCTTGTGTGTTTGCTTAAGCTGTGTGGTACACAGTCTCCAACGAAATTCTTTCCCTCACCTTTATGCACACGTCACTCTGCCATTGACAGGTGGCCTTTACTTTTCCTCTCCTTGCCTCTGGGCTGGCCTTGTGGCTGCTTTGGTCAATAGACTATATGGCACGTGATGTTCTGGGACTTCTGTCCTGAGCCTTAAGAAGCCTGGCAGCTTCCACTCCTTCTTGGAACACAGTCACCATGCTCTGAGGAGCCCAAGGCTCCTTGGAGGAGAGGAGAACAGAGACACTCAGTGTCTGGCCCCAGCTCAGCTCCCAGCCGACAGCCAGCGTCAACCACCGGCCATGTGAGTTCTCCATGGCAGATACACAGTTCAGAAAAGTCTCCAGATTGTCGACTAGAGGCCCAGCCAACAGCACATGGAGCAGAAAAGCAGCCAGTGGAGCCCAAGTCAACCCACAGAGTTGGAAAGATAATAAAATGCTGGTTGTTTCCAAGGTCCTAAGTTTGGGAGTGTTTTTTCTCCAGTATAACCAAAACAGACTCAATAAATGTCTTGGCTTTTTTGTTTTTTAATTGGAGTATAATTGCTTTCCAATGCTCTGCTAGCTTCTGCTGTACAAGGAAGTGAATCAGCCATACGCATACCTATATCCCCTCCCTCTTGGACCTCCCTCCCACCCGCCCCCCCCCCATCCCACCCATCTAGGTCGTCACTGAGCTGAGCTCCCTGTGCTTTAGAGCAGGTTCCCAAATAGCTATTTATTTTACGCCTGGTAGTGTATATATGTCAATCCAAATCTTCCAATTCGTCCCACCCTCCCCTTCCCCCGCTGTGTCCACATGTCCGTTCTCTACCTCTACGTCTCTATTCTCACTCTGCAAATAGGCTTCTAATGAGAACTTTCCTTAACCATCATTCAAGACACCTAATATGCTGAGAACCCAGAAGGCAAGGTGCCTGGCATGCCCTAGTGGGCACCAATTCCTCAACAACTTGGGTTCATATTGATAATTCTCTTTTCTTCTAGGTGTAGCACAAATAAGCTCATCTATCCGTTGGTTATATTCCATTTTAGCATTTTATTTTAAATTATATGTAGTATTTCTCTAATTATTTTATGGACAAATCTCACGTACTCCAAAAACAAGCCCGTGTTTAAATCTTTGTTTTTCCTTCCCCCATCGCTTATTGCAAAGTAAACACGCAACATATTGTTGAATTGAAAGTTCATTTACGAATATTCCTTCCTGCATGTAGGATTGTCTTTTCAAACTAGCTCCGGAGACCAAGAGACAGTAGCTGCCTTAATTCGGTCTTATGTGCAGGTTAATCATTTAAAGCTTCCTTGGAGGGTAAAACAGAAAACCACAAATACATACTCAAAATAATAACAATTTGTCAAGATAAATTTGAAAGAAAACGGGGGTGAAAATGAATAACAGCCAGCGACATTTGAGTCCAAAACTGGTTCCGAGAGGAATCAGAAACATGCTATACTGCCGGCATGTTCATTTTAAAAAGCTTCAAACATTGACTGTATTTTTCAGCATTGTGTTTGTATCCTAGCCTCATGCACTTCGTGGTGGGGTTCGAGTTTGAAATGGGGCCATATGCAACACAAATGAGGTCATCAAGATTCCACAGGCCTGTCTGAGGCCATTCAAATCCCTTGGAACACAGCCTCTCTTGGAATCAGAATATAATTAGAGGGTTATTGTAGTGTCAGAATGGGAGTGTTCTGATTTTTGGTTTATGGGGATGTGATATGGTGACCGGGCAGGTACTTTTGAACTTACGAATTATGATTAGGAATGGCTGAACCTGTTTGGTCAAATACTTGCCAAATCTTTAGGCCAGAACCTAATGCTTTGCTGGGAATCTTCTGTCCTCACCATAAGGATTAAGATATTGCTTCTGATGGCCCTAAACTGTTAGAAAATCAAAACCAAAGTCTATCTCAGCACTTAAGGAAATCTCAGATTAAAGAAAAATGAGGATTTATGTAATATCAAGGGCACCTCAAACATGTCCTTGTGCAGCCTGGAAAACTGACTGGGTACACAGTGACCCACATTCCCGGGGTTCTGCAGCCAGAGAGTTCCACTGATGGAATTAGGGTCACGTACAGTGTAAGAGAGATTGGACCAGGTAGGAGGTGACTTGTGAAGGTCATGCATATGCTTTGGGTCAAGATGGCTACAACAAGCTTCTGGAAACCAGAGTTCTGACCTTGGGTGGGTAGATAAGCCTGCTCAACCTGTTTCCACATTTATCAACGTAGAAAATCATAATATCTGTCTTGCTTACCACCCAGGATGTTATAAAGCTCAACTGAGATAATATATGATAAAGCATGCTGGAAACAAAGTATTAAACACGTAAAAATGTAAGATTTCAGGTATGATATAAATGTGGGGAGGCAATAAACAAGAAGGGAAATGTTGAACCATCTTGTATATCAGATGCTGGGATGAAATAATGAACGTGTGATTGATATCACAGTAAATCATGTGAGTCATGGAAATTTACATATAATGTCAAGGGAAACTTGATATGTAAACTGTAGCTTCTGATAGTTGGAAAGGCTTTATCAGAGAACTGGAATTTGGGGGCCTCAAAGGAAGGAAAGAAGGAAGGAAGGGAGGATGAATGGGTGAAAGAAAGGGAGAGAGGGCACGCCAAATAATTTCAAGCACTACATACCAAGGTCAGGACGAGATGGTGGGGGGAATCAAAGGACATGCCGAGCAGAAGAAAGCAACAAAATGTGTCAGTTGTGAGCAGCTAGATGCTTTTCATGCTTTATCTCATGTAAGCCTCACAAACCACCTTACCACGCAGGCATTATCACCCCCACTTTATGGAGGACAAAACTGAGGCTCAGACAGCCTTATCTGGCTCAAGGCTACTCATTCATAGATGGAATTTAGATGAAAACTCAGGTCTTTCTGAGACTAAAACTTATGTTCTTTTCCCTGCACCTTGGATCAGTATTTATAAAGTAACGGGAGGTCCCAAAAGTCCCAGTGGGGGTGAGGTTAGGGGTGGGCTTGTGGAGTGAAGTAGGAGAAATGTGGTCCAAGCAAGGGGCAGAGAAAATCCTTCCTTCCCTACAACTTTTGTTTTGAATGACCTAATTTTCTTCAAATTATTTTAATATGCTCATCTCCTAAATCATAGAACTTAGCCATGTTTTGTTTTCTTTTGTTTTTTTTTTCCCCCTCTCTCTCTCCCTACAAGCAAAAAGAAAGAGAAGATAATTACCTTGAGGCTAACCTGCCCTTTTTAAACACACACGAACAACCTCTTAGCTATCGCCTTTTCCCAGCCAAGCCACCTCCTCTGGAAATAAACATTACCAACGTCAGAGCTGCCGACGGACTAGAATTACAGGACAGTCAACTATAGGAGATGTTATTGCAAATGCGATGGTGGGCAGAATACACATGAGGGCCTTGTCAAATTCCTCTTACAAAACTTCCTCTTGCAAACATCCTCTCATAACTGTGGCGTGATAACCACCCGCCAAAGCATCTCATCAGGGACGAAACAGAGAGCCCCCTGGTTCTCATTATAAGTAATTGGCTGTAATAGAAACTTGAAACAATCGGGATCATGATGTAATTCCAACACAGGCTTCCTTTGCTGAAATCTTCCATGGGCTGCAGGAAATACCTCGGTGGGGAAGGATGCATGTACCAGTCACACAAGATAGACTGAAATGACCAGTTGTAGTTTCTATACCCATATGCCAACCTTTCTGCTGCATCCCTGTTCTAAAGAGAACTCAATTAAGAACTGACTTCCACAAAAAATAAGCTCAGATCTTTCAAAAAGCACATAATATAATTTCACTCAGGACTTAAAACCAAGCTTTCAGGATCCCAGGGATCTCTCCTGGAGATTTTTCCAGATCTGGTGTTTTCCAGATCTGATGTTTGGAGCCTTTGGTGACCATCAATGCTGATTGCTCTTTTTTCCTCTCCTTTCTTTCTGACCAGAAGCTGGGTTGTGAAAAGTGTTCTCACTATTACAGGAGCTGGGCAGCCTGGGAATGAACCCCAGCTTGGCCACTCCCTGGCTACTTCACTTGCAAGGTAATTTCATCTCTCTAAGCAGAAGTTCCTCATTCTCAGAATGGGGGTAATTAAAGTGTATGAACTCAAGCAATCCTTGAACTTCACTGTGACCGACAATCCATGGATCCTACTGCATCTTTGCTGCCCCTGAACCCCACACATCTCTCCTTTCCTCTTTATGCAGCTTAAATTCCACAGCCAGTCAGTATAATCACTCCCTTGCAAAGACCCTCGGCTTCCTTGCCCCTCTCTCTTATTGGTTTCCTCTTGGCAACACCATACCCCTGGTTAAGTCTGATGCCCTACCTTTGTGCTTGCACCCAGGCCACTGAATATGGCTGGCCAAGAACATGACTACACTACCTGGTCTCCCTTTCAGTTCATGATGAGGGGCCTCCAGTGAGCCCCCAATACTCCTCGGTGAGCCCATACACTGCCTCAGCCCCCTACTCTCCCACTAAGAAAATGGAAGTGAGCAGACAAGTACCTGCTCATCTTTCCCCCCACCGTGTTTACCCACTTGTCTGCATCTGTGCCCTTCCCTCTGTAACTATGAATGAACTGCCCATCTCCAGCTAAAGCCAACTTCTCCAGCTGTGTCACAGAGTCATAGACCCCAGACCTTCTTATCTCTTGTGGAACGGGCTCCAGCAATGTTCTCCTTTCGCTTTTACCTCATCCACTTGCCCCTTTTTACTGGCTGATTCCTGTCGACATATGTACCATTATGTTTGCCATACGAAGCAAAACCTCTCTCCTGATCCCACTTTCTCTCCAGCCACTGACCCATTTCTCAAATCTACTTTGTAGCAAAACTCCTTGAATGGGTTGTCCTTACTGGCTGTTTACAATTCCATGCCACTGCTTTCTTAAACCCACTCCATTCCAGCTCTACCCTCACCCCCTTTCAGTGTTCCCAGAGCCTTTTACATGATCAACCCAGCGGTGAGGTCTCAGCCATCATCTTATTTTGACCCCAGCAGGCTTTGACAGGAAGGAGAGCTTGAAACTCTGTCTTCACTTGGTGTTTCCCTTGCTAGGACAGCGTAACAAATTATCTCAAAATTTAGCAACTTAAAACAATGTATACAATTATTTTGCTCAGAAATCTGTAAACTGGATAGGGCTTGGTGGGCACAGTTCATTTCTATGTCACTCTCTATCAGCTGGGGAGGCTCCAAGGCCAAGGGCTGGAATCAGCTGAGGTTCATTCACTCACATGCCTGATGCCTGGGCTGCGCGCCTAGAGCCCATGCTCCGCAACAAGAGAAGCCACCACAATGAGAAGCCCATGCACCGCAACGAAGCGTAGCCCCCGCTCGCCACAACTAGAGAAAGTCGCACGCAGCAACGAAGACCCAATGCAGCCAAAAATAAATAATAAATAAATTAATTAATTTTTAAAAAAAGAACTTGAGGCCCATAGTGGGGTTCTGACAGCCATTTTTGAATTCCTATGTCCAAAGCCCTTGGGTAAAGACCCAGTTCCATAAAGATCAAGAACGAGGGGCCACTCATCGGGTCAATTATTTCCATGCTTTGACATTACTGTTACCCTATTTTCATTTCAGTGTTGGGAAATAGGGGATAAGAACTGCCCCCTGAATTATCCAGAACTTACTCTTCAGAAAAATAGTTTGTAACAGAGATTAATAACCCAACTAACTAGTTCTGTTTTAATCCTTGAGTTTTGAGAAAAAAGTACTAAATTGAGAAGAATGGTTCTGTTTTTGTATTCTATTTTTAGGCATGCTACATCTGCTGTGATCTCAGGGACTTAACAATTACTTGATTGGTTGATTATTTTAAAACATATTCACAAAAACAGACACCGAATTATTTACACTAACACATCCAATTATTCCCCTCTATTGTTCCAGGGAGATTTTAAAGGTAACTAGAAAAGGAAGAATTCTCTTTGATGTTAGAAATTACAAACAAGATTGCTGAATAAGGTCTCCTGGGCTTAACAAAGTGCAAATTGGTAGCCAATCATCTATAGTAAGGAATATTGTGAATTCAGGATCAGTCCTCATGAGTGAATGTTTGACTGTATTTCTCCAAAAGAGTTGAAGTGTTTTTCACTATTACATTTACAATCATGCACATGGAGTGAAAAATGCATAACAGATTCTGTTTATTTCTTTACTGCATGTATTTTAAATTCATGAGTTGTGAATATTTGCCTTATATTTCAACTAGGTATGCTGCTTTGTAATGACAATGTTTTGTAATAACACTGAACTTGTAAGACCTTGATTGGAAGGATTTATGTTTTTGCCCCCAACCTATTAGAGGTGAATTAGGTACGTAGGTGATGGATCCAACATTTTTGCACTCAAGGTCATTTTGAAGTTATATACAATTGACTATGCAATTGCATACAGTTTGGTGTTGTATGCAACATCGAGTTGACATCCCAAAGGTGCTGAATGTGTAAAAGGGAGTGTGTGTATGGGGGGTGGGGGGTAAGTTAGAACTGAATTCTTGCAATAGTAAAAAGAAAGCAGCGAAAAAGCAGTCATGGTGAGCAGTCTTCAGCTCCTGAGCCCCTTCCAATGTCAGTAATGATGCAGCATTTGTGAAACCCACGTTGCAGATTGCATATGAGGGTTCAGGGTCATGTTCAAGTTCCCCAGAAGCAAGCCCTAAGATGAAGATTTATGTGAGAGCGATTGATTAAGGAAGTACCCCCGGGGAGACACTAAGGAAATGGGGAAACAGCACAGGGAGCAGAAGGAGGGAGAAAGGGCACGAAGCAAGGATACAGGGTCTGTCAAAGTCCTGCAGAAGGTGACTTCTGCTTGATCCCACAAAGAACTCTGGGGGGTAAGTTAATCTGAAAATTTGTTCCAACCTGAAACAAGGGAGTTGGGCTTTCGAAGTCCCATACCCAACAGTCACTGGACGGGAGTAACTTCCCAGTTCTCCAGGCTGTCTGCACATTTGGGCAATGTGGTAGCTAGAAAACATGCCTCAGGTTGTTGGAAGGAAAAACACACTGAAGTTGGAGGGGTCCTTGAGGACTGGTGAGGGTGGCATGTAAACACAGTGAGGAGCGTACTGGGCAGGGTGCTAACAGTGTCTGCTGTAGGTCACCCCAGCCTCAGGCAGCCCAAGTTTGTGGCTTAGGAAGATGGGGACTTGTCCAATCCCTGTGGTGGAAATCATCCAGAAATGACCACGAGCAAGAATTTTTATGATCTCTGTGGACAGAATAAGCAGTTTAGTTCTAGACTCCGTGTCATGATTTTTATCAGTCACTTCCTTGTTTTCTTGTACGTCTGAGCTTTATCTAGTGCCAGGTCTCTAGGGCAGAAGTTAGAAAAAATAAACTGGGAACAGTCATTGTGCATGCAATTGAAAATAAACATAAAACTGTCCAGCAAGCTCTGTGTACAGGATTTATTAACAAGTGTTCTTGGCACGCTGATAATTTAGGGACTTGACACTTCTTTTCCTTCAAATGGATTGCTGCAAAAGAAATTACAATAATTAGAGCTTCAAGATTAATTTAATAATTTGTCAACATTTTTTCCATCCAACAGCCAGCAGAACACAAGAAATAGATTCATTTTTAGCAACACAGCTGATGCTTTGCAAAAAACTGTGTACAATTCTGAAAACATATTAAAGGAAAAATGTTTATCACAAGATATTATCCGAGCAAATACATACAAGCAAATATTACAAATACATACAAGCAAATACATACAAGCAAATATTACAGGAAAATTATTTGTAATTAGATATGGACGTTATGGACAATAAGGTAATTAAAATACGTGATATCGTGGAAACTTCTATGTGACCCAAAGCATTGATATCAGGTAACTTGGGCAGTGAGATTGCTGTCTGTATGGCTGAGAAATAAATCAGGTTTAGTAAAGATGATGCCTCTTCATTCTGAGAGATTCATATACAACAAACTGATTTATTAATTACCTAAATCAATTGTTTTCTAAATATAGCTCAAACTATTTGTGTATTGTCTTTCTTCGTTTTCATAGTTCCTTAAAATAGTACCAGAGTAAGTCTAGATTATAGATGGATGATTTGCAAAATACTCATCTTAATCTACCACTGTGTTCCCGGTGTTTTTTTTTTCTCAATTCTTTAAAAGTTATTGTAATTAATTTATTTTTAGCTATAACCTATACAGCAAAGGGCAAAAATAGCAAGGATACAGCTTGATAAATTTTACATATGTCAACACTCGTGAAATCATCAAAATATAGACTATTTTGAGCACTCAGAGGACTGTCTCATGTCCTCCCCTACAACCCTCGGAAGTAACCATGACTCTGACTTCTGTCAGCCCGGACCAGTTTGGTCTGTTTGTGAACCTCACACAAGTGAAATCCTACAGTCTATTGCCTTTTGTGTTCAATTTCTTTTGCCCAACTTATGTCTGTGAAAACCATCTTGGTGTGTTTCTTACTTTTTTAACTATATAATTTCCTCTTAAAGAACTCAAAAACCTCGATGATTAAGGCTCATCTTTTGTAGGAGACAAAATTGGAGAGTTGAAACTAAGCTAAAACTCCATGCCTTCATTGACTCAATCAAAAAATCCCACCATCTCACATCGTTAGAGGAAACATAATGTTTTGCAATACCATGTAAATTTTGAATAATTCGACTCATAATTTCAGTAGAACTCTTTATTCATCAATTATTAAATTCAGTGGCATGTCCACTTCCAAGCTAGAAGACAGATGAAAATCTACATGGCTGATGATAAAATTTTCATCGCATAAGTTCACTGACTTCTTGAGGCCATAAATGCCAATTTGACTTTAGTCTCATTTAATAAACAACGTCCATGGGATGATATCTGAACAGCTATTTTGTACATCAACAATGCAAATGCAGCTGATAAAAGAATAGGTATCCTGGAATTCCCTGGTGGTTCAGTGGTTGGGACTCTGTGCTCTCACTGCCAGGGCCTGGGTTCCACCCCTGGTCGGTGAGTTAAGAACCTGCAAGTACGGCCAAAGAAAGGATAGGCATCCACCTTAGACGGTCACAGAGGTATTCGTCGTCGTGAAGCAGAGAAAGACCTAAGGTTTTCCTGAGGTTCTTCATAAATGAAAGTGACCTCATGATCTGGGGCGAAGACCTGCCAGCGCCAGATAAGGGGAACAGGAGCAGTGACAAGGTCACCCAAGGTCGGCCAGCAATAGCAGAGGAGCTGGCTAGGACAGCTGGCCCTCCGGCTTTCCCTTTGGCCCTCTATCTATTGGGCAACACTTCCTGGCATTGAGTTTCTCTGGATGGCATAACTCGTAACAGAAACACTCCAATACACAGCAGAAACCAAGCTTATAACAGAAGTTCAAAGAACAATCTCCACAAATAGTGTCAAGATAAATTATTAGTCAATTAATACACTCTAACCACACAGGCTAGACGATAAGGAGGTAATAAGGGGTAAACTCCAATTCAAGTTAGCTTCAGCAAACCATGCTCGAGGCTTTCTTTAGGGGATATATCCAGAAGTGAAATTGCCGGAGCATAGGGGGTGTGTTTTTTTAGATTTTAAAAGCTACTGGTACATTTTGCAGGGGTGCTTTTGATAACTTCCGTTCCCCCTTCCTTGTATTCGGTTAGCATATGGGGCTGGACCTCTACTTTACCCTATATTGGTGGCTTTAGTATCACCCTGTGCTTTATGCCACATCATCTTCCCCAATGGGCCTGCCCTGCATCTACACTGCTCTCTGCTGGAGAAGGATGGAGCGTCTGAAACCCAGACTAGCTGCATCATTTCTTTCTCACTGGGCCCTACTTTAATGAAGCAGGAACCTATTTATAGGTGGCAATATAAGATTTACCCAGGAGCAGATTTTAATTGAGATTTTTTCCACCTAGACAGCTTAGGCCATGGTTTGTAAACCCAAAAGCCAATGGGTGCTGTATAGGATCGGTGCGGACCTTGGGGACCTGGCTAGCCCATCCCGATGAAGGTGGCAGTGACTCAACAATTTTCGAAAAACACAGTCAGGGGACAGAAAGGAAGCTCATAGACCGTTGAGGCAAACCTCTTTTACAGACTAGGATATTGAGGCCCAGAAAGATGATTTATCTTCTCAATGACACAGCAGTGAGTGACAAGAGTCCAGAGCTTCTAGTACCCTTCCCATCACTCTGCAGCACCTGCGTGTGCTGGTTAATCTCCTTGCTTTACTTCCATCCCCCGCAGGGCCATTCCACTCTCCTGTTCTCCTGCTCTGAGCCCTGGGTCACCTCTTCGGGGCTCCTTTGTTCTTTGGACTTTGGTTGGATTTGGCCAGTGGCCAGCATGACCCGAGGAATGTAGGGCAGGGGAAGAGAGGGGTTACGGTATCTCCTCCCCATTTCCTCTCTGCTCTGGGCAATGTTTCCTGGCAGTGGTTGTATCCCTTCACAACCACGGCTTCTGCCAGGAGGTCCTCCTCCCTGGAGCGGTTCTCACCTGTCTCCTGGGACTGTTCCCTTTGCCTCTTTAGGTCTGGGGTGTTAATGGCTCCCACTGTTGTGTGTCCCTGGGTGCTTCTTGCTCTCCGGTGAATCCCGCCTGTACCACTGTGGAAGGCTCTTCATGAATCCATCTAAGTTAGATGGTTACCCGCCAGGAAAGTGATGTCCACCTGTGTTTGTATACCTGGATGGAAAGTTAAGTGAGGGTGAAAAGTTAGTTTTGCATTTTTATTTTTTCATGCAAAATGTTTCTTCTACTTCATTTTGTATGGCACAAGCAAACACTCCTTGGAAATATTAAAAGTCTATCTCCCAAGGTATATCCAAATGGTCAATGAATATACGGGCCTTGCCCAATTTAATTAGTTGTTAGGGAAATGCAAATTACAGCCACCCTCAGAATGGCTAAAACGAAGAACACAGATAATGCCCAGTGTGGGTGAGGATGTGGAGAAACTTGACCACGCGTGGCCTGCTGATGGAAGTGTGAACTGACACACCACGACCCTGGAAAACAGCTTGGCCATGTCAAATAAAGCCGCCACGTCCATACTCTATGATCCAGCAATGTCACTTTAGCACACCCGTTAGAAATGTACCAAAAGACATATGCCAGGATGCTCATTCACAGCAGAGCTCTTTGTCACAGCTAAAACAAGACAACCAAATTCCCAGCAATAGTAGAATGGATTCTAGGTCTATTCACATCATGGAAATGCAAATCTCTGCGGCAATAAAAATGAATGAACTACAACTACATGCAACCGTGTAAATATCACAAATATGATGTGGAGTGAAGGTACAAAATAGAAAGAAGTACAAAAATAGAAAAAATTCATCTGTGCTGTTAGAAGTCAGGGTATGGCTACCCTTGCTGGAGAGTTGTGCCTGGGGATGGGGAAGGTACTGATTCTCTATCTGGGTCCTGGTTCCAAGGGTGTGTTCAGGTTGAACTGTATACTCTTGACATGTATACTCTCTTGTTTATATACCTCATACTCTTTTTTTTTTTAAATATACTTCAATAAATGTTTTTATACTTCAAGAAAACCCTCTTTCCTCTTCAAATCTCTACGCCGGCAACCACCTGAATCAACCTAACACACAAGTTCGAACTGGAAATGGTGCTCAGGTCCTGCAGAAATGTCACCTTAAGTAGTTTTAAGCAAAATGCAATGTCAAAAGATGATATTTTAAAACTCACTGTTGTGTTTTGATGGGATTTCAGACATGCCACCCCAAACAATGTCACCTTGGCATATTGAATATTTTAAGCTGAAGCAATTTGAGAAAAAGACAAAACCAAGACGGTCACTCGGACCTCCTCCCACCTAACCCTTCCCTGGAACAGGCTATAAAACCTTCCTGTGAGAGGTGTGCCCCCCCCGCAAGAAAGCAACATCCTTTTCTGCAAAAATAAAGGGACACTGAAAAGACTCCTAGCAAACAGGCCTTGCTAAGTTCCTGCAGTTATTACAATTCCTCGTACTCCTTAACCTATCATGTTCTTCCTCGGCTGTCCACACTTCATCAAACCCAGCACTAAGGTACATAGATCTGTTTCTTTGGAGCTTCATTTCCTTATAAAGTGTCCCATGTCATGTAAAACTTATAATAAATAAACTTGTCTGCTTTTCTCCTGCTCATCTTCATCAATCTAGTTTTCAGACCCAGCCAGGGACCCTAAGAGGGTTGACATGTATGGGGCTGGCCAAAAAGTTCATTCAGGTTTTTCCATAACATCCTATGGAAAAACCGGAACGACCTTTTTGGCAAACCCAGTACATACTCTATGACCCAGAAGCTTCCCCTATGCTGGCAAATTACTCAAAAACAGAGGCACCGGATTGTTTCTCTCACAAACATGTGGCTATTTCAAATCCTGTAGTAAACATTGCTGCAAGTAAATGGCTACACTGGGCCCAGTATATTATTGGGAACAAATCCAGTTATAACATGTGTGCACTATTTGTAAATTCTGGATGTCCGCCACCAGAATAAATGGAGTTATTTGGACATTGCATGGGCCTATACAATTCCTGCTGTGCTAATTGTATACAAAGTGGGTCCTGATAGCTATTTTTAGAAGAAGTGGTAAGAGTTTTGGTCTAAATATCTGGACTCTTTCTTCAGCAGATTTGGGTCATTGTTTGGACGGGAGGAAACCTGAGAGAAGTGGTGTTGGGGCTCAGAGTCAGACTGAGGTTACAATAGTGCGAGGGTCAGGTTCCCGATGGCAAAGAAGCCAGGGTATGCGGGAGCCACTGAGACACCTAATCTTGTCAAAGACAACTCTTAGAAATGTTCACTTCGAATCACAGTCATCTATGTGCCAGCCACGTCCAACTGCAGAACCAGGGAAGAAAGAGAGGAAGGACAAGCCAGCTTGGCTCAGAGCAGAGCAGGAACTATGCAGCGTCTGTAGGAGGGCCAGGAGATGATGGCAACCACGCGCATGTGCCAACTTATGCCGGGGTCTACTTTTTACAGCTAAGGTTGGAACCAGAGCCACACAGCAGCTACATCAAAGAGTGAGGTCACAGCAGAGGAACTGGGATGCAGCAGTTTATTAGCAGAGTGCTGCCAACTACCACGTTAATTAGAGCATTAACGCGCGATGGAGCCTTACTACATTTCCCCCCATATCTTGGGCTTTCCCACATTCCTATTTGCAAGAGAACAAAGGCAAAGTAAGAAAAACAAGGCAGGAGAGGAGGACAAGAGGAAATATACTGGAGAGTGTCACTAATTGCATTTTTACCTAATAAAAAGTAAAAAAAAATGTTTGCCTGTTAAATACTCTGAATAATTTAAGCATTACGAGAAATACAGCAGTAGGAGCACAAGTGACAAATGATTAATTCAGAAGCAGAGAGGGAGGAAAGGAAGGGGGCACAGGGAGGAAAAAGAAATTCCCATAAAAATACATGATTGTTACATGGGAGCATCTTACTAGGGGTTAATCTAGAAAATAAAGACTTCATAAATCGAATCCTTTTTAAATGCCTTTGAAACAGTGTGACAACTAGTTTCACAGATCAAAAATCTTCGGGTAGTATAAATACTCAATGACTATCACTGTAGTACTACCAGAGGGCATTTTGGACAGCAAGTTTTAAAAACTTCCCATAGAAGGAAAAATTAAGGTCCTGAGTGATTCTATAAATTGCTTCACACACACACAAAATATGCATTGATGGAAGTAAATGGCAGCCTTCCTATAGGCATAAACATGTGGACTTAGTACCTTAAACCTTTTATTCTGAACCTTTTAGTCTGAACAGACTTCTTTATAAATCATATTTTTACCCCCTTTTCTAGTTAAAGCTCAAGAGTTGAATCTTCCTCCTTTGACATTTGTTAGCAGGGATCGTTCATTCATAAAGTTGCAGCAAAGTGTCTGAGGTTGTTGGAAGGGTGTTAAAGTCACATGGCAAGAAAGGTGACCTGAGAAGTTCCTGTTGGACTAAATTTGTGAAAAGAGAGAAGGAAGGAGGAAAGACAGTATCAGGTATCTTTGTTCCTTTAATTTGCTGATGACAAACGATTACTGCCAGGAAATTGTTATATTGTCCCCGGAACTTTGAAAGGGACAGAGTGACTCAAAGGTTGGCCTCCCGCGTGGGACACAGGAGCCCTCGGAATAAGATTTGCGTCTCAGCTTCCAGACTCAGGAGAGGAGAAAGCAGACCCACTTAGCCATCTAGAGTCTGATGTTCAAACGCTTTAAAACTGTCAGTTCACGGAAAGCAGACTTTCTTTGGTAGCAAAGGAGAGACCAGGAAGCAAGGAGTTCGAAACAACTGAGAAAAGGAAACGCATTCACAGGGATCATAGCCCTGTGATGCTTTAGTCACGTGACCCTGTGGCACTTACTTCATACTCATGCTCTTCCTACTCTCTTTCTTTTTCTTGTCAATTTTCTTAAAATGTATACTGGTAATTGTGGCATGAATTCAACTGTGTATTTTGTTTTACCTTTCCCCCAAACATTTTGTATATTGTTGCATAGTCATCAGAACCATTATTTTAAACAGCCACAAAAAAACTTCATCGAGTGGGTACCAGAATGCTCCATTCTGGGCATATCTTTCTATCTGCCTTGGTCTCCACCAGAGAACTTGACTGTAGTTGGCCAGAGAGAGCCAAACTCATGGAAATAAAGTCCAAAGAAAATTTCTCCTTGGAACCAGCTGGATTTTGCACCCCTCCCCACTCCCCGAGGCCTGGAGAGTGCTGGGTAGGATGGGTGGAGATGAATCACAGAGGATGCATAGCTTTACATCCCACCCTGAAGGGCTTTGGTGACAGTGAAACAGCAGGTGCGGTGGATGCCCAGCCTAGGGCAGGTCATCAAATGCTAATTTCCCTTTTCGTGTTAATTAATGAGAACAATTTATATGCAAGTACTTTATATCAACCTATTTTATTTTATAGGCTTTCATCTTTAGAGCAGTTATAAGTTCACAGCAAAATTGAGCAGAAGGTACCAAGATTCCCCTTATATCTCCCCCAAAGCATAGCCTCCCCCATTATCAACATCCCCCACCAAAGTGGGACATTTGCTACAATTGATGAGCTTACACTGACACATTATTGCTGAGAGTTTATAGTTTACTCTTGACAGTTGTACACTGTATGGGTTTGGACAAATGTATACTGACCTGTATCCACCATGACAGGATCATACAAGAGTAGTTTCTCTGCCCTAAGAATCCTCTGTGCTCTGCCTGTTCATCCTTTCCTTCCCCTCAAACCCTGGCAACCATGGGTCTTTTCACTGTCTCCATAGTTTTGCCTTGTCCAGAATGTTGTATAGTTGGAAGCAGAGAGTATGTAGACTTTTCAGTTTGGCTTCTTTCACCTAGTAATATGTATTTATGTCTTTCCATGGCTCGATAGCTCATTTCTTTTTTACCATTGAATAATATTCCATTATCTGGATGTAACACTGTTTATTTACCCATTCATCTACTGAAGGATAGCTTGGTTGCTTCCAAGTTTTAGTAATGGTGAATAAAGCTTCTGTAAACATCTGTGTGCAGGTTTTTGTGTGGACGTAAGTTTTCATCAACTCGAGCAAATAGTGATTGCTGGATCATATGGTAAGAGTATGTTTAGCTTTGTAAGAAACCACCAAACTGTCTTCCAAAGCGGCTGAACTATTTTGCATTCCCTCCAGCAACGAATGAGAGTTCCTGCTGCTCCACATCCTCCTCAGCATTTGGTGTTGTCAGTGTTCTGGATTTGGGCCATTCTAAGAGGTGTGCAGTCATATCTTTTGTTGTTTCAATTTGCATTTCCCTGATAACAGGAGATGTGGTGCATCTTTTCATATGCTCTTTGCCATTTGTATCCTTTCTTTGGTGAGGTGTCTGTTAAGGCCTTTGGCTCTTTTTTTTTTTTGCGGTATGTGGGCCTCTCACTGTTGTGGCCTCTCCTGTTGCGGACGTGCAGGCTCAGCGGTCATGGCTCACGGGCCCAGCCGCTCCGCGGCATGTGGGATCTTCCCGGACTAGGTCACGAACCCGTGTCCCCTGAATCAGCAGGCGGACTCTCAACCACTGCGCCACCAGGGAAGCCCCTTTGGCTCATTTTTATACAAGGTTCAGCCTGCCTTTTAAAGTTAGTGTCTCACTCTCTTTGGCCATATATGTGGACTAGAATCACCAAATGTAAAGAAGTTTTTGTGGGACATTTTCCTGGCATAAAGGAGCCCTTGACTCTTTCCAAATTGCTCCTCTGCCAGCTCTCAAAAGTTCCTTCCATGATTAGCACCCCTAAAGTGACCACAGTCAGATACTGACACCAAGGATGGAGATTAAGTTATTCCCATCTTTGCCCCGCCCTCCCCACCCCCACCCCACCCCCACCAGCCTGATCTCACCTCAGTTGCCCAAGGGACTGTGTTGAAAACGAATTCATACTACACTACTCCTCTGTCCAAGCCCCTCAGTGGTCTGTCCTGGCCACCCCAGCCTGCAGCTGCAGCTCTAACATACCAGGCACACTCCCAGCTCAGGACTTCACACCTGAGGTTTCCTCTGCCTGGAAGGCCCTTCCCCACTGGTGCCAGTGGCTGCCTCCCTCCCTCCTTCCAGACTCAGCTTAGGTATTGCCCACCTACTCTGCTTAAAGCTGCAGCTCCCAGATTTTCTCCACCTCACTCTTTGCCTTGCTTTGTCCTTTTCTGTTGCATCTATCACCATCTGACCTCTTCTGTATTTTGCTTATTTATTCATTGTCGGTTTTGCACAAGACAAGAAAATCCCCCAGGGGAGGGGTCTTTGTGAGTGTGGTTCACTGCTGTTCTCCCAGCATGGAGAACAGAGCCCAGCTCTTATGGGATTCTCAACAAGTATTTGTTAAATGAATGAGTATTTTAAACAAGTGATTTAGTCATCATTTTGAGACTTCCATTGGGTCAGATGTTACTTAGAGACACATTAAACTTGCCCTTGAAATCCATGCCATCAAACCATCTTGTGAGACCACCATACAAGATGCTCTGATTATTTCAGTAAAGGAACTTCGTTGGCTGTGACTCAAAAGGGTTTTTCCAAAGCTCCCATTCTTTGCTCTTTTCTTATTTGCTTAAGACAACCTGCCGTGAGTCACCTCAAGCGATGAGAATTTTTTCTGAAAGGCTTTCACATAAAGTACATATCTCTGTTTTTCCCTTTCTCAAGAATTGAAACTGAGACCAGTTTACCACAAGTCAGAAGGCAACTCCACGGCTGTGTCCCCAGAGGTGCTCCTCCCTGCTCTGCTCTCCCAGGAGGAGTATAGCTTCCCAGGGGGAGGATTCACCAGGTCCCCTCGGTCTGGGACATTATAAGAAAGTGTTGGAATCAAATTCAAGTCAAGCAGAGATAGTATCACTGTTTTCCTTTGAAATGTCAATGACAGAGGTTTATAAGAGGAGAAGCTTTAAGAAACTGGGCAGAAACCTGTGGCCCGCACTGGCCGCCCTGCCCTCTACCCTCTCTGCCTCCCTGCTGTGCCCAGGGCCTCATTTCCAGCTAGCACTCCCTGCATTGCCATCGAGCACTTCCTGTGACAGGGTGGAAGCACCAGGGAATTCAGACCCCTCAGGAGCAGCCCTCACGCAACGGCTGCCATAGATTGGTGTATACAGGGGCCAACTCCTCCCCCTCGGGGGTAACTCGAGGGGCATCATCCACACTGGGGCTAAGCTCCACTGCCCGCCGTGGAAGCTGGCTTGATCACAGCTTTGATGGTAGCCTCCGCCCTGGGTCCCTTCTGTGCTGGCCGGCCTTCACTCCTCACAGAAGCTCTTTGCACTCCAATGCTTGTCCCCTTTTTCAACCCCTTTCCTTCTCTCTCTCTCTCCTTTTTCCTTCCTCTCTCCTGCTTTTTTAACAGCCCACACTCTTCTCCCCCCACCACCCCCTCACCTGTCTCTTTCTTTCGTGCTGTGAGATGACAGCTCACTGAGCTGATGGCAATCCCCGTGTTGCTGCTGGTGGTTATTTTTATGGAAGGGCCCTTCTGGCCGTCGGGAAGGCCTTGGGAGGATCAGGACATTATTAACAGAGTCAGACAAGATAAATGTGATCTCCTTGCCTGCGGGAGCCTGAGCTCACCAAGAACCAGGCCAGGGCAGCCTCCAGAAACGGCACAACTGACTTTCAGACACGTGTACGGCAGGCAGCTCAGTTAGAAAGTCCATGAAACCAGAGCCAGACCCCTCCCACTTAGGGAGTGACCATCCTCCGCACGTTGTCAAGGAACCTGACGATCCTTACCCTGCAGGCTTCGGTTTGCAGGTGGTGCCCAAGAAGCTAGGATTGCCCAACCAGAAAGTTTGACCCTAAAAAGGGAAGTTATGAGCCAACTGTTCCGTGAACTCTGTATTACTGAGCAAGACGTAAGTCCTTTCAGCCTAGAGCAAACTATGACCTATCCCTGCGGCCTGTGGCTTCTGTTCACTGCCCCGCAGTGGCTCTGCTTTTATAGCCACTCTTTGGTAACTTGTGTTTTCTGAGACTCAGATGTGGGAAGGGTGGAAATCAATGGAAAGAAATTATTGGAAGGTGATAGTATTTGTCAAAAGTGTGGATTTGATCTTTCATATGTTGATTTCATAAACTGTATGTTTCTAAAGACATGGATGGTCACCAGAGCAACACCCAATACCTCCCATGTCCCCTCAGTGTCCCCCATCTCTGGGCATGCCACCCAAAAGCTCCCAGCTGTGGACCCTCAGGACCTCCTGGGACTCTGGAGACCCTCCATCCTCAGGAGTGGCCCTCCACCCACAGATGGTGGGAATTGCTTAATAAAGACAAATATCATATGATGTCACTTATATGTGGAATCTTAAAAAATGATGCAAATGAACTTAGCTTACAAAACAGAAACAGACTCACAGACTTTGGAAACAAACTTATGGTTACCCAAGGAAAGGTAGGGAGGGGGAGGGAGAAATTAGGAGTTCAGGATTAACATATACACACTACTATATACAAAACAGATAACCAAAAGGGATCTACTGGATAGCACAGGGAACTCTACTTAATACTCTGTAATTGCCTAATGGGAAAAGAATCTAAAAAAACCCAAAAGAGTGGATATAGTTATATGCATAACTGATTCACTGCTGTACACCTGAAACTAACACAATGTTGTAAGTCAACTGTAAGTGAATATAAAATAAAAATTTTTAAAAAGACCCCAACAAACTTGCCCACTGGTGAAGGTCACTCAGAGGTGGGCTCCACGAGGTGCCCCAAAGTTGCCCCATAGGAGCGCCCCCGTGAGGCCTTCGGTAACTTGTCAACTACACAGCCTTTACTGGCTGCTTCCTCTCCTTGTGAGTGTGGTTCCTAAAGTCACCTCAAAAATAAACACTTGCACCCTCGTCATTGTCTTAGGGTCTCTTCTGGGGGAACAGAGACTATGATTGACACAGTACCTAGAGGTCTCTTTAACACTGAAATTATGTGAACAACTGAAAGTCTAATGATGGAATGAATTAAAGAATGTTTTCACTGATACTCTGGTTTGAGCTCAGATATATTCTGTTCAGGGGCAGCACCAGGCAAAGAGGTGAGGCCAGAGGAAAGTTTACCAGGTGGCCTCGCCCTCCGATGATGTGCCAGGTGTCCAGCGTCCTCACCTTGCTCTGGGCGACCCTCAGGTTGTGCTGAACGCCATCCATGGACCCTCCTCCCTTCCCAGACCCCTCACTCCAGTTCCTAAGTCCTACTCTGGGTCTTCTCAACACTCCCTCTGACCCCAACAGCATCTGTCATCCTGTATCCGTGAGTCCTATGGACAGGACGTAATATGTGAGTGTCAGGATTCACCCCCTCGTGCCGCCCTTGAGACATGGGAGGTCTGGCCACAGCTGCCGTTCCCTGGTCTCCTAACAACAACTGCTATTGTTTCGGTGCCCCTGGGTGAGAGGGTCCTCATCTGAGCCTTAGGGCACCCATCAGAGCGGGAGCCCCAGCAGGCTGGCACCCGGGGACAGCCTGACCTGGCTCCTCCCCACACAAGTGGACTCCGAGGAAGTACCAGACCATATACAGTAGATGAAATATCTAAGTACCAAGAGCTAGCATCTGTTTCCCTCTCCTTGATTCTGGGCTGGCCATGTGACCCACTTAGACCGTAGCATGTGGTGGAAGTGATGTGTCAGGAGCCTGGCCTGCTTCTGCCCTCACCACCTCTCATGGCCTCACCTGAGAACATTGTGCTGGGATGAAGCTGAGGATAAAAGACACCAGAGGGGGAACCTGAGTCAGACCAGCTGCCCCAGCAGAGCCCTGCCCTGAGCAACCTGCTGGCTGAATCTGGCCTCGAGAGTAAGCCCAGGTGAAGCCAGCATAAGACCTGCGCATCAACCTACAACTGTAAAACTTATCAACTTGTTCTTGTTTGAAGCTACTAAGCTTGGGGGTAGTTTGCTATGAAGCAATAGATCATTGAAACACCATTGGACATGGGATTTCTCTTTCTCAATAGCTACTGGAGGGTCAATGTAAGACTGCCCTGAAGCACAGAGATATTAACACCTCGTGAGGGAAGCAGATGAGTGGAAAACAGGAAGGGTTCACAATAGATGCTTCTCCCTTCCTTTCCCTGACAGGCTGTTCGGAGGTTATGTGTTCTTCATGGCCTCTCCGGGAGACCAGAGGAAAGGCTGAGCAATCAGCTGCACTTTCTAGAGCAGCGAAGGTCAGCTCAGCTGCGTGCTGCACCCTGGCTCCCTTTCTCCCCTCACTCCTGCTGCCCTGTGACCGCACCTCCAATAGAGCCCGGCATGCAAGCCTCATCTTGGGCCCACTGCCTACAGAATCCAGGTTAGGATATCCTGCTGTCTGTCCCCTGGATGTGAGCCCTTATGCCTTTGACAGAGGCAATTTCAACCAAAGACAGTGCCATTACCCTTAAAGGGTCATCTCAACCACTGTACACACCTCTGGAGACACTGATGGACAGATATGGTGTCTTATCACTTACATCACTACAGAAGGCCGTTGACTCTGCTCATGAGACTAACTTCACCATGTTGTTGTCTGGACGTGTAACTGAGCTGAAAAATAGCAGAAGGGAATTTGAATGAGAAACAATGAAATAGTCCGGATTTGTTTAAAACACACATAAACACACACACACACACACACACACACATTTACTATCCTTAGGAAAGAAATTACGTAGTTCGTATTAGTTTCCTAGTGCTACCCTAACACAGTACCACAAACTGGGTGGTTTAAAACAGCAGAAATTTGGGAGTTCCCTGGTGACCTAGGGGTTAGGATTCTGAGCTTTCAGTGCCGTGGCCTGGGTTCAATCCCTGGTCAGGGAACTGAGATCCCACGAGCCACACAGCAAGTCCCCAAACCAACCAACCAACTAACCAAACAAACAAACATAAAGCCCCAGAAATTTGTTGTCTCATAGTTCTGGAGCTTAGAAGTCCAAAATCAAGGTGTGGCCAGGCCCACACTTCCTCTGAAGCCTACAGGGAAGGCCTCTTCCTTGTCTCTTCCTAGTGTCTGGTGGTTTGCTGGCCACCTTGGTTTCCTCTGTCTTTAGGTACATCATTCCTCTGCCTCTACATGGGGTTCTCCTTGTGTCTCTTCACGCTCTCTTCCCTCCATGTGTGTCTGTCCATGTTTCCAAATTTCTCCAGTCCGATGGAGTAGGGTCCCCCCTAATGATCTCATTGTAACTTGATTACCTCTGTAAAGATCCTATTTGCAAATAATAGGTCCCCTTATCTTTTGGGGGAGACACAATTCAACTCATAACACAGTTTGAGAAACGTTTGGAAATAGGAACATATCTGACAAGACTTTAATAAAAACTGGATTGGAATAATTGCTTTTCATTTCCTTTTTAAAAAATGTCCAGTGAAGCTATAAAACACAATCTTTCAACAAAGTTCAATTTAACTTAAAAATGATTTTCATGAATGAGATATATGATTTATTCAAAGACTTTTGTCTGTTAATGAAGGCTGTATTTGTTAATTGACGCGTGTAAGCATGGCGTGATAGAGGATACTGGAAATTATACTGAAGAAAATGTGTAAATTTGTATTTTCCGAAGTGAGAGTTGACATGAACGGTCGGCCGAGATCATACTTTTGATATCTAAGAAGTTTGATTAACCACAGACGAAGAGAAATAACTCACAGAATTTTACTTAGCAGGAAAGAAAAAAATTCAGTTGATCTGAATTCAAACTGAGTCGCGGTGACTGTAGTTTATTTAGTTCTTAAGCTACAAAAAACCTTCCAACAGAATAATATCTTTGTGCCAAAGCTAAAATGCTGTAAGTAAATAGAGCTGGAAGGTGGAAGAATGGGAATGTTCTAGAATTTATATAGAAAATGAAAGTGTCATCGGGAGGGTCAATCAACACAACATGACTTTGCATGCACACATGATGCAATGTGGAAGTAGAGATGAACTTTTTTAAACTGACATAATTCACATACCATAAAATGCACCCTTTTTAAAATGTATGATTCAGTGCTTTTTAGTATATCCACAAAGTTGTGCAACTATCACCAGTACCTTATTCCAGAGCATTCCCACCACCCCATAAAGAAACCCTGCTTGCATCAGTACTCACTCCTCCATTGTACGCCTACCCCCAAACCCTGGAAAATACTAATCTACTTGCGTTTTGGTGGATTTGCCTAGTCTGGTCTTTTCATATAAATGGAATCATACAATGTGTGACCTTTTGTGTCTGGCTTCTTTCACTTAGCACGTTTTTAAGGTTCATTCAACTTGTAGCACACATGTCGGTACCTGGCTGAATAATATTCCATTGGATATACGTGCCACATTTTCTTTATCCATTCATCCATTGATCGACATTTGGGTTGTTTCAACTTCTTGGCTATTATGAATAATGCTGCTATGAACATTTATGTACAAGTTTTTGTGTGGGCCTATGCCTTCAGTTCTCTTGGGGTTATTCCTAGGAGTAGAATTGCTGGGGCCTGTGGTAACTCTGTGTTTAGCTTTTTAAAGGAGCTGCCAAACTGCTTTCCAAAGTGGCTGCACCATTTTACATTCCCATCAGCAATGTATGAAGGTTCCAATTTTTCACACTCTCATGAATACTTATTATTGTCGGTCTTTTGACAATAGCTATCCTAGTGGATATGAAGTAGTATCTCATTGTGGTTTTGATTTACATATCTCTATTATTAAAGATGTTGAGCATCTTTTTATGTATTTATTGGCCATTGTATATTTTCTTTGGAGAAATAGCTGTTCAAACTCCTTGCTCATTTTGAAAATCAGTGATTTGTTTTTTATTGTTGATTTGTAGAAGCTTTTTGTATATTCTGGATGCAAGTCCCTTATCAGATATATGGTTTGCAAATATTTTCTCCCATTTTGTGCGTTGTATTTTCACTTTCTTGAGAGTTCCTTTGAAATACAAAAGCTTTTGGTTTTGATGAAGTCCTATGTATTTATGTATTTATCTTGGTTGTGGTTTTGGTGTCAGGTCTAAGAAACCATTCTTTAATCCAAAGTTAGGAAGATTTACACTTATAAATCCCACTGGAAAATTCTGGAATTCGGGAATTTCTGGATTCCCACTGGAATGGTGATAATGAAAAAAATGATTTAAAAAATAGCTGTGTTGACAAGGACCAACAGGAATTGTTCCACACACACTGGTGGTGGACGTGAACATTACTACAGCCATTTTAGAAAATTATTTGGTAGAATCTACTAAAACTGATCATCCAAGACAACCATTCAACTTCTAGATATATACTCAGCAGAATTCTGAACATGTATTCATCTAAAGAATGTACTGAAATATTCAAAACAGCACTACTCATATTAGCCCCCAATCTGGAATTATCCAAATGCCCAGCAAAAGTAGATGGATAAATAAATTGTGGTGTAATCATAGAGAGTAGCATTATACAGCAATGGGAGTAAACATCTATGACGGTAAGTACAGATAAATACAGATAAATTTTGCAAACATGATTTTAAGCAAAATAGCCAGACACAAAGGAATTCATCTTGTAAGATTCCATTTATATGAATGTCAATAAGAGGTAAAATTAGTTAATGTTGTCAGAAGTCTGGGTAGTGGTCATCTTTGGGTTGGGGGGAGGGGGAGACAGGGAGGTGGCATGAGGGGGCTTCAGCATTGCTGGTGATGTTCTTTCTCTTGATCCGATGCTCACCCAGGCGTTTGCCATTTGTGACAATTCCTGGAGATCAATACAGTGTTTGTAAGAAGGAGCATCTGGTGAAAATCTCTTTCTCTGCTTTTTAAACACTTTCCTTCAATTTTGACTGTATCCTTGAACTCTACTCTTTTTGGTTTAGCAACAATATACTGGTTCCATCTACCCTTGCCAGCCTGAGAATTTAAAATGAGACCACGGCGAGTGAAGCCAGGCCTTGGGCATGGTCTGGGCACATCCCTTCCCGACGCTAACAGGATTCACTCCAGGTTATGCTGAAATCAACACCGCCTCATAAATACTCATGCTGATGGGGCGGGTATCAAAGCCTGCACATCAAAGTGGAAACTGAGCTAGGTTTGTTGTAGAAATTTGAGAAAACCTGGTTCTGGAACAAGGAGGGGTTGAACAAAAGTAGGACTCGGACCAGAGGGTCTTTTCTTGCGACTCTCCCTGAATCAGAGGTTTCGGGAACATTGTGCAAACTGTACTCCCTCCCTGTCGTCCACTGAGACTTCCCCATTCAGTCACTCACTTCCCAACGCAGGCGGCCCTTGCCAACTGACTCCACGGTTTGCCAGGCCAGGAAGGTGGAGAAATCACACTCTTGGGTCACAGAAGGAGGTTTCCACAGAGCTCTCTCTAAAGCTTGGCCTAAGCCTTCAGGCTTCATTGTCACACCCCAAGATGCCAAATATCTAGAAACTAACCTCAGACAATGGCTTTTAAAAACAACAACGTTTTTTTGAAGTTATTTTTTAGGTTTGATTTAATACAATCAACAGCCTCCATGTTGTAAAGGATAGGATTTCATGAGCTTTTGAAAGGTAGGTTCATGACATCATGGCTACAGTCAGAACACAAAGCATTTTCTTCATCCTCAAACCTCATTGCCTTCCACCCCTCCCCCTCCCCCCACCTCATTGTCACTGCAGACTAGTTTGAATTTTCTAGAATAAAGTGGCTTTTGCATAAATGAGCGTGGCCATGGGCCGACTATAAGCATGCTTCATACACGCACGTACGGGCACAAGCACACGTGCACATACACATGCATGAACGCACATGCACAGACACACGCACACCCGTGCACACACACGCCTTTCAAAGGAGAGTCTCTTCCCATAGCCTCACGCCAAGGCAGACGGCCTTAGGTCTCTTCCAAGCATGCTCTGTGACCTCCTGGCCACAGAGATGGAAAAGGGCAGCAAACCTTGACCCAGCAACCTGAGAGCAGGGCTGGTCTGTGTGCTTTGCCCAACAGGAGGAAGCATGAGGACACAGAATCGCTCCGTAAACAGAAGCTTTGGGTCAGCACAAGCCATGGTCTAGGATACTCAGGGGTAAGTTTGTGAGTGTTGGTAGCAGCACAGGGGCCGAAGCAGCCAGGCCCCCATACGTGAGTCTGCCGGGGGTGCCGACGTACCATAGGCCGGAGGCTTCAACAACGGAAACGCATTTTCTCACAGTTCCGGAGACTGGAAGACCAAGATCAAGGTGTCAGGGGGGCTGATTTCTTCTGGGGCTCTCTCCTTGGCTTTCAGGTGGCTGTCGTCTCCTTGTGTTCCCATGTGGTGGTCCCTCTGTGTGTGTCAGTGTCCTAATCTCCTCTTCTATTAAGGACATCAGTCATATTGGATCAAGGCCCACCCTATTGACCTCATTTTAACTTAGTTCCCTTTTTAAAAGCCCTATCTCTAAATAAGGTCGTGTTCTGAGGTACCAGGGATCAGGACTTCAACGTGTGAACTTGAAGAGGGACACAATTCAGTCCATAGCACACCATGAGCATGAGGGATCGGTGAAGTCCTCCTGCGGGCTGCTTCCAAGGAGGTGCTGCTTCCAAGGAGGTGGATGCAGGCAGAAGGGGTTCAGAAATGAACTCCTGGCCTAGATGGGGGAGGAGGGAAGGAGTTTGACTCTTCCTTCACAAGAACTTTTCTTTTTAAAGTTCTGGCATTTAAGGTAACAATAACGTCAGGCAATTCCAATGATTGCAGGGAGGTATTTATTATGTCCCTTTAAATCTGTGCTTATAAACTTCTCTTAGGGCTACAAGCCAGAAGTACCCAATTCTGTGTTTAATAACAGGTCCTCCAGAGGACAGGCAGAAATAGCAGGATGCAGGCTCTCCTCCCGTGGGGTCATGGGCTTCGGTGCAGCTGATAGGGGAATTTGCTTGGCTCCACACTTTTCTAAATAGAATCTTTTGCCAAGTTTTTCAGCAAATAGCCGTGTTGCCCAAAGGAATGAGATAAAGGCAAGTTCTTAAAGGAAAAGGATTCATCAGCCTTAGAATTAGCAATGAAATAGGAAAATGTCCCTATCTACCTTCCTGGGAGGTAAAAGGTCACATGTCCGGAAGTATTTTTAGTTGTGCATCGTAAATCAAAGTGAACACAAAATAAAGATTTGGGAAAGTGCTATTGCCAAAGGGTGACATTTTTAAGAGGCAAGAAGGAAGGTCAAGGATTAACTTTCCCCCCATGAGCTTATGCAACAGCTGCGCACTTGTGGCCCAAGGGCCAGAGCCCAGCCACAGGCAGGTTTTGTTAGCTTGTACTGCACCATATTAAAAATATATGTATTGGAATAGGTTACCAAAATTTAAATATTGGGAGATTTCATGCAAGTATCTGCATTTCTGGCTCTCCTTCAGAAATTGAAAGTCTTAGCAATGTTGGGTCCCGAATGGCTATAACCCATTTGAGCTGAGCAGAGGACACACCATGGAGACTGATGGAGATTCTGTCCTTGACCAAATTCTGGCCAGGCTCCTCTGAGCCTCTTCTCCACTAGGCCTGAAACTTGGCCTGAAAAGACGTGAAGAAACACTAACAGTTCCTAACAGCTCAAGGCCACATCCCTAGAATGACCCAAGACCCCCTTAAAGTGCCTGCCCGAGAAAGCTCAGGGCTGCCAGAAGATGTTTCTTTTTGTTCCAGCAACACCTGAGGATAAGGCCCCATCTCCCAGCCTCTGTGGGAGGGCAGGAGCCTGACTTCCACAAGTGCCAGTGAGCAAACCCAGATGGGTGTCACACGGACCAACACTCCCTTTCCTGCTTTTGTAATTTTTCACTTCCCTGGCTCTACTGGGACCCTGCCCATCCCCTCTCCCAATTCCCTCATTCTCCCTTTAAAACCCCTAGTCACCTCTGGACAAGTAGTTATTACTGATTAGAACCTGTCCTTACCACTTTAACCGGGATCCAGCTTTGTTTATCTTTGACAAGATGTCATACGCTGTCCCCAGTTTATCCCAGCCCCCACCCCACTTCACCCCCTTCCTTGTGTCTAAGCTGATATAAGTTGTCAATTATCAACTCACTTGCTCTGTTATTTCACATACAGGGAAGAGGGAAATCAAATAATTTTTATGCTCCCATCTCTCTCAAAGAGGCAAAATGATAGATACAGAAAGCCATGTGTTTCAAGAAAAATGGGAGAATGCATGATTCTTTTAGAAGCAAAGACCATGCCTGCATAATATGAAATACATTGGTCTGGCCACTTTACTCCTAGACATTACCTGCCCACTTCCTGAAGACCCCTGCATTTGTATCCCAGAATCAGAAGTCCAGATACTACACGAATCACGTCAAGCCTCTGTTGAAGGCCTTCGTGGCTAAGCCAGCTAGACAAGAGCGATGAATTTACACGTTTAAAAGCTACCGGAGATGCCTCCCCGCTACTCTTCAGCTTCCACATGAGATGATCCTCGGCTTCTAGACTGGGCTCCAAGTGAGACCACCTGCAGCTTTCATAGGCTGATTTCTCATCCCTCGCAAAGCTGAACTCACATGCTTGTCAGGAAGAAGCACTTTAGAGAAACCAGGAGGTAGGCAAGGGGGTTCTCTTGCAGGAAAGGGTGGTTCATCGTTCTCTGTGTTACTGCATCCCTGGGGTCGGCCGTTCAGGACTGATGTCCTGGGGCATCATATCAAAAGCCAGGTCTTAGCTTATGAAGTCCAGTCCAGCTGCCCCAGCCATTCCAGCCAAGTCCATGCCCATCTGATCAGCCAACGCCAGCTGTCTCCCAGACACGTCAGTGGGTCTTGCTAAAACCAGAACTGCCCAGCCTCGCCACGCCTGAATCACTGACCCACAGACACGTGAGCTAACTAAAGCTTCTTGTTCTAAGGCACGAAGTTTTGTGTTATTTATGCAGCATTATCGTGTCAGAAGATAGCTGATACAGCCCCCTCCTTCCACCCACACACATACATATACATCCACAGATACACATTCTCCAAATTGAGAGTCACTGATTTCAATCTATAAAAGAAAGACTAAAAATGATAGTGATAAGCCGTAATGCTATCAGGGCAATTAAATAATGGTGGCGTGGGTTACAGTTTTTGTGGAAAAGAAATGCTCTTGTCAGGCCACTTCTTGATACAAATGGGGAGTTCTAAAGCTACAGTGACTAAATTCTGAAGTTGGAAAGAGGTAAGGCTGAATGTGAGCAAAATATTCTTAAATGATTCTTTTGGGGTGACTCTTCATTCTGTAGCCATAAGGAATTTATTAGATAATCGTGTATTAGGAATTTTTTCCCCTAAAAATTCTAGAAGTAACTAGAAGAAGGTTGCTAAATAAAATTTTTGCCTGATATGGAAAATCTCTTTGCCTTATAAGGATCGTGGCAAATATCTCATCTCTCTTCTTAACCACAGCAACAACAATAGCGCGGAATAGTTACTGAGTGTTTTGCTGATGCCAGACCCTGTGCGGGGCACCTCACGTGCATGGTTTCATGTAATACTCAACACAGACTTCTGAGGGAGGAACTAATGTTATCCCATTTTACAAATGAAGAAATAGTCTCAGAAAGGCCAAGTGATGTGTCTTAACTTTGCGTAGGTAGAAAATAGCAGACTTCAATTTGATGCGCATGACTCCATAGCCAGTGCTATTTATTATGTTTTATTACATCATATTATATTATGATACAGATTACATTATATTTTGTTACATATTACATTATATTATATATTACATTAGATTATATTACATATTATAGTGCATATTACATTATATTATATATTGCATTATATTACATATTACATTATGTTATATTTTCTATTACATGTTACATTATATTTCATCATATTATATTATGTTACATTGCATATTATATTATATTTATTACTAGATGTAATTCCCTGAGAGAAGGGACCATGTATTTACTCCCTCTGGTGTCTATTCCATGTCTACCTCCCATGCACCTGGGCGGAATGCACTATGGTATATTACATGCTCAATAAATAATTATTAAATTGAAAATGAAAAAGACTAATTCCACCCCACCCTTGGAAACCCGGTCTTTCTCGTTACAGCCGCTTTTCTGGTGCCTCTGCCCACCTCTGACGGTCCTGCATCTGTAGTGCACGCACGCATTCCCCCACCGTCGCCACAGTCCCCTCACTTTCCTGCCCCAGCGCTGCCTCCAAAGCTGCGGGAGTCCACAGTCCTCAGCAGGTGCAGGAAGGGCAGGAGGTAAGGGGAGTTCATGCCTGGGGTGGGGGGCCTGGGGAGACTCTCCACTAAAGGGAATGATGGGGGCTGGTGGGAAAACATCCTAACCTCTCGTCCTTCAGAGGAACAACCTGGAAGCACGTCCCACAAAGAGGGTCCAGAGTGGGGCTGAGTCCAGTGGTCCACGGTGATGCCCAGCCTGGAGGAACATCCTTTACTGATTCTTATTCCCGATCACCACCCCTGACTCAGCTTTCTGGGACCACCTTCCACATACAGTTCAGGCACCCAAGTTCCTGTGGCAGGCTCTACTTTCAGGATCGCCCAGACCCAGGCCCCCAGCCGTCTCCCCTCAGTAAATGACACCATTATCTGTGCTTCCTTGCACTCTCTCAGCAAGCCCGAAGCCTCTTAATAGCTCCCTGATTCTTTTGTCAGTTTTATTGAGGTATAATTGATAAATAAAATTGTAAGATATTTAAAACACACATTGTGATGATTTGATACGTGTACACACACTGGGAAAGAATTCGTACCATCTAGTTAATTAATATATCCATCACCTCACATATGTACCTTTTTCTTATTAGAACATTTATGTTCTACTCTCGTAGTAAATTTGAATCATACAATAAATATAGTGTTGTCAACTATGTCACCATAGTTCATATTAGATCCTTATAGCTTATTCATCCCATAGCGAAAGTTTGTACCCTTTTACCAACCTCTCCTTACCTCCCCTCCCCCTACACTCAGACCCTAATTTATTAAAGAAAAAAAGTGCAGGTTGACTTTAAGTGAGTAGTTTTACAAACTTTTAAAATCATTGGTTCTATTTTCAGTTTTCCTTTTCTGCCACCATCATTATAAATTTGAGTTTCAGGTTGGACTGGGTGCCGCCAGAGCTCTACTCTGTGCCCTTGGGCTCTTGACATTTTCAAGCACACCTGCCCAGGTATGTTTCCAAACCCACAGCAGGCACCTGAGTGTCTCCGCGGGGCTGTCCCTAAACTGCCGGAATTCACTTTGCCTGCTGCGCAGAGACCGGAAGTGCCTGGGAATTTAGGGCCCCGCCCTGTGACTCGCGGTGTCAGGGGTGGGGGTGGGGAGTTGGGGGACAGGTACAAGGATGGAGACAGTGGCGGCCGCCCTGATTGGTCAGCTCCAGCCTGCCCTTCACCAGGGCTGAGCCAAAGTCTCTCAGTGGGATCTTGCCCAAGGTCTCACCTGGCTTAGCCTCCCTCCCTTCTCTGGACCACTATCCCACCCCAGGTTCTTCCCGGGGTGGGAGCGCTTCCTCAGAAATCCCTTTCCCACAAATCTCTGCTTCTGGGGAGACACAGCTCAGTTCCCCCTTTAGGAAAGGAGGTGCTGGGTGCCCGGAATGTGGGTGGTTGATGGCCAAAGACTGAGCAAGGTGGAGGGACAGGGCTTGGCCCCTTCCTTCCAGCCTGGGCCTCCTCGAAGGGGCAGCCCTGGTCCCAGAGCTCCCGGCTGGGCTGGCACAGTGATGCTCTTTCCCAAACTTGCAGAGCCAGCTGCAAACATCTCAGCCTGCAAAGATAGCACCTCTGACTTCTGCTGTTCATTGGGTGTTTGCTAGATTTACTTTTCTTTTTTTAAATTATACATTCCACTTTAGCTACCTTGGAGTGCGAAGGTCCCTGTGAAATGTGTTTCTGGCATGTCCCCATTTCCATTGTTTTCCCCACAATTTGCCAGGCTGACTGTTTTACACACCCCACTTCCATAAGGAAAAGTACATGGGTCACAGCCTCATGGGTGACTGTCATGCACGTCAGGCCTGTGAGCGTGTGAGCCCTGGGAATCATTTTCTTTTGTGTCCAGATTCAGGGGTGGGGAATGGAGAATCTGAAAATGTCTGAATCCCATTCATTTGTTGACAGAGAGAGAAATGGGGGCAGGTAAGAGTGAAGGATGTGTTTCTCAAAGCTGTTGGTAATTTGCAGTTTTGGCCCAACTATCCTGTCCTTGACCTGGGTTTGCAAAGCCCATGTTTTACTACTTCGAGCAGAGTTTCTCAACTTTGGCACTGTTGTCAGGGGCCAGGTAATTCCTTGTGGTGGGCAGCTGTCCTGTGCGTTGTAGGACGTTTAGCAGCATCCCTGGCCTTACCAGCTACATGTCAATATCACCACCCCTCACCCCTTAGTTGTGACCCAAATGTCCCCAGACATTGCCAAAACATTATGCCCGAGTTGAGAACCACAGACACAGATGTTGCTGTGGTATGAACGTGTTTCCCCCAAATTCATATGTTGAAGCCTAACCCTCAATGAGGGGGTGGGCCTTGGAGGTGACTAGGTCATGAGGGTGGGGTCCTCATGAATAGGATTCGTGCCCTTGCCCCCTTCAACCATGTGAGGACACAGCAAGAAGTCAGAGACCCCGAAGACGGCCATCATCTGGCCCTGCTGGCACCTGATCTCAGATGTCCAGCCTCCAGAACTGTGAGAAATAAGTTTCTATTGTTTAGAAGCCACCCAGTCTCTGCTATTTTGTTACGGCAGTTCAACAGATTGAGAGAAGTAAAGCATCCCAAGAAAGGTGCACCAGAGTAACCATGGCGAGTTCTTCCCTTTCCTCCATCAGTGTATTCTTCCTGGTACTTTTGTTTTAAACTCCTTCTCCCTGAAGGCAAAGAAGCCTGGTCTGTGTTGTCTTCTTTATTCCAAGGGAACAAACATCTCTCTTCTCCTCTGAGAGCCCCTGACCAACTCAGGAGCTGCTTGGAGGAGAAGCAGGACCTACTTTCTTGGGAAGGCAATTCATGCTCCACAGGCCAGACTGGTGGCAAAGCGATGTGGGGATGCTGCTGAACAACTCTGAGAAACTGCAAGAGGAAAGGAGCTGCAACTTTGGTGCCGTTGGACCCTGGGTGCCCAAGTTGTGAGTGAACATCTTAATTGAGAGGAGGTCACAAGACAGCCTGGCGATTAGAACGAGGCTTGAGTTGCAGCTCTGCCCCTGGCCAGCTGTGTGACTTCGGGCAAGTTAATGTGCCTTTCTGAACCTCAATGTACTCATCCATGAGTGGCAAGGTTGTTGTGAGTTTTAAAGGAGATTTGCATGTAAAATAGTGAGGGTGGTGCTAGCACTCGGGAATCTGTTCATTCCTGGTGGATATTGTCACTGTGTTGGTTTACATTCTTATCAGGAAAGCCTCATCTAAAAAGATTCTGCCTGTGCCAATGAAATAAGCTGTACGATTCAATACAACTTAAGTGTTGGAACTTCAATTTCTCTCCATAAAACCTGGTGGATGGCTGTACTTACCACACACTGGTTTTTGACTGTCTTTTGTGAACCACCCAGCACTGTCCTGGCTGCCATGTGGGCTGGGGAGGTTGTGGATGCCAGGAGGACCCGTAAGGAAGGACCCATTTAGCCACACGGCTGGTGAAACACTCAAAGGGGCTGGTACTTTTGTAAATCACGATTCCAGAATAAAACGTTTGCTTCTCTTGAACATTTTCCTTGAGGGTGAATAAGCTTTTCTCCTAGAAAGACTGGAACTCCTCAGGTCAAATCAGCCAGCACTGCATTTTGTTCCTCAGACCCTAAGAACGGAATCACCATGGCTCACTTGTCCTCTCCTTTTACAAGCCAGGTGGCCAGATTGCAGTCGACTTCTTCATCTTTTCCATCAGCAGCCACAAGCCCTGAGGACCCAACTCTGTTCCTCTCCCTCATTACTCCATAATAAACGTCAGGGAAATGGGATGCCTTCTCCCAGAGACATTGTAAATTTCTTCACCCTGGGGTTTCCTGTAATGAATGCTGCCGCTTTTCCCTCCAATTTCCCATGATCAGCCTGGCTCCAGGAGGAAATCAATGTGTATAAAGAGCATGTTCTTCTGAGAAGGAAGGGTGGGCTGGGTCTCCTGAGAAGGAAGGGCTGGGTCTCCTGAAGTCCTGGCTGGCATGCAGCACGCTTTCTGTCCATCACCCTCAGTTCCTTGGCAAGTATTTACTTCCTGAAATTGTGTTCTGGTTAAAAGTATGGGTTCTGGAGACAATCCACTCGCGTGAAGATGCTGGCTCTGCCCCTAACCAGCTGGGAGGCCTCAGGCAAAGTGTTCCTCTCTGGGCCTCAGTTTCCTCCTCTGTTGATGGGGGGGATGATAATAATAATGATATAATGATAATAGTAGCCCCCAAATTTGTTGAAAAGAGTAAATGATTTGCTGGAAAGAACATGGAAAGCACCCAGAGCAATGCCTGGAATAGATGCAGCATTTAATAAATGTGATTTGAGATTCTTATTAAATCCCTTGTGTCTTCCCTAAGGAGGGAGAGAGATGGCCCTGTCTGGGCAGAGCAGGAAGAAGCAACTCTTGGTGGGATAAGAATTAAGTGGCCATGGATGTGGTTGGACCAGGCGTGGCCAAGAGCAGGGTTTCTCCAAGAAGCACTTGACACTGTGGGTCAGACCCTTCTCTATCCTGGGGCTGTTCCTTGCATTGTGGGATGTTGGACATCATCCCTGGCCTCTGCCCATCAGATGCCAGTAGCATCCCGTCTCTCTAGCTGTGACAACCTAAAATGTGCCCAGACATTGCCAAATGTCTGCTGGGGAACAAAATCCCCATCAGTTGAGAAACCCTGGTCCAGAGGGAACAAGCTGACGCAAAGCAAAGAACACCCCAGGGCAGCGGCGTTAACTTGACTTTTCCTGGAGAGAGATTTAGCTAGGCAGAGACAACTTTTCCCCTTCTCTTTTTCCGGTAGTCCACGTTGAACACGTTTATTTGGATATGTGTGTGGTGTGTGCGTTATGGAAAAAGGGATCTAAAAAGAGAAGGAACAAACACTACCTCCACAAAGGGGCACCATCATAAATAGACATGTTTTCGTGGCATGTGATTGAGATTTCTGAAGATTGGTAAAAATAGCTGTCATCTGCAGGAGTTGTTTGAGCTGGTGACCCTCAGGTGGCTTTTGAGCAAGGCCCTGGTGAGATTACATCTCCCGTGGCTTTCTCTTTGCCCCCCGGCCCCACCCCAAATACGTCCTTTGTGTCCCACCCTGGCTGTGTTCTTTATTTTCTTCCAGAAGCATTCTCACCGGGGCCACTGGGGAATCAACCCTTCAGGGAATTCTTGATTGCTAAAAGTTGCCCAAAAGGCCTGGGAAAAAACCACCCTCTCCCCATTTTTTTGTATCAAGGTGACCAATTAACTTTCTCTTTTTAGAATATTCAACAGTGGTTTGGGGAGAAGATCTTATCGGCTCTGATCACCTGGGAATCTCATGAAAGTACAGATGCTGATTCAGTAAAACTGGGAAGGGCCTTGAGAGTCAGCGTTTCTGGCAGGCTCCCTGGTGACGCTGATGCCGCGGGTCTATGGACCACGCGGAGAGTCAAGATGCTAGCGGACAATTCTGCAAAAGGGCGTCTTTTTCAGCACCTAAAACTGAAGATTTCCAGCCACAGTTTGGAAGCAGCAAAGAGTCACTTTTACCGCTGGAATAATAAGCAGACAGGAGGGGGTTTTGTCCACACAGACAGGCATCTCCTCCAGGGTATACGGACGCAGATGAAATGAATTTTGTTTGGCCAGTGGCTTTTCTTTCTCGTGCCCCCCTGCATTTCTGTTCTGTGTGCGGAGTCCAAGCTCCTTTCAAGAGAGATGGCAGAAGCAGAAAGTGGGAGGCGAGAGCCTGGCAGAGGGGACCGGGCGGCCTCCCCAGCATCCAGCATCGGGTGGAGCCCGAGCGGTCCCGGCACGTGGGCGCGGGCGGGTGGGCGGCCACTCTGTGTGTGGTGCTCGGGGGACCTTGGAAATCCCCCCTGAATGGGCGGGAGGAGCTGGGGAGACAAGTGGCATGAGACACTGCTGTCAACGGCACCGGTTTCCCAAAGGCTTTTGCAAGTGCTCACAAAAGTAGAAAGGATAACCTGAGCCCTGGGGGTCCTTTCTGAAGGGGGAGATTACGGCGGGGCCTGGCTGCAGCCTAAGGGTGCAGAACAACAGGGCCATTGTGGGCCAGGGCATTCATATTGAAGATAAAATATGAGCTGGGTGGTCCGGATAATGAAGGCATTTATGACTCCGGCTCCGCATATACATGTCGCACTGATCCACAGATTACCCTGACGGAGTCTGGGCCCATGCGGGGTCTAGGGGGGTGAGGCCGGCTGGGTGCAGATCTGGGATAAAGGCACCAGTGATCAAAGCGACTCAGGGGGACTAAAGAGCTGTTTATCTGTGACCTGGGGATACAATGGAATGAGGAATACCATTTCATTGAAGACCGGGACTGGTTTCCAAGAGCGCCCTTAAAAACTCTGAACTTCAGAGAAAAACGCTCTCGGTCCAACACTCGGAGAGAAAACACAACGCCAGAGAAACAACGGGCGGCTGCGAAGGGCTTGAGAAGCCGGGTTGACCGGGTGACCTGAGCACAGGTCCACAGCTGGGATCTGAGAGGGCAAATCACTGGCTTGGCTGTGACTTGAATAATGACCTTGGACAAGTCACACAGATTTCATGTGCCTCGTCTGCTGGGGACAGAGGTTGGCTCTGGGCTCCGAAGTCACCAGGCCCCCTGCAGAATGCGGCTCAAAGACCTTACTCCATTCCACTTTGCTTATGAATTTTTCCAGAGCGGGAGCACCAAATGTGCCAGGTGCCATATGCCTTTATCTGCCTTCACACTTCTCCTATATATATATTTTTAACACATACAATTTGATGAGTTCTGACACATGCGTATGCCCACGGAAACAACACGATTATGGCAATAAACACAGACATCATTCTTAAAAGTTCCTTTATGTCCTTATAATCCTTCCCTCCCTCAACCCTACCAGTACCAGGTAACACTGAGCTGCCTTCTGCCACTTTAGATTAATTTTGTAACCCCTAGAATTTTATAGACATGGAAACAGAATATACGCTGTATACAATATGGGCTCTTTCACTCACCGCGATGATTGTCAGATTCATCCCTGTTGTGCGTATCAGTAGTTTGTTCCTTTTTATTGCTGAGTAGTATTCCACTGTATGGATACACTACAGTCTGTTTATCCGTTGACCTGCTGAGGAATATTTGGGCTTTGTCCAGCTTGCGGTTTTTCCACTTAAAGCCTCTATGATCATTCATGTTCACGTCTTTACCTGGACAAGTGCTTTCCTCTCTCCAGGAATGAAATACCTAGTTCATATGGGAAGTATTCTAAACTTTTAAAGAAACTGCCGAATTATTTTCCAAAGAGGCTGCACAATTTCGTCTTTCTATCAGCAGAGTGAGAGGGTTCTAATTGTTTCACATCCTTGCCAACACTTGGTATGGTCAGCCTTTTAAATTTTAGCTGTTCTAGTGGATTAGTAGTGGTATCTCAGCAAGATTTTAACTTGCATTTCCCTGATGATTAGCGATGTGGAACATCTTTGCATGAATTTGTTTGCCGTTTTAAAATCTTCTTTGGTGAAAGTACCTGTTCAAATCTTTTGCCTGTTTTTTTAAAAAATTGAGTTGCCTTAATATGGAGTTGCAAGAATTGTTTATATATGCTTGGACTTCCCTGGTGGTGCAGTGGTCAAGAATCCGCCTGCCAATGCAGGGGACATGGGTTCAAGCCTTAGTCCGGGAAGATGCCACGGAGCAACTAAGCTTGTGTGCCACAACTACTGAGCCTGCACTCTAGAGCCCACATGCCTAGAGCCCGTGCTCTGCAACAAGAGAAGCCACCACAATGAGAAGCCTGCGCAATGCAATGAAGAGTAGCCCCGCTAACCACAACTAGACAAAACCCACGTGCAGCAGTGAAGACCCAACGCAGCCAAAAATAAATAAATTTATATTAAAAAAAAGAATTTTTTATATATTCTAAATACAAGTTCTCTTTGGATATAGGTATTGCAAATATTTTCTCCCATTTTTACACCCCATGGAGGCGTTTTGAGAACTGAGGAGGGCAGACGGTGCTCCTAGGCTGGCGTGTTTCATTCTGGAGTCCCTGGTGTTTTAGGAGCTGCTTCTCTTACCAGACCTGCCTTTGGTTCTTTCCCACCACCGTGAGCTGGAAACATCTCAGTTGAATCTCACCCCTAGGGTTTCAGGGCCTTTATATGTCTCACCATGCAGTGCGAAGCAACACCTGGCTACTACACACACCTTCTCACCCTCTGTCTGAAAGTGGGTAACAGTTATCTAAACAGCCCCAGCCCCCAGAGCAAATATTTGGGGTAGATGACAGAGAAGGTACCTACAGTTGAGCCTCTGCCAGTACAACCAACAACACATTAAAGGAAGGAAGTGTTTGGAGTCCTTTTATGCCACTAGTTAAAAATTTCAGGCCAGCTGTGATCTCTCACCTCACTCTCTACCTCATTTGAGGCAGTGGCACTCTCCTACAATTTTCTTCCTTACTTGGTAACAGCCGGAGCAATTTTTTCCTTGTATATCAAATCATCACATTGTACCCTTTAAATATATACAATTGTATTTGCCAATTACACCTCAATATCATGTAGCAGTTACTATTGCTACATAACAAATGACCCCAAACCTTCCAGGTCTAAAAACCACCATTTGTTCTTGCTCAGGAGTAGACAGTTCTGCTGATATGAACCAGCCTTGGCTGGGCTCGTCTGGATTCACTCTAATACCCACATCGTACAGAAGGAATATCAGTCTCTGCCTGCATTGTTTCTACAGAATTCAGCCCCTGTGTTACCACTGGCCCTGCTGATCTGTCTCCATGGTTCTCAGTCAACTCCTCACAGCACTAACACTGCCTCTGGCATGATTCTCTGGTAAGAGTCTGGACTCCCTTCCACGTGCTGTTGGGCTCAGAGGGGTTTGTGGGCCTTTGGGACTGTCCTGACTTGGTCCCCCAGGAAGCAGACCCTGAAGAAAACATTTCTGTGTAATCAGCTCATCCCAGGGATTTGAGAAGTGGGGAAGGATGGGGAGGCAGCCAATACAGGGTGTGATCATGCTGAGGCTACCACTGTGGGAAACGGCACGGTCCCCATGTTGTCCCACCCAAGGGACAAAGATCGGAACCTTTGCTGGGACGAGGATCCTCCGGGTGAGTCCTGGGTGAGCCCCCTTCTTCCTTTGTTGGGTCTTTGCTCCAAGGTTTCTCCCTCCAGGCTTCACTGCAGAGGGACCCTGGCCCCAGGCTGGGTTTAGTCTAGTCACCTAGGTTTCCATTTACCTATTTCAAATCCACAACAAGTAGGTGATGTTCGCCCTGTCCGGGGGCCTGGTGGGCAAGCACAGACTACGAATGGACTCAGATAGTACCAGAAGCAAATCTGGTCTGTTTTTCTCCTGGAGCGTCATCATCCAAAGCCACTTTTGAGGGGCCAAGGAGGCTGGAAGCTTGCATTCAAGGGCTCGGCCAGCTGTGCCAGTCAGGGCGGTGGCTGCACCTGTTACAGCTTTGCTGGGGATCAGCAGGGTGGGATGCCCAGCACAAACCACCTCTCCTTCATCCGTGCATGCACCACCAAACAGAGGTCTGCTTTTCATGGCGCAGTGGACATTTTTAGTGATTTATCATGAAACGTCTTGTTACACGGAATGACGGATTACCGCAGGGCGTTAGAGTAATCCCTTGCAGGCGCTTGATTAGAAAGTCCACAAAGGAGTTTAAGCAGTTGGATGCAAGCTAGCTTAACAGTAGGAAGAGTTTAAAATGGCCCAATTTCTCAGAAGATACTGTGTCAAAGCTCCCACAACGTGGCTTCTGGGCTCGCTCTGCTCCGAAGATGAAGTGTGAGTTGTGACAAGTCCCCGTTTCAGATCCTTAGATTCTTTCCCAGACCCTGTGGCTAAATGATTCTGGACCTGCACGTTTTCCTGCCTTTCATATTTTCACCATCTTGCAAGGTTGAGTCAGACCACTGTTTTGCTTGCTTTGGTCCCCCCTCCTGCCTACAACAAGCAATGCTTATGATCCATGGTATAGATTTATTTATTTAAAAAAATTTTAATTTTATATTGGACTATAGTTGATTAACAATGTTGTGTTAGTTTCAGGTGTACAGCAAAGTGATTCAGTTATACATATACATGTATCTATTCTTTTTCAAATTCTTTTCCCGATTAGGTTATTACAGAATATTGGGTAGAGTTCCCTGGGCTATACGGTAGGTCCTTGTTGGTTATCTATTTTAAATATAGTAGTGTGTATATGTCAGTCCCAAACTCTCAATTTATTGACTATTCACTTACCATTGAATCAAAAAGAATAAAATACTATGGATAAACCTACCTAAGGAGGCAAAAGACCTGTACTCCAAAAACTATAAGACACTGATGAAAGAAATCAAAGATGACACAGATGGAGAGATAGACCATGTTCTTGGATTGTAAGAATCAATATTGTCAAAATGACTATACCACTCAAGGCAGTCTACAGATTCAATGCAATCCCTATCAAATTACCAATGGCATTTTTCACAAAACTAGAACCAAAAATTTTTAATTTGTATGGAGACACAGAAGACCCCGAATAGCCATGGTGTAGATTGATACCAGTCTGAGTAGTTTCTTGTTTTCCAGGCTAAATAACCTCTGCAGTATCAACCTTCCCATGTGGGTTAATTGACTGACACATCCATTTATGGAGGAAGCGTTGCTGAGTTTATCAATGGGACCAGTATTAGGAGTCTCAGCAACCGTAAGGCCCGATGTTTACATGCACTGTCTGACGTCGAACACTCCAGTCCAAAGGCAGGAAAAGACTAATGTCCCAGCTCAAAGCCCGTCAGACAGGAGGGATTCTCTCTTACTCATAAGAGTGTCCGCCTTTTTGTTCTCTTCGGGCCTTCAACTGATTGGGTGTAGCCCATCCACGCTAGGGAGGGTCATCTGCTTCCCTCAGCTCTCAGTCTAGCAATCTAAACATTAATCTCATCCAGAAACACCCTCCCAGACACACGCAGAATAATGTTTAACCAACTATCCGGGCACCCTATGACCCAAAAAGGTTGACGCGTAAAATGAACCATCACAATATTCCTTACTCCTTTTAGCAGCTCCGTTGCATGGATGTGCCTTCGTTTATTAAATCAGTCTCCTGCTGATGAACATTGGATTATTTCCAATCATGAGTAGCTCTACGATGAATAATTTGTGTGCACATATTGCATTTGTTTGCCACTGCATTGGTGGGACGGCTCCCTAGAGGTGGGATTTTTGGGTCAAAAAGTAAATGTATATGTAATTTCCCCTCCTGAGGAGCTGTCCCATTTTGTCTTCTACCAGCCATGTCTGGAAGCATTTGTTCCATGGGGAAACAGGTGGCCAGACTGGTCAAGGAAAGCACTGTTGCCCTTGGCTATGGAGATAGGTTCAGGACCAAGCTGGCCAATGGGAATGAGTGGTGGGAATTTTTGTGAAAACATTAGGACAGAGAAGCTGTCTCTCCCTGGAAACCGCTCAGCTAGTTGTAAACCTCAAGCCTCTAGGGGCTGCCACGTAAAGAAAGCCTGGTCAGGAATGACATCAGCAAAGAAGGAGCAGCACCCAGAGACACAGAGAGCTCTAAGACAGAATCCTGATGGACTGGTAGGGCCCCTGGATGCAGCTGGACCTGAATCAGGGGTTATTCCTGCGCTGTTCAGTTATGAGAGCAAAAATTCAATTTTTAAAAGTTGAACATGAATTCATTTTTCCTGCAACCAAAAAAGTCCCGCTAAATGCAGGATGGTGCATAAAACATAATTGTTGCCTTCAAGGATTTTTATAATTGCAGCGGAAGATAAGATTAGCGCATGAAAACAATGAGAGAACAATATAAGGTAAAGTAGTATCAAGGGCTGTATTTTTTTTTTTTTTTTTTTTTTGCATTACACGGGCCTCTCACTGTTGTGGCCTCTCCCGTTGCGGAGCACAGGCTCCAGACGTGCAGGCTCAGCGGCCATGGCTCACGGGCCCAGCCACTCCGCAGCAATGTGGGATCTTCCTGGACCGGGGCACGAACCCTGCATCGGCAGGCGGACTCTCAACCACTGCGCCACCAGGGAAGCCCAAGGGCTGTGTTTTATGTTATAGACTATGGATCCTGTGAGTCCTTCAGACGTCAGAGAAGGGGCAGGCAGTGGGCCTTGAGGTGATAGGACTTGGATGGGTTGGATGTGGGACAGCTCCACCATCTCTAAACTGCAATTTGAAATCTGAAACGTGCTGAGAACCAAAAGTTTCTGTAGGGTTGGGACAAACTCGTGTTCAACACAAAGCTGCAGAAATTTTAAACTGTTTGATCAGGGGATGTGGTCGGAGACCCTACCAGGGGTAAGATGTCTTACATGGTATACGTAGGGTTTTATCCTTCCAACATGCTGAAACACATCTGGCCCTAAGGAATTTGCCTGGGAGATCGTGCACCTGTGCTTCCTGTCTCAGGAAAGGGAGGGGTTGTGTTTCTTTAGGCCTGGACACCAGGAGTAGGATGGGTGTCCAGTGACCCCATGGGTACCACTTGAAAGGTACACATCATGTGGGGAGCTGGGAAAAGATGGGCCACCTTAAGTGCTTCAGATGTGCAAGCTTTCCCAAGTCCTTTATAAACCCTCTTGCAGTCACCTCTGCAGGATGGCTATGTAAAACTGGTCAGACTGTGATCTGCGCAAATTCGCTTGGTCATAAAAGCAGCTGGGGTGTCGTCCAAGGTGGGCCACTCTGCCCGGCTGAGCGTGCACCTGGGGCCGGCTGCCTTCTCCTCGGGAGGTCACAAAAGTGCAATGTGCTGATCCTTGGCCTGGGTCCCCGCTAAAGGCAGAGCCCGAGGCAAGGGTTTGAGCCAAGGGGCTAACTGGGAGGTGGCCCAGGAGGCCCTGTGAGGTAGGGGGTTGACAGGCAGGGGAGTCGACAAAGTCCATGTCAATGAGTGAGCTGGTGTGTGGGTGACCAGGGCTCCCTCCTGCTGGGCCCCTGGGTGAGGGGTGGGCCCTGCCTCAGCCTGGCCCCGCCCCACAGAGGCTGGGGAGGAAGCCAGGGCAGTGTCCACCACCTGGTGGAGTGTCGCCCTAGGGGCATCAGCTGCCCTGCATCCCCAGGTAGAGAAGAGGGAGGGACGGGCAGGTGCTGGAGGTGCGAAGCTGTCGGTGCGCCTGGAAACTGCCCACCAGCTGCAAGTGAGCATGAGGAAGTGGGGCGTGGTGTCGTCTTCAGGGACCCCCCTAAGACCTCCACCCAACACTGGCTCATCTCCATCAACTACCTCTCTCTCTTCTTTTTCCGCCACAGAGCTCCCTGAGGGGAGGCACTGTTTCCCCTCCTGGCTGGATCCCCGGCGCCTCGCTTGACGGCTGGGTCAGATCAGCATACAGTTGGTATAAAATTTACCAAATGAGCAAATGCCACTGTCCTCGTTTGGGCTTCTCCCTGCATGTTTTACGCCCGTCGTTCTCCAAAGACAAGATGACAGTGTCCTGCCACAGCTGACCGTGGTGATGGGGAGCTTGGCCAGGGGTCCCTGCGTTAAGCACTCCTACCTCCCTCTCTGGATGCTGAGGCAGGAGGCCCCGGGAAGCTGGGCTGAGCCATTGTTCTGCTTTGCGCCCTCCTGGCAGGAAGCAACCCCATAGTTTAGGTGTCAGAGTCAGCAAGGGCCTTGCTCACGCTCCAGACAAAGGTCCTCTCTCACTTTTGCCATCATAAAGGTCTCAAGGTCTGGTTGGATCTCTCTGGGTTTCCAAAGATGAGCAGACTCACTGCTCTCCAGGTGTCTGGCTGGTGCCTGGTCCTCAGGCAGGTTCGTTCACCAGCTTTGCAGTGATATAGAGAGAAGCCTCTTCTGTCGGCTTGGGATACACTAAATTCTCTAAGCAGCAGTTGATCCAAAATTTCATACAGGCAGGGCTTAGGGTCAGCCATCTGGTTGGAAGGGGATTAGGGTACCTGTATGAGAGCTACCGTAGCATAGCAAGCACCTCGACATCACCTGTATGTTAGTTTGGGATGCCTTCATGGAGGGATTGGTAGATATTAGAAACTAAAGGGAAGATTACCCTACAGGTAGAATATGGCAGGAATGTGATGGGGGAGGAGCCGAGCAAAGCCAGAGGAGACCTTGACCTTCAGCCACCAAAAATTCACCTGCACTCTGCTAGTTTTGCCCTTATTCATGAATATGTTTTTGTAGGCAAATCAGGTGATATCTCTGTTAGCAAGAATAACTCTCACTCTTGAACTCAGATGAAGATCTGCTGTTTTTATTGTTATAATTATCTTTTTTTTTTTTGCGGTACGCGGGCCTCTCACTGTTGTGGCCTCTCCCACTGTGGAGCACAGGCTCCGGACGCGCAGGCTCAGCGGCCATGGCTCACGGGCCCAGCCGCTCCGCGGCATGTGGGATCTTCCCGGACCGGGGCACGAACCCGTGTCCCCTGCATCGGCAGGCGGACTCTCAACCACTGCACCACCAGGGAAGCCCTGTTATAATTTTTTATAAATCCTTTGGACCAGGCCCTGCAATGCAGACCCTGTCTCCATCTTTGTAGCTGTGAAACCATGTTTATCACGTTGTTAACCGATCTGCCCAGATATTGGAATTCATAATTCTCAGTAGTTCACCGAATGAAAACAGACATTTTGCTAGAAACCCATTGTCAAAAAGAAATATTTAATGTTGGTGATTAGCCAAAAAAAGAGGCCAAAGTGCCCAACTCAAACCAAAATTCTTCACCACAGGATAAATGCAATTTGGTGATGTAACGAACGGAATTTTTTCTACTTCTTTTTTTTTTAAGACTTTTTTTTTCTGATGTGGACCATTTTTAAAGTCTTTATTGAATTTGTTACAATATTGCTTCTCTTTTTTATGTTTTGGTTTTTTAGCCATGAGGCATGTGGGATCTTAGTTCTCCAACCAGGGATTGAACCCGCACCCCCTGCATTGGAAGGCAAAGTCTTAACCACTGGACCGCCAGGGACATCCCTTTTCTACTTCTACATCTGCTTTTTGGAAGCAGAATCATGTTCTTTCATAAGAGACCTAAGTTTTAAAACACGAAAGTGAAAATATATCTTTATGGGGTTTAAAACATATAGGTCGCCCCTTACGTGAGGTATGAGTCGGGGCGAGCATGAGGTGCCCCGAGGATTGATTCGATTTATGCCGTCTTCAAGCAGCCGGCGTGGCGATGCTTGCTTTTATGTAGCTCAGTCCCTGAAAGTCCTCGAAGAGTCTGTGGCCTGAAAACCGGCCCTTTCATCCCGTTCCTTACACTAGTGCCAGTCTTTTGACTTTTAGTGCTGATGGCAATGAACTACATCCTGCCATTTGTGGGTCCCTTTATCAAAGAAACTGCAGTTCAAACACAAGCCCTACAGTTTTGAAGATGCACAGTGTGGAAAGCCGAGGCAGGGAGCCAAGGCCCTGTACAGAACAATTCCAACTTCAAATACTCCATCCTACTGTCCCCGTAAACCTCTGAAACATCTCAGAAATCCCAATATCCCAAATCCAGGTAGTAAACTATTGAAAGAGGTCCCTAAGTATTGTAATGATTAAATTCAAAGTCCCATCAGCTCGACAACGGATTCCACTACAATTTATTATAAATCCTGTGCACACTGGCCCATATTCTTTATTTAGGACTGCCGTGTTTGTTTTGCGTATCTGGGCTTAGTTTTTTGAGTCATAAAGCTCCTGACCACCTCCCTGATGTAAATGCCTATTCGATTGTGACTACAAAGTCCATGAGTAGGTGCTACGTGATGACAAATTCCCCAAGGGCAAAAACTCCAAGGGCAGGCGAACGTGGTTCAAATTGAACAGGGTTTGAAATACTATTCAATTATAAAACGTGGCATTGGGCTTCCCTGGTGGCACAGTGGTTGAGAGTCTGCCTGCCGATGCAGGGGACACAGGTTCGTGCCCCAGTCCGGGAAGATCCCACATGCCGTGGAGCGGCTGGGCCCGTGAGCCATGGCCGCTGAGCCTGCGCGTCCGGAGCCTGTGCTCTGCAACGGGAGAGGCCACAACAGTGAGAGGCCCGCGTACCGCAAAAAACAAAACAAAACAAAACAAAACCTGGCATTAGTGTCAGAATGAGCGCAAAAGACAGAAGAGAAAGTGTTTTCAGGTGGCTTTCCAGGAGTAAAGAAGAAACGAGATATTCAGTGTGATGAGATAAAGTTACTAATCACGTGACAGCTGACACTACCTCTCGTGAACATCAGGCCTGTTCCTTCTAGTGCTGCAGGGACAGCATCTCTCAGTGCAGTGCCGTCCCGCTGCCTGGGTTTCCCAGGGGATCGAGAGAGGACCACGTGTGTTTGCCTCCTTCCCTTTAGGGAAAGGTCACACAGCACAAGCCTCTGCTCATCCCTCTGTTTCTCCCACAGTTCTGCCAAGTTCATCTTCTCGACCTAATCACCTCACTCCTCAGAATCCTCCAATGTCTCCCAAGGACTAAGAAAATAGTCTGCTGAGATTCCTGACAGCCACTCACCTGCTATGCCTGCCCAATATCCATTTTCCACTTAGGTCTTAGAACACTGATTTGTTTCCAGGAAGCAATGGCCGTTAAAAGATGGCATTGCCCTTTGCAGCAACATAGATGGATCTAGAGGTGATCATACTGAGTGAAGTAAGTCAGACAAAGACAAATACTATATGATATCGCTTATAGGTGGAATCTAAAAAAAAATGATACAGATGAATTTATATACAAAACAGAAATAGACCCACAAACATAGAAAACAAACTTATGGTTACCAAAGAGGAAGGGGGGAGGAATAAATTAGGAGTTTGGAATTAACACATACACACTACTATATGTAAAATAGATAAACAGCAAGGACCCACTGCATAGCACAGAGAACTATATTCAATATTTTGTAACAACCTATAAGGGAAAAGAATCTGAAAAAGAATAGATATACGTGTATGTATAACTGAATCACTTTGCTGTACACCTGAAACTAACAAAACGTAAATCAACTATACTCCAATAAAACAATTTTTTTAAAAAGATGGCATTGGCAGCCTCCCTTGCAGCCTCTGTGCTGTACATGGAGGTGACTAGAACTTCCATAAGAAAGCTCGTCGTGGGGAGCCGACTCAGTTGGAAGGCTGTGACCTGTTCCCCTTAGCTCTCCCCCCCTCCCCAGGACTGGAGCTAGAACACGGACAAGTTGGCTGAAGTTCCTGCTGCCAGTGCGTGGCCTTGAGGATGGAGAAGCAGGAAGATAGACAGAGTCTGGGTCCTGGAAGCCGCCACGCCAGCCCTGGAGAGCCGACTTCCTACCCTCTTATCCATGAGACAATCGCCACCCAAGGTACTGAAGCCGCAGACTCTGAGTCTCTGTCACAGCTGCTGACTCAACTACTCAGGGCTGCGTTTGGCCTTGAAGCCTCTCCAAACGTGCGTCCCATCTTCTTTCAGCTGTTGCATCACGTCTTTCTCAGTTCTAGTCGAGGTACTACTAAACAGGCACTTGTTCCGGATTCCCACCCAGGTTTCCCACTACGCCAATCCCAGCAATCCACATCTTCCTTTTTTAAATGTTATTGTAGTACAGCTGATTTACAATGTCGTGTTAGTCTCTGCTATACAGCAAAGTAATTCAGTTATACACATACATATATCCATTCTTTTTCGGACTCTTTTCCCATATGGGTTATTACAGAATACTGAGTAGAGTTCCCAGTGCTACACAGTAGGTCCTTGTTAGGTATCTATTTTATATATAGTAGTGTGTGTATGTTAAGCTCAACCTCCTAATTTATCCCTCCCCTCATCTGCAACTTCTGCTTCCTCCAAAGATGGTTTGTCCTCGAGGAGTGCTTGCTCCTCCCACCCAGCCTGTTAACATAGTTAAGGATGTGGGTTCAGGTGTCCAGCTGCCTGGTTCTACCTCTTACTATCTGGGAGACCTTGGGCAATGAAAGGATCAAACTCACTGCAAGGAAAGAAATCCTATGACACAGATTTGGAGGGTAGACAGTGGTCTGAGATGAGTAACCCACACCAGGCTCTTAATAACCTCATTTCCAGAAAAGGTTGACTTTGTTTGAAAGTTTTAGGAGACATACTCCATTTCTCCTCTCGGGGTTTCCTTTCCACAAAGCTAGAGAGCAGTGGTTTATCAAGATTTGGGAATGATGGGAGAGAAAAAGAGAACATTTTGATCTTTAGAAATGTTTGTTTCAGCCCAACAGAACACATGATGATGAATGCACTGAAAACCAACCAGGAACTGATAAGAGAACATAAACTCACATGCAGTCACAGATGCTAGCCTATAATTTTCCTGTTAAAATGAATATCTCGCTCCCTCTGGCCTGGACTGAAACAATAACACCTACCTTTGTGAACGTTGCCAGCGTCTAGCAAATTGATCGCACTTTTGAATGCCCCAATTCATGCTCTCCATTTGCCCTAACACAAGAGCAGATAAACAAGGGGGCGGCAATATATTTTCATTAGATGGCTTTTCAAACGCTCTTTAATGATCTTCAAAGTACCAGCCCCAGGTGGGTGGGTGGGGAGATGGACAGACACTGAGCCGAGCTGGGAGGCATGGTCCGACCTCAGCTGCCACTGGATGCCCACCGAGTCACTCCAAGGCTCTGAGCCCAGGTGATGGAGCCCTTGGATGAGGTGGTCGTGTCAGCTTCCTTCCAGACTTATGAACTTTATTTTACAGATGAGATATCTTGACGGTATGACCTCACCTCCCTGGAAGAGGATGATCTTTCCCAAACATTGCCATGATTGGAATGACTTCTCCAGAAATCACCCGGTCACAAGAGTGAGGCTCTCCCAGCTCCCCTTGGTCTATCTGGGCTCCTGTCTGCTGAGAAAACCCCTCTCCGCCACAGAGCCTCTAACCTGGAAAAGGCACTGAACAGCTGAGTAGACAGAGGGCTCTGGTGGGTATTAACATGTGATGGAAAGATCTTCATACTTGGATGCACTCCCATGGGTCCATCTCCAGGTCTCTTCCCCAGACCTCCCTGTGCCCAGCCTGCCTCCTCCAGCCCCTGACCACCTGCCAGGACTCTCCCCTTCTGTGTGATCTGAGGGAGAGGTGCTGGTGCAACAGCAATGGGTGACGTGGGCGAGGGGACACCACACTCTACAGTTTGCTGTGCCCCATCATATATGTACCCCTCCCATCTTACAATTACCCTACCCTGCGATTTAGTGGGTTCCACAGACTCCAGCTCATGGTTAGGAGCTCAGGCTACATGTCTCCCGACTTTTACCAGGGCCAATTATTACCCCAAGATCTCTACTTCAGTGGTGCGCAGGTCTCTGCTGCAGGTGAGATGGCCTTGCTTCAGAACCTTAAGGTCTACACTGTGATCATCCTATTGGATCTTCACGTGGATTTTGCATGGCATCTTTCTCATCACCAGCACCTGTAGAATAATGAGGTTTGTATGGTCCAAGCTGCAGAGCTGCTGGCATTGTAGATCAGACCTTCCTCTTCTGGGTCACATGCAAAGCTGGTATCTTTTCATGTCACTCTATAAATGGTTCAGAGAAAGTTACCAGTTATGGAATATGCTGCCTCCAGAACCCAAATTGGCCCGCAGGGTATTGTGATTTTATCTTAGTGGTAGGGGGTTTAAGAGGTAATAGTTTATCTTTTATTTAAAAGGGTGGTCCAGACATGCCCCAGATCATTGGCCATGAACAGTTTGACTGACGTGACAGGAGCCTTACTCTTCAAACTGTTTATCAACCACCCTCTGGCGTGTACCTGTCTTACCACACCGTCTTTCTTGCTCGCGTGGTCTGATTAACACCCTCAATATAATAGGCAGAGGTGATATTCTGCAGAATGTCCGGATTTCCCATGTTCTTCAAAGACAGCCACGACTGAGAGCAGGAGAATTAACACAATGCCCTAGGGCAAGGCTGTAAGTGTGTATGTTTGTCCATCCCACGTGAATACAAAGCATTTCTGACCCTTCTTAGAACAGGAATGACGAGGAACATTCCCCATATCAAAGGTGAATACCTTGCCCCTTAGGCTGGGTTAATCTGCTCTAGGAAAAATACCACACCTGGCACAGAACTCTAATCGTGGTATTCTTTGGTTAGTTTTATGTTAGTCCACTGTCATCCACCAGGGCTGATCCACTTTTGCAAGCGATAGACTAAGGAATTAAATGACGACGTCATTAGGACCACCAGCACTACATCCTTTTAATCTCTAAGGATGGCTTGAGTCTCTGCCATTATCACTGAATGTCACTTTTATTGAAGCATAGTTGATGTACAACATTATATGTTACAGGTGTACAATATAGTGATTCACAAATCCTTTTTTTTTTGTGGGGCATGGTGGGGGGAGAATGAAGGATTTATTACTTGCAGCAAGTAAGGAGAACACTGGGGATCTTTTCCCAAAGCAGTGTCTCCCCAAACTGCAAAATTGGGAAGTTTTAAACTAAGGGTACCTGCATACTCAGGAGGGGGCTTGAGCAGGGCAGAATTCAGCATAGAATTGGGGCAAAGGTCTACAGAGTCCAAGCTTTAGTTGATTGAAGGAAGGAGGGTCAGCACCATCGTTCCATCCTCCACCTGGGAGGGTCCTTAGTTCCTGGTCTCAGGATTTACTGAAGCTCAGGTTCTTTATGTCTCATTGCAGAAAGAATTCAGTGAGAGACAAAGTGATAGGTAAAAAGTGGATTTTAAAAAAATTTTATTTTATATTGGAGTATAGTTGATTAACAATGTTGTGTTAGTTTAGGTATAGAGCAAAGTGATTTAGTTATACATATACATGTATCTATTCTTTTTCAAATTATTTTCACATTTAGTTTATCACAGAGTATTGAGCAGAGTTCCCTGTGCTGTACAGTAGGTCCTTGTTGGTTATTTATCTTAAATATAGCAGTGTGTTGAATGTGACTTTTTAAAAATGTATTTTATCAGCTTGGGAGGGGGTAGTTTCCAGGGCATCACTGGCCCTCACAGCATAGCTCTCACCCCGCAGTTCAAGGAAGAAGTGTGAAAATTCTGGCAACTATCAAGTGTGTGCTCCAGTGATACTTTCAGGGACTTGAAAGTGACCACCACCTGGGTCAGTGGGCCTGGTGGACCCACTGGGAGCTGGACTGACCCAGGACTCCATCTGCTGCATGGCCCCCATGGGCGCCCTCTCTGGCGAGGGGCTGGGATGATGTTTGGCCCCCAGGTATCAGTGCCAACTCAGTCCACGTGTTTAATAGCCCTTGACGAGCTTGGGTGTTCCCTTGACCCCCAGTGTACAGTTAGCTGCGTAAGTAGCTGCAGACCCCTTTAGGGAAGGTCTGGGGGAAAGGACCACCATACACTTTGCCACAGGGGGCAGGGTCCTCCTTCCTAGAGGCCCAGCCTCTCCTTTCCTCAATGGGCTCCAGGACTCAGAACTGCAAGTCCTGAAACTGGGCAAGGGATTGTGGCCCTTCTTGGGGGAAACTGCTTTTGGACTCTTCACCATCCATCCTTGATTTCTTTCTGGTTGTATAAAAAAGCAAGACTAAAAAAAAAAAAAAAAAAAAAGCAGGACTGATGTGCAGTGAAGAGGTTAACACAGCAGGTTTGGGGTGTTCAAACCATGCACAGTCCAAAGAAACTGGCCCTCGACTGGCTCCTAGGAGATAACCTCTAAGCCCTTGGAATATCCTGCCTGATAAGAATGACTTTATACCTGGGGCCTTGGGTCACAGATAGTTAATGCTAACATTGTGACTTATGGGGGGAGCCTTAGGCCACGCTGGAGGAGCTGGGGACTAAGCAACTAAGGTCAGCCACACGGGACTCCGTGTCTATGCAACCAACCCCAAACCTAGACATCAAGGCTCAGCTAAGCTTCTCTGGTTGTCAGAACTCCATGTGTGTGGTCACACACCATTGCTGGGAGACTGAAGCACTGTCCGTATGACTCCCCTGGGAGAGGACAACCAGAAGGTCATACCTGGTCTCTCTTGCACTCTTTCCACTTGCCTTTGCCTTTGATTTTAAGCTGTACCTTTTTCCTGTAATAAACTATAACCATGAGAACAATAGCCCTTCCACGTTCTGTGAGTCCTAGTGAATCACTGAACCTAAGGGTGGTCTTGTGGACCACTGACACAACTGACCACCTATTTGGCTGCCAGACCACCATGTTTTACTGGTCATCCCCTTAGCTCTCTAGAGGTCAAGGGACCCTGGCTGCCCCTCCAATCTTGCCACTCATTATAATACTTGTGCCCACCTTGCTGCTAACAAGGGCTGCCACCTGACTTCTGTTAGTTCCAGATCCTCTCATCGTCTTTGTTATCAGGGAGCCCAGTTCTGTAATGCCATTTCCTACCACCAGCCCTGCCCTACAGGGAACAGACACCACTAAGCATCTCGAAGATTTGGGGTCCTTCTCAGCAGCACACTCCTCGTTGCTTTGGTAAATGGCGTGTCCTCTGGGCTGGTCCACGGCCCCTGGTCACCTAGTGGGTTTCTGACTTTACACAGTACATACACTCGAGCATACTTCAACCCTGAGCATTTGACCCCATTCCAGCATTTCTACTGCCTTCAACGTGGCCACCAGTTTCTATAGGCTTCCAAGTCACCCTACCAGTATGTTAGCACCTCCTTTTGGGATCCTTGCTAAATTCCCCATCATGAGCAAGTGTTCCCATATTAATGGAGTCTCCACTATCCAACTTCTCATTCTACCCGCTTTGGTCCAGTGCCCTCAGGGCGCAGTCGTGACCAGCCTTCCGGCTCCTGCTGGTACATGATGGCTGGCTCCTCTATCTCCATCACCAAATAGTCCCCCTCCTCACCTAGCAGACTCAGCCCTTCCCCCCACTGGGGTATGTTGTGACATGACCCTAGTTCTTGCTCCAGGCAGGAAGGTGGGGCCAGATCCTGGGAGGAGGGGGGCATGTGTCATCTGGCAAGGCAGAGCCTCAGCTGATCCTCCTGGGAGCCCTGGAGCCAGGATGTCCCTTTAGCATCATCCTCAGCTGAGGCAAGGGCACTCAGCCTTGTACCTCCATATTGTCCAGACATTGGATGCACGTGGCCACAAGGTCTGTTCCAGAGAGTGTGTCAGTTGTGAATACCGATTCTCCCTGCTGTTGGGGACACGAACACTTTGTTCCCAAAGGGGACCTGTGTGGTGCACCCCCGCGCTCCCTCCAACCCCCAAGAATAGATAGAAGACTCTACAGGCCCCCAGAGACAAAAAGACAAGTTAGAAAAAATAAAATTAGAAAACAGGGCCTAATTTCTTAAAAATCCCTACCTTTTGTAAACGTTTGCTAAAATCACTCATCATTTAGATACACTTAGGTTAAGAAATCAATTCAAAGAATAATACTACTTAAGATAATAGTAATAATGGTCTCCAGAGATATCAAAACAACTCAGTTTGTTAAGGGAAGATCCGAGTGACCCTTCTAGTGGTAGAGTTTTGGGTTGTCCTGCACAACTACCCTTCGCCTTGACCCCCTATTTTCCATCAAAGGAGAAAAAAGACTGAGCTGGTAAAGGAAGACCCCCTCTGAGGTTTGCAGACAAATGTGTGACCCCAAGGGTCACCATAAAGTTGTCTGGGCACCAAGCATCCCAAAATCTCACCCATGAGACAATGACCATTGTTTATAAACAACTTTCTTTTTTTTTTTTTTTTTTGATTAGGAAAATGTTCCAAGCTCTGTTTCCTACTGTGTCAGCAGATGTGCAGGAGCATGGCAGGATGGGGGCTGCATTCTCAAGTGGAAATCGGGAGGGGCTAAGTTGGTGGGGAGAATCCTTAGGGAAGCCAGACTGAACGGTGAACGGCTGTGTTTTTTTACTTCAATTTTTATCTTATATTAGACTATAGTTGATTTACAATGTTGTGTTAGTTTCAGGTGTACAGCAAAATGATTCAATTATGTGTGTGTGTGTGTGTGCGCGCATATATATATATATATATATATAATATATATATATATATCTTCATTCTTTTCCCATACAGCTTATTACAGAATATTGAGTAGAGTTCCCTGTGCTATACAGTAGGTCCTTGTGGCTTATCTATTTTATACATTGTAGTATGTATATGTTACTCCCAAACTCCTGTGGTCAGTGTTCCTCAGGCTGGGCCAGCTCCTTTCTAGTGCCCTCTGCTGGAGAACAAATGCAACTGTTTATTAAAGATGGGTCATAAGTAGTTTTCAAGTTTTGGGTCTTTTCTGGTGGTGAATCTACAGCCATCTCTCCAAAGCCCAGCACGTTCCCCCCAAGGCGCAGGCTGTGAGCTGTCAGGTGACATTCTGTAGGGTGGAGCTCTGCCTCCGGTCTGGTGTCAGGAGGGGCACAAGATAAGAATCACCCAGCCTGACACTGGGAGCAGAGGGACGCCAGGTGCTGGGCTCTGCCTGCCGGGAGGGTGCTGAGCTGTCGGCCAGTGATAAATTAGTCACCAATTACAGCTTCTGCCACCGCTTGGGGGATCTGCCTCTCCAGCCCCATCTTGCTTGGCGGGGGTGGGGGGTAGAGACATTCATTCTGGCAATCGAAGGGGTTAAGGATGTTACATCAAATGCAGAATTTATTTTTATATCTGCCTTCTCAAGTGACAGAGAAGTGTTATTCTCCAGGGCACTCACTCAGTATTACGCATGTGGAAACTTTTGCCCAGAGCAACATATTTCCACATTGAAACATAACCCTCCTCCTGTGTTTACTTGCCAGCCTCGCTCATGAGACTGTAATTTTCTCGAGGAAGGGAGACCCATGCCTCCTTGGAGCTCAGACTTAATGATGTGATGGATGAATGGACAGACAGATAGACAAACCAATGACACAATCTTTTTTCTTCTCACTGTATCTTTTGAAAACATTTTAAGACTTCTTTATGTACAGAAATGTGAAAAAATAGTCGTTGTTAAGCTTGATGAATTTTCTCAGATTAAACTCACCTTTGTAAACAGTGCCCAGATCCACAGGTAGAACATTTCCAGATGCCATCCTTGTTCCCTCACCAGTCACCCAGTCACTATTCACCCCTAAAGGTGACCACTGGCAGCATGGTTTCCCTTGCCTCCTTTTGTACTTAAAGTAGACTCGTTCAGTGTGTTCTCTCTCTCTCTTTTTTTGTTTGTTTTCAAATTATTATGTATTTACGTTTCTTCCTCCTTCTTACGTCAGCGGGTCCTCCTTTGGTGGGAGGGTCCCCTGTGTCTGGCCTCACTCACTCTGTGTCACATGTGTGTGATCCACCTGCATGGTGACATGCAGTTGTGGACCATTCATTATCATTGCAATATGGTCTCCCATTGTATCAATGCACCACAATTCAGATTGGGCTCTCCCAGAATGTACCCTAATCGAGGATCCGAGTAAGCAGCGTATTTGGGACATGAAGGAAACCCTGGTGGTTGAATTAGCAAATGAGCCCAGGAAAGGAAGGCAGCCAGGAATGGGTGTGCTGTCGAGCAAGTTATTACCATGGGCCACTGGTGCTCAACCCCACTAGTACCTCTGGGAGACAGTGGAGAGATTCCCTGGAAGGATGAGGGGCTGGGGTATTTATACGCCAACTCCCTTTAGTCATGGGCTGAGGGCTGCTGGTCATTCCCAGGCTCTCCCGGCTTGCGGAGGGACAGGCAAAGGAGCTCTAGTGCCAGAGAAAGTTTTGAGACGAAGGAAAGTGGGTGAAGGCTGCTGGCACTCAGGCAGGCAAAGAGGGGAGGGCGAGGGGACTTGGGCAGGGTGCTGCCAGACCCTTCTGCAGACACGGTGGAGCTTGGTTCTATGCCGAAGCTTCAGGACTCAGCAGAGAACATCCTGGACCAGGCACGGTGAGGACACTTGTCATCCTTGTCCTTCCAGCTGCCATTCCTTCTTTTCCACTTCTCCTTAGGGAACTCTGCGTTCCCATTATAGGCAGCCTTGGAGGGCCTGGCAAACCCAGCCAAGTGTGGGTTCATGACCTACGTGAGGCCAGTGAAATCCTGTCCTGTGAGGCAGAAGGGGACTGGGACTGCCTCTTGCTGGTGGTGGGCCTTGACTGACCGTCCACCAGTTCTCACTGCCTAGATCCCTGGGCACTGGCTGAGGTTTTCCTTAGAGTTCATGGACCACCCCGTGCTCTTCTAACAAATTCCTCTCACTGATTGTATAAGTCCAGGCCCTCCAAGAAACAGGTGTCAAGATGAATTAGATTTTTAGGAGATTTACTGGGATGCAGGGCTGACCCCTGCGGAGGAGAGAGGGACGGCGGGAAGGTTGGGAAGGAAAGTCTCTGCACTGCAGTTCTCAAAAAAGCACCAGCACGTCTGATGGGGAGTCCTTCAGCCCAAACTGCCTGGGTCTCAAGGAACAGACCTGTCTCGATGACCTGCTGTACTAAGTCCCTGGCTGAGAGCAGCCTCAGGGCAGGAAGTCAGTCCAGCACCTGGAGCCTTTGGTCAGTTGCGCCCTCTGCTCCCTGCAGCAGGACCCCTGAGAGGCACGTTGTCACGGCTGCCATATCACCTGAGTCACCAAGACAGCAACCAAACCACACCCCCGATCCAGCACTCCGTCCTCTAAGCCCTCTGGCTCTCCCCCTTGTAATGTGTGTATAAATTCAAACGAGAGCTGCCTTTTCCCTTGAGTTCTTTGGAGAATTGAAAGTATAACACCTACTTAGCACAGTCCACCTGTCACGTTGAACTCATGAAGCCCGTTAGGTTCCTCTCATTATGTGAACCTCTGGCCGCAGGTTCAGTTCCTTGGGAGAGTTGAGCCCGTTAGTTGTTCGCAGTTTGGAAAGACCAGTGTCGTCACGTAGGCTCATGCCCAGCGTCCAGCTGTGGGACTTCAGGCAAAAACCCAGGAAACCTGGGCCGCAGTTCCTCCTCCGTGACCCCTCCGCCCGCAGGGTTGTGGTGAGCTAGTTCCTGGACTCAGCTGAGCCTGAACTCCTCGTCCTTCTCTTTCCTTCTGTCTCTGCATCCTGGCTCCCCCTTAGTTAGCAGAATTGCTTTCTTCCAAACCCCGAGATTTGTTGAATTGTGGGAATTTGAGAGGGGGCCGAGGGAAGGGGAGGTACGTGGAGCATGGTCCTCTTAGGAGCGTTTCCCGCTAGAAAAAGCAGTTTACGCGTCCTCTCGTTACGAACAAGGGTCGACGGCCGATGTTAGGTAAACAGCTCTCACGCTGCGTCAGGTCCTACAGAAGAGAGTCTGAACCTGAGAGGGCTGCTGGAGAGCTGTCATCCAGTGGGGCAGAGCGGAAGAGCCTCAGGAAATGCCCCATGGTGGGGCAGTCGGCCCGTCCCAGGCGACTGGGAGGTGGGGGTATGGAAATGGAGTCAGGGGGCCCTGAAAGTGAACCACTGAGCCGCAGTCTCCCTGGAGCTGGGATGGCCTTTATCTCAGCCGGGGACGTAGACTCCATGCTAAGTGTCCCCTCAGCACACCCTGGTCCCTCACACACTGTGTCCCTTCTCTCCAGAGCCTGAACTTCCAGGAACCCACATTCTGCTCTGCACCCGTCATTCTTCGAAGTTAATGGACTTCTACTTAATCGGTCTGCCTGTATCTCTATGAAAAACCCAAATGCTGTCCCACCCACCCCAGAACAACTGGCAGGGCCATTTGCTTGTCAAAAGTTGTCACAAGGGAGTCCTTTCAAAAACCTCTAAGGAAAGTACTGGATTTGCAAGAATTTCCACTTACAGAGAAAAATCTCAGGACCGTTAGGTTATACCCAGTGAGGTCTACCTAATCCATCTATGGGAAAAGCAGAGCGATATTTCACTGCTGACCTGTTTTTCACCGGGGTGGATGGTTTTACCTGGAGACACCTGTCTTCTTCTGTCTGGTCCCTCTGGTGGCTGGTGACAGGCATTTATGAGAAAGCTTACCTGGGTTGGGAACCAGATATTCGAGAGTTTGGGAGCAGGTTGCAGCAGACACTGCTGGGCCAGTGGTCCACATCCTGCGGGTCAGGGCACCCCAGCCCCGGGGGGACTTTCCTTAGAGCCTCAGCGGGCATCTCTGTGCTCACCCAGCAGGATGGAAATGCCAGGGAGTTAACTGGCCCCCTCCCACCGCCTGCCCTGCTGGCGGCATTGTTCTGGGGACAGTCGCTATGCTGCCCCACAGCACGGCACTCTGGGGTCCAAAGTGATGTGACCTAATAACTGTACATTTTATTTGCCAAACTCCCACCCCATCTGCCTTCCTCACCTTTCCTGTGCCGTGTTCTCTGCACACACACCCCTTTTGTCCTTTTGCATCATCACCAGGAGCTCCCAGGACACATATTTGGGTCCCGCCTGCTCAGAGCTTACAGTCCAGGCACTGGCTCTCAACAGGGCAGGCTGTGCCCCAGGGGCCACCTGGCAGTGTCTGGAGATGTCTTTGGTTGTCATGATTGGGGAAGGGGGTGCTGCTGGCATCTAGTGGGTAGAGCCAGGGATGCAGCTGACACAAAGGACAGCTCTCCCAACAAACAGTTATCTGACCCCAAAGGGCAACTAAACTGTAGTGATGGCCGCAGGCCTGAGAGACCAGCATGTACGGGAACTGGGCCCAGTGCCGTATCAGTCGGGCTCACGTAAGGAAGCAGAGCCCCGCGAGCCAAGGGGACCAAGAGGTAGATAAGGGGGTAACAGCTTCACAGATGGGGAGCCGGGCGCGCAGGGGCACGAAGGCGGCGTGGGAGGAGCCACGCAGACACCGCCCGGTTCACGTGGAGCCTCGGGCTGTGGCGTCCTCAAGGAGAGCTCCTGCGGAGGGTCTCAGGTGGCATCTCGGGGAGAAGGCGGGGCCGTGAGGAGGCTCCTGGGGGGGTTCGTGGTGGTGGGGGCTTGGGAGGCCGTGGTGGTCGCTGGGGAGCGCGTGGGGAGCCGGGTCCCGGCAGGGCTCCCCTGCGGAGTAGCTGGTCAGCAGGTGAGGGCCAACAGAGGAAGGAGGCTCCCACGGCGATCACCTGCACGGCCACCCCCTCCCCTCCCTGGGGGCGCTGACCTGGCTCCGCACGGAAGGGCTTTGGGGGCGCAGGACCCACTCGGCTCGGCCGGGTGGACGCGAGCCTTCCAGCTTCACATCCACCATGAGGAGGGAACATCTAAGGACCAGGAGAGAAGACAGGGGCCATGGGGGGGTGGGACAAGGCGGAGTGAGGATGGGCCAGTGCGTGGGGCAACCTGGCCTGAGAGCAGGGAGGGCAGGGGCCCCGGGGAAGGGCCCGGAGAGAAGGGTGCCTGGAAGGGGTCTGCGCAGGGGAGGGCACGACTGAATCTGGCTGTTGGAAAGAGGTGCGGACAACAGGGTGGAGGGCGCACCTGCAGGACGAGGGGGAGATTAGGAGACCCAGCACCCAAGGGAGAAGGCCGTGCTGGGGCTTAGACAGGGCAGGGGTGAGGGGTAAGAGGGGCAGAAAGAGAGAAATAGGTGGAATCGCAGAGTCCTGAAGTAGTAAAACCAACAGAATTTGGAGATGACTCGGGTGTGGAGATGGACAGAGGGCAGGGTGATTTCTGTCCCGGGAAACTCCTAGTTCTGAGTTGTGGCAGATGAAGACCGTCAGAAGAAACCAGGCTCGGGGAAGACGACCATGAACCCCACTGTGGTCATTTTGAATTGGAGGTGCCGTCCGGGTGGGGGGAGACGCCAAATGCACAGCTGGTTACGCGTTTGCGGAGCTGGAGGAAGGGGCTGGACAGAGACGCTGCCCCTGTGCCCGTGAGGCTGGTAACTCGAGAGCCCCCAAGGGTGGTCTTTGGACAGTGGCGGCAATGTCTGGAAGCTCATTAGAAAAGCAGAATCTCTGGTCCCATCCCAGACCTACTGAGTCAGAAACGCTGTCAGGGAGGCTGGGGGTCTGTGTTTTAACACGCCCTCCAGGGGATTCCGATGCACAGGAAGGTTCAAGCTTTGCTGCACACTAGAATCGCTCTGGGAGCTTTCAAAATCCTCAACGTCCGTCCCATACCATTACTTCAGAATCTCTGGGGCCAGGATCCAGGTAGGGTGATTTGTCCCAGTTTGCCCAAGATGTCTAGGACTTTCCTGGTTTTATACTGAAAGTCTTGCATCCCCGGAGACCTGTCGGACCTGGGCACTCTGGATCCAGCCCTCAGAAGCTTTTATCATCCCCCCCCCCGATTCCAACTGTGCGGCCAAATCTGAGAACCAGTGGCCCTGCCCAAAGGAGCTGTGACTTTGGTTCCCCTGCTGGATGCCACACCTGGCCACTACTGAAGTCCTGCTTATTTCAGAAACTGACAGGGGTCTGCTGCTCATCTTAGTTTAAGCGGGGAAGGATCCAGGAGTTCATCCTGGCTGAACGGAAGAATCACCTGGGACACCTTTAAAACTATTGGGTTCCCCAGACCCCCTCTTCAGAGATTTGGGTTTACCTGGCCTGGGATGGAGCCCAGGGATTGGTAGATAACAAAAGCCCCCAGGCAAGTGTAACTACGGACAGGGTTGGAACTTCAGGCCTAGGGAGAAAGTATCACATGAGAAGAAAATGGTCCACCAGATGAAGACCAGGTGGAGAGGGATGAGCCTTCCAAATAAGGGTGGAGAGGTGGCCGGAAGAGCAAGAGGAAACCAGAGGCCATGGGGGGGCCTCTGTGGCTGAGGGGCGTGGCTGCCACTGGATGGGGAGGTGGAAGACGAGTCGTGGTGTTTCCACTTTTTTTCCCTCTTTTCTTCTCTCCTTTCTTTTCCCGTCCTCATGCATTTCTTTTATCTTTGGGAAAGAAAAAAGAAATATCAGAATGGTCCTCTGGATAAGCTTCTGGCGTTTAAAAGGTGGCGAAGCTCCTTAGGCTTGAGAGCAAAGGACGTGGTAATAATTCCAGCCGATTGGCCTGCACGGCCGCTGCAAAGTCACACACTCCTGGGAGTCTGAGCTGGGAGGGGACTGTCCTGCACACGGCATCCTGCTGCCCAGCGGGGCCGGGAGTTTGAGACAGTGGGACGAGGCCACTGCTGACGTCATGCTATTTCAGAACCTCGTGGTGGCCGGTCGATCATCTTAGTAGGAGCGGGGAAGGGTCCAGGTTCGCTGGGCCAGGTTGGAGAGGCTCTCCATTTATTGCAGACATTTATTGCAAACATTTCCTGCGGTTTTTCTTTTTTGAGAAGAGAAAATGCAGGCTTCTCCCTTTGTCTCAGAATGTATTATAGAGGGAATAGGAGTTTCACCTAAATGCATCAGCTGTATGCCTGTTCCTTGGGAACTTCCTGTGTGTTTTTCTTCATCCCCTTTTCTCTCTTCTTCCAGCCCCTCACCCTTCCTTCTTTTCCTTTCCTTTTATTTATGTATCGGTGAGAGGTGATGAGAAGAGAATAAAATTCAGGCTAAAGGGGGAAGACAAGAATGATTAACCTCTGAAGGACTCTGCAAACTTGTTATGTGTGTGGCAGTTAAATGAATATCCCGGTTCTGAAACCCCCCTGAAATGGCTTTCCAAATGCATGTCGACAGTTTCCTGACTACCTGCAGCACTGAAGTCCACGCTGGTGGTAAATCGCCACTTCTCATGAACCTGCTGTCTGTCTTCTAGAGACATTTTCTTGTTAAATACTTATTTGCATATATAAAAACCCCGTAACAGCTCACTAATTGCCATGGGGCTCTGACAGGGTGCCCAGGAGATGCTTCATCAACGGCGTTTGTGGATTCATCAGATTTACCTGTTTAACTCACACTATAATTACCGGGCCATCTAACCACCGACACGTGTAGGTACTAATTATCCAAATGAGACAGGGAAGTTATTATTCACTTCTTGACTGTTGTTTTGCTTCACGTCGTAGTCAACATGAGTAACTTCTGTTTGATGAGTTGGTTTAATCAAGTGCTTCCCTTAACTGTGTTGGAAATAGAGTGAAGTAACATGTCAAGTACATGAATTTTAGAATAAAATATCAACCACTGGATCTACCCAGAAACAGCAAATGCTTAATGTAGTGAGATGGTCAGACCAGCAGGTGGCAGTGTGGACCAGAAAATAAATGTGTCTTTCCAAAGCTCAGGCTTTTTGGGGTAAAACGCCTTCCAGTTCTCTAGCAGAAGGCCTCTGATAAGGGGCTCAAGAGAGTCACGTTATATGCGAGGCTCTCCCGTCTGGAAAGACCAACCAGCCCAGATGCTCCGGGGAGATGCTCTGCTCAGAAGGCCTGGTGTTACCAGGGTGATCTCCCCGAGTTCCTTAACTTCACTGGACTTAGGTAGCTCGTTCTGGGTTCTGCTGCTTCCTTTCGGACAGCCGTGTTGTACTTTGTCTAAACCCAAAGATTTTTGGCAACTTTACTGCATCCCAATGGGGAAAAAAATCTTCAATTTAAGGGCCAGTTTACATTATTTTTTTAAAAGCATTTGTTCCTAAATCTTGTTCCCAGGATGGTTAAAATGAAAAATAAGGTCATATTGTTTTTTAAAATATTCATCTTTGGCTCCCTGTTCTTGGCAAAACAGCTGACTTAGATGTAAGTAAAAGACGCTTGAGACCTTTGGGGAACATGTCATAAGGAATCCTCTTTAAACAATCTTCCAGTCATAATGAAGCAAACAGAAAATAATGGAAATAAAAGTGAAAATGGGGCTTCCCTGGTGGCGCAGTGGTTGGGAGTCCGCCTGCGGATGCGGGTTCGTGCCCCAGTCCGGGAGGATCCCACGTGCCACGGAGCGGCTGGGCCCGTGAGCCATGGCCGCTGAGCCTGCGCATCCGGAGCCCGTGCTCCGCGAAGGGAGAGGCCACAGCAGTGAGAGGCCTGCGTACCGCAAAAAAAAAAGAAAAAAAAAAGGGAAAATATAAGTAGGGCCTATCTGCGTGACCATCAGTGTAATTCACTTCAATTCACTCTAGTAATTTCCCTGGAATAATATGAGAAGAGGATTTACAAATGCTTTCTTCCTTCCCTCCTTCCTTTCATGTGCAAATTTTCTTTCTCCCCTTAACCCACTGATAAAACAAAATAGTATTGATATTTAACCCAGGATACTATAAATGTTCCAGTTTTTAGATTCGGTTGTTAAACTTCTCATGTAATTCAGAATCTTGAGTACCAGGTTGGGGTTGGCTCTTTCGAGGAGTGTTTTCATCTCTAGCCTAGGGTTCTCCAGAGAAACAGCACCAACAGGATGTGGAGAGACAGAGAGACGGATTGATTTTCAGAAATTGGCTCCCATGGTTATGGAACCTTGGAAAGTCCAAAATCTGCAGGGTGGACCGAGGAAGAGCTGCAGTTTTTGTCCGAAGGTGCTCTGTTGGAGGAATTCCCTCTTTTCTGAGAAGGTGAGTCTTTTCTTTTAAGACACCTGATTGGATGGGGCTCACCCACATTATGGGGTGCAATCTGCTTGACTCAAAGTCACTGATTTAAATGTCAATCTCATCTAAAAAACACCTTCTCAGAAACACCCAGGATAATGTCTGACCAAACACCTGGACACTGTGGCCCTGCCACGTTGACCCATAAAATGAACCATCAGAACCTCTAATTTTTTCCTCCTGAAAGCATTTCCTGAATGCACAGAGCGAGCTTGGGAGGAGTAGGCACTTTCCATATTCGCTCACATCAGGCAAGAGACTTTGCCCAGAACAACATGGCAGAGAGCACAGGACACTGGGCTGGGAGGTCGGCCACGGGTGTGGCTTTGGGGAGTAGAAGGCCCCCCAGCTCACGGTCCTCTCCTCTGGTAAAGTGTCCCAAGCCAGAAGTCCGCCTGCAGAGGACTGTGACCCACTGAATGCCACAGGAAGGCTAGTTGGGCCAGGAGCTTCCAACCCAGCCCCTGGAGGGCTCGGGGAAGTGTGGGCGAGGGAGGTGGAGTTCTTCATTACAGGGTGGGAGCAGAGTCCGGAGTCTGGACTGGAACTTGGGATCTGCCCTGGGATGAAGATCTCGTCAAGTGCTTCCCCAAATGGCTGCAATTCTCTCCCCGCCACACACTGTATCCAAGTCCTTTTCAATGTGACTTTGCTGCTCCCCCTTCAAAATGTGGGGTCTGTTTTCCCACCCCTGAAGTCTGACTGGCCTTGTGACTTGCTTTGGTCAATAGAATGTGGCAGAGCCTAAGTCTCAGGAGGTCTTGCCTGCCTCTCTTCTCCCTCCTGGAGCCCAACCTCCACAGGAAAGCCTGGTGCAGCCGCTGAAGGGTAAGGGATGTGTGGTCCAGGTACCCCCGAGGCTGTGCTCACCACCAAGTTAGGGATGACTTGTTAGGTAGCAGAAGCAGGATGTGGCTGACCTACAGTTCTGGCGAGAGAGTTCTTCACCTAGAACCACGCTGATGGGAATAGCTCCAGTGGATGGACGTGCAGTCCATTCCGTACCATTAACCGTTATGAAACAAATTGGCACAATTACATTCATATGCAAATAAAAAAATAACATAGTTTCCTTACCCTTAATAGCATCTTTCACTTGCTGGGAGCTCTCAGGATCAAAGATTTCGCAGTGCAAGACTGCAGTTCAGTTTCTGTGGTCAAGTGATCTTTTTTTTTTTTTTTTTTGGCGGTACGCGGGCCTCTCACTGTTGTGGCCTCTCCTGTTGCGGAGCACAGGCTACGGACGCGCAGGCTCAGCGGCCATGGCTCACGGGCCCAGCCGCTCTGCGGCATGTGGGATCTTCCCGGACGGAGGCACGAACCCATGTCCCCTGCATCGGCAGGTGGACTCTCAACCACTGCGCCACCAGGGAAGCCCTGAAGTGATCTTTAAATCATTGCATCCTCTTGGGAAATGCACATTGCTTGGAAATTTCTAGTGGACAATTTCTTGTTAACGTCACTTGTCAGATGCCCTGTCTCGAGTTTCTTCAATAAATCTACTTCTCAACCCACCCCCCAGTCCAAAGTGTCCAGCCCTGCCTTCAGTCCGAGACCAAACCCTCTGGGAAGGAGGTATGATGGGCTGCCTTAATCATCTGAGTTCTGTGTAAAGTCCCCCCTCCCCCATCAGATCCTGGTCCCCAAGGCCCCATCGATACCAGTGACTCAGGAACAAGGATCCCTAAGCGATAGGGTCAGGGCACCCGTTGCCCCAACACAGGTCTCCTTTCTCGCCACCAATCCAGCTAGTGGACTAGACTTAAATCCCAGCTTCACACCCAAGTCCCTCCAGGGTGGGAGTCCAGACCTTCCTGGAGTCCTGACGTTGAGCTCCACCTTCCAGGGAGCACCTTGCTCTCTCCTCCCTGGCTCTTCAGTGGTTAATGTTTGGGATATTAAATAGTTCACCCACGGAGAGTCCATGATGAATAAGGTGGAGACGAGCTCATTCAAATCACCCTATAAGGCTCTCACAGCCCAGGGCACTTTATTTCCTCTTGGTAAATAAAAATGGGTGATGGGTGGGCAGTGTCACGATAACAGAGCACTTTTCATGTGAAATTATCTGAGTTTTGCTATAGTCCTAAGAGGTTCATAGGATGGTGATCAATATTTCCATCCCACAGGTGGGCAAACTGAGGCCTGAGATCACACAACTTGTAGGCAATAGATCTGCGAACTGAACTCGGCTCTTCCGATTCCAAACCCATCTTCCTTGGAGAGAGAGAAGAATGCGAACCCCTGGCAGAGGGGGCGTGGTCCCAAACTCTCATTTTTTCCCCTTCAAACCCACCTGCAGGGGTGGGGTTCCACAGTCAGAGCACGGTCATCTCCGAGTAGAACCATCTTACAAGAACATATCACTAAGGATGAGACTATATTATGACAGACGAAAACAATGCCTAATGCTCCAAAGATATAAGAAAAGACAAAAGAGAGCCCCTCCGTCTGAGGGGCTTATGCCGTGGCTCGGAGGGAAGATGCGTACAGTGGAAACGGTTGAGTGGTGAGCTAAGGAGTGCACAGCCCCATGCCCCCTGGGAGGCTAGTGTCATACTTTCAGGTGGGCAGGGAAGGGTGGGCTCACCCAGGATCTTTGCAGGTGGAGCAGGGGTGTCAGCGGACTCTGAGGATGTGGGTTACAGCTTACATTTCATGTCCATTTTGCACCTTAAAGGAATAAACCTCATTTCTGTTTTATCATGGACAGACACACGCCCCTTTCCTCTGACAGTTTCTGTGCTTTCTGGGCTGCGGGCAGCAGGGGGTCGAGAGGGGTGAGAACAGCTGGCGGGGAAGAGCAGTCATGACTGTAACCATATCTGCTGCCTGGTCAATGTCCACCAGGGCCAGGGAGTTCAGAGGTTATTTTGTTTAAACAACGTTTAGTGCAGTAGTCTCTCTACTCAGTCTAGAAATAGTGAAGCGTTTCACAGGAGAATGTACATTTATAATGTTTTACATGTAAAATTCCTTGACAGCTTGTACTGCCTGCCCCGGTGGGGCTGAGATCCTTGATTCACGGCCGTGTATTCAGTGACCTCCCAGCCCGGAGCAGGAGGAAGGAGCTGGGGAGGAGAAGCCCCCAGTGTCATAGGGAGAAGCTCCTCTCTCTTTCCCACTGCGGTTTCTCCCTCTCCTCCAGGTCTCAAGCTGTTGACATCACCCAGCTCCCTTCCTTCTCTCCAAAGAAGTCACTTCTTTCTGATGCAAGTGACCCAAACATGCACATCCTTTCTGGGGACCCGAACTTGTCCTTTTCGTGGTGAAGATAAAGTGTGTATACAAAGGATTCTGTAGATGGGGCTTCCCTGGTGGCGCAATGGTTGAGAATCCGCCTGCCAATGCAGCAGACACAGGTTTGAGCCCTGGTCTAGGAGGATCTCCCATGCCGCGGAGCAACTAGGCCCGTGAGCCACAACTACTGAGCCTGCGCGTCTGGAGCCTGTGCTCCGCAACAAGAGAGGCCGTGACAGTGAAAGGCCCACGCACCGCGATGAAGAGTGGCCCCCGCTTGCCGCAACTAGAGAAAGCCCTCACACAAAACAAAGACCCAATATAAATAAATAAATAAATAATCCTTCCCTAAAAAAAAAAAAAAAGACCTTCAATAAATGTTAAGTATTATTTTTTAAAAAAACAAAGGATTCTGTAGAAATTTCAAACAATCAGCTTCAGGAAACAGCTCAAATTCACAGACACAGACCCACAAACCAAGTGTCTCCTAGTAGAAGCTATTGCTAGTTTTGTTTTTCTACTTTGTAAATATATACTTTTCCTCCAATAAAAGTTTATTTTTAGTGGCTACTATCTGTTTCGTGATGTGACATAATTTGGGTTTTGAGGGTTGTTTCCTTGAACACTATTAGATTGATTGAAAACACGTTCTCCGTTTGCTTAGTTAAGAAGTTTGAATTCTTTTTATTTCCTTGGGAGCACCCTGTGTGCCTTTTGTCACATCCACGTTGTCAAGGTGAGGCCTATGAGCTCTGATGCAGGTGGATATTGGGGAAAGAATACAAATTTGCAAAAGGAGATTGAGGGGCACCTTTTGTGACCCATCTCTGGGTAGGTGGTGTCATTTGGTTCAAATAACACGGCAGTGTTATTGTCCATAGCTGAGTAGGTTGTTAGAACGGATTGTCTTATTTTTCTTTATCTAAGAATTTTATCTCTTGACTTAGATCGATGCTAGAATGGGGCTTGGGGTGGCTGGGAGATAGAGCTTGGTGATCCATATGTTGAAGGGTAGTGATGGACCCAGATCCCCAGTGACAGGAAGCCCATCTGGCTGATCAAATACAATGCTAGGCAACCAGGGGTCACCCAGGCAACGAGTGGGGCTGGGGGACGTCCACCTAGGGGAGACCGTGGGTCCAGAGGATGGGACTGTTGTGCACACAGAGACAGGCCATGCAGGCAGGCTCTATTCAGACACTGGGGCAGGGAGCTGGCGGGGGGTCAGCACTGGGGACCTCCGCCCGCTGCAGAGACCAGGCGCCAGTCCACGGGCAGAGCAAGTGTGAGGCGGTGTCCCCAGAACGTGACAGTTACCAAGAAGGAGGCGGATACAGGGGAAAGAGGTGCAGGTGCAAGGGCGTGAACTTGGATGTGAATTTGGGCTCCAGGTGGCACAGGATTCTTGAGGGCAAACAGAAGCCAGGGTAGCTTAAGTGTTGCGGAACTATGGAGTTGTTTCAGAGTTTCCTCAGGCTTCTTAAGTTTCCATCCTAGGAAGGTCTAGTGTGTGGTCCTAAATATGAAAACGGCAGACCCTGGACGTGGGGAATCGGACATGGGGAACCAGTCAGGGCATTTTTGTGTTGGGGCCCCTGGTAGGACATTATTGGATTTAAAAGTACGGGGTGATTGTTACTCCACAGTCTGTGTGTGAACGTGTAAGGAATGTGTGTTTGCAGGGCTGCGAGTGTGTGTGTGTGTAAATGTGAAGGAGTGGCTTAGGTGTCCCTCTTTGGAGCAATAACCCCACGTGTGACATCCAGCGGTAGCCTGTGCTTATCAGACAGGGATTGGAGGCCACTTTCATTTTCTCAGAAGATACCAACCATCTTTAATTTCCACCTGCCAGATGAAACTGATAGGTGAGCTCTGACAAAATAACTTTCTTCATTCTGAACAGAATGCTCCAGAGAGGGAAACAAGAAGAGGTTTTGCATTTGTTTTCATCCTTCTGGGGCTTCTGAGTTTTCAAGACCCTGGGAGAGTGAGGGTCTCCATCCTTCAGAAAAAGGGGCTGCGCAGGGGAAGCAAATAGGACCATGGCCATCAGGGGTTCAGGCTCAAAAATTGAGCCTGAGCGTTGAGTGACTGCAGATTCAGGAGTGTGGCTTCTGCATCCTGGCAAGAGGTGTACCTCCACTTCCGTTCTGATGTCTCCTGCCTGGACCACCCCGCAGTGGGGAAACAACCTTCAGCAGCTGGGTGACTTTAACACAAATCTCCAGGCTGGACGGGATGGCAGCGGGTCTTCTCAGATGAACGGAGCCCTCGGTGTCTCTGATGCACAACTGCCCTCCTTTTGTCTGTCTGTCTTTAGCGCTCTGTTCCGTAAACATCTGGAGGGCCGAGTAACATCTGAGCCATAGTCAATAGCTTGAAGGAAGAATACATCTTATATTTCCCCACGAAGAGGCAAAATGGTGCTCGGGCTGCACCCACGGAGGAACTGGAGCATCTCTGTGCAGACTGAATCTGGAGCAGTTATCCCTGGTTAATGGATTGCTTTCCTCCCCCTCTTCCATCATCTGTGAAGCAATGAAATATGTGTGAAGACTCAAGATTCCTCCCAGATCCATCTGAGTACATTTGTTTTACATCAGCAGTCATAAAGAAATCAGTTAAAACATCTAATGGGAATGAAATTGCTTCCATATAATTTTTCAAACCCGACTTTTTCCCCAGTGTATGAAGTAGCCTGCCAACTACCAAGCTGCTTACTTCCTATTTGGAATTCATTTCTGTTGTGATAATATGCTTGTGTACTTTCTGGGGTTAGGATATCTGGCAAAAAGAACAAAAATAAGCAAGTCCCAACTTTGTTATCTGGTCAGTGTTCTGCCCTCATGACAAAATAAGGGATTCGGTTATTTGAAATATCGTTTGGTTGTCCACTGCCTCACTACTCCAAATGTGGTCCACAGACCAGCAATAGCAACGTCCTCCAACCTGGTTGGAAATGCAGATTTGGGGGCATTTCCCCCCTATATGTCCTGAGTCAGAATCTGTATTCAAACGAGAGTTCCCGGGGATTCCAGTTTGAGAAACGCTATAGCCTAAAGGTTTTGTCTGGGTGGGTGGGTTTCTTCGTCACAGATTGACTTTGCTCAGCGTTCACAGCTGCACAGATCTGTAAGTCTCAACGTCCCTCATATTCTTTCTGCCCCTCTCTTTATAGGTATATATATTTTGTTTTTCTTTACTTTTTTTAACTTAATTCAACCATTTTGTTCAGCTCCATATCTTGTGCGAGTGCCTCCCAAGTAAGATGCTATGGGGAAGGGGTGGGAATATATAAAAACGTGGCCCCTAACCTTAGAGGGGAAGGTGACTCCCCTCTAAGGCAGGTACACAAAGACCCTCAGAAGGCACCGTGGAGGAGTTGGGGGAGGAAGCCAAAGAGAGCAATTCGTGCTGAGACACCAGGGGAGCTGGTTCCTTTAGCTGAATTGAAAGAACCTCCCGGCCAGGAGGTATATATACGGAGGCGCTCAAGCATAGTGCCCGCAGTTACACCATGGTGTCCACCATCGGGGGAGACGGGTGTGCAGAGGGCAAGGGACACAAATGGGAAATAACAAGACTCATTCTGAGAGTGGGGATTAGAAAGACAGGTTGTGGCCAGTCTGCAGAGTCCTGCAACCCCATCTGCAAAGGGATTGGAGTTGAATGAGTCGACAATGGGCAGGTGCTGAAAGTTTTTGAGCTGGGGTCCTGACCCAGCCCCGAGGAGCTGTGCTAAATTATGTGCTGGTTTTGTGCAGACACATTGCAAGAGGGGGAGGGCTGAATTCAAAGATCCATTGGGGTGTGTTCTTAACAGATTTGCTTTAAATTCCACCTCCTCCTTCACATTCCCAGGAGGTAGCAGTGGGAATGGGACAAAGGAAGTGGATGTGAGTGAACCTGCAGGAATTATCCAGAGGACTGATGGGATGAATGAGGCAAGAAACAAATCAAATATAGTTTTCCAACCTTCTTGCCATTGACCGAAATCAGAGAGGTGAGGGTGGAGCCTGTGTTTGGAAGAGGAAGGTCATGAGTGTTTGGACATGTTGAATGTGATGTTCTAAGGGAATATTTATAATGTTTATAAATCATTTCATGTATGTGTAAAATACATAAGTACATATAAATTTATGGATATAAAATACATAATGTTTATAAATTATTATTTTTATTACTGTTGTCTCACAGGGGTGCTTGTTAATAGAAACAATATCACTATAACACTTTAGCGTGTACAGAACCCTCCTCCCTAAGATTGAAAGGACCTTCTGATTGTTCATCTTTTGTTTCTCTTTCTGTTTTTCTCTTAGTTTGCTTAGATTGGTGCGAGAGCCTGGAGCTTCACAGTCATCTAGAGTTTTCTGTGAGTGCAGATAAATGGACCTTTGGTGCCCAGAGCACACTTACTGACTCAAGCTATTTTGGAAAATCACTGGAGTTGGAAGCAGGGTAAGAGAGGTGGCTACTCTCTCTAAGAGGCTCTAAGCAGTGCAGGAGAGGATACTGAGGCCATCAGCTTTGCCGAGGAGAAGGAAAGGCTCCAGCAGGTCCCGTTCCCAGGGGTTCACCCAGGGATGTTCTAGGAGCAGAGACCTGGTATTGTCTAGTGTCTACACTGGTGGTGTTTGGAGTTGCAGGAATTCAGATCACCCTCTTTCTGTTGCCTCTGATTATGTCACAGAGACTCAATAACTCTAGGCAATCTGAATGAGCTTAATATGATTTAACCGTGTACACTTGACTTTTACAAGGTTACTAGGGGCACAAGTGAGTTATTGCTGCCATGACCTATATGAGGTGAATCCAGAGGTCTCCCCACCCCCCAAGGTTGACGTGACAATTAAGTGACAAAAGAGATCTAAGAAAACACATTTTAAAGACCCCATAATAGGCCAGAAACATAGGTTTATAAAGAGTGTTGAGATACATTTAGATCGTGTTTTGAAGTTGTGAGCATTTTTATGCCTCTGGTATCTGATTAGAGGCAGTGCAGTCAGATGAGACCACATCTCAACGACCAAAGCGGGCTTCTGTGGTGGGATCCCGTGGTTCAGTGTTGGCTAAAACCCTTGAAGTTCATCGAGTCTTTGTTGTTCTTTCTTTGAACTACTCTACTCCTCTCCTTACATCCCAGTACCAGGAAGATACCTGTTGCTTGGTAACTTGAGATGCCTGCTTCTGAAATCTTGGCAAGTGATAACAAGAAGAGAACACATATTTCTTGGAGTTCGGGGGTCCCTTGCCAGAGAAGTTTCTGGAACCCCAATCCTCCCAACATTTGTCAACACATGGCCAGAAGGCATCTCAGCTCTGCTCCCCACCAAGTTCTCTCAGTTAAAGCGTGGTGCCCGCCATCTTCCTTCCTGTCTGCTCTGACCCTACTGGGCGATGTCTGGGGTTGATTATTGTGTTGCCAGTGAAACCACGAGAGTGGGAAGCCTGGCTGCTGTCACCAATATTCCTGCCAACGGAGCTCTTTCCTAGAGGGGCTGGTGCCGCTTGTTCCTGGCACTGCTGAAGCTCTCCATGCCAACGTCTGAGTTAGTTATTCATTTGTTTATTCAGTGAATAGCTATAATCACTGATAACCGACTCTATACCAGGCTCTGTGCTGGGCACTGGGATACAGTGATTGGTTCAAACTCTGGCTCTCACCTCACCCTTATGGAGCTTAGACTCTGATGTTAGATGTTCTCCGGAAATAAGCAATGCGAACAAAAGAAGATTTTTGGAATTGGGGTTGATTGGAAAGATAGATAAGGGGCCCCACAAGCTGCACGGAAGATTTTAGTCTTTATTCTAAAAGCAGTGGAAATCTTTGGAAAGTTTTAATCCAGAGGGTGAGGTGACCAGTTTGGGGTTTTAGATGAACACTCTGGCATGATGTGTAAATGACATTCTGACTCAGAGCGGAATTGCAGGTTACAAGAAAGACAAATGGAAACGGAGAGAGCGGTAGGGAGACTGTTGCGGGGTGCAGGAGACACAGTGGGGGCAGGGACGGGGCTGTGGCCGTGATGGGGAGGCAGGAGGCCACCCCTGCCAGGGCAGCAAGCACTTCAGTGGAGCCCATGTTGACCAAGCACCAGAAGCCACATTTGTTCGGTCCCAATCCAAGGAGATTCTATTTCCCTGTTGTCGCCATTTTGTTGTCTGAGGTCTCAGCCCCAAAGGAGCTCTGACCTCCACTACAAATGTCTCATTCCAGTGTGTGCCTTCCAGGTCAGCCCACCAGCCTCCAGATGTGCCCAGGAAGGCTGGAATCCAGACATGAACAGAGTCCGGGCTTCAGCCAGCTCCCTCCAGGTGGGATGCTCATACTTAAGGAATTGGCTGTTACCAGAGAGTGACTGTGAGGGAAAATAAGCCATGTTTTGGGGGCACAAGAAAATTTCAGAATCACCATTTGGTAACCTTTCCATTACATATAACTAGACAGTTAAGCAGATACATTGCAGGACACTACAAGTGGGGTGGTGGCCCACAGTTTCTGCCTGGAAGCGATCATCTGGCTGGAAGGGCCTGAAGGTACATTTGTGTAACACTTTATATAGAAGTTTGAGGAAATGCCAGTTGCCCATATTATTTTTTAAAATGGAGAAGCTGATGGAAATGCAGGAGCTGGACTAAAACACGGGCGCATACACACACACACACACACACACACACACCCCTTCCCCGTGCCCAGTCGTCCTTCCTGGGACCCTATGATAATAAATGCTAAAATAGCTCTCTGAAACGTACGGACACCAAGGGGGAAGTGGGGGAGGGGAGGTGGGATGAATTAGGAGACTGGGATTGACATATATACACTAATATGTATAAAACAGATAATTAATAAAAATGACAAATAAAATTAATTAATTAATTAAATTAAATAGCACTCAACAGTTGCTTTAAAAGCATGGGAACCTAATCTCCTGGGACGGTCCATTGAAAGTCAGAAAGTTTCTAGAAATATTTATTCTTATCCACTTGGGGGAGAGCCTAAGCCCCTCCATGTTTAGATAACAGAAGATATTTTCGTCGTCTTCATTTTCATCTACTTTTCTACCCAAGCACCTGTTTCCAAAGACCTGGTTCTTCAACAGCGGTTGCCATAAACTAGGCCAGCAGGGGGCACACAAGCGCAACCATTGCGCAGGTAAACATACCGCTTGCAATTTCACTTTTGGCCACAATTCTCTCCCGCCTCTGCAAGATACAAATTCAGGGGAGAAGGACAATGGAGTTAGGTTGTACATGGACTTAGAAAAATGTACAGAATCCTAAAAAACAATACAAGTCCTTTTCACTCTTGGAACTGAACGCAATAATATAGCACCTCTTAATTGTTAAAAAAAAAAAAATCAGAAATCACCTAAAGCTTCCAGAACCACTATTTTACAAGTTGACCAGAGAAATAACTTTAAAAAGGAAGAAAGAAAAAAAAGAAAGAAAATATTTGCTATGGCTCCCAGCCGACTCAAAGAGCACACATTTGGGAGAGATGATAAAATAATCGTAAATACCAGATTCCTTTCTGAACGCTTGAAAAGGCAATGAAAGAGATGAGAAGGCAAAAATGGCACTTAAGCAATAAACACTTTCAAGTAAACGTATCTGTTTTGGTACACACTCCGTTCCCCGTTGGCATCTGAGTGTGGCTCTTAATTCAAGAGGTTTAACCTACTCCAGGGAAAACAGATAAAAAAGAATCCAGCACAGTGCTTGAAGATCTTCACGTTTATAGACTGGTGTGAACTCTCTCCCCTACAAACTGTAATTTGGGTGGCTTTCCTTCAAAACTATTAGGGCATCTTCATGGAGCCAGGGTAATTCTCAGTTATACTAATGGTGCGCTCGATGTTACTGTAAATAAGATAAATGAAAGCAAACTTGTCTGAGCAGATGCAGCTAATAACAGAGGCATAGAGGCATAATATGGCAGGAACAGAAATGTTCAACAGTAGAAAACAAGAGCCCAGGGCATCTCGATGAGCAGTTAGTGTGTGGTCATGCAGGGAAAGGATGCAGCCATCTGACCGTCTTGCCCACATTGCCATGTCCGGCGCAGCCAACTCTTCAAAAGGTCAGAGTCACAACCAGTGAAAGGGAAACCCTCTTGGGTTTCAGGCCTCCACTTCCAGAAAACCCCAAGAAATTTCTAGTGGAGGCATACAGAGAAAGCTCTTGAATTCTAGGGCACTGAAAGGCATCTGGAGAGTGAGGCCCTAATATCCACCCAAATTCAGGGGAAATGACACATTTATCTATTTCAGCCTCAATTCTTAGAGACCAAAGAAAATCTAAACCAGATAGGTGTGGCTTACAGCATGGCCCCATCGAACTAGCTTGTGTGTCCCCTCCCGCTCCGTCGATGTGGCTGATGTCATGCATTTTCTCCCTGTCCACACTTGTAGGAGAAAGCTCTGGAAAACTCAGCTCAGCACTCCCTCCAGAGAGTTCTTGAAGAGGAGGGGAAAGATGGACCCACAATTTGGGCAGATATTTTAGTTTGGGGCGTAGAAATATAATGGGAAGGAAAGGAAAGGCGCAATAGAAAAACGTTTGGACTCTAGTCCTCAAAATGTTAAGATTATGCCTTCAAGTCCCATCATAGAAATGAACCTGAGTGAGGGCACCATTCCGTGTGGGCAGCTCTTTGCACCCCAGAATCCTGACTGTATCGACAGGACGTGGTCCATGTAGTCCTGGCCACCACACCTAGTCCCCTCTTGCAAGACTGATTAGCTTGGAGTCTCTATGAAGATGACAAATGCACTCGTAGATCACTGGACCCACGCCCAGAAAGTCAGCACTACGTGCATTTTACCGCACAGAAACTAAACTGGAAATATAACAAACTAAAAGATTTTGATTATATACAGCTAGTTCCTCCTCATAAAGGAATTGGCAGAATTGTAGAGACTTGGAGGAATTCTTCTCCTGGTGTCTTCCGAGGGCCCGTGTTGTTCTCTTCTTGGTCTCTTCTTGCTCTACTTGCAACCCTAGGAATGGCGGCCAGTGTGGTACCTGATTTCCTGCTACCTTGCATCCCGGGTAAGCATCTGTCTGTGCTCCTTGGTTGTCTCTGCAGCAATTGCTGCTGCACCTCCATGGAAAGACGGGTATTTCAAAATCCTTAGGGGTGAAAGAACTTCCTGATAAAAGTTTAGGTTGAAAATGGTTTTCTCCCCTGAAATCACAGCATTTTCAATGTAACACCATAGAAATTCTCTTCCGCTCAACCCCCGACTGGACCTGCTGGGGGATGGAGTGGGGTGGACAATGCCATTGAGGGTTTCATGCTCAGTATTGGACAGGCCAGGGTTTCCCCAGAGCTGCCCAGGCGCTGGAGAACTCATAAAATCTAAAGGGGGGAGCCACCTCTGTGTATTCTGACTCCTCGGGTCCAGAAGGGGCCCTGGAAAGTTCCCGGAAGGAGCTCACGGGGGGTTCTGACCATCAGGCAATTCGGGAAGCCACAGGTGATGGCTTTGCTCACATCCCCTAGAAGGGCTCTAGGCTGCAGCTGTAGACGGAGTGTCTGCAGCTCTGGAAAACCTGCCACCTGGCAGTAGAGGCCCAAGTGACAAATTATATCATGGAGTATTTATCTAGCTTGACTCTAGTTCTATAACGTAGAAGGTGTGGAAACAAAGTGTAACTTCTGAAAAAAACAAACAAACAAACTTTCATTGCAAAGCCCAAGATTCTCTCTGGGCAGTTTGCCTCCTTTTCTGCTGGAGACTGGTTTTTGGCAAGGGGGCCGTTTGTGAAGGATGGCCATGTGAGAAAATGAAAATCAAAAATGGACCCGCACGTGAAAGCAGAGAGAGGGAAGGAGAGAAGCCGTGGGTGTTGAGATACAGCTGGTAGAAACCATCTCAGGCTTCACCCTGACAAATTCCTAACTCTAACTGTACTTTGCTTCAAGTATTTTGGCCCAGACACTAACAGCTGGTCTCAGGAGGCTATTGAAATGTAAATTAATTTAAATGAAAGGAAACTGCAAATTTGGTTGCTCGGTTCCACCAGCCACATTTCAAGTACTCCCCGAGCCACGTCATCAGTGGCTACTGCATTGAACAAGCAGGTAAAGGACATTTCCATCCTGACAGAAAATTCTATTGGACAGCACTGTCTGGCGTGGATGTAAGTGCTGGGAGGAGGAACAGGGCGCCTTGGCAGTGTGACATCTCTGAAGTGATGGTTGTTCCCGACCTTGGTGGAGCTTAGTGTCAGGGGAGAATCGTGCTCTGGTTCCAGCTGAAGCCAACAGCCCTTGATTAGGGGACAGAAAGAAATGTGCACCATGGGAACACCTCTGCTGGCCTGCGCTCTTCTGAGATCGTTCAGTTGTTAATTTCCCAACTCTCAGAAACTCTAGCCAATACTTTGTATACAGTCAGAGAAATGGGTGGAATCCTGGAATGTTTCTTTGTGTTCCCCTTTTCCTCCAGAACCGTGGTTGGAGGGATGTCTCTGACTCGGGTGTTGAGTGTCTGCTGAGTCGTCTGGAAGGACCCTTGAAGGAGGCCTGCTGTTCAGACAAGGAGGAGGCTGGAATGTTCCCTTCGTCCCACTGTCTTCTCATGACTGGTGGGGAGCAGGTGTCTGAGATCGGCCTTAAGAATCAGGGTGTTTCTATGGGGAGTGAGGTGGAGGGTTGGGAATGGAAAAAAGAAATGCAGATGAGGGTGCTGTAAGATGTACCGTTTGATCCTATATCCAAAAAGGGCTGGGAACCGAGCTGAGTTCTGCATTATTTCCTGAAGGTGGAGATGTTGGAGCTTGGATGGGCTCCGTGGCTGTGATCAGGGGAGGCCCAGCCTTTCCATAAACTCCATCTCCCAAGTAAAGATAGAAAGGCCCTGTGTTGCTGGCTGGATCGTGAGATAGCGGTGGGTAACGCTTTCTTTAAAAAAGTACTCATTCAAATTCTTAGAATGGATAAACCACATTCCAAGATGACGGAGACATTGCTCTGAGGGGAGAGTTATAAAGAAGCTATTTGGCAAAAATCTGTTTTATAAACGATTTACACCTCTTGATACATTGCATTAGAAAATCATGAGTGATTTATAGCCAAAACTTCCTTTGGCCGCTTTAAATGATCTAGCTCTTCCAACTTGCCTCATGGACTCTGGTTCAGCTAGGCAATTAATCGATACCCCTTTATTGAGTGCCTGGTAGATGCCAAACGGAACCAATGTTTCTCAGCTCAGGATGTCATGGGTATAAAATCTCCGATAGCCTGAACTCTGATTCTTCCTCGCGCTTAGAAAAGCTCCTCTCTTCTTCTCTCCTTTCCCCGAGGTGTCCTCTGCTTCCTAGTTCAAGAGCATGGTGTCTGGCATTTGAGTATTTGTTAAAGAAGTGAAAGAACTAGAAGATCACACTGACAGCAAGTCCCAGATCATAGTCAGGAAAATGCATGTCGAGTGTGGTGGTCCAGATGTTACGGAGGATCGGGCTTCTTCATAATAACACCTTATATTTGGTCGTGCTCTCCACTCCGGCAAACTCTTTCACACCAGTGTAATTTCATTTGATTTGCTGTTAGACCTTAGATAACGTGATTAGCCTTTAGATGCCTTCATTTTTCATCCATGGCCCCAAAAAACCCCATATACAATGGATATACCATTATCTTTTCATCAAGATGCTGTATGAGTTATTATTGAGTAATTCCCCAGAATATTGTAAGAAGTCCATCTGAATATAAAAGGAGTGCCATTACTTTGGAAGTTTTTAAAGCCTATTTGTTATGGTCTACATCGGAAAAGCTGCCCCAATAAATTAGTATAACTCTAATACATACGTCGTTACCGCTGATGGGGATTTGGCAGAATGTGAGAAATTTGGGCTTTACAATCCTGCTGAGATGATCCTGAACGCAAGCCATATAACAGATCTGCCTATTTTGTAGCCAGCGGATTTCCTATACCTCCAGACCTTCGCCTAAGTGTTTTCCCAAGTAGGTTGCATGGCCTGCCTTTGCGCACTTGCGTTTTATTCCCTAGGTTGCACATACGTTTCTTCAGGGCAGAGGTTATGGGATGCCCAACCACTTACCAGCTGTGGGAGCTTGGAAAGTCACTCACCTCTCTGACTTGAAGTGTCCTTGTGTCTCAAATAAAAATTACTATGCTTACCTCCCGGAGAAAAAGTAAGAATCAAATCAATGTCTGTGCAACGTGAGCAGTACAGTGCCTGGCGTGTAAAAGTACTCAGTAAAGGTAACTATGAATTTCCTTTCTCGTTCATTCCTCGGTGCCTATAGAAACACCAGGAACTTGGAAGGTAACAAGCAATGCTTAGTGATTTGAGTACAATGGTCCTACCATGGCGTTAACAACCTTGATCTTTCCTTCATTGATCTTTGTGCCCATTTCTATAAAGTAAGGTGGTTGAAAGTGTATAATGAAAATGTGTAGTTTTCTTTAGTGGGTTGGGAAGATTCTTGGTAAATTAAATATTAAACTTTGCTCTCTTCGTTGTTAACATCACAAAGCCAAAATAAAGACAACCGGGGTAGGACGTTGATTTAAAACTTCTCAGTTTCATCAATTTACATATCTAAGCCTGATTTAATCCAGAGGAAAAAACAATAGCAATGTCCTGAATGCTTCATCTCAGCAAAGAGACACGATTTAGAAAAGGAAACTCTTACACTCAATAATCTAGAAGAGAGACCTGTCTTTGGTAGCATTGTCCGGCAAGCACCTTGCCTCTTGGTGAGAATGCCAGGATTCCAAAGCTAGATTTTTCACCGGATACCAGCATTTCTAGGAGAAAAACTGTGTAGGAGATCACATGTGGGGAGAGGGGGAGTAACGAGCCCCAGAACCTCTAGGCGTCTCTGGGAGAAGTGCTTTCGCGCTGTCATAGTCAACGTTCCGACAATGCTTGTTACTTTGCATCTCTTCCAGAAGTCTTTCTGTGGCAGTGCTCACACCCCTCCCAGCAAACATTTTGAAGAGCAAAATGATTTACCGTCATTTCAGTGTTGCTAAGGGGGAGGGGAGGTGTCCAGCTATTTATCGCTGGGGTTTTTCCTCCCACGCCCTGGCCCCCGTGGATCCTCCCCATTTCCTCGGGGAGCCACGGAGCCCTCATCTTCTGGGTCTGTTAGGCAAGTTCTGATGCCAGAAATTCCATCTCCTGGACTGAAGATTTCCACACAAATATTGCCAGGGATGGGCAAAGCTGATGGACCACTCTATTTGGGGGAGTTTGCAGTTTCATTAAAGAAGAGCTGTAGAGGGACTTCCCTGGTGGCACAGTGGTTAAGAATCTGCCTGCCAATGAGGGGACACGGGTTTGAGCCCTGGTCCAAGAAGGTTCCGCATGCTGCAGAACAACTAAGCTCGTGCACCTCAACTACTGAGCCTGAGCTCTAGAGCCCCCGAGCCACAACTGCTGAGCCCACACGCCTAGAGCCCGTGCTCCGCAACAAGAGAAGCCACCGCAATGAGAAGCCCGTGCACCGCAACGAAGAGTAGCCCCCGCTCGCTGCAACTAGAGAAAGCCCATGGGCAGCAACGAAGACCCAGCACAGACAAAAATAAAATTAATTAATTAATTTAAAAAAAAAAAAGAAGAGCTGTGGAAAGATGGCTAGTTGTGACATGTTTAGTTGGTGATGCAAGAATAAGCCTGTGTTGAATGGTCTTTGCCCATGGACACACCTTAACATATACATTAACTTTCCCTTCTGCTTTCTGTTCTGCATTAACTGCACCTCCATAAGCCAGTTTCAGATCTGTAAAATGCGATGATAATGGGACCTGCCTGCCAGGGTTTTGTGGAGGATAAATGAGGCAATTCATGTGACCAGCATGTAGTAAGTAAATGCTCAAGAAATGTTGGTTGTTATCTTTACTATCGATTTAGAGGTGTTTGAACAACAGTTGGAGGAAAGAAGCATCCTTTCTGAAGGAGATTACTTTTTGTTGCTTACTTTATAGGTGATCACCTTACATTTAAATTCTCACGATTTGACCCAAATTTCCTAAATGGACCTGAGAAACAGCAAGAACGACCCATGATGTGGTACAACTCTTTTGGTCTCTCACCAGCATCGATCCTTTTAGGTTATATTTTAATCATTGGCTCAAATAGGTACCCAAAACTGAAGTTTTAAAAATTGAGGGAGCTTAAAATAGTGGGTTGCATTTAAATCGGCAGCTGCCGTGGATTTGTGGCAATGTTTAAAGGAATTGATTTTACCAGACTGAAAATTAAAGAGAAACAGCAATTTACACAGCGCTCTTTGTTATTTGAATCAATAGCCCTGTTCCCATGAAGAGCCAACTTTTTGTCTGGTATTCAGAACGCAGTTTACCTCCTTGCAATTTTGTTATTAGACCATCAATGTAATATTTGTGTGTTTTGAAAGTTTCTTGCTCCAATTCCTCTTCCACCCCCATATTTGCAATTCTTTCTCTGTGCCAGAAACTTGGCATTTATTCCTTGTGGGGGAGTTGACATATGCTATAAAAATATGTTTCTCCAATTAACCTTTTCACAAGAAATCTCAGGAGTAGAGCACAGCATTTTCTGATAAGGAAATTGACATCTATACCGTTGTTAGAAGGAGCCACACAACAAAAAAGGGAGGTGGCAGGAATAATTGTGTTTGGAGAGAGTGATAACGACATTTGCTTTATTGACCTTGATGTTTAAGGCTCTAAGTGTCTGCATGCATCCCACTACTTCATTTCGTGCTCCCAACGCTGCTCTGGGGTATGTGCTACTCTCTATAGTTTACTTCTATGGAAATTGAGGCTCAGGGAGATTAAATACTCGGGGTCATATTTATTAAACATCTGACTGGAATTTGAACCCAGATCGGTTTGACCCTGAAGACACATCCACCATGTTACATTACCTCTCGTATAGTCCAATTTGGGTTTAATTGGATATTTACTAGATACTGGATATTATTGGATGGTTTAATTAATGGCATTAATTAAAATTTTTTGAGTCAAAGAAATTTTGAGGAAAAAATATCCATTTCTTTCTCTTTCAGTAACTCAGCAGCCAAGAAGTCTTTTCTGTTGGAGCTTCGGATCAGGAGTGGGGAAATTGTGGAACTTCCAGGCTCAACAGTTATTCCAGAAGGAATTGCAGATGTGAACAATGTTTCACTCCACTGTCACAGCGAAATGGTTAAACGTTCGCGATTTCCCGTAGGTAAGCCATCTGTGACTCGGAGAAGCGTCTCAAGGTCTGTGATTGGACACCGAGGGCCCGTGATGGCAAGGGCAGTGTTTCCAAGACGACCTCTGTGAGCCTCAGAGGGCAGGGCTTGGGTTTGTGCTGGAACAGGAAGGGGGCGGTGCCTTTCTTAAAAAAGCTAGACCCTGAATGCAGTAAGCGATGTGACTTATAAGAATTATGTTGGTTCGCGATCAGGGGTCTGTGGACCCCCGTGAGGTCCACAGTTGGAATTCAGAGCATCTTTGAACTTGAATGAGAAAAAAAATTCTATCATTTTTTGCAAATCTCTGACTAAAATTTGGCATTTCCGAATACAGACAACAAACCACGCTGGTATCAATAGTAACCATGACTTTGTCATCAATAGAAATCAGATATTTTCACACCATGTTACACTTGTTGCAGAGATAACAAACTACCATTTATGCTCATGACTACCTTAAAATTATAGGGATTACAGATCAACCCTAGATCCCGTGATTGAATGCCCTAAGCATTAAGTTCACGTATGATCATAAAACACATTTGGTTTTTAAAATATTTTGATACTGTGTTTTAAGGTATTGGATCCCTTCCTAATTCTCTGAGTTTTATTTTATGCATTTAAAACATGGTTTTCATGTTTTAAATGAGATGGTTTTCAATAAAATGAAGTAGAGATCTCAGCTTTAGAAACAAGTAACAAAAATACACGTTTAAAATAACTCCCTTGACACAATTTGTTTGGCGATCTTTGGACTTCATTCACTTTAACTCAGCATTTCTTCAAGTTCCACCCATGTACCTGTTTTAACTAAAATCTGTAACAAATTTCAGAATCTGTGTCCATTGAATTTTTTTCATTAATCACTATTTTGTATTGTGATGATTAAATAAACAACATTTTGACATTTGCATCTATCTTACAGAAAAAATTTTCTTTGTCACAGTGAGTTCTCCACATCTCCAGGTATTCTGGAAAGGGGGCTGGGGTGCGGGGCACATGTGAAAAGGCAGAGTCGTGCTGAGGCAGAGTTACCCTGCGCGGGTCTCCACGCGATGTTGTGATCCCAGCCCTCCTGGAGAGCTGGCATCCTTCTTTAGGGTCCCTCAAACTGTAATGGCAAGTGATCCCCAAAATAACCCCCAAATAGCCTCCCCACCAGCCTGACACATTGCCTGAAATTTCCACTATCAATCTGACTTGGGATCCAGGTATCGTGGTTTTAGAGCCTTGGCTTCAAAAAACCAAATGCAGGAAAGATGTACTGTTTCTCGTATTTTCATAGATTATAAAATGCTTCTTCAATCCTCCTCTCTTTCTGTATAAATCCTTCCCCCCTTCACCCACTGAGTAAGACAGATTCCTGCAGAAGAGGTCAATCGGCCTTGCTGTGAAGAGCAAGAAATAGAAAACCTCACAGCTTCTCTGTGCTCGTTCACATGGAGATGCCGTGATGTGTGGGGGTTTTTTTTCTCCTTTTGCTGAATCCCTGATTATGTGGCTCAGTCCAGGCCCCAGCCTGTGAACTCCTGGTGGTGGTCATTCTCCTGGTGGATTTCCTCTTACTGGGTAAGTTTCGGTGTCACTCTGATCAGAAAGGAAGATCAGAATGGTTTGTTGGTTTATTCTACCAGCATTTCCCAGCCCAGCAGAGATCCCTGGGCTAATGTGCAATTTCCAGGAAGCCTGGATTATAATGGAAATATCTTTCCCAAGAGGGGCAGATGCATTGACCCCTTACTGACAGGGTGACGGTACATCCTGGATGCCCGGCAGGGTCACAGCCCACTCGATGTTCCTGTGTCGTATGTTCAGTTGTTGGTAATGACTGTCACGCAGGCCAGTTTAAGGATGGAACAGAAGTGGACAGTGACAGAAACTTAGTGCATGTGGAGCAAAGGGCCAGGAAAGAGTTGACTATAATTAGAGATATCACTGATTAGAAGGCAGTTGATAAAAACGCCGGGTGCCCTTGGGTGGGTGCCGTTCAGGTGAGAGTGAAGGACAAAAAAAGAGGAGGGACCAAAACTAACTGGACTCCCTCCCAGGTTCCCTGACGGCCAGGACCACCTTGATGATCGAAATGTGCAAACTCTGATTTTAAGACCCCCTTCCATACTGGAGCCAGATTTTGCAAACCTTCATCTGTGGCTGGGCTTGGAAGTGACTTTACAGATGTCGTTTCCACAGGAGAAGGTAGAACTCTTTAATCCAGAATTTTTGTTTTTGTCTGCTCTCCCTTTCTTCCCTGTGGTCTATTTCCCATCCTGCAATCCCCATGTGTGCAGCTCAGGGCTGGGTCGGTGGTGCTCTCTCATTAAAAAGAAGCCCCCAGACCATGCCTCACCAAGGAGAATGAAAAACCGAAGCCATCAGTGGTTCGGTAATCCACACTTATTGTTATTTTGTATTTTGAGCATCACCTTTTCCACTTACAAACAGTTATATTATTAAAAAGATATTTTCCGAAGATAGTAACCTTGGCAGTAGTTGTCAAGGCTAATAGTTTGACATTTCAGATCACCCACAACTAATCAACTGAACATGGCAACACATTTGAAAAACCCATTATAGGCAGAAGGCCCTGAAGTAATATGTCAACTCTCGCACTAACAGCTGTTATGTAAACGGGCTGATTTTTCTCTGCTGAATGGTCACATGGTTGAAGGAAGAGTGGCTTTGAAGGACGAGTGCATATAGCTGCGAAAGGAGATTGTGTTACTGAATGCCGTATATTTATGGGGAAAAAGTCCCTATCACTGATGATAAAAACACTCAGTCATCTCTCACAAATGCTTCTAGGGATGTTTTTCTCTTCTAAACATAACACTCCCCAAAGGGCGTGGAGGGCTGTTTCACCATTATTGCCTTCCTATTGGGGAAATTATCTTTAGGATTCAGCCTCCGAGGGCTGTTGTCCAAGATTTCCCTGAAAGATAAGGGGGGAAAAAAAAGCCAGCAGCTTCAGGTTTCAAAAACTCCCAAGTCGAGATGGACAAATAAAGAAGGGAACTAATTTTGTTTCTGTAATTCCTATAGATTTTCAAGTTGTTTTAAGTATTTGAAGAACCTCGTTCTGAGGACAGTTCTTTTTATCTCTGAGCCTTAGGCTAGATTTATTACTGAGTGATCTTAAAGCTCTTTGTGTTTTTTGAAAAACAAAATAAGTCCAAGAGTACTTATAAATTGCTCCAAAACGACACAGAAAGGTTGAAAATAAAGGACTGGAAAAGATATTCTGGGTAAGTACTAAGCCAAAGAGAGCTGGTAGCTGTATTCATAGCAGACAAAAGTAGAATTTAGGGTAAAAAGAGGTAATACAGGAAAAGAGACATGACAGATTTTGTAAAGGAAATATCCTTACGTATGATAAAGCATTCATAAACCTAACCATTTCACCTTGATGTATATAAGCAGAGGCTGACCAAGGAGCATGGGTAAATAAATTTACAAATATAATGGGGGATTGTAACCCAAGTCTCAGAAGCAGAGAAATTAAAGCAAACTGAAAATTCTTCAGGATAACACAGAAGAATAGTGCCCATCCACTTGATCTAAGAGATGTATTTAGATGTCTTGACCTTGACCCTATGGAGAAGATTTTTTTTTAAAAAACATTCACAGAATATTTTCTTTTTTTAATTTATTTGTTTATTTTTTATATTTATTTTTGGCTGTGTTGGGTCTTCGTTTCTGTGCGAGGGCTATCTCCAGTTGTGGTGAGCGGGGGGGCCACTCTTCATCGCGGTGCGCAGGCCTCTCACTGTCTCGGCCTCTCCCCTTGCAGAGCACAGGCTCCAGATGCGCAGGCTCAGTAGTTGTGGTGCATGGGCCTAGCCGCTCCGTGGCATGTGGGATCTTCCCGGACCGGGGCACGAACCCACGCCCCCTGCATCGGCAGGTGGATTCTTAACCACTGTGCCACCAGGGAAGCCCCATTCACAAAATATTTAAGTGAAGAAATTCTTAGCTAACCTCAAAGAGTTGATAGGTTAGAAGCCTGTTCTCTGATTAAAATGAAACTTAGTTAGAAATTAATACTAAAAAGACAGCCAAAACACCTTACACTTTTTGGAAACTGAAAACACCCACCTGAAAAATTCATGGGTTAAAGAAAAAAAAATAGTGAAAAATTTCCCAAAAATATCTAGACCCAAATGACCAAAACACTACAGGTCAACATATGTGTGGCAGAGCTAAATTATACTGAGAAGAAAAATTGTAATCTTCAATGCAGTTATTAGAAAATGAGGGGGACTTCCCTGGTGGTCCAGTGGCTAAGACTCTGCACTCCCAATGCAGGGGGCCCGGGTTCAAACCCTGGTCAGGGTACTAGATCCCACACGCCACAGCTAAAGATTCCACATGCCGTAACTAAGACCCGGTGCAGCCAAATAAATAAATATTTTTTAAATAAAAAAGAAAATGAGGAAGTAAGTCCACCATGTGAGGACACAGTGAGAAGACACCAACTAAGAACTAGGAAAAGGGCTCCCACCAGAACACAACCGTGCTGGTGTCTGGCTCTTGGACTTCCCAGCCTCTGGAACTGTGAGAAATAAAATTTTGTTGTTTTAGGGAGGAAGGAAAGAAGGGAGGAAGAAAGGAAGAAGGGAGGAAGACGTAAGAAGGAAAGAAGGGAGGAAGCCGTAAGAAGGAAAGAAGGGAGGAAGACGTAAGTCGTAAGAGAAAGAACGGCATGAAGGTAAAGAATCACAGTAGAAAGAGCGATTAATAAAACGGAAGAAAACAGAAAATGACTCATTTTTCTATGGAAATTTTGGTTACCCACCGATGGTTTATGATAAACACTTTATTTAAAAACACACGTTCAAACCACTAACAGTGTCTTTTCAAAACGGACAACATTTCAGTTTGTTCAATCAGAAAGAAGTTGTGCTGCGCCCACGTTGTAGGCGGACCGCCTCTCACCTGTCATGATGTCAAGATCTCAGGTAACGGTGGAGGGCGGGGAGGCTGGCGGCTCTGGCACCGGCCTGGTTTGCTCATGCGGGTCCAGCCAGGCGAGCACTATTGGCCGCATTTGGTGGCCTGGGATGTGGCAGCTGTTGCCACAGTCAGAGTCGGAAAGTTCCTTGTTTATTACTGAACATTCTTCATGGCAGCGAGGCTCTTAGCCCAATCAGGGCGATCTCTCTCCGTCTTCTGGTCCTTAGAGACTTTAAGTCACAGACTTCACTCGAGAGCTCTCTTGGTGCTGTTGAATCAGAGTTGGTAGTCCCTTGCCATGCCGTCTGACCAGCGTGGCCAGCACCCACGCTCAATCTGAGAGCCTGAATTCTGTGCCCAATTAAACACCCAGAAGGGCACATCCACTATCAAAATTAGGCCTTTTCACACCCTAGGCTCGCTGAGAAAACCTTTCCTAGGTGACTAATAAACCTCAGCACGGCTGTCCTTCCAGCGGTGTGCTGGGGCTCTGTTTGCAGCGAAACGTTTACAAGTCTGAACAGAATGCAAATTAGCTCAGTTCCTAAGGACTAATTGAAAACCATAAGTCAGGATTGATTTTCTGAATCAATCAGCAGCCTTTCTTACAGCTTTGGAAATCTCCTTACCTTTAAGTCAGGTCAAAAGTGGTTCTTGGGTCAGGAGAAGACAGTAAGACAGGACACAAAGTAGAATCCTCTCTGATGCCACGATTGTTTCTTTGTTGCCATTTTCCTATTTAAATATGTTCTATTTATATAACATATAGAATGCAGAGCGAAAGGTATTGAACTTTCATATTGGGCCACAATAAAAATGTGTTCCTTAATACATCAGGCTGAAAAAGTAATGAAACTCAAAGAGTTAGAAAAAGATCATCAAAACTAGCTATTAGTTTTGCAAACACAGTGAAGCAGAGCTGACTACATTACAAGCAAATTGGGGTAGGGAAATACCATTTCATCTGTATCAGAAGAATAAGAAATGTATGTATTTGGGTACGGAGACACTGAAAAAATTTAGAGACTCTTGTATTTATGCCAGAAGTTCTGGTTCACTTGTGGCTCAGCACCGGCCTCCCTATTCCCTCCTCTCAAACTCAATCACCTGCATGAAGTATCTAATATCGTGTGTTTTGGTGGAGGGTTGAGGGTGGGTCGTAAGAAGCAGCCGAGCAGGGAAAACTCCTGTTCTCTGCCCTCCAGGCACAAGAAACTAAAGGCATCCCAGGGAATCAAGCCGCCATGTTCCTTGGTAGGTTAAGACACATCTGCTTCCGAAACCCAAACAAAGAGATCCAAGCTCATTGCAATCTTAGAAAACAGAGGTTCTGGTTGTCCCTTAGTTGAACAACTGTAATCAAGGAGCCTGAGAATTTGAGGCCATTCCACATCATCTTCTCTTAGCCGTTCTTTTTTTTTTTTTTTTTTTTGTGGTACGCGGGCCTCTCACTGTTGTGGCCTCTCTCCCGTTGCGGAGCACAGGCTCCAGACGCGCAGGCTCAGCGGCCATGGCTCACGGGCCCAGCCGCTCCGCGGCATGTGGGATCTTCCCGGACCGGGGCACGAACCCGTGTCTCCTGCATCGGCAGATGGACTCTCAACCACTGCGCCACAGGGAAGCCCTCTTTTAGCCGTTCTTGATGGTAGTTTATGTTAGGATCCAATACTAGAAGGGACACCGTGTTTCATGTCTACCAAGATATACGCACCTGCCGATTCAAAAGGTGGTGCTGAGAATCACCACGAACAGTACATTTATTGCTTAATCTCCTGGTCTCATGATTCTTTTGGACAAGACCCTGGGCTTGTAAAGCTTGGGAATCAGGAACTCTGGAGGCTGGCCATGCTTCTACCACTAATTAAATGTCTGATCTCTCTGAACCATAATTTTCTCACCTGTAAAGTAAGGAGGTTAAGTCAATGTCTTCCCAAAGTTCCTTTTCTCTCTAACAAGCTACACGTTGTTGCTCTCTAAAATTCACTCTGTTGTAGGTTGAAACTTCTCCTCCATTTTGAAGGCTAATCTTTTAAAGGAAGCACTACATGATAGCAAATAAAAACCCTGAACTCTGAGCTCAGTCAGACACAAATTTGAATTCCTACTCTGCTGTGTGACCTCAAGCAAATTACTGTCCCACTCTGAGCTTCAGTTTTTTCATCTTCAGGAAGGAGATAATAATATCTACCTTGCAGTTTATTCAAGAACAAAAATGGGGCAATGTATATAAAGATCAGTGCCTTGTATGTAGTAAACACTCAGGAGATCATAGGTATTACTATTGTTATTATTTTCTTGGCTAAGACTTGCCATTGCCTTTTGCCCTAACTGTACAAATCTTATGTAAAAACACTGGTGAGGCTGACTGCAAGCTCACTAAGCCAGTTTTTTCTTCTTCCTGAGCACAGCTATCCTTCATTTCCCAGCATCCCTTGCAGTTACATGCACACATTCTGCCAACGGGATGAGAGTGGAAACCTCCCACTATAAACAGCCATGCTTTTTCTTCTTTTTCTAACTTGGTGAAACTTTGGAAGCCACGTGTGGAAGATAGCAAAGCCAAGGGATTGAAGGATCCTGGGCGTTAGGATTAATGCTTGAAGGAGAGATGCCTTGATGGTCAGAGACTCTCTTTGGACTTTGTGCATGAGGGGGACAAACTTCTGTAGTCTTTGAGCCACTTTTCATCTTTTAATTTCCTTATTATAGCAGCTAGGTTTGTCTAATTTGTCTAGAGAGAAAAGCCGTGATAAAAATATATATTTTTTAAAATGTATGAAAAGAACAGCTCCTTTTCATTTACCTGAATTTGAAGGAATCTTTGCTCTTTCAAATTCAATTTCAACAACATTTATTGATGGCTTCTGCTGTTCGGAGGTGGGACGAAGTACATGGAGGATGAATAGCACCTATCGTATATGGGAAATCCAGGTAGGCAGCGGGAGACCATTTGGCCGAAACTCACATGTTACAAAGCTTTAGATTTGGCCCCTTGAGGTTAACTCCAAATGAGGCTCTGCACACAATCACAGAATTAACCCAACAAGATTAAAAGAAGACGGTAACCATACAACACCCAACAGGCTTTGAAACCTTGTATTGATACTCCCTAATTTATTTTCATTTTTTAACCATATGAGGAAGGCCCGGAAATGGAATAGTACTGATTGTCTCACAGTCGCTGCTCCCAAGAAGTGTCCAGCCATGAACACACACAGTTCCATTAAGTGCTACAGTAAATGTATATCACAGATACAGAAGGAGCACAGATGGGTGAAGAGAGAGATGTATTCCATTGGGGAGGTTAGTGGAGTAGATCTCCTGGAAGGGAGGGTCCTGACCCAGCTGTCAGGGATGACAAGGAACGTCCTAGGTGGGAGGGGAGTCGGGGAGTGGCATTCCTGACAAAGAACGACACTGTGGCATGGAACAGTGTTCGGAGAGCCTTCGAGGATTTAGAACAGAGTAACTTAACTCGATTTGCAATTGATAGTCATCATTTGAACAACAGTCTTAAGGATAAACTGGGGAGCAAAGATATCATTGGCTAAGAGGACAGTTAGGGAGCAGCTGTGATAATCTAGAACAAAATGTGACCTGCTGATCCAAGAAAGTGGCTCTGGGGTGTAAATGACAGGGCAGGATCAAGAGATCTGGGAGGTTGAAATCACCGCTCCCGAGTGGCTTTGGAGCTGAAGGAGAAGGTTCTTGGATCACCCTGAAGTTCTGGCATTAATGCTGGCTGGTAACACTCACCATGTTAGGTGAGACCAATACTCATTTCCTGACCAACAAAGGTAAAACTCAGACCTCCTCAGATCATCTCCTGCTTGGTCCCATTCCAGTCCAGTTTTTATCCAAACCAGGACACTTGGTCTCTTGTTTGAGACCTCTTTGGGCCCCATTTTCCACTGAACTAACAGAAACCCCTTGGTTTATAGGAAATGGTTATTTAGACTAAATCAAATACCAGTTGTTTTGGGGTCTGTGTGTGCGTGTGTGTGTGTGTGTGTGTGTGTGTGTGTGTGTGTGTGTTCATAGCAGGCTTAATTGTAATAACATTTATACCACATAATATAGTGCACAGAGGTGGTAATTTTCCTATCATCTAAATTGCAGGCTGAAATTGTGTTAAGGAAGGACTGTAGAGAGTGAATTACTGCTTTCAAAATGACTACTTTTAACCGACAATGTGACCGGCAGATGAATGCCGAGGATGGGAGGACATTCTGTATTTGACGTTAGTCAGTCGTACCTTTGGACTTTTTAAGTGTGCCTAGCTCAGACCATTTGCATTTTAAATGTACAACTGGCACCTGGTCTACCCAGGAAATCTTTTTTTTTTTTACTTAATATTGTATCACCTTTGGAAAACACTTAGTTATTTTGAAGATGTCATTTGGACAGTTCAGCCTGTCAATTTCTTTTAGACTTTCCTGCTGGCTGGGCCTGGGGTTGGTTGTAACAACCCAGAGCTGGGGTGCAAATTGGGATATAATTGACTTCTTGCACGTAGTGAAATGAGCAATGAAAAAGTCAGCATCTTAAACCCATGAGATATTTTTTTTGCTTATTAAATACGGTGACATGGGGCTTCCCTGGTGGTGCAGTGGTTAAGAATCCACCTGCCAATGCAAGGGACACGGGCTTGAGCCCTGGTCTGGGAAGACCCCACATGCAGCAGAGCCACTAATCCCGTACACCACAACTACTGAGCCTGTGCTCTAGAGCCCGCGAGCCACAACTACCGAAGCCCATGTGCCACAGCTACTGAGCCCACACGCCTCGAGCCTGTGCTCTGCAACAAGAGAAGCCACCGCAATGAGAAGCCCGTGCACCGCAATGAAGAGTAGCCCCCATTCGCCGCAACTAGAGAAAGCCTGCGCACAGCAACGAAGACCCAATGCAGCCAAAAATAAATAAATAAATTTATTTTGTTAAAAAAACCACGGTGAAAAAAAAAAAAAAAAAACCACGGTGACAATGAGAAACCGGTCTCCCTGGGAGCAGTCTCGGGCATTGCGAAGGTGGGAGCTGGATTTAAATCCTGCTTCTCCGTCGACTTTACTGGCCACTGAATGACCTCAGCAAGAACGACAACCTGTCTGAGCCTCAGTTTCCCCATCTGCAACATGGTTATAATAATAAATCAAACCTCAGGAGGCTGTGGGAAGACCCAGGAGGCAGTGTCAAAATATGAGACCAGGGCGAGTCCCCAGGGCAGGGGGATGCTCTTGGCACTGTTATTGTTCTGGAGGACAGTTCAGTGTGGAAGCCCCCACTGTCAAAGCTTCCAGAGACTTCCATGCCGAAACGGATCAGAGAGACAGAGGGAGAGAGAAGAGACACCAAGAAGGACAGGGGACCCACTGCCTCCTTCCATCTCTTCATCAGCAGCATCTCATTGTCCGCAGCCTTCCAGCCCAGAGTCTGGGGGCCCGGGGGCTTTTTCTGACTCTTCCAATTGTGTGGGTAAAACTAGCGACAAGCTGGGGCCAGCAAATCAGACATGCGGGCTCTGACAGGCCGGACGTTACAGAGTCTGCAGGGAACTTTGTCACTTCTGAGCCGCTGCCCCCAGGCCTCTCTTCCCCACAAACAACTGGACACTTGAACTTGGGTTTTAGCCACCTCCAGGTCCTGGACTCAAGCTCAGGCCTGCGTAGGAACAGCTCAGTGGTGGGGGCAGAGCCCAGGCCCCTTGAGAATCAGACACACCCTTGCTGGGTGTGCTGGGCATTGGGTTTGTCTGCGATGAGAAACGTGCAGAGGACAGATGTAAAGGTGCGTCCTCCTGCCCCTTCCTGCCCTCCTTTTTCTTATCCCTCCTCCCTCCCAAGGGCTCCTCTCAAGATGGGACTTTTAATCAATGATGCTCTGACAACTGAATAGTTTGGGGATCTCACACTGTATACAAGAATAATATCCAAAAGAACTAGAGATCTGAATGTAAAACAATGAAGCTATACAAGCATTTGCAGAAAATGCGGTGAATTCCTATATAACCTGCAATTTTGAAAAGGCTAACTGTGCCTCATGATCCAAAGGTGATAAAGGAAAAGATTGACAAGTGTGACTCTGTAGAAGAAATTTTGAAGTTTGCCTGACAGAATGCACCAGCAGCAAAGTCAAAAGATAAACTGGGAGAAAATATTTTCAACATATATCAAGACAAAGGGCTAATGTCACTCACATAGGGAGGCTTCTTCACACATAAAGGAAAAAAGAGCAAAAATTGAATAGAAAAATGGACAAAAGATATGAACAGACAACTCACAACGAGAGGATATAAAAAAGACCCTTAAATATGAGAAGAGATGCTCAATCTTATTCATACAAAGAGAAATGCAAGTTAAAATGACGCTGACCCCATTTCTCATCTGTGAAATCGGAGAACATTAAATAGCTCCACGGCACGCTCTGTTAATGAGGCTGTGGTGCAAATAGACCCTCTGAGACACGCCAGTGAGAATCCGAGTTGCTGCCGCTCTGGAGGAGGAGAACCTGGCAACGGCGAACAAAACTACACAGGCACCTGCCTTTGACCCAGCAACACCAATTCAAGGAATTTATGCTAAAGACGCAGCTTGAACAATGCAAAAGCACACGTACGTGAGATTACTCACTGCAGCATTGTTTAGCGTTGCAAAGTGCTGAAGCCTTCCTGGGGGCCCAATCACAGGAGAGTATTTGAATAAAGGATATACATCTCTGCAGAGGAGCAGCTATAGAAAACATTGAGGAAGATGCCTGTGACCTGCCATGGAGCAATTTCCAGGATATGCTGTTGAGTGAAGAAAGCCAAGTGCAAAGGAGTACCTACAGCCTCCCTCCTTTGGTGTAAGAAAAAGTGGAAAATAAGAAAATGTGCATTTATGGGCAACTTTTTTTTTTTTTAGGAAGAAATACAGGGAGAGTAAACCAGAAAGTAACAAGATTAGTTACTATAGGGAACGTGTTAGAACAGGGTGGAGAGAAAGTAGGGTGAAAATGGAGAGGTGAGGATGGGGGCGGGGGGGAACCACTTTTCTTAGAACACATTTTGGTGTAGATTTGACTTGTGAACCATGTGAATTTTCTTTTTTTTTAAATTTATGTTATTGAAATATAGTTGATTTATAGTGTGTTCATTTCTACTGTATAGCAAAATGATTCCATTATCCATCTATGTACATTCTTTTTCAAATTCTTTTCCATTATGGTTCATCACAAGATATTGAATATAGTTCCCTGTGCTATACAGTAGAATCTTGTTGTTTATCCATCCTATATATACTAGCTTACATCTGCTAATCCCATACTCCCAATCCTTCCCTCTCCCACCACCCCCCACCCCTTTGGCAACCACAGGTCTTGAACCATGTTAATTTTCACATACTCAGAAAAAATTAAATGAACAACAATATGGAAAAACAGTACCATGAAATTGTAGGGGAGGAAGATGTTTCCTTCTTCCCTTCTTGGTTCTTTGGCTGGCCAAATAATTAAGTTGACACAAAAAAGATTAACAGGAGAAAAAAAAAAACAATTTAATTTCACATGTACAGGCGCTCACAGAAATATGACTCAAAGAAGTGACCAAAGCAGGCAGCTTTTATACCTCTTAGACAAAGAAACAATAAATTTGTGAGGAATTGACCAGACAGAGATGTTTGGGCTGGGGCAGTGAAAAATTAGCAAAGAAGTAACAAGGTTAGTTTACGTAGCCTCTAGTGCCTGCGAACCCCGTCTCTGGTGACAAGGGTATCTCTCCACCTCCTGGTGCAGGAGGGCACCTTTCACCTGGGAGAAATATTTCTCGCTTTCATGGGGACAGAGGAAGGTCAGCGTGCCCTTTCTGCACCGGCTGCTTCTTAAGTAACTTTAATTCAAAATAATCAACATGCCAATGTGGCATATTTGGGGGTGGCCTGCCCTGGACCCCATCAAAATATAAACAGAGATGAGTAAACTTTACTGTATTTTATGAATAGAGTAGCCACAGTGAAGGAGGAAAGTGTTGGTCCAAACATCTTGTGGCCTGAAGTGTTTTCTTCCCAAGAAGCCTCCGCAGCTCGGGAGATGGTGCTTCTGTGCAAAAAGAGCTCTGAAGGAGAGAAGGGGAAACTTGGTAGAATGGATTTTTGAAATGATCCTTCAAAGCTCTTATAGCACATGTTTTCATGGTTTCTCCACGTAGTAGCAATTTGAAGTGGATTTAGTTTTATAGATAATAACCATGAGGATAAAGATCACAGCCGACATTTGGTTACTAAAGGTGAGTGATAACAAGATCTATATGTATATGTATATTTTTTTTAATGGGGGCAAATCCAGTGGACCAGTTTGCTTGGTGCTATCATAAAATATAATCTTAAAAGAGAAGCAAGATACAAATGAATTTATTTACAAAATAGAAATAGACTCGCAGACATAGAAAACAAACTTATGGTTATACCAAAGGGAAGGACGGGGGAGGGAGGGATAAATTGGGAATTTGAGATTAACAGGTACATACTGCTATATATAAAATAGATAAACAACAAGGACCTACTGTATAGCACAGGGAACTATATTCAATATCTTGTAATAACCTATAATGGAAAAGAATCTGAAAAAGAATATATATATATATATATTCTGAATCACTTTGCTGTACACCTGAAACATTATAAATCAACTATACTTCAATTAAGTAAATAAATAAGTAAATAATTTTTTTAAATTAAAAAAAAATAAGAGAAGCAAGAAATATCCAAATGGGCCCCAACAAGAATATCATGCGGCTTTCCCTTATCCTCCAAGCAGAATTCCTCCAATAGACATTCATTGAGTGCCTACTGTGTACCAGGCCTTTTGTTCCAGGAGAGCAAGGGGCAAGGTCCACATACAGGCAGGCAATCAAACAGAAGACAGTCAGATGAGACAAATGCAAAGAGGAAAAGACGCCTCTAAGACAACAGAGTGGGTTTAGGAACTACTTGTACTAAGATAGTCAGAGTCCTTTTCAAATAGAAGGCATTTGAGCTGAGATCTGAGGGAGAGAAAGAGGCACAGGGAAAAGAGAGCCAGGCAGAGGAAGCAGCATGTGCAAGGGGCCTGGGGCGGGATCAGCCCTGGGGTGTTTAGGAGCCCGAAGGAAGGCTGTGTGACTACAGCAAAATGAACAAGGAAGAGCCCAGTACTAAGCAGGAATATGTCATCAACAAACAGTAAAGCCTCTTAGACGAAGCCACATTCTTCAAAGACAGACCCAAATATTCCGGCTCCCTGAACCTGAAATCGGTGTTTCATGAAAATTCCTGCTCCTGAGATAAAAGTTGAAAAGGATCTAATAAAAAACCTTTCCTGCTTTCCTTATCTGTCCAGGTTTAGTCGTGCCCTCAGAGTTGTCAGGCAAGCAGGGGAAGCAAAACTAATGTTTTAAAAACGTCAGGTCTCTGGGAAGAGGGACATTGCTTTGCTAAGTCATGGGGGGAAAGCTGCTCTTGGGTGGTGAAAACCTCGGTTTTTACTTAAGAAATAATGATATAAAGCACGTGTGACTTTCTGCTGGGAGAGGCTTCCTGCGATCCCACACGGCAGAGTGGAGAGGCCCAGGCGACAGGGCGATTTCATGGTCTGAGCTGCCGGGAAGGCCCTGTCGTAACCTGAGAGAGTGAGGCTCATTTGCTCAGGTTCTGGGAAGGAAGGGTTTCAGTTTTAGGTTCTGTCCAGTTTGGTCATCCGCGTGAAAACCGTGCAGTGTGGGCGGCGTGGGAGGCGAGGTGCGAGGGTAAATGGGTGAGCGGTGCTGGGGACCTTCCGGGGCCTGAAGGGACAGCGGTTCCATCCGCCACCATCTGATGTTTCAGGTGGGAAGGCCTGGCCCTCTGCTGTTCTCCTCCCAGAGGATAGACCCCAGAGACATTTTGGGCATGAGCTTCCCCCTCTCCTTTTTATGGTCAGAGCCAGTGTTGGCAGTGAGATGCTCAGAGGATGTGGGCTTAAATTCACGGGAGGGCGAGGAGAACGTGGGTTGGATAAGTGGTGGTCAGGTTGGCCGATGTGCTGCCCTTCCGGTTCCCAAGCGCTTGAGGCTGGGTGGGGGGTCTCACTTGGGTGCCTGAGGCTCGGGGACTGGGGACCAGAGCAGGTTTAGAGGCCTTTGAGCACAGGTTGAGCTTCTGGGGTGTGAAGGCAGCGGAGCAGGGGCTGAGGGACAATACTGGTGTCCTACACGGGTCTGTGATTCCGCAGAGGGTCACGAGGTTGGGCTTGTATTTAGTGATCCACGATGATCTCGTTAGGCATGTGAAAGGGCCACGGCCAAGACAGTCGGCCCTGCCAGTGGGCTGTCCACCCAGCGCGGCCTCTCCTGTGTGGCCTTACACGGGACGTGAACTTGATTAACGGACTCCAGTGTCCATAATATGCAAAACAGCATTAAACAAGGGATGCTGAGGACAATGGGGATGGGACCCTGGCTGGGGGGTTGCCGAGGGAGCCGGGACAATCGCACGGGCTGGGCCCTAACACAGCTGGCCGGGCACAATGTCACAGCTGGCTGCTGGCGCCTCCCGCCCTGCCAGGTGGTCAGGCTGAGCTGAGCTTTTAACTTCCTAAGTTGTTAAAAAGGGAAGAGAGAGAGATTAAAAACAAAAAACAAAAAAACCCTCCTGTTTCTTCTGTCAGAGAGAAAGTACGAAGTTGCCATTGAGCTACAGAAAGAAAGAGATTAAGTAGCAAAGACAGTGACAAGCTGATCACAGAAAACCCTTTCAGTGGTGGTAATCCTTGACGTACCAGGACCACTGGGAAGGCTTTGGTCTCCTTGAATTTAGATTAACTTGGTGTCAGGAGGGAAACCAGAATGGAAGGTGGTCTGGCTGGGCCTCTGTGATGCAGGCAAGTTGACTGGGCTCCACGAGGCCCCAGGAAAGCGGCGGCTTTAAGGAATATTTACAAAAAAACAGCTGTGGCCAGGCAGCCTCTGTATTCAGACACCATAGTGGTTGGAGGCTGAACAGGGAAATTATTCGATATGAGAGATGCGAGGCCGTCTGCCCCGTCTTTCTTCTTACCGTATTGCACACCTCGGGGTCACCTTGGCCCCGTGGATGCTGTTTAACATTCAAACGTCATAAAAGTTTGGTATTTTTAATATCCATCAAATGCGGAAACTCTGATTTTTATCAGCGTGTATTCAGACTTCCGAGTATGGGGCCATTCTCCACCGTTCTCAGAGCAGCAGGAGGTTGGTTTTACGGGACCATCATGATGGGGAGACTTGTTTGATTCGGAGAAACTTAATGACTGACCAAGACCCTAGGAAATGACGAAATAAACTGAGAATTGCCTGGGTGGGATGTGTTCCCAGCCGCTCGTAAGCTCTATGTCTGAACCTGAATCTCCTGGTCCAGTTTTTACTTAGACGATGCTGATTTCTGCCCCCTCGACCGATTCAGGTAAAAAACCTCAACGCCCCTTGCAAGCAGCTCCTGGCATATTGTTAATCTTACTTCACCCCTAACTAGTCAATAATGCTGCTTCCAAGCCAGATGGCCCACGGTTTCTTCTCGCAAATGTCTTTTCACTTTAAAAACAGAGCCCCACAAAATTCCTCTCGGGAGTTTGCAAAATGGGTCTGGGGTTCATAGAGCGTGTTTGCAGTGAAACCGTGGAGAGGGGGAGGGACGAGCTCTGGGTGGGGAGGAACCCCACACCACAGGGTGCTCTGGTGAGGAGGTGCAGGGGGGGTGAGCTCTTGTCACCCAAATTGTTGCTTAGGTAACATGTCTGTAAAAGAACGGCACCCACACCGGGACGGAGACCAGAGCAGTGCCGGTGATGGGGGCGCGGGAGGAGGTGCGGGGACTTGACAGGGGGCTCGGTGGGGCTCATTGGCCATCGCACGGTGACATTTCTCCAATGTCGTACTTTTGGGGCCACGTGTCATCCAGTCAGGAGGACTGACAGCCTTATTCCGCGATTCACTTCGCAGCTGCGGATTTGTCATGACAACTGGTTGATGGGCCCCCTCCAGGACCGGCAGCTGCAGAGAGCCCGGGGGCCTGTGTGGTGCTCTCAGTGTCTCTGTGTCGCTTCAGACATGCCTAGCTCTAGGCCTCGCCTTGGGCCCCTGGCAATCTCCTCCTGATTCAAACAGAAAAGCAGGATGTGCAGCCCCCCAACTTCTGATTGGAGTTTTTTCCCAAAGCTCGGGCTGCCGTAACGGACTGGGGGCTTAAACAACAAAAATTAATCTTCTCACGGTTCTGGAGGCTGGACGTCCATGATCAAGGTGTCAGCAGTGTTGGGTTCCGGTGAGGCCTCTCTCCTTGGCTTGTAAACACTGCCTTTTTACTGGGTTCCCACGTGACCTTTCCTCTGTGGGTACCTGGGGAGAGAGAGCTCTGGTGCCCCTTCCTCTTCTTTTAAGGACACCATCCAACTGTCATGCCCACTCTTATGACCTCATTTAACCATAATTACCTCCTTAAAGGCTTCATTTCCAAATACAGTCACATTGGGGGTTAGGGCTTCAATATATACATTTGGGCAGGGGAGCGGGTGAGGGGAGACAATTCCATCCATAGCAGACCCTTGTCCACAAAGGTTTGAACCAGGCACATCCTGGCAATCCTAGAAGAATTGAGGGTACTTTCATCTTCTTCAACCAAAATAATTGCCTCATTGATTTCTTCTTTGACAAATCAGAATTGAATTTGTAATAAGGCTTTCAAATGTGCATGGGGGTTTTCCTTCATGAATTGCTAAAAACGACAGGTTTTTAAAAAGCATTGGGAACTCTGTAGGATACAGTAATAATACTTTCGGAAGTATAGTATTTTTTTCTATAAGCTTGCTAAATTTCTGTAAAGATTCTGTAAACCTGTCTGTAAAAGTCTCTTTAAAAATTAATCTATTAATTTAAATGCAAAGAGGGACTTCCCTGGTGGTGGTGGTCGTCCAGTGGTTAAGACTCTGTGTTTCCACTGCAGCGGGCACAGGTTCAATCCCTGGTTGGGGAACTAAGATGCTGCACGCAGCGTGGCCAAAAATAAATAAATACATAAAGCGAATCCAGTTAAAATACATAAAAGCAAATAAACAAAAAGCATGGGGTTGAATTGCAGCCAAGGTGGAGCATTTGTTTTTAATTTGTAGACACAGGTGCAGCACACACCACTGCCATCTGCCCGTAATCCCCACCCCACCCCACCCCCACGTTCTCCACAGCTCACCCGCCCACCCTGTGACTTCTCCACTTTGCTGGGGCATTTTCTGGTCCACAGTTGGTGGGCAGGCAGAAGCACTAGGAAGCCAGCACCCCTTCTCGGGGATCAGCCCTCAAATAATGGCTGAGAGGTGTTGGTACAGGAATGCCAGCTCCACGTCCCCGGGGCAGGGGCTCCGTGTGCTCTGCCCTGCCCCCCAGGGCCCCCGGGGGATGAAGATCCATTGCCCACGGGGGAAACCTGCTTGTTAAGGCTCCCTTTGTCGAATCCTTTCCTTTCCTTGGTTCACAGGGTCTCCCAATGTTTCTTTCATTCACTGCCAATGACCGTCTCCCACTCCCATCAGCATCTGGGAGGAAAGCAGATGCAGGCGAGCATTTCTGTTTGCTGGATCCCATCTCCCACCATATATGATGGAGACCAAAAGCAGAGTCACATGTGCTTCTTGACTAGGTATCCTCAGACACATGGCACCCATCCTCCAATAATGTTAGATCCTTCTATCGGATGCTAATTTACTGAGATGAGAATGCCTACAGGCCTTTTAGGGCAGAGTTGTTAGAAATCCTTGTTTCTTAAGAGTGATTAGATTTACAATGTAGGGAGACTATGCTCCTACTTTGTGGGCGATTTTTGAGCTACAGAAAGACACTCAAGGGTGGCATTACCTGCATGACCATGTTCTGGCTCACCTCATCGTCGGCAAAACCACTGTAAGGCCAGAGGTGAAACTGAATAAATAGCGGCAGAGCACCGTCAGTATATAGTTTCCTAGGTGTACCCTAGTTGGATCAAGGACCTTAACATTTTTAAAATAGATACTGAAAAAAGAACTGGATGAAACGATGGGTGTCTTGCAAGATGGTCTCTTTTAAATGAGTCACCTGATCATCTAAGGTATCTCCCAGCCAGCTTTGGTGAGCTGAGGCATATGGACGTATAGTTTACTACTTCGGTCTGTATTGAAGGCTCCACATGTGAGGACTCGGAAGGACTTTTCAGAGGGGAGCCTTCACCTGACAAGAGGCTTCCTTCCTTGTCCCCGGGGGCTGGCGTTTCCAGGCTCAGGCAGGAGTCCCTCCACCGGGAGAGGCCGAGGCCAGGCCAGCCTCCTGCAATATCTTCTCTGGGGCGGTTTGATGTTGCTTTGTGGGCTCCGGGGAGGACAGCTTTCCTCCAGAGAAGCACCAGCCAGCTATTCTTATTCTCACTGACTGATTCAAGGGAACAGGTAATTCATGAATATGATACAACATACAACTATTCAGTAGATACAACTATTCAAACAAGCATAATACAAAGAGCCACGCCCGGGGTGAGTTCCTCCTGCACTCACGTCTGCTTGTCCTATTTGTTAAAAATCACCAGCAGTGTGGGAGGTCCCTGAGATTCCTGCTTCCTCTGAAATGCCCCCTGGAGTGTGGCCGACAGTGAAGACGCTGGGGTGTCACTCCCGTGATTAGGTAAGTCTCCTCACCTAAGACTCGCCACCACGGGCTAGAGGAAGGTGCCCCTGCTGGCTTTGAAGAAGTGCTGCCGTGCGTGGGAGGGCCACGCTGCTAAGGCTGAGTGTGGTCCACGGGGGCCAAGGGCAATTCCGGGCTGAGAGTCAGCAAGGAATCGGGCTCAGCCAACAACCAGTGAGCCCCCAGCCTCGGGTGAGATCCGCAGCACCTGCCCTGAGCCCCTGATCTCAGTCTTGTGGGACCCTGAGCAGAGAAGCCAGCTGGCCAGTATCTGGACTCCTGACCCCAGAAACTGTGAAATAATAAAGTTGTGTTGTTTTAAGCCACTACATTTGTGGTCATTTATTACACAGTGATGGAAAGCTAATGCAACACTACTGTGTATAAAATAAACAAGGACCTACTGTATAGTACAGGGAATGACATTCAATATCTTGTAATAACCTATAATGGAAAAGAATCTGAAAAAGAAAATATATATATATATATATGTATAACTGAATCACTTTGCTGTATACCTGAAACTAACACAACATTGTAAATCAACTATATTTTTTAAAAAAAACAACAACTAATGCAAGTCGTGTACTATATATACTGCTTTGTAGCTTTTTTCCACTTAAATGTCCATCTTGGAGATAACTCTAAATCAGTATGTCCCCTTTAGCCCTGCTTATGAACACTATTCGATGTTTGATCCATTGAGTTCTTTTCTAAAGAAGGTTGTTTCATGGATCAAAGTTCAGTACCAGCAATACTTGCTGATGGACTTGGGCTGTCAACTAAATGATGCAAAAGTAATTTGGCCAAAATTATTTCCCAATCTTTCTATTTTTATTAGCTGGTTTATTGGTTTGAAGATCAAATCAATGAAGACCTTTAAAGATTAAGATAACATTCAATAGCACATACTTAATAAACAAATCTGTCCTGTTATGATTTTAATATGCAGATACATTTTCTCCTCTTATGAAAGCCACACCAGAGACATTCAGGACTTCTGGCAGACAGGTGAGTTTTTCACCGACTCAGTTTCCCTCTCTCTGACAAGTAGCTGGACCATACCTCCCAGCCTGCTGGGTCCGTCGCATGATCTCTCCCTCCCCACACGTGCCAGTGGGAACAGAGGTCTCAGGAAGGAACTCCAGGTTCCAAGAGATGGTGGGACCTCCAGCTGGAGAAGACTGGCCTCAGAATAACCACATGGAACCATTACCTGAGCGAGAAAGCAATTCCACTGGTTAAGCTGCTGAAATGTGAGGATGGTTTGTTGCAGCAGAGAGCCTCCTCTAACCGAGACAGGGCTGCAGATTTACTTTCAAAAAGGATTCTCTACTTTGTAAGAGGAATCACACCAGGATGGCCTTTCACAGGTGTGATATGATGCCATTTATTACAAACTGAGTTGAGGGTCACGTCGGCGGTGTCAGCATGACGGGGTCATGCTCAAAGTGGGCCCTCAGCAAAATTCATGTACTGAGGTCCAAGGTTAAAATATGCGAGGTGATCTCTTTTTTTTTTTGCGGTACGCGGGCCTCTCACTGCTGTGGCCTCTCCCGTTGCGGAGCACAGGCTCCGGACGCGCAGGCTCAGCGGCCATGGCTCACGGGCCCAGCCGCTCCACGGCATGTGGGATCCTCCCGGACCGGGACACGAACCCGTGTCCCCTGCATCGGCAGGCGGACTCTCAACCACTGTGCCACCAGGGAAGCCCGCAAGGTGATCTTTGTAGCTAGTTCTGATGAATCTCCCAATCTCCCAATAATTAGTTGCAAATAAATGCTGTTTGTATTCGTTTTCCTGTATATGTTGAGTCCGCCTTGTTCTCTTAGATAATTTACAATTCTCCTGGTTTTCATCTTATCATTTGACTCTCCCCATACACAGCCTTTGAATTCAACACAAAGCAATAAAATGAATCCCATGCTAATACTATATGCTATTTCTTTTTTCATGGCAATAAACACACTTCAAGAAAGTCCTTCTTTGAGTGGCTTCCACTGAATTCAGAGGAGTTGACATTTTGACCAATGAAGTACTTTTAACATCAGTTATTTACTGGGTGGATAGTTTCTACTCAGCAGGATTCTTGAGGTTTATACCCACTTTTCTGCTGGACTGTGAGCTCTGGGAGGTCAGAAACCACGGTCTTCCCTGCTGCAGCCCTAGCTCGCAGCTCAGAGCCCCAAGTAATTGATGGTCTATAAATTGGCACTGAACATAAGAATACTTCAACCAGAGGACACTTCACGTTTTACATACAGTAGTATATATATATATATAAATGACACATATATGCTAGTTTAGCTCACATGCAGAGTATGTCTTTAGATTTAGTTGAACATCCTGGTTTGACAGAGTTGCAATTCTGGTTCAACGATTCCTCTTTGTTCTAAGGTCATGGAATGAGGATTGGATGGACGGAGCCTGGCTTTAGAGCCTGGAAGAATCAATTAGGAAAACTCAAAGCTTTGGGAAAAGTGGGAGGCTACCACTTAGGAGCAGGAAATACTTGCCTTGAAAATAAGGGGAATACAAACGTTGCCTGAGACCAGTGTTTCGGAAAAGTTGCTTTGGGCAGCTATGAGAACCCACTTGACTAGACAATCCCGGAAAAGGAAAGAATGCATTCCAGGAACGAGCTTAAGGAATCCAGGAATGCTGCTGCTTGCCTCCAATTAAGAAAAGGAGCAACAAACTCGATTGGCTTGGCAGGGAAAGAAGAGGAAAGGAGGTCTGCCACCCTCTCGTTGGGAAGTGGCCAGAGCAGCACAGATTGTGGCCGGCGTGGCCCTTGCCTCCACTTTAATTCCGTTTGACTTCCTGGCTCCGGCTGCTGAGAGCTTGGGCCCTCTGCTTGGGGTGCCCAACCACTTAGGAAACCCGCCTGGGATGTGTTAATTATGTTTTGAGGGTACATTTTTGCAGACTTCAAGAGGAAGAGAGAATGGGGGAGTTGATGTAGTAGAGAATCACAGACAATAGTGGGATGAAGAGCACAGAACTGCATTCAAGGATGCACCTGGTTTTGGTTGAGGTCTGCCTCTGCTGAACCATGCAGCACTTTATTTTTTTCTTTTAAATATTTATTCATTTATTTTTATTTTTGGCTGCGTTGGGTCTCAGTTGCGGCATGTGGGATCTTCGTTGAGGCATACGGGATCTTTCGTTGTATCACGGGTTCTTCGTTGCAGCGTGCGAGCTTCTCTCTAGTTGTGGTGTGCGGGCTTTTTCTCTTCTCTAGTTGTGGTGTGCAGGCTCCAGGGCGCGTGGGCACTGTAGTTTGCAGCACGCAGGCTGTCTCATTGAGGCGCACGAGCTCAGTAGTTGTGGTGCGTGGGCTTAGTTGCCCTGCAGCATGTGGGAATCTTAGTTCCCTGACCAGGGATCGAACCCGCATCCCCTGCATTGGAAGGCGGATTCTTTACCACTGGGCCACCAGGGAAGTCCCTATGTGGCACTTTCTTATGTGCAAAATTAAGGGACTGGATGAACTAAAATTTTCCTTCCCACCTATAATTCTTTTATCTTAGCCAATCTGGGAAAATGGATAGTCCATTCAAAGAAATCTTAAACATTCCAAAAAGCAGAGTCAATGTTTCTTTTTTATGGTGCTGTAAGTTGCAAAAAGTAAGGTATGGGTCTATTCTTCTCTGAACATTTCCACAATCAGAAACTCACTCTAGGGACCAAGTTGTACTCCCCCACTTCATTTTGCAAATTTGGCCACAGCTTTGGTTCTAAATCCACACCAGTTTCTCTTGAAAGAGAAGCCTGTCCTTGAAAAGCCTACGCATTTCAAGACATTGTGGGATGGCAGGGACTCCTATTGGGAACAGGTGTGACCACCAGAGGCAAAAGTACCTGAGAAAGTCAGTTACTAAGAAATGGCATCATTGAAGCTGAGGAATAGACAGTGCATGGGGGAGAGAGGTGAAGGAGGCAGAAGGAAATAGACAATCTATGCAGGACTGTGCGATTTGTTCTATCGCTACTTTGGGGCAACTGCTATTGGCTGAATATCCAACTATTTCCTTCCATTTCCCCATATATAGATAGATCATGACTTTTGATATTTTCAAGATAGAAAAGAATGATGGAAGAAAAGGTCAAGTGATTACAAAAAAGAAAGAAACAGGGGCTTCCCTGGTGGCTCAGTGGTTGAGAGTCTGCCTGCCAATGCAGGGGACACAGGTTCGTGCCCCGGTCCGGGAAGATCCCACATGCCGCGGAGCGGCTGGGCCCGTGAGCCATGGCCGCTGAGCCTGCATGTCCGGAGCTTGTGCTCCGCAATGGAAGAGGCCACAGCAGTGAGAGGCCCGCGTAAGAAAGAAAGAAACAAACAGACAAAGCGAAATATTGGGTTGGCCAAAAAGTTTGTTGGGGTTTTTCCATAAGATGTTACAGGAAAACCTGAAAGAACTTTTTGGCCAGCCCAATAAATAAATGTCAAGTTAGAGCCAAAGGTCCACCTCTTAGACGGATTATTAGCATGTGTGCAAGTTCCTACCTCCACTCTGGAAGAGGGTAAGTATTCATTAGATGTTTGTTGAAGCTTAGTTCAATATAACTATTTATTAAGTATCAATGCTCCTTAACATTTTCTTAGCATAAAAGAGCACTTTCTTTTTGGTAAGAAAAATTATTTTAATGAATGATTACAGTACTTCTCCCTCTTAAATCCCATGAGTTAAAAAATGTTGAACATCTGACAGCACAAGTCTGAATTTTAATGGCCTTCACATCACGAATTAACTGCAATAGAAAATAAACTCATCACTAGATCTCAATTTACTTACAAAAGATCCCAGCTGTCACCCAAAGCCAAAATGGGTAGAGACGTTTTGCTTCACAGGAGTGGATCCTTGGCTATTGAAAAAAGCATTTACAGGCGTTATTAGCAGGAAGAATCAGTCTAGTGAATAATACAATTATGGGCTATGGTTCAGATATTCAAGTATAAGTGTCCAGAAGGTGACGTTGCAGCTAATCTCTGAGGGTAGTTTTGAAAATAATGGCATTTAACCTATCATAGCAATTGTTCTCATAAAAGGCATGAACTACTGTAATGAATAATAAAACCAGCATAAAAATTACATCTTGGTGCTAGAAATTGTGAAACTGAACACAGTTGGTCTTACCAAATTAAGTCGCCTTTACAGGAAGAAAAATCAATGCATTTAAAAGTGCTTAAGACATGTATTTAAGGAGGAAAAATACTAGAGAAACACTATTTCTTCAGTTCATTTCCAGACAATGTACTTACCAAATTCACTAAGAATAATCTTGATGATTATTCAAAGCATAACATGAAGGACAACGGTTAATCTGATTAGAGTAGCGACATTTATAATGTATTTATTTGGGTTAGCGATGGATGGCTGAATTGCAGTGTTATTAGCAAGCTTACCCTGTTTACTGGAATGCTGATACATATTTAAAAATCTGTCTTTGAATAATGCAGGCTGAGCCGTGAACAATAGACGGGGTCGTTTGCTTTCCTATCCTCCTTTGTGTGTTATCTGATCTGCCGGCTTTGATTTGGAAGAGGTCTCTGGGCTTTGCTGTAGTGGACGGACGCTCTGCTCTCTCCCACCCCTCCCATCTTGGGCCTCCCTGGGTCCCAATGTCTGATACATTTACGACACCTCAGCTGAAAATTCATTGTCCCTGAGCTTTTGAAGCATCCTTATGAACTCTCCTTTCTTTAATTTTTTTTTTGCCTAACTAGGAACCGTTTCTCATGCTTGATTAGTTGATCCACTAACCTTAAAATTATTGCATCTAATTTGTGAGTAGGATAGATTACCGAAAACATTCAACTCATAGGGCTACTGGCCACATTCGAGACAAGCTAAGACCCAAACCCACCTAACCTGAGGATTTTTCCAAGATTGTGCTCTCTGACAAAGATTGGGGGAAGAAATATTTGTATCAAATCCCCATCTCAGCTCCATTCCTTTCTGAAATTGTAAACTCAGCTGTATTACTTCCTTTCAGTCTGCATCTCTAGAGCTCTCATTGGAACTTGAAAGTTTTAATCCAACAAACGCAAGAATTTTTAAAAGAAGGGGGGGGTGTCCAAAAGGAAAAAAGAGAAGCATAATCCAATCCATTGAGTATTGGCAGCCTCACCCACATGAAGTCCTTTTGTTTATGCTCCCAGAGCTGGGTGAACTTGAGGATTTGGGCAGACCTGTAGCTAAATCATCCTTTTGATGCCATTGAATTGGTAGAGCGAGAGTTGTGTCAATCAGTCAACATGTGTTGAGCACCAGTGCCATGCCAGGCTGTGGAAATCAGGGCAACTCGGACAGCACAGATGAGTTCCACCCATGCCCCATACGGACTAGCTTGTCACTGACTCTTTCTACTGGGGTTTTTATCCTGGGGGATTCAGAAGTCAGTAGCCTCATTGTCAGGAGCTGCAGCTCCAGGTCCTTGCCATGCCGGATATGCAGGCTACAATGCAGTGCTCCTTGTAGCTGAAGAAAATGGCCCAGGAGCTGGGAACCTAATGACCTCCAATTTAATAAGGAGAGTTTGATGAGCTCTCCTGTGTTAAGCCACGCAGTCAAGGCGTCACCTAGCTGGTGACAGCTGAGTTAGACAAAAGGTCATATTAACAATTTCTAAAATTAATCCAGAATTATTAGAATAACTTGACTAATGACAATTATGTTACTTGGTGAACAATTTTATTATAAGATATAGAGTATATTATATAATTATATATGATATATATAAGGTACACATATATATCTTATTTAGAACTTTAAAAAGATTTATGTATGTGTATTATGTGTGTGTATATATATATGCACACACACTTTTGTTACTTGCCATTTCTTAAAATTCTTAAATCTTTTGAATGTCATCTTCTGTCTATATATGGATTTTTCAGGAAAGTATAACCAGGGCATCTGTTAAGTGGTCCTAACATTGGCTGGGCCGAACTCAAGGTACAAATGAAAGCCAGTATCATTGTCTAAATATTTAAAACTTACCCATCAAGTTTTTGATAAAACATGTTTATCCTCCTACCTTGAAAATATTCTTTGTGAAATGACCTGGAAGGCCAGGTTTGCATAGGATCCTTGACCCTCTGCGTTCCCCCAGGCACATGGTGATGCAGGGGGAGCTGGTCCCCAGTCTCAGCACTGGGCCATCTCCTCTTTCTGCCTCCAACCTCCCTTCACTGAGAAATGCCCAGATGTGGACATGGACCCCCTGAAAACAGCTGCTCCTTGGGTACCTCTGAGTCCTGGGTGGTGCATCACAGCCCAGTGTCCCCTCAGCAGGACAGGCCTGGTATGGGCCTGCACAGACCCTGGAAGCAGACTCGGGGCTGTGTAGACAGCAAATTCTGGAATCCTGTTATCCTGAGCATGGTCTTGGGGGAAGGCTCCAGGCACATCCCCAAGACGCCATGCTTCCCAGGGCTTCTCCCAAAGACAGAGCTCTGTGGGGTGCTAATTCAGGCTCCTTCCAGTGAGATGTGCTTCACCGTAATGTTGGCTCAAGGCCTCCCCATGGGCATGGCTGACATTTCCTGAGCCGCATGCTTCAGTCTCCTGGCCGGCCCTCCTCCCTCCCCTGCCTCATTCACCCCTCAGACCTGTATCGGGGTCCAAACCCGCTCTCCGCATCCTGGACTGGCTCCCCTTCATCCTTCTCAGGTGTTCTCCCCAGATGTCCTGCTCATCTCATGTCATCTTGGCGTCCACTTCTTGGAAGACCTGAGCTAACACAGACCAGAGATACTGTGAATCTCCATTTCTGGATACTCCAGGATGGGGTAGATTTTAAGTCTTTTATCATGTGATCCCTTCTTTATTTATCCCTAGGGAACCTTATCCGGCCCTGTGGTTTTTTTTTTAACTTTTAGTTTTGAAATAATTACAGAGTTACAGGCAGCTGCAAAAACAGTAGCGAGTCCCATGGACCCTTTACGCTGTTTCTTGCAATGGTGACATCTTATATAGCTTTAGTATAATATCGCCCACAAATCCCAACACCAAGTATATGTTGATGTTCCTCCCATTTTGTTTCCAGCTCAGACCCCTCTCCCTGGAGCTCTAGATGCATCTATTCCTACCTACTCAACAGGTCCAATGAGAAACTTCTGGCTTCCCTAATTTGAGAATTTCCAGGTCTTTTTCATCTTAGTAAATGGCACTGCCAGCCACCAAGTTGCTGAAACCAACAAGGATCTTGTGATCAATGTGCCTGTTTGTCCATTGTTGACCTATTCCCTGCAGGCATGTGATTTCTATGAGGGCAGGGACTTTGGCTTCTTCGCTGTGAAATTCCCAGCACCTAGTACAACACCCAAGCTGGAGCGGGTGCTCAATAATCTTCCTGAAATGAACCATATTATTCACTTAAAAATACATATTTGTTAAGTTAATAGATCATTTTGGTAGAGAGAATAGGGTGATGCTGTGGTCGCAGATGACACCAAGCATGAGAATTTGGCTTCTGAGTCACGGTGTACGTGCTCACGTGACGGGTGTCTAGAAAGCGAGAAAGTGCATCTTACACGTTGATTGATAAGTATTTGATAGTGCCCTGGTGGAGAAAACTGCTTCAACCTGAGAATCTAGTGAAAGACACAAATTAAATCCTGAAACCCACCAACCTCCCTCCCTTCCGTTTTCTACCTTCCCTCTCTTCGTTGCCCAGAGCACATTTTTTCAAGTAGTCCTTGGAGAAGAGGACATTGGACTTGTTCTTATCCTTGCACGTGTGATGGACAGTCCCTTTCTTGGACTTCCTTGTGAAGGAAGACGTGAGTGAATCACAGCTTATTCCCTCAACCTTTGGTAGAACCTCTCTGGCATGAGGTCTTTTGCTCCCCGTCTGGATGGTTGAAGAAGATCACAAAGCGCTTAACAACATGGGTTCTGGAAGATTCCAGTTATGACTTTTGACCTCGGGCAAGTTACTTCACTTCTCCGAGCCTCAGTGATCTCATATGAAAATCTACTTCACACGGTCTCTGTGAGTATTAAACAATAAACGTGCCTACCCACAGCACAGGCTCACTGACTACAGTGCCTTCCCTTCCCTGTGGTGCAAAATGCTTGCCAGGAGGAAGCCAGATGTTTGTAACTTTGTTGATTTCTGCCTGGCATACAACGTAACCACTCAGGTTTTTGTCTTATTTGGTTCCTGCCCTTATTTCTCGGGGTATAGAATTCTCTATTCAAGCAGTGAGCCTGCATCAGGTCCGGGTCGTTCAAGGGGCCACTTATAGGCCTCCCAGGAACTGGAGTCCCAGCTGTCGCTGCCTTTGTCAGGACAGCAGCCCAGCAAGCCAGAGGCTCGCTCCCTACATGTGCTGTTTTCTGTTTCCATTTCTTGTTTGCAGAGAAGACGATCCCTTTCTGAGCCCAGCCAATGGCTTGTTTCCTCATACCTCGTGCATCACTGCCTTGTATATGCAGGAAGGGGGATTACTGAAGCTGGGACTCCATGCCCAACTTCAACAGAAGACTCACCTGCATCGTCAACCTCACTTCACCTCCGTCAGTGCCTGTTCTTCACCCAGCCACCCGTTCCAGGCCTGCTTGGGTCTCCTCCTGCCTCAGGCACCAGCACAGGCTTTATTCTCCACCTCAAATGCTCTTACCCGCCCCACCCTCAACCTACAGCATTGCCTTATATGTTTGATTCTCACCACCTTCATATCTGAGCATCACTCACTCCTGGGGTGGACACAGTCGGCACTCAACAACAGATTCCCTCCAGCCCTTCCATGGTGTCCGTGGGTCTCTCCCCAGCCTGGATGAGCTCTTCTACCCATGGCTCACGCCTGGGACTCTTCTTCAGAGGATAACCATCGAGCTACTGGAGCACTTTGTCCCCCAAGAGCCAGTGTGCCTGGGAATTGACATCCCCATGGACCTGTGTGAAAGCCCAGCCCCTCTCCTTGGGCAGCACAAACTCCAGCCACAGCTAACACTCCGGAGTCCCTGGCGGGATCGGGCACAGCCATCCTCTGGGAGACTTTACCTGACGGCCCCGTGGTGGCTCCCTCTCCCTCCCTGTCCTACTTCTCTCATCCTTGCTGACTTCTCCAGGGACCACCACCCTAATAAATCACTCTCTTCACAATCAGTAGTTAGATATTCATGAGAAATAAATACTGCTTTATTTCAGTCCTCATTTCCGAACTGTAAGTCCCATGAGGCAGTAATCAGCATTTGAACAGCAGCGAGTCTGGGTCCTGGCGTCTACTTAATACATATTCAATAAATTAATGAACAAAGTCAAGAGAGAGTGAGTGAAATCACGAAGGTATGTATGCAGTTGGGCTATAGCAGAGTGTTAGGGTCCGGCCCCCCTCCAAAGCTTTCAACTCTTACGTCCAGCCCATAGAAGCTTGTTGAAACACATAAATACCCTTCAATATCAAGGGGACATCACAAATGCTCAAGCCTTCCTCTCTCTTAGTTTATGATAAGTCTGGCTGAACCCTTCAATGCATCTAATTCCCCATTACTTACTTGTTCTTTATGACCTCCATATACATTGTGTGAGTTTGTGTGTGTTTATTTATATAAATTCTTATCATTCGGATTCATAAAATATCCTTTATGAGAGAAACTATGCATGGCTGACCCAGATGCACAAGAGGAAATGTTTCATTTCTCAAGAAAAGCCTTCTGTGCCTCCTGACACCTCCCTCCTCCGTGTGCTTCACTCGTGGGACCTAATGGTTCTAAAAACCAAAGCAGCCGCTCGGCTCATAATTTACTGACCTACTGTGTGCGTAACAAGTGGGACAGAGCTATGATCAGCTGGGATTATTTTTGTTGCTATCAGATATTGAATCCTGCCCTTGGGGAAAGGCTCAAGGATGATTTTCTGACACACAAGATTGTGTGTGTACCTGTCTGTCTGTCAATGAAAAGAGAGGAACATGGGGAGAAACTCAAGTAAGTGCATTTCATAGTCTTTGCTAATCACAGACAAAACATAGTTTCTTCTCTAGCAAAGCCCAGCTGGTTGCTTCAACACTGTCTGAAAAAAAAAAAAAGTTGTGGTTTATATTAAATCACGACTGCAAGGTCAAAAAAGCCTGAACCTACAAAAGACTGGGCTTGAGAGACAAAGCTGTTGAAGACTGAGCAAGGGGGATGGAGTTAGTCATAAAACTACACTTAGCACATACTTCTTCATACCCTTTTAAATTAAGTATTAAGTGGTTTTAATGAGATCATTATTCCTCTGAACAGATTCATGTGACAATGCTCTTGCCATATCCCTTCTGCTGTTTATAAACAACAAACTGTAAAGAGTGCTCGCCAACGTTTGGTGGGGGGTATGGACTCTTTAGAAATCTAATGAAAGCTGTGAACCCTCTCCCCAGAAAAAAAATCACATCCACAATTTTGCATACACTTCCCAGGGGTTCACTGACCATCTGAAAGTTATGCATGAGTCCCGCATTAAGAAGCCCTTCCCTACAGGAAATATAACATGGAGCCATGATTTAAAGGAAATTGTGGTGTTTTAACTCTTTAAAAGTCCTTAGGAATAATTTAGTCCTCACTCTCATTTTCTAGATGCGGGCAGAGGTCAGGAGACAGTAATACTTGCCGAAAGCCACGCAACAAATTTGTGACAGAGTTAGGGATTTGGATGGTATCGACGTCTACTTCATCAGAAGCTGACCCTGAACAATGATTGGTGGGAAGGTGACGTAAGAAGGAGGTGATCCCAGGGGTATCAGAAGGGAGCGGAGGTGGCAGGAAAGAGAAGAGGAGGGGGTCCAGCGGGGTGCCCTCTCAGGCAGACACCTGTGGGGGAATTCCACAGGGACCTGGAGTTAAGCCCCACCCGAAGAGCGGGTTGGCAGCTTCCATATCTGCACACCCTTCACCGTTAGTTGAGAGGGATGGGGCAGTGAACTCCCAGAAACCAGTCGCCCAAAGGCAGTCCTCCAAAAAAAAACAAACAAAAGAACAGCAGATGTTGGTCAAAGGGGACTTTCCAGGCTGCCAGGTAGAAAGCAGCTGATGTGACAGACCCAACCCTTTCTGACCCCTTGCTGCTGCCCCCAAAAAAGAGATGCATGTAGACTTTTCAGTGAATGACTCAGTGCTCACTATTCCAAGACGAAAGATTCATGGATGTGTGATATTTATGTTCAATTCTAGTCTGAAGGCGTGATGAGTGTTCCCAGACCTCCACCTCCAAGCCTTGTGCACAGCAGAACCAACGACAAGAAGAAAGGTCATGTGGCATCTTCATCCTGGAGTCACCACAAGGCACAGTGTTCTGGGGATTCCATCCTGTCCCAATGTGTAAAGCCACCATAAACCGTCCCTAGTCCCACCCCAACCTTACACACACCTACGAGCACCAGGCAGCTTGGCTTCGTTCTGCAGAGCATTTCATTTTACAGGGTTGAAATTCCCCCTTTCCTCCCGAGTAACGCAGAACTGCCTTGCAGGAGTGACACGTGCTCCCTAGGGTTGAAAAGTCTCCCCTGAGCCAACAGAAATGGGCTTTGCTTTAATTATACAGCAAAATCCCAAAGACTGAAGCCACACGCTGGCATCCCTGCTCGGAGTTTACAAACTGCCGGGAAGAAAGAGCAAGTCACTGACAGACAGCTTCCCTGATTTATGCCCCTGAATCCAACACGGGACCAAGCAGAGGAGCTGAACACACTACCGAACAAGCCACACAGGATGCTCATGGCTGGTCAGCCCGCCTCCTGCTTCCCCAGCCCAGCAGCCCTGGTCCGGGCACACCTGAACTGAAGCTGGCTCTTCTCTTCACTGTAATGTTTTCCCATCTTCCTACCTGCCTTCAAGTCTCTGACAGATGCAAATAATGGTGGCCAACTCCCTTGCTATTGAAAGCTCTGAATAAATAGGCTTTACTTGTTCTCATTCAGCTAGTTTTTGTTTATTTCCACATAGTTCATAGAGAAATACAAAGCACCAATAAATGTGGGAGGGGAAAAGCTTAACTAATTCTAAAAGAAATGCAAATTAAAACAACAATGAAATATATTTTTTGGCTTGATTTGGAGGGTAGTTTGAAAATATTTAAGCCAAAGGGAAAAACGTGCATGCCCTTGCACCTGGTCATTCTTATCCTAGCAATTCATTTTTGCAGTGATTGTGTCATAAATGCACAGTTATGTACAAAGATGTCCACTGTTTAAATATTTGTACAGGCTAACTCTCTGAAAGGGGAATGGATAATATATGAGACATCCATACAATGGAATTCTGTGAGACCATCCAAAGAATAGAATGTTGGTGACAGGAAGAGTGCAGGGATAGATGAGAGAGTGGAAAAGGCAAAACAAGATGCTCGAGTGTCATTTTTAAATACACGTGTGTGCCCAGGTACAGCTCTCTGGCTGTTTCACACAATGAAATCGTGGTTCATCCCAGAAGTGGGGCTGGAGAATGGGAGAGGGGCTGTCACCTGATACACTTCTCATTGTTCACGGTTGTATGATGATAATGTATTACCTTGGTAATGAAAACGTTAAAATAAAAAGAATCAGCTGGGGAAGGCGGTGGTTCGCAGGAAATGTGGTCCTGAGAATGTGTTATTCACTCCATCACCTATTTTCTCACTTCTCCCCTTATTGTGGCTGAGCTATGCAGGATGAAGCGTGGGCACTGATAATAGCTTTGATTCCGGGAACAATAGCCAGGATAATGAGGAACCCACTTCACTGACAATGCTTCCACGCTGCGTCAGAGGCAAGACAAACATCGCACAGGTGCTGAAACAACCACGGCTCATTTATCTGCCATTGTCCAGAAAGGAGCCCATCCGCACTGGTGAATTTTCCAAAATAATAGGAGCTCACCATCTGTTTCAAGGGCCCACTTTAAAAAAAAAAAAAAAAAGAAGATGTAACCATTTTTGAGGGAACTCTTTCCTAAATGGATTTCACAATCTCCTCCTTCTCAAAGAAAATACAGTGATCATAATACAAGCAATTCCTGATGACTTGGAGTGCAGCTCTGGCTATAGTTCTGAGTACAGTTCTGGAGTTGTGACTTATTTCAGCCCCCCATCTGGGGAAGTTTGCCTCGACTTTGCATCTTCACCAATCTTGGTGATTCTGAATTCCTTTCTAATTTGCAAATGTCTGCCACGTCTCTCACTTTGGCCATCCTTTATAGATAATATACCTATTGGCTCTTGCTCTGTCTCCTGAATACTGTTCATCCCTCATTTCATTTGACGCTCCATCTCAAAGTGGAGCCCGAGTACAGCGCTGGGTGAACATGGTTCCCTGGGAGGTGGTCCCCAGAAGCAGAGTGAGGGTGTGTGGAAGGAGGGAGGGAAAAGAGAGCAGCAGGACATATGGGCAATGGGAACTCGGTATCTCATCAGGACCCTTGGAGACACTGGGGAACACACCTTATTACTATCCTACTGAGAGTATTTATTCACCAACTAGTATCCTTCTTGTGTCCCCTGTTTGAGGATTCTTGCAGCTGGGAGGGTGGAGGTCAGACCTTTAGCACTGTAGGTCTGCATCTTAGCTGGGCCAGACAAAGCCCTCAGACAGAAAGACACAGGAACAGGCTAAGGTGAAAGGATCAGAGCACCAAAAGAGTCGGCCACACCCTCACACCACCCCCACAGAGCCAGCAGTGGGATCCCATTTCACAGATGAGGGAACTGAGTCTATGAGAGTTTAAACTACCTGCCCAGGGTCACTCAGTCAACCAATGACGGCATTAGGACCCTAATCCAGGTTGAAGTGACCCCAAGGTCTCCCTCAGCTGTCACAAACGGCTGCTGTGCTTCCACAGGCCACTGGGGACCCTTCCAGATTGTTGTTATCTGAGACATCAGCTGATTAAGAAGTATAAACTAGTTTGTATAAAATAAGCTACAAGGATCTATTGTACAACACAAGGAATAGAACCAATATCTTATAATAACTATAGTGGAGTATAACCTTTAAAAATTGTGAATCACTACTGTATTGTACACCTGTAACCCCCTCCCCCCTTCCCTCTCCCCACTGGTAACCACTAGTTTGTTCTCTGTATTTGTGAGTTTGTTCCTTTTTTGTTATATTCACTAGTTTGTTGTGTTTTTTAGATTCCACAAAGAAATGATATCATATAGTATTTGTCTTTCTCTGACTTATTTCACTTAGCATAATGCCCTCCAAGTCCATCCATGTTGCTGCAAATGGCAAAATTTCATTCTGTTTATGGCTGAGTAATATTCCATTGTGTGTGTGTGTGTGTGTGTGTGTGTGTGTGTGTGTGTGTATTTACATGCCACATCTTTATTCATTCGTCTGTCAACGGGCACTGAAGTTGGTTCCATATCTTGGCATTTGTAATAATGTTGCTATGAACATTGAGGTGCGTGTACCTTTTCAAATTAGTGTTTTCATTTTTTTCAGGTATATTCCCAGGAGTGGAATTGCTGGGTCATACAGTAGTTCTACTTTTAGGTTTTTTTTTGTTGTTTGTTTGTTTGCAGTACGCGGGCCTCTCACTGTTGTGGCCTCTCCCATTGTGGAGCACAGGCTCTGGACGCACAGGCTCAGCGGCCATGGCTCACGGGCCCAGCCGCTCTGCGGCATGTGGGATCTTCCCGGACTGGGGCACAAACCCGTGTCTCCTGCATCGGCAGGCGGACTCTCAACCACTGCGCCACCAGGGCAGCCCTAGTTTTAGTTTTTTGAGAAACCTCCATACTGTTTTCCACAGTGGTTGCACCAATTTATATTCCCACCAACAGTGTATCAGGGTTCCTTTTTCTCCACTTCCTTGAAGGGTGTTTACTTTTTTGTATTGATTATTTCTACTTAAAAGTATCATTTTTGGCAATACATTATTAAAGCCATTTTTCTTTTTTTTTTGGTAGAAAACTCTTCAAAGGTTATAATACTAAGCAGGTGTATTTTTCTTCTTACTTCTAGAGGTGCTTATCTTCCTTTCTAACTTGAAATTTGTTGGTTTGAGTGGGAAACAGACGTAGATGCAAGGATGTCATTATCCTAATAAAACCTCAGTGTCTGAATATATCCACACCACCATTAAACAATTACTAGAATACCTTGTGAAGAGAGGGTCAAGGGATTTTACATTATGTCTATTTATTCTTTGAAGTGCCTCGTACCCCGAGATGTTCCCTTCACTTGATTCTGGGCCAGCTTGTGACTGATTCAATCTAAAGAATACAGTGGAAGTGGCGATGCGTGACTTCTAGGCTCAGAAAAGCCCAAGCAGCTTCCCCTGTTTCTCTGGGGAGTTCACTTTGGGAGCCCTGCATGGCTGAGCTGTGAGGAAGCCCTGACTCTGTGGGGTAGCCCCTGTAGGTGCTTTGATCGAACATCCCAGCTGACATTCCAACCCCGCATCAACTCCCAAATCTGTGAGCAACGAGGCTTCTAGATGATTCCCATCCCCCCAGCTGTGAGGTCACCCTTGGCCATTATGTCTTTGCAGGTAGAACTCCAGACATCATGGAGCAGAGGCAGGGCATACTCACTATGCCTTGATTGTGGGCATAATAAAATTATCTCATGACACTAAGTTTGGGCGTGGTTTGTTATACAGAAACAGCAACCAGGACAGAGGGCCAGTAGGAGGACTGGTAAACAGATATTCCTAGAAGTGCTGAGAGGGGTAGGGCTGAGCCTGGGGTTGAGGGAGGTGAGGGAAGGTATACCAGCAAGCTAATTAATTCATAGGTAGCTGAAGAACTCCCAGACACAGACCGTGAATCTGCTATTCCGTGACCACCCCGTTCCTTCCCTAGGCCACTTTCTGTGCTGGACAGCACTCCAGGTACTTTAAGTAAAAATACATTTAATAAAGGGACTTTGGTGCCTACAAAATCTTGGGAGGAGCTGGAAGCACAGGAGTCAGGGGCCGCGGCTGCACCAAACCACTGCAGCAGCAGGTCAGGAAATTATGTTGGCTCTACACTCACAAGTGCCACGAGGACGGCCCCCTTAGACCCATCACTGCAAACACAGAGGCCAATCAGAGGCTGCCCGTCAGCCACCACCTGTGCAGAAATGTGGCCTCTACTTCCCTTCCATCCTCCAAATTCTGCATGAACACATTTGACTGGTAATACCTGCGTCTAGGATCCTAGCTGCAAGGAAGCCGGGAAAGGCAAGGGAGTCTAGTCTATACTTCTAGTTTCTATAATACGGTGGAAGGTGGGACATAGAATTAAAGTCAAAAACTTGGAGGAAGGGAGTTCCTTCTCCTCTTGGAGGTGGGAGGAGGACCAGATTAATTCAGGTTTTCTGTTTTCATATCTACAAATTGAAACACTTTGTTCCAAATCTCCTTTAGAAAATAAGCAAATTTTCATTTTAGAGGAGATGGAGGTAATACAGGGCATGAAGATCAGTCAATCTGTGTTGTGAGAGCACAGGCAGAACCAGGACTGGGTGAAATCGCTGGGCTGAAATGGAGACTGGGGACCCCAGCTCAGAGGAGGACTCAGCACTGGAGCGGGGAGGCCAGCGCTGACCTCCATCATCACCATCACACCTGTGATGTCAGCCACTCCTGAACAGGCCACATGTCTTCTTGCTTTACCAGGAAATTCCAAGCTCTGGGAAATTATAGTGCACCTTCAGGACTGGATAGAACCAGAGGGGACCAGTACTTGTTACTCCTCACATCTTGGCTGTCATGCCTTCTCTCTGAGCCTCAATTCCCTTATCAATAAATAGGGGATAATAGCTTATAGACTCATTATATTAGAGAAAACCCATGTGAAACTACATATCAGATCACCCTCTATCTTCTCTAATAGGGTGCCTTCCTGACATGAGGCAATAACTGGTTGAAATTTCAAAATCAGGGTTGTACATAAGACATATGACAAAAGAGTTTCTCTTCTTGTTATGTATTTCTCTACTTCTTGGACACTAGTTGTAGCACTGCAGTGCCTTTTCTCTTTTCAGTCCTACCCATGGTTCTTTCTCCAGAAACACCAGCATGTGCTTGCAGAATCTCTCCTTTGAAGATAGCAGGAAGGAGCTGAACACATAAATGCGTCAGTAACTTTCCATTTGCTCCTCCACGAGTGTGTCTGAGGGCCCAGATCATTTCCTCCAAAGCGTCTCTAACTCCCCAGCAGCTGGTGCTTGTTCTAACCCCATTATCCACCTGGATGGGAACCCATGATACTCTTCCCTCTTCAACTACTTAATCAGCCATTGTGTCCAATGGGGCACCCCCCACTGGACTTACAACTCACCATGGCGGTAAGAGTTGTTCTCATCAACACCTTCCAAATTTCAAGCTCTTACAAAAACATGGGACTCTTCACTGGCTGTTGACTTGAATGTGATAATTATTGGCTCATGGTGAGACCACATCAGTGTCCCTTACGTTGTCCTAAAAGGAGAGACATATTTTCTCTTTGTACAGCAGGGTTCTTGCATGAGGTTGGCACGCCTGCAGTTCATGCCTTGTGAAAACCCCTTTGCAGGCTCGGATGAGATGCAGTCCTCCCCTGCCAAGATCTTCGTGGCTTCATGAGGCACTTAGAGCTCCATCTTGGTCCCCTGAGTTCTCTCCAAACTTCGGGTTTTCTCCCCAACTCAGTCCCATACTAGAATATGGGCAACACTTTCAGACAGAGTTGTACCTGGGCAAAGGGGTAATCACAGCCTCCTTTTCTCCACCATGGCTCTCTTGCCAAGCATCAGGTCTTCAGTGACTTTGAGTGAAGCCATTTACCCAACTGTCTTTGTTTGGGTTCTTCCAAAAGCCAACCCAGGAACAAGAACTTAGGAACAAGTAACTTACCTGGGAGGCAATTCCAAGAAATACTGTGAGGAAGCAAAGAAGGGAGGGAGGGGAAAGCACCAATTCAGGGTATTCATGAGGAGGATAATGCTGTGAGCAATGGGGGCTCAGTCCCGGGGGGATCTCTGGGAGACTGTCTCCAACACACACTTCAGAGTTGTCCTTTCCAACAGAGGAAGCCGTGGCACTTTTTCATCAACCTCCATCTATCATTGGTGGGTGCCGCTCCTGGGAGCATTCACTCCCCAGCACTTCCAGCCTGGCCATCTGGTAGCCAAGCATGTCCTATGATCAGACATCATCCTCAGGAAGAGAGAAACTCAGGTGTTTGAAGTAGAAAGCCATCCACTTGTACAGGAAGAGCTTACTCAAGATACAGGTGACTTCTGTTGTGGGCCAGTGGGATGTGACATCACATGCTATACAAACCAACAGCCAACACTGAGATAACCATTCACTTTGCCTCTCAGATGACCCTTCTGATAACTGAATGGTTTGATTGTGAAAGATTGGATGCGTCAATGTGTAACCTTAGACCCTGGAAACAGCAGCAGATGTTACCCTTAGAACAGAACATTAGAAAAACTAGGACATAATGCAAAGTCAAAAGGAATTGACCACCCACTGGAGAGCTAGGAGGCCACATGAATCAAAGACCAAGGTAAAAAATAAGACACAAAGCAGATGGGAGTGAAAGTGTATCCAGCACCCAAAGATCAGGACAACACTGGGGAAGAAACATGAAGGTGGAGAAGAAAATTGCCTGAATTTTTAATTTTTATTAAACTGTCTCCTTCTGCTGAAAAGCGTAAACATTCTTAAAAAATAAGGAGGGCGGGGCTTCCCTGGTGGCACAGTGGTTGAGAGTCCGCTTGCCGATGCAGGGGACACGGGTTCGTGCCCCAGTCTGGGAAAATCCCACATGCCTCGGAGCGGCTGGGCCCGTGAGCCATGGCCGCTGAGCCTGCGCGTCCGGAGCCTGTGCTCCGCAACGGGAGAGGCCACAGCAGTGAGAGGCCCGCGTACCGCAAATAAATAAATAAATAAATAAGGAGGGCTTTGTATGCTTATTTCAGAAGCAGCCCTACAGTGAAGGGGGAAGTGCTTCTCTTGGTCCTCAGCAGGTCTGCAGGGAGGCAGAATAAAAGAAGGGAAAAGCCACATTTCTGAGGCCTGGGGGAAGACGGAAAGATGGGAGGGGAGAGCCGGCCTAGCCCTGAGGGCAGTGCCTTTGAGAGTCGCATTGCTGGAAACAAGTTTCCAGAGTAGGCAGGAGAGAACGGGGTCACTGGCACAGAGGGAGAAATTTACTGTGAAGTCTGTTCTAGAAGTATCGATACGAAGCTACTTGTCTCCCTTTCTCTTGCATTTTCTCCCAACACAGCCCCTGCTTAGGAGAAGGAGCCAGGTGGCCATGTCTACGCCACCTGGTCTTCCAGCCCAGATCCAGATGGCTGGTGCAGGGTGCATCCTTCTGTCGGCTGCTGGATCCAATCAGATTTTCTCCCACAGGAATTTGAACTAAGAGACTCAGAGAGTCTGGTTAGGGAATGACTGGCCTGAGAATTATAAAATCATGACAGTAACGTGGGCACATACAACAGGAAAGCGGGCAGATGTATACTGGGAAGTAGAGACAAGAATGACATCAGTGAAAATGGTGGAGTGAGGACCTCTGAAAATTCAGCCCTCCGTTAAAGCGTGGAAAATGACCCAAAATGGTCAGAGCCAACTTTTTCAGAACTCTGAAAATTAACCAAATGCTTCTAGCATCCTTGGGAGCATTTAGAAATGTGGCTGAAACTTGGTAAAAACAGGAAGCTTGTGGCATTTTTAGTACTTTAGTCCAATTTCTTGCTCTCAATGGTAGCCTTGAAAAACAAAAGAGGGAGAAGAATGGGCCTCAGTTCCAAATAACTGTCATCATATGTTTTAGTGTTTCACTGGAAGACCCCACTCAAAAGACTTGTCTTTGTTTGACCTCCCTTGAACTCACCCAGTGATGAAACACCTCTGAGAGAGAAGCAGAGGAGGGTAGCATTTGCCAGATGTTTTAACCTCACAGCTGACTACCGGATGACAGCGGAGACAAACAATAGATTAACCAAAAAACTTAGAGAAAAAATGAGGACCCACTTAAGCGAACATTTTGTTCAACGCTCTGGGACCAGCTGAATCTTTGCGCTTCATCCACGGTGTCCGCAGCCAAGACACAAGCTCCCCAGATGCCCATCTTCTCATTCCCATGATGCTCCAGGCTTCCCAAGCCCACAGCCACTGTCCACTGACAACTTCCCTGGACCCCTTAAATGTCCCTTCGATTTTAAGGAAACTCTCCTATAACCTCAGTCTCCCCCAGAGAAACTCTGACTGCCGCCCCAAGGCAGCCCCACCTCCTGCCTGAACAGATAACTGTTTTTCCTCCAAAGATACTGCCTACCACCAAGCTTTCTCCCAGCATCCCCAGGCTGGGACCTGGGAGGTGGCTGGGGCTTTACCCAGCTCCCTGCTGCCATTTCCAAGCGGCTTTGCTTTTACTCTTATGTAAAACTCTTTAGCCGATGACATTATTGTTTCCCTAAGGGACTTAAGAGAACCACTTGAAAAATTACAACAAACAATACAAAAATTCAGCAAAGGAGTGCGATGCAAAATTGATACTACATAGAAACCAACAACTTTCATAAATACAAATACCAACCAGATCAAAGACATGACAGCAGGCCCTCCTTGTGAAAACATCAGTACAGGTGAAGCACCTACACAGGAACTGTGCATGGCCTATATGAAGAAAACCCTAAAATATCACTGCAGAAAACTTAAAGAAAGACACACCATGTCATTGGGCAGGAAATGTCAATATTATAAAGATGTCATTTTTGTTCAAATTAATTTAGAAATTTAACACTAAGCAAATCAAAATAGTCAGGTTTTAAAAACTGGATTATCCTGCTAATTCTTAAGTTTACATGGAAAGACAGCTTTAAAATTGGAAGAATCTTACAAAGTATTGTATTAGTGGGGGATTAGAGCCAAAGATGATATCTTATGAAGCCTCAGTGATTAAAGTTGTGTGGTACCGGCACACAGACCAATAGAACAGAATATAAAATCTAGTAACAGACCCCAAAATGTAAAAGAAAGAGACCTACGGTAAGGGAGGCATTTTGAATCAGTGGAGAATAGACAGACTATTCTATAGCTGGGCTATCCAAGTAGCCATCTGAAAATAAATAAAGCTTAATCCATCCCTCACCTTGCCTACAACAGCATTCATTCCAAATGGGTCAAAGATGTAAACGTTTTGAAAAATCTTTTAACTTCAAATACTAAAAAAAAACACTAGAGGATTTTTAAAATAAACTTAGAAGAGATGAGACATTTCTAATGGTGACGCAACACCCAGATGCTATAAAGGAAAAGACTGAAATGACCATAATGAAAAACATCTGCATGACAAAATAAGTCAAAAGGGAAAAAAATATTTGCGGCTCATATTGGGGCTTAAACTTTGAAAAGTGGTCGAGAAAATATGAATAATGCACATGGAACTTTTTCTGTGTCTGTAGCCATGACATTGGGTAAAAACTTGAGGAGGTATTCTTCCATCGTTCAAAAACTATTATCTGACTCAGGAAGAAGTCGCTCGTGTCCCTGACGAATGAGCAAAGTCCCAACGTAAGTTGTTTCACTCTCCTCTTGAATTACCCTCAAATATCAACACTTTAATCCACAGCAACCCACTGATGGTGGTACCAATGGCAGTGGGGTCATTGACCGCAAGTCACAGAGCGAGCTGGAGTTTTTGACAAGCACGTATGAGACCCGCCCCCCTCCACCGGGAGCCCCAGGGAGAGTGGTGCCACTAAAGACACAGGCCTAAGGAGCTGCTTTAATTGGCTGCTAACGTCAGCGTGACCTCATTTGTACCTACAGCCTCCGAGACCTAGGGACATCCGGGTTACAGTTAATGATGGATTGAGGGTGATATTTTGCATCACAAATACCAGTATGGTATTTGTGGTATGAAATGCATACCAGTAGGAGGGTGAGGCTATGTTTTCAGAGCAGATGAGACCAGCTGAGGGACCCACAGTCCCATGGTGCTGACAGGGTGTTATGGGAAGAGCAGTGCGATACAACACGAACTGGAAGGCATGGGTCCTGCCTCAGAAGTTACTAGCCTTGTGATCACGACAGTTGTTGAACCTTGGATTTGTCTTCAGCAAGTAGATGAGATCCCGGCGCTGGCCCAGCCCACCCATCCTTAGCGCTGCTGGAAGCGGGGACCAGCCCTCAGCTACGGCTCTGCCTCACCTGGGAAGTTACAGCCCCCTTTCGCCCACCCCACACAGCCCCCGCTATGACAGACTGCCATAGGAAAGGCTGGATTCCTGGCCCCGGGGGGGGGGCAACTGTGCAGCCTAGCTCGTGTTTGAATACCCCATTGCTACCACATGGATCAGGCTACCGCTGGGACCACGTCCTTGGGGCCTCCCCCCTCTGCCCCATCCTGCTTCACCCCCTCCCTCAACAATTCACGTGTACCAGCATCCCTGGGCTCCGCTTCTGGAGGACCCAGTTTAAAAGACAGTTTTCCTTCCCGGTCTGTCAGTTTTACAGGGTTGCCATTGTTTGAGACCAGCCAGCAAGACCAGGTTGAACTGAGTCCTGCTGTGAGCCACGGCGACCTTTGCGGGGGGCCGGGGGCCGCGGGGCTGGGCGGGGCGGGGCCAGGCAGGGTATTGAAAGGGCAGTGGGGCTCAAGTCATCCCAAGTAAAGAGGGGTTGTTGCCAAGGAAAGAAGTCAAGAGTGGACACAAGCCAGCTGTAGTCGGAGGTGAGGCTGTGACACACCCAAGTTACAAGAGCCCGAGAGGGTGGCACAAAACCCTCCAAGAGAGTAGCTCAGCTGAGGCATGAACCAGGCGCTTGGTTGGTGGTCAGGCTGGGCCAGACCATCAAAAAGAGCAGCCGCATAGCACAGGGAGATCAGCTCGGTGCTTTGCCACCACCTAGAGGGGTGGGATAAGGAGGGTGGGAAGGAGACCCAAGAGGGAGGGGATATGGGGATATACTTATGCATATAGCTGACTCACTTTGCTATACAGCAGAAACTAACACACCACTGGAAAGCAATTATATTCCAATAAAGGTGTTTTTAAAAAAAAGAACAATTGGAATAGAATCAAATAAGTCAGCAGGAAAACAACCTGAAAACTGAAGTTCTGTGGTATCGTTTCTGTTCAAGTAAGTGGGTCTCACGAGTGAGCTGTGGTCTAGACCAGACACCACCATTCTGAAAGCAAGACAAGGAAACCTCCTCTGAGGTCCTCCAGATCTGGGCCTGTAGGACTACGTGTGGGTAAAATTATGTCATGAAATATCAATACTTGGGGGAAACTGAGATACCTTTTGGTGGCATTTAAGATAAGCCAAGAAATATCAAACTTGTAGGATGCAGCTGAAGGCTTTAGTTCATAGATTAGAAAAGAAGAAAGGCTGAAACTCCATGATTTAAGCTACCACGTCTAGAAGCCAGAAGAACCACGAAGTACAGGAAAAGAAATAAAAGCGCAGTAATCAATGAAACAGGAAATAAATGTACAGTAGAGAAAATCCATAAAGCCAAAAGTGGGCTATTTGAAGACTGATTAAATTCATTAACCTTGAGCAAAACTGATCAAGAAAAAGAGAAGTGAAGATGCATTGCCACCATCAGGAAGTTAGACGACGGAATCCCCTGGCAGCCCAGTGGTTAAGATCACTGGCTGGGGAACTAAGATACTGCATGCTGCGCAGTGTGGCCTAAAAAAAAAGGAAGTTAGACTGTGTTAAATGCTCTTGACAGGGGAGCTGCCTTAGAGAGACATTTCAGGCAGGTCAGTGGTCAGGAGCCCAGAGGCGACCTGTCATCCCACCAGCCTCCCGGTGACTGGTGACTATTCATGGCAAATTCTCCACCTTAGAGTTCCGACATCACACTAGAATCAGTTTTATATATAAACACATGCCTTCCAAGGTTGAGATTAAAGATGCAAAATAAAGATTAGGTCTAAAACCAACACTGGGCTACCTTAGGTTGGCGTCCCCCGAGGCAAGGCTTTTAGTGGGTTGGGAGGAAGCCCCAAGTAGTGCTGGCGGAGGAGTCGGGGGTGGGTTGTGGCAGAAGCCTTTGTGTCATCTCCAAGGACGGCCACCACCACGCTCCCCAGCCTGGGCAGCACGCCGCTCCTCTCACTGGTGGAGTCTGTGCCCCGCTTTTGGACCTGGGCGGGCTCTGTAACTGCCCAGCCACCTGCTATGGCAGGAATGTCGCCCAGCCAAGGGTGTAGAGGTCTGGCAGCATCTGCTTCCTCTCCACCTGGGGAGTCTTGCCGCCCAGCTCTAAGGCCCCTCTGGCTGGACCACTGACAACACAGCATCACAGGGGCGAGAGGCCACGTGGAGCAGCAGGGTGGCAGAGCCGGGCAGGAGTGAAACCCGCTGGACCTTCCAGCTCAGCAGAGCACAGCCCCGTGAGGACCCCAGCCAACCCGCCTGCTGTTGCAGAACCAGTTGAGTCCACACATTCCCGAGCCCAGAATCGGGAGAAATAGTGCCTAAGTGTTGTTGGAAGCCCCGGCATTTGGAGGCGGTGCACTTGTACGGAGATCGCTGGCTAAAGGATTCAGCTCCAGATGCACGGATGAGCAGGTCCTGTTTGGGTACCTGGGATCAGTCCGTCGGGGCCTCTGGGAGGTGGTCGAATTTGACCGGGAGTGGTCTGACTTGAGAGGTGTTTATTCACTAACAGCCATCGTCCTGGGTGAAGGGCTGCTCCTTGGGGTGTGAACTCCATCCCCGCGTGAGGGCAGTGCTGCGCCCACAGCCAGACTGGCTGGTGCTCGTAGGAGGAAGCTGTCACATGCACAGGAAAGGTGACGCCTGGGGCTCTGAGCAGGACAGCGGTAGCCAGAGGCTACGTGTTCCAGCCCCAGTGTGCAGCTCCTAATGCTTTTCTCTGATCAAACCTACAACCGTATCAAATTTCTTGGTTTTTTCCCTTTCCTCCTGGCATAGTGTAGCATTTTGGGGGGGTACTGCTTCCCCTTTCATCATTCTAACTCCTCTTACCTTCTAAGATCAGCTTGAACATTACCTCCTACTGGAAACTCTCAGTATCAGTTAAATCCCTTTCAGTTACACATTAAAACACACACACACACACACACACACACACACACACACACACACACACGACTACAATAATGCGCTTGAACAGAAGAGAAATTATGACTCATTAAAGTGCAAAGTCCTGTAGTTTTCAGGCTTCAGGCTCAGCTTGATCAAGGCTCAGTTGATGTCACCAGAAGATAATTTCTCTTGGCCTCTGGATTCAGCCCTGCTCACCTCCATGTACTGACTTCATTCTCAGGCTCCAGATAATGGCAGATGGCTGCTACTGCTCTAACCTACTACCCTCTTCTCAGTTTCAAGGGAGAACAAAGAGGTATTTTTCCCAGCAGCTCTCAAACAATTCCTGCAATTTGCTAGCATCAAACCAGCTTAGGTTACATGCTCATCTCTGAACCAATGAGTGTAGCCAGAGGAAGGAATATTCCACTGCCTTTGGCCTGGGTCATATGCTCTGGCCCTGCAGCCTGGGGCTTGGGCTTCATCTGACACAATGGCTGATGGAATGGATTGGTCCACAGGTAAAACTCAGGGCTGCTGCCTAAACAGAGCCAGGGGATGCCAAGAGACTCAGGCAGAAGCATCCTCTACTCCTTTCCTAGCCATCTCACCTACACCCACCCAGCTTGGACTAAATGCCCTTCCACTGTGACTTTAGCATTCACCACATTGTGTGGTTATAGTTGATGACACGATTCTCTCCTCCAATGCCTTGTAAAAACCTTGGGGACAGAGACCATGATTGATGTGCTTTTGTATCTTCACACATCCCCCCCACCAGCATTATAAATAATTAAGTACTCCGTCAATGCTTGTGGAATGAATGAATAATCAGACTTAAAATACCATGTAGCCACTTATTTTAGGATAAGCACAAACACACAAAAACAAAGGCTAGTCTCTAGCTAATGTGTTGAGTTTTCGTTTGTTTTGCAAATTTTATTAAAATGTAACACGTGTGGGACTTCCTTGGTGGCTCAGTGGTTAAGAATCCGCCAGCCAATGCAGGGGACACGGGTTCAATCCCTGGTCCGGGAAGATCCCACATGCCGCAGAGCAACTAAGCCCATGCACCACAACTACTGAGCCTGCGTGCCACAACTACTGAAGCCCGCGTACCTAGAGCCCGCACTCTGCAACAAGAGAAGCCACCACAATGAGAAGCCCGAGCACCGCAATGAAGAGTAGCCCCTGCTTGCCGCAACTAAAGGAAGCCGGTGTGCAGCTACAGAGACCCAAAGCAGCCAAAAATTAATTAATTAATTTTAAAAAATGTATATAACACGTGTAAAAATGCATCCATCATAATCAATCAATGAATTTTCACGAACTGAGCACACTTACATAACCAGAAGCCAGATCGAGACAACATTACCAGACCCCCAAAGCTCCATTCACTCGCCATCCCCAGGATAGCTGCTCTTCTGAATTCTAGCATCGTGCATTGGTCTTGCTTGTTTCTGAGCTTTGTGGATTGTTCCTTCTCGTTGCTATACCATACAGTATTCCTTTATGGGAATATGCTATAATTTACTTACCCATTCAACTGGTGGTGGGTATTCAGGTAGTTTCCACTTTAGTGCTATTACAGATAGTGCTGCAACCAACATTCTAATAAGTGTCTTGTGGGTGAACATGTGGGCACGTGTCTGTGTGTACCTGGCAGTAGAATTGCTGTCATAAGGTAGGCATGTATTCGGCTTTAAGAAATGCTTTCACTTTTCCAACATGGGGGTGCCAATTTCCAATACAGCCAGGAGTGTAAGTTTGATTGAGTTTTGCAGTTTTCATCTGTACACCGCATGAACACGTTTTGGCTACCTTCCTAGAGTTATGTACACAACAGATGCTGGATAAATACTGAGTGGAGGAAGGAAGGAAAGAAGGAAGGAAGAAAGGAGGGAAGGGAGGGAGGACCACACTGAAGATCCCAGAAGAGCCACAGAATTTTCTGAAGGCAAACTTTCCCCTTCCTTGACTACAATGTGAATTAAACGATAGACTTTGTGGAGGATTTCATTCATAATCCCTTCAAAATGAGTTAGTCCCGCTATGTATTAAATGGATTATGTGTGAATCCCAAAACAAATCCAAATGCAATTAATGTTTTAATAAACCAGTTGCTAGTGTATGCAATACCCACAACTCGTCAGGAGGGATTGTATTATATTTATAAACATTAATTAGGTGTTTGTTATTGTCAAACTAAATTTAAAATAAATCCACAGCATCACTGGCCACTTGGGTAAAAAAGTCTCAGTGGTGACTGTAATTAGAAAATAGATGTAAGGGAATAGCATTAATTAGTTAGCTAATGGCGAGCTTTCCACTAATTGAAATGAGGAGCCCTTATCTTGCGGGATGATAAAATATCTTAGGTGTGCAAGAGAGTGAGCTCCTTTGAGTATTAATAATAAGCCAAAATATTTATTTAACCCTTTCCTTAGGGTATTTTCCTACAAAGTCACAACAAAGTTGGTATTCATTGCCAAATAAAATACAAAGTTATAAAAAAAATTTTTTTAACATTTTATTTTATTATTTTTTTATTTAACATCTTTATTGGAGTATAATTGCTTTACAGTGTTGTGTTAGTTTCTGCTGTATAACAAAGTGAATCAGCTCTATGTATACATATATCCCCATGTCCCTCCCTCTTGTGTCTCCCTCCCACCCTCCTTATCCCACCCCTCTAGGTGGTCACAGAGCACCGAGCTGATCTCCCTGTGCTCTGCGGCTGCTTCCCACTAGCTATCTATTTTACATTTGGTAGTGTATATATGTCCACGCTGCTCTAACTTCGTCCCAGCTTACCCTTCCCCACCCCCATGTCCTCAAGTCCATTCTCTACATCTGCGTCTTTATTCCTGTCCTGCCCCTAGGTTCATCAGAACCAAAAACTAAAAAATTTTTTTAAATAAAGGAACAGGAGATGTTTGGCAGAATGAAAGGAAATCTGCTCTTGCCCAAACAGGGAACAGGTTCCTGATGCCCAGATTTAATTTTGGTCCTTGTCTTTCTAAAACGCCTCTGAGACAGGCGACTCCTGTTTTCCTGGTTCTTCTGCTTCTTTGGATACTCATTCTTTTTTTTGTTTTTTGCGGTACATGGGCCTCTCACTGTTGTGGCCTCTCCCGTTGCGGAGCACAGGCTCCGGATGCGCAGGCTCAGCGGCCATGGCTCACGGGCCCAGCGGCTCTGTGGCATATGGGATCCTCCCGGACCGGGGCACGAACCCGTGTCCCCTGCATCGGCAGGCAGACTCTCAACCACTGCGCCACCAGGGAAGCCCGGATGCTCATTCTTGATTTTGCTCATTGTCTCATCTCTCTCCCAACTCTCAAGCGTTGGTGCTCCCCAGACATCTAGCCCTTTCACCTTCTCGTATCACACATTCTGGCCCATGACAGTCTCCTCCGAGCAGCGGCTTTAACCTCCACCTGCGTGCAGAGTCTTGGGTCTGCGTCCCAGGTCCTGAACCATCAGGCTCCGGCCTCAAACATCCCATTGTCTGCTCACGTTTCCTACTGGACCAACCCATGGGGACTTTGTAGCAGACATTATTTGCTGCTCTGCCCAGACACCCTTGGATCCCTTGTATTATTTCTGGGTTCTCCTTCTCCAGTTTCTGTGTGGTTCTGACTCTGCCTGCCCACAACCAGCTGCTAGAACTTTGCCTCCACACCTGGAGAGCTGTAGGCGGGACCAGGCTGAGGCTGGGACCTGACCTGGAGTCTTGCCCCTGCTTACCTACTGCCTTCACTGTCCTGCCTCTTCCTCCCCTCACCCCTGGGAGCCCATCCTTAATGAGTCACGTGCACAGGAATCCTCTTCTCAAGGTCCATTTCCGGCAAACCTGTCCTAAGACAGACACCCAGCAAAATGCACCCTTTCCCCCCAACAAAAACCATGGTTCCTCCTTTCATATTTCAATTCGCAATTGGTATCATTTCACTGTCTAGGTCAGAAAAGAAGATGTCATATCCTTCCCCATTTATGTGCTATTTCAGCCAAACAGAAATGCTCCCCAAATCCTGATGAGACAACTCCTCCATGTGTCTCGTCACCACGCCTCCCCCTCCATTTGCCTCAGGGACACCTAACTGTCCTCTAAGACTTCATACTTTCCAGCCCTGATAGGCAGCAGCACAGTCACGACCACAGTCCTTCCCTGCATCTCAGGGGGTCATGTGACCCGTTCTCAACTGTGGAAACGGAAGTGATGAGTCTCTTCCAGACCCAGGTTTCCAAGAAGCAGGTGGGCCACTTCGATCCTCCCTTGCTCCCTCTGAGGACCCTGAGGTCCTCAGGACTGTGGAGCTCCAGGAGGGAAAGGACCTGGAAAGCCCTCCAGCTGACCAGGACACACCCTGTTGAACTGTGACATGAGTAAGAAATAAGCTTTCCTGGTACAAAGCCCACTGAAATTTGGGGGGTTATTTGTTATGGCTGCCAGTGTGCTCTTGATTATTACACAGATCCTGTGGGGCTCATCTCTGCTATTATTGCATTAGCTCCTGACCTGGTCTCCATCCTCCAAACCCCTCACACATCTGCTCTTTACCTGTTCACCTGAATACAGCAACCTAATGGAAATGAAAATCCCACCCTGCACATCCTCTGCTCTTTAAAGTTCTTGAGCCCACCCATGCCCTGTTAAGTACAGAATAAAGGTCAAGTTCCCTGGCATCATAAGAGAGCCCCATGACTGTTATTTCCTCTCCCACCAGTTTTGGCCTTATAATTTCCTCTCCAGAAGTGCCTGCCTACTTATATCTCCATGAAAGCATCTTCTCTTTTACTCACGCCTGCCCAGTCCTTCCTTGCATTTGTCTCCATGGTTCCTACTGGTCCTTTAAGACTTAGCTTGGACAAGAAGCCACTTCTGGACGCCCCCCAGGCTGCACTAGAACCTTCCTCGGGGGCTTCTGTCCATGAGGCGTGGAACCACCCACTTCCTGATCCCTCTCCCTGCCCACTCTGCGTCCTGAAGGCGGAGATCTCTGCTTCACATTCCAGAACCTATTCTGTCCCTCCTGCCAATCCAAAGGCTATTGAACCGACTTTTCAAACTTATTCCTAAGTTCTGAGATCGCTTCCGAGTTCAACAAATATGCAAGGCATGTAGAGCAGAAAAAAGCCCCACATTCTGTCATTTACTTGACGTGACCGGGGTGCGTTGAGGAACACTTCGGCAGTTATAGGGTGGAGATAATTGTAGCGTCATGATAGAGTGGACGATTTCTCTGAAGGAAGCAAGAGGGGTGGGGATGACAGCCAGAGGGAGACGAGAAATCGAGAGCACGGGGGTGGAACAGTGGACCGCAGGTTAGAAACCCTGTTTTAGACCCAGAAGGAGATGTCATGGCTCAGTTGGTCCAGGCATTAATTGCATGCTGAGAGCTTGAAGGCCTGCGTGGATTCGCCCCTGGCCTGAGTGCATTCACCTGTCAGTGGTCAGTCCAGACTAGAACCCTGATCACCGACACCCAGGCCTCCTTCAGCCTTTTTTCCTGCTGCCTTCAAGAGCTAAGCCTAGTCCGGATGAAGCCAGAAACCTCCATCCACTAGGAACAACTTTTTTCTGGCAGAACCCTAGGAACGAACAGGAAACGTGAGCTGGGGAGGAAAGCAGGTCTGATACAGAACCATTCTTTTTCAGCCCTGTTGTGAAATTTAAAAATTGTATTCGTTCTGGGTTTGGCTGATTTCATGAGAAATCCCTCTATCTGTGGGTCTTATAGAAATAAGCATTTAAATAAAAATACGTCCGTTGGAAAGACTCGATAACTAGAGCTGTTGATTTCGCTTGGTTTGCTAGTGCAGGACGGGGGATGTGAGGCTCCGTGAAATGCAGCAGACGAGGAAATTTCCGTAGAGTCCCTAAATCACTTAATGGCGTGAGGGATTCCCAGATGGCCTTATCAGCCGCTACGTAAAATTGTTAGGTATCAGCACCAACTAATAAATTTCACTTCAGGCTTGGATTTCTGACATTTGCTCAAATCCTCAGAGAACCGTAGTTACTGTATATCCTCGTACAGTATTTGAATTCTGAATTGCTATACATGGTTGGCCGCCCACTGGGACAGGAAATAAAACGCCATAATAGAATGTCATTTTTTAAAAGTCTGAGCGTTGTGAGTTGTGGTGATATTGTATGACAAACTCATGTTTCTTTTTTGTCTCAAATGTTTTATTCTCCAGTAAAACTCATTTGCATTGCTGTCCCGTATGGGGATTTGTACATCCCGGTACATGATAAAGATGCAGAAGGGAATTAGGTCACTAGGCATGCTCTTTTTTCTTTTAATAACCCCGTGCAACCTCTTCCTTCTTAATCTCGTGCAGACAAAAGCAATAGAAGCTAAACCGTCCAGAGCCGTGATAGGAAAGGCGGACGAGCAAATCCACCAGCATGCATCCACTCACTCACTGTGGATGTATTTAATTAATCCCATGTGGACGGGTCTTATTCAAATAAAACTATATTTTAGAAAACGGCTGCCTTGTTTTTTGGTCTGTGTTATGACCCCCGATGGAAGCAGCTGGGCTGGTTTAATCAGTCAGTTATTACAGGTCTGGCTTGCTTTCTGCTAATGGCGTCATGCCGGAAAGAATCTGTATTCTAGGCAGGGTGGAAACCTCCCCAGTGGGTAAGGAATTAGGAGAACATTAGAAGGGTCCCAGGCAGCGGCAGCAGGCAGTTGAGGGGAGGATGCTGGACCCCAGATGCGCCCCCAGGAAGGCGGCAAGCTGGGAGCTTGGATGACTTCCACAGGCTGGCGCCCACGTGCAAGCAGTCGTGGTGCCCAGCCGAGCTCTGAGACACGTGCTACTGTGGTCCTTTCCAATCCCCTTACTTCACATCACTTTCTACCCGGGACCATCCCGCATTGGTGGATGAGAGGTCAAGTTGACAGCATCAGGATAACTGAAAACTCATTAGAAAACTCTCAGCAGGTGCCTGGGATGTGTCCGGCCTTCTCTGGCACTGACTCACCCAGTCCTCACGAAAACCCTATGAGCAGCTGTTATTATTCCCTATTACAAGCGTGGAGACTGAGGCACAGGATGGGTAAGTGAAATGTCCAGTATCGGACAGCAGACAACACATCCAGTAGTCAAACCAAGCCAGCTGGGCTCAGAAATTACATCTTTGACCACTACAGGTCCAGTCTCCCAGGGACCTTGATTTCACACCAACCAAGATTTGAACATTTAGAACCTTCCTTTCAGAAGCGTATCGTGCCCCAGACTGTTCGTAACAGCGGCACTATTCCGTAATAACCCCGAACTGGAACTCACCTACACCTCCATCAACCGGAAAGTGGACAGATGGAGGCATATTCAACAGCAGGAGACTCAGCACAACTTATGTCCAGGGGTGAACCACAGATCAGGTGTGGAGAGAGGGACGGCCAACAGAAAAGAACATGCACTGTATGTGTCCACCAAAAGGTCAGGAACAGGAAAGCTGTCTCTGGTGTCAGAAACCCGGATAGTGGCTCCCCTGGCCCCATATGCCGCTGATGCCTGGGAGGGCGCACAAGAGGGTGGTCATGTTTTACTTCTCCACCTGGAAGCTGGTTGCATGGCAGCCTTCATTTTGGACAAATTCATCAGATCGATACAGTGCTGTGGGCTCTTTAGGTAGGTTTTCCTTGGCTAAGAAAAAGGGTTTTTGAAAACATAACTAAAGAAAGTGTCTTGTTAAACCCTCAGAATTGACGGTCAAACACCATTTGTAAGAGAAATCCAGTTCCTCACCAGGAACTGACTTAGGGCCACTCGTGGAAGGACATTGAGAGCATAAGGTGACAAAAGGAACGTGGAAGGAAAGTCCCTTTGACTTCACTGCGTGCTCTGCTGAGTCGCCAACTAGCTGCGTGGTCTTGGGTGGGTAGGTCACCTGGCTGAACGAAATCTGTGCAGGAGGTTTAGAAGCTCTGCTAAGGTCAGCTCCCTGAAAAGGAACTTTGACCATGATGACACCAAGGAACACAGGGACAAGAAACGCCCTTTGGACGGAACATCCTGTTAGGAAGATTTGCCACCACCAGCTTGGCATGAGACACTCCTCGCTGTTTCCCAGCTTTTGTTTTATTTATATTTTTTACTTTTTCATTCCTGGGGATTTATCTCATTTTTTCTGACCGGGTTTCTAGAACATCTTCCCTACAGCTTCCCTAGAGCTTCCATACCTAGAAACCAGAGACATTTCGTTCTTTGTGGAATGCATTCTGCTTTTCCTTGATGCAAAGAATCATAGTTTTGATATTTTATTTGTATGTCCATTTCACAGAGCAGTCTGCCTTCTGAGTGTGAGACACTCACAGCTAGAGCAGGGAGCATTAGCCAGTAAGGTCCTCTCCAACCCCTCTGTGGGTCAAATAGTTTGGCAAACCTTAGCTGATACTCAGCAGGGTCTAAAGCAGGTAATTGTTGAGATGCGATGAGGGAATAGAAGGCATGCCTGTTGGTTTTGGGGAATGGAAAATTCGTTTGATGTGAGTTTTCAGAATTTGTCTATTTTACCATCAAAATCCTCATCAAAAGAATAAGTATAAAACTCCCTTTTGGGCTTTCCTGGTGGCGCAGTGGTTGAGAGTCCGCCTGCCGATGCAGGGGACACGGGTTCGTGCCCCGGTCCGGGAAGATCCCACATGCTGCGGAGCGGCTGCGCCCGTGAGCCATGGCTGCTGAGCCTGCGCGTCCGGAGCAGAGGCCACAACAGCGAGAGTCCCGCGTACCGCAAAAAAAAACAAAAAAAACTCCCTTTTGCTCTTAAGGTAGATGACTTTGCTCTGCAAAACTCAAGGATAATATCAGATAATATCAAACTCTTAAGAAAGTCAATCTGAGATTCCTCTCAGGTTCAGCTTTCTAAATATCCTTAAATGATAAAGTTAGATGTTTTTCTACTGCTTCTGTTTTGGAGGTGATTTTTTAAGTGGGGACAAAGGTTTATAACATCTACTGGAAGAAAAAATCTACCAGATTATTCTGAGACTTGGTACTGAATCAGAGTGTAATGTAACAATTTGAATGCAGGTGTATTTCCTAACTTGCATTTGTAATTCTTTTGTGAAAGATGGGAAGTTAGAAGATATTGACTTTTATTCTTTAAATCACTTCCAGCATGTTTTACAGTCATATAAAGATCTCTGTGTGTGTGTGCACACGCATGTGTGTGTGTTCAAAAGTAGGATAAAAAAATTCCACTTGCTTTTTGGGGAAACTTTTAATTGATTTAAAAAATATGGAGAAAAGTGTACAAATTAGAAATGGCTCAGTGAATTTTCACAAAGTGAATACACCAGTGGGTCCCCCAAGTTTACCTGACAGATCCTTGAAGCAATCCAGCCCGTGCAGTGACAATGGCAGATACTTTGGTGCCCCACGTCTCATCCTAGGCTCACCCCTGAGCCTACCCCCATGTCAGCTGCAGTCAGGATGGACCAACCCCTTGTGAGCTCAGAGTCACGCTGACAGCATCTCGCCTTCAAGAACGTGCTCCATGACTGTCTGCTTTGTGTCCTGGAGCCTAAAATGGCAGGAGAGCTCAGTCCAAATCCACAAGCGCAGCCTGGAAACGCACTTCCAGGGGAGGGAGGATTCCAACCAACGCAGACAGGAGTTGGTGGTAGAGCGCCAGCCACTCTTCCTTTCTGGACAGTTCTGGGAGGAACACTGTGTCCTTTTCAGAGCTCCTGATGGAATCCAGGCCTGGCCGACGCCGGCGTGGGCTTGCTGTGCTGGCATCCCCTCCTTCCCTGCCCACTCTCCCAGCTCCCTGGGCACACCTCCCAGATAAACCACCTGCATCCAAGTCCTTGTCTCAGGCTCAACTTTTGCAGAACCCCACCGTAAGACAGCGGCCAACAAGGACGTTCTACAGCAGTTTTCTTGGAAGAGTGTATCTTACTCAAGGTCCACCAGCCATTGGGTGCCTTCTGAGAAGTTCCCACGTGGCTGACATACAGGTTAGCCGGGCTCAGTGACACGGAAAGTGTGCCCTGGGTAGTCCAGCCTTCTGCATGCGCCAGATCAACGCAAAATTGGGGGAAGGGGTTTCTTTTAAGTGAGGTAAATGTACATACAGTGCAATGCTTAGTTTTAAATGAATATTGACAAATATATACACCCATATAACCAGCAACCCAGTCAAGATATAGAGCATTTTCCATACCCCAAAGAGTTCCTTTATATCACTTTCAGTCAAAGGCAACCACTGAGCTGGTTTCATTGCTTTGGATGAGTTCTGTCTGTTCTTGAACTTGATATAAACGTATTCACATGGTATGTATCTTTCGTGTCTAGTTTTGTTTTGTTCTGTTTTTTGCTCAACATAATATGTCTTGAGACGTATCCATTTCGTTGGCTGTATCAAGAGTTTGTTTCTTTCACGGTTGAGTGGTATCTCATTGGATGAATCTACCACAATTTGATACGCATTCACCTGCTGATAGATATTGGGGGGCTCTTATGACTAAGCTGCTATGAACATTCATGCACAAGTCTTTGCGTGGATATACATCTTCATTTCTCTTGGGTAAATACCTAGGAGTGGATGGCCGATAGCTTAACTTTTAAAAACTCTTTTCCAATAAGTAAAGCCTGAAAAGAGGAGAATCGAAAGAAAACAAGAGGAACTTTTAAGGGACAAGAAAAGGGAAAAAGGGAACGGGAAATTATTTTGTCTTTAGGTGACTACATCATGCAGACAAATATCTTAATAATAATAAACCCTCTAAAGAAGAGACTTGGAGTCGATTTCAAAGATGGAGAATGAGGGTAGCCGTGTTTCTGTGTAAAGATCTCAAGAGATTTCTGGAAATAAACAATGCCTTAAACTACGACATTAAGCATACTTCATTTAGCTGGAGATCACAGAAAGTGGTAGAGTGCTGAAATGGTTCAGAAAGTAAAGTGTATGAAGAATGTTGGCCTCTGGAGTACTTTAAATGGGTGATGACCATCAATATTCAAGTTGTGGGAGGAGAGTGAAGAGGGGGAGATTGGGTTTCTCAATAGGGAGATGGTAAGAGAGAGGAGAGTACGTAAAATAATCCAGCGATTTTTTTCATACTCTCTCACATAGAAACTAATTGTGACAACTTTTATTAACATATTCTGATATATTAAAGATGTTCTAGAACTACAAATACACATTATATACAAAACAAACAAACAAACAAACCCTGTTTTCCAAAGTGGTTGACCCATTTTACATCTGTGCAAGAGGTAGGTAGCCCACTTCCCTGCCAATATCTGGTTTTATCAGCCTTTGTAATTTTGATCACTCTCATCAGGGTGGCCTAATTGCTTTTTAAGGAGAAGATGGCTGTTTAGATTATTGCTTGGCTTGACCATTACCAACTTCCCTCTCACGGTGCACTGAGTACATGTCCCCGCCCATCAGCCAGGTGAAACGATTGGGCCAATGGCCGGTTAATGGACGTGATAGAAGCAAAAGCATGTAACGTCCTCGTGCCCTGAGCCTTGCCTTCCGGCACTTCTGCCAGCACCCTGAGAAGAACGTGTCTTAGCTGATCCACTGATGCAATAAGGAGGGGAGATGTGGAGAAGAGTGAGACCCAACCTGCTCTCGGAGCTGAACCCAGTGTGAAGCAGCCACCTTGGACACGTGGAGAATCAACGAGCGCTGTTTTAGGCCACTGGGTGGTGGGAAGCCTTGTTACATGGCATTACCATGGCAGTGATGGATTGCCACCATAGAGACAGGCGTCCTTGTCAAGCTCGTCAAACTTCCTAGAAGCATAGCTGTGCTGCTCGCAGCTAAACTTACTGCTAAAGTCTGAATTGAGCCAGGCTAGTGAATGGCTGCATTCTAATTATTCCAGGCAACCTTGAACTCCCGCCACTCAATATTTAACAAAAGCTTGATTAAAATATTTACAGAGGACTCCCTGAAAGTTATGCCATCCATTGCCTGAATTCTCTAAGATGTCTGTGCATTAATCCCAGGTGGCAGAGCTGTGTCCTAAGACTGGATTGTTTTCATTCTCCCAGGGCAGTTGCTACAAGATCATGCTTTGGTGTTACCCCATCAAGGTATCTTGGAGACAATTACATGTTAAACTTTATGACAGGTGTGCTTGTGTCTGCTGTAAGGACATTGCTGTATGAAATGCCAGGAGTGGGAAATCATTTCTAGTTTCAATACCTGGGACATCTGGAATCTCCTGAAGAACTCTGAGTTTGTATTATATCACAGATCATGAGCCTGGTCCAGTTGTTCTCCTTGCACTGGCCATCAGAAAATTCAGGTCAGATTTGTGGCCCACTGTACTTAACCTTTGAACATGCATTTTAAAGATTATCTTCGCTCTTGGCTACTCTCTAATATTCTCACTCAAGTAATTTAAAATTGTGTTTAGTCCTCTGTATGAGGGGATTTGGTTACAGAATGTGGTGGTGTCCATCCCTGCTTCTGCCAGCCACCCAACTGCCTGTTTTCATGATGGGTCCTCCCACTTCATTACTCTCATCTACTTCACTTCCAAGTTCCATCACTTTGTTTTCTTTATTTTTCTTATTTTTTTAAATTAATTTATTTTTTTAATTTAATTTTTTATTCTATATTATAGTATAGTTGATATACAATGTCGTGTTAGTTTCAGGTGTACAACAAAGTGATTCAGTCATACATATACATATTAATATATCCATTCTTTTTCAAATTCTTTTCCCATATAGGTTATTACAGAATATTGAGTAGAGTTCCCTGTGCTATACAGTAGGTCGTCGTTGGTATCTATTTTACGTAGAGTAGTGTGTATCTGTTCATTCCAAGCTCCCAGTTTATCCCTCCCCCATGTTTCCCCTTTGGTGACCATAAGTTTGTTTTCAAAGTCTGTGAGTCTGTTTCTGTTTTGTAAATAACTTCATTATATCATTTTTTTAGATTCTACATGTAAGTGATATGATATGATATTTGCCTTTCTCTGACTTACTTCACTTACTATGATAATCTCTAGGCCCATCCATGTCGCTGCAAATGGTATTATTTCATTCTTTTTTATGGTTGAGTAATATTCCATTGTATATATGTATCACACCTTCTATATCCATTCCTCTGTCGATAGACACTTAGGTTGCTTCCATGTCTTGGCTATTGAAAACACTTTGTCCTCTTTAGCTCAGCAAATGTGCTGAGCACACACGATGTGCCAACGCTGTCCCAGGCACTGAGAAAAAAATATGAACATGGTTGGCTCTTGCCCTCAAGGGACTTGCAATCAATTGAGGAGATTGGACAGGGATTAGGTACTTACATCTCTGTTCTCACTATGAATTTGTAATAACAGGAGTATCTGCATGATGGCCTGTTGAGGGATCAAGTTAGAATGACATAAATAGAGTGTCTGGTCCTCAGCAAACACTCAGTGAGCTTTATTATAATTGATTTTGTTGTAGATCTTATTTCTTGACTATTTCAACATCATCTTAGCTACTATCTTTGTCTCCAATTTCCTATCACACAAAACTGCCTCTGAATGCTTTTACTAATCTTTAAAAATAACTTATTATAAATACAGAGAGATATACATACACATATTTTGAAAAAAGGTATAATGCACAAACACTCAGAAGTAAATAAAAATTAATCCCTCTGCTTAAAAATATCTATTTAATATCTTGGTGAGTTTATTCCCAGAATTGTCCTTTTCCTGCAAACGTGTATGAGATGGTTCAGAAGAGGAATTTAGAGTCTGGGATCTGACGCCAGACTTTCCTGATTGGATTCCACTTCTACCACTTACTTTTAAGAAGCTACTTCATCCTTCTCTGCCACTGGCTCCTCAACTTTAACATGGGGTCACAAGATATTCAGGTGGGTCTCAGCTCAAGACAATCGATGCTCATTCTAAGTGAGTTGCAAGACCATGACGTAGGTTTTACAAAAGAGGTGGTTGACGCTGGTTATGTGACTCTTAATTGTTCACCCACAGAAGTAGAATAAAAGGGTTGGAGGCCACTGAAGAAGGAAGGGGAGGAAGTTTGAAGAGTAGTTGCTGCTTTGAGTCCTGCACTCCCACAGTCGAGAAAGAGCTGGGTGTCCCCCTGTTCATCTCAAGCCAAGGGAGTAGCCTTCACAGAGAAGTCGGAGGGCAAACGAGTCTCCTACAGAATTTCCATGGCACCATTGATTCTCAACTTCCCGAGATCATTATTTGAATGTGTGCCTTATCTCCTTATCTAGACAATAAGAAACTTGAGGGCAAAGAATGTCCTTTTTTCATTGTGTTGTACACTTACTTGCCAATATTTGATCACACACACTAGATGCCAATATTGTGCGGGGTGATGGGACTATTAAAAAACCAAGACACAAGCTTCACCACGTGTTTCCCCTTCCTGTAATAGGATTATATCCACTGACACTAGGCTTGATCCATTGACTTGCTTGGTGTATCAGTTTGCTCCTGCAGCATAACAAATAACTCCAAACCTTAGCGGCTTAAGACAGTAATCACCTATCAGCTCATTGTTCTGTGGGTTGGTCCTCTGAGCTGAGCTCAGCCGTGTGGTTCTCCGGCTACTCCCACCTGAGCTCACTCTTATGACTGTAGTCAGCTGGGGCTCAGCTGTTCTGGGTGATAGGGGATGGCCTCGCTCCCATGACATAGGTTGGCAGGCCATTACAAAGACACCTTGGGTATCTTCCACATGCCTCTCCAGGACGCTAACTCACGTCAGGGTGGTCAAAGAGTTCCAAGAGCAACAAAAAAAGACAAGTCCTAATATGCAAGCACTTTTCAAACCTCTGCTCATCTCTGTAAAAGAATGGCAAGGATTTGCCAGACACCAGTGGAAACAGAAAATTTACGGTCATGATGTTCCAATTCAAGCTGAAGTCATAAGAGAGCAGAAAGTGTGAATAGGCAGAAACCAGTGAGACTGAGAAAAATATAGAGAAAATAAACAAGCAGAAGCAACCAACCAGAGAAAAACAGAGGAGAGATAATAAAAAACAGCGGGGATTCCAAGAGAGTTCAAGAAGTCCTGGCAGCTTTCAGTATCATGCCAAGTTCAACTTTACATTATAATAAATTACAGTAAGTTCCCTTATTCCTAAGTCACCCAAGTGAACCTCTGTTCCCTGTAACCAAAGAGATTTGCTATAAAAAGAATTAGTGCCGGGAGGGGGTTTGTTGGAGCCAGACACTCATAAGAAATGCAGGGTGTTTGAAACAGGCAACCAGGGCTGTGAGAAAGTCTTCATAACCTGGGGCAGAAGGGGAAGATGCCATTTCAAACAGCAATGCAATGGTACATCAGGCTACAGTTTGTGGTTTCTTATAACTCAGACCACCTTGCAGGTGAGGCTTTGGGGGTTTGGGGATACACTATGCAGGGCTGCAGGTGTCAGAGGAGTGCTCAAAAGAGCAGTGAGGTATTGCCAGTCGCTGAAGAGTGAGTTCTGCTTCTGGGCTGTGCAGCTGTTCGGGAACACACTGTGACCCTTCTGAACGATGCCTTTCCTGCCTGGAGGTGACACAACGGGTCCATTGAAGAGTAAGCCTGAAAATGTCGTATGCACTGCTGAATTGCAGCATGGGCCAAATTCCCAGTATTAACATTTTCCACGACCCAGGCTAAGTATCTGATTGGTAGAGACTGAGACTTTGCCAGTAAGTATGGGGTTATCTGGAAGACACCCAAAGATTTGGAGAGCCCTTGCACCTTACACTTTTCCTGAAGACTTCCCACTTTAGAGCCCCCGCCACTCACCCACCCGCCCTCACACAAGCTTCTCTCTCTCCATTGAGAATGGGTGGTGGCAACTCTGGTGCTTCTCCCAGGTCCCCTCAGATCACTGTTTACCATTTTGGGGAGAAGGCGGGGTTCCTGGCTTTGATGTGCTTTTCCTAACAAGAGTTTGCACCCTTGTCTCCTTCTCAGACAACTGCCCTCTGGCTACTGGACCTTGCTTTGGGGAGTGTCTAGAAATGGACCCAAGATTTTGCACCCCATTCCAGAGTATGTGTGTGTGTGTGTGTGTGTGTGTGTGTGTGTGTGTGTGTGTGTGTGTTGGGGGGATGGGCAGTATCCACCACCAATCGATTCTCTGACACGAGCTAGGTGTCCTACCATCAAACTCAATTCTGACACTGTCTACCTGGAGACGGGGTCAGATCTCAGGGGTTAGGGGCTTGGTGCTACACGACTGCCCACACCACTTCAGAGGCCAGTCACAAGTCCAGGTGGTCACCTGTGCTTCCACCAACTGGCGGGATATTGGAGGTGCCAACGACACCTCCGCAGGTTTTATTAATTTGCTAGAGCGGTTCACAGAACTCAGAGAAATATTTTACTTACCAGATGACCTGTTTATTATAAAAGGATACAACTCAGAAACGGCCAGATGGAGGAGATGCACAAGGCAAGGTGTGGGGAAAGGGCGCGCGGAGCTTCCGTGCTCTCTCCCAGGACACCCCTCTTTCCAAATCGTCACATGATTATCAACCCAGAACTTTGGGGGTTTTTGGAGGCTTCATTACAAAGGTCTAATGGATTCAATCATTGGCCATTGTCTGTTGAACTTAGTCTCCAGCCGTTCTCCCCTCCCCGGAGGTCAGGGGTAGGGATGAAAGTTCCAGCCCTCTAATCACATGGCAACCAACCCCATCCTTAGATGGGGTCCAAAAATCACCTCCTTAACATAACAGAAGACACCGGTATCCCTTTCATCATTTAGGAAATTCCCAGGGTTTTAGGAGCTCTGTGCCAGAAACAAGGCCAAGATCAATTACACATACGCTTTATGATAACACTCACAGGCTCACAGTGCCCTTCGCATGACTTTGCCTGAGGAGCATCCCCGGCATTTTGTCCTGTCCCCATCCTGCATGCCCCCACGCCCCAGGATCCCTCAGCAACATGTTCGTAATCAACCACCTGCACACGTCTTGATTTCCGAGTCGCCCTCTAGGGAACCAGACATAAGGCAGAATAAGTGGGTGTGGAAGCAAGCAGGGTGGGCAACAGGTGCCAAGTAAGGTAAATCTCTGTAGGATGTAGGGATCACAGGTACTTATCCAACAGGGAAGTGTGGAGGGGTGGGGGCAGTGTGGACCGTGGGAGAGCAAGCTTGACAAAGCATGGTCGCTGGTTTGATCTTGGGGGAAAAGCACACAGCCCCAGAACCGCCTTAGTTCCTGACATGCACCACTTTCAGATCCAGGACAAGCACATCTAGAATGAACATCCTCCCTTCCCTCCTTCAGATTTTAGTTTTCAGTTCATAATACAAAGGATCTGAACAAAAACACTCGCACCTATGTGGAAGGTGGATCAAACGTGGTCCAACGCCTTATCCTGTCCACAGAAAAAGGCCCGATTGACATTTTTGAAACCACTGTGGCATATGTTGGTTATAAAATCCCATAATTCCGTGAGTAGACGATTTACAGGGGTTGAGCAGGCAAGACTGGGAATCCAGAGGCACCACCTTTGCAGGAAGATTCACAGATGTGTCCCCCTGGTCGGGCTCAGAAGGCAGAGCCTCTGTGCGGGATCACAAAGCATTTGCCGGGTGCCCCAAAATTTTAAGAAGGAAAAAGAAAAATGGGGGATGGGGGAATTTCTGTATATACTTAAAATGTTTTAACGCTTGCCTCTTATTAAATTAAAATGGTATTTAAAACGTGTTTTCATTGGTCTTTGATAAAAAGATCCCTGTATGGAATATCAGAAAATCACTCATAATTGTCTTCACACCCATTCAGATGAGGACCTCTTCTCAGGATCTCCCAAGTCTGGTCCTTTTGGAACAAGGACAGGCAGGTGGGCATGCACAGTTAGGGGTGCCACCAGCACATAGAGAGTCAAGATTATCATTTTTTAAACAAAATTCTCTTTCATTTGGATTAGAACGAATTCTTGAATCCCATTGTAATTAAGCTGAGTGGCACAGGCGTAGCTTAAAGCAGCAAGTTCTACTGGAAGGACCCTTCTCGGTGAAATCACTTTATAAACTGAGGGGGTGAGACACCCCCTCTATAGAGCATCGAGCATGTGTTACGTGTCTCACTGAATCGAGCATCGAGCATGTGTTACGTGTCTCACTGAATCGAGCATCGAGCATGTGTTACGTGTCTCCCTGAATCGAGCATCGAGCATGTGTTACGTGTCTCACTGAATCAAGCATCGAGCATGTGTTACGTGTCTCACTGAATCGAGCATCGAGCATGTGTTACGTGTCTCACTGAATTGCGTGCCAGACATGCTTTTAATGTCTACTGAAGGAGGAATTCACCTGTAAGTGCTTTCCAAGGCCATTGGAAGAAAAGCAGTTGAACTGCTGAGGATGTGCAAATCTAGCGGACAAAGAGATACAGGCAGAGCAGCACGCGTGGGGATCTGGATGAATCCAGCTGTGTGCAGGAGTCAGGCCAGGGGTCCCAGGCAGCCACGGACACCAACCCACCTACAGTTCTCATGCCTATGGCCCTAAGGTGAGTAGGCATCCCTTTGCGAGGAATTACTCAGGAAATCTATGTGAAATAAACACACACATCTTCAGGACGGGGCCTGTCCTGGCTCTGCCCTAAGTCGCAGACCTTGGCTCCAAACCTCCTCCTCTCCCTCACTGGGCAGTTAGGGTCTACGGTGGTACCTTTTCTTGACCCAGCACCCATTCCTCTTTCTGCGGTAAGTACCCCCTTGATTTATCTTGGGGAACTGTGGCCATGAGCAATGTCATAGCTACAAGGCCTGTACAGAGGCTGTGAATGAGGAATTCTGAGTCCAGGAGATGAAGCTTCTGTGTTTGAGCCCTGGCAATACCACTTCCCAGCTGAGCGGCCTTGGGTAAGCCGCTTACCCTCTCTGAGCTGGAGTTTCCTCATCTATAAAATAAAGATAATAACACACTGCCTCCTGCTGAGTGTTAAGTGACTGAGTCTATGTGCCTGGCACACACTCAGGGCTGAATTGGGGTTAGAACTGAGCAGTACCACGCACCCCGTCCTTGTAGTCCTGGTAGGAACGTAAGTCCGTGTGTCCTGACCATTCCAGGGGGTGGGCGTGTGACCCACACTTGGCCAGTCAGACCCTTTCTGCTGGGAATTTGATTCTTGAACCAGGCAAAAGGACAGAGAAATTCATGGTGCCCCCGTCCCCCAGGATGCGTGAGGATGCTGCCCACGGTGATTACCTCCCCACTCCCTGGATGTCTGGGTCCCCGTCCTTCCCAAGACCGGGCACTCTGGTTCCCCCTTTGGGCCCCAGGAGAGGTCCCATGGCCTTCCAGCACCTCCCTGTTTGCTGAGTTACTCAGATCTGTTTCCATTGTTTATAAACAAAGCAGCCCGGCCAACCCCGCAACACTGGGAACACTGCAATCTTTGTCTTTGATTCAAGGTCCCTGATTGATTTTCTCTGGCACATTATTCAGAAAGAGAAAAGGTCAAAAGGCCATAAATCCCTACCGTAACTTTAGAGACTTCAACCTGCAGAGATGTGGTAGAGAGCAGAGATCCACCACCCAGCTCCCCTTCAAGGAAAGACTTGCTGCCCAGCTGCATAAAAAACGACCCCAAATCTCAGAGGCATGAAACAATCGTTGAATTTACTCATGGATTCTGTGGGTGACACATTCAGAGAGAGCAGAGCAGGGCCAGCTTGCCTCTACCCCAAATGTCTACAGCCTCTGCTGGAAGACCCCAAGGCTGGGGGCTGGAAGATTTAACAGCTTGGTCACCCACACACGGCATTCAATGCCGGCTGTCAGCTGAGACCTCAGCCGGAGATGTGACCCAAACGCCTCCTCATGGCCCCTCCCATGACCTGGGTTTCCTCACAGCATGGTAGCCGGGTTCCAAAGGCCAGTGTTGGGAATCAGACAGAGCCAGTGAAAGCTCGATGGTCTTCTACGACCTGGCCTCAGAAGTCACACGGTGTCACTTCCCCACAACCTACCTGCTGTCTCTTTGTGCCCGGTTTGGAGGGGAGGGGAAATGGACACCATCTCTTGGTGTGAGAGTGGCAAAGTTCAGGAAAAGTGCATGGGACCAAAAATATCGCTTTGGCCAATTTGGGGAAGTACAATTTGCGCCATGCATGTTCCTTTAGAGAGAAAATACCAAGAGTGAGAATTGGCTCAGTGGAGGAGCTGTGGCTTAGCCACTGAGGATGAAAATGTCCGGATGTAAAAGGAAGAAAGGGGGAAAACATACCAATAGTGTGAAATATCATATGTTTGTATCTTGTAAATAAAAACATTCAAATAAGCTTGGAAACACTTTGGCGCTTTGCCTCATGTAGACCACTGGTTCCTAATTTGAGCCCATGATCCACACTATTATAGCTGCAGGAGTGTGATAAAAGTCATTCAGTGAAAGATGCTCTTCCCTCACCACCACCCTCCAATCCAACCACAAGTCTATGCAGAGGAGAGCGAGTTTGGGGTGCAAGGGGATGGCTGGACCGGGCTAATGGTGAAAGCCATGCTTCCGCCCCAGAGATAACAGTCGGGCTAAGCCGGCTGTTCCCTGATGGGCTGGAAACTGATGCCACCTTTGCATCCGGGATCATTCTTTCCATTTCCTGGCTCTGCCTTCTCAGTGCTGGTCTCATTTGTGGCAGATACACCCTCGTGGGCCAGTACTGAATACATGGTCATTCCTGCCGGGTGCCAGTGGGGTCTCTTCCACATGAAATCAATTCCTGGGCTTTATCCTGATTGGACCAACGTAGTCCACCCACTCATCCCTGAGCCAATCAATGGCTGAGGGGAAGGAAGGTGCTGACCAGCTAATGACAGGACCACCCACCCACCCTCAGGATGACTGTGCCATCTTAATGAAGCTTAAAGATGGTTACGGGAACAAAAGTAGGGGTGCAACTTGCAAGCAAAGGGAAATGAATGTACCGGAGAGAGTAGCCCTCACCTGCCGTAGTTTCTGACACTTTCTTCCAGCCGGTGCTCAGTCCACAGTGCTCAGCTTGAGGCCTTCGTCTTCTTTTCTTCTCTATCCCCCAATTTCCACGAGCTTTTTATTCAGCAGCCTCCGAAATATTCTTCCAATCCATCCACCTCCCACCATTCCCCTTGCTAATTCTTTCCTTTGCCCAGGCCACCCCCTTGGCTTCAGTCGTGGTTAGAAGACAGAAACTTCACGTAATATTTTAGTAGAAATGGAATGAAATAGTTATAAATTCTGTAACGGAAACAATAAAAAGTAAACTCAAGGAGTCTCTGAAGTAGCAACCACAGGAAACAACTACCTTTCTGGGGCTGAGGGATACAAGAGAAGAGGTTGAAATACCAGACCTTAGAAGCATGGAGAAGGGGCTCCACGGGGCTGCAGTGCTGCTTGGGGTGGTGTCTCCCAACAGAAGCAAGGAGAGTGGCTCTGCAAATGTCACGTCATCTGCAAATTGCTTGAGTGGAAGGTGAGCGACCACTGCTGGGAGGACGTGAGGCTGGGAGATGCTGTCAAGAACAGGAAGTAATCAGACAATAAGTTCCTACTGTAGAGCACAGGGAACTCTATTCAATATCCTGGAATAAACCATAATGGAAAAGAATATATATATACATATATATATGTATAACTGAGTCACTTTTCTGTACTGCAGAAATTAACACAACATTGTAAATCAACTATACTTCAATTTAAAAAAAAAAGAACAGGAAGTAATCAGGAATGGAAGACAGGAAGTGTGGCGAAGGTGCTGTTCATGTGAGAAGACAGAAGGAGCAAGTCCCTTCTTGCTTAGCCTGGCAGGCTCCTCTGAGCCCCCCCAAATTGTCAGAGCCCAGGAGAAGCAGAAATGAGCTTTGCGATTCTCAGCCCTCGCATCACAGAGCAGAGTGGAAAGGAGCAGCTTGGCACTGAGAGACAAGATCGCATGCACTGGTTTCCTAAGCAGTCCCTTTGCACTCTTCATTTTCCAATGCATCCTCCATCTTCACTGCCCCAAGTGACACCCAAATGCAGGACCGATGAAGGACTGAGAGTAATTCCATCGGGGAAGAGTATGCGGTGGGGAGAGGATCTGCAGCCATTCTGGAACTGGAAGAAGGAATGTTCCAGTGGCCAGGACCCCGCTTGCACTGTGAGTGGAGATTTAGATTTTTGCCAAACAATCCTTGATGTGAAATTAGCCTTGACAATTTGAACATTATTGGCTTTGCAGGGCTTCTTTTGCTTTGAATTTGCGAAATATTTAATAGTTGCACAAGAGCTATAATTCAAGAAGGTTAAGTCTGTATCCATACAGACTTAAGTAATTTCATTTTAATAAAAATAAGTGACTTCTGAGGGTCCTCAAGTTATGTTTCCCTTTGGGCTTCCCTGGTGGCACAGTGGTTGAGAGTCCGCCTGCCGACGCAGGGGACACGGGTTCGTGCCCCGGTCCAGGAAGATCCCACATGCCGTGGAGAGGCTGGCCCGTGAGCCATGGCCACTGAGCCTGCACATCCGGAGCCTGTGCTCCGCAACGGGAGAGGCCACAACGGTGAGAGGCCCGCGTACCAGAAAAAAAAAAAAAAAAAAAAAAAAGATATGTTTCCCTTTAAAATGGGTTCGGGCATTGCTCCAACTGATGAAAAGGAAGATGTGATCTGACTTCCGTCCAGGGAGTCCAGTAGCGCTGACCCCACAGTCCCCTAGCCCGCAAGATGGGGCTGGGGGTAGGGGCAGAAATACCATCACAGATTTTGGATGTGTCGAGAGCTCAAGCAGGTTGGAAGATATAACAGAGATGTGGGTGCAAGCAGGTGACGGGGCTGATGGACGATTCAAGGACAGGCAGAGAAGCATCTGATACTATTAAATATGAGTTGGGCCTTAAATGATTGCAAAGATCTTAAGAGAGAGAGAAGTGGGGTGAGGACCTGCCAGGTCAAGGGCTCGGCGAGCCCAGGCAGGGGTATGGCCGGCCGGAGATGCTGGAGTGAGGAGGGTAGAGGGTGCAGAAGGCCGTAAGCCACCAGGTCACTGTGAGGGCTAGAATCCCAGGTAAGGGAGGTGGCACTCTATTCTGATATAGAGTTGGAGAGACCCTCTGCTCTTTAATGAGATGGGAAGGGGGCACAAAATCCAAATTTGTTATCATCGTTCTTGTTTTTTCATTAAGGAAGGTGAGATTCAGAGACATCGCCCAAGATCACGGGGCAATTGAAACCGGCGTGGAGAAGCCATACCTGCTTCCGGCCCCCTTGGGCACGAGGGGACTGCTCTTCTGTTCCTGTTGGGCAGGTGCCTGGGGAAGAGGATGGCTAGCACCACGCGCTGCCTGGAATCCCAAGGCAAAGTCTCATCTGCGCATCTCTCTGGCCGGCACGGAGAGAGGCATCCACGTCACCCAGACTCCATTCTGGCAGAGTTGGGGTGGAGGAATTCAGAGGCCCCAGTCCATCTGGGAGATGTACAACCATGCAGCTCTCCCTGGTCTGCCATTAGCGCTTTATCTGGAAAGGCCAAACAGCTCCTGCCCTGGAAATTGTATCTCATTTCTTTAAAAAATGTGTGTGGATGGAGAAGGGGCAGACAGATGCCTGGGAGGAGACCAGGAAAGGGGGGCAGTAAGGAACAGTAAACAGATAAAACAAATGGGCTCGGTGCATGGCTTTGGACCATTTTGCTGTAGTCTATTGATTTGGCTTTTCTCCCCCTACCCTGGGAGTAATCAATTTTGCGGTGGATGGGCAGAACACAATAATTGCAAGCAAACTCTTCAAATGGGTTGTCATTAATTTGCCTTTTGCCGGTCCGTGTTTCTCTCGGAATAAGATGCGTTTAGCTTTCTCCAAACACTATTGGAGGAACGCTCTGGGGATTTTCTGGGGCTGATTGGCACGGGGCAGGGAATGCAGGCTTGGGAGGGGGCGTGCAGAGCTGGTGCGGACTAATGAAGCCGCTGTGGTGGCTCATCTTTACAGAGTCACTTATTACTACTAATTGGGAGGGACAGTTCAAATACGCACAGAGGATCAGTGATCCCACGAGCGTGACGTGGTTTCAAAGAGGCCTTCGGGACTCCCTGAACCCCTGCAGCCGGCTGACTGGATGCCGGGGCCTCGAGGCGTCCACAGAGCAGAGGCTTTGTCAAGGTGTCCCGTAGAAGCCAGCAGACTTGAGAAAGCGAGGTTTGCCAGTCATCACAGGAGCCACAGACAGACACGCAGCTGCCCGGGACACTTAGAAAGTCAACAGCTGACGGAAGGGGAGGACTCTGAGCTTGGCTGTCAATGGACCTCAAGATGTGATCGGAATTAATTTGCAGAACATAGTTAGATGTTGTTGTCTTTAAAGGGCCCAGTTGGTTTTAAAGAACATTTATTTGTGTGAGCGTTCCAGTATTAATAATGTGGCACATGCTAGGGTTCCCCCACCTTATCTTTTGAGGATGTCCTTTGCAAGAAGACATTAATTTCTTTTTTTTTAATTGGAGTATAGTTGCTTTACAATGTTGTGTGAGTTTCTGGTGTACAGCAAAGTGAATCAGCCACACGTATACATGTATCCCGTCTTCTTTGGATTTCCTTCCCATTGAGGTCACCACAGAGCACTGAGTAGAGTTCCCTGTGCAATACAGTAGGTTCTCATTAGCAATCTATTTTATACATAGTATCAATAGTGTATATATGTCAATTCCCATCTTCCAATCCATCCCACCTCCCCTTCCCCCCTTGGTATCCATACATTTGTTCTCTATGTCTGTGTCTCTATTTAAGAAGACATTAATTTCTTCTCTAGTCCACTAAATTGATATGAGTGAACGCACCACGCCCATCCCAATATATGTTGGCCAATATTTCCAAATATTTGTGCCAAATAATGTTTTCAAAGGACACCTGGATTTTCCAGATGTCCACAAGGAAGGGGTCACACCCGCCCACATCCGTTCATTCTGCAAAGATATGAAGTACCTACAATGCGCCCGAAACCACTTCAGGAACCAGGGACACATTTGTGAAGGAAAGGAAGACCCAGCTGCCCCGGGTTTCCAATCCCATGGAAGGTGGGGACACCGAGAGTAAGGAAGCAATAAACAAATTCATTTCAGACCAGGAACTGGTTTGAGGACCACAGAGGGCTGTCCTCCAGCCAGTATTTCACTTGGCTTTTCATCCTCCTGCCCTGACTCTTGAGGAAAAGAAGATCCAGCAGTGCTGCCCACAGGCGCACAGCGGAGCTCTGACTTTGGAGGGGACCCGGATAAGGCCAAGTTCAGATGCCTCGTTTAGACACATGAAATACAAGCCCTTCAGAATCTAATTATCATCCCATCCTGAGGAAGTGTGTGTAAGAGAGTCTGGTGCTGTCTATAGAGATAATGGATCGTAAGCCAACGATTGGGTACCTTGTCTTGGGGCTGGCTTCGTCCTCACTGTGTCTTGCTTCCTGGTTGTTCTCATGATTTCTACTTTAAAAATACACATCCGTCATCATCATCGTTGTCGTCATCACACACACACACATCTCCAAATGAAAACTTGTAGATGGTAGCACCTTGGAAGGAAGAAAAAGTCACTTGTTTTCTCCCGAACGCTGAAAATTACATGATCTATTTATGACACAGGCAGATGGTGTGTATCTGGACTTCCACTTTGAAAGTATTTTCAAGAAGGTAACAGACCTTCCTCCATGAATTGAGCAGACCTAAAAAAGGGATATCGGTTTATGAAATTCATATAAAGCCATTCCTGCCAACCTTTGCATTTGTTTTGAAATTTAAATTGGAATAATGAGCTGTTAAATCAGGCTAGTGGGTAAGCCGTCAAATGTTTTCCTGGAGAATATAAGTCTTCATACTTCACAAGAAATTGAGTTTGGGGTTCTCAGCATGGAAAATAGGAAATTATTTGCTGGCTAATGCATTCCATTTTAGATTTCCTGTGACATATTAAGAATGAAGCGGTTGTTCATTGATACCTTCCAAGAGACCCCAACATGGGGAAAACAATGCCCCCTTCACTTCTGCGTGAATGCGTTCAGTTCTTTTCTGCACATCTGGAAGTCATTTATTTTGCTCTGAGACATCTGCAGGAGCTGCTGACATATGACAGAGACAGGGGCGCTGGCAACCTGGCCAGACCGTGGCCATCCTCGCTCCCGGTGAGGCCTGGCTTTGTTGGAGGCAAGAGCAGAACTCGCCTTCCCACTGGGTGATGCGGGCTCGTTTACCAATTAAAGAGCCAGACAAATAATGCTTAAAATGCCTTCACGGAGAAAAAGGAATTTATGTTGCTAAAATGAACGCTTCATTTTGAGACCTAAAAGGAAAACGTCTGGCTCAGCTCTCCTTCTAATGGGATTTCATTCTAATGGGCCTGAACACAAGATGTCTTTTTGTAGGTGGGTATGTATATATGTGTGGGTGAGGAGATATGTAACATCGACAAAGTTATCATTTTAAAATGACTCCCTGTGATGGCTGCTCGGCCCCTTTGTATTCTCATTGGTCAGAAGAAGTGCTTGGGAATCCACCTCCAGCACACCTTTGGGTCTGTTTGTTTGTTTTTTTTATTTTTATTGGAGTATAGTTGATATACAAAACATTGATTTACAATGTTGTGTTAGTTTCAGGTGTACAGCAAAGTGAATCAGTTATATATATACATAGACCCACTTCTTTTTCTTTTCAGATTCTTTTCCCGTATTTCAGCACACCCTGGGGAGAACGTATCGGGAGCACAGAGCTGGGCGTTTGGGGAGGCAAAAAGCATCCGTAAATGATGCCAGCGGGAGGTTCTTCCTCTGCTTTCACAAAGAAAGAGAACATCTGAAATTAGGTCACGCCCCTAGGTCACAGGCTAAACTTGCACTGTGCCTTGCTGAGAATGGGCACCGGTGCTCCAGATACGGAATGAAGGATGTAGGAAAGCCCCTCTGACCCCCCACCATCATCCCACGCCCTGCAATGCCATCCTTAGAACTTAGGGGGTGGTAAGCAATGCCCTTTCCTAGCAGGCTTATTGGGCATCCAGATACTCTTGGAGTTGCTTAGAGTTCAGCAGGCATCTCTGGTCACCATATCAGCTTGATAGGAAGGAAGGAAGAAAAAGCATGAGAATGTCATCTAGGGCTGGATGTTGGCAAGAGAACTCCGAAGCCTGGCTTGGCCTCCTGTATAGTTGTAACAGGGACCAGCCCTGCTGAGGACCCAGGGGAGGTGTTTGAATGGCTGAGGAGGAAGAACTGGAGTATGGCACGAGAATCATGCCCAATAGAGCTGGACCCTTTCAGGCTTTTACAGAGCACACTCAAGGGAGGGGGTGGGGGATAGAGAAACAGCCTGTTGAAATATGCAGTAGGGATGCAATGATGATAGTGGGGTGGAAGATGATTATGATGGGGATCAAGGAGAGGCACCCAGGAGAAGGTAGCATCCTGGGGAGACAAAGGGCGAGACGCTGAGCCTGGGCCCCCCAGCAAGGAGGGCGTCTTGGCCTGAAGCTCATGCGATGAGATCATAGTCTGTAGTATCAATAACTGAAATCTTTTACTTGAAACCCAGGGGCTTTTTCCAGCTTCTAGGGGGGCCTCATGTCTTTCTAAATCAGAAACCAGATCTACTAATATTGCCTCCTGGGTAACAGGAAGGAAGGGAGAGATGGGAGCTGACGGGTGTGGTCTGTGGCAGAAGATTCAGAGGCATAACTCGCAGAGTTTTCCCGCTCTGGGAGAGAAGATGAAAGTTGCCTTGATCCGATCACACAAGGAAGGGAAGGACAAGCCACGGTGAGGCCCAGAAGCCAAGAGAGAAGTCCAGAACAGACTGCTGTCCACAGCCAAGCTGGGGAGTCATAAGGAATCCATTCATCCGTGCATTCCACAGATATTTACTGAGTACCTAGGATACGCCAGCTACTGTTCTAGGCACTTAGGATGTCTCTATGAACCAAACAGAAAACAATCTCTACCCCCATAAAGCTTCCATCCCAGCAGGGAAAGCAGACAGTAAACAGTAAACCGAAATAAATCAAGCGCACAGTCCCATAGAGGGTAAAACATGCCAAGAATAAAAGACAAGTAGGGCGAGCGGAGAGACCGAAGTGGGTTGGGAGTCATAATTGGCACCGTGACAGTGACCACACTAAGCCAGGTTGCACTCAAGACGTGAAAGAGTCAGGGGATGGGCCAGGTGTGTCCCTCTTGGGTCCTCACGGCTGTCCAGCGACAGCCGTGTTTCCACTAGACGGCCGTCCACGGCCTACCTTGGAACGAAACTTGCCTGCGTCCCCCCCGATTCTCTTCGGTCCTCCAGTACCCATTCTGTGACAGCCACGACCTTCGGACAAGCCAGCACACGGCCAGAGGGAGGCTGAGGAAGCCCTGATGGTGATCAAAACAGAACGAGACAGAAGCATGTGACAAGCTGACAAGGACAGCAGTGGGACCCTCAAGCAAAGCAGATTCCTTCCACTTCAGAACGTCACCCAAATCAATCCCCAGATGAGTCTTTCAGTACCGGGCTGTTTTGTTTCTGTTGCTTACTGATTGGATTGTATTTTACAGCTGACTGGCTCCAGGGCTCAGTCTACCTCTTGTGATACCTTTTAAATTTTATTTTTCTTTTTTCAGGCTTATTTCATTTTGACCATTGGGTCATTACACTTCGTATTAACTATACTTCTTATTAAGATGTTTTCTTGGCAAAATGTGTGTCGGTTGCTCTATTTATGAAGTCACAACAAGTTCATTAGAAATTAAACAGGGTATAAATAAACCCCAAAACGGATAGGATCTACGAAATCCGTAAATCCCCAATTTTCGGGGATCGCCTTGATTTAAAAATTGTGCTCCCAGCAACATTATTACAACCTAGAAATTCAAACTTTATCTCCCAGCCTGTCACTCAAGCGGCCTGGAAACTGGTTGCTAACCAGTTGTGACCAGATGTCCTAATTTGGGGCTTAAAATATGTGGCCATGGAGAGATATGTTTGTTCACTGTAGAGTTTGTCCTCTTTGTGAGTCTTCAAGAATCTTTCAGCCTCCTACTTCCCCTTACTTGGAAACAATCCCAAAGGCTAATATCTCCAGGTGGTGAGATTTGGTCCCCAGAATCATGAATTCCCACAAGCCCTTGTCCTTTGCTGATAGAATCTTCCCTTTCAGTATAAGTAGAAAGCATTCCTTAGTAATTTTTACTACATTCATTCCAAATCTATCCATAGATATATATTTAGTCCACATCTCTCCAAAAGGCCAGTTCATTGGTCAAGATTGTGTATTGATATGTTCAAGACCTCAGAGTTCTATTTCTACATGGGTTCCAACCGTATTTTTGCCCTCCCCCATTTTTATAGCCATTTCCCTGTGGGGTACCAAGGATAAGGTGAAGAAAACAGAGAAACAGAGACTCATCGGGCCAGTGGTGTGAGAATGCCTTCCAGCATGAGGCAGTGTGGACAGTTTGAGCCTGGCTCAAAGGGAACACATTTTGTCCAGGGTTATATAAACAAAAAGCCCTCTCCCATTGCCAGGGCCACTGTCCCCACTCAGGGTCCCCCATCATCATAACAACCAGCTGCACTGATGAGCAGCAGGGGCACAGGTAGGACTGGAGGACACAGTCCTTCCCATGTGGTCCCCCTTCTCCTGTGCTCTCAGCATCACTCTGGACAGCACCACCCCCCGACCTTGGCGGGTCCCAATGAATACACACTCTTCTCCCTATCTTGGCACCAAAAAGTCTATGTTGTCTTTCCTCATACCCGATATCAGGAGGACTGATTGCACCCTAACATGGCCCCGTCTATGAGGGGAAAGGAAGACAAGATGTTCTAAGGTGAAAGGAAGTGAAAATGTCAACCAGAGTAAATCTGACCTCAGATCCTCAACACTCATGCAGAAAGTGACTAACAGCTCCCACGGTTCTTGTCCAAGTCCCGGGACTGTTCTTCTAGATGCTTCTTTGCATCTCACCCCTCCCTCCGTACAATCTCCACTTCCTCCGGGGTCAGTCTGAGAAAGCTGAGAAAGTTATCTACATTATTTGACTACTGTCAGGATTAATGAGAGAATATGTGTTCTCACTCAGTGCTCACCAGATAGTCAAATTTAATACATGGTTGTGGTGGTGATGATAATTAATGAGTGGAAACCCATTTTCATTATTTTTAATGTTATTGCTTAATTCAACTCAATGAAGCACTTTATTTATTTATTATTTATTTGGTTTTGGCTGCACTGGGTCTTCGTTGCTGCGCACAGGCTTTCTCTACTTGCTGCGAGCGAGGGCTACTCTTTGTTGCAGTGCGCAGGCTTCTCATTGTGGTGGCTTCTGTTGTTGCGGAGCATGGGCTCTAGGCGCATGTGCTTCAGTAGTTGTGGCTCACAGGCTGTAGAGCACAGGCTCAGTAGTTGTGGTGCACGGGCTTTGTTGCTCTGCGGCATGTGGGATCTTCCCAGACCAGGGATCAAACCCGTGGCCCCTGCACTGGCAGGCGATTCTTAAACACTGTGCCACCAGGGAAGTCCTGAAGCATTTATTAAGTTCCTCCCCAAAACTCCTGTGGGTGCACATGCAGAGGATGCCCTATTGGGAAAACTCTGGAGGAGGCATGAGCCCCACAGTGGTCACTGTCTCGCAAGGAGGGGGGTTAACCCCCTGGAACCCTTGTTCCCATCTGAAAATGGGATGGACAATATCTTCCCTAATCAACCTCATAAGCCCTACATGAAGAAATGAAAAAGGAATTGAATGGTCTTTTCTAATCTAAACGAAAAAAAGCGAGGTCATGAAGCAGGCATCTACCTTCACTGATGGAATATATGAAACTATATAGGACAACACGGGAAGAGCTTGCTGGTAAACCATGCTTTCCTCGCTCGGTCTAAGCACATGACCACAAGGGGAACGTTATCAGACATCCCTTATCCCTGGAAATAGCCTTTTCTAGACCTTCAGATTCAATTTCAACAAATATTTATTAAGTGCCTGCTATGTGCCAAGCACTGTTAGACCAGCACATTCCAACAGAATTATGGACAATGAGAGCACTGTGTATCTGCAGGGTCCGATATGGGACCCACTGGCCCGTGCAATTATTGAGTGCATAAAATGTGGCTAGTGTGACTGAGGAACTGAATTTTTAATTTTGTTTAATATTAGCGAATTTTAAATTACGTTTAAATGGCCAAGGGAGAAATAGATGAAGTTAGTCAAAAGGTACAAACTTTCAGTTGGAAGATAAATAAGTACTAGGGACGTAATGTACAACACAATAAATATAATTCACACTGGTGTACATTATAAATGAAAATTGCTAAAAAAATAAACCTTAAGAGTTATCACAGGGAAAATTTTTTTTTAATTTTTTTAATGCTGTATCTATATGAGATGATGGATGTTCATTAAACTTTGTGGTCATCATTTCATGATGTATGTAAGTCAGATCACTATGTTGTACACCTTAAACTTATACAGTGCTGGATGTCAATTATATCTTAATAAAACTGGAAGAAAAAAAATTTAATGGCAGCATATGACCAGCAGCTACTATATTGGACAGGGCAAGCCTAGACACTGGAGATTCAGTAATGAACGGGACAGCGAAAAGTTCCTGCTTTCTTGACGCTTACACTCCAGTGAGTGGAGTGAGAACACACAAAAAGATAGACAAGCAAAACACATAGTAAGTCAGATAGTGAAAAGTGCTGTAGAAAAAAATCAAAGCCAAAATGGAGTTAGGAAAGGTCAAAATTCTAAAGAGTAACGCACTTAACCGTTTTTCATGCCCAAGGCATGTTTTGTAAAGGCTAATCTCTCAGATTTTATTTTAGGTCCCGCCTAAAGCAAACTGTAGAGTCCAGAGCACAGCTTTGCTTTTTATTTAATACATCCATGAATTAAGTGTCTGATTAGGACGGTGGCTTTCATCCTTCTCAACTCTGTACTCAAAATACACTACTTCTCACTGGGTACAATAATCAGAAATAATGTGTAGTTTAATGGAGCTTCTCCATTAAAAGGTTTTGGAAATAATATATAAAATTAATGGTTTACAAGAATAGTTTTAGACACTTGAAAACATAGCTAACCTAAAGACCTTGGATGTACCATGAATACATTCATTCCCCGGCTAAAAATGAATCCTAAAATTGGTTTTGATTTTTATTTAAAATTCAAATGTCTGATGTCCTTAAATTGAACAAATGATATTTTAAAATATCTGTATCAGCCTCCAACATCTGCAGATTGCGATTTGCATTTTGAAATTGGCTGCTTGAAATAACCGCGGATGAGCACTGCCTTCTCTCTTCCTCTCTCAGTTGGTTAATGAAATGGGAGAGGTCAACCCTTTGTCCTTAAATTAGTTCCCATAAAAATCTTTTTGTACTTTGCATCTTGTTATGATGTCTCAGGGCTGAAGAAAATGTTGCCATTAATTATGTCTTTATTGAATATGGATCTCTATTCAGAGTTAGTTGAACAATTTCAAACAAAATTAGCATGGAGCGACCCTCGGGCCAGCTTCGGGTTGGTTATCAAGAATATTTCTCTCTCTCTCTCTTTTTTTCCTTTAAAAAAATTTTTTTTTAAATCACTAAGAGAATGCTCTTCGGCAAGTGTGTATTATCTAATATATGCAGCTTTCAGTTGCTACTTTTTTCCAGATGAAGATGAGCTTCACTGAGGTTGTCCTTTTAAGTTTGTAGAGCCCCTTCAACACCTCACACAAAAGCATCTAGAGGCTTTTCATTTGTCTTAAGTATGTTTCAGATGTACAAATATTATTTACTTTAAACGCCAAATCAAAAGGTGCACCGTAATGGTTTTAAATAAAACATTTGTCAGGACTGAAATATATATAAATTCAAAGCAAGGCTTTTTTTCCCGTTATCAAATCATTTATGGGAAGGGAGCACAGTTAGCAAATTTTAGGATACATACTGGGGGAACTGTTTAGCAACACACTTCAAGCAGGCACTTAATAAAGGAATTTACTTTCAATCCTCCAAAGATAAATATTACAAATCCACTCGACAGCTAAGCAGCAAAACGATGAAGTTAGTTTCCTATTTCAGACACTCCTAAGTATGCATGAACAAGACAGGGGAAAGCTTGATTTTGAAGAAGTGAAGTTGATCAGAGAAATGTACCCAGTGTGTTTGTCTGCGGGGGCATTTTGAAGAAATGAAGAAAAACGTTCAGCTCTGGGCTCAGCACCATAAAACCCAGTTTGTAGTATGAGGGTCACAAAGACTGGGTGACTGGGACTCCAGCCCTGGGATGGAAACCCTATTTTGTGAGCATTTAAATCAATACATCTTAGGGAACATGGAAGACATTGTGAAAAAATAGAAGATCTCTTTTTATTTTGAATAAAAGGAAAAAAATAAAGCCCAAATATTACACTAACAAAGCTGATTAATTTAAGAATAAAATTCTCAAACAACCCAGGGAAAGAGTCCCGATTGTAAGAAAGACAAAGGGTGTGAGTCTTTTTCTTCCCCTCAAGGAGGGGGTTTGTTTCATAGCTTTAAAATATTTTGTAGCGATTTCTGTTCTCTTTCATTTTTTTCCCTTCGGTTCCTTTCCTGAGGACGGGACCAGAGCATGCCTTGTTATTACGTATCCCCAGGGAAGAGGCGCTCACCTTGTGTGGCTTTTAAGGGTAATATACATTTTTCATTTTAAATGGGAGCTCCCAGCGACATTGTATAGAAGGGATTCCAGGCCCCCTTGATTATCACCACGTCTCCTTGAGCTGAGCCTCCAGAAAAAAATGTGAAGGAGGTGGCCCTCTGGAATGAATAAATTCTGTTGCAGCCTGTAATTATTTATTAAAATAGATTAAAGAAATAGGCTAAAAAGGAATCCGCCACTCATGTTAGAGATAGCATAATAAGAGTACACAGAAAGGGAAAATTAACACCAAGGAGGAAAGAATGTCACATATATGTGTGCAAGAATACAGCCTCCCCTGCATTGTTGGCTCCCAGGAAGACACACTCCGGGGCTTTCATTCCTCAGGCTGGGCTGTGCCGATGAAAACGGGGGTTACTAATACGGATGTGTGTCTCTAATTAACATTAGAATTGAGTGGTAAACACAACCAGGGGAGAATTCAAGAGAGAGAGAGATGGGCTACCAGAGAAGCTAGTGTATGGGGGGGAGGGCGAGGAGGTGGGTTCCAGAGAAGAAATCTGTCAGCCCTTGTTCAGATGCGTTTAATTTTGTCACTTGAGTCACAATTGGAAACCCTTTTTCTAGGACAATTGCTTCTGTGTTTAGTGGGCACTGTACTTACAGGCTCCTTTTATAGAGGGAGAATTTTATAAACTGAGCACACACCATCATCAAACCATCTTGGGGGTCAACTTTCCACTTGTGCCTTTAGCTCTTACGAAAGTACTTTTATAGTGTCTTCTAATATATAGGATTTATCTGCGGTTCTGAGAAGAGCTGTTACACTTAATCCCTCACTGGAGCCCTAATTTGTTTTTCGCCCTTAAAACAGTACTTGCGATTAATTTTCATCAGATTCGGTAGATTTTTAGTATAGCCCCTCAAGAAACGTAGGGTTGTGTTCCTGCCGGGTTTTGTTTTGTTGCTGTTGTTGTTGTCTGTGATGACTGGGGATGGGGACAGTGGCTGGGGGAGGGGGAGAAATTTTGAGTATAGATGCCAACATCATTCATGTATTTCTTCTTTTTTTAAGTCCAAAAAAATATAACTGGAAATGATATTTATGAGCAGTAGCCTGCAAATATTCTGGATCATATTTGACTAAAGGAAATAAGAACTACCACCAATTTTTTAAAAAGGAGACTTTAAAAATACGTTTTAACATGCCACAATTTGTTTTTGCTTTTTTATTCCGGCTTTTCCCATGATATTTGTGTGTAATATTATGCCATGATGTTTATATGTGAAAAACAGAATACACTTGCATGTATTCTGTATGCATGTTTTAGGGAAGAAAGCCTTTTTCTAGGAAAGTGAACATTTTTCCTTTTTTTCCATTTTTAGAATTGATTTATCAAAATAACAAAAGACTCATTGGGAAAACCGTGTCATCTGTAAAAACAGCGTTTTACTTCCTTTCCTACTTACAAGGTAAAATATTACAGAGACAAAAAAATGCACTGGAATCCTTTTCACCATATGAATACTTGTGAATTTTATTGAAGTTCACATGTAACCACTTTATTTAACCAATTTAATAAAGTGTGTGTTTTTTCATATTATTTAATGCTCAGCCCAAAAAATTGTGTCCAAGGAAAATTTACATTTCCTGCCTAGTATCTGCCTTTCCTTGTATTTGTTAGTAAAAACAAAAACAAACAAACAAAAAAAACACATGAATATATCCAGAGAAATGCTTTGGATTTATTCTCCTAAAGTCATGTTACATGTAGAGAACGTTGGAACTACATTTACATGTGTAAAAAAGCAGAGACCCCGAGGTCTCGGTTCAGAAAATGAAGACAAAGTATAAAAATGTCCAGCTGGAAATGTCATTCCTTGGGATCTTCTCAACCCTAAGTTATTACCATGTCAACATCGTTCATTAGCTTTACTAATATTACGCTTCTGTTTATCTGCCCATTACCATCTTAACAAAAGTAAATCATTCCTATTCTGCCTAGATCGCATCCCTTCCCCCCAACCCTCCGAAAAACAACATTTGTTACCCATAAACAGGGGGACACTCACTCAGTGATAAGTATAATAGCTGAAATTGAATTTCCCTCCGAATGATTTAGTGAATCCTAGAACACATTTTTACTTTGTTGTTTAGACTCAAGAAGGCATAAAATCTCTGCCATCTATTTATCATGTAGTTATTTTAATGTAAACATGTGTCTATTTAGATGAAGTGTTTTCATTATTAAGCTAATTCCAACGTGTCTCAGATAGACCAGGAGAAGGGAACACAACTCTTGCTGATGGGGAACCGAAATCCGCCTGGGCTCAGCCTGCTGTCAGATATGTCTTCATTAGTTTTTTGTCACTCACCGATGGCAAATGCCGCATAAATGAAATGACGATCAGGCCCGCCTTGATAACTTGTCTTATCTCATTAGTTCTCACATCAAAGTTAATCAGCAATGTGAATTGTAATTGCTAGAGGAGACAATGCATAGATCACTGGTCGGGTTTTTGTTTTTTTTTTTTTCCCCCTGTATGGCATCTTGAAACATCAGCAGGCTGGTTGGAGCAGATAGGCTCAGGAGGAAAATGATGTGGAAGGCATAATAAGTAAGCTGCTCAGAATTAATGAGCTAACCCAATAAGAAAAGAATGGCCAATCAATGTGAGTTGGGCAAATATAATTTAGAAATAATTGCTTGATTGGTTGCTTATAGTAGACTGATTTGACCACACACAAGGATTAAGAATTAAGATGTCAGGGCAAAAAAATAATTTGTCAACTGAGGGCATGTAATTTTTTGTTTCCTTCCCTTTATGATGGAAAGAGATGAGCGTTTGATGTGCTATGTGCCAGACTGGAAACATCAGACGCGCTCCTTCTCTTTCTGTGCCCCTCACAATGCAGGCCCACTCAGAACACAGTCGTGATGCTCCTAGACAGGACATGCAAAAGGTGCAGAGGAAGGGAGAGTGTGTGGTCCCACGTTTGGCAGTTATGCCTGAAGGATGAATGGGTTGGTCCAAGGTGCTTGCCTGGGCGCCGAGCTGCAGCATCATTTGGAGGCCTAGTCAAGGGATAAATGCGGATGCTTGCAAAATGCATCCCTCGTCTGTCCCAGGCTCGAAGAGTTCGGGCTCACGTCCTCCATGTTCCCCGTGCAATTTTCCCTACGGCTATTCACCAATTAGTAAAGGGCCCTTGCTACATTCTTTTGTCTAAACTATTGGGAGGGTTCAGCCAGAAGGTAAATTTGCTTTGATCTACATTACACCTAATTGAGTCACCAGCAATGTCTCTATCCCAACATCAAGAAATGTGAAAATGTTAGATTATTTCACTGGGGATTAAACCTAATTTTCGCGTGCTCTGCATTAACCTATTAGGCTGCCTAATCTGCATTGCTAATAGGGCCGAGGCAGCTGTCACAGCTAAAGAAAAACATGATCACGCAATCCTTGAATGAATGATTCCCGGCCTGATTAGTCTTAGTGAAGTTAGCTGAGCCCTGGTGATAAGGAAGAAAAATTCCCAGGTTGCCAATAGCTTTGAAAATTATCAGACTGTAGGCAAAAATATACCTCATGATTCACAGGCTTCGGTCCAAATGCCGAGTTGAGTGACATTATTTAAGACTGACTAAGGCTAACTCGAATCGTCACTCGCATAAATGTTTGTGTTTATTTTAAGGGACTAATGTAACGGATGCAGATTTAAATGCTAATAGAAGCCAGCCAGACACATAAAACCCCAGGCGTTGTTACTCTGTTGGTCTTTCATTAACACAGATTAAATTGTAATATTTTCTAGATAAATTGGCAAAATCAGAAAGATGCATTGCCCCCGAATGCTGGATCAGAAGGACTCTTGCAAGCCTTCTAGTTTTCTTGTAGATGCACAGACCATGTTCACTCCTCTCCTTCTTGTTCGCTTTTTTTTTTAAGAAAATTAGAAAAAAATCGATTTTTTACAAGAATGAAAACTGGTTTGTGCTTGTTGGCCAGATCCACTCTCTCTGCCTGTCCACTTAATTGCAAGGGGTAGGCACGTATATTTCCTCATCCTGCACTTTGTTAGCTTAAAGAGAGGATTTGCTGCAATCTCAAGCCTTTGCTTCCCTCTCTCCATTTGATTTCAAGGGCAAGAGAGCCACCATGATGGGTAGGCTTGGGAAGTGGCAAATGTTCCAGGAGTCTGGTGGCTGCAAATAGAGCTAGGAGTTGCTTTAATCCGATTAGCAGTTCTGCACAATGGGTCTGCCCAACCCATTGTGGACAGAAGCTTTTACTTTATTTGTTTCTATTAGTCGAGAATCGGTTATCAGAAAAGTGGAATTTTGCCCCATCAGATTGCCCAGACAATCAACAGAATATAAATGAGGAAATAGTCTAATGTGTCAATATTTATCCTTTGGCCCTAATAGTCCGCAGAGAGGACCTGTTGAGCGCACGGAGTTGGCAGCCCTGCGCGCCCGTGAGCTCTGGACCGCTTCTCGCAAGGGCAGGCGCCGTAGTCGCTGTCGGCAGGGGAATTGGCATCTCAGAGGCCAGAGCACTGGCTGGAGAGTCAAGGGCTTTTAAAGGTCTAAGGTCACTGGACAGGAGAGCCAAGGAGAACCCTTGGTGGCCCGGGAGGAAGCCCATCGAATCACAAGGCATTTGTGACCGGGTTTCAAATGTGGGAAAATGTAGAACAAAAGGATGGAGAGATAGGCCGTCCTTTCCGCCAGGGTCTTCCTCCTCCAGTTTCCCAGGAAGCTCCACTGGTTACAATCCTGGTTGGGGGGGTGGGGAGGGTGTGGGTCTTCTCTTGCTTTTGTTGCCTATCATTGGCTGCAAAGGTTCAGCATCTGAAACACTCTCAGATGGCCTTGAACGGTCGTGATCATCGAAGTCATCACAGCTAACAGGATGTGAGCATCGCTACACACCAGATATTGTTCTAAGCATCTGACGTTTGATTTCCCCCAGATCCCCTGAGATAGCTGCTCTCACGAGACCCCGAAAAGAACTCGCCCGAGGTCACTCAGCCTGTGGCTGCAGAGCCACGCCTGGAATCCGGGCATCTGCCTCTAGCTCTTCATCACGGCTGGGCCCCAGAGTCCAGGCCTGGGCCAGACACCCAGGGCAGTGCCTCCTGAAACATTGCCCCTACGCACCTCCTTGCCTAAGTGCCCACCAGAGTCCTTCCTTCCGGTGGATGACTGCTGTCCCCCATCCCAAAAAGCCCACGTCCACGACAATGCAGAAGTGGTGTGTACGTCCCCTGCACACGGCCCCACTGAGCTAGTGTTTTCAATAGCACCATCCATTCCATCCTCATGGCAGCTTTTCACAGAAGGAGGGACAGAAATTTCCATCATCCAAGCCTCCTCTTGGCCCTCCGACCACTGCAACACTTGAGCCTCGAGCCCCCAAGGGTCACCCCCAGGAGTCACATCCCTGCAACTTATCTGGATGGCAGACAATGCCCATGAATGGACCCCTTACCCTCGCTCTGCTGAAAGGCAACCCCCTCTGGGTCCCCGAAATGAGCTGTGGCTCCCGATTCATTCCCAGAAGGAGCAGATGGAGCCAATCACGGAGCACAGCATAGACACAGAGCCGTCCTGGTCCAGAGCTCTAGCCCGTGGCGCCGAGTTATCTGGCCCCTTCCTCTCCCAGGCAATGCCAGGCGTCTTTGTATCGCTTTATATCACAGGATCACTGTACCTGTGTGGGAGTGTTAACAAACCTACAGTTATGAATTCCTGATATTATCTTTTAGTAAATTAGATCTACCTTCCCTATGAATAGCAGAGTTAAGAAAGCTGCAACAGATTCTTTTTTTAAAAACAATATTTCTTTGAATTCTATATTATTCACTAGCAGATAATTGTCTCTTTCCAGCAATTCTACTGGGCTCATTGAGTCTCAAATAATGTGATGTGTCATCGCAATGCCAAACATACTTTCGGGATCTCCAGTAAGAGCATCTCAGAGACAGAGGTGAGGGTCATTAACATTAGCATCTATCTCAATACCTGTGAATGCCTGTGAGATGCTCAGTTATATTTGACAGGTGGATCAGTTTCCTATTGCTGCTGTAACTAATCACCACAAACTTAGTGGCTTAAAATGGTACAAATTTATTCTTTTGCAGTTCTGGAGGTCAGAATCCAAAACATATCTTAAAGGGCTAAAATCAAGGGGTCAACTTAGCTGGCTCCTTCTGGATGTTCCAGGGGAGAATCCATTCCATGCCTCCTGCAGTTTTTAGTGACCACAGGCTGTCTCACTCCCACTCTACTTCTGTCCTCATGTCCCCATCTCTCCCTCTTTTAACGATCCTTGTGAATACACAGGGCCCACCCAGACAATCCACGATAATCGTCCCATCTCAAGATCCTTAACTTGATCCCATCTGAAAAGTCCCTTTTGCTGTATAAAGTAACATACACAGGTTCCGGGGATTAGGACTCAGGCATCCATAGAGGGGCCGTGATTCAGCTATCACAACATGCAGGACATTCTGGCAAAGTGCTTGTCAATCACCCATTTGTTCACTCATTTGTCCATCGACAATCTTGATTCGTGGGCACCGTGCTGGGGGCACCAGGGCTGCAGCGGGGACAGGACAGTGGAGCCTGAGATCTAGGGAGTGAGCTCGCCATCCACAGAACGATCACACCGAATGTCAGTTCATTGGTGTTGGGGTGTGATCAGGAAAGGAACAGTTCAGGGATCAGACAGTGGGGCAGCTAGAGCTAATCCAGCCAGGGTGGCACCTGGTGTCCTGAAAGTCTTCCCTGAGCAAATGATGTTTAAGCCAGGAGCTGAGGGAGGTGTAGGAATTCACTAAGGGGAGAGGCTGGGGAAAGGTGAGAAAACCACAAAGACTAAATGACCATCCGAGCCTCAAATAATGGTCAATGTAGAGGAGAAGCATTTGATTGCAGTGACAATGAGTTTTATTCTGCTGGGGTCAAAGTCCGGGTCCCTGTTCTGAGTGTGCATCAATGTTTGTGTTATTTCCTGAAAAGGGCAAGGGACTTTCTACAATATAGCTGATCAGCATCCTTCAGAAGTATTAATATTACAAAATATAAATCTGCTTTTTGTCTCTGTAGAGTTGCTGATTCTGGATATTTGATATAAATGGGATCACACAATATGTAGTCTTTTGTGACTAGCTTCTGTCCTTAGCATGATGATTTCAAGGCTTGTAGCATGTATCAGTTCTTCATTTCTTTTTATTGCCAAATACCATCCTGTTACATGGATATACCACACTTTGTTTAGCTATTCTTCATTTGATGGGCATTTGGATTATTTCCACTTTTTGGCTCTTATGACTAATCCTGCTATAAACATCCATATACAAGTTTTTGTGTGGACAAAGCTTTCATTCTCCCTGGGTGTATACCTAGGAGTGGAATTGCTGGGTCGTATGCTAACTCTTTGTTTAACCTTTTGAGGTGTTGTCAATCTGTTTTCCAAAAATGGCTGCACCATTTCCCATTCCCACCAACAGCATATGAAGGTTCCAATTTCTCCACATCCTTACCAACACTTGTTACTTTCTGTCTTTTTTTATCCTAGCCATCCTAGTAGATGTGAAGTGGTAGCTCACAGTAGTTTTGATTCTTTGCACTAATCTTAAAACTTTCCTATAAGTCTAAAATTACATCAAGATAAAAAATTAAAAGAAAAATGTTCTGTACCATAATTACTTGGTAATGAAGGACTCTGGGGAAGGTCCTAGCTTTCACTTAAACTGAGCTAATAAATGAAAAAATAGATCCTGAGGATAAGAGCAAACCTAGTGACCTGAGTTTTAGAAATCTGGATGCTTCCTGGGTTCAGTATTTCCATTCATTCTCTCAAAAAAATCATTTATCCAGCCTCAGTTATAAGAAGTTAATAACTAGACTAATACAGGGAAATGTGTACTGCTGTCCTTCCCGTGTAAAAGTGAACTGCTTTTGAAGCTCCTTCCTGATGGGGATTGAAAATAACACATACTCAAGTGCAATCAATTCATACCAAGTACCAAAGGCTACATTTATCTGTTCCCATAGATACCATGTTCAGCACTGCAGCTGTGATCAGAGCTATCATTTGGTTAAGTTCACGGTATTCATTGTCATTTGCCATAATACACCTGGTTTTTGCAGAAGCTCATATAGGTAAATTAGATGAGGATTTGGTGGGGACAACCACCCCTGTATTCTTAAGTCTCTGAGAGTTGATGCAATTCCTCCTGGGGTGTGTTCTGATTCACTATCTTGGCCAGGACAGGGGAGGAATCATTTCAGGGCCTTCCACTTGGTCCACCATTTCATAATATTTCCATCTGTGTAATGGGGAATCAATTAGGATTCTGCCAGCTGGTAAGGATCTCCATCCTGATTATGCACGTGAGTACTGGGAAAATAACCTTAAGATGGGTGGGAGGACCCACTGGAAACATTGTGTTAAGGCTGTGGGCCAGAATTCATATTGTCACCTGATCTGCATAAATCCCACTCCAATAGGGGTGGGATCCCTTGGTGTGCATGTCAGCTCAGATTTCTATCAATCTAAAGTTCTGGATATTTCCTTTTCTCTAGTGCATGTTATTATGGCAAATGGCCAATGTGGTCTAATTGACTGAAAACCAAATAGGACACAGGAAAAGTTTGTAGAAGAATGTGGAGGAAACTCAAAAATTACAGACCCATAGAAAGAACATGGACTTTGGATCCACACATATCTGGGTGGGGCAAGGCTCAACATCTTCTGTGCAGTGGGATTGTTAATGTCTACATTGCAAAAACATTCCAAATAAATACACAGAGCAGAAGGGCATGACACAGAGCAGGCTGCCGTTAAATAAGTAGCCATTTCTATTAATGTTACCAATGGGATGTCCCACTGGCCATGGTTCATAGTTCATACGGCCCATGAAAGTCCATGTGGCACAGTCTTAGCAACTCGGATTTTGAGAGCTTTATGAGAATGGAATGGTTTCACCTGAAACTCTGGGGTAGAAGAATAAAGAGCACCAGCATATAATAAAGACCATGTGTCTTTGGGGCAGCTCGATTTTACCAAGGAGCAGGAATTTAGCCTGAGACAATATGATAATGAAAACAAGGAGATAGATTTATACACTGCCTTAGTTTGGCTCCTGCAAAAGCAGAGCCTGAGTTAGGGACTTGGGTGCTGGTAGTTTATTTGGGAGGTGATTCCAGGGAGGGAAAGGGGAGAACCTTATAGGAGAGAAAAATTCTGTAAATTGTGTGCTGAGATTGTTATTGCTGCAGGCAACTGAGGCTCAGTTCTGCCGGGAAATCATGCAGATTGTACTTCTGTATTGTCTTTTCTAAAGACTAGAAGTTGAGAAATTTATCTTTTAAGTCCTATCAGCCACCGCTGGAGGGTTATCCCTGGTTCTAGCCTACTTGGGGGCACCCATGGCTGAGCGAGCTCCCATGGCTCTAAGAACCCTAACGAGGCATGCAGAGCTGTTTGATTGGCCCTTGACACAAGACACTGAAACGTACTTAGGAGAAACCTACCTTAGCTAAAATGAGAGGCAGGCTTAGGGCGTGTATTTCAGGGTAGAAAATGGGCTCATGCACTCTACAGCTTCAGATTGCTCCATTATTCCATGGCTAAGCCACTGAGGTGTTTTGTTTCATTTTTCATTAACTTGTTTACCCACCTACAGTGGTCTCATGGAAGACCACCATGATTTTCATGTGTTATACGGCATTTATTTCTGAGGATGCCGACCTCAGAAGTAGAAGTACAGAGAAGAAATTCCTCGAGCATCTTTTAACGTTATGGCCTTTCCTGATGCACAGTCACCACACATGGCAGGAAGCATAGGGTAACAGGTCCAACACAAATATCAAAAGCAAAATTTAGTTCTTGGATTTGGAAGAGTGTCTAAAGGACTTGGATTCTACAAACATAGCATTTTTGGCAGCTTGGGCAGCTATAATCCTTTGTCCATAAATTTCTCTTTATTTTAAGAGGAGAGCTGTGCCTACTTTCCTGTAGCTGATAAGAAGGTGCCTTGTATTATATGAATATACTCCAAAGCTTATGTGAAAATTCACTTGGCTGTACCTCAGAACTCTTTCCAATTTCCCATTTTGGGCCCATGTACAATGGAAACGGCTTTCTTTCAATAGATGTTGGAGAGAATTATAATCACTCTTTGGCTTGGGCTCACACCTCAAGAGGTGAAGGAGGTGTCTGGGGATTGGCTGTCAGCTTCCTGGGGACCCTACACAATGCCATGAGTCCACACCACTTCCTTGGAAGCCTGGGTCTGTGGGATGACCATGGAAGACTGATGGACAGATAGGAGGTTGAGGCCTCCATGTCAGCCCAGGTTCCCCATGATCACCTTCTCCCTCAAAAAAAGACAAAAGAGATGGAAATTTTTCTATTGTAAAGTCCCTTTGAAGAAGCCATTAATATTCTGAGCCGTGGCTTGGTACAGACTTTTGTAATTTAAAGAATGCTCTTTTTCTCAGGATGGAATCTACAGCCAATGTCACGTGATGAAATACATCCTTCCTCCTCAGCTCTTCTTCCTCCTCTTTAAAACTTGGAGCCTATTTGTTAGGACTGTTTTGATTGCAAGGGACAGAAACTCAACTGGAACTGGCATAAATACAGAGCGGCCCCTATTCCAGTTCCAACTGGAACTGGCATAAATACAGAGCGACCCCTGTTCTGCAGGAACAAGGGCCACCATCTAGAGCTGTGAGAGGAATACTCCTGGCTTCAGGAGCAATAGCTCAGTCCCAGGAGACTCTCTGCATCTCCTGGATACGTCCCTCTCTACATCCGCAGCATTCTTCTCTCTATAGATACGGATTTACTTCTTCCGTCCCTCTGGCCCAGGAGGTAAAACTGTACAGCTCTGGATAATTTCCAACTAGTATGTCATAAAACCCAGACCCCAAGAGGAAGACACACACTTCAGCTCCAAAATTCCCAGAGAAAGACTCTAATTGGCTCACTTTGCACCAATCAACTATAGTCAAGATTCCATTCACAAGTAACAGGGCAGATCCCTCTATAACCGCGGGGACTGTAGAGAGAGACCTCAGAAAAGAGATGAGAGATTGCCAAACTATAATTCTCTCTTAGCAAAGGGGTTGGACCCAACGATTCCTAAGGGTCTTTCCCGCATTAAGAGCCCGCTTTGCATTCTCTGCTTGACTTAAGCAGACTCTCAATTCAAGGGAGCCCATGATTGTGTGTTTCTCAAACAAAGGTGGAAATCTGCTCTAGCCAAGGGCTGAACCTGCTGTCATGGAGATGAAAGCATCCCCAGTTACCAATCCTGCCAGGTCCCTTCTGTCCCTGGGCCTTCCGTTCTGTGAGCCCTTACACATCTCGGCTTGGGCACATTGTGATACCCAACTGAATAGCCTGCCAGCTGAAGTCACCTTTGTTCTGAGTCAGAAACCAGTGCCCCCAAGCAAGGAATCATGGGGATCAAGAGTATTTAAAACTCCAAGTCACCACTGCAGAATTATCCTCTTTACCTTCTGATTATTATCAAATCAACAATTTTTAGCAAATATTGGATCCATTTATTTATTCATTCTAAACGTCTATATTACATCCCTACTATGGGCAAGGCACCATATAGATTGAAGTGGTACAAAACTGAATACTATGTCATTTCTGCATTCATGGAACTCATTTGTCTGTTTACATCTTGTCTCAGTCAGTTCAGGCTGCTGTGACAAAAATATTCTAGACTCGGGAGCTGAAACAATGAATGTTTATTTATTTCTCACATTTCTGGAGGCTAGAAGTTTGAGATGAGGGTACCAGCAAAGTCAGGTTCTGGTGATAGCCCTCTTCCTGGATTCCGCTCATGGTGGAGAGAGAGGGAGATAGAGAGAGAGCAAGCTCTCCCATGTCTCTTCTTAAAAGAGTACTAATTCCATCACGCAGGATCCACCTTCATGGCCTTGTTAGCTCCCAAGGGCCCCTTCTCCAAATACTATCACACTGGGGATTAGGGTTTTAACGTACACATTTTGGGGAGACATTCAATCCATAGCACGTCTGTTAGAGAAACAGATGTAGGCAAGTATTTGTAATAGTATATTAAAGATGCAAAAACAGAGTGATGAGCAATAATTTTAAAAATGAAGAGAATTATTAACTATAGTGAAAAAAGGAGGGAGGAGCCCCAGAGAAGAATTCATCAGGGAGGTGATACTTGAAGCAGTTCTATAGGAATAAGGAGTTTCCCAGGGTAACACAGAAGAAGAGATACATCAAAACCGATCACATTAATGGGGTTTCCCAAAAATCAGAGGCATCTCACCAAGGACATCATCAAACCAGTTGCCTGACAAGGAATCCTGCTGCAAGGAATCGTGCGTTTCTCATGTCAGATTTTAATTATCCTTGCAACTTTCCTTACTGTATTAGTTAGGGTAAGTCAAACTACTATAACACACACACTCCAAAAATGTATATTAGGACTGAAATGCAATAGGAAACTGTTGCTTATTCATCTGGCGGTTGGCTGACACCTACACTCCATGTCATAGGAACCAAGGAACCAAGGTTCCTTCCACCTGTGGCCCCATCATCTCCTAAGACCTCACCTGTTTTTACTAAGTCGACAGCCGGAGAGAGAGAGCCCAGTGGGAGCAGCCCCCTCTCTTCACAGCCTTAGCAGGGAAGTTGCACACATCACCTCCACCCACATTCTATTGTGAAGCCAGTCACATGCTCACACTTGTTTGCAAGGAAAACTGAGAAACATAGTCCCTTCCTGGGCAGCCACTTCCCAACTACAACAAAATCTTATGGGCAGAAAGTATTGATTTTGGTCAACAGCTAGCTACCTCTACCACACTTACAAAGGATATAAACCACCTATAAAACATACATACCCTTCAAATTATTGACATATAAACAGGCCACAATGAGAATGAAAACCGAGAGGAGAAAAAAAAAAGAACTCAAACTTTTAAGTTCTTGCTTAAAAACACTTAAGAAGGGAGTTTGAGGACCTGGGGAGGGGGAAGGGTAAGCTGGGACAAAGTGAGAGAGTGGCATGGACATATATACGCTACTAAACAGACGTAAAATAGATAGCTAGTGGGAAGCAGCCGCATAGCACAGGGAGATCAGCTCGGTGCTGTGACCACCTAGAGGGGTGGGATAGAGAGCGTGGGAGGGAGGGAGATACAAGAGGGAACAGATATGGGAACATATGTATATGTATAACTGATTCACTTTGTTATAAAGCAGAAACTAACACACCACTGTAAAGCAATTATACTCCAATAAAGATGTTAAAAAAAAAGAAAAGAAAATTTAAAAAAAATTTAAATCCTAAAATTTTTAAACATTAAAAATTTAAACATTAAAAAAAGGCAGTTTCATTTACTTTCAAATATGCAGTTTTTTACAAATTTTTAAATAAAATGTTAGCCATTTTAAAGCAATCTTGAGTGACAGGATATCTTTAAATATTCTCTAAAAGCACGAAAAGCAAGTCATTTTTCTAAAGTAAGGTCTCAGCCATGTGTCAGCAGCAGCGCTAGCCTCATATTCTGGTTTCCTATTTGCATCTTGTCAGAGGGGATGGGGAATTTCTGTTCCTGTTATTCTGCTTCCCTCTATTATCTCTGGGAGGGAAAATGGGCTGGGTTTGTTTTTATTTTTCATTATTCACACACTGAGGCTGATCAATATTTCATACCTGTATGCAACATTGGTTTATGAAACTGTTATAAAAAGCGCCTACTGGCATATTCCAGGGAAGGACATGGAGTGTTCTAGTTCTTGAGGCTACACTGCAGACCGTGTCTTGACGGCTGTCTTGGGTTGCCTTCTCCCAGAAGCAGATCCTGAGATGGGGAGCCAGGTGCAAGCAGATGATCCCTTGGCAGGGGACCCCAGGAAACCCCAGCAGAGGAGGGGGCGGGGACACAGGGAAGGGATACAGCCCATGCAGGGCAGCCCATGGGCCGTCAAGGCAGTTATTGCTGAGGACCCCTGGAGCTTTCGGGGGGCAGGCCGTCAGATGCAGTCACTGTGGGTTGAGCACACGCTGTACTCAGGCCAGCAAGCCCCACGCCAGGCTGAGGGTCAGCACAACCTTGCCCCCCTTCCCTCCACTTGCTGCTCATCCCTTGTCTGGGATTGGTTTCCCCCAGAAGTAAACCCCGAGACAAGGAAAGCGCAGGGGGCTATGTGGGAGGTGAGGCCAGGCAGTCCTGGAAGTGAGGCAGGCCAGGGCCCGGGGGGGACCCTCGGGTGTGTTCAGCCCCCCTGACTTGCTGTGGAAGGCAGATGTCAACTCCGTCAGCCCTTTCGGGGCTGGCGCGATGTTGGACGGCGGTGGTGGGCTCCCCAGCGTCCTCTTCTACCTTATTCCTAAGGAAGGTGACTTGGGAAAATGAGCATCAGAGTCTACTGGACGCCACCTGCCCACAGCGGGCCCACCGGACTCAGCCAGAGTCAGGCTCTCCCTGCCTGCAGAGTGCTGAGCAAGGATGGCTTTGGGCCAAGGTGGGGACTTGTGAGAACTTGTCCGCATCTGCCTCTGAAGCCACAGTGGATTCCGGAATCTCGGGAGAGCACCGCCAGGCTCAGGGCTCAGGTGTGTGGCGAGGGCGCGGCCTCGCATTATGTTGGATGGAAGATGAGGTGCATCCTCCTCCCAGAGATATTTGAGCAATATCCTGAATGTCTGGGGCCGCAAATCTTCCTCCCCACGTTTCTCCTTCCTCCTTCGCGAAAGAAAATAGGAAAGTGCCTGGCCCGCTCCTCCCATTCGTCTCGTCCGGTGAACTTGGATCAGATTCTGTAACTCAGGATGGGGGCGAGTGGGTGCCTGCATTCTCCTGAGTCAGACGCCGCTCCGCGCAGGGGGATCCTCAGAGCGTGCACTCAGCCCTGCCCGCTGGTATGGGTGGTTTCCTAAACCGTCTCCAGGGCACGATGAAAGAACAGACAGAGACAGAGATGGCTGGAGAGAGCAATTTAAGGCTTTTTTATTAAAGAGGGGTAAGGGAGGAAAAACGGACTTGAAAATGTATCAACATCTAATCCTGCTAAGATTTTCTCCACCATATACCAGCACAACAGTACACTGGAAATGTGTACTAATTACCCCTGATGTACAGTGCTTTCTATGCAGCCCCTGACCTTTTTATTAATAACTTTGCATTATATTCATTGACCTGAAACAAATTGAATTCAGTGGCACTCACTCAAGAATTGAATTACATAGTCTTCTTAATTGGTCTCATTTATTTAAATGTGAAAAAGTAATGGCTTGCCACCTGTAATATTTTTCCAACAAAATAAAATCAGAATTCGAATATTTTCCCCCAACCTAGATGATGTTTCCAATCATCTAGCTATGAATACATATTTAGCTATGAAACTCTAGTTCTGCTACTATCTCCAAAAAGAATCTCTTAATTTTCTCTTTCATTGCTAAAGCCCTGAAAAATGCTGATATAGAAACGTGTTAATTAGAGGAGATTTCTGGAAATCAGCGGGGCTAGGAAGGCTTTTCTGGGAAGTGGCCCTCAGAATAGGCGGTACTGCATGTCGTCACCAATAGTTATACCGTCTCCCCCGCTCCCCGCTGGCCCCAGCTCTTTGGAGCCTCCTTATGTGATTTAATGTAGCTCTGGATGGCAAAATCAAGAGGGTTAAGACGGGAGTTTGTTAAACATGGGAAGATATTTTCCACTGCATTTGTTAGTTTTTAAGTCCTTGAGCTGCATTGTCTGTTGACTGGAGTGGGGGGACAGAGATCTAATTTCAGGAGTTTAGTGATGTGCTCATATCCACGGTTTCACGGGCAACAGATACCACTGGTAACATTGTTCTCAATGCTGTTCACTCATCTCTTTACTTGGAGGATTCCTGCAAGCGATGGAAGAGATAGAAGACACTGGAAATTTTTGGCTTTGCTTTCTAATTCCAGTGTGAAATTAACTGTCCCAACTGCAAAGAACTACTTTACTCCTTTACTTACTATATTTAACTTAAAAATGCAAATGCTATCAGTGGACTGATGGCTGATAAAGGTACCTTTGTGCCCGGCTTTAACCTCTATTAGTGAGGATTATGAGGACGTAGGCACACTGGCATTTTCTAATGGTACTTGCTGCACAAATGCCTGGCTGTCACCGTGAGTTTTATCACTCGGTTTTTCCCTCCGAATGTAGACTAATAAGCCCAGAAATTACAATTGCCTCCCTGCCGAATCTGTGATAGGCGGAAATAATGATATCAGTGCCCTGTTAATCTTCTTGCCTCCGCGCTTGGCACTGTCCTATTGAGTCACCTGTCACACTCCGCTTTGATGAGACGAATTCAATCTCCCTGCTATAATGACAATGGGGCCATTTTAATGTTTGGAAATGATTATGTGGCGGCTTCGCCGTGCTCTGTCGTGACGAGTAAGCCGGGGCACAGAGCACGCCAGGAGAGCAGGCTCTGGCTTTCGGGCAGGTAGTGGAGATGCTGAGTTATTGGGAGAGAGGCGTAGCCGTTGGCTTCCTCGAGAGCCTTCTGGGCTGGCCTTGGAGGGAAGGACGGGGAGGGGAAGAGGTGGGACCACTCTGGCAGAAGCATAGCCATTGACTAGTCTCTCAGTTATCCGCACAAATTTGCCTCTAGAAGGATTCTCCAGGACCCTCTGTGGTGTTCGAGGAAGCAGGGAGGGCTGGAGCTTAGAAATCATCACGGTCACACTACCAGCACCATTGGCTGGGCCTGAGCAGGGCAGCCAGAGATGGGTTGTTGAGTACTTCTCCAGGACATTAACCAAATCAGATTATTCTTACCCCAGGCCTTGTTCTTTGAGATCAAAGATCCTTGCTCTTTGAGAGTAATTCTGCTGCAGAGCCAAAATATATAATTTGGAAAATACCAGGTGTTAATGAAATCTAGAGCAACCAGAATCCTTAACCACTGCTGGTGTCAATTTCTAAAACCACTTTGGAAAACCAGACATGTACACACCAGCAATTTTACCCCTAAGTAGATTCTCAACAGACATGCACGTGTGTGTTTAACAAAAGACGTGAACTAGAACATTCATAGCATCATCCTTTCTGAGTGGCACCCAGCTGAAAATCATCAAATACCCATCAACAGTAGAATGGATAAAGCGGTTGGGAATTGGTTTACAGTGGAATAGTATACAGCCATCAGAACGACTGAACCACAACTATGCAGATGAATCTCACAAACAGGATGCTGAATGAAAGAAGCCAAACTTCAAGGGTCAGTACAAAACGGATTCCATTTTTAAGCATTTGGAGGCAGGAAAAATTGCTCTACGGTATGAGAAGTTGAGATCGTGGTTGCCTGGGTGGCAGCAATAACTGGACGAGGACACCAGGGGGAGCTTCATTTGTGTACGCCTCTGGATGTACAGTATGATTTTAATAAGGTGTCATTTTAATTTAACATTTTTAAGGTAACGTAGGAGGCACCTGTGCATTCTCTCTGCCTCTATAGCATAAGGGGAACAAGGACAGAAACACTACTTTGTAGCTTGCCCCCAGCGTCCCTCACCAAACACCTGCTCTGCATGGATGGGATCTGGGAAGGGGGCTTACTGATGAGAAGCAAGAGTAGTCCTGTCTCAAAGGCTGGTTACTGAAAACTGGAGGGGGAAAGTGCTGAGCCACCTTGCCAAAGTGGTCCCCTGTGGATCCCTTGTCTTTGGTCAAGAGCATGGAGAAGGTACTGGAAGCCACAGGACGTGTGTCCGCTACACTCTTCAGGAGGCGGGACAGGAGGCAGTCCATAGGGTGGAGAATCAATCAGGAGCCCAGGGCTGCTTCCTAGCTACGTCCCCTACAAACTCTTGCTGCCCTGCTTCAAATCATACCCTTTCTGACTCAGCCACCAACTATAAGTCACGTAAACGAAAAGTGCTCCCTTTTGGAACTACTGCTTATACGTGGCTGCCCTATTTGGACAATATAGCTCAAGCAAAGCATTCTTATCTCTGGTAATCATATCCCAGAGGAGTAGCAGCACATGGAACTCTGATCCTTCTAGAAGGGCAGCTCCCAAGCTCCCTGTTAAAGTGAAAAAAAAAAAAAGGTTTGCAAGAAGGAGCCATAATTCAGTAAGCAAAATCACGTGCTATTGGACAGGGCTTTGTAATGTAAATTGCTTGGCTTGTTTCCAGAGTGAAATGGAGGTGCCCCTGGCCGATTAAATAGTCTCCACATTCACTCTCCACCTTCATGTGTTTCTCCTGGCAGTCTGTTTTGTTCATCTCCTCTGTCCAGATGCAGGGTTCATTTAAGTTACTGGTCACTGGTTGATAGTTGCAATAAAAGTAAACTGCATACACATTTTAATCTTATTACACAAGACTCTTAGCAGGCTCTTGGTCTTTCTTAAAATTGGAACTAGAACAGTGGTTTTTTAAAAATACCTATAATCATAATAATAGCAATGAGTCCACCCAGTTTTAAATTATTTTCAAGAAAATAGGGTTTTCTCTACCAGCTGCTTGCAATGTGACACCTTGGGAACGTTCTTTATCCTCTCTGAACTTCAGTTTCCTCACCTGTACAGTAGGGATAAGAAAAGCACCTGCCCCTCAGGGTTATGATGAGAATCAAATGAGATAATGCATGTAGATAATACATGTAGATAATGCATGTAGCATGGTGCCCCCTGCATTGGACGGTCTGGATAAATGGCGGCCCCTGTAACGATGACAAGTAAGATGCTCTTTCCTTGAGCGAAGCTCATCAACAGGCTTCCATTGCCTGGAAGACAAAACCTACAGTTGACTATGGCACCCAAGCCCTTCACGGCCCGACTCTAACCTGCTGCTCAGCCCTGACGTCTCTAAAGATTGGATCCCTCCCCATTTCCCAAACCTGCTCTGAGTTTCTTTCATTTTTTCTTCAACTGAGATGTAATTGACATATAACATTATTAGTTTCAGGTGTACATCATAATAATTCAATATTTAAATATATTTTGCAATAAGCTCACCACAATAAGCCTAGTTAACATCCATCATCACACATTGTCACAATTTTTTTTTCTTGTGATGAGGACTTTTAAGATGTACTGTAAGCAGACTTACAGACATAAAAAACAAACTTATGGTTACCAAAGGGGAAATGTAGGAAGGCGGAATAAATCAGGAGCTTGAGGTGAGCATACAGACACTACTATATATAAGATAGATAACCAACAAGGACATACTCTATAGCACAGGGAACTCTAGTCAATATTCTGTGATAACCTATGTGAGAAAAGAATCTAAAAAAGAATGAATATATGTATATGTATAACTGAATCACTTTGCTATACACCTAAAACTAACACAACATTGCAAATCAACTATACTCCAGTAAAATAAAAATAAATAAACTTTTAAAAATAAATTAATTTTTTAAAAAGATCTACTGTTGGCAAATTTCAAGTCTACAACACAGTATTGTTAACGATAGTCACCGTGCTGTATATTCCATCCCCAGGATTCCTCTGTCTTATTACTGGAAGTTTGTACCTGCTGCGGCTCTATTCTTTCTTTCCAACCCTTTCCCCACAAGCATCTGTGATAGAATTTCTTCCTTTCTCTTCATGTATTTTTTCCACTTTAGAACCTACTGTTTCTTCAAGGCACAGACAAGAAGCCCTTTCCTTCAGGGGGCCGGGAGGCAGACAACACAGCAGGACCTCGCGAGTTTTAGTTTTGGGGCAGAGCAGTTACCACTCTGCTGTTATCCATGCGATCCCTGTCACTCTCCAGCCTCCCTCCCAGCGTACCTTGCTCTGACAATGAAGTGATGGTGAATGGAAGTGATGGGGACACTTCCAGGAAGAGCACAGCTCTCAAGTCCTTCCCTCCTCCCACCACAGCAACCTCAGAAGCCACATGATCCAGAGGAGGCAGCTACAGAAGACGGGCAATTCCAGCAGCCCAGCCCCTGCGTGAGTGAGGACAGCTCGCCAGGACCCAGGATGGGATACCCAGACCTTTGTTGTGTGAACTGCGGAAGGTAGTTTGCTGCTGTGTCTTCCTCCTCTGTGCTCTTAGATCCTCAGAATCTATATCTTAACAGGCATTGTATGGTACTCTGTGTGTGTGTGTGTGTGTGTGTGTGTGTGTGCGTGCGCACACATATACACACATGAAATTTCTTCCTGGAAGGTGGTGCCCTCCTACAATTCAGAGGTCAAGTCAGCTTCATCTTTGACTTTCCTATGGTGCCTACCAGGTGCTGGAACATAGAACACATTCAGAAATATTTGTTGAATTCATCATGCTTCCCTTTATTTCTGAATTAAGACAAAGTCCAAACGGGTCAAAGGCACAGCTTTAAGTGAGGACATTTTTCCCTAAACATAGTAGTAAATGATCATTCTCCCACTTGGGGGACATCTTCCTTTTCAATAAAAGAACCCCCCCCACCCCACCAAGCGAGTTCCAAGCCATTTGGATGTGAAGCATCATCACAGTTCCACAAGGTACCAGTCTCCTCCTTCTCGTCAGAGACTGTTCCCAGCCTCACTGGTTGAGCTGGAAGTCACCAAGGACAATGGTTTGTGGCATGTTTGTGAATTTGAATAGGCAAATGGCGGCATGTTTCTCTGAAAGCAGCCCTCCCTGGAATAGCTGTGTGTGTGTGTGTGTGTGTATAATTCCCTTCATTAGTGAATCAACATGTATGCTGGTTAAATGTGTACAGATGATGGATTTCTATCAGAGCCAAGCCCATAGCATCATGGCGCCCTGACATTGGGGCCATGGAGCTACCACCTCCTTGTGCAGGTGATTCAAAGAAAGCAAGGGAAATTCCTGCAACACAGGAGACACTTGTGTACCTTTGCTTTATTTAAATCTGTTCTTTACCGCTCGCAACTACTAACCTGTTTATACATAAAATAATCACCTGTAATGATAACCAGGCTTTCATTTAAATTTCAAAACAATCCAGTGAGAATGTTTCAGAGTCTTTAGACAGCCCTACTCTAGTCTGATCATTTTGTCTCACTTGACAAAGGAAAAAATGAAAAATAGAAAAGAAAATGCCCTAGTTTGACTGAATTGACAGTAAATTTATTTATTTTGTGGACAAACTGTGGATCCAGTCAAAATCTTGGTCTAAGAAACTCCTAAAGAAAACAAAGCATTAATTGGGCAAAATTCAAAGAGATTTAGTTTGAACAAGACACTAAAGAAAGGTCTTGGGAAAGGTCTTAGGGAAAAAAAGAGATGAGACAAACATAAAAAGATGCTGGGCCCGGGAACTTAAATTTCCAGGTATCACCGAAGCAATCAACACAGAAGAAACAAGCGTTCGTGAAGATTTCATGCATTCTGACATTTACTATGAAAGGTGGGACAGGGGATTCGAGAGGGTGGGGAGAATAGTGCGGGGTCAATTCTGAACGAGGAGAAAGGGGTTTCCCAGGAGGTTTGCATAGAGGGGTTTCCACAGCAGGGCTGAATAAAAGCCTGTTGTTTCTAGGTTTCTCCACACCTTTGCAGAGAAGAGCTGCGTTGGGAATAAATGATGCCAAGGTGTTTCTGTATAGACATGCATTCCAGACGAACGTGCCTCATTGCTGGGGGAAGTTCCCCAGTCTGGGGTTGTAAATGGGTCCCAAAGGGAGTTCCCGAGAGTCCATGGAGAAAATATGGCTCCCAGAACAAACCACAAGATTAAGAGATACACACCACAAAGTCCACAGTGGTCACTGCAAGAGTGGGACTCGTGTCTTTGCAGACTAGAAATGGCTGTAAACCAACCATGGGCCAAGGCAGCAGGTCGGGCTGGCGGCTGGTGAACGGGGTGTCTATGAGGTTGCTGCTCCTTAAACAGCCCACAAATGATTCAGGATCATGATGGAAACACTAGAAATTGCAGGTATCTGAAGAGGGAAGAGAGCTCAGTTCTACTCCGTTCTGGAGCTAATGAGGATGTCTTCTGAGCCTTACCTTGTGCCTCGCTTGGATGAGAAGCTGGAAGCTCAGTATCAACATGTGCCACATAATCAAGGCTCCTCCATCGTCAACCAAATGCATGGCTATTTTCAGAGGAAGTTGTTTTGACTTCTTCACATTTCCAGAGACTTGGGAACAGCCAAGAGCCTCCTAGAGAAAGGTTTGAAGTGAGCTTAATAGCTCCTTATGGCAGAGTGGGTTCAACACATGCCCTTCAAAAGCCAGAGCCCCCAGACATGTCCTTGACATATGATGTCGGGCTCTCTGACCCTCTAGGTTCTCAGGGTCGTGGGAGCCCAGACAAAGCAGAGAGGAAAGGGTGGTTTAACAGGAAAGTTAACGTACAGCGCATTTTCTGTTATTTGGGCACCCTTTTTCCTTTTATTTATTTTATTGAAGTTTAATTGATTTACAATGTTGTGTTAATTACTGCTGTACAGCGAAGTGATTCAGTTATACATATATATATATACATTCTTTTTTTATATATACTTTTCCATTATGGTTTATCATGGGATATTGTATATAGTTCTCTGTGCTATACTGTAGAACCTTGTTGTTTATCCATTCTATATATAATAGCTTACATCTGCTAACCCCAACCTCCCAGGCGATCCCTCCCCCAACACCCTCCCCCTTGGCAACCACCAGTCTGTTCTCTATGTTCATGGTTCTGTTTGTTTCATAGATAGGTTCATTTGTGTCATATTTTAGATTCCACATATAAGTGATATCATATGCTATTTGTCTTTCTTTGTCTGACTTACTCTGCTTAGTATGATAATCTCTAGTTGCAACCATGTAGCTGCAAATGGCATTATTTCATTCTTTTTTATGGCTGAGTAATATTCCATTGTGTATCTGTACCACATCTTCTTTATCCATTCATTTGTCAATGGACATTTAGGTTGTTTCCATGTCTTGGCTATAGTAAATAGTGCTGCTATGAACATAGGGGTGCATGTATCTTTTTGAATTATAGTTTTGTCTGGATATAAGTTGGGTAAACTTTTTAGTATTTTATCATACAGCTATGTCTATTTTAAATGTTTCTTTATTGATTTTAAAATCTTGAGTAATCTTAAGAGGAAATTCTCTCTTATTCCTTTTCAGAGGGAGTTTGCAAGCACGGGCATAGCTTCAAAATTGAGGATGTTGGGCTTCCCTGGTGGCACAGTGGTTGAGAGTCCACCTGCCGATGCAGGGGACACGGGTTCATGCCCCGGTCTGGGAAGATCCCACATGCCGCGGAGCGGCTGGGCCCATGAGCCATGGCCGCTGAGCCTGCGCATCTGGAGCCTGTGCTCCACAACGGGATAGGCCACAACAGTGAGAGGCCCGTGTAACGCAAAAAAAAAAGGAAAAAAAATTGAAGATATCATCAACTCTAGTAACCCCAGCTCTCAGGCACGTCCCCAGAAGCAGATCCTGGGACGAGGATTCTGAAGCACATGTTTTCTTAAGCAGGTGCTCTCAGGGGAAACAGAGAAGGGCTCGGAGAAGCTGGAAAAGGAAGCAAGGACGCCAAGCCCAGGTGTGGTCGCAGGCAGAGGCCCGCAGAGGACAGCAGGGGCCGACCTCGCAGGGTGCTCAGGAGCACAGGTTATCCCAGCCTGGGGCAGGTGTTCAGAGCACCCAAACCTGGGGAAGCCCACACGGTAAAGGTAAAAAGGCATCTGAGGGGGTATAGTTATCGAAAAATGGGAGAAAGTGGGAGTGGGAAAAAAACAATTAGATGTTCTCTTCACAAATCAGAGCAGAAACTCAGAACGGCACAGTTTATGAAGTGTGGTTGTGTAGATGGATGTGGAGGGCATTACGCTGAGTGAAATAAGTCAGAGAAAGACAAATACAGTATGATATCACTTATATGTGGAATCTAAAAAATACAACACTAGTGACTGTAACAAAAAAGAAGCAGACTCACAGATCTAGAGAACAAACTAGTGGTTACCAGTGGGGAGAGGGAAGGGGGGAGGGGCAATACAGGCATAGGTGATTAAGAGGTACACACTATTAGGTATAAAATAAGCTGCAAGGGGATTCCCTGGCGGTCCAGTGGTTAGGACTCAGTGCTTCCACTGCCACGACCCGGGTTCGATTCCTGGTCGGGGAACTAAGATCCTGCAAACAGCGAGGTGTGGCCAAAAATAAAATAAAGTAAATAAAATAAGCTACAAGGATATATTGTACAACATGGGAAATATAGCAAATAGTTTATAATAAGTATAAAAGGAGTATAACCTTTAAAAATAGTGAATCGCTATATTGTACACATGTAATTTATATAATATTGTACTTCAACTATACTTCAATTTAAAAAAAAGAAGCATGGTTGTCAGCCTCCAAAGTGGCCCCCAAAGAGCCTCCTCTCCTGGTTTTCAAGCCCTGGTGCAGCCCCTCCCACGCTGGATCGTGGCTGGTCCGTGTGACCAATAGAATACAGAGAAGTGATGGTATGTCACTCCACTAGGCTATACAAGACACACTGGTTCTCTCCTGGGCCACCTGCTCTGTGGGAAGCCAGCTGCCACACAGAGGAACTCAGGAGCCCTGTGGAGAAGCCACGAGATGAAGCTGTGGGAAAGACCGCCCCCTCAAGCCTTCACATGGCTGCAGCCCTTGCCGACATCTGGACCGCAATCTCCGAGAGACCCTGAGCCAGAATTACCCATCTCAGCCGCTCCTAAATCCCTGGTCTTCAGAAACTGCGTGAGATGATAAATGTTGGCTGTTTTAAACTGCTACGTCTGGGAGTAATCTGTTACGTAGCAATAGACAACTAACACGTGAAGCATATATTCAAAGCATGCTCTGTGCCCTTATGGGTGGTACCAAATGCAAACACCTCCAGACACCAAACCAAGAGGAGAGTCCAGAACTGGGCCAGGGTAAGAACACAGTGGTCCCCATGGATGGCAATGACAACAAAGCAACTTTGAGGGGACTAGGCGCCTCTCCCACGCTGGTTACAAATTGCTGCTCCAGATTTAGAATCAGTGCCTCGAACGCGGACAAGAGCAAGTTCCCGGTAAAGGAGCCAGAAGGAAAGGTATCACAGGAGTATGTTAGAATGATTTTCGTCATGATTAAAATAAAATAAAACTTTTCCACCCAGCAAGGAAACTTCAGTTCTGTGGAAACTCATTTATTTATTTATTTATTTGTTTTGCGGTTCGCGGACCTCTCACTGCTGTGGCCTCTCCCGCTGCGGAGCACAGGCTCCGGACGCGCAGGCTCAGCGGCCATGGCTCACGGGCCCAGCCGCTCCGCGGCATGTGGGATCTTCCCGGACCGGGGCACTGAACCCGCGTCCCCTGCATCGGCAGGCGGACTCTCAACCACTGCGCCACCAGGGAAGCCTGTGGAAACTCATTTTTAGAGAAGACTTTTGGTTCTCTACTCAACGGCCACCTCAACCCTCTTTTCCATGGTGGCAGAGCCACTCAGAGGCTACAGTGATGAGATATGCACTTTCCCAGCCTCCCTGGCAGCTGGGTCTCAGCCAATGGGACCCAAGGCATTCTGCAGAAGAGATTTATGGAAAGGTCTTCCATAAAAAGAAAGACACACAGGGCAAAAATGCCCCTTCCTGCCCACCTTTAGATCTTGTGTGAGAATTTGTTACTTGGATCTGCAGCCACAGTATTGCTGTATTGAGGATAAAGCCAAAATGTTCACGAAGAAACTCACTCGGGGGCTTCCCTGGTGGCGCAGTGGTTGAGAATCTGCCTGCTAATGCAGGGGACACGGGTTCGAGCCCTGGTCTGGGAAGATCCCACATGCCGTGGAGCAACTAGGCCCGTGAGCCACAACTACTGAGCCTGCGTGTCTGGAGCCTGTGCTCCGCAGCAAGAGAGGCCGCGATAGTGAGAGGCCTGCGCACCGCGATGAAGAGTGGCCCCCGCTTGCCACAACTAGAGAAAGCCCTCGCACAGAAACGAAGACCCAACACAGCCAAAAATTAATTAATTAATTAATAAAAAAAAAAGAAAGAAACTCACTCAGATCCCTGACCTCACTGAGCACGTGAAGGAATGAACCCCAGAACCAACTACCTCCACACTTCATGTCAGTAGGAAAACGAGGCTCAGTGTTTTAGCTGGGTATTCTGTTACGTGCCACAAATTCAATCTGATGCTATGTAGCAAAGACATCCACAAATTGTGACTTAAAAGAAAAACAAGGATTTGACTCACGGATCCAGTGGGTTTGTTGGGGGCTGAGGCTGGGGTCGTTTTGAAGGTATTTTTACTTCTATATCTGGCCCCTGGGCTGAAAGACTTAACAGCTGGGGCTGGGGCTCCCCATGCATCCTTCTCGCTCTGTCTCTCTCTCTCTTTCTATCCCTCTCTCTCTCCCCCTTTCTCTCTCTCTCTCTGTTTCTCTCTATCTGGTGGCCTCAGAGTAGTCAGGTCAGATCTCTTACATGGTAGCCCAAGGCCCGTAGAGAATGTTCCAAGAGAAACCAAGAGGAAAGTAAAGCCTTTTCGAACCCAGCCTCGCAGCTCACACATTCTACTTGTTTTCATCACATTCTACTCATCACAGAGTCACAACGGCAGGCCCTTAATTCAAGGGGAGGAGACACAGACTCCACCTCCTGATGGGAGAAGCTTCAAGTAACTTTCAAATGTGTTTTCAAACTGCCAAAACTACCCTAACTGGTACATCTGGGTTCCACTGATGACTCCAGAGAAATACAGTATCTCTGTTCATCCTTCTGTGGGACCACCTGGGAGGGAAACTCCCAAGACTTCTCACACCATCCTTGTTAGGAAAACTGGTCCCTCAGAACACTTATCAACCATTCTATCCTTAACAACCCTTATTAAGTTCCTCCAGAGCCAAGATGGGCCCCGACCCTAGGGTGACTCACTCCAGGAAGCAGGATACGTCTTCCTAGACAGTTACCTGGAGGAGGAATGAACAGTCCCTATAATGGTGATGAATTGAAAAGGCAGAATATTTTACGTGGCTCTGTTGAAGAGTAGGGTTTGTGTTTTTCTTAACCTTACTTGCTAAGAAGCTAAAATTTATATTGAATATGTCGACTGAAAAAAATGCACAACTTAGAAGTTGAGAGTTACATTTTATTTGGCAAACATTCTGAGGACTTCAAGCCCGGGAGACAGGACTTTCAGATGCTCTGAGGGACTGTTCCAAAGAGGCAAGGGGGGATGGGAGGAAGTCAGGATATATAGGAGTTTTTGCAATAAAGACCAGGCAGTCAAAACATCAAAAGATTCCTGTTTATTAAAGAAAACCAGACATCTCAAGTTAAGGAATTTAGCACTTTTCTGTATATGGGAAGATTAAAGAGCCTGGGCTCACCAAAATCGTTCCTTTGATATGCACCTCAGCTACCTGGGGCCAGTATCCTGAGTTCCTACAGCACCATCGGGGAAGCTGTAATGTGATGCTTGGCTTTGTCTCTTGATGGAATACAATACTTTTCATTCACAAATACCGGTTGCGGTAACTCTATTGAATTTGGGTTCCCCCTCCAGAAAGCATACAGTGAAATGAGGAACTGGGTGCAGTTGCCCTATTTGTGATCCCCAGGAAGCCCCGTGAGGGAGCAGGGAAAGGAGACAGGGAAGAGAGAAAAGCCAGCAGGAAATGTGGCAATGAACGGTTTTCACCGAGGGCAGCTGAGGGCCCCCAATGGACCGTGCAGAGCCATGACTAGCTGCCCCACTAAGGGTCAAGGAACTTGGGTCTTCGTCCACCATCTCCTGTCCCTCACGGGTTGGAGGTGACTTCTGGGGATGCTGACTCCCTAACCTGTGGGCTGCCCACTCTGGAGAGACACAGAAAGCCACAGGCCGGTCCAGGCACTGTGCAGAGGAACCCTCCACGTTAGGCAGGGGAGCGCAGGCCCGCGGGAGCCTAACAACCAGCTCCTGTCATAAACATAGCAGACTTGTCACTGCATCAAATTCCCTTTTAGAAGTAGGCAGAGTACACGTTATTTTTCAAACACGAGATTCATGCATTAGGGTCGGTCACCTATTATTCTGGAGTGTGGGGACCACGCGAGCTTCGGACGCGCATCAGTGGGGAGCCACAGCATGACCTGGCTGATTACGATTCACCCTGATCAAAAGAGGACGGAGAGAAAAGTGCTCACCTACGCAGACCCCTGGGGCGGCTGACTCGTTACCAGAAGCTGATTACCCAGATCACCAACTCCCCCCCACCCCGCACCCCACCCCCACCCCCGTTCCCCAGCCACCTGCCTTGCTTCGTTTCAGGGCTCATTAGCGTCTGGTGGCAGAGGAGCCTTGGGTGAGATCAGAACCACAGGAGGCCTCCTTTTTTTCCCCTTGATTCAGGCCAAAATGAAGAACAAAGTTGAACCTAGTAACAGATGCTATCATTTTTTTTCTTTTTTTTTTATTGTAGTAAAATATACATCACATAAACTTTCCCCTTCAACTATTTTTAAGAGTACAGCTTAGTAGCATTAAGTACATTCACATGGTTGTGCAACCATCACCACCATCTATCACCAGAACTTTTTCAACACATGGTAGACTTCGGGATTGTCTGTGAATTGGGGTTTTCCATCATGTCCCTATCCCTCGTTTATTTAGATATTCAAGAGTTGGCTGGATTAAGTAAAACGTCACTTCTGGGGAGATAAAAAGAAGTCTATTTTTTTTGTATTTTTGATCTCAAATATTTTAAAAGATGGATATTTTTATATAATAAACTGTCCCAGGATATAATGGCTTAAAACAACCATCATTTATTTATTTAGTCATGATTCTAAAGAATCGTAGTTGGGACTGGGCTCAGCTGGGTGACTCTGCCTCTCTGGACTGGATGCACTTGACGTTGGCTGGGCGCACTTACGTGTCTGCTGTCCGCTGCCGGGTCTGCTGGGGTCTGCCTGGTATGAGGTGGCTCAGCTGGGGGTGCTCATCTCAGCCCCACGTGGTCTCTCAACCTCCAGCTTATTCAACATGGCAGCTCAGCCGGACCTCAGGAGCAGAACATGGACCTGAGCTCAAGTGCCTTTCCTGTCTCTACTTACATCACATTTGCTACCGTCCCATTGGCCAAAGCAAGTTACACAACCAAACCTAGAGTCAGTGTGATAAAAACTACCAAAAGGCATGTAATAGGGAGACAGGATCAAACTGGGACAATTACCGTAATTAATCCACCATTGCTACTATCCTTTCCAGGACTAGAATTCTATCTGAGGATAGCTATGCTTCTGAGGTCGCCTTCATTTATGTTAAAAGTATCCCAGCCTTTCTGTGATGACCAAACATTCTCAAGAGATGAATTTATCAGCTGACATAATTGAACCATAGGATCAACTTTATGATCCAACAAAATCACTGAATCAAAACCATATTTTCTCTTGGAGGTCTGTTTGGACAGTGTGGGTAGTGTTGATGGTCATCGTGCATCATATCTTCTTCTTTCAAAAAAAAATCAGAGGGTTGGAAGAGGTTCATACCACGGGAGAGGGATAACTAAAGGAGAGAGGCAGGTATATGCAGAGTTGGCTTCCTCCTTCCATTTTAACCATCTGTTCCCATCGTCAGTAAAGTGGGACACGCTTTGGTTAAATGATCCTTCTTGCTTAAAATATTCTCAAAATTAAAGAGTAAATATACTTCAATTCTCACATCAGAATTTTTTTATCACTATTGCCTTTATGCAATGAGCCATATTATGTTGTGATGCACTATCCATTTTGCATATCACTGGATTTGATTTTCTAATATTTTGTTTAGTGTTTTTGCACCTATGTTCATGAGAGTGAGATTGGCCTGCAATTTTCATCTCTTGAAATGCTCTTTTAAGATTCATTGGGAAATGTTTCTCCTTTTTATTTTTATTTTATTTTATTATGTTTTTAACATCTTTATTGGAGTATAATTGCTTTACGATGGTGTGTTAGTTTCTGCTGTATAACAAAGTGAATCAGCTATATATATACACTTATATCTCCATATCCCCTCCCTCTTGCACCTGCCTCCCACCCTCCCTATCCCACCCTTCTAGGTGGTTGCAAAGCACCGAGCTGATCTCCCTGTGCTAGGTAGCTGCTTCCCACTAGCTATCTATTTTACATCTGGTAGTGTATATATGTCCATGCCACTCTCTCACTTCATCCCAGCTTACCCTTCCCCCTCCCCCTCCCCGTGTCCTCAAGTCCATTCTCTATGTCTGCGTCTTTATTCCTGTCCTGCCCCTAGGTTCTTCAGAACCATTTTCTTTTTTTTTAGATTCCATATATATGTGTTAGCATACAGTATTTGTTTTTCTCTTTCTGACTTACTTCACTCTGTATGACAGACTCTAGGTCCATCCACCTCACTATAAATAACTCAAGTTCGTTTCTTTTTATGGCTGAGTAATATTCCATTATATATATGTGCCACAGCTTCTTTATCCATTCATCTGTTGATGGACACTTAGGTTACTTCCATGTCCTGGGTATTGTAAATAGTGCTGCGATGAACATTGTGGTACATGACACTTTTTGAATTATGGTTTTCTCAGGGTATATGCCTAGTAGTGGGATTGCTGGGTTGTATGGTAGTTCTATTTTTAGTTTTTTAAGGAACCTCCATACTGTTCTCCATAGTGGCTGTATCAATTTACATTCCCACCAACAATGCAAGAGGTTTCCCTTTTGTCCACACCCTCTCCAGCATTTATTGTTTGTAGATTTTTTGATGATGGCCATTCTGACTGGTGTGAGGTGATACCTCATACTGATTAACGATGTTGAGCAACCTTTCATGTGTTTGTTGGCAGTCTGTATATCTTCTTTGGAGAAATGTCTATTTAGGTCTTCTGCCCATTTTTGGATTGGGTTGTTTGTTTTTTTGATATTGAGCTGCATGAGCTGCTTGTATATTTTGGAGATTAATCCTTTGTCAGTTGCTTCGTTTGCAAATATTTTTCCCATTCTGAGGGTTGTCTTTTCATCTTGTTTATGGTTTCCTTTGCTGTGCAAAAGTTTTTAAGTTTCATTAGGTCCCATTTGTTTATTTTTCTTTTTAGTTCCATTTCTCTAGGAGGTGGGTCAAAAAGGATCTTGCTGTGATTTATGTCATAGCGTGTTCTGCCTATGTTTTCCTCTAAGAGTTTTATAGTGTCTGGCCTTACATTTAGGTCTTTAATCCATTTTGAGTTTATTTTTGTATACAGTGTTAGGGAGTGTTCTAATTTCATTCTTTTACATGTAGCTGTCCAGTTTTCCCAGCACCACTTATTGAAGAAGCTGTCTTTTCTCCATTGTATATGCTTGCCTCCTTTATCAAAGATAAGTTGACCATATGTGTGTGGGTTTATCTTTGGGCTTTCTATCCTGTTCCATTGATCTATATTTCTGTTTTTGTGCCAGTACCATACTGTCTTGATTACTGTAGCTTTGTAGTATAGTCTGAAGTCAGGGAGCCTGACTTTCAACATTTCATTGAACATTTTCAATGAAATTTTCAACATTTGGTGAACACCATCCTGGACATCTCTCCAAACATTTATGCAACTCAAACGTTCAAAGTAGGAGAGATACTGAGCCCGTGTGCCACAGCTACTGAAACCCATGCATCTACAGCCTGTGCTCCACAACAAAAGAAGACACCACAATGAAAAGCCTGAGCACTGCAACGAAGAGGAACTCCCGCTCACCGCAACTAGAGAAAGCCTGCGTGCAGCAGTGAAGACCCAACACAGCCAAAAATAAATAAATAAAATAAATTTATTTTAAAAATAAAGTCTGCATTATCAGGAAGAGCAGTTAAGGTAATGAAATACAAAGAAACGATGTATGCAAAAGTGGAAGACTGTGGTCTCAGATGTTCCTTTATTATAAAATTTTATAAATTGTCAAAAAAAATAGGAGAGGTGGTCTATGGGGGGGGAGATTATATGGAATATTCTATTTGTTTACATATTTATTTTCTGTTTTCTAACCCTCCCACCCCACAGCCTAAACTGGAAAAGTCCATGAGGGCAGGAACTTCGATTATCTTGTTCACCACAGAATCCTCAAAGTACAGTGTCTGGCACATGGTAGACTCAAAATTTATGTTGAATGTTGAAATATTTCTACATGGATGTCTTTATGATTCTTTCACCTTGGAGGTCAGTGGCTTCCTCAGCATGTACCTTAGGTTGATCATTGCACATCCTTTATTCTGGGACATTTTGTTCTATTAACACTTTTGTTGTTGTTGTTGTTGGGTTGGGTCTTCGTTGCTGTGCGTGGGCTTTCTCTAGTTGCAGTGAGCGGGGGCTACTCCGTTGCGGTGCACGGGCTTCTCATTGCGGTGGCTTCTCTTGTTGCGGAACATGGGCTCTAGATGCTTGGGCTTCAGTAGTTGTGGCACATGGGTTTAGTTGCTCCGCGACATGTGGGATCTTCCCAGACCAGGGATCGAACCCCTGTCCCCTGCATTGGCAGGCAGATTCTTAACCACTGTACCACCAGGGAAGTCCCAATGTTTTCTTATCTTAATAAAGTTTTCTTCTATTATATTCTTGAGTCTATTGTTCCATTTTCCTATTTTCTTCTTCAGAAACAGTAATTATGGATATGTAGGTCTCTTTTGTCTCCATGTCTATCATCTTATTTGTAATCATTATTTATAGTTGACTTTTCCATTTCATTTTGTGCAGTGATCTCAAGCCTACATACCATCTCTCTATTTTCTAGTGTTTTTTCCCTGTACTTTTAAGTTCCTTGCCTTAAGGGCACATCTTTCCTCAAGTCTTATGTTCCTGGGCTGGCATCACTCATGGCAAGCTCATTAGGGCACCCGCCCTCTGGGTTGTGGTCAGGTTCTGGCTGTCCACTTCCTACCCCTCCCCTAGCTCTCTCTCTGGGGGGGTTCCTTGGGTAGAAGGCCAGGTCACAGGCAACAGAAACAGACTACCATCATACCAATATCTTTTTTAGCTACCCCTTCACCCCTGACCTCACTGTGAGCAGTGGATACCTTCTGGTAGAAATAAAGACATTCCCTACCTGGGCTGCCCATGAAACTGTATCTCAACTCTGTAAGAATCCTTGGGTGTGTTCTTCTTGGTGTTAACAGATACTTTTAAAGAAATACAGACCCTTATGAGAGTTTGAGGCCGCATGTGTCAACAGTGTGCTTACTCCCTGATCTCAATCTAGATTTCTCGGCATTTGCCAGGAATGTTTCATAGTTTGTGGTGTGATGTGGTTACAGTTTCCTACTTCATCGACGATGGTTTGTGTTCCTTCTATCTTTTTTCACTTTTGCTAATTTAGATGGCGTTCAAACGAGGGAGAGAGCAAAGATGCTACCATTTTTATGCCACTGCTAAGTTGATCAGAGAGGTCACAGCTGCACCAGGTGAAAGATTTTTGCAACTGGGAATCATGGGTCCAAAGCCAGTTGAATGCCTACGAGGCTCTCAGCTCTCAAGCTTGCCCTCCCAGGCATCTATCTCTATGGTGAAGACACTGCTTAATGCACACACCACCTGCCTCACTAATGATGTTTCCCCTGGTCATGCTGCAACCTCCTCTCTGTTACAGTAAATGCTATGTGGCCCTCAGTGCCCAGGCCATGCACCCATTAATATTTATGCTTCCTGTGAGTGATGGGGTGTCCCGGTGATTTGCAGGCATGAGCAGGTGCCCCTAATGGATGACTAAGTAAGAGTCTTTTCTTGGGGGACAGCAGCTTTCAGTCTTCCTGTAATAGAAAAGAAGAATTTGGGTTGGTGAAAGAAATAGCCACAGCCTTCCTGTCATAATCTCCAACTATCCAATTGGCTAACTTGGGCTACTCTTGTGGAAATGTTTAGAGAAATGGTGGAGAGGTAGCTGATGCTCCCAGTGGAGAGAAGAGAGTTCCTTTGTCTTTCCCCAGCTGGAAGTTTCCCTATTGCTGTGAGGTCAGAGACAGAAGTTGTCCCAGTGGCAAGTTGCACAAACCCCAGGTCTGATTTGGCCTCCTTGCACACCCAGATTCCATTCTCTGCCCCTGATGTGTTGTCTCCTACTCATAAACTTTTCTTCAATGCATAAAACCTTAGTGAAAATATCATTAGTCATCATCCCTATTGGCTATAAAATGCCACATCTACTTCAATCTTTGATTTAATTATCACTGTATGACAGCAGAAATCAACAACCAATCCACTGGGGTGGGATCAGAGTACTTCCAATCTCTGCCTGGCTAAAGTTCCTGTGGCCCTTTAGTTCAAGATCACATGGGGATGCACTTTTACAACAGGGCAGGGTAGGGTAACCACTATTCAATGAAAGGACGGTGCTAAGACTTCTGTGTTTTCTGTAGTTGGTATTAGCTTTAAGTATCTGACAATGTCCAGTTCAATGAATTCTGCTGACCACATAGAGTGAGGCCCCCACACACACACACTTAGAGTGTGTCATTTCTACAAACTTTACTCATGTGAATACAACAGGACAAATTCAGAGTCCAAGCTGGTGTGACTCAGTCTGCCGAAGCCCTTGTTCAAACAGGGTTGTTGATTGGTTTGCCTGACGTCGTGATTTAAAATATGTCTGCAAATGTTTTCGCTCTCATCTCACCAAAAGGTAGGGTGTCTAGTTCCCCTCCTGTGGAATATGATATGGGCTTTATGACTCACTTCTAATGGACAGGATGCAGCAGATGTGTCTCTGAGTGACTTGTGACCTAAGTCATAAAAGGAGTAGCTTCTACCTGGCTGGCTCAGAACTCAAACACCATGTCATGAGGAAGCCCAGGCAGGCAGGGAGGCCACGTGGAGGTGTCACAGCCCCAGGATGAGGTCTAGCCAAAAACCAGCATCAACTGTCAGATATATGAGTGAGGAGCCTTGGGGTGAATCCAGCCCCCAGCCTTCAAGATGCCCAGTCAACACCACATAGAGCATGGATGGGTGAGCCCTACCCTATTAGTCTGCAAGGGTGGTCAGAACAAAGTACCACAGACCAGGTGGCTTAAACAACAGAGATTTATTTTCTCAAAGTTCTGGAGGCTGGAGGTCCACGATCAAGGCGTCCGCAGGGTTAGTTCTTTCTGAGGGCTAGAAGGAAGGATGTGTACCAGGTCTCTCTCCCTAACTTGAAAGGGTGTCTTCTCCCTGCTGGGCCTTCCCATCACCTCTCCTCTGTCCGTGTCTGCAACCAGATTTCCTCTTCTTATAAGGACACCAGTCATATGGAATAAGGGTGCACCCTAATGACCTTGTTTTAACTTCATCACTAAAAAGACCCTCAGTCATATTCTGAGCTACTGGAGGTAAGATTCCAACATGAATTTATTTGGGGGAACACTGCGCACCCCATGACATGTGCCAAACCTGCTCAAAGTACAGATTCTTGAGCAAAACAGATGTAACTGTTTTGAGCCACTAAGGCTTGCAATGGTTTGATCTGCAGCAGAAGATAACCAGCCCATCCAAGGTAAATGAGTGACTGGGTTCCTGGTGACTGTCTCAGAATGTATCCAGCAAATGCCCTTCGACAGTGGGACAACACCATCTGGGGATGGTGCCCACAGGGTCAAGGCCAGACCGTAGGCAAAGAGCTGGAAGGCGGTTGCGGAGACCTCATATTCAGTGCATCTCTGGTTTGTGTTTCACTTTTGCTCTTTGATTACAAGGAACGGGAACCAATGAGGCTGTCTCCAGTTAGAGGGATGCAGAGGACAACTTTCTGTTAGAATAAGCACGGAGCAGCAGAGGGATACGGTCAAATGGAACTCTAAGGCTAGGCATGGAAATGGTGCTGGGCCTCCGTGCACATACTTAGAGGGTGTCATTTTTGCAACCTGTAACCCTGTGAATACAACAGGACAAATTCAGAGTCCAAGCTGGTGTGACTCAGTCTGCTGAGGCCCTTGTTCAGAAAACGCTGTTGACTGGGACCTGTTCTGAGTGTAGTGAGGCCTGGGGCCCTCAGCCGAGGTGAATTGACACTAACAACAGACTCCCCTGAACTCATAGATGGGTTCAACCCTGGCTGCACCTGGTACTAGCTGTGTCATCCTGAGCAAGTGACTTAATCTCTCCATGCTTCTGCTTCCAATCTGTTAAAATAGATAATACTAGTCTCTACTACATGAGGTTGTAATCTCAGGTCACTCTCTTAAACCGTCAAGTACAAGAGTTGTCCACGGGGTCCGGAACTGCAGAGAAAAGCAGGCTGCAGGTGGAGAAGCATGGCCATCGAGAGATGGACTATTTATAAACGGGATGCCTGGTCACCATTCTTAATTGTTTCATTCTTCCATTTTTAATCTCACTCATTATTGAATCATTAATAATGATTTATACCACACTGACCTTTTTTCAGAAATCTTGACTCACTCTTTGAGAAGAGATTAATAAAGAGTGAGACTTCAGATGTCAAGTTTTGCTGAGCAAAAGTGTCCAAGGCCATCTCTGTCTCTAGATGGGTATTCTTTGCTGCATTGACCACACTCTCCAGAAACTGAAAAGCAATTGTTTAGCTGGGCAGACAGAGCGGAGCTGAATTAAACTGGCCTGCATGATACAGAAAGCACTGAGCACATTTAAGGAAGGGGTCTTTGAAAGAAATCTTTTTTTTTTTTTAGTTGAGTGCTGAAATTATTTTAAGAAAGTGATGATCAGCCTAATTATTTAAATCACATGAATGATGTCAGCATCTAAAATTCAGACAGAGTGATAGAACCCCACGCTTGGTCTTAAATAAAAGGCTAAATTCATCTTTATTTCTTTCTGAGGTTTTTTTTTTTTTTTTTCACAAACATGAATTTGACTGCTTTCAAAAGCCAGTTCTTGGGCTTCCCTGGTGGCACAGAGGTTGAGAGTACGCCTGCCGATGCAGGGGACACGGGTTCATGCCCCGATCCGGGAAGATCCCACATGCCGCGGAGTGGCTGGGCCCGTGAGCCATGGCCGCTGAGCCTGCGTGTCTGGAGCCTGTGCTGCGCAACGGGAGAGGCCACAACAGTGAGAGGCCTGTGTACCGCAAAAAAAAGAAAAGAAAAAAAAGCCAGTTCTTTTGCCTACATCCTGAAAAGAGAGAAGACACTTCCATTTGTAGTAGAATACCAGCACCTCACTTAATCCAGAGACACACACATGTACATAAAAGCACTTTTCTTTCCAATATAATTATTACTCTGCGGGAAAATATGGTGCAAATCTCTCAGTCTGGTGGAGTTTTAAGCCTATCTTTAATTTCAAATAAATTTATCAGTGATAGGAGTGGACACAGTAGGGAAACGTAGTTTTCATGATAAGAAAAGCCAGGGCATGGTGAAATTCTTTCAAGGCAGGCTTCTGGCTGGAGTTATTAACTCCAATGCTAAGTTTGAGCCCTTTTGCCACGCGGGCAGTGAATGAACAAGCGTGTGTTTACAAACCCTCTGCAGCCTTTAAGGTCTGCCCTCGAGCACACGTGTGACTGTCAGAGCACCGTGGTCACTGTCAAAGCAAAGCCAAGCCTTCCCGTGGAAAGGCTTCCTCTCTTGGGCTTCTCCCAAGTTTGCTAGAAAGGCAGCAATTTTTTTCCTCTTCAAAGAGACCTTTATGTACTAACTCACTCCCACCTACTGTGCATGTAAATTATTCCTCAGTGATTCAGCCTCTATTTATGACTTTGATCCTTTCCTTCCCCTGGATGCCACAAGGAGCATGATAAGGCCTGTGAGTTATGGGGAGGGGGGGGGGCTTTGATCTGCTTGCAAATGACATTTTGTGGTGGAACATCTCGGCCCCCTCCGTAGCCGCAGGGTGGATGGAAAGAGAGCAGAGTTTGGGGGTTCTTTCCATCTCCTGGCATCAAACCGTCTTTAAGACACAATGGAGTGGGGACAGGAACGGGCACACTTCTCCCCCAAACCAGGGACTGTTCACGCACAACAATTAACAGGTACCCAGAACTGCTCTCCCAGCAGGCAGGGCAGCGTGATGATGATTCAAATGGATAATTCTCCAGAACTCACTGCAGAGGAACGACACAGTCCAGGTCATGTGTCTGTACACAGAATTTCAGGATAAATCAAAGTCATCTGGGGGAGAAAACGATGGATGAATGAGGGACAGACCCCACCCCCCAAAACTGTTTTCTCCTTCTCACAAGGTAAAATGGAGTGAAATGTAGGGCAGAGAAAATGCTGGAAAGAAGAGGGAAAGCTCTGCATTTGTCACAGCTCTGAGATGATTCCTCCCTGCAGTTTGTCATCCAACTCTTCGTGACGGCCTCTGTGCCTCCTGCCTCCGTGTCTGGCATTGAATCTTCAGAGTGGTCACAGTTTAGAGACCAAGGACGTGGGCCCCCTTTCATAATGGCGGTGTAAACCACTTTGCATTAAGTAAGAATAATAACCTTTTAAAAAAGAATGTGCCAAAATAATTACATTTCTTGTTGCTTTCCTTTCTTCGACATCACATGAGCAAGCACATCGGCCTCCCTTGAATGGATGAAAGGACTATTTTTTTTCAGAGAGGGCTGTTCTGACAGCAAAACATACCCAGGCAAGGAAGGGTTCCTCCCATCAGGGCTGCCTGGGATTCCAGACACGACGCGAGTTGATTCTACCCAATGTTTGGGATTTGTTTGTGTGTCTCCTTTCTTGGTTGATTGGGAAGCCATGCTGGCAGGAACATTTACCCCACAAATGTCCTGTTTGATGTCTGAGATGTGAATATCTCCAGCGTTCTCTCTACTCATTTCCTTTGCTTTTTATGCAACTGAAGGTAATGTCCATTGCAACGTTAATTCTTTAACTGGGAGGCTAAACTTTAAAAAATTCTTTAACTGGGAGGCTAAACTTTAAAAAAAAAGTAGTAACTCCAATATAGATTTCATCATTCTGCAAAGAAGTCTTTTCCAATGCATTTGAAATCCATTTTTAGAATTTCAAAATAAAGCCTGTTGATGCTTTTCAATGGTCTGTTAAAAATTCAACAGCAACATATCCTCAGTGTGGTCTGTTTTGAGTGAGGTTACCTGGTTGGCTGGGTTTAAAATTGATATCATGAGTGGCTTGAAGTGCATTTCACCGAATGTTTGTATCTAATGAGATATTTCGGGGACAGATCATTTTTTATACCTTGACTGGTCTGATGCACAAATCATTTCTATAAAGCAGAGGGAACCATTTTAATTTGGTAGACTGGGAACAGATTATTGGAATCTTATCACGTTTTTCTGATCGTATGTCAAAATTAAAGTCGCAGAAAGCCCAAAATCACTGAGCTACCACGCGCACAAACAAACCCACATATACCTCAGCCTCTCCCTTGCTTCCCCATGCGGGAGAAAGATGAGATGTCCCCCAGCTGCGAGCAGAGTGAGTGAAATGATGAGTTTGTGATGCATTGGTGACTATTACCCCTCCTTTCTCCTTTTGCCCACCGTGGTCCCTGATTATGGAAAGGTTCCGTCTGGTGGGGGGTACATGCCTCCCAGATGTGTGCTGTGCCCACATTCCAGCCCCACATCATCCCTCTGCCATGCCGGGCAGCCTAATGCTAATGACCAGGGCCAGTTTTCATTTGAAAGCTCTGACTGATGGGATTGGACAATTAAGACCTTGGTTCCTAAAGAGCTAAGTGTTTGCTTGGGATGTTTGAATTTTGTGCTGGGGTAGCAGGCCCTGGAATGCGAGAAATACAGTGGTCCACAGTCCCCAGCCTCCTCCCAACCTCCAGAAATGCTTCCAAGGGCCAGCTCGCACAGGGCCACCGCATCTGAGTTCTCCTGTTTGTCTTATCGGGGCTGGAGGGGGCTGGAGGGGACCAGATGAGTGGGACTGAGGTCGTCCTGGCAAGGCTGCTGCAGGGGCGCTGGCCTCTGGACCCCAGCCCTGGACTCGCAGACCCCACGGAGCCGCTTTGGAAGCACAGCCGCCCTAGCGTGGGCGCGCACAGCGGGCAGAGCTTTGTGCTCGGGCCTCCCGGGAGGAGGCTGCAAACCTTCAGATCCCCGCACAGACACGCCGGCTTCCCTTTGCCCGCAAAGTTCTCCTAATGAAGCCAGTCCATCTAATTACGGAGCGTTCCATCAAATATTTCTCCAGATGCTTACTTGGCAGCCTGTGGGCGCTGGTCAAAGCTGACGAGGCTTCTGATCAGGGATGATGGCCCCGCGGCGCGGGCGCGCGCTCCCGACAAGCCTGGACCCGCCTGGCTCGGAGGACCGTGATCCGCCCTTGCTCATTCGCTGGGCGCCCGGTGAAGGCACAGAGCGTAATTACCAAAGTTAAGAAAACATCCATGTAATTAGCCAGGCAACTCTAAGCACAAGGCATGGAAATTAGTCACCGCATCATAAATTAGTCAGTGCATACATTACATTCCAGGATAGCCCTGGGGGCCCGACGTTTGCAGTGTTTGGCCAACAACGCCCAGTGTCTGCGTAAAGCGTTCCTCCCCAGCCAGCTTGACGCAGCAAAGGGAGTTTTGCTTGAATTACAAATTTTTTAATTCTTTTGTAGATGGCAACCAGAATAAAGTCAATTTTCGAGCCGAGGACAGGGAGACAAGAAAACAGTGATTTTCCTGTTGATTTTATTTCCATTTGTGGGCATCTGTGCACCTGGGGCCATCAAGATGTCTCCAGATGGCGGCTCATCAATTGTCTTGTTTCACTCATTAGGAGCAGTAGTTATAAACTCTTTAAATAACCCTGATTTTGAACTATTCTCGCAGGCACTCCCCTTCCCGGCAAAAACCAGGAAATTGGACCCAGGCACACACAACAGGCATTTGCATCAAAATAATACAAGGGGCAGCGGCAAGCCACAATCACATCACTCAGAAGGAAGGAATAGAATACAAATTAAAGGAAGAATGTAAATTTTTTGCCATTAAGCTTCAATGACCATTTGAAATGGTGCAAGGCACAAAGGTTCTTGATGAGCGTCATCTAGTTTGATTATTCATACTTGTGTTTCTGCTTGAATTAAAGCAGGAGTGCTAGAGCCTGTGACGGGGAAAATATTTGAATTGATAGTGAACTCTCACCTTGCCGCGCAGCCATTTACTTTTCAAATGAATACCAGATAAGTCAGTGCATTTTCTAATCGGCCTGTTTTCCAGTGAGTGCTGTCATTACATACCTATTTTTTTCAGAAGTGCTTGCTAAGAAACATTAACTACTTACAAATAAGGAGCTGTCTGTCACGGGCTGCAGTCTACGCCAGCATTTCTGCTAGGACAGCTGAGGGCGATCTGGTCCACGTTCCCCCGCCCCCGCCCCGCCTCTCTGCCGTCCTAGCATCGCTTCAGCTTTTCCCTGACTTCCAAGTGAGGCCTTCAGTATAGACAGGGCTCCCATGTCGGGCCATCTTTCCAGAACCAGGTGGAGTCCTGCTCCAGGCAGAACCAAACTGGGATAACTGTGTCACTGTGTGCAGGTGGCCTGGGTCCACCCCACCCCGGGATCCTAACTGCTGAGGCTGGGCAGCCTGAATCGGTTCTGACCCAGGCTGGCTGAGGATACGGCCCGGGTGTCAACCCTTCCTGGACACAGGTTCCACCGATGGCAGGTGACTCAGTTCAACACAGAGAAACAAAATGGAAAAAGGTAGATTCTGAGGGTTTGGGCGGGGGGGAAGGGGGCATCTCATTTTAAAACTGTATGCTCCAGTTTGGGACTAGGGCAACTAGGTAGAAACGGTTGCTCCCAGCATGAAGAAGGTACCAGAACATTGCTAGGCCCCAAGAGGAGACTTGAAAAATATTCGTGCTAAATCAGGGAGAAATGAAGGAAGATCGCTATTACTCGAGGTCTGCGTTTGGCATCATAAAGAGCTTTTGGGAGGGGGGTCACTTTTCTATTGAATGTTGCCGGTCACACATTTGTTGAAATGTGCAGATTATTTTTTGATCAAAAAAATTTAGGAGTAATCAGGGGAAATACAGGGGACACCCAAGAGAGTGAAGCAACGTTCCCAAATGCCGATGATCTTGCTTCCCAATGGTTTTGTTTTGCAGCCTGTGGTTCGTTCATTGACAGAACAAGAAGCACACGGATTTGCCACAAGCGATGAGCAAAGCTCATGAAAGGTGAGCACTTCACACATCCCCAGGCAAGGAGGAGAGAAAGGAAATGCCTCACCAAGGACCCCCCTGAGTGGAGAATGGGGGGACCAGATGCCAGGTGAGAAAAGGGTCCTTAATCCAGTTGGTATCCGAATGTTACCAACATTATTTTTTTAATATAACTAAATAAACAAATAAATTCCTCAAATCAGTTAATCCCATAACTGAATCAAAAGTCAAATGGAAAAGTGGAGAAAGGTTGTTGAATATGGGCCATGACCACCTATATTAAGGGAGGTTATAAAGCCCTTATGAAGTTATGGATTTATTCTCAGCAGTGGCTCACATGCACATGTGCACACACACACGTACACACAGAGGAGTATTGAAAAAGGATTTCCAGTGTCTTAGCTAATTGTTATCCTTTTTAGAAATATATAAAACCTGATGTGTCTAGAAAGGCTCTAATGTCCAAAGCCATTTTTAAATCTGCCCTTTTAACATACATATTCACCTGCATTTAGGTCTCAAAATCCTGACAATCTATTTATGCATTTACAATTTTAAAATAGCACGTATATTTCAAGGCTCCAAATAAATAATTTTACCTAAAGGGATGTAGGCTTTTCCCTTTTTTCAATTTCTTGAAAATTCGGCAAGTTTTCTGAGAAACTATGTAGAAGTACAAGCGCCCACAAAATATGACCAAAATAGGTGGCACATTCTTCCCCTCCCTCCACCCACACTTGGCCTTTGATAGTGGCCTCCGAACCTGATTCTGAGATTGTCCATTGCTTTGATTGACTTGCTTTGGCCAATGAACATCAAAAAATGTGACGTACACAGAAAACTTGAAAAGCATTTAGCACCCACCCTCTTGCTGCACTTGGAGACCATGTGAAGAAGCCTGAGCTATCCTGTTGGAGGAAGAGACACACACGGAGAAGACCCGACATCTGCCAACCATCTGACCTGTGCATGAGGCCATCTTCCGTCATCCAGTCGCCAGACGGCCACAGACCTATGCAAGGGTCCAGCAGGGGTCAGCCAAGCCAGCCCAGCCCAGAAGAGCCACCCACCAACCTGCAAATTCACCAGCTAAGTATGATACATGATATACGTGCAAAGTATGTGACCTATGCCCATTTTCAAGAACCATCCAAACTGTAGTAAGCACACTGTTATGGGTGCCACTGAGTCTTGATGTCATATTTATGGCTCTCTTGGTGTTCCTGTCACCAATTACAGCAGATCATCTGACAAAACTGGCCCCTAACCATATATGCGGCTGTATTAGAAATGACCCTTTTTAATATTTTGAAGAGGGAATGACAGCGTGTGAGGATAGCAGATGCTGTCGGTGCTCTGCCCGGGTCCCCTACAATTCCTTGTCATTTTTATGCAACCGCCTCCCGTGTGCATTCACTCCCAACACCATCTTCTGCATCTGTTTGCTGGAAAATGGCACTTGAGCTGCTAGAGCTGGCTTTGCTTGAGACCACAGAGAGCAGGAGGTGACTGAGGGGCTTACATCCCATCCCGTGAGCAGAGCAAATCTGCGGTGTGACCCTGACCCCTGAGCTCCCGGAGGACTGAGCCAAAGTTATCCTACATGAGGTTCTGCTGGATACCAAGTCTTTGCTCAGCCTTTCTGGCCCTGCTTCCCCACTCCTGGACTGAATTTTCCTGGAATCACTTTTTAATGAATCTCTTATATTTTGCTTCAGAGACTGCTTCCAGAAAACCAATCTAACTTAGCTGCTTTCTCCTCCAGGCCAAAATTATCCCCCTCCAGTCCCTGAGAGAAGCTTCTAGCTGGCCTGGAAACTCCATGGGTGTTGAGGGTGTTCTCTGCTTGGACAAGATGTCCTGACACCCACGCTCTCCTGCCCATGTCCAATCCTCGCGCATTACTAACCAAAAATACGGACTCCTCAGCCCAGGTCTGATGGGAGAGAATTGACAGCTCTCTCTCTCGCTCGCTCTCTCTCTCTCTCTCTCTCTCTCTCTTATTTTCCCTGTATCCATCCTTCCTTCTGCAGGCAGATTCCCTTCTTTAGGAGAAACTGTTCCTCACCCAACCCAAGCATGGAATGCTCATGGACTGACAGTCTTAGCTACCCCATCCCAGCCACAGTTGACTGGTCCATCCATAGGCAGTGACCCATCAGACCAGTTGGAAACTTATCCTGGAATTTTTCAGCCTGGACCTCAAGAAAGACAGGTGGTTAGACCAGGAACCTCTCAGTGTCTGTGTTTCCTTCCAGTCTGATATTCAGAGAGAAAAGAGACGAATAGACAATGTGTCATGGGGTGTCCCTACATGAGACACCAATGTGTCCTTTTACCCCATGTCAGTTTGAGGTGTGTTTCTGTCACTTGCAACCAACATACAGCATATCTCAAGCTTCCCATCACCCACGGTCCTGGGTGAAATCCAGTGGCAGAACCCACCCAAGAGAGCCACACTCTGGCTGATCCTTCTTGGTCACATCTTGGGTGTGGTGTTTCCTCTTGGGGGTTCTCAAAGTCTGTTCTTTGTTTGCTGGTGGAGTGTGATCCAGAGAAGAACAAAACGAGGAAATTCACTGCACCACGGAGGACGGCTTCGGCCTCGTCCCCAGCCAGACCGCTCACGTTGTTAGACTTTGCTTCCCTCTTCTTTCCTCATGCTCCTCAGGCACTGGTGGCCAGCCTTAACCTCCTTGAGTTTATCTAAAGGTAAAGGAGGAAGGGAGTTGGTCATTCATGAGTCACAATAAAATCACAGTGACTCTATTTGACATAGAGAGAAATTGGACAACTTGGGGGAGTTCTAGACTTTTCTTTGGATCATTCAAATGAACGTGGGCAGGTTTAATTAAGTTGACAGAGGGTAAGCTCTTGCCGTGTAACAGAGTGTGTTCCGAGCCTGACTTGCTTCAGAAACACCTGTGAAGCTTCTATAACCTACGGACACCTGGGTCCCTTCCAGACCTCTCTGATCATTGTCTTTGAAAGAGGGTTAAAAACAAGAACTCTCCAAAGAACCCAATCAAAAATGACCAAGGACCTGAATAGACATTTCTCCAAAAAAGATATACGAATGGCCAACAAGTACATGAAAAGATACTTAACATCACTAACCATTAGGGAAGAGCCAATCACCATGATATACCACCTCATATCCTTTAAGATGGCCTCTATCACAAAAAAAAAAAAAATCAATGGAAGAAAACAAAAGAACAAGTGTTGGGGAGGACGTGGAGAAACTGGAACCCTTGTGCACTGTTGGGAATGTAAAATGAGCAAACGCAGTGGAAACTAGTATGGCAATAACACAAAAAAAAATTAAAAATAGAGTTACTGTATGATCCAGCAATCCCACTTCTGGGTAAATAACCAAAAGAATTGAAAGCAGAGTCTCGAAGAGATATTTGTAAACCCATGTTTATAGTGGGTTTATTCATAACAGCCAAAAGGTGGAAGCAGCCAATGTGTCCACTGGCAGATGAATGGATAAACAAAATGTGGTGTATACATACAATGGAATATTATTCAGCCTTTAAAAGGAAGGAGATTCTGACACATGCTACAATATGGATAAACTTGAGGTCATTCTGCTAAGTGAAATAAGCCAGTCACAAAGGGACAGATACTGTAAGATCCCACTTATATGTGGTCCCTAGAACAGTCAAATTCATAGAGACAGAAAGTGCATGTCAGGTGCCAGGGGCTGGGGGTGGGGTGGGGAGTACCACAGGAAAATAACTGGTTTAGAGATTATATATCTACCCCTAGTCTACACTCATGAGTCCCCTCTTAACCTCTCAGATCCAGTCCACCAATTTGGTCTGTGACAGAGTCTCTCAAACATAAAGAAGCATCAGAATTCCCTGGAGATCTTGTTAACACACAGATTTCTGGGCCCCACCACTAAAATTTCTGATTCAGTAGGTAGATTTGTATTTCTAGCAAGTTCCCAGGAGCTCCTAATGCTGGGAACACTCTTTGAGAATCATTGACCTATTGATCTTCAGTCTAAACTGCCTAGAATTAGACCTCTTCTTTTCTTTCTCCTGCCATCAGACTCCCCCCTGTCCTACCTGACTCCCCTCTCCCTGCACCTCCTCAATCTGTCCCACCATCTCTGCTGGGTTACTGTTCTAAAGCACACCACTGTACTGCTCCACCTAAAAATAACCGTGGCCAGACATTTGAGATCCTCTGTGAGTGGCTTTAGCCTTCTCTGGTGCAATGAAATGAGTTCAGTCTTCGAAATCACAGAAGCCTGGACTCAAATGTTCCGGTGCTTGTACTGAACCAGCCATGTGGTCTTGAGTAAGCTACCTCCTCTTTAGATACTGAATGTGTTCACCAGTAAAGAGCTGATATTGATACCGATCTTGTAGGGTGGTTTTAGGACCAAAGGAGGTAAGATGTGTAAAGATGCTTGGCACGCTGTAGGTCTGCCCCACAGGCCCCCAGCATTGCTGGTTCCCTCTCGCTTTCCATCCTTATTGTCAGCTATTCACCCACAGAGAAACTTATGCCCCCCTTTCCCCAACCCTGCCATCCCTGGAACTTTCTGCTCACCTTTTCTTTCATGTACACATTGTACACATTGTCTGATGAACATTTTTTAAGTTACAGAAACCCACTCTTTTTGGATCGGGTGATCCCTGTTTGGTAACATAAGGACATATGGTACAAAAGCCCCAACCCTGAGCATTGGGACACGCCCTCAGTTACAGGAGCTGAACTCCCAGCCAGAGTGTTCACCCTGGCAAGTGTCTCCCTCCCATGAATGCCCTCCTATTTCCAGCCCCTGGTCTCCACCTGATGAAATCCCTCTTACCTTCCCAAGCCTCATTGAACAGCCACCTCCTCCTTGAAGCCTGCCCTGGTCCTTCACCACATGTGACCTGTCTCTTCTCCACCAGCAGTGCATTCGACACATGGGTCTCCAACAGTCCCTGCCACAGCCTGCCTAGCGATTTGTGGACATGTATCTACATATCCGAGCTCTGCCGCCCGCTGGCTCTGTACCTTTGGGCAAGGCCCCTCTCTAGGTCTCCTTTTCCCCATCTCGGAAATGGGATCAGCAACAGTGCCTGCCTCAGAGGCTTGCTGTGAGAATCAACTGAATTAAAACAAATAAAGTGGTGCAAACCGCACTCCACATACGAATGGTCGATAATCGCTCTGTATGATGACAATGATGGATTTTCTATTCTTACTGACAAGCCCCAACCATCAAGGCCATGTTTTAATCTGGGTATCACGTGGTACCTTATGCCACACGGTGAGCCCTCAGAAAAGCAAACAAATGAATAATAAATTAAGTTGTATTTCTTGCCATGGCCTTTCCAATGATAGTTACATGTCTAAAGGCAGGAGTGTTCTCCCTCAGATAGAGGGAGACCCTCGCCTGCACCCCACGCTAGTTTGGTGGGTAGCCAAGTTTTTCTCCCAATTAAATCTTCCTCCCAAGTCACCTTATCCTATTTCATGAAATGTTTGGCACATCAGCTTAGTTCTAAGGATGCTCCTTTAACGATTCTTTTAGTCGATGTGTTTGTTCCCACTAGTATGTGAGCCACTTTGTGGCTCAGAATTTTTTAATAAGGACCCAAAGCTACCAATCTGACATTTCAGACACAGAAGAACCAACATCCAACATGTTCTCAGAGAGGATGTTTTAAAAGTGCCACCGGCTAAGCCTTTCCCCCTATAATTGGGCAAACTTCAGCGGGGGGTGAAGATGTCTTTTCCCACTGTTCAGCCGCTTCCCTGGCTTTCAGTGTGGTGGTGTCTCTAACCACCTTTGAATGCTTTTCCCTTTTCATCCTTTAAACACAGGCCCCGAAGTTACCCGCATAAACTTGAGCCGCCGCCATGGCGGGCACGAAGCCAGGAGGATGCTTATGACCACCCCCCCACAGTGTTTTTTCCACATCTTTCCACCCCATGGGCCGGGGGGAGGGTGGTGTAGAAAAAGTACCCGGGCAGATACTATTCTGTAATAGTTGGGAACTTTGTAACCATGTCATACCTGCTGTGCGATTTATTCCAAGGTGCCTGGTGGACAATTGTTAGTCACCAAAGCAGAAAATCAAGCTTGCCTTTTCAAAAGTGGGGAAACTCCCCCACTCCCGAGCCATCTGGGGTCCCCAGGAATCTTGGGTGGCCCAGCGGGAGCCTTTGGGGACCACCAGGCAGTTCTGCAAAGCAGCCTCCTGGGCCACAAAGGGGATGCTGCCTTTCTTACGATGGAACAGTGGTCATTATAATTAAGTGGAAATCCTGGGGTTTAAATAGAGATACACGTCCAAGTAGCTCAAAGCTTGTTTTGTTGTGATTTCAGGGCAGACACAGAGAGCAATATGTGTTTACACTCAGATGTTTACACGCATGATGCGTGTAAAAAAAATCTGGGAGTAAAAAACACCATTGGTTTTTGGCCAGTTCACCCATGTCTGTTAAATCAAGGGAGGAAAGTGTCCTTTCTGGAAAGTAAAATGTAAAATGAACTTGAAAATGTGATGATGGAGGGTGACTACATGATTAAAATTACTAGATCTGAAAACCCTCACTCAATCACTTGTCCTCTTATTTGTCCTCCTGATTATCTTTTTAATTTGCACGGACAGATTTTTTTGGAGTCCCTTGAGTGTACCAGCTCCCCAGGGCTGTGTTGTGAATATTGGGAGGGTGTTTAACGATGTCAAGCTTAAATTTCACTTTCGAAACAAGAAAAAAATACAACTGGGAGTGGGGCGTGCGTGTAACTTGGGTTCAAGAAAGGTTAATGAGAAAGCAGCAAAATCCCACATCACAGTCTGAAGTTCCATAAAGAACTCTGTCCTCTCTCTCCCTACCCCCACTACTTCCAGTTTAATCTTTGGAAGGGGGAGGGAAGGGGGAGATGTTAAAACTTAACTCATTATGCTCTCAAGAACTCCACATGCAAATTAAATGTGTTTGTTTTCCAAAATCTGCTTTGTTTTCTGCCTTCCCCGAAGCCATCTCTCAATAACTAAGTTTCCTCTGTCGTTGGATCTGAGAATTAGAATTTGGGAGGGGAGGGAAGCCGTGGGGTTAGCCAGGCTCTATAGGCTTCTCCACCCTGTGACCCAAATGTTGCATTAACAAGGACATATGGCCTGATCCTGCTGAGAAGGCCTTTGGGGTCAGCCCCGGAGGCCAGGCTGGCCTTCTCCCTGGTGGTCCCCGTTGTGCAGCCCCAGAGCCCAGGGAGATTACCAAACCCTGACGCTCAGGCGATGGTGCGTCTGACCTTGTGCGGCAGCCTGTGGAGCGTGGTGGGCCGATGGGGGAGAAGTCAGAACCCTGACAGGGAGGAAGGCCGGCCACCTCCGCGGGACACCAAAGCCAGCCAGCCTGGGCTCTGGGTGACCAGCGCCCTGCAGTGCCATGGCAGCCGGAAGGCCTCGGGAAGCCTCCCAGGGCAGCTGCAGGCCCCGGGTTTCCTGTTGATATTCTGGACCGAAACCCCTAACCACACGCCCAAGAAGACAGGCTTCATTCCACTGCTGCCTGAGAGACAAATGGACCACGTGGGTCTGGAAGAGGGAGGGGGAAAAGGAGTCTTTCCGATTCTTTCTCTTGGTTGCTTCTTTTGACAATCTGGATTTCTCCAAAGGGATGCTGGGGCCCTGGGCAAATCACACTCATCCCTCACCTCACTTCCTTAATAGGAGAAACTCCTCATATGTGTAAGAGGTGTCCTGGTTTATACGATGCATTCACATCCATGAACTTACTCGTGCTGTCAGTAATGTGCCCATTTCTCTCTCTCACGGATGAGAGAATGGAAATTCAGAGTCCACGTGGTTTGTCAATCATCCCACAGCTTCTACGTGGTGGAGCTGGGTCTGGTCCTCAGATGTGCTAGTCCAGACCTCCTCCTGCTGTTCCTAGCTCCATTCTGCTCCCGACTTAACAAATAAGGCAGCTTGCATCCTGCCAAGTGAAGGGACTTAGGCAGCCAGCCCCACCCTACAATAACTAAAAAATTAAAGGGGAAAAAAGTTAAAAAAAATATGCTATGGACCAACTCCATAATTCTTATTTTTTGATTTAATTTTTGTTTTATATTGTAGTATAGTTGATTTACAATGTTGTGTTAGTTTCAGGTGTACAGCAAGGTGATTCAGTTATACATATATTTTTTTCAGATTCTTTTCCCTTGTAGATTATTACAAGATATTGAATATAGTTCCCTGTGCAATACAGTAGGTCCTTCTTGGTTATGTAACATATTTTCATACAAAAGAGATGCCTTTACCTAAAAAGTGTGAGCACCACTTCCCGACAGGACCTGAAATGCTCTTTGGTACATAGCGGATGGTAGAAGACGATTAATGTCTTGACTAAATGGGCTTCCTTCCCATCTCTTTTTTGTCTTCCCTTACTTCTGCTTCCTGGTCTTCTCTACTTGCTTACTCGTCTCTGCCACTCCCCAAGACTTCCACTTCCACCAGCAGTCATCACGCACACATGCAAGCACACGCACATCTCACACACACAGACACGCTAGCAACAATTCAACCTCCCTGTCTTGGCTTGAGACGCCTGCGGTCACATGTGACATCCACCCAGCGGCCCTGTCCTGGCAGGTCCCACAGCTCCTCACAGGTACCAACCTCATGGTCCTGCTTCTGCTGCAGGCTTCAAAAAACCCCAGCTCCCTTTCTGTGTTTCTGTGAGGCTCTGGGAAAACGAGTTCATTAAACTAATTCATACTAGGTAGGGAATGACTTGCTACAGCCATTATCTTTTCACAGAGAGATACGTGTTGGCTAAAATGAATTTTTAATCGGTAGTATCTCAAGCCATGGAAAGAAAGGGTCTGTGTACACTGTCAGTAATCTCTCCACAATTCACGACACTCAGCTTCCCTTTGGTCTGAATAGGAAGGGTTCACCACCACAAACACACATACACACATATACACACACACACTTATTTCCCCAACAAACTCTTTCCCCTACTGAATGCATGAGGCAGCCACTCAATAGCTCTTAGTCTCAACTGCCCTGTCTGATCCCCCTTCCTCCATGAGCAGAAACATCTTCCAGGACAAATAGTTACACCAACTACATGATATGAAACTCAATGTCCACCGAAATTGTTCCCATGACTTGCCCTGGGCCTGATCCCCACCTAGCCCGGGGACGATGCCAATGCATTTCATTAGCTGTGAAGATCGACTTGGATGTAAGTTGTATTTGATTCCGACACGAGGATTCCAGTTCTCTGCGGCTCTGCATTTTCCAAGGGCGAGGTCAGCTGCCATTGACAGCAGTAAAATTCTGAAGCCAATACAGAGAGGACCTGCCATCCTGGCTCTGTGGGGATGGGCAAGGATTAAGTGGCACCGTATACAAGAAAGTTCACAGCATCATTAATTACAGATAAGACGTGCTTCCATCTTCCCGTACACCGCACTTACACAGCTCCCAAAACTAGCAGACCATGCCCACACCTCATGCTGGCTGTTACGTCATATCTTCTCCTTCAGCTATTTCTCCAGCATCACTAATGGGAAAGTGATCTGATAGGCGTTTCCCTCTCCTTTTCGTCTCTGGCCCCACTCAGCAATGTAGTGATGCTGGCCACTGCCCAGTACTATGTGTGATGCCCTGGGCTGTAATCCTCATTCACCTGTGCAAGACAAGGATGCCCTTGTCCAGGCTGCAGAGGTGGGGACGGAGGCTCAGATGCACCTGGCCCTAAGAAGCCCATCCGGCTTGAAATCAACATTTGTTTCTCCAAAGGCTTTGGGCCAAAACACTCTGCAATGCTACCAGGTAGCAAAAGAGGAAGGAGGATAGGAAAAGTAAAGTTTGGTCTGTCTGCGTAAGCCCCAACCCCTGCCTCACTGTCCTAGACGGACCCTCGCTGAAAGAATAGACAGACGTCAACTTGCTTAGGTTGAAATCTCAGCGTCATTTCTCCTGTGAAACTTTCACTGCTCTCATCAACGTATCACCAAGGAGCAATAGCTGAGTCCTCATGAAATATGAAAGTCAGTTAGAAATTCCCTTAAGTTTGCTTCGAGCCTTTTCTTTATAATGATGTGCGATGGGGGAGAGAATGCTTTAGAATAGCTGAAGACCAAATAATAGAAGAAGTGACATATGCTGGAGATAACCAAGAAGGTAAAAACAGCTGCTCAGGTCTGCCCGTGAAGGAAAGAAATCACATTGCTAACAAAATTGGTGCATGACCGAGCATACCTTAAAACAGGAGAGGGCTGTTCGGATCCTCCCATGAAGAAATAACAACTTCTTCTTACATTTGCATCTGCCCATTAAATTCCTCTGAAAAATGCAGACAGCTTCCTGCATTGGTATACCTGGCATCATCACAGAATAAAATAGGGAGACATTTGATTTAGGCAGAAAGCCCAGGTCCCCTTGCACAATCCCAGGGGCAGTGTTGAAGTAGGAAGGAAAATAACCTGTTTCAGGCACTGTACCAGGAGCATCCACATGGGAGATTAAATTAAATTCTCACACCAGCCCCGCAAGGCAAGTGTAATTATCCCGTTTAGAGAGAATGCAACTGAGCCTTGGAAAAGTTAGATAAGGCATTGGGACCCACATCTATGTGACTCCAAGACCGTATTCTTACTACAGCACCCTGTGATTAAATAACCACTTGAGCCTTCAGGTAGATAGCAGGTACCATCAACAAATTTCTCAAGAAATCCGTTGTAAGGTTAGTGGTTGCCAGAAGCAGGGAATAGGAGGTAGGAGAACTGGGTGAAGATGGTCAAAAGGCACAAACTTCCAATTATAAGGTAAATAAGTCCTGGGGATGTACTATAGAGCACAATGACCATAGTCAACAGTCCTATATCGTATATTTGAAAGTCGCTGAGAGCGTAGATCCTAAAAGTTCTCATCACAAGAAAAATAAAAATGTGTAACCATGAGAGGCAATGGATGTTAACCTACTGTGGTGATCATTTTGCAATATATACATATATCAGATCAGTTTGTTGTACCCCTTAAGCTTACACAATGTTATATGTCAAATATACTGCCATATAACTGGGGCTTAAAAAAGAAATTAACTGTATCCATTGTTCCCTAATGGTTACAAGTGTGCTCATGGCTATGAGTTACTATCATACGGATAGTTTAAAAAACAAAAAACAAACAAAAAGACTATTAAAAATCTTTTTAAGTATCCTGGGCTTTTGAAGTTCAAGATGGTGAACTGAGCATGTGCTTTTTGCCTCTACATCCATCTGAGACCCTGTTAAAATCGTAATAATGGATTAAAAAGATAAAACCCAGTAAGAGCAAAACAAATGGAATAAAGGAGGCATTCGCAGCCGGGGAGACTTCAACACATTTCCAGAAGACAGGAAAAGGTGGAAGAGGGTTAGTGAAAAAAAGGAAGCAGGCAAAAACCCTGCAGGTGGAGCTGAGGTGGAGGGCCCCCCCCCCACGCCTGACAGACAAGACTGGGACGGGAGATGGCGGGCCTGGCAGGGCAGGGGTGAGAAGTGGGTGAGCAGCGGGGACGGAAGCTATGGTTCTCAGCCTGGCCTACATGGTGGGGTGATTAATGTCTGCCGGATGCTGCTGCTTAAGGAGTAATTGTTGAGTGAACAGAAAAATGAATAAATTAATGAATGCATGAAAACTAAGGGAAAACACTGGAAGAACTAGCATGCAATGCCTATTCTGAGTTGCTGGTTGTATTAGTCAGGGTTTTCTCCAGAGAAACAAAACCAGTAGAACGTGTATATTGCCATCCCTCAGTATCTGCAGGGCATTGGTTCCAGGACCCCTGCCCACCCTACACTGCCCCCCCAGGGGATATCAAAATCCACAGATGTTCAAGTCTCATATAGAATAGTGAAATATTTGCATGTAAGCTACACACATCCTCCCATAAACTTTAAATCGTCTCTAGATTGCTAATAGTACCTAATACGATGTCAGTGCTATATAAATTGTAAATACAATGTAAATGCTGTGTATGCACAGCAAATTCAAGTTTTGCCTTTTGGAAATTTCTGGGATTTTTTTTCCGAATATTTTTAATTTGCGGTTAGTTGAGTCTGCGGATGCAAAACCTACAGGTAGGGAAGGCCGACTCTATACGCAGGCATAGCTCATTTTATTGCACTTTGCTTTATTGTGCTTTGCAGATATTGTATCTTTTACAAATTGAAGGTTTGTAGCAACCCTGCATCAAGCAAATATATCAGTGTCATTTTTCCAACAGCATTCCCTTGTTTCAAGTCTCTGTATCATATTTCAGTATTTCTTACAATATTTCAAACTTTTCCATTATTATTATGTTTGTTATGGTGATCTGTGATCAGAGATCTTTGATGTTACTATCAGGACTTGCTGAAGGTTTTTTTTTTAGCAATAAAGTGTTTTTTTAATAATTTTTATTGGAGTATAGTTGATTTATAACATTGTGTTAGTTTCAGGTGTACAGCAAAGTGAATCAATTATACATATACTTATATCCACTCTTTTTTAGATTCTTTTCCCATATAGGCCATTACAGATTATTGAGTTGAGTTCCCTGTGCTATACAGTAGGTCTCATGAGGTCTTATTTTATATATAGTAGTGTATATATGTCACTCCCAATCTCCTAATTTATCCCTCCCCCGCTTCCCCCCTGGTGACCATAAGTTTGCTTTCTATGTCTGTGACTCTATTTCTATTTTGTGAATAAGTTCATTTGTACCAACAATAAAGAATTTTTTACTTAAGGTATGTACATTGTTTCTTTAGACATAATGCTATCGCACAATTAATAAACTGCAGTATAGTATAAACATAACTTTAAATGCATTGGGAAACCAAAAAAACATGACTTGACTCACTTTATTATGATATTTGCTTTATTATGGTAGTCTGCAACTAAACCCACAATATCTCCGAGGTATGTCTGTATAAAGAGATTTACTATAAGGAACTGGCTCACACACGGTCTGCAGGTGAGTCAGGAAGCTGGAGGCCCAGGAGAGCCAATGGTTTGGTTTCGGTCTGAGTCCAAAGGCCTTAGAACCAGGAGACCCAATGGTGTAGTTCCAGCCCAAAGGCCCGCAGTCTCAAGACTCAGGAAAAGCCAATGTTTTCAGTTCCAGTCCACAGGCAGGAAAAAGCTGATGCCCCGGTTCAAAGGCCATTGGGCAGGAGGAATTCTCTCTCACTCAGAGGAGGGTCAGCCTTTTTCGTTCTATTCAAGCCTGCAGCAGATTGCATGAGACCCACCCACTCTGGGGGAGGGCCATCTGCTTTATGCAATCTACTGACTTCCATGTTAATCTCATCAAAAAACACCCTCACAGAAACTCTTGGAATAATTTTTGCCAAATATCTGGGACCCTGTGGCCCAGTCAAGTTGACACAAAAGACTAACCGTCACACTGGTTTTGGGCTCATCAACGTGCCTTAAATGTACTCACTTCATGTGGCAAGTCCCCAGGGCGGAGATGGCTCACCCACCATCCATCGTTTCCCAGAACAGCTCTAGCAATGGATGAACACAAAACCTAAGTGTGAACTGTTCTAGAGCGTGGCATCTTGGCCCTGCGGCTTCCAGGCAGGGCCCACTGTCATCTGGAAACAAGGGGTGGCGGGGGTGGGGGGGGCGCAGGTGCTGAAGACTGGGGAGGAGGGGAAATGCTGCACAACACCAGCCCTGAATTCCAGAAACGCCTCACACAGCGTTTGTTAGAGGCTGACGTCTCCATCATGTGTTTTGATGGGTTTGAAATTGGCCTGATAGGGGCCAACAATAAGGGAGAGTTGAGCTCACAGAGCAGAAAATCTATGCTCTCTAGACACCTGCTTACTGCAGGAGAATCCAGGGTATTGACCTTCAATTCAAGGCTGAGATAAGAGGCGCTAATCTCTCCAGCCTCCCAGGCCCTTCCGGGCTGACACCACTTTGTGAGTCACTAAAGGGGCCTTTATCCACTCAAGCTGGGTTACGCTCCCAGGACAGAGTGGAAGTCTCTACCAAACGTGCCCAAATTCCTCCTCCTTACCTCTGTAGTGATGCCTGAAATTCCTTTAACAGAGGTTCAGAAATACAAATAATCTTGTGAAAGGGAATTCAGGAATTTATATTCATTGAGCTCTCCAAAGATGGCGAGTTTTCACCCCAATCCCGCCTGGCTCTACATCTTCTTCCCCCAAAGGGGGGACCCCACTAAAATAGGTCAGTTTCCAAGACATCAGTTAGGACAAGTTTATTCGTGTGGTCCTCTTTCAGCCAGAAGCCAGCCCAAGGCCTTGCCCACAAGGAGCAGGCCTGACCCTCTTGCTTCATCTTGCTGGTCTGTCTCTGTCTCTCGGTCTGTCTCTGTCTCTCTGTCCATCTCCCTCTCCATCTCCTTCTCTGCTTCTTCCTTCCACAGAGCCAGCATGGGAAAGGGCCAAGGTTTTTTTCACATTTGGGAGGAGGCATGGATGTCTTGCGTTCCACCCTTTTCTCCCTAAGGCGTTCTGGTGTCCTTCTGTGGGTCCCCGGCCCTCCGGGGGGCTCACCAGTGTGTGAAGCATTTCAAGGCCAGGGGTCTGCTCTGGGGGGTCAGTGCTGGGCGGGGCCATCTCCCCAGCTCAGCTCCCAGAGCCCTGGGCTCTGCACGTTGGCAGCTCAACATGACTGACAGCCATCCCTGTCTCTACCTCTACTGGAATCCTTGAGGGGAAACAGCTGTAGCCCAGGGTCGGATTGAGAAATGCCTGCTCTCCAGTCCCCTAGGCCATCCTAAAGTACGCTCCAACCCCATCATTCTGCTTAACAGCATTAGGGTGTCAACAACCTATCACAGAGTCTCCCTGAACTTTGGGGGCTGAGAGGGGGCCAAATGGAAGAAACAATAAGGAAGAGATCAAGCACCTGAAAGGGTGAGGTGACATTGAAGGCCACATCCAGACAGAGACCGCCGGCAAAGCCTCAGGCCGCTGCATGTTTCATGTGCCACCCACCTCGTGTGATCACCGGCGACAGGAACGCTCCCTCCAGCCTTGCACACTCTGTCCTGTGATGAGATCACCAGAGAGTCCCCTTTCTCGGGGGAGGCTAGAAATCGCTCGTTAAAGAATTCTCACTGATGGAAGCTTCCACGTTGAAACCTATGTTAGGAGACCCGGGATATTTGGTGGGCAGGAGAGGAAAAGGTTGAGGAAGGAAAAGTTTCTTAGGAAGAAAGACAGAGGAGGTTAGAAATGTTCGGCTGGGGAGGACACAGAGGGGCTCCCCAGATAATTCTGCTTTTCTTTTTTATACAGTTGCTTGTCTGGGTCACGGTAAAATCAATGTAGTCAATTTTCCACCCAAAGATGCAGTACCTTGTCACTTTCTGGAACAGCTGCCCTGAGCTGTGTTAGATGAGAACATAATTTGGAGGTAGAAGAGAGAAAAGTTGTAGTTGAAGAAGATTTTTAAGCTAAAATACCTTTTCAATGGGTAGTTTTTCCAAATTATACTCCTACCAAATTGTAAACACAATTAGAAACATTCCAGGAGATGAAGTTGCAATGAGGGAGAGAAAATCTAGAGAGAATGTCAGATGAAGCTTTCTCCTTTCAAGATACAGTAAGCAGCTTGTCACTACACAATTTAGCATCTGCGAATGCCAAGCTCCAGAATTCAGGCATTTTATGCCATAGAAATGTCTTGAATCAAAATTCATGACCAATTTGGATTCTTTGTCTCATATCTACCTTAACACAGAGCCAAAGAAATAGATGGCAAACTTCTAAATTACATGCAGAAGCACATTCTAGGAAGTAAGTTAGACCTAATAGTAACAATAACAGTGGTAGTGATAATAATAGTCATGATAGTTAACATTTATTAAGCCCTTTCTGTGTACCCGGCACTGCACTAATCCTTTGATGAATATTTTCTCATCCGTTCCGTACAACAACCCACTGATGTAAGAACTAGTTTGATCTCCAGTCCCAGGTGAGGAAGCTGGGAACAGAGAGGGTAAGTAACTTGGGCAGGGTTACCCAGCAACAGGTAGCTGGGGCTGGATCAGGCACACGATGATCTCACTTCAGAGTATGGACTCTTGGCACACGGAGGAACCAGGTGGGTCCAGTGCATGGTGGGGAGTGAGAGACCAGGAATTGCACGGCCAACCCTAGTCAGTGCCACGCGGACCAGCCTCACCTGTGTCCAGTGGAAGCATCTAATATTAGACTTCACTGCCCTGGCCGATGGAATTACACTGGGAGCCCCCCAAAACAGACCCTGAGACAAGAATCTGGGGACAAGTATGTTATGTGGGAGGTGATTCCAGGAAGGATGGTGGGGGGGGATGGGGAAGTGAGAGAGGGAAGCCAGTCTGAGGTGAGTGTGTCACCGCAGTGGGCAGCTGGGACCCAATCCCACTGGGGACATCTGGGTGACTATATGGAACTTCCCCAGAGTTGTCCCACACAGGGGCCAAGGAGGCTGGGCTCTGTGTCCACCAACTCCTAACTGACATTGGTTGAGGGCTCCTCCCGAAGCATCCATTTCTGGCACTTTGGCCTGTTCTTCGTCTGAGCTGGGCAGGTTCCAGGACTGACCCAGGCATTGGCATGGACGGAGTGGTGAGGGCCAGGGGACAGGGATGTGGGTGGGCACCGACAGTGTTGACCTCATGTATGTTTCTCCAGCCAAGGATATTCTTGGCTGAAACTTACAATCACTTCTTCTCACAGGGGCATGATTCTAAGAAAACTGTTCTGGCCCAGGGCTTAGAATTATGACGGCTGAGGATAGAATATTCTTTTCCTAGACCCTTCCAGGTTTTCACTGTGAGAGAGGGAGGATATTAGACACCACCCCCCCATGAGACATTATTTGGCACCAAAGAATACGCTGGAGAATTTCCAAAGCACTGACTTCTGCCTGCTTCTCCCATCCGTGGTCTGAACGTTCCGAGGGGCTGGGGCTTTGAGTAGAACAAACCAGGGAAACTGTTAAACACCCAAATGCCTTTTGCCTAAGGGAGAATGGATTTTAAAATTGGTAGTGAATGAGTAAAAGTGATAAACAGTATAGGCAAGGACAGTTAAGCCTTGGAAATCAGATGTGAGACACGGTGAATATTTTTGCTACATTGATTTGGTCCACTTTCAAGCATCTACAAGGAAAAGATGACTGACCTTGCTAATGTACCATATTGTACCTGACCATGTGTGTGAAGGGGGGTGTGCCTGTATGGTGTGTATTATCTGGAAAGATTCGAGAGTTTACAAGGAACAAAAGGACAGGCTTGAAATATGTCACAGACAGATTGAAAGCATGATATTACCAAACATATTGAAAGCCAAATTTATATTGGAGCCAAGCCTGAGTTCTGCTTTTGTCCTTTTTAACTGAAATTAAAACTTTTCAACAAGGAAAGCTTTGATGGAATTTCCATAGAAAGAACGTATATGGAACCATATATAATTTGGGGTTTTCTTTTAAAATCTAAATTGGGCACTATATTGCAAAGATGTGTTCTACAAAATAGTATTTGAATGCCAAGTCGCCCAAGAATATGGGAGAAAGATGATCTTCTAAAGGTTTGGGTTTTGGGGGGGTTTTAAGTATTTTTTAAGTATTTTAAAAATTTATTTCTTTTACTTATTTTCTTTTTGGCTGTGTTGTGTCTTCGTTGCTGCACGCAGGCTTTCTCTAGTTGCAGCGAGCAGGGGCTTCTCTTGTTGCGGAGCACAGGCTCTAGGTGCGCGAGCTTCAGTGGGCTCAGTAGCTGTGGCTCGCCGGCTCAGTAGTTGTGGTTCGCGGGCTCTAGAGTGCAGGCTCAGTAGTTGTGGCACACGGGCTTAGCTGCTCTGCGGCATATGGGATCTTCCCAGACCAGGGCTCAAACCCATGTCCCCCGCATTGGCAGGCGGATTCTTAACCACTGCGCCACCAGGGAAGCCCAGGTTTGGGTTTTTTATTTCCTCCTGGAGCACTTCTTCTAGACAAGGTTGATTTCTGCTTTCGATGACTATAATTTAAAATACGCCTTTTCTGAACTTTGTAACCTTATTTTAAAGGAAAGCATTTTAAGAGCAAGGGATAAAATTCAATTTACTGAGATGACAGAAAATAATCTACTAAGTGAATATATCAGGCAATTGGAAGCTTTCATACCTTTCAAAAAGGAAATAACCTATTTCTTGCCTTGTTATCTAATGACACAGGAGTTTACTTCTCTTGAAGCTGTTACAAATCTACCTAATGAGGCCTAAAAACTGTTGCCAAGCAATTAGAGTTTTTATTGTGTCACTGGTTTCCTTCATTTCTGCAGTTGCTGATAATCATTAGCCAATACCGCCTCATCTAAGAATGCACATGCATGTACACAAACACACACACACACTCCAGCTGGCTGAGAAGCATAACAGCTCCACTGACAGCTCGGGGCAGTGGCTTCACGTGGGCAGCCTCGGACATGCACCAAACTTGGACAGTTCTGCATAGCTCATTAGTCAAGGCATTTGTGCTGCTGACCCAGGCTCAAAACAAAATCTATTCTGTTGTTTTGGGATGGAATGTCCTATATCAGTTAAGTCCATCTTGTTTAATGTGTCATTTAAAACTTATGTTTCCTTATTTATTTTCATTTTGGATGATCTGTCCATTGGTGAAAGTGGGGTGTTAAAGTCCCCTACTATGATTGTGTTACTGTTGATTTCCCCTTTTATGGCTGTTAGCATTTGCCTTAAGTATTGAGGTGCTCCTATGCTGGGTGCATAAATATTTACAACTGTTATATCTTCTTCTTAGAAAGACCCCTTGATCATTATGTAGTGTCCTTCTTTGTCTCTTGTAATAGTCTTTATTTTATTTTAATAAAGTCTATTTTGTCTGATATGAGAATTGCTCTTCCAGCTTTCTTTTGATTTCCATTTGCATGGACTATCTTTTTCCATCCCCTCACTTTCAGTCTGTATGTGTCCCTAGGTCTGAACTGGGTCTCTTGTAGACAGCATATATATGGGTCTCGTTTTTGTATCCATTCAGCTAGTCTATGTCTTTGGCTGGAGCATTTAATCCATTTACATTTAAGGTAATTATCGATATGTATGTTCCTATTACCATTTTCTTAATTGTTTTTCGTTTGTTATTGTAGGTCTTTTCCTTCTCTTGAGTTTCCTGCCTAGAGAAGTTCCTTTAGCATTTGTTGTAAAACTGGTTTGATGGTGCTGAATTCTCTTTGCTTTTGCTTGTCGGTAAAGTTTTTAATTTCTCCATCGAATCTGAATGAGATCCTTGCTGGGTAGAGTAATCTTGGTTGTAGGTTTTTCCCTTTCCTCACTTTAAATATGTCCTGCCACTCCATTCTGGCTTGCAGAGTTTCTGCTGATAGATCAGCTGTTAACCTTATGGGGATTCCCTTGTATGTTATTTGTTGCTTTTCTCTTGATGCTTTTAATATTTTTTCTTGGTATTTAATTTTTGATAGTTTCATTAATACGTGTCTTGGTGTGTTTCTCTTTGAGTTTATCCTGTATGGTACTCTCTGTGCTTCCTGGACTTGATTGACTATTTCCTTTCCTATGTTAGGGAAGTTTTCAACTATAATCTTCTCAAATATTTTCTCAGCCCCTTTTTCTTTTCTTCTTCTGGGACCCCTATAATTTGAATGTTGGTGCATTTATGTTGTCCCAGAGGTCTCTGAGACAGTCCTCAATTCTTTTCTTTCTTTTTTCCTTATTCTGCTCCCTGGCAGTTATTTCCACCATTATATCTTCCAGGTCACTTATCCGTTCTTCTTCCTCAGTTATTCTGCTATTGATTCCTTCTAGAGTATTTTTAATTTCAGTAATTGTGTCGTTCATCACTGTTTGTTTGCTCTTTAGTTCTTCTAGATCCTTGTTAAATGTTTCTTGTATTTTCTCCATTCTGTTTCTGAGATTTTGGATCATCTTTGCTATCATTACTCTGAATTCTTCTTCAGGTAGGTTGCCTATTTCGTCCTCATTTATTTGGTCTTGTAGGTTTTTACCTTGCTCCTTCGTCTGTAACATATTTTTTTGTCGTTTCTTTTTTTTTTTTTTTTTTAATGGGTGCTGCTGTATTCCTGTCTTACTGGTTGCTTGGCCCGAGACGTCCAGCACTGGAGTTTGCACGCAGTTGGATAGAGCCGGGTCTTGGTGCTGAGATGAGGACCTCCAGGAGGCCTCACTCCAATTGATATTCCCTTGGGGGTCTGAGGTTCTCTGTTAGTCCTGCAGTTTGGACTCCTGGCTCCCACCACAGGAGCTCAGGCCTGACCTCTGGGCTGGGAACCAAGATCCTGCAAACTTCATGGCAAAGTTAAAAAAAAAAAAAAAGGAAGAAAGAAAGAAAAAAAGGAGCAGTACAATATCAAAGAATAAAAAACAAAATAAAATTAGAAAGACAAAAAATATATTAGGAATAATAAAACTATACTTGAAACAATTGCAGCAAGGTAAAATAAAACCACAACAGAAAAAAGAAAAAAAAATGGGTCGAGGTAACAAACCAAAAGGAGAGAACAATAACAAAGTACAAAGAATAAAATAAAATTAGAAAAATAAAAGATTTATTAGGAAAAATAAAAATATAAAAGAATCAACAGCAATGAATCAACAAGGTAAAACAGAACCCCAATCTAAAAGAGGAAAAAGAAAAAGCCTTGGCTCTGGGGGCGGAGTTTAGGCAGGTGTGGAACTTAGACGGGGGCAGGGTTTCGGGTGGGGTGGGACCTAGGCGGGTGTGGGGTTGCGTTTGAGCGTGGGGCGGGGCCTAGGCGGGACTTCCTTCAAGCGTGGGGCAGGGCCTCTAGTTAGGACCTGCGTGGAAGGGGAGAGGCCAAAAGGCAGGCCTCTGAAGTGTGGAGTTCCAGAGTTTAGCTGTAGGGCTCTGAGTGAGGGTATGTGGGTGGGGTTTAGGCCCAGTGCAGTTGGAGGGGGTCTCAGAGGGGCTCTCCGAGTGTAGAGGTGGGGCCCTGGGTCGGGATGTAGGGACAGGGCTTGGGTTCAGAGTGGCAGGAGGGAGGCTCCAAGGGCAGAAGATTAGGCCCGGGAGCCCAGCAGGCTCCCCGATGCCTACGTGGACAGGGAAGGAGGCACTGGCCACGTTCCCTTCCGCTCCTTAGTGCCTCTCCCCCACCATCTCCCCCAGGGTCTCCCCCAGGGTCTCCCCAGTTGCCGCTGGACCCCTAACCGTGGGTGGGTCCCTCTGGGTGTAGGAACTCCTCCCCTCCCCCAGCCACCCCTCAGGGGTCCCCTCCCGGAGGTCTGGCCTTTACTTTTGCTCCCCCTTCCCTCCCTCCCACTCCCTTAGGACCCGCGTGGCTGGAGGGGGCCTCGGTGGGCAGAGGATAAGGCCCGGGATCTCAGCAGGTTCCTGGGGGTCCAAGTGGGCAGGAGAAACCTGGCCACGCTCCCTTTTGATCCTCTGCGCTCCCAGTGGCTCCCCAATTTTCCCCATTTGGGCGTGGGATCCCTTCCCCTCCCCTAGCTGCCCCTCAGGGGCACCAGTCCCGTCCCGCCTCCACTTCTCCTCCCCCTTCACTCTCCCCCCACACCCCACATCCTACCTGGTCGCTGGGGGTTCCTCCTGTCCCCTTAGGTGTCTGTAACCCCCCACCGGTGCCTGGTAGGGGCCCTAGTTGTGAGGAGATGGGAATTCTGCGTCCTCCTCGTTCGCCATCTTGACTCTGCCAGGAAGGGATATTTCTGATTGAGAGAATGTTTCTTGAGTGCTGAGACACTCTCAGCCAGGAGGTCTGCACACAGCAGTTCTCACTGGGTACATCTTTCACACCATCTTTCTGTACGGCCATCCTCAGGATATTGGTTCCCAGGCCTTAGCGTTCCAGGTCTTGGGATGGCTGCCACAGTTCCTGGCATTTCTTCCTTTCACAGCTATATCTTTTCTCTTGAAGTCTGAGACAGCTGAATGTTCTTTGTTGACACGAAGCAAACAGACTGTCAGATATTTCTCCAGGAAAGATAGGTTTATTGAGGATCAGAAGAGAATTGCAATGCAGGGTCTGCAACCATGGCGAGCCACGCGCAAGTCCCTGGAGGGCACGAGAAGGAAAAGGAAAACGTTTCTGTTTTGCATATACATTCATGTACGTTATTTTTTAGATTCCACATATAAGTGATATCGTACAGTATATCCTTCTCTGTCTGATGTTTCACTAAGCATGATATTCTCTAGGTCCATCTGCATTGCTGCAAATGGCAGTATTTGATTCTTTTTATGGCTGAGTCATATTCCATTGTATAAAACTTCCTGAGTTAGTGTCAAGCAGTCAAGCCAACTCAATTTAGCAGAAAGTCATGAGACTGAGATCAACAGTGTCTCATCTGACAGGTAGAAAAACTCTAGGAATGAGCCAATGACACCAGGTATTCATGTAAGGAAAGGAAAGTGAGCTGAGCCAGTGTAGAAAATGGTGAGGATATTTTTGCAGATCCTTTCAGAAACACAGTTGAAAGTCCATTTAAAATCCTAAATAAATACCCTTAGAAAAATACTCAGATTTCTCAATAGTTAACCTTTTGTTCATCTCTGTGCATTGAATACATATCCTAAGGCTGAGATTTGATTTATCCAAGATGCACAGTTGGTGCTTCAGCTGGTGTAGTGATCACCTATTTGGAAACTGCTAAGTCATGAGGGGAAGACTTCCTCACGACAACATTAGTTAAATTAACCAAATATAAAGAAAGATACTGGCATTTTCAACATTATATAGAGTTTTTTGTAACTGAGAAAAAGTTTTTAAAATGCTTATAGGGCTTCCCTGGTGGCGCAGTGGTTGAGAGTCCGCCTGACGATGCAGGGGACGCGGGTCCGTGCCCCGGTCCGGGAGGATCCCACATGCCGCGGAGTGGCTGGGCCCGTGAGCCATGGCCGCTGAGCCTGCGCATCCGGAGCCCGTGCTCCGCAACGGGAGAGGCCACAACAGTGAGAGGCCCGCATACCGCAAAAAAGAAAAAGTACTGGACATGAGGATATACAATCATTATGGATGACAATGAACCTGACCCTATGTTTATGTTGTGGTTTGAAAACAGCAGCAGATGGTAGCAGGAAGCCCCGGTGATAACCAGGATGTGGATACAGCCAGCATCCAGGGTGTAAAAGCAAAGCGTCTACAGTTTTTTTCAGTAGTGTTTGAAGTTTTAAAATACTCAACCCGGTAAATTATCAAAGTTTCACTCAGCTTAAGAAAAATATTGAAGTTTCTCAATAAAGAAAAACCAAAAGCTACCAACAGTTGTTGGGCAAGCCCTTTTCTTTACGCCAAGTAGAGGTGGCTACAGTAACATGAAGAGAACTTGAAGGTGAAACGCCTCCCTTTATGAGCGACACGACTGCAAATGCATAGCCAGCAATGCCGAAGATTTAAAGATATATGCATTAGAACAAATTATGCTTTACAGAGCTTTGGCGTTGAGCTGAATGAACGTACGGATATTTCCTACTTGTCTCACTCTGTTGTTCGCTAGATTCAATTTGAATAACAAAATACACCAAGGGCCATTTTTTATGAGCCACTAAACCATTATATTCCTAATAATGACTAACAAAAATTGATTCTGAAATTCATATGGAAATGAAAAGGGCCAAGAATAGCCAAGGCAATATTGAAGAAGAAAAAAGTTTTTGGATTTTTCCTTTGGGGATGTTCAGATTTCCAGGAATGGAGTCTTCCGGTCTTGTATCTGGATGGAAGAGAATTCTAGCTTTCTGGGAATCTCCAAAAAAGGAATGAGAATTTCAGCAGTAGCGTTCATCTAGGCATTTGGTCAGTTAGTCCCTCTGCTTTCATTATTGTGTTATTGTATTAATTCTACCTGGTGTCCTCCAGCCAATGACCCCATTATACACTTTCAAACAATGTCTTTATATTAAAAGGAATGAATTTTCGATTAAGTATAATTATTTCTGCAACTTTTGGTATAAAACTTTTATCAACTAAAAGAAGTTCCCTTCTGTTCTTGATTTGCTAAATTGGTCATGAATAGGTATTGAACCATATCAAATACTTTTTCTGTGTTAATTAAGAAAATCCCATGACTTTCTCCTTCAGTTAGTTATTATGGAGAATGTACCATCCTTACTTTCCTGGGATAAATCCTACTTGAACCTGAAATATTTCTATATGCTGTTGGGTTCAGTTAACTGATATTTTATATAGGGTTTCTGTATTTATGTTCATTAATGAAATGGACCTAAGATCTTCTGTCTTTGTATTGTTCTCATCAAGTCTTAGACCCAAGATGATGCCATAAAAGCGTTCAAGCAGACATTTTTTCCACTATCTTCTGGAACACCTTATTTAAGACAAGAATTAGCTGCTCCTTCAAAACCTTTTTAAGAATTTATCTTAACCATCTAGGCATGTGAGGTTTGGAGAAAAATAGGTCTTTGACCGTAATTTCAACTTATTTAATAGTTATTCAAGTTATCTATTATTTGTATACAAATTTGGGGATTTTATATCATTATCTAGGAATTTAACCATTTCATGTAGGATTTTTAATCACTTGCATACATATATAATAATATTATTTTCCTTTAAGTTTCTGGTGTGTCTGTAGTTGTTTACTCTTTGTCATTATTTGCAGAGGTCAAAAGTCAGACTATCTTTTCCGTCTTTTCAAAGAATGCATTTTTGGTTTCAGAACTCATTTATTTTTTCTCTCTTTCATGAATGTCTGCTCTTTATTCCTTTCTTCTTTTGTACTTACCTTGTTATGCTTTTTCCAGATTTTTTTTGTTGAATATTTATTATTAATATTTCTGGTTTCCTAAATAATATTTCAAGGTGAAAAACATTCCTTGTAAGTGCTATATTTAGCTATGAACCATAAATTTTGAAAAGGAGGGCTTAATTATCATTCAGTTCTAAATATTCCTTTGTTCCTTATTTATTTCATTTTTAGCTCAGGGGTTAATTAGTAATATATATTTTAATTTATAAATATATCAGGTTTTTAGCTATAATTTCTAAAAATGGTATTCATTTCTAATTGATCCCATTATGTCAGAGAAAATAGCCAAATAGAGAAAATATAATATTTGGTTATTTGGAATGTACTGAGGTTTACTTTTTGGCCTAGTACAACATTTTTTTTCAACACTGTTCCTTGGTGGGGACTTCCCTGGTGGTGCAGTGGTTAAGAATCCGCCTGCCAATGCAGGGGACATGGGTTTGATCCCTGGTCCAGGAAGATCCCACATGCCGTGGAGCAACTAAGCCTGTGCACCACAACTACTGAGCCTGCACTCTAGAGCCTGCGAGCCACAGCTACTGAGCCCGTGTACCACAACTACTGAAGCCCACGTACCTAGAGGCCATGGTCCACAACAAGAGAAGCTACCGCAATGAGAAGCCCATGCACCGCAACAAAGAGTAGCCCCTGCTCACCGCAACTAGAGAAAGCCTTTGCGCGGCAAGGAAGACCCAACGCAGCCATAAATAAATAAATAAATTTAAATTAAAAAGTTCCTTGGTGATCAAGAAAAATCAATCTCTCTGTTTCTCAATATAGAGCTCTATATATGTCTGAGCTCAAGCTATACTGTACTATTCTGGTTTTTATATCTTATTTTTAATCTACTTGGTCTAATAGTCTCTGAAAGGGCTATATTAAAGCCTCAAAAACAACTAATGCTTTATCCAATTCTCCCTGCTGTTCTATCAGCTGTTGCTTGGTATAGAAGGGCTATATGTAGTTAGGACAGATATATATTTTTTGTCTTACTTTTCCTCTGCAGTTAAATAACATTTCGTTATTAACGATATTTTGCCTTGAATTTTATTTTGTTGAATGTTAAGTTTGCTACACCAGCTTTACTTTGATTTGTATTTTCCTGGTATAGCATTTTCATCCCATTAGTTTCAAATTTTCTTTACCTTTCCACTTTAAGAGTGTCTCGTGCATATATCATTGGATTTTAAAATTCAGTCTGGGGACTTTCCTGGTGGCGCAGTGGTTAAGACTCCGCGCTCCCAGTGCAGGGGACCTGTGTTTGATCCCTGGTCAGGGAACTATATCCCACATGCCTGCCACAACTAAGAGCTCACATGCCACAATAAAGGAGCCTGCCAACCACAACTAAGGAGCCCACCGGCCACAACTAAGGAGCCTGCCTGATGCAACTAAGACCCAGCACAACCAAATAAATAAAATAAATAAAAAATAAATATAAAATAAATAAAATAAAATACAGTCCAAGAGTCTGTTTTTAAGCCACATATATTTATTACAATTAGTAATATACTAGATGTTACTCTACCTTCTTATTTTACATTTTCTCTTCAGTGCATTTTTTTTTTTTTTTTTTTTTTTTGTGGTACGCGGGCCTCTCACTGCTGTGGCCTCTCCCGTTGTGGAGCACAGGCTCCGGACGCGCAGGCTCAGCGGCCGTGGCTCACGGGCCCAGCCGCTCCACGGCATGTGGGATCTTCCTGGACCGGGGCACGAACCCATGTCCCCTGCATCGGCAGGCAGACTCGCAACCACTGCGCCACCAGGGAAGCCCCTTCAGTGCATTTTTTTTCTTTTTTTTTTTTCCTCCTATTCAGTAGATTGAATTTACTTCTACTAATTTAAAATGAAGTCTCTTCATTCTTTTTTATGGTTGCATATTATTCCATTGTATGAATGTGCTGTAATTTATTCAAATCTTTTCCAACTGTATTTCAATCATATTTTATTTCAAATAATGAAAAACCTTGTTCATGCTTCCCAATTCAAGTTGGTCTTGCAGGTTTACCTTCCTGGGTGATGTTGGCTCCTAGAACTGATAGACTCTTTCTTAAGTTCTGTCTTAGACTGGGTTCTCCAGAAATGGTCCCTGAGATAAGCATTCCTGTGAAATGGCTTACTGAGTCCTCAGCCCAGGAAAAACCCGTGGGAGAGTGGGGAAGAAGGACAGGAAAGGAGGCCAGGCCAGGTGCAGTATCTAACAAATCAGCTGGGAAATGACTTTGGTTTGATCTAACAGGGAAGTTATGGGGACAGTACAGGTCCCTCCTGTGCATGTCCTGACCAGGGCAAGATGCTGCTCCCATCTAACATTGTGTGGGCCATTCAAAGAGACATAAATCCATAAAGTCTCTTCCCAAGGAGCCATAAATCCCAGCACCCTTGCTGCCCCTCAGAGTAGAAGAGCCCTAAGGGCAGTTTTCTAATCTCAAAATTAATGACGGCCTTTAAGGTAAGGAGTGCCTAGGCTGACTCTTGCCTGCTCCGCTTAGAGGTCATGTGGCCTTAGGCAAGACATCACAACCTTTTTAAGCCACGTTTTCCTCACCTGTAAGTGGGGATGATAATAGCTCTTATAGCAGAAAGCTTAGCACAGTGCCTGGCACAGAGTAAGTGGTGATCTAAGTTCGTGTCAATTATGATTACTCAGCAGAACTTTTCTAAAACAATATCTGAAAGGCTGAGCTGTTTAAACAACCACCAGAAAGCACCTTACAAAGTAAAGATGCCAGTATATTTATTATTTATATAAAATATGTAAACAGGAGAAAATCCCATAAATCATGAGTTGCTGTTTTCCTTGGATCTTCAATACTCGTATTATTTTATGAAAAACTGGACCATATTAAGTTGCTCGGACCTTTGAAATTTGTAAACCTGTGTAAATTTCACATTGGAAGCAACCATTTATGTGTACTGTCACTTAAAGCACAAATTATGGTTGGTATAAAAGGTTTTAATTCACATAAATTCCGTGGTAAAATCTTCATACCAAGAGGGCTTGCCACACCTACAGTGAGGCTACTGGAAGTTATCACAGTTGGTTACATTCTCTTAGGGTGATGACGTATTGGGATTGGGAGGAGGGTAAGAAGGGAAGGATTTTTTAGTTGGGTTTCTTCAAAAGCAGACCCTGCGCAAGGGCTTGAGTGCATGTAGTTTATTTGCGAGGTGATTAGTCAAGGTTCTCCAGAGGAACAGATGCAATAGGAGATTATACATAATGAGGAATTGGCTCCCACAATTATGGAGACTGAAAATTCCCATGATCTGCTGTCTCCTTCCTGGAGCCTTAGGAAGGCTCCCAGCACAACAGTGAGGCAGGAAAAAAAGGGGGCAAATTTCTTTTTCTGCATTTTGTTCTCTTCAGGCCCTCTCTGGATTGGATGATGCCTACCCACACTGGGAAAGGCAATCTACTTTACTGAGTCTACAAGTTCAAATGCTAATCTCTGGAAACACCCTCACAGATCACACAGAAGTAATGTTTAATCTGGGCACCGCACGGCCAGCCCAGTTGACACATAAAATTAACCATCACGGGAGGTGACCCCAGGAAACACAGGGAGGGAGTCAGGAAGTGAGGCAGGGGAGGGAGAACAGTACTTACAAGCAGGTTATCACTATAGACTCCATGGTGCTGGAAACCCTCTGAGAAACCCTGTGGAACACATCCTCAGAGTGGGGAGCTGGGGTATTGATCCACCAACTCCCAGCCCCCTTTTGTTGAGACTTACCCCAGAGTTGTTGAATCCTTGACACTTATAGGTTGTCCAACAAGTGGGTTGACCAATTTCACGGGGTGCTGAAGAAAGCCTTTGAGAAGAAAAACAAGGTGATAAAGATGCTTGGGGTAGAACGTTTACAGTATACGTGAGAGCTGTCCAATGCAGCTGCAGGTGAACTCATTGACTGAGGAACACGAGGTCGGGCACCAAGAGCTCCTGCTACAAATGCCTTGAAAATCCATCTTGACTTCAGGACACAGCGAAATGTAATATCTCATGAACCCAACTTTTCCTTATTACAGGAAGCAAAATATCACTCTAATGTTATTGCTTCTAAAGTTTTGTTCCATAAAACGAACTTTCAAAAGTGTGCTCTGAGAGGGCCATTATAAATAGTCATCTTTCCTCTTATAAAGAACTATTTCTTAATCCTGTTCTCCTAGCCACATTACAAAAACTACTATAACTTCAGCAGATAATACACCCTGAGTCAATATCAGATGTGTCATAAATTAATGCCAACACCAGTACGTTTTGGTCACCATATCTGTTACAGAAAAATCTAAATGTGTTAATATCATCCAATAACTCTGCCCTCAAGTTTTCCAGGCCATTTAATTATTAAATTTCTCTTTGGAAAGGGATCCCTATCGCAAGCAGTCCAGACCTTGGTGGATGGCAGGGTTTTCTCCGAGGTCACCAGGGCTTTTAACTGCTGCCTAAAGTGCATCCTGTGTTGATTAAGATACCCCAGATTAACTAGATTTAGCCGCGGCAATCACACTCCATTCAGGAGGGCTCATCTCTGGTGAATCGTGGACATTAATGACAGTTGCAAGAGCTCAAATATTATGTAATCACTAATTACATTCTGCTCAATTAGTGGAGGCTCATCAGTGTGAATCACTAATGGCTGAGCACCCTGTTCTCTCCGGGAAGGAAGAGATGGGTTGCCTCGTTTCCTGATTGTATTAGCATAGACACAGACGCTGTTAACGAACGTGGGTGATGATGAAGAGGCTCCACGTCTGTGATGGACACAGGCAAGAGGATGGCCACCAACACTTCATTTTGAACCTCAGAGCCGCGTGTCTGTGGTTTGTCAGTGTGACTCATTCACTTCCCACCTTCCAAATGGAAAACACACGCAACATCCTGGCCAAACAGCCACTAAAAACCTTGTGCACAAAGCCAGCTAAAGACACACACACACACACAAACACACACACACACACACCCTTGGACGTGTGTGTTTCTTAAATTGATTTTCAGAGATCCAAGCTCTAAGGATTTGTGGGACATTCAAGTATGAAGCCTGTGACAAAATGGGAAGAGCACATCTGAAATGGTGAAGACCTTACCAGATTTTTCTTAACCCTCTCTGTGTTGGGCCTTATTAGCTGCTTGGGCTCCCGTAACAAAATACCACAGACTGGGCAGCTTCAGAATCTCCTACCATGAGTGGATTTATTATTTAAATCTAGTGGGAAAAAGTTGTACTTCCTGGGGGGATTAGTAGATGTGAAGAATAGGCATTCTTTTTTTTTTTTTTTTCTTTGCGTTACGCGGGCCTCTCACTGTTGTGGCCTCTCGCGTTGCGAAGCACAGGCTCCAGACGTGCAGGCTCAGCGGCCATGGCTCATGGGCCCAGCCGCTCCACGGCATGTGGGATCCTCCCGGACCAGGGCACGAACCCGTGTCCCCTGCATTGGCAGGCGGACTCTCAACCACTGCACCACCAGGGAAGCCCTAGGCATTCATTTTTAAGTTATTGAAAATATGTGCAATGTTCTAGATAATAGCAAATATTAGTGGAGGTAAGTTATTTTCTCACTTCTGGAGGCTGGAAGTCCAAGATCGAGGTGTTGGTAGGGTTGGTTTTTCTGAAGCCCATCTCCCTCGTTTGCAGATGGCCACCTTCTCGCTGTGTCCTCGCGTGGCCTTTCCTCTGTGTGCATGCTGGTATCATGTCTCTCCTTGTGCCCAAATTCCCTCCCCTCCCCTTATGAGGACACCAGTCATATTGGATTAGGGCCCACCTTAGTGACCTCATTGTAACGTGACTACCTCAGAGTTAGGGCTTCAACGCATGAATTTGGAGGCACACAATTCAGCCCATAAAGCCAGGATGTGCACAAACTATGTCTATTCTAACCCAATAAGTTCTTGCTGGAAGATTGGCAGCAGACTTGGACTGCATGAACATCCCAGGGGCCCCCTTGGGTGAGAGCTGTCCAGTCCATAACAGCAGGCCACGGCCACGTGTGATTGCTGAGCGCTTGAAATAGGGCTACTGCCACTCAGGACGTGAATCCTTAATTTTATTTCATTTTAATTAATTTAAGTCTTCAAACTAAAGGAGAGTAAATATGTTTTCCTGTGAAACACAACTTTATTGTTTGAGTAGAGATACCTTTCACTTGAACTATTTTTTTTTTTTTGGGACAGGAAAGTAGAATTTATTGGTGGGTGTGTGTATAGAAGGGACAGCACCAAGGCTCTCATGAGTGCAGGGAATTGCACTGTCCACCATCTGTCCAAGGAACACGATTAGGGATGTATCTGACTCCAGAGCTATCAAGGATGATGCTTTTCTGCCACCATGTCTTCAAATTCATCTGCATTAAGCTTAGTAAATCCCCACTTCTTGGAGATGTGGATCTTCTGGCTGCCAGGGAACTTGATCTTGGCCCTGTGGAGGGCCTCGATCACATGCTCCTTGTTCTGCAGCCTGCTGCGGATGGACATTATGACTTGGCCAATGTGGACCCTGGCCACTGTGCCCTGGGGCTTTCCAAAGGCGCCATGCATACATGTCTCGAGCCTAGATTGGGGACAGCATGCCAGTCACGATGTCCACGGGCAAGGGCTGTCTCCAAGGCCCCTTAGGGCAACCCACACAGGCAACAGGCTGCATACACTACCGACGAGGCTACTGTTTGCAGCCATTGCACATCAGGCCCCCATGGGGAAAAGAGCATGGTCAGCTTAATTGTCTGCAAATCACTTGAACTATGAAAAATGTTGTGTCTCAAATGTGATGGCTGATCAGTGTGAAAAATACACTGACATTCAAAACTTAGAATGAAAAATATGTACACTATCTCTTTAATAATTTTTATGTTGATAATCAACAAAACATATGTTGATTATGTTTGAAATGAGGCCATTTAAAATACATTAGGTTAAATGAAATACATTATTAAAATTAAGTTACCTGTTTCAGAAACAGAGTTATAGATACAGAGAAGGGGGGAGGACTCGGGGGGAGGAAAGAAATGGGTGAGGGAGATTAAGAGGTACGAACTTGCAGTTGCAAAGTAAATGTCACCGGTATGACGTGTACAGTGTGACGAATACAGTCAATAACTATGTAATGTCTTTACACTGACGTATTGTGGCTAGATTTATCCTGGTGATCCTTTTGAAATGTATAGAAATATCAAATCACTGTCTTGTGTAATAGGGACTAACAGTGTTGTAGGTCAATTATACTTCAAAAACAAACAAACAGAATAAGAGATCGAATTTGTGGTTAGTGAAGGTGGGTGTGGGTATGGGGAATCAGAAGAAAGTGATCAAAAGTACAAATTTTCAGTTATAAGATAAATAAGTACTAGAGATGTGATGTACAACATGACACATATAGTTAACACTGCTGTATGTTATATATGAAAGTTGTTAAGAGAATAAGTCCTGAGAGTTCTCATCACAAGGAAAAGTATTTTTTTCTATTCTTTAATTTTGTATGTATATGAGACGATGCATGTTTACTAAACTCACTGTGATAATTTCATGATGTATGTAAGTCTAATCATTATGCTGTACACCTTAAACTATACAGCACTGTATATATATTAAGGTATACATCAATTATACCTCAATAAAGCTGGAAGAAAAAAATTAAAAAAATTAATTTCACCTGTTTCTTTCTACTTTTTATAATGTGGGTACAAGAAAATTTTAAATTATGTGTCTGGTTGGCACCATATTTCTATCAGACAGCATCAGGTTAAAATTTTCATCCTCCAGTATCCCATTGCTCACCAAAGTCAAGTCCCTGGGTAAACAAAAAGATTAATTCTTTTTGCCAAAATGATTAAAGTTCCAGGTCCTTTGTGTCTTCTTTTACTAAGATTAAGATAAGCAAAATCAACCATTTCTTCTTGGATAATATATTATTAAATCTCCCATTACTAGCCATATTTGTAAGTTTTTTCAATAATATTTTCAACATTAAAATCTTGTTAACACATAGCTACCTACATTTAGGAGTCAGGAGTAATTCTCTTCATAATGAAAAGGTGCTTCCTTATGAGTTCATCCTGGTCTCCTTGTGCCTCTGGCTTTTTCTCAGGACACCCTGACTGCATTCATCCCCCAATTCTTCTCACCCTTTTTTTCTGTCCTCCTCCCTCAGTCACCAGGAAATTCTTAGATAAGGCATTCTTTCCTTATTTCTATTTAACACACGCTGAAAACCCACTCTTATTTCTTCATCTGAAATACGGAAGAGACATACTGCATTTCACAGCATGAAAAGTGGAAGAATTACAAGTTAAAAATTCAAACAAAATAAATGTTTGATACTATGTCAACGTAAGTGGGTTGGTTGTCTCTAACCCATTTTAAGCAGCTTAATCCCCAAATGTCGTAAAGAACAACTAACAGGCAGCAGACGGAACTTCTGGAGGCCTGACTCCATGGCTCAGTTTGGTCTTACCCAGCCACCAGCATGTCTCACCTCCAAGAAAGACCGTCTACAATTCCCCAAATGATCACAGAATTCATCCAATATCACATTCTCATCCTGAAATACAGGACAGGGGGCAGTAGAAGAGATGGGTTTTGCCTTATTCTTTTGCTCTCTCTGGCTCAGTCAGCCTTTAGAAATAACGAAATCAATGCAAACATTTGTTGGAAGGATGCCCACTTTGAGGATCATTTGCTACCTAACTGCCTTGGTAGTTTACATGGATCCCAGGGAGGATTTCAGAGTCTCTCACCCTTGTTGCTCAGATAAAAGGAAGAGTCAGGTGTTGAGTTTGGTTGTGTGTGTGTTTGTGTGTGTGTGTGTGTGTGTGTGGTTTAATATTTGATGAAGCTTCCATTTCACATACACAAGGATTCCCATGTGAGTTTTATTTTCCTGTCCTTTAATTGAAGTGATGCAGATTGAATCAAAGACAAAAATGCATTCCGATCCAAAAGGGAGAAAATATTTACAGCCAGAAAAGTGACATAAAAGTGTCTGGCCTCATATACATTAAGAACATTTTTTCGTGTACGTAGTAGCAGCAATACACGGTAGAGTGGCTTAAATTAGAAAATACAAGGCAAAGAAAGGTTGGTAAAGACAATCAGCAGACGAGTACAAAAGATCTACCTACCAACACTAAGGAGGGCAAGATAGAAAAGGATAGACATCAGTCAGATCCTCATGTGATGTGATAGAAGTTCAGCAGAAAATATGGGAAGATAAAAAATCAAGGACAGGGCTTCCCTGGTGGCGCAGTGGTTGAGCGTCCGCCTGCCGATGCAGGCGACACGGGTTCGTGCCCCAGTCCGGGAAGATCCCACATGCCGCGGAGCGGCTGGGCCCGTGAGCCATGGCCACTGGACCTGCGCGTCCGGAGCCTGTTGTTCCGCAACGGGAGAAGCCACAGCAGTGAGAAGCCCGCGTACCGCAAAAATAAATAAATAAATAAATAAAAATCAAGAACATTGGGAGGCCATGTTAATTAGAGTTATAGAGGCAATTACTGGAAGACAGAAAATTGTTTTAAAATTCTTTGACCCATTGGTTATTCAGGAGTATGTTGTTTAGTACCCCCATGTTTGAGAATTTTACAGTTTTCCTCCTGTTATTGATTTCTAGGTTCATACCATTGTGATCAGAAAAGATACTTGGTATAATTTTAATCTTTTTAAATTGGCTGAAACTTCTTTTGTGACCTAACATACAATCTATCCTGGAGAATGTTCCATGTGCACATAAAAAGAATATGTAGTCTACTGTTGGTGGATGGAATGTTCTATATATGTCTGTTAGATTCTTTTGGTCTAAGGTATCATTTAAGTTCAATGTTTCCTTATTGATTTTCTATCTGGATGATCTATTCATTGTTGAAAGCGCAGCACTGAAGTTCCCTACTATTATTTTATTGTCTATTTCTCCCTTCAGATCCATTAGTATTTGCTTAACATATTTAGGTGCTCCAATGTTGGGTGCGTATATATTTACAATTATATATCCTCTCAATGAATTGACTCCTTTATCGTTATATAATGTCCTTCTTTGTCTCTTTTTTACTTAAAGTCTATTTTGCTGATATAAATATAGCTACCTCTGCTCTCTTTTGGTTTCCATTTGCTTGGAATATCTTTTTCCATCCCTACACTTTGAAGGTATATGTGTCCTTCAAACTGAAGTGAGTCTCTTGTAGGCAGCATATAGTTGGGTCTTGTTTGTTTGTTATTCATTCAGCCACTCATATGTCTTTTGTTTGGAGCATTTAATCCATTCACACTTAAAGCAATTATTGATAGGTAAGGACTTACTATTGTCATCCCATTCATTCTTTTCTGGTTGTTTTGTTGTTGTTTTCCTTTCTTCCTCTCTTACTGTCTTCCTTTGTGAACTGGTGATTTTTCATAGTGGTATACTTTTATTCCTTTTCTTAATCTTGTGCATATCTATTATAGGTTTTGATTTTGTAGTTGTCCTGAGGCTTATTTGAAACATCTTATAGATATACCAGTCTATTTTAAGCTCATAACATCTTAAGTTTGATCACACAAAAAAATCTAACCTTTTATTCCCCCCGCAACATACACATTTTATGCTCTGATGTCACACTTTACATCTTTTTATGTTGTGTATTTATTAACAAATTATTATAGTGATAGCTATTTTTAATTATTTTGTCTCTCAACTTTTATACTAAAGTTAAATGGTCAACACTTCACTGTATTGCAGTATTCTGAATCTGACTGCACACTTGCCTTTACCAGTGTGTTGTTTATTTTTATATGTTTTTTTGTTACTGGTTAGGATCCTTTCATTTTCAACTTGAAAAACTTCTTTCAGCGTTTCTTATAAAGCAAGTCTAGCAGTGATGAGCTCCCTCAGCTTTTGTTTGTCTGGGAAAATCTTTATCTCCTTAATTTTTGAAGTACACATTTGCTGGGTAAATTGTTCTTGGTTAGCAGTTTCTTTCTCGCAGAATTTTGAATATATCACCCCAAGAAATCTATTTTTAAAAATGAACTTTGACCCCTACCTCATACCATTCACAAAATGGTCATGTAAAATAATGGTAATAGTAAATTTCCAAGTTGGAAATCAATCTGGCAATTTCTGGAAAAGTTAACATAGAATGACTATATGACCATCAATTCTACTCCTAGGTATATATCCAAGAGAAATGAAAATATATGTCCATGCAAAATATCTGCACACAAATGTCCGTAGCAGCATTATTCATAATTCAAAAAGTGAAAATAACCCAAATGTCTACCAACTGGTGAATGGCTAAACAAAATGTGATATATCCATACACTAAAATAATATCTGGCCATAAAAAGGCTGTAACATGATGAACCTTGAAAACATTATGGTAAGTGAAAAAAGTCAGACCCAGAAGGCCACATATTGTATTCCATTTCCAGAAAAGGCAAATCCACAGAGACAGAAAGTAGATTAGTTGTCACCAGAGACTGGGGAAGGGAAGAATGGAGAGTGACTGCTAATGGTGGAGGGTTTCTTTTTGGGGTGATGAAAATGTTCTGGAATTAAATAGCACTAATGGTTGCACAACTCTGAATATACATGATGACTGTAGTTAACCCTGCTCTATGATATGTAGAAAAGTTAAGAGAGAAGATCCTAAGAGTTCTCATCACAAGAAAAATCTTTTTCTTTTTCTTTTTATTGTATCTATATAAGATGATGGATGCTAACTAAATTTATTGCAGTAATCATTTCACAATATATGTAAGTCAAACCATTATGCTGTACACCTTAAAGTTATACAGGATATATGTCAATTATACCTCAATAAAAATGAAAAAAGAAATAATTACATAGAAAACAATCTAGAAATAATGCAAATGTCCATAACCAATAGAACAGATCTATAAATTATGGTTTATTGATACCACAACTATTATGATGAACTACAAATACCTGTAATAATATGGATGAATCTTATAAACATAATGTTGCAAGAAAGAATCTAGACACAAAAAAGTACATACATATCATATGTTTCAATTTATGTAAAGTTCAAAAACAGGCAAAACTAATCTGTGTTGTTAGATAGACGGGCGTTACCTTTGGGAGGGTATTGGCTGACGGGGCATGAAGGAGATTCTGTGATGCTGGTAACGTTCTTTTTCCAGAGCTGGTGTCAGTTACACATGTGAATCTATTTTGTGAAAATTTATCAAACTGTGCACTTATGATATGCGTGCTTTTCGATACTTACATTTATGAGAACTGTGAAGGGGCTGAGATTTTAGCCTGCCTTGATCTCATGGATGCCAGCAGAAGATATGAGACTCCAGGGTCAGAGACAAAGGACTTTATTATTCACAGGAACCATGAGGTTCATGTTTACATCAGCTCCCTTTGACCCCCAAGTATCATGGGGTGACATGGAGGGGGGCCCAGGTGGGTGCTGTACACACACTGGGTTGGCATCAGACCCAAGGAACACCGAGCTTAGGAAATCTCAGTCTTTGAAAGGAGCCGCAAGCAAACACTGCTCAACTTTGGTCCCAGAGGCAACCATCATCTTTATTATACTGGGCAGCAAACAAACCTGCCCTGGCCTCAGAGGAAAACCCTCTCTCTGTCTTCCAAGGCTATTTGCTGTACAAACATCCTTGAACAGATAGTCTGGAACAAAAGACGTCAGTGCCTCTCCTCATAAGACATGCAGTATCAATATGAGGTACCCACAGAGAATTGCCTCCTCACAATATGGCAATAAAGATGTACATTTATAAAATCATTAAATAAATCATTACAGAGGTCAAAGATAAAGTTCCTTTGACAGTTCTTCTGCTCTGAGCGATCATTATTTGTTGGGTGCATTCCTTTCCAGACCATCAGCTGTACAATTACAAATATATATACAGAGAGAGAGAGACAGAGAGACAGAGAGAAACAGAGAGAGAGACAGAGACACAGAGGACAGAAACAGAGAGAGTCAGAGAGAGAGAGACAGAGAAAGTGATCTGGAGTACAGTATACAGCAACATACCCTAGCGAAGAGGTACAAACACAAGGTAGAGCCGCCTCCTGCAAAGCTCCTTGGAAGGACCTACTAATAGGGCCCTTTGCCTTGCCCTCCTTCAGATGAGATGGCTGTAGCTGTGCAGGCAGCTGTGCGGTATGAGCATGAGGCATCCTTGAGATGGAAACAATGTTCTAAAAAAGGTGGAGTAGAAAGACAAAAGGAACCTGGGACATTGATAGCATCATGGGGCCCATTCACTTCCTCCCTAGACTACCTACTTCTGCAATGCCCGTTACACGATCGAAAAACAACCCACTCTGCTTTTCTGTGACTACTGAGACCGTGATGGAGCCAGGATTTGAACCAAAGCCAAACCCATGTAGTTGACCCTCAGACAATGCTGAATCACACAAAAGGGATGCTATTACTATAGTAGTCACCAACAGTGGCCAGGAGAGCCTGGAAAAATCCTGCTTTTGCTATTCTCCCTCAGAGCAGTTGGAGTTGCCCATCCCCCTTCCAAGTCACAACAATTTCAACTTCATAACATCAACCGAAGACATGGTGCTTGTGAAAGATAAAAGTAGAAATAGCCTAATACTGCATAACTTTCTTTATTGAGAATACCTACACAGGAGAGCGCAGATTTATAGACAAGAACAAAGCAAATGTTTAAAACAGAAAGCTCCGAATCTAGCTTCACCACTGGATTTGCTGTGTGACCTTAGAAAATCACATCATTTCTCTCACTTCCCTTTTCTTACATGTTAATAAAATGGACTTTAGTGCCATAGGCTTGCAATGAGATTCCAGTGAGGAAATACACGTAAAAGCTTTTCAAAAAACCAACACTGCTCTGGACACAGAGGAATCACCGTATAAATATTGAATTCCCAGCGTACATGTACACTGAGCACAGAGAGCTTTGTAGTTATCATCATTGCATTGCAGTGACCCCAATTTTCTCCCTGTCTTTTAGCCATTATGTCGTGGGAGACCCCACGAGGCACAGAAATAACGACAGAATGGGGTGACATTGTCACAGTGAGGGGTGTGTGTGCCTGCGTGTGTGTGCGCGTGCGTGTGTGTGTTAAAGATTTATCCCTTTTCTCTTTCATACATTTCGTGCAAAGGATTGCTGAATATTCATTGATCTATCCAGGATCCACAAGTATGCTATTAGAAATGCATTGCTTATCTATATTTTTGAAATGTTGAAGTAATTCATTGTTGATCCTTTGCAAGATAGGTTTGCTACCTTTAAACTGAAGTGACAATAACACCCCAGCTGTCTTCGGTTTCTCTCGAGTTGTGCTGATATCCTTGATGTCGCTAACAAACCAGAGACTGCCTGTGAGAATCCTGCATGTCACCATTAAATTGAAAAAGGCCCGAAATAGCGAACTCTCACTTCTGGTAGGAAAGAGAAACGAGAAAAGGGCAAAGTGATGGTTATTCATGAATCACTCGGGCCTGCCATGATAAATACCACTCGCCTTGTTCTCTTCTTCTCCAGGCTCGTAATTCTCTCCCTGAAGGTGTTCCACCTGCCCAGGAAGAACTGGGCTGGGGGAGATGTCTAGTAAACCTGATTTTTAAAGCCTCTTAAACCGCAGAAGTCTGTGTATGGGCTACAAGCCCTTCTTTTTGCGTACATCAACACGGGGTCCAAATCATCTCAGCAGATTGAGGAGAGGACACCAACACAGTATGTCATGTTTGGTCCCAGGTTCCGTGACAACCTAGTAATGTAAAAGAAGGTGAAATAAACATGCAATGACTGAGCTTCTTTTAAAAGACTAAAAGCGAATGCGTCCAGATTTGACCTTGTGTTGCAACATTAAATATACAGATCATTCTCCAAGCAGAGATCCTGCATATAAGGGAGGGAACGTTCGTGCCATTTCTGCATAAAAGGCTAGCGTGGTATATTATCTGGTATATTTCTGCTGCAAAGAAATACAGCAGTGCAAAAATAAACATGAAAATTGTGGCTTCCGGGTGTTTTATTGCAGACTTCTGAATGTCCTTTCATTGTCTGAACAGGGAGTTGCCATTTTTGCTGGCGCTGATAGGCAATGCTATGTGACAGGTTGGCAAACAATTTGACTGTTTTCCTCTCTCTCCTTATGAATGATATTTATAGACTAAGAATCGCAGTTGGTTCCGCTTTCCGACACAGTTATCTTCTTGGGCGTGGATTAAATGTAGATCTGGGTGTTGAAAGACATTTACAAAAGTGCTGTTTGTGAACCAGGAGGCCAGTTCTATTATCGCCAGAACATTTAAATCTTAATGACTGGCATTGTTGTCTAAAAGACGATGTTTTTCCTGCTGAGAAACTGCATTAGATTCAAGAAACGGAGCTCATTTCCATTCTCTCAGCAGTCTCTCTAGAAATGACATGCAGTGCTTGAAACTGTTTATTTCCAAATTCCGGCTTCCCTCGCATCACTCATCAGCTTCAATTACCAGTTTTCCGGAGCCGAGCCATCAGGCAGTCTGACACCGGGGTCCGGCCTAATTCCCACCTTCTCCAGAGTCAAGAGCATAATGTGCGGATGAAAAGGTGCAAAATAGCCTGGACTTCATTAGCATGCAGGGCCCGGCTGTTCATTTGCTGGCTGCGAATGGAAGTTCTGACACTCGGAGCCGGCTGCAAAATGAGAAAAGTCCTCTTCAGGGGAGCTGGGGTCCTCGGTGGTGAGGAAAGGTCATCAAAAAGACAGCCACTGCCCTTGCTCCCTGCTCTCCAGGACTGCTTACTGATTCCAGGGACACCTCATTACACGCCGGATCAACATATTATTGCCATGTTCTGCGACTGAATTGTTTACAAGTGTCTTTATCACCGGCAAAGGCCGCCCGGTGATGCGTGACTGCACTCATTTGGCTGTGACCCGCCAATTATGTGTTATCCGATACGTTGCAGGGTATCTTGATCTTTGCCCGGGTCTTCTCCCAGCATCAACACAGTCCCATTTACTACTTCTTTCTAACCACTCTTTGGGAAAGTAGCCATTAGCCTGTCAGTGTATAAGAGTGTGTGTGTGTGTGTGTGTGTGTGTGTGTGTGTGTGTGTGTGTGTGTGCGCGCGCGCCCGCACACTCTGCTGTAGGAAATCTGAGTGTCGTTTCTCCGATGCTTGCTATGCACGAGGTTCATAATCAGTTGGGAGAAAGAAATTCTCTCTCTCTCTCTAACGCACACACACACCTTTTTCTTATGGCATCGAGGATAACCCACACAATTTGCAATCAGCATGCACGACAGAGAGCATAATGCGGCTTGTTAGGGAGCTCCCTCTGCTTGTACATACAGGCCCTACGAGAGACCTGTCATATTTTATTTGGGCATAGCCACTGCAAACCACCATTGTTATCTTTCATTACAGACACTTCTATGGCTCCATAAAAGAAAGAGTGGAACAGCAACTCGATTAAAAACTCCATAAGAAGATTGTGCAACCTCCCTCCGCCCCAAAAAGTGGAGACGAAGCCCTAGTTTGGAATGGAGTGTATTCCACCATGCAAACTTGATTTCCTCCCCCCCCCCCCGATGGTGACTACTGTCTTCCCTTTAATGATGTCGTGTATTGACAACTTTGGTTTATCGCTATGCATATTGCTTGGGAAAGTTTTAATGAATGCCAAACATTTGGGCTGTCTCAACCAAATACTAAAGTGAGAAGGGAGGGCATTTCATTTACATCTCCAGTTGCCATCAGGAATGGCTACTTAATGAGTTTTCTAGTCCGGGGAATATAGCGAAACAAATGCCAAGAAATTTGCCTTCACATTTCCTGGAAGAATAAATCCTTGGCAATGGGCACAGACTACAATGAGTGAAATGAAACTCAAGGATCCAACTGCCTTCAGAAAGGTGACATCTGTAAATCCGTTCATTTCCAGCAGTTTCCCAGATTTGTCTGGTGTTTGTCTTTAAATATATTTCCTACATTTTTTCCCTCTTTCAAATCTGTGGAAAGGATTTTGGGAAAGTTATCAAGTTCTTTGTTTTCCTTCTGAAACCTCTGGGTCCTGGCTTCCTGACAAAGAGTAACTGAAAAGGCTGAGCAAAGGCCCCTGGTCAGGGTGCTTTAGCTCAAAGAGTCAATGGAGAGATGTTTGTTCCACCAAGTGTTTAAGGACACTGCAAATTCTGTAGTCATCAACCAACAAATAGCCTTTGGAAGAGAAGAAGATGATGGGAAGGATTTCTCTGGATTTATTTTTGGAGACATGATTGCGTGTGGAGGAGTTTGGTGAAGGGATAAAGGTAGAACAAGCAGGGCTGTTTACCAAGGTTCCCATCTGAAGAGCAAACCTCAGTGTGGTTGGGATTCAGAGAATGCCAGAAAGGATGGCTCTCAATAACCAGGGGTTATCCACAAGGAAAGGGTTTCTTTGCTCACTTAGATGAGGTTGTAACAATGAAGCAGTGTGAGTGCCCAGTCAATGGGCAATTGGGGGTTGAATGTTCTTAGACAGATGGAACAGTTCCATCCAGGGACTTCTGCCAGTTTTTATAATCAGTTCATTTCTTATTTCCACCATAAAAAAGAATTCCTTCCTGTTACGGTTTTAACCCCTCATCATCTTTATGAATCCCTCAAATGGGCATCAAAAGATTCTCTTCAGTTAACAGAATGGCCAGTAATCCTAGATCCTCTGAATATTTCCCCCATCTTTAGGAATCACACATGCCTACATATATTTTCTGATGGTTAATAGAAAATGCAGACACAGGCTGCAAGCCCAGTGGCGTGGCGAAATGATCAGATGGTAAGTGACAAAAAAGAACCTTGTTTTAAAAGTCATTTATTAAATATAACTTTGTGGCAGGGAAAGTTCTAGAAACTTAGCGTACATTTACTTATTTCTCGCAACAATCCCGTGACCTGGGTATTGCTATTCCCACTTTCCAGATGAGGAACCCTTTTCCCACATCAGAGTTTTCAAATGTCCCAAGGTCACCAGGCTAGTGACAGAGGCAGAATTGAAACTCAGGTGTAACCTGAGTCCATGCTGTATTCTGCCTCTCCCAGAGCCGGCATCCATCACAAAGTCCCCAGGCCCAGGAAAGTACATTTTCTTCATGCCAGACAACATTAACACACAAAATGTTGCCAGTCATGATAATGTGCAGAAACCATCACCTCTTACACATCTGATATCCTTAGCCATGAGGTGGGCCGCAAGCCTTCTTTAATTGACAGAACAAAGAAAGTTTTGATCCACAAAGGCAATTCAGGGTGTTTAATTAAAGAGCGGGGTGGGGCTTGCATATTCAGGGAGCTCTAGAAGTGCTCCCACCAGTTACTAGGAGCAACCGTGGAAGTCTCGTCAATTTTTAGTACTGATGCTCATCCCAGTGGTCTACCGATCTTCCCTTAGTGGTTCTACTAAAGGTCCAACTATAAAACAACAACAATATTTATTCCACTCCCGGCAGACACCATGGGTCAGTTTTCCCACAGGCTTCCTCTGCCTTTGGAAACCTAGTGACTAAGTGTCCAGTCACAACATAGAAGATTGGATCCCAGAGACTGGAGGGATGTTCATCCACTGGCTGCAACCCACACAAACACGCTCATAAGTTCTGGAATCTTCCTTTCACTCATGTTCCCATTTTTCTCTGTTGTGCGTGAGAACGCTGGCCACTTTCGAATGCCCAGGAAGATGCACTATTCAGAATGTCTCCGGGACACCTGGCCTGGCTGACATGAGGGAGGCCACTTGTCCGTGGGGGCCGTCCTTCCTCAGTTCTCCTTCCTTCAGTATCAGTGACCTCCAATCTTCCAGCACATTCATGCTGACCCAGCTTCTTCTGTGAGAGAAAAAGAAACACTCTTCTTATCAAGTAATTTACACTAAGACATCAGAGATTCAAACTTCCACCCCTCTCCCCACCACTTCCCATCCATCTCCAACGGGTTGGGTCGTACTTGTATTTTAAAAGAGGGCAACGCTGGACACAGGAAATAGTGCATCGCAGAAGAGGGGAAGCCTTCCAGGCACTTTCCACGTGATCCAGCTCAGTTACACCTGGCCATTCCTGCCTGTAGGTGTGTGTGTGTCATCAAAGTCTCACGTAGGCTGGGAGGAATACAGAATTATTTGGTTTTCAGAATAAGCAGCTGACGACTCTACAGAAATCGACTAGAAATGAGCTCTACTGATCCAGATCTTAGCCCAAGGGCATATGTCACTGCCTCCACCCAGCCCTTACTTCTTTGTCCTCCCTTTGTCTTTGTACAGATGCACATTGAGAGCCCATTGTGTGTTCCAAACTCTACAAAGTGTTCTCGGAGCTCTAACCTGCATTCTCTGTCCTCAGAGAGCCAACAGTAAACAGCAACAAAAAGACCCACAAGACAGTAAACAACTAAGGACAAAATAAGTGTCTAACAAAGGGTGCCCTAGTTATTCAGACGGGGCTAGAAGACGCAGGCAGACTAACGTGATGGGAAAGGATTCCTGAAGTCAGGAGTCTGATTTGGGGATCTGAATAAGTGGAAAGGGGTGAAGGGGCACGTTAGACAGTATCCAGATGCGGCCATATCAGCTCCTCCCATTCCCTTACACACATGCAGCTCCTCCCGCCAAGAGGAGGAGCCTATCTCCCACCTTCTTGAATCTGTGCAGACCATATGACCTGCTTTAACCAATAGAATGAGATGGGAGTGACATCCGGAGACTTGCAGTACACAGGTCTCACAAGGACTAGCAGCTTGCGCCTCCTCCCCTGGGAGCTCAGCCACCTGCCGTGCAGAAGTCCAGGCTGGGCTACTGAACGATTCCAGACCACGTGAAGAGAGTCCTGGAGGACGACAGGCTGCCTGGGTCATTCCACATGAATAAGCCCAGCTGACACTCCACGGAGAAGCGCCCAGCAGTCCTGCCTGAATTCCTGACACAGAGCTGTGGAAAAGAATAAATTGCTGTTGTGTTAAGCCACTAAGTTTGGGATGGTTTGTTAAGCAGCCATAAATAACGGATACAGTGGGGACAAAGAGGTGAGCTGCTTGCCACATAAGAGGACGGCACGAATAGAATGAGAATGAATGCACAGAGTATTTGGGGATGCCCTGAATTGAGTAAACCAATCTGGCTAGAGCAGCCATTTCAGGTTAGCAATCAGAAGAATGTAGATCGATAAACTGGGCCCAGGTAACTTTAACATGGGAGGGGGAACTTCAAGACTCTTCATCAGTGCCCTCTGTAGTGGATGCTATCAGTGCCCTGTCAGCAGACCCCGGCCCTTATTCTTCAGTGGGCACCAGCTCAACATCCAACCACCAGCACTGGCATTTCATTGCCTGAGTGCTTGTTTGTTGTTGTCTCGCCCACCTACCTAAGCAAACAGGACAGAAATGCTGGGGGAGATAATGCCTGTGAGACTAATGACTGATGGGAGTTGGTGTAGAAATATCCCAGCTCAGGTGGACTCACTCTAGGGCAGGTGTTCTACGCTGGGTCCCAGAGTTTCCTTGGTAGAATTAAATCCCAGTCGCCCACAATGGTAACTTGGTTCATAATGCACTTTAATGGCTGCGTTCCCTTCCCTGTTATTCAACCCTGATTCCTACTGGTATTTACTTCCTACTAGAGGTCCTGAGATCACCTCCCAATAAATTGCTTGCCTTTGGAGAAACCCAAATGAAGAGACTCTCATTTTAGAGTTAGGAAAAATAAAGCCAGGATGCAGATTCCATTGGGTGAGTGCTTTAACAAAGTGAACTAAAATATGCAGTTTTTCAAACCAAATGGAAATTTATTTCTCTCCAAGTAACAGTTCAGGGTGAGAGGGCTCACTCTGCTCCAGGAAGTCATCTTGCAAACCCAGGCCATTGGGAGAGCTTGGTCATCCTCAATATGTGTGTTCCATTCACATCGTTCCCAGCCAGCAGGAAGGAAGAGGAAGGTGCAAGTATGAGATGATGATTACGCCCATCACTTTCATTTGCCTTCCATTGGTGAGAACTTAGCCACATGGGCCAAATGCAGCTGCAAGGGAGGCTGGGAAATGTAGTCCAGATGGACAGCCATATGCCCAGCAAGAAGAGAATAAATTGGTGAGAAGTGGCAGACGGGAGTCTCTGACACAGGGAGATTGGGTGATTGACCAAGGGACTGCAGCTAGTTAGTGGACAACTAGAACTATAAGCCTTTTGCCCACCATTTTTTTCCTTCTGCCCCCAAACTGATTCCAGCCTGACTGTGGTCTCGAATGCTTAAGAATCTGACATTCTGCAGGGTCCACCTCCCCACATCACAGAGTCAGCAAAGCAAATAAGCCCTTGGAATCCCTCTCAATTTCAGTTCATACTAGGCGCTAGATTGGACTTTCTGGCCAAATCAAATGGCATAGCGGCCCATAGTCTCTACTGCCATGACCCTCCCTTTTAAGCAGAGGCAACTAGCATCACTGTTAGCCCATGTTGCCCCTTAATACAAATTTTTTTAATTAATTTTTATTGGAGTATAGTTGATTTACAATGTTGTGTTAGTTTTAGGTGTACCGCAAAGTGAATTAGTTATACATGTACATATATCCACTTTAGATGCTTTTCCCGTATAGGTTATTACAGAGTATTGAGTAGAGTTCCCTGTGCTATTCAGTAGGTCCTTGTTAGTTATCTATTTTATACATAGTAGTGTGTATAGGTCAATCCCAATCTCCCAATTTATCCTTCCCAAATTTTTAAGAAAAATAATAATGACCCTCCCTCTTCCTCAAGGAAATTTACTGCCATTCAGCACAACAGTGTCTTAAAAACCGTACAAGTCTACAATGGCAATGATGTGAAGGGCACCCCTGGAGTTAGGTGAGGTTTTCAACCTGTGAGTTGTAATCACGAGTCCTGGGCTGGGGAGGGAGAGGAAAGAACCATGGAGCTAGCTGACATCTGTGACGATCAGGGACATTTTACAGTCATCTCTGAAGAACTTGGACTTGTTCTTGGTTTGCAATAATCCACACACAGGCTAAGTGCTGAAGCTCTTTCCTTTTGAGCACAATATCAGGGATGGAGATGCACACCCAGCATGAGCACCCAGCACAGCTCATTAAAATATTAAAATAGAGGAAACTGAGAGTAGACAGGGCTGTCTAAGTGAATGCTGTTCACAACTTTTACATGCTAACTTGTATTTTTCAAATTTAGTGTTTGACTGGAATTGGGTCATATGTGTAAAAATTGTCTTTTTTTTTTTAAGGGCAATGGAAACAAATGACTTGAAAGAAATTGCCTAATGGCTCCACACCGTTCTTATCTCTCAGATTTAAAAAAACAATCCCTTTGTCCGTGATAGAGATAGCACTGAATTATTAAATCATTATCCTACTCCTTAGCCATTCTTTAATTTTTCCCAAGATAGAAGGTATATTTCTTTTACAGTTAGGTTGGAAATAACCAGGGTATGTGCTGTTTAAGTTATTGACCATCACTTGTTACTGTATGTGCAATATTTTAAGTGCAAGTGTATATGAGTGCAGTTACCTCTGAATTGAACTCTACAAAGTAAGGTGGCACTCTGGATTTTTTCCCCAACAATTTCCCATTATGCTCGACAAAACTCCAACCAAATGCAAACCTCAGTCTCATTTGTACTGAAAATATGTGTCTAATCACCAAGAAACCAAGCATTTATCAGGATAATCCTTCCAAAATCATCAACTTTAATGGTATCCAGACGGCTTTTCTGGAGAGGGCTCATTAGTTTAAAAAAACAAAATTCTCAAAATGTCAGTGTTCTGTGCCTTTACTTAGAGAGTTAAAAACATAATCAGAATTCCCTGCCTTCCTGTTTAATAGCCATTTTCTGCCTATATACTGCTTTGAAAAATAGTCAAGCAAATGTAAAGAAGATAAATACCAAGCATAAATGAAATACCACCAAAGGGGATAGGTTGTACGCATAAAAATGAGTAACTTCAGAGCTGCAGACTAAGAAACTGAATATCTTGGTGTTTAAAATTAGAATGGCTCCCCAAAGAATTGATAATGTCCCATTTAAGAAAAGAAATGTTTTCAAATCACTCTGCTGGCTAGAGAAGTCTGAATCAAAGTCAGAAATTAATAAAAAGATGCAGACAGAGACCCCCAGTCATAAATAACAGAGCCGATTTGTATGCTTATAAAAAGCCTGCAAGGCCTGGTGGTGTCTATAGTCCTAAGGGCAAAAAATTTAATAAGATGCAAGAAGAAAATAGAAAAAATAGAAATGAATGTACTTGGTGGAAACGCTATTGTATTCTTGTGACACAATGACTTGTTTTCTGGAAAAGTAATTCTTCCATTGAGCCCAGGCAGGCACTGTGTTCATTGTAAAGTTATATATTCAGACCTGTAGTCTGAAGGGTTTGCCTGTGTTTAAAGCTCAGTGCTACCCCAGGCTCATTAGAGTACAAGGACAAAGCTCTATCATATTACTGCTTCAACACCACTCAGAACTTTGGGGTAGTTTTCAGTGGCTTCAAGTACTTAGATTGTCAGCAGTGCAGGAAATAGAAAGTAGAATATTGAATGGGTGAGGTGTATACATCAAATGTGCAGGAATGTATAGATGGAGATAAGGATCCTAGTCGAACACCCTGTTACAGTGAAGTCGGCGCAGAACAGTTCCAGGGTAAAGACAGATGTGGGGTAAATTGAGCTGCAATCCACTGCTTGCAAAAATTAGAGCAGTCTGGGTCTCATTCAAGATCAAAGGGTTCCTTTCTAGACTCTATATCAGGAACAGGCCTCTGCCATGGGTGGCAGAATGATAAGGGAACGTAATCACAGCCATAAAATCTTTAGTGTAGAGACAGGGATAGCAGAGGAAAAGCATCAATTCAGGTCTGTTTCGACAACAAGATGGCATCATTCTACAAGTGGTTTTATTGTTGTTGTTTTGTTTTGTTTTTAAAATTCTGGGCCAACTCAATGTTTTGACTGACATGCTTGCTCTTTGTGGGAAGCTGCTTATCAGGATGGGGGCAGCGTTGGCTGGGGGTGAAGGTAGGAAGGAGAGAGTGTGGTCAGGAGGAGAAGTGGGAAGAAGTCGGGTAAGGACTATATCCAGTCAAAACAACTCACTCCTGCTGTGATAACTCAATTTGTTTCTTACGTATTTATTTTGGGAATAAATAATACCCATAGATAAGGAGAACATTGAAAGGTACAAGAAGCAGTATGGTGAAAACTCGGTCCCCCTCCAGCCCACCTACCCAGGCTCCTCTTCCAGTGGGAACCACCATGACTCTCCCTTGCCTTGCAGATATTTCAATGCACAAGTCCAAACTCTGTTTCGATATTAAATAAAAACAGGCCTCCACCCCCTCAGTCCCCCTCCCCAGGACGTCTATCTATCTCAGGGTCTTCAATAGATGAACTCCGGACACCAGGCGTTTTTTGTTTTGTTTTGTTTTGTTTTTTGTTTTAAGGGGCAGGATTATTACTTAATGATAATGACATATTTTACACATTGTCGTCTGCTGATGTTTAAAAGATAAGAAGAAATTTGTCTAGGCGGACGTCTGAGGCCCTCGGAGGACACCGGGAGACCCTGCCAAAACGCTTCCAAACTGAATAGTCGTTGGGCTGCCAGATAATTCAGAAACTATTTGTATGAGCTGTTTATCAAATTATTAACCGCACAGATGTTGTTTGGCTGAAGAGCAGCTGAATCCCCTTTCTGGCAGCCGCGGAGACAAAGGTCTCCAGGAATAATTGGAGATGTGCATGGAATATTAAATTAATTTACTGCTCTTAATTCTTATGCAAATTCTGACCTCCGATGGCGCCTATCAATTACCCCGCGCGCAGTGAAAGCTGAGGCGACAGTTTCTTTTCTTCTCTTTGCTTTTTTTTTTTTTTTAAGAACTCGAAAAAGGAAATATTTGCAATAAGCAGGCGGTAGGAGCACTGCGTAACTGGAATTATTTAATTGAATCTCCAAGTTTTCAGGGTTGTCGGTAGGGGATATAACCCCAGGACTCGGGGGAGAGGGCGGGAGGGGTGCGGAGGGCGCAGGAATTTGTGGGTTTGACTGCACACCTGTGGACCGCGGGAAATGCGGCAATGAGCAGAGACGAGTGTTGGAAAAGGAACCATCGGCCTGCAGGCGGACGCGGGCCTTCGCGGCTCTGGGAGTTCAGCATCAATGCGCGATTCCGTGTCAGCCCCGCGCGCTTCGCAAACCCGGGTCAGGCTTGGAAGCACCTTTGCGCCGCTCTCCTGGACCGCTGCCTGCAAGGTCTGCACCTGAGCTCTGGCTTCCTTTTACTTATCTTTAAAGGGTTTTAACCCGTCTCTAACCCCCAACCAAAAAAACCAAAACAAGCCAACCAACCAAAACAAACAAAACCAGATTTTATTCCTTGCTTGAAAAAACAAACCACCACGATGCGCGCGCACGTCCAGCTCCTGCTGAAATCCCGGGTGGGCCGAAATGCATTTAATTGTCTCCTGCGTGGCGAAGTGACACCTACTCTTCTCTCTGAATTGAGCAAACGCCCGGGCTTTGTCTGCGCTTGTGGCTTCGGCTCTGTGCGGCTTCTGCGCTTCGGTGGTGGGCTGTAAAATTGGGGTCTCTGAGTCTTTCATCATCTTTCTAATAAGGAAAACCAAATCGGGCGCATAATGTCTTCGGCCCCGGCTCGACCTCCCCAGGACCTCGGCAGCCCGACGATGTCGCCAGCGGCCCGCGGCGCAGTCACGACGCGACGCCTTTCAGCTCCTTGCGGCCCCCACAAAAGCCAGACAACAATATCAATTAATCATGCAGCCGGCAAACAAGGAGATTTATCCCGCGACAAACAGCCCCACCGAGAGCCGCTGAATGGGCGTGATTAGCATGTGAAAAGGCGAGCAAAACTCCGCGGTTCAACAGCTAAAGAGCAATTTGATGGGGCTGGGATGGGGAAATTACTTGATTAGCGTCCTTCGGAGGAGAGCACAGTTCCAGCCCCTCGGCCCGGAATCCGAAGGGAAACAAAACGCGCTGGTAAACGCGGCGACCTGGAGGGAGAGCGCGCGAGGGAGGGGAGCGCGGGGGCCGGCACTGCGGCTGTGAACCCGGGTGGGGCGGGAGGGGCGAGAAGATGATCTGCTGGCCACGGCCAACGCCCGAGGCCGGAGCCAACACGAGCCGCGACAACTGCTTCTCACTGCCCTCACCTTGGGCTCCCAGGCCGGGACAGGGCGGACTCAGACATTCCCCACCCGGGGCTGGAGCTCGACTTTTCCGCGCTGCCCCTGCTCGGGTCCGAAAGAGGTGCATGCGGAGGGAAAGGCCCACCCACGGCGTCCCACTAGCCCCCTGCGGGGGCCTCAGGGGCGCAGCCCGCCCGGCAGCAGCCTCCGCCAGCTCTAGGGCTCCGGACCCCGGGTCGGAGTCGCGAAGACTGCGATGCGGCCGTTCCACCCGCAGCTCTGCGGTTCCATTCCCGCGGGCAGAGAAGATTGGAGCCAGTCAAGACTGTTTTCCGGCTGCTTCGAGTTTAATCACCTTGTTGCTGCCTGCTCGAAAGGCTGTCGCGTTTGGGCGTGATTTCTGATGGGAAAAGCGTTCCTTGGCTGCATCCCCTCGGGGAGGAGGTGGGGAGCTGGGGCAGAGTGCCATGCGGAGTGAGGGCGCTAGGGCCTAGGTGGAGGGACCCGGATGGAGCAGGACCCGGGGCTCTCCCTGGGTTCGGGCGGGCAGCCCCGGGCCTGCCCCGGATCCGCACACGCAGCGCCAGAGCTGGCGGCTTGGGACGCTGCGCGTCGCGGCCTCCTCCCAGAGGAGGCACGGAGTTTGGCTCAGGTACACTCGGGCCTTTGGGGCGGCGCTTTTATTTTCTGGGGAGATGGGTGACTGGGTGAAACGCTAAAGAGCAAGGGCAGCTCAGGGTTCGCCGGACTCAGGCCCCCAGTACGCCGTCTAGGGTGGGCGCCCACGCTTACCCCTCAACCCCCGCTCGGCTCCGGAGCTAAAGTCTGTGCCAAGCCCAGCCTTGGGAACTTAGTTTCCGCTCTCTGGGCGCCCATAACGTTCCCTCTGGACGCATGCCCACAAGCCCCTGCTCCCTGGCTCCTCCCAGCGCCAGGGAAGGGAAAAGCCAACCCCCCCCCAACCCCGTCCCCAGTCCCCAAATACCCAGACTAACTCCCTCTCCGTCTCAGGACCTAAAAGGGTCCTTTCATCTCACGCCCCAGATCTGAGTATACAGGTGTTTTCGGGATGCGGCCTTCAATTTTCCTGGGGGCGGGAGAGTCTAATTCGGCCTTCGTGAAGTACACTAACACAAAGGTAATAAAGACTTCAACAGGCAGATTCGCCAAGGCCGCGGCCGTCTTAAATTCACCCTGCCCCTTGGCACAAATGAACCAAGCATCAAGGAGTCAAATCTTGTTTTATATAAAGGGGGGGCGGATCGCCCCCATCAAGCTGAACAACTGTCACCCAGTTGAACAGGGTGTCAAGCCGCAGTTCGTGGCCAACTTGAAAAAGCTCAATTCTTTCTGAAAAGTCTCCGGCGGTGGGCGTGCAGCGAACTGCAGCTCGCCCCCTCCTCCCTTTCTCCTTCGCCCTCTCCCTCTATCCCTTGACTCCGCGCTGAAGCTACAGTGAAGCCCCTTCCTCTTTCTGTCCCCAGTCGGACCCCGCGAGCCACGGCTTCTGGCTGAGGTCAGAGAGGGGCGCTGCGGCCCGCAGGCCTGAAGGGCGCAAGAGGGAGCAGGGCGCGGCGGCAGTGGCAGCTCCAGCGAGGAACCGAGGACCCGCGAAGCTGAGGGCTCACACCCGGACGCGGAGCCCCAGACGCCCGACGGTCTCCAAGCACGTCTGCCGGACAGGCAGCGCGGCGGGACACGCGGAAATCTGTGCCTTGCGCCCCCGCCCATCTTTTTCCGCCCGACTCTAACGCGCCGCGTGGCCCGAAGCGCTTTCTCTGGACGGCTAGGGCGGTGCATTTTAATTCCAAAGCCAAGAGGTTGAACCGTCTCTAAGTTGGCGGGCGGAGGGGGCGGTAGCCTGAAACTGCGTGGCTGAATGCCTTTGCCTGCGGGGTAGCAGAGCTGTTCCCACCAATAGCGACGGCTTCGGGCTGGCTTTGTAGTTATTTTTGCGTGTTCTGCCCGGTGCCCATCACATTGCCCTGAAAAGCAAAAGAGGCCGCTGCAATTTATTCCGATGGGCGTTTTTTAAGAAGCTGGCAATTTGAACCGGCTGGGTGTTATTTAGTGCAATATGAAATCAAATGATCCTATTTCTCAAATAACAGTGTCTGTGAGGAGAAGTGAATCCTCTGAAAGGGTAATTGTCTGCTGATAGTGTTTCCCATTACACCCGATCTTGGCCTAAATGGTGTTCGACAGCGGGGCTGAGAGCGAGGGGTGAAATGAACGCGCGAGCTCGCCCTCGGGAGGCAGCGAATCGGCCGCTCGGCTCGCGTCCTGGCACGTTGGGCCGGCAATGCCACCCGATGCGCCACCGACTTCAACGTCATTTTGCAGGTGGCCGACATCATTAGACACGAGTGATCTTGTGGATGAAAGAATAAAAGGAACTCTTCCTTCTCTCGCAACTTTGGGAGTCGTTAGAAATTGGAGACTGCACTCTTCACAGCGTCCTGGCATCGTTTAGTCAGACAACAGATTAATGATAATCTGTGAAATAAAACCTAGCTTAGCCCCCTTCATCCTCCCGTGTTAATATTGAGAACGCGGAGTCTTTCCTTCCAAGGACACATTTGTGCCTAGGATCTTCCCAGTCCTGTTTTCAGAACTCAAACTTAATTCCCAGGGAAAATACTGGGTCCAGGAGTTGCCTGTTATTCCCACGGCATGTGGCACATTTGGGAGGAAAAAGTTGGCCCCGAGCTTTTAAATTGTCCTCCGTAGGCCCAGCCGCTGTTTTTAGTGACAGCCAGATAGAGGGGTTCAGCTTATGTCTGAGAGAAGCACGGACGAGAAGCAAATTTAAGGAATGATTTTATGAACAGCGTAAAATCTTATGAAAGCGGCAGTCCGCAGCCTCCGCGTCTGGCCTCGGGGTGTGTGGGTGCCCGGGGTGGAGCGCCAGGGCGCAGACTGATGATACCTGGGGCCACCTCTCTGCGGAATCACTCCTGGTGGCAGAGGCGCGCAAGCAGCAGCCTTGCCCATAAATCCTTTTTACTTATTATGCAGGCCCCACGAGGGGAGCGGCCTCCTCTGTAGAGCCTGTGAGCCTGGACACAGAGGCTTCGTCCGGACCAATCTCACCCGGGAGAAAGGCAGCCCCAGAGCCAACTCGGGCCAAGGACGAGATAAGGCTTCTGGTCGATTCCTCCACACACACACCCCTTCAAATTTTTTTCTTACGCAGGATTTTTTGTGTTCCGAATATCCTGGAGTTGTAGGTACAGCATACACTGTACTAATTGAGGCATTTCAGGCTGAGCCTACTAGAACCAATTCGTGGCTTGTTTTTGCTCTAGCTAGGCAGTTTTATTTTAGTTTTTAATATTCTCTTGGTGTGTTTTGAGACAAAATATTTCTTTTCTTTTCTTCCCCATCCTATGACCTCTGTTTACAAGTCCATTTGGTCGTTCGTGATTTCCCCTCTTTCTTGGCGCTGCTTCCACGTAATCTAGAGAAGCCGAGGAAGGATGGTAATTCCCGCAAGTCGGAGGAACCACGCCGAGGACGCTTCTATCCCTTTCAGGGAGGCACGTTCTGCCACCGCACCTGGAGTCCAAGGCACAGGACACTAGGCGGCCGCTCCTGGAGCAATCTGGGGCCTCTCTGGCTGAAGGAAAGCGGGATAGCCTGGGTTCAGCCCGCGGCGTCCGCTCCAGGATTCGTCGCCTGCCTGAAAATCCAGCCGGCATCGGTCCTCTTGCCAGGCCCGGGGCACGGCCTGGACGCCCGGCCCTCCAGAGCCCGGTGGTGGTGCTTATTCCTCGCACGCTCCTGCTCGGCGTCCGTACCGCCCGGGATGCCGTTCCCGAGGGGCTTCTGGGAACATCACGCCTCTCGAGGCCCTCCTCCGGCTAAACTTTAAGCCCCGCGATGCAATCAGGAAGTGAGAGACCACGCTTCCTCTGCCCTCGAGTGGCCTCTCGGGGTCTCCGCGCAGCCCCGCCGCTCTGCCCTGCAGCACAAGCAGCCGCCGGACTGGCTCGGGGCAGCCGGGGCGGCGGCAACAACGCGAGGACAGCGGACCCCTTCCCCCCGCGCAGGCCAACGCGGGGCCATCGCCTCCAAACCTGCGCTCCCACTTCTCCCGGAGGAAGGGGGGCCACGTCCGAGCCTGTCCACGGGCTTTTAAGGAGAAGGAAGTGACAGTGAGGAGTCCTCCAGTAACCTCGAAAGGGCCTAGATCACATTCCCGCACCTCCTCCCCAGTAAATGAAGCTGGGAACCCCGGAGATGGGCCACGCGTTTTTGTCAACCTCGCTGCGCTCTCCCGGGGCTGCAGGCTCCTGCGCGGCTTGAGAGTCCCTCTCTCCTCCTGGACTTGCCTGGACCCAGGGGGCACGGACCCCACCCCACACGGGACGGGGCTGGGGGCCTCGGCTGGGGGAGAGAGGGGACTTGGATGGCTCAAACCTGCCGCCACCTCCCCGCCTTCAGGGAAACCCTCTCAAAGTCCCGGGGGAGGGGGCGGGAGGAAACCCCGCGGTGCCAGGCCTCACTCCCCTTTTTCCCAGGGGTCCCGGGGTCCCAGGGACTCCCTAGGGCCCTGTGGCCGAGAGGCGGGGAGTTAAGAAAGATAATATCCTCTTGCCGGGGACCATCTCCCGGCCCCTCCGCGCCTTTGCCGGGGAAGAGCCGGCCGCTTGCCCAGTTCTGCGGCTCAGACCCGAGCGGTCCGGAGCGCACACTCCCCTCCCCTCCGCGAGCGAGCCAACCTTCCCCCAACCCCGCCCCGCCCCGCCCCGCCCCGCCGCGCTCCGCTCCTAGACCCACTAACCTTGCGAAGGCGCGGAGCCGCTGCTCGCCCGACCTCGCTGGGCTCTGCGCGGAGGATGAGCGCGGCTTTGCGCGTGCTGGCTCCGCGGCGTAGGCCCATACTCCCCTCCCCCACGCCTTATAATTTAATCACACGCGATATTAAATTATCAAGCCGCTCATTAATCATCGTGCGAGTTACTGGGACTCAACACGCCTCCGCGAGTTTTGACATCCCAGACCAGTTCGCGGGGTCGGAGTGTGTCTGGGTTTGGGGGACGAGGGGGGGGTGTCGAACCACTCGAGAAATACTACGAGCCCCACGCGGGTTGTCGGGGCCTCTTGCCTGGAAAAAGGTTTGAAAAAGAGCGGGCTGGGCTTCTGAGTTTGGTCTAGGCTAGGGTTTGTTAAAAGCCCAGACGCATCCCTCCCGGGGCCCTTTCCCGAAGATCTGGATTTTGATCACGACGATTAAGACAGCCAGCGGCGTATCAATCAGCAGCATCTTAATTTGCAGTTTTTCCGGAGGGTGAATTTGACCTGAATTAGTGTATCTTCATTACCCACTTTGGACGGTATGAAATTAATGCGTTTGAAATACAGATGAAATCGTATCACTGAAGTCATTTCAAAGAACAACTTTTTCCCAACTCAAAGGGAGCTCTCTTGCCTTTTGCATACTACAGATGCGAAGACAGGAAAATAAAGGATTTTTTAAATTAAATCCTTAATGTGAGGTTTTCTTTTTAAAAATAATCCATGTTTTTCACTCTAAAGTTTTTACAAACTGGTTTTATTTTCTAGTTTTCCTCCCCTTTCCCTATTTCTAGTAGATGGATGTTTTAAAAGAATAAACCAATTAAATGAGAGTTCATATGATTTGATTCCATACAATGAAGAAAAAAAGTGCTCATTAAAAGTTGTCTCAGTGGGGCTTCCCTGGTGGTGCAGTGGTTGCGAGTCCGCCTGCCGATGCAGGGGACACGGGTTCGTGCCCCGGTCCGGGAAGATCCCACATGCCGCGGAGCGGCTGGGCCCGTGAGCCATGGCCGCTGAGCCTGCGCGTCCGGAGCCTGTGCTCCGCAACGGGAGAGGCCACAACAGTGAGAGGCCCGCGTAACGCCAAAAAAAAAAAAAAAAAAGTTGTCCTAGTGGCACAAAAGAGGGTAATTAGTTCTTAGCGTTCAGGACCTCACACATCAGGAGAACAATAACCAAAAGAGCAATAAAACAATAAGCAAAAAAATAAACACCCCCCTCTAGAGGGGGTGATGTAGGTAAGAATCTGTCAACCAACATTCTTTAAATATCCAGTTTGAAATTAGTCTTGAAAGAAATGTAATTCCCAAATGAAGTCCTTCCCCACGTTAGCATAAGCTAAGGCAAGTGTGTATCAAGAGAAGGCCAGCTCCTGTAGGAAATGGCTGTGAATTTAGATAAGTTGGCAAAGTTTTCTAAACAAATCTTAGAGAAATGAAATTACTTCCCTTTTAAAAATATAAAAACAAATGTCAAACCCAAAATCCTTAGCAGGTAAATTGCGTTTCACCTTTTCCACCAGAAAGTGTAATCAATTTAATAAGCAAATAAGTACATACATCTTGACCCTGTGGTCAAGATGCTTTACCACAGAATATTATCGATATTATTAAATGTGTCCAATACCTTTCTTGAGATATTTTCTCTCCTATTAATATGTTGTCTGCATTTTTCTACCCTACCAACACAAAGAGATAGGTATCAAAAACTCAACACACACAGACACACACACACACACACACACAGCTAGGTGCAATACATAAATCCTAAAGAAGCTAGAAAGGGGAAAAAATACCATAATATGGTGTGATTTCTTTAAAATAAACCAACAGAGGAAAAAACTGTCTTGACCATCTTTATCCAGGCAGTTCATGCCTACCTATGTTCTGCAATAATAGGGACAATTGTTGTACAGACTGAGACATGGCTTTCTGTCCCAGGTGCTCTGTCTAGTTAGAGTGGGCCATTGGCAACTGCCTGCTGAAAATCAAATCTGAAGATTTGATTTTAAAACTGGAGACTTCAGCATAACCTGAAATGATCCCAACAGCGTGGACTGGTGGACTAGCCAATTGACTGCTTCTGAAATGCAGAAGGAGGATCAAGAGTACGTGGGAGGGGCTTCCCTGGTGGCTTAGTGGTTGAGAGTCCGCTTGCCGATGCAGGGGACACGGATTCGTGCCCTGGTCCGGGAGGATCCCACATGCCGCGGAGCGGCTGGGCCCGTGAGCCATGGCCGCTGGGCCTGCGCGTCCGGAGCCTGTGCTCCGCGACGGGAGAGGCCGCGACAGTGAGAGGCCCGCGTACCGCAAAAAAAAAAAAAAAGAGTACGTGGGAGCTTGCAAAAAAAAAAAAAATTAAAACACGAACGTTTTCTTGAAGGGACCCACCAGAAATTAGAAAAATGAATTCCTTCCATTCATTTGACTATTTTTCTTCATGAAACTGCTTTTGCAGACATCATCCCATTTGACTCAGGAATGCTGGAGGTGTGATTGCCTGGATGAGACCGGTTCATGCCCAATCCCACCCATTGTCCAGCTTCTGTGCATCCCCCAATTTCTTCATTCCGAATCATGCAGGGCAGTTGAACAGTTTCCTGCTGAGCAGAGTAGTGGATTATTATAGCCTTGTAATAAGTCTTGAAATCAGACTTACTTCTCCAACTTTCTTTTTTAGAGTTATTTGGGCTATTCTAGGTCCTTTGCATTACCATATGAATTTTAGAATCAGCTTATCAATTTCTACAAAAAAAGCCTACTGGGATTGTGATTGAGATTCCACTGAATCTGTAGATCAATTTGGGGAAAATTGACATCTTAACAACGTTGAGCCTGCTGACCCATATTTCTCTTCATTAATTTAGATCTTCTTTAATGTCTCTCAGCAATATACACAGTCTTCAGTGCATAGAACTTTCACATCTTTTGTCAGATTTTCCCTAAGTATTTCATATTTTTATTATAAAAGGTTTTTTTTTAAATTTTGATTTCCTATTGTTTGTTGCTGGCATATAAAAATACAGTCATTTTTGTATATTGATCTTTTATCCTACAACCTTAATAAAGCTCACTTATTAGTTCTCCACAAGGCAGTAGAAACCAGAGGTCAGACACAGCTTTAGCCAGATGAGAGGACATTTGTCATGTAGATAACCATGGGTGGATCTCTATTTCTCTGTCGGCTGTAGGACCTTGAACAGGAGAATCAACCTCTCTGAGCCTCAGGATAATAATGCTTAACTTGCCACACTATCTTAAGATTGATGGTCTCATGTGTGTTAAAGGGCACACATTCAGTGCCTGCCTCATGTTCTAGGCTCTCTATGAAAACTTCTTTCATGCCCCCAAATGCTAAGCACCCTTTAGGCCCAGAGTAAGTGCTCGAAAAGTCCTTACTTATTCACCTATCAGGAAGTACTTTCCATTAAGGAGCCAAAGGCTAGGTTCTTAGCTAATGTATATACTGTTTCTAAACATAGCAGAGTCTGTCAGAGTCCATTTCCCCTTGATTCAGCCTGGATGATAACTTCATGGTTTCTCTCCAGCCAAAGACATCCTGCGTCTCTCTGCCTGAGGGTGTTCTCTGGTCCATGGAAGATTGGAAACACTAGGCAGCTAACATCCCAGGGGCAACTCTTCATCCCGCCATCAGGATGATTTCGTTCTATTCTATATAGTCCCTTACAGGCTCCGTTGAATTGAGCCACACTTGCCCACAGTGATAACATGCTGATTAAAGTACCTATATCTGCCTCCTTCCCTCCCCTGTGTCACATCCTCTCTTTCTCAACCACTTCCTGGGGTCACCTCCTAAATAAACTACTTGTGCCCCAAAACCTTGTCTTGAGATCTGCTTTTGGGAATGGAGCCAAGACAGGTCATTTGACAAATGATGAAGCTAACTAGAAGCAGAACTAGAGTTAGAACCCAGGTCTTCTGGCTCTAGAGTACATCCTCTAGTCCTACTGGATATGGAGTAATACATTTGAAACAATGATGACCCGATATCAAGCAGTGTATACCTGGACACCAACAAGGCGGCACTGACTCCGCCATGCCTGTCTCCTAAGGCTGGTATTACCAAGTATGGGTCTGATTGTATGTGGTTACAACAGCTAACGATTGAAGTAGGTGTTCAGGTCACGTCACTGAAGCCGAGGAGGGAAATTTTCTCTAAGATAATGGAATAGTAGTGGTATGGGGTGTTAAAAAATCTAATGAAAACTGGGCAGAGGGGGCTTAAAGAGGGGAGCACATCTGGACGTATGACTTAATGATAGAAGTTTTTAAAAGCGCAGAGGTAGGTGTCAGCAGCCTCTCCTGAAGCATGTGTTTCCATATGCATGGCACACGCATGCATTTTGACCCATTAGCAGTTCTATAGTGGGGTGGCGCTCTGTTGTACCAGAAAGATGCCTATCCCAATGACATTATTAAGTCAATTTTTAGAAAGTAAATAGAAGTTACTGCATTAAATGACACCACTGTCAATATCATAGTGTACAAAATAAAAACAAGTCCATCAAGAGAGGACTGATTAAACTGCTTCATGTGATATCCATAAAATGAAACACTATATTGCTGCATATAGAATGAGGCAGAGTTATAGTCCTACATATACTGATACAGAAAGATCTCTAAGATAGGTTAAGCATAACACAAGGTGTGGAAATGTGTAAAGAATATTACCATGTATATTTTAAGTGATACAATAGTTATAGATATAGAAATGTAGATGTAGAATAGTATGGAGTTTCCTTAAAAAGTAAAAGTAGAGCTACCATGACTTCCCTGGTGGCACAGTGGTTAAGAATCCACCTGCCAATGCAGGGGACACATGTTCGAGCCCTGGTCGAGGAAGATCCCACATGCCGTGGAGCAACTAAGCCCGTGTGCCACAACTACTGAGCCCACAAGCCACAACTACTGAAGCCCACGTGCCTAGAGCCTGTGCTCCACAACAAGAGAAGCCACTGCAATGAGAAGCCCGCGCACCACAACAAAGAGTAGCCAGCCCCCGCATGCCACAACTAGAGAAAGCCTGCATGCAGCAACGAAGACCCAATGCAGCCAAAAATTAATTAATTAATTGTAAAAAATTAAAAAAAAAAAAGAGCTACCATATGATCCAGCAATCCCACTCCTGGGCATATATCTGAAAAAGACAAAAACTCTAATTCAAAAAGATACATGCATTCCAGTGTTCATTGAAGCACTATTTACAGTAGCCAAGACATGGAAGCACCCTAAATGTCCATCGACATGAATGCATAAAGAAGATGTGATACATATACAAAATGGAATATTACTTAGCCATAAAAAAGAATGAAAGAATGCCATTTACAGCAGCATGGATGGACCTAGAGATTATCATACTAAGTGAAGTAAGTCTGACAGAGAAAGACAAATGTCATATGATATCACTTATATGTGGAATATAAAAAAATGATACAGATGAGTTTATTTACAAAGCAAAATAGACTCACAGACACAGAAAACACTCTTATGGTTATCAAAGGGTAATGGGAAGGGGAAGGGAGGGATCAATTAGGAGTTTGGGATCAACAGATACACACTAATATATATAAAATAGATAAACAACAAGGACCTACTGTATAGCACAAGGAACTATATTCAATATCTTGCAATAACCTATAATAGAAAAGAATCTGATAAAGAATAGATATACATTTATATGTATAACTGAATCACTTTGCTGTACACTTGAAACTGATACAGTATTATAAATCAACTATACTTCAATAAAAAAGAAATGTAGAGATATTCATATACATATGGACATAGACTTATATATGTGCTCAGAATCACTCAGAAAAGTTACATAAGAAAATGGTAACTGGTTGCACACCAGAAAAAGAAGCTGGAAGCTGGTGGCAGTGATTAGAGGGATATTTTTACTGTATATCTTTTCCACAGAATTTTGCATGATGTATTGCTTTATAAGTAAATAATGAAATATATGAGAGCTTTCTCAGCAGCCAGCTACTGTAGAAAGAAGCCAGACCATTGAATGATGCAGGACCATGTGGACAGAGGTCCAGCCAATTGCTTTACCAAGGCCCAGATATAAGGGTGAAGCCCCCATGGACATTTTTCCAGCCTCAGCTGAGCTCCTGGTTGAGTGCAGGCTAATATGTAATCCAGGGCACCTGGCTGAGCCCATCCAGCCCATAGGTTCATGAGAAACAGTAAATCATTTTTGTTTGAAGACACTGAAATACAAGCACAGGCACACATAGATACACACACACAGGAAAATAGAAAGGAAAGAAATATATGAGGGAAAAAAAGAGAAAGAAATATTAAATGCAGAAGGATGATTTTTCCCAAGTAGAGTCCCAAGGTAAGTAGGAGACACATTTTGGGTCACTCCTGTTGCTGCTAACTGCTAGCAAGTAGTTCACTGTGGACCCAATCCAGTCCCGGGTGAGGCTATCCTACAGTAGGGATCCAGGGATGTAGTAGAAAGCACATAGATTTAAATCCTCAGTGAGTTCCTTAACCACAAGCCTCAATGAAACTGTGATAATAATATACATTTTACAGAGCTCTTGTGAGGCTTGAAGATGACTCCCACAAATGATCCTATGGCTGAAAGACAGTGGGTATATAATAATCACTGACTTCTTTAACAAGTACCATTCTGCCTCAGCTGTATCAGTTATCTAATGCTGCATAACAAATCAGCCCAAAACTTAGTGACTTAAAATTAAAAGGACCATTTATTATCTCATGGTTCTGTGGGTCAGAATTCAAGAGCAGCTTGGCCGGCCCATTCTCTCTGGAGGTCTCTCACGAGGTTGCAGTCAGATGTTGGCTAGAGCTGCAGTCATCAGGAGTGCGGACAGGGCTGGAGGACCCATTTCCACTCCCTCACATGGTGGTTAGGTGACACTGGCAGTTCGAGGGGGGCCCCAGTTACCCTCCAGTGGCCCTTCTTCAGGACAGCTTGGGCTTCCTCACAATATAGTGGCTGGTTTACTTCACAGTGAGCCATCTTTGGATGTCACACACCATCACACACGTTAGCCCTGATTCAATGGGAAGGGACCGCACATGAGCATGAATTCCTGATGGAAAGGAACACGGGGGGGCTGTCATGGGCTGAGTTGTGTCCCCCAAAACTCATATGTTGAAGCCTTAATCCCCGGTACCTCAGAATGTGACTGTATTTGGAGACAGGCCCTTTAAAGAGGTGACTGAGGTAAAATGAGGTCACTAGGACAGGTGGGGCTAATCCAAAATGATGGGTGTCCTTATAAAAAGGGAGATTGGAACACAGACGTGCACAGAGGGGAAACCATGCAAAGACACAGGGAGACCATGGCGTCTCTGCAAGCCAAGGAGACAGGTTTCAGAAGAAACCAGCCCTGCCTAAACTTTGATCTCTTCTAGGCTCCAGAACTGTGAGAAAAGAAATTTCTATTCTTTAAGCCACCGAGTCTGTGGAACTTTGTTATGAGAGCTGGAGCAGCTAATACAGGGGCCACCGTAGAAGTCAGCTTCCACACTGACCATCCTAACATACGGAGAAAATAATGTCTTCTTCAGACACAATGCTACATATCGTGTTTTTGAATTGTATTCAAATTCAATGAATTGTATTCATATAAGATTTGAATTCAATTGTATTCAAATTCAATGAATTGTATTCATATAAGATTTCCACAGGCAAATCCACAGAGACAGAAAGTAGATTGGTGGTAGCCAGGGACCAGGGGTGCCCATAGGAAGGGAGAGTGACTGCTAACGGGTAGAGAGTTTCTTTGGAGGGTGATAAAATGTTCTAGAATTAGATAGTTGTGATGGTTGCACAACTTTGTGGATATACTAAAAACCACCGAACTGTACCATTTAAAAGGGTGAATTTTATGAACTGTGAACTATACCTCAAGTTTTTTGGTTGCTTTGGGTTTCTTTTTCTTTTTCTTTTTTATTACTATTTTTTTATTGAAGTAGAGTTGATTTACAATGTGCCAGTCTCTGTTGTACAGCAAAGTGACTCAGTTATACACCTACATACATTCTTTTCTTATATTCTTTTTCATTATGGTTTATCACAGGATATTGAATATAGTTCCTTGTGCTAATATACCTTAATTTTTTTTAATGGCTACATTGTCCTATCAGCCAGTGTCTTGGAGTGGTCCTCTGGGCTGGGTTCTAGTCCCAGAGCTGAGCTGAAGAACGCCAAAGGAATAGATGCGTCTTTCTCTCTGTGGAAGACTTACAGTTGAGTTGTGGTAACGAACCATGGCTTTAAAATACTCACGGTGCATTATTTAAAGAGCTGAAAAGATTCCAATTGAGTCCAACCCAAAAAAGTCCACCCTGGGGAGAAGTGGTGTCTGTCAGACCTCCACAGACCCATTCCAGCTTCTGCTCCAGCTGCAGTGGCCCACCCTGGACAGGACATGGCCTCTCGTCCCTAAGTTTCCCTGCGCCAACAAACACTTGTCATAGTGAGAAGCTGGAGAAGATGGAGGGTTTGGGCTCTGTGTTGTCTGGTGGGGGTTATAATACCATGCCCGCTCTTGTGAGCTGTGTGGTCTTGGCTGGATTGTTTAACCTTGATGTGCCCCAAACTCCTCATCTGGAAAATGGGGATAGTACATGTAAAGAGCTAGGAAGAGCCTCCATTAATATGAACTATTTGATGCTCTTTATTGATGCATGTGCACACGCACACCCCCAATAACAAAATGAACTTGTTGCCATTCCCCTTTGGTTACATTGAAAAGTCCTAGGAAATTAGGAGCGTTCCTTGTCCTCAGGGAAGTGTGGGAACCACTTGCTCAATGAATGTTTTCTACAGCCAGGCTTGTGCTAAGAGCTTCTCAAATGTTACCTGCTTCATACCTCACAATAACTCCATAAATAAAAATTTGTTACTCTGAGTTTAGAAATGAGAAAAATGAAGCATTTAAGATGTTAAGAAATGTGCTCAGAGCCACACAGCTGGTATAAGGCAGAGTTGGGATTTGAATTCAGGTCTTCTGATTCCCAAGCATGTGGTCTTTGGACAACGTGGTGCTGGGCACTCACTTCCGTGGCCTGGATTTCTACTCCTGAGGGGTGATGGGCTGGGATCCCTCCTACATCCAGGTTAGACACAAAAGAATGAAACTGAATCTCGGGTTGAGGTTCCCAGCTGAATGTCACCTGCTGTGTCATCAGCCATGAGTTCAGGTGACTGGACCCCTCTGAGTTGGCGTGTGAGTGCAGAGCCAGCAGGGTTGATAAAGATGGAGAGGAAGCTTGGGAAATGGATTTAAGAGCTAGAGAGATAGAGACAAATAGTCCGAAGCAGAACGTGGGCCTTTACCTCTGATGACTCTCTCCATCTCCCAAAGGGATATTGTTCTTGCCTTCTAAGAAGTGACACCAGCTTATACTTATTGAGGGCTAACTCTACCAGACATGATTCTACGTGCATCACACAGACTACCACATTTAATCCTCTCAACAAGCCTAAGAGGAAGGTACTATTACCATCACCATTTTGCAGATGAGGCATTTGAGGCACAGCAAGGTTAAGTAATCTGCCCAAGGTCACACAGCTTGCAAGAGGAAGTGGTAGTATACCACACAGAGGAGGACCCGAGCCTGAATCCTCAGCCTCTGTATTCTACCTCTTCTCTAGGACACATGGCAAGTGGTTATTGACTCCGGGAGCGTGTTCTGTGTGGCAGTCACCATCCAGGTACCCCAGGGATGACTGAAGCCAACATTTCTACAAAGACACATGCCGTGGATAATTGTAGACGATGTGAAAAGTAGAAGTTCTACATCCGGTGCCCTGTCACCTGGTAAACACAAACACACAGCCATCAAATTCAATGGTATTTATTACGCAAAACCCTTTGGTTTCAACCTGCCTGCGAGTTTTAAGAGCAGGTCTAGAGCATCCCTTTGTTTCCAATCCTTGTAGTTAGGAGTACTCGTTGAACCCTGATGAGAAGTGCATGCAAGTGGCAAACAATTATGAAATCCACCAAATGATTTTTGAGGAGAATCTCAGCATTCAGATTGTTCACATGTGACGTCAACACCTACAAGGATGCAGGGCTGCTGCTCCTGCACCCAGGGATCTGGGACATACCTGGCCAGGTGGAACCAAGCCACCACCCAGTCCTGCAGGGAGAAGAGTGTAGGATTTGGTGCTCTTAAGTCTAATGCCTCTGAGGATTCCATTCAATAATGGGAGAATCCTGGAGACCTCACAGAAGCACAAATTCAAGGGCTTCAGGGAAATCATGGGCACATGGAAGCTGTGGGGCAGAGCGAGTCCATCTCCTTTAAGAACCGAATCTCTAGCAGAGCCATTCAATGACTCTGTTATTCTATTTTTCAGCTGTTATTTAGCTTTCATATATCTCGCATATTTTAGAGATCCACACGTTAATTGTTGGTTTACATGATATGAAGTCATATGAGGAAATCTATGTTTTCACTTTATTTATTGGAATTTGCATCCTATTCTTATTGTTTTAAATTAGCTATTACAAATGCCTTAGAGCAAAATGCTCTTAGTAACCTCTTGCCTTCCTGTATTAGTCAGGCTTCTCCAGAGAAACAGAAACAGTATGATAGATAGATAGATAGATAGATAGATAGATAGATATACAGACATACCTCATTGTTCTGTGCTTCATTTTATTGCACTTCACAGATACTGAGTTCTTTGCAAATTGAAGGTTTGTGGCAACCCTGCCCCGAGCAAGTCCATCGGTGCCATTTTCCCATGAGTACTTGCTCACTTCATGTCTCTGTGTCACATTTTGGTAATTCTCTCAATATTTCAAACTTTTAAATTATTATATTTGTTATGGTGATCTGTGATCAGTGTTCTTTCATGTTGCTATTTCAAAAAATTATGACTCACTGAAGGCTCAGATGAGGGTTAGCACTCTTTTTGGCAATAAGATATTTTTAATTAAGGTATGTACTTTTTTTAGACATAAGGCTATTGCACACTTAATAGACTGCAGTACAGTGTAAACATAACTTTTATATTCACTGGGAAACCAGAAAATTTGTGACTCGCCTTACTGCAATATTTGTTTTATTGAGGTTGTCTGAACGGAACCCGTAATATATCTCCAAGGTACACCTAAATCTATATCTGGACAGAGAGAGAGAGAGATTGATTTATTATAAGGAATTGGCCTATGCAGTTGTGGGGACCAGCAAGAGTCAAGTCCATTGGGCAGGTCTGCAGGCTGGACATTTCAGTGAGAGATGCTGCTGCTGTCTGGAGTCTGAACACCGGCAGTTTGGAGGCAGAATTCCTTTTTCTTCTGGGGACTTCAGTCTTTTCTCTGAAGGCCTTCAACTGATTTGATGAGGCCCACCCACATTATGCAGAGCAATCTGCTTTACTCAAACTCTAGTGATTGAAATCTAAAAAATACCTTCACAGCAACTTCTAGACTGGTATGTGACCAAACAACTGGGCACCATGGCCTAAGCAAGTTGACACACAAAATTAACAATCACACCTCTCCTCCTGATCACTATAACCTCCCACCAATGATGGTATCTCACCTTCTAGTTCCTGCTTTCCACTTCCTGGTGACTCATGACCTCCTCCTCTCCCCCACCATGCTTAACCATCTTTCTACTTTATCTCTAGAGCTTCACTGTTCAACACAGGAGTCAGTAGATACATGTCCTCTACAATTGTAATTTTAACAAGTTAAAATAAAATGAAATTTAAAATTCAATTCCAGGGTTGTGGTAGCTACATTAAAGTGCTCAACAGTCACATGTGGCTTGTGGCTACCACACTGGACAGCACAGAGTAGAACATTTCCATCATTGCTGAAGGTTCCAGTGGACAGAGGTGCTCTAGACGTTTCTTCACTATAGCTTTGCCTTTGCTATCTAGGCCTCTCTCCTCAGACCTTGACTCTGGATCTCAGAGCTCCAGGTTTGCAGTCTCCTTGACCATCTGGATAGTCATATACATCCTCATTGAGAATGTTGCAAAAAGATAGTTTGATGCATTTGTGTAATTCTTGCATGGAATGCTTGTGTATTGCTCAGGATAAGTAATGTTAGCTGCTGAAACAAACAACTCCAAAAGATCAGTGACTCAACACAATAAAGGTTTATTTCTTGCCCAAGTTACAGTCCTGTACTCTTTACAGCCATTCGCTCTTCTTCCAGGGCCTCAGAGTTCTCCACTGGGTCCTCTGCATCCAGCTGGTCACCTAATGAAAAGTGGGGAAGACAGTACAGGATGTTCAGGGGCCAGGTCTGGAAGTGGCTGCATCACTTCTGCTCACATTTCATTGCCCAGCCTGGGTCAAACAGACCCATCTCACTGCTAAAAATGTAGTCTTTCCAAGGGCCAAGGAGGAAAATTAACAGAATGGTGAACACAAAATGTTGTATCACAGCATGTAGAAAAAAAGCATTCCTAGGTCAAGGGATACTATTTCCCCCAACAATGAACTATGTATATGTAAAAACCCTTCTGGGTCACACAGTATATATGTTTACACATCTCATACAAGGAAAATAAAAAATATCAGTAACTATCAAATGATGAGTTTCAAGGCCATATAGAATGGAGGCTAAGAAAGGATGGACTTGGGAATTGGAAAAAGTCTGTTTGAATTCCAACACCACCACTAACTGGCCAAGAACACACTGGCAGTGTGATCTTAGGCCAGTTGCTTAAACTTGCAGGGCCCTCAGAGGACTCATGGGGTTTAAATGCGGCAGTAAATGCTTACCTTGGTGTAGACGCTCAGTGGCAGGTGGGGCTACATACACACATACATGTGATGTCACGGCCTTTCCCCCACCTTCTCCTTTTGAGTCAGATCTACCTACAAACTGTGTAGTAATTGCAAAATGAAATACTTTCCCGTGTTCATGTCTGTTATAGGTTGAATTGTGTAGCCCCCACAAACTCCCCCAATTCATATGTTGAAGTCCTAACTCCCAGTACCTCAGAATGTGACCTTCGTTGGAAGCAGGGTCATTGCAGATCTAATTAGTTAAGATGAGGTCATACTGGAGCAAGGTGGACCCCTAATCCAATATGACTGGTATCCTTATAAAAGGGGAAATCTGGAGACATACATGCACACAGGAGGAATGCCATGTGAAGATAAAGGCTGGGATTGAGTGAGGCATCTACTAAGTCAAGGAATGCAAAAGATGGCCAGCAAGCCACCAGAAGCTAGAGCAGAGGCATGCAATAGAGTCTCCCTCACTGCTCTCAGAAGGAACCAATCCTGCCAACACATTGATCTCAGACTTTTGACCTCCAGAGCTATGAGACAATAAATTTCTGTTGTTTAAGCCACCTGGTTTGTGGTACTCTATCATGGCAGCCCTAGGAAACTAATATAATATCCAAGCAGTTATTGACTCATATACACAGAATTTAATCTTTAAATTGCAGGTGTTCACATTTTTGTAAAATGCTAATTTCAACATATTTCCAAAATCAATTTTCCATCCATTAATTCAACTGTTTTAGAGCTACAAAACAGCAACTTCATAGGGGTCACCCTAAGATCCATATGAGTACCGAGATGAAACATTGGCTTTTCTTGCTGTTTGCTTAATGGGGCTGTTAGGGACCTATCTTTGGAACTAGGCTCATTAATATTACACAAATGATCGGTTGTATGACCTTAGCCAAGTCCCTTGTCTGCCCTGAACTCTTTTCCTCCTCTAAAAAATACGAGAGTGAGGCTACATTCCTTAACTAACTTCCAGCTAAGACATTCTTTGGCTTAAAAGAAACCTGGCCCATCTAGGAAGACTTGATGGCCTGTGGTCCAGGTGAGCTGAAAGCAGAACTGCTTACAGAAATCAGCTCTGCTAATATAAGGGGATTTAAGAACAATGTTAAAGGAGAGTGCACCAGCAAATTAAATATTCAAAGTGAAGAACTCTGAATTTATTAAAAGTCTGTCACCATTGAGAACGCATAATTTTAGCATAAATACTCTAGAAATATTCATTTAATTTGCTAGGTGTTACTGTTAATAAATGGATCCTGCATCTAGATTGTCATATGTCATTAATAAATCAACCAAAGAATGCAAATTATAATTATTTTGAATTATCTATTTACTGCTTAATTATATTTAATTTTAGACTCTTCTAAAATGGCCGAATAAAAATTTTGGATGCTAAATGACTGTCTTATCTGCTTACTCTGTGTATTTGCTGAAAATAATTAGTTATATTAATTGGAGATTTTTTTCCTTAAAAAACTAATATGGGTAGGGATGGTCCTAAATAAAGTATCACCATACATGCATTTTTTTGGCCAGGGTTGTAGTAAAATATTGTTTGCACTAAGATCAGTAAGCAAACCTTTGCTCACTACCATGGGATCAACTTGGTAAAATGTGACATAACAACTAAATAAAAGTAACATCAGTACTACCCTTAGATTCAGGCAAGAGGCCCTACCTGGGCTTCTATACATTACAGAGCCTGTTCTGGACTTTGTCTGGCCATGCCACTCCATACAAGGCGAGGAGGCCCCAGGGCCAGGGGACATGCCTACCTGGAGGTCTCATACACACACATACACACACACACACACACACACACACACACACACACACACACACGTCCTTCTAGGACACACTCCAGGTGTCCATCACCCGGACATCCCCTGGTCAAAGGGGCCTAAGCTCCTTTCCAAGGCCTTTAAAGACCTCTTTCCTGGGTCCTTCTTGCTAGGATGACCGTCACTGGTGTGCTTACCCTTCAGCCTGAGAAGTGGCCAAGAGGAGGCTGAGGTGGGGATGAGGACAGAGCTAGGACTTGTGGACTGGTATGGGGAGGGGGATACTGGGGTGGGGGCCGGTAAGGCTGGGTAAGGAGTCAGAAAACTAAATTCCCCTGTATGAATTCTCCCCTTTTATGAAGGCACATTGGTCAAGGTAGGAGGGACCATATTTTATCTACAATTTGTCACCTTGATTTTTAATTGTTTAATATTTTGACAGATGGCATGAGGGTCTCCATTCATCCTCTTGCCCTGGACTTAGCAAATGTGAAAAGAAGGCTGAGTAACATCATCATTTTACACTGCAGACCTTTGAATGGCCCATCTCTCTTGCTGATGATCTATTTCCTAGTTTGTCACACCTAGCACACAAGTAAGTGAAATTAATGACAAAGAAAAAACAAAAGAAGTGAAGAATAAGAGACTAAAGAAATTCTATAGTTTCTTTTTTCCTGCCCTGTGGGTTTCAGAATACAGTTATGGTTCTTCAGAAAGCTTTTCCCCCAAGTTGGTGATGATGATGATGATAAAAACTGATGCTTCTTCCTATGTGCTGGGACCCCTTCTAAACACTTACACACATTAATGAATCTCATCATTATAGAAACGACATAGGTGGGTCCTGTAGTAACAGCCTCCCAGTTTTACATACGAGGAACCCTGGGGGTAAAGAGGGTGATTTGTACGTGGTCACACAGCTGGGCAGTGGAAGAAGGGATTGGAGCTCAGGCAGCGGGCTCCAGAGTCCCTGATGAAGTATTGTACAGGGCGTTTGTCCACTGAGCTCTGTCTGCACAAATGTCAGCTTTGCAAGCAACTTGCTGGCAACTTCCCCCTCTTCACCAGCCAGCAATGTGATCTGCAGCCTTAGCCACAGCCTCAGGGTCAGCACGGGCTTTCAGCTAACGGGGTCTACTGTCAGGGTTGAGCATAGCTGCTTAGGACTGAGGATTTTGTCTTTTTCGTGTTTTGTTTTGCTTTTAAGCGCTGGTAGGAAAACAAACAGCACTGTGCCCAGCACTCAGCAAATACTGGTAAGAAGGGAAGGAAGGAGAGAATGCACCTGGTAAAGTTAAAGCAGTTTGATGCCAAAGACAAAAATGATCAGGTGATTACTCCCGCCCAGCCTCCATCCTCTACCTAGGGGGCGGGGATCACGGGGTCGGCTTCAGACCTGGCCTTTAGAGAAGGGACCCGCCCGAAGGAGGGCCAGGGTCTCTCCCACGAGAACTCCGAAAGGTTGGGGTAGAAGAAGACACCAGCCTCGAAGCAAAGAGGCCTGGGCACTGAGTCGCAACGCCTCCTCTTCTTCGCCGGCGGGCACCCCGCCCGCTCCCACGGCGCCCCGCCCCTCCTAGCCGTCTGCCCCGCCTCCTCCCCGCCCCTCCATGGCGCCACGACCCCAGGAAGTTGCCCCACCCCTCACGGCGCCGTGCCCCCGCCCCTCCACGGCGCCCCGCCCCACCCCGTGCGGCGTCCGGGCGCAGCGTCTACCCGCGGTGCATGGTGGGGCCGTTGCTTCGGACAACGCGGGCCTCGGCCGGCTGGAGGCTGTGAGGAGTGGTTGCGGCGGCGGAATGCACCGGGCCTCCGCGCCGTCCGCGCCCCTGGCGAGCCCCGACTACTACGAAAGGCTGGGCCGCCTCCAGCACGGGCTGCGGGACAGGTACGGCCTACCCGGGGCGGGGGCGGGGAGTCGGCCGGCCCGAGGTTCCGCCGGAGCCCTGCCCCCTGTTCCTTTTTGCTGCCCCCGCCCGCGGTTCCCCTGGGCCCGGGTCCAGTCCTGCGACGCCCCCCGCCCCCCCCGCCTCGAGCTCCCGGAGGGGCCTGGAGAACGGAGTTTACCAGAGACACCTCCTTATGGGCAATATCCCGCGGGAGCGTGCGGCCGTGTCACTGAATGTGTCCAGAAGTGAGAGCGGGCGTCTCCTGCCTGTCGCTCTCAATCCAGCCCGTGAATTTCTCTGGTCCCCTTCCACACGCCCCCTCCCCGGCTCTTCACATTCTCATCCCACCCTGACAGCTGCGCTGCATCAGTGATGACAGGTCCAGGAACGCAGGCGGGAGAGTGTGTGTGTTTGTCAAACATGTGCCCTGTTTAAATGAAGGAGGCTTTTTTGTGGGGCCAGATCTCCAGCGAGGGGATGACATTTCCAGCGGGAGAAGCCCAGCTTTCAGAGGGTTCATGATACCTTGATTAAGACGTGAAAGATGAGAACCACTGAAGAACAGCTTGATCACATAAAGAGAGAAAATTATAAAGCAATTTACTATAAATAACTACATAAAAGATAGGCTGTTGAAATTATTATTCAGTTGCTAAATTAATTGGAGTTGGAAATCTCATTAGTTGACAAGAAAGGAAATAGATTTTTGGATCTCTTGATAAACAAAACGTTTAATGAGTGTTAAAAGTTAGAAAATCATTTTAGTGAAGAGAGCTGTGTGTGTGATGATTCTAAAATGACAATAATTACATGGAAGGTAAAGGCAGAAGTTACTGGTTTTGAAAAGGAATTATATTCAACCTATGCTAGAGTTAATTCTTGTTTAATATTTATAGAGCATGTACAAGAGGCCTCCTTAATCATTCTCACTGTATTTACCCCTGAACCCTTTTCTACATCCTGTTTTCTTTCTGACATACCACTACTCACCCACCCACTCACCTCACCTCCAACTTAAAAAAAAAATCACTTCCTGCAGTGCCTTCATTAAGAGACAAAATAGTGCTCTGTGCTTTGGTACACTTACAGTGCTCTGTGTTCTGTTAAAAGAGTGGCTTAGTTACCCCAGGCCTTTAGTTATTTGTATTTCTTAACCCAAGTTCTAATTTTAAAATGTTACTGGTTCAAGTGGCATTTTTTAAAAAAAAACTAATTGTGAGTTATCATTTTTGCTTCCTGTGCTAGGAACACCTGGCTGTTTATAGTCCTTATGGTATAATTTCTGTGTAATGATTATTACTCACTTTATGTCTAACACATAATGCTTTCACTGTTAAGCAAGGTGAGGCTGTTGAAATTATATGAGGAATTTGAGTCAAATTTTACAGCCTCTTCATGGTTCTGCCTTTGGAGGTTTGTTTCATTTTTAAGTCAGTACAAATTTGTTACGGTGTGTATTCATTTTTCATTTTAAAAGTCCATAACTAGTGCTTCCCTGGTGACGCAGTGGTTGAGAGTCCACCTGCCGATGCAGGGGACTAGGGTTCGTGCCGTGGTCTGGGAAGATCCCACATGCCGCGGAGCAGCTGGGCCCGCGAGCCATGGCCGCTGAGCCTGCGTGTCTGGAGCCTGTGCTCCGCGACGGGAGAGGCCACAACAGTGAGAGGCCCGCGTACCGCAAAAAAAAAAAATGTCCATAACTAACTCGAATGCATAGTTAATAAGTACAGAGGCAAATCACTTCGGATACAAAGAAAACTGCAGGACAGCTGTGGAAACCTAGGTTCTAGTCCACCAACAGTTGTGTGACCTTGAGCTGGTCATTCAGCTCCCCTGACCTGCCTTCGTCACCAGAAATGAGGGGCCTTGAATACTATGTAAAGTAAGGCCACAGATTTTTTTTCTCTAGTAGAGCAATGAGCCTTAAAGTAAAAAAAAGTCTAAAGCTGTTAGTTTTGCAAAGCAGCGAGCAATGAATATTATCGTCTGTATCCCATCTGAGTATTTGTATGTACCTGTTTGTTTGTTTGACCAATCCCCGTGACCATAAGGACCTTTATCTCCTTAAAACTCTAGAGTCATTTTAAAGGCTGCAACCCCGGGTAGTCACAGCTGATTTGTCAGTCTGAAAATGTCCTGGGAATGGTAGAGAAAAACAACTTGCCCTTTCTCAGTCCTCTTAGAGGTGGGTTATTGCAGTGTTAGCTGGTCTAAGAACTGGGCCCTCCCCTTGTAAGTGGTGTATTTCTAACCCAAATTGTCTTAGCCGTACTCACACATAGATGTAATTTTATATTCTGAATTTTTTCCTTTTTGTATACAGTGTTTTCTCTGCATCATGGCAAAAGCCAGTCACTGAATCTAAAACAGCCTGATGGAGTGACTTGTTACAGTATGTTCAGTGCCACAAGCATGGTAGCAACAGGAAAGTGGAATCGACTCTTACAATTATATAAAAACATCCCTTGAAAAGGCCCATTAACCAGCCCCAGTTTTTTCAATGCCAATATTGATTCAGAGTGAGATATCATAATAGTCCAGAAATTGATGCTGAGATATTAGTTGAGTAAAGCTGAAGATGGTATTGAGACAAAAATAGAATAACAAGCAGCTTACAAGGAGAAAACTAAACCCCGTGGCTATACTTTAAGGAGCACCCAGCTGTGTAAAACTTTGAAAGGTCCAGGTCAGAGGTGCAGGTGATTGAAACCGGGGCCTATGGATACACATCTCAGGGCTGGGTGTTTAAAGATTCTGAAATAGAGATTTAAGATGCAGCAGTTCGGGCTTCCCTGGTGGCGCAGTGGTTGAGAGTCCACCTGCCGATGCAGGGGACATGGGTTTGTGCCCCGGTCCGGGAAGATCCCACATGCCGCGGAGTGGCTGGGCCCGTGAGCCATGGCCGCTGAGCCTGCACGTCCGGAACCTGTGCGGAGAGGCCACAACAGTGAGAGGGCCGCGTACCAAAAAAAAAAAAAAAGATGCAGCAGTTCTAAGATGATCTTCCCAATAAGCCTTTCTCTGGCTTTTTATTGGGGTAAATATCTTATTTTAAGTCTTGAATTTAAAATAGATATGAAAGTCAGTGTCGGGGGCACTGCAGCTTGGATGTGTTTAGAAAATGGGCCTGTGAAGAAGAGTTAATGAGATCAGCATCATTTTGCCTGGAATTAGAGGGCCAAGAGGTGTTTGTGATTTTTCAGTGTTTGAAGGGTCGCAGTAGAGAAGTAAGACCAGTGGATGTCTGTATGTACTGAAGACAGAGCAGGAACATGGAAGTTTTACATTCATTATTGAAAAGAACTTTCTGCTTGGGAGGTGATGGATTCCCATAAAGCTGGTGGTCCTTTTTCGTTCGAGGTCACGGGCAAATTTTTTAAATTATTTTGAAAAAAGTTCAAGCTTACAGAAAAGTTGCAAGAATAGGACAAAGACCTCTAATATTCCCCTCACCCAGATTCCTCAACTCCTTAACATTTTATTTCTTTTTCCCTTTCTGTTTGTCTCTCTGCCTGTCTATGTGAAAGCATGAGACTTCTTTGAACCATTTGAGAATTGCAGATATGATGTCCCTTACATGATCACTGTATAACCCTTCTAATCAGGAAACTAACATTGATATACCAATCCACAGGCCCCAGTCACAGTTCACCAACTGTCCTAACACTTTTTTCTTTTCTGGTCCAGGACCCACCTGTGAACCAGTGTTGCCATGTCTCTCGATTCTATCCCAGTTTGGAACCATTCTTCCATCCTACCCTGTCTTTCGTGTTCCTGACAGTTTCATAGAATAAAGCTCTCATCCCAGAGGGTGATCCTCAAGCTGGGTCCGTCTGATGGTTCCTCATGACCAGACGGTGATCATGTTTTCTTGGCAGGAATACCACAGAAGTGAATCATGACATCAGGGGCAAGGTCACAACTGCATTTAAGGGTCTTTCTGTCCCCATAATTTAATGGCAAATTGCCTACACTGTCCAGTCAATCATTCTTCATTATCATATTGATCATGAAACCTTAGAAGGGGAATAAATATTTCTAACAGGGAAGCAGTTATACCACGTTTCCTTCACTTCTCTTCCAAGTCCAGTCTTCTTAATGAGAAAGTAAAGATCTGTGTGAAGCTACTAATTTAAAAATTTGTGATTCTGTAATCTTTTTCTTGTTTAAACATAGGCACACCCCAACCAAGGAATGGATTGTGTTCCCCAAGCAAAGACTAGGTGTTTGGATTTTGGACACCATTGTCCCTTTAAAAGAATTTTGGTTAAATAGTGGTTTCCATTCTAGATTACAATAAGCAGAAAAATTTACTAAACCTATAATATAGCTAACAGTGTAACTTCGGGGTTTTTTTAATAGGAGAAAATCGACTGAAGGAAAACAGAAGCTAATAATTAAGGGCTCCCAAGTGGACGTGGCCTCAGCCCTTTCCCTCAGGAGGCCAGCCTGAGCGCCCATCCTCCTCTGGACTCCTTTGATTCACAGTCTTGTTTTGTTTTGTTTTGTTTTTTAGCATTTTTCTCTTAGACATTATGTGATTTCTCATTCAGCCTTGGTTAATTAATGTCAACTTAGATTACCAGTTTGGCTTCAGTTGAAGCTTGTACTTTGGTGGTCTTTGAGCAGAGCCATCTGTGGTTAAACCTCCAAGGGCTCTTTTTGAGACTGGGATGGCTTGCTGTTCAGCAGTTTTACCCTCTAGCCCCTTGGTTTTGGCTGCTGCCACCTTTTCTGCTGTCCAGTTTCACCTGCTTCTTGCCCAGGCTGGGTGTGCAGGTGGGCATGTCAGCTCTGTCCTCTAGCTTCCTGCCAGCACTTACCTGAACATCACAAGCTGTCTCTACTGGCGGTACCTCCGGGGACTAGCAGTCAGTGACGAATCATGGCGATGTTATCAAGTTATAAAAGGAAATGCCTTCAGTTCCAAGTAGTGGTGTCAGGGGACCTGGTCTCCCGCAAATGTGAGTAAGGCCAAGTCTGCTTCTCAGAGATCTCTTCCTAACTCAGCCACGTGGCCCTGCCCAGGCCTGTCTGGTTGAGAGCAGAGCGAGCCCTCAGCCTTCAGTCCAGGATGGATTTATGGAAGCCTTGTGTGTGGAACCCCCACTGTTCTCAGAGATGCTGGCCATGTTGTATTTTGCATATTTATCTTGTTTATTGTCTGCCCGTCCCCCTTGAATGTCACTGCCTGAGGGCAGGGACCTTGGTTGGCTCATTTACCAGGTCAGTCTTCACCTAGGGCAGAGCCTGGCTCACCACTGCACTCAATAAATAACTCTTGCTGAATGAATGAACCTGCTTCCCAGCCTTTTCTCACTACGTTTCCCCATTTACTTTGAGAATCTTGTTCTTTTTGCTTCATATTGGTGTCCTTTTTGCCTTCCCTAGTGACTGCTAAGTACTTTTGTGTCTTGAGTTTCAAATGCAGCTGGCGTTTTCTGCTTCTTAGAGAGACCAGAGAAGCATTCTCACAAAGGAGATCGTGTTCTAAATCTGCCTGCCTGTTACCGATCAGTGTAATTTATTCATAAAATACATTCTTTTTGTATTATAGTGAAAAGAAGAGATTGGACCTGGAAGGGAAACTCTATGAATATAATCAATCTGATACATGCAGGTAAGATATGACAAAGTTTTAAAACCAATTTGCCTAAATTAATCAAAATTTAACCCTAATATCAATATATGTTACAAATACCATAGTTGTAGTCCTGTTGCCGTTCCTTATTTCTAACGTGTAATCGTTTCAAGTAAACACTGCAATTTAATACAATCACTATTAAGTGTAAGAATAAATTTGATGGAAGTATAAGATAAAAATTATTGTATTTTCATTATTTGATATTGGTGTTATTTCAGGAATCTTTTGCTTAAAAAGCTTAAGAATAAGATACATTATAGTCTTACTTATCTTTTTGGTCACAATTTAAACACATTGAATCTGTGAATGATTGAGTCATAATTATTACAGCTGACCTTTCAACAAACTGTTGTAGGCAGGGTTACATGGTGTCTCATTTGTTCATGGGTGTATGACAATGACTGTTAAAATTATTCTGAGCAGTGGATAATATACATATTATCCTTTTTAGGTTACTTACTCTAACATTAAGAGCAAACTCTTAATATTTTAATTATATTTTAAGGAAACTGAACTTTATCCTTAAGCCAAATATATGGTGTAACCTCCAATATTATTCATAGGAAAGTTCTCTGGCTGTGATAGAGTTAAGTTTGTGACATATCCACTTCACAGTACGAGTGAGAAATGAAGACATCTCATCCAGAAGAGAGAGAAACCAAGAATACTTTAAAACCAAAGCACCCATCAGGTCCATTTTTCCTCATCTCCAAAATTATTCTTGCGCTTTGTTTAGTGTCCATACTTCCAAAGCTACCAGAGTAGACAGCCATGTGTTTCTAGCGGCTCCAAAAGAGACAGGGAGAGTCAGCAAGACAGTGGAAGAAATAGCAGTGATGTGGGTGCTGTGGCCTCAGAAGTAGGCCCTAAGTCTGAGAGGATCGTGGCAGTTGCCATTTTTCTAGCCCCTGACTACAGGGACAGAAGACAGGGCATAGACTCTTCCTACAGCCTGTTCCCAGGTGGCTTCCCGGCATAATGGTGGTAGGCCGGGTGAGATGAGAGACCAGTGGGAATCTTCACCAAGCTTCGGCTGGCTGAATTTGTTCCCCTCTCTCAGCCTCTTGTTTCCTGGAAGACAGAGGGTATGGTTTGCTAAAAATATGCTTTCTTTGCCCATAGGATAAAATCCAAACCATCTAACATGGCTGCCTCAACCTGATTCCCCCAGAAGGCAGAGTCTGAGACAAGGGTTAGTGTGTAGGTGGTCGTTTATTTTAGGAAGTGGTCACATAAAGGGCTGGGAAGAATGGAGTAGGAGCTGGTAACTGCTGTGGGCACCTGCAGCTCCATCTCTCTGCTCCTCCCAAGTGTCCATTCAAGGGAAGGAAGAGGGGGGCTCTTTACCTTTCGGTTCCTGACCCCCGTTGGTCAGGGCCATCTCAGGAGGTGTTAACTCCTCCGCACCTCCAGGCTTTCCCTGCTGCAAATTCAGAAAAGCAGCCCCGGGAAAGCAAGATACCATGGGCGGCGGATGCAGGTGCTGCCAGGTTGCTGCAGCCGTGGCTGCAGGAAGAAAAGCTAGGCCAGGAGGAGGTGAGGTGGTGCGGTGGTATACCAGAGCTTCTATTGTCTGCCCCTGTTTAGTTTTCATCATTACTATCTCTTGCCAGCCTCTCCCTAAAATTCTTCATGGACTGAATCCTCGGTTTCTGGAACGTGACAAGGTCTTGTATAGTGAAGCAGGTAGACTTTCTTGCCAGGTGCCTCTGTTTAGTCTCAGCCTTGCCAGCACTTAGCCAGGCAACCATGGGACAGTAACTTCAGTATTCTGTGCCTCTGTTTCTTCATCTGTCAAATGGGGATGGAGATAGTTATGAGAACTTAATAGAGCCTTAAAGCAGGGTCTGACCCAGAGTAAGAGTCAATAATTTATCGTTTATGACCATTTTTTGTCAGTTTCACTGTTACTCTTATTTATTGCCTCTGAGCTTTCCAACATGCTGTTTCCTCTGCCGGAATGTTTTCCCCTCATCTCACTCTTGCTTTCCCCAGTTTTGGGTTAACTGTTAATTCATCCTTCATGTCTCAGCTGAAAATTAATTTCCACTGGGAAGGCCTCCTGGGCCCCTTTAGCTAGGTCACATTGCCCAGTCTTTAAGAGTCCCTTGCAGTTGTGCTCATAGCAGCCATCACACTATATTGTGTGTATCTAAGTTTTGTTTCCCTGTTGTCCCAAGCTGCATGGCTTTTGTATGCAGAGTGCTGACTGTATGAATGACTGCATGGAGGGCTGGATGACTTGATGTGGTCAGCTTCGAGGGTTAACGTGAGGGCGGGAGTGAAGCTAGACGTTGGGTGGAGAAGGCGTGGTTCCTATTGAACATACTCCAGGTGGACTCTGGTCGCAGCCAGCAGCCTCCCCAAGTGCCTATGTGGGAAATTATGTCGGGTTCCACCTCTGTTACCGTTACTTGTGTTAAAAACGGCAGGCATGGACAGCAGTACACCCAGTCCTGAGTTTTTTGTTCGGAAGGAAAAATGGGGACAGCCAACCAAGATCAAAGCACAGAATTATTAGCACGATAAAGAGTTTCTTGAAAATTATTGGCTTAGAGGTGGGAGTTTAAGGTCTGTTGTTGTTTAATTTTTAACATCTCCAGCATCTCTGCAAATCTGTTTTTGAGGGTGAACATTTTTATAGTTTGCAACTTATTTTCGCTTGATGAGAGAATGTTGAATAAGTAATTGAGCCAGCAGTGGAAAGGCTACATACCAGGTGCTCTTATGACTTAAATACTTGTGAAGAAGAAAGAGCTGAGAGGAGCAGTGTTGGTAATGAGGGGAGAGGGGCTGCACAGTTCTAGCCGCCCGCTGTGTCTTTTGATACTGCATTTTGGATGAGAGTCTCCAAAGGTTTCTTCACAATTTGAGTAGAGTGACAATCTATATATTGTTATAAAATATTTTCATAATACAGTATGTTATTGCAGTTTCTAAAAAAATTTTTAAGTACCTAAATGAGAACTTTTGGGGCATTTTAAATTTCAAAATTTCTTAATGTTTGTGGATTGTGGTGCATAGTTTGATTCTATTTCTGTATGAGCAGGTAGTTTTGAAATTGTCACATAAAAGAATGCCATTGGGCTGTTCATCTGAAAAGGGCCACCTAGGCACGGCTCTTGACACCACACTTAATTTTGAGAAAGAAATCCATATAAATCTGTATGTGTGAGTGGTGTAATGTGGTCTGGTATCCATTTCTCAGGAGAGTTATGCCTAGAGGTGATACCTCAGTGATGCTGCATTAATTTCCTCTCTAAAAATGCACATGCATCCTATCCTTTAGGCTGCAGCGTTTGGGTAAAATACCTTAGAATACATTGTCTCATTAACAATTTTGTTAAATTCTCCTCCTTAGAGTTGTTCAAGTCTAACTCCATCGTTTAAAAATCTGCTTTTATTCTTCTAGAGTTAAGCTGAAGTATTTAAAACTAAAGAAATACCTGAAGGAAATATGTGAATCAGAAAAGAAGGCTCGTACTCGAAACCAAGAATATTTAAAGCGGTTTGAGCAGGTCCAGGCTCACGTTGGACACTTTACCACAAATTCAGAGAAACTGCAAGAACTGAAGGTGACATCTCATTTTGTACTGTTTTCTTTTGTCCTTTTTAGCTAAGATTGGGACTAGTGAGTAGTAAGTTTCTAGTCCGTGGCAGTCACTGATGTTCAGTTGTTCACCCGTAGGTTAACTGTCAGTTTTCTCTGGGAATTAATTACCATGTGACCAGATTTTGATCAGAGTACTGGAGATTGCATTTTCTCAGATTTCTGCTTTAGTTGAGGAATTACTGGAACATCTATACTTTGTTACTCTACACAGGTAGTTAAACGGGCACGGCCTCTGGCCACACCTGACCTGGCGCCTGGCACATGGGATCTCTTGGCCTCAGGACTGAATTTGAGCAACATCAGGTTCCCTGTGGAGCCTGCTTCCTTCTTCAGAGGTTCTTTTTCTGTGGCCTGAGCCCCACTGTTCTGGGCAGGCCGGGTGTCAGGGGGAGACTGGGGGGAAGAACTGGCCCAAGGACTTCACCCTCACGCCCATCGACTCTGCGAGCCAGAACAGCCACGCCTTCCCTGCCCTCTCCGACCCTGGCCCCCACTCCCTTAGGCTGCCTGGCAACCTTCTGCTTTACAAACTGTGTCAAGCATGGAGGGCTAGGCCTTATTTCTCACCATTTGTGCTGCTCAGGGCTTTGCCCAACTTAACCCACCTGCGTACTGGTTACCAGAGAAGTTGGCTTCAGCACTTCCCTTTCTTTTTTTTCCTCTCACAGTTTTCCCCTAGTACACAGGAAAAGAATTATTTAAGTACACAGGAAAAGAATTATTATAATGAACATTCATGCTGTGGTCTGAATGTTTGTGTCTCCCTGCCCAAATTCATATGTTGAAATCCTAACCTCCAAAAGTGATGTTATTAGTGGATGGGGCCTTTGAGAGGTGCTTAAATCACGAGGGTGGGGCTCTCATGAGCAGGATTAGTGCCTTGTAACAGAGGCTCCAGGGCACTCCTGGCCCCTTCCACCAGGTGAGGACACAGTGAGAAGGTGGTAGCTCTGAACCAGGAGGGGTCTGTCACCAGAAGGCAGCCGTGCTGACATCTTGTGGAGGACTTCCAGCCTCCACAACTGTGAGCAATACATATCAGTTGTTTATAAGGCACCCAGCCAGTGCAGTTTTATTACAGCAGCCTAAATGGACTAAGACAGCTCATGATCTAACCAGATGCAACAGTTGTAAATATTTTGCTGTATTTGCTTTGCCTGTGTCTGTGTATGTATGTTTTTTCCTGAGCCATTGAAAGTATGCAGCAGAACCCATGACATTTCTCCCCTAAATACTTGAGTGTGGATCCCTTAAGAACAAGAACAGTCTCCTCCATAATCATACCATTATCACACCTAAGAAAATTACTAATGATTCCATAATATTATTTAATATTCAGCCAGTTTCCACAGTTCCCTTCAAAAGTCTGTTTTTCCAGACCAGGAGCCAACTAGGGTACACATTACATTTGTTATTGTGTCTTTTTTAGTCTCTTAATCTAATTTGGTTTCCTACCAGTCTTCTTTGTTTTGTTTTTTTTTTTAAATGATACTGGCTTTTTGAAGAAGTCAGGCCAGTTGCTTGTAGAATGACTTACATTCTGAATTTGACTGGTTATTTTAACTTGTGTATCATCCCCTGTGTTTCCTGTAAACTGGAAATTTGGTCTAGACTAGCACTGCCCAGTAGAACTTTGTGGTGATGGGAACCTTCTGTCTCGGTACTGGTGCTGTCTAATACAGTAGCCACTAGCTGTACATGGCTACTGAGCACTTAACATGTAGCTTGTGACACTGAGGACTGAGTTTTTGTGTTAAATTTAGTTAATTAAATTTAAATAGTCACAGCTGAGGTTATACATTCTACTGCATCCCGTCAGGAGGCTCATGAGCCATGATGTCAGGTGGTCTTGTTTGAGCCAGGCTGAGTTTGATGGCTTTGTTAACATGGTGACCTCTAGGTCTCTCTATTGTAAGGTACCTTTTTTCCCTTTGTAAATTAGTAAATAATCTGTGGAGTGGTGGCTTGACATCTTGGGAATACCTTGTTCCTCAACAGCCTTTTGCCTAGCGGTTTTAGAATCCATTAATGATGCCTGAATCAGTTATAGTGGAGGTTGTGAAATGGTGATTTTCTAATTTGATCTCATCTTTTACATTTGTTAGCTGGCATTCTTCTATGAAGAAGAGCTTTCTTTCCTTCTTTTTCTCCCTCTCTCTGTCTAAATGTCACTCTGGGCTTGTGAATCTTTATTTAGTCATTATATTATCAATTACTGTAATTATTCTTTTGTTGCTTACATTCTCCCAAATTTTGCCAGTGAGAGTCTCTTCGAGTTGGCTCCTGTGTCCTTTTGACAAGATGTTCCAGGTTTACCTTATACTTCCCTGCCTCAGACTTGGAATTAGCCTCTTATCTGAGGAGCTGTGGTTCCTTTGGGTGGGTAGGGGTATTTAGAAACCAAGATCTGGAGGCTAGATGTGCTCAAGCAATAGTGAGTCTTAGCTACAGCACTCCAGGTTTTTCCTCCTAGTGTTCAAGTAGAATGCTTAAGGCTCAAAAAGCAATTGTTATCAACATTGTAAACCTCTTTTCTTTTCAGAGAGTTCAAAGAGAAAATAAAAGTGGTGGACAAAGCAGGGAATTTCTTCTTCCCAGTGGAATAAAGGAAGTAATAGAAGTTTTCCTCTTATTTTCATATTGATGCTTTACTTAATTATTGATTTCTTATTATAACCAAATGTGAGAGGGAGGAATTTGAAAGGAAGTATCATCCTTTGTAAATATTTTAATATTGAGAGCGTTTGTTGTGTATAGTATGATGTGTTAAAAAAAAAAAACTTGTCTCACGAGCTACTAAAGAATATGAGCATAGGGGACCATTTTCAAGAAAAGAATGATAAACTGTATTTCTAGGACTATGTAAAGCTTTACTCATAAATATCATTTAAAAATGACACAGATATTCCTTTTTGAATTTTGGAGAAGGAATGCCTTTTTAAAAATCTGCTGATGGCATAAAAGGGCAGGTCATGTAGCTGCAGTTGGGAAACATACGTGTTCTGTGGAAAACTGTACATTGGCTGTGAACCAGCCAGTGATGCCCGTGACACCACCAGCTCAGCAAGCTGTGCAGTGAGTGGAGTGTCCAAGCAGTGGGGGTCGTCGTGTTTCTTCCTGCCTCTTCCTTTGTGCCACGGCCAGTTGTGGCCTTAGGAATACCAGAGCCACTTGTCTCCCTTAATCCCACCCCACTCCCGTGTCACCTCACGGAAGTCTTAGGAGAGAGGTATTCTGGTCAGCACCTACGTGGTGTATTTGCCACATACCCCAGAATGCCCGGGGCGTTTTCCCTTGACTAGAGTATAGTTAGTGCGAATGAACTTCTAACTGGTGGAAGTCCAGAAAGTGAAACAAGGTGAAGCATTGTGAGAGAAGTGGGGATTTTGCCCAAATTATATTAAGTGAATTTCTCCCTCTTTGTAAGACAAGGCCCACTTAATTGTAGAATGTTAAAATCTTTTAAAATGGGCTGAAAAACTTTTTGAAAAGCCATTTCAACTGATTTTATGAATTATACTACTTTATTTGGGGTCCTATAATAATTTTCAGGGCTTTATAAGGATAGTGATGTATCATGTAGTTTTGTAAATACAGTTTTGTGGCCATATTGCTACTTGTCAGATGGATAAAGAGGGTGAATAAATTCAGTTCACAAATATAAATAGGAGAATCACCGGTGCTGTGAAGAGGGTGCCCCTCTCTCCCTCTTCTTGCCCCCTCCCCGCCTCTCCCCACCCCGCCCACTTCACCTCTGTTTTCCCTCCCTCCTCGCACTCCCCACCTTGGCAGCTTTAGTGGAAGGGCCCAGCTGGTCCTTAGAGCAGTTTTCCTCAGGTGCCCTTTGCTCTTGTCTCAGGTTGGCTTTTCTCTGAAGCTGACCCTGAGACAAGGGTTCGGATGTAAGTGGCTTATTTGGGAAGTGCAAGGATGCCGGGAGGCAAGTGGGGAGCTGAGACAGGGAAGGACAAGTGGCCGGAATGGGGGTATTAAGTCAACTACCACAGTCGGCACCTGGAGCTTAATTCCGCAGGGGAACTCCACCAAATGGTTCAGAGCATTTGGGAGATGCATAGCCGGGCTCCTGAGCATCCCTGATTGAGGACTGCTGGGGGAAGGGCACAGGTGTGGGGAGCTCATTAACCGTGTGCTCCTGTAGGCAGAGCAGCCTCCCCAGGCTCTGAGGGGCCTTAAGCACAGAGACAGGGGTACTGGAACTTAGGAGCACTGAGAAAGATCCCATGGCCACGTGTGGAGCACTGCCAGCATCTGCTTTGGCCTCCTGCATTCAAGTGCTGGGCTTGGGGCTGGCATGTCAGGGCTCAGGGAGGGTCCCTGGCCAGGAGCGGGTCATCATCTGGTCATGTCTCCCCTCTGCCTGAAATCCTTGAGTGCGCAGCCTTCTCGGGACAAAGCCCAGGCGCTGATCTCTGCCTGCCAACTACCCACAGCTTCAGCCTTCTGACCACACACAAGTTCTGTTCTCTCTGTCCCTCTCACACAGCTATACGGATGTGCACATTTTCTCTCCCCACCCTGTCCCCTTCCACCCTCTCCCTCCATCCCCAACCCTCGCTCCTGTCTCCCCTGCTCCCCATCCCAGTCTTCCTCCTGCCATCTCCCCTCCCCTCCTCCACACCTCCATCTCTTCCCCTCTCTCTCCCACTGCATGTCTTCGCACCATGCCTCCACATCTTTATCTCCCACACATGCGCGTCTGCACTCTCTGCTACACACGTGCTGAATGGTTTGTAATTCCTTGAATGCGCCACATTCTGTCCTATGTCCTTCGACTTGGAGGACATAGAGGAGACCTCGCTCCCTCTATGCTGCTGTAGGTCTATGTCATATGATCTACATAAGCACCTCCTTCACGGTACTGTCATTGTTGCGTGTCTGTTTCCCCACCTCACCGTGAGCTCCTTTTCTTACTGTTTCCGTGCTCTCAGTGGCACATAGTAAGTGCTCAGTAAGCACTGACTGAAAAGTAATTCTTTCATATTCTTGTTTTCTCTTATGGACCGTAAACAACTATGTGAGGATGAACGTGTGTGATTGGACCCATGGCAAACCACCCAGGAGCATTTGTGTTTGATAGCAGAGGCATTTTGAAGACATAATGTCATTATTTAAAGAAGTGATCTTGTTGAAAATTCAGTCATCAGGTTACATGTGCCGATAGAGCATAAAATTTGAAGAGAACAAATCTTTTGAGCTCTCATACAATTCCTGCTAAGCACTGTGACAGCCACTGTGGGCAGAGCATGACCTTCTGGCTCCTGAAGACAAAGTCTGTAGCAAACCCCATTTTTTTGCCTGTTAATATGTCCTAGTTGAATAAATAAATATTCCTCCATATCTTTTGGTAAAAGTTCCACATTTAAGAGGAAGCCCATATACTGGAAAAAAAATCGGAGAGGGAAAAACAAAAAGACTATGAATCTCTCATATTCATCTGAGAGTCACATTAGTTTATTTAACTCTCTGTAGCCATCCTTCAACTGTAATGTGCAGAGGCCAGGCCAGCTGATCTTCAGTGTCAATTCAGCTCTGTAACAGAATTACTGTACAATTTCAAAGACCAGTGAAAAAAGGAAGCTTATGAAAAAGGTAATAGTGGCACTTTCAGGCAAGTGGTGATGTGACGAGGGAAAACTGAAGGAATGTAAGTGAGAATACAGGAGAAAAGAAGGAAACAATGAAAACTGGGGCACATTGTGAGTATGGAGAGATCCAAGACATGCCAGGACCTCCAACTCCTCTTCCCACGACCCCAGATTACCGTCAGCAGATTTCATTAGTTGAGCTGAAATGAATCACCTGTGCAGAGTAAGGAAGTGAGTAGGAAAGGCCTCCTAAATTTAGGTGGGCAGCAGCAAATCCAGTGCTGTGAAGCAGTACAGGACAGAGCAAGTTCCTGATTGGGAGATGAGAGGATTGTCCTTAGAGAGGCTCTAGGCCAGCAGGTGCTACTGAGGCGTGAGTCGTTTGGCCTTTGAAGCAGCAGCTCTGACTGTGAGGAATCTAGGCCATGTGGGAAGAAGGGAACAGGGACCTGAGTCTGCACCCAAGAGAAAGGATGCAGTGCAAGCCCTCCTGTATTGTGGAGATAGAAGAGGCCCATGGGACCTGATTCAGAGAAGAAATAGGGAATAAGACGTGAAAGACTGATGGTCAGAGAAATAGATGTACATGAGGACACATGTTCTACTGCTTCATCAGGCATTTTTAGCTGGAAAGTCTTGGAGAGATTCATCTGTGCAATGTTTCCCAAACTTTAAAAAAAAAAACCTTTTAAACATAGTATAACCCTTTGTTTAAATGCAGATAAAGGAGGAAGTAGAACTGGGGAGCCCTGTGGGTTGAGAGTCCCTGCTCTCCAGTGTTCAGGAGGTGGATTGGATATATAATAACCGAGTACTGTATATATAAATAAAAGGCAAAGAAGGAGCGCAAAGACAGTTGTAGGTGCAAACCCACGGTCCTAGGTCATGCAGAGTTACAGTTTGTGTCGATTATCAATTTATCATAGTAACTTGTAAAATTTCAAATACATTGTATAGTGTTTATTTGCATCATTAATTTGGAAGAGTAACTACAGTTCAGTTGTTTCGTATGCATTGAGAACAATCTGCATTGGACTTTTAAATTTTTTTTTTTGCAGCACATGGCTCTTCATTGCGGTGAGTGGGCTTCCCTCTAGCTGTGGCATGCGGGCTTCAGAGTGCGAGGGCTCAGTAGTTGTGGTGCTCAGGCTTAGTTGCCCCGCGGCATATGGGATCTTAGTAGCCCACCAGGGATCAAACCAGCGTCCCCTGTATTGCAAGACAGATTCTCAACCACTGGATCACCAGGGAGGTCACCCTGCATTGGACTCTTGAAGATACTTTTCCTGCTGTTCTTTATGAAGTCCTGAAGCAGTTAGCACTTTTTTGCTTCAGTAAAATGAATTGAATAATACTCTTATATTTCCTTGAGAAAGTGCTCTTTTGGAGTTGTGGCTCTGAAATGATTCCATAGTGAGGAAATCAGGTACAATGCCTGTTGCATGTTTATAACTGATCTCAAAGAGCATAAGAAAACATTTGTAGCCACAGGAACAAAGAATTTTTGCTTAAGGTTTATTATTTAATAAATCTCTGTTTACTTTGTCTATTTTGTAAATCACCCCTCATCTCTTTCTAAAGGTATTTTCTCTTGGAATTTGTAGAGTGTGCCTGTTTAAATCTCTTGGGGTTAAAAATTAAATATCTGTTAAGTTCAAAGGAGTAGATATAGAACAGAGAGATGTAAATTGTATTTTCTTAATTGCCTTCTTTATCTTTTCTTGGCTTGTTTTGTCATTTTTACTGGCCTTATGAAACTTTGATTTAATTAGGTCTCTATTTATATCATTACTGCCAATCTACTGTGTTAATAGCATTCTGATAGAGAAAAAAGAAATCCCTGCTTAACATATTAAAAATGGGGCAGCATATAATACCTTTTAAGATAGTTTGAGGGAGACAAGTCAATTTTGGTTATTATTGTCTGTTCACTTTTTGTGTGTCAAAACAAAAGTTCGGGCCTATTTTATCTTCAGACTGAGAACTAAGAAAACAGTTTTCTAATTTGGTTATCTTATAGGTGTGTTTCCAATTGCAGTACATCACTGCCTCATTTAGAAAATGTTCTGATACTTATCTGTGATGGACCACAAGCAGAGACTTTTTAAGGCTTTACTTACTAACATATGAATCAAAGTGCTTTTTATGTGTTGCTTTTAAGAAAAAGTCATTTTATGATGGAATCACTTTCATCAATTATAGTGTGGTAATGACACAGACATCTTTATGAGTTATTAGCATGAGAGCAAACTTGATGCCTGTGGTGCTGATCATTGACATCTACAGTGTATTTGTATCCGTAAAAAATGGAGTTTGCAGGGGACACGGGTTCGTGCCCTGGTCTGGGAAGATCCCACATGCCGCAGAGCAGCTAGCTCCGTGAGCCATGGCTGCTGAGCCTGCGCGTCCGGAGCCTGAGCTCTACAACGGGAGAGGCCACAACACTGAGAGGCCCGCGTACTGGGGGAAAAAAAAAAAATTGGAGTTTGTTTCCAGTTGATGATCTAGCAAGTAGTATACTCAGTTGCTATGACAAGTAGGACCATGATATTGTGTGGATACCATACAGATAAGAAATCAGTAGGATTGCTTTCTCTTCCTTTTTTTAGGGCAGAACTTTTCAGAAGAAGCACCGTCAAATGTGTAACTTTCATGATAAAGTAACTGGATTTTTCATGATAGCTTAATATATCAAGGTTTTATTTCCTAGATTGATGAAGGACTAAGTGAAAATCCATCAAATGTTATTTTATTTAAAACATGTAACATTTTATAGAATTCAGCTTTTGATGTGTTATTTGTGAAATTGTTTTCTAAGATAAATTGAATTTCTCAGCAGTATCAGTTTTTACTTTCTCTTTACTGTTCCTTTTATGCTGTAAAGTCTGAAACATATAAATAGGTGCTAGTTGTAATAATATCCTCCACAAAATCAAACTTTGTTTATATTTAGATTGAATATGAGACTCAAATTAAGAAGATGCAGCTACTCTCAAAAGATAGCCTGGGAAAAAAAGGTGAACTGAAAGATGAAGACAGAGGAAAGGTAATAAATTAAAATGATAAACTTTCTGTTAACGGAGGGTTTTTGGCGTGTTCATCTTTTAGGATACTGTTGTAAATAAAATCGTCTTATTACAAAGATCTTTTTGATTAAACTTTAAGTGATTATTTAAAGACATTTGCTTATAGAGTATTGCTTTAATGTATAATTCAATTAAATTTGCTGAAAGGCAGTCACTGTGGCTGTAAGAGATAGATTCCAAAGAAAACCTCAGTGTTGTTAGTAGGTGAAATTTTGTTTTTCTAAATAATGCTTTGTAGCTGCCTTTTTCTTAGTTCCAGAAATGTTTTAAATGAAAAGTAAATGAAATGTGGCATTTTGCTTCTTTTCTTTGTATACGTAATTTTGTACATTTTAACCTTTTCATAGATAAAGTGGAAAGAAAGGATTGCATATCTCAGCAACAGACAAAATGAATGGCAAGGAATACTTAAATAAATTCTGCTATGTATCTGCCGTAATGCAGGCTTCTAATCCTCCCGCCTATCTCCATATAAATGATTCTGCTCAAGACCATAGATGTTTTCTTCACTAAAAGCAGTAAAGCTCTTTTAGATGAAATGTCTAAAAACATCTTGTAATAACTTGGAGCATGCTGGCAAGAGTAGTCACTTGTGACTATGTGTGAAACCCCCTCAGCCAGTCGATATTGTAATAAGCAAAAATGGGAGCATCACTCCATTATTCAGAGAAGCCAACAGCGTGCTTCCTCCTTAGGCTGCAGCATTCATTAAGAAAAGCTTACTGGGCTGAAAGCTGGAAACAGATGATAACGGGATATGATTTTCATATTTAATGCTTCCCTTGGAAGAGTATGTGTGCTACAGATTGATAGAAGAATCAACTGCTACTTTACTAAAAGACTTTCAGGTTTGCCCTATAGCTACCGATGGAATCATTCAGCCAAGAAATTAACTTTTTCTCCTTTTACCTGTTTTATATATCTGCTAAGCAGGCTGCCGGGCTGCCAGTAAATGTTATTATGCAGTTAACTGTTTGGTATTTAAGACTCTTATCAGAAAAGAAACAGAGGCCACACTATTTTGTTTTTATAGTAGGAGCAAGGTTTTAGTTTTTCTTTTTTCCGTGCATTAACAGGCATTAATCTGAGTTTATAGGAAGTTTTAGTTTTCCTTCCCAGAGATTAAAAAGTTAAAAAACCTAGAACTTTAGAGCATTCTTTAAACTGTAAGATACAAAACACCAAGCTCCAGCAACCCTGACCTATATAAAAAGGCCTTTAATGATAAATGATTTCTCTGCCATTAGATGTATACCAAATGTGGTATGATGTGATAGACTTCTGAGACATTCAGACAGTTTTTCTGTTTGACATTTGGTCTTGAAATAATTGATGTGTTTTTTAATCTATAATCTAGTTTGTTCTTTCTGTGCTGTTCCTGATAGACACCTTGTTAGTATGACAGTGTCAATGGTACTTAAATAAAATGGGAGACTTTTTTTTATATTTGCACTACTGATTCCTTACCTTACATATAGTTATATAGTTTCCTTTTAAGTCATATTTAAAATTAGGGCAAGAGACATATAGCTGACAACTCCTTAAAATGTTACATAGAATAATTAGAAGTGTTTCCTTTTTACTGGAATGTGTCATCTCCTTAAAAACTTTGATTTTTGACTGTATGTAAGACTCAATTAGGTAAAATTTTGAGACGTAGCTTGCCTTTTTCAATTTCCCATTGATGTTCTATCAATTAAAAGGTAAAAATATTTCAGCAGAACCCTGAATTAGTTAACACTTACTATACAGTAAACCAGAACAATTCCTTACCGTATGGGGTATGTGTTATCTTTCAGCAGTCACATGAGCTAGTCTCTGTGCCCAGAGCGCTGGTCTCCAGGGACTGGCCTGAGCACGGTGGTTGAATTCAGTAGATCATGGCTGAGTGCGTGCTCTGTTTGAGAAGCTGCAGCAGGTCCCTCTAGGAATGCCACGATGCTTGCCCTTGAGGCGCTTCCCACAAAGCGATGTTCTTTCTGAGGCCTAGGATAGTGTGTGCTGAGTCCCAGCTACATGGAGAAAGAAAGTTTGCTTCCTCTGCAACGAGTCCTCCATGGCCTAGGGGAGAAGGTGGTGTGTGAGCTGGCGTGAAGGGTGGGGAGGGTGCCAGTCACTGGGTATTTGATAGACATTCTTGGGTCTGAAGATGTTGTGAGTGAAGGAGTGGAAGCCGGAAGCCCGGCGAGAAGCCATCAGTCTGGCTAAAGGCGAACATTCTTGCAGGGAAGTGGGAGAAAATGAGCTTGGAAAGGGGCATCGTGGAACTCAGTCCAAGGCTCGAGGATTGAAAATTTCCCCCTGGAATCAGTGTGTGTGCACGTGCATGATGGGGCAGGTGAAGCAAGGACTGGGGCTCAGAGCAGTTACATCACAGGCGCAGGAAGGCAGGGCTGGCAGTGCTGAGCAGGATGCCCTGGAGGAAGGAGCTCATGGGGCGAGAAAACCAGGGTTCATTCAGACGCAAGGAACGAACCGAGGGCCTGAGTTGGGGTGGCCATTGAGATGGAGAATGCCAATGAACGGGAGAGGAGCTGTCAAATTAATGATAATTCTGAGTTATGAAAAGATAGCTTTAAGAAGTGGTTGTGCAACTTTCAACCAGAAGCAGCAGCTTGAATGCGCCACTAAGAAGAATGATCAGGCAGTAGTTGTCTATTTTTTCAATGTAGAACTTTAGCTCGGTTTTATAATAGGAGTCCAGTGTTTTCATGCATCCAGTTGCTGCTCTTCAGTCATGTGTTCTCTGAAGAGAAGTAATCATTGATCTGTTCATCCCCCAAGATTGTTTCTAATATTAGTCTACTTAGTAAACTCTTATGTTGTTGTTGTTAATAGACAGAAAAGACAAAGTTCCGGTCCCCATTTGACTCCTCACAAATTTTACTATAATATAGTAATCCTTCTCTATTACACATTGCCATTTTTTATTTTGGGGTGAACCCTCGTTCCATTGGTCTCTAGGCATGTTCCTCTTGTTGCCCAGCTTTTTTGTATCAGCAGTGACTAGAGCATACACATAAAGACACATCAAAACATATACACCCAGGAGAGGTGGATATGGCATTAGTGAATGAGAGCATGAACCTTGAGGTGGGATTTGTGAAGTTTCTTTGAACTGTTACACTGTGAAATATGTTCTACTAAAAGCAGAAGTGAGCTGGATACTTCACAGAAAGATTATACTCTGCCAGGGCTGGAGAATGTGGAGGACCAGAGAATTCCATCACAGGGCTAAAGGCTGGTTGGGGAGTTCCACTTCCTCTGTTGTAAACCTCCCTGCAAGGGTCACGTGGAGAATGACTCCACGTGCAGCTTGTTACTTCCCCTTCTAATCCTAATATTAACAATGGGGAACAGTGACTGCACACGTATTTTGTCAGGGGCAGCATTAAGCACTTCATATTCATCAACTCATTTAATCCTGTCAGCAATCCTGGAAGTAGATACTATCGTATCCTCATTTTAGAGGAAGTCTCAAAGAAGTTGGTTAACTTGCCCAAGACTACACTGCTAGGCAGATCCCAAACTCAAACCCAGACCATGTGGCTTTAGCATCCATGTTATTAGCCATGTTGCTACACTGCCTTCCAAGGTAGTATGGGTGAAATGCTCCTCGAAAGTCAGGAGAAATTCCTGGTCAAATAAAAACAGCCTAGCCATATCATGTGAAGTATTTCAGTTATTCATTTAGATGCTGCATTTTCACCTAACCTTGGGAGAGAGTGAAATGGTCTCCCTTGGTGGTATAATAGTCCAGCTGAATCAAGTGAGATCTGATTTTGCACTGGTTGAATTGAGCAAGAAATTAGGCATACACTTCAGATTCATTATTGGGGATTTTTTTTTTTCAAAAAAAGCTGTGGTTTAGTAACACAATTTGAGTTTAACTCATTCAGTTTTGAGTATTGTGGCATAAGAGATGGGCACTGGAATCCGCGTATTTGGGTTTGGATCCTGTGACCGAGAGCAAATTGTCCGACCTTGTAAGTCTTGCTGGAGTGAGTATAATAACAGTGGTTGATTTGAGGGTTTAAAAAGGTAATGAATAGAAGTCTGCTTGACACCTGGTAAGTGCTTGGCACGTGTTCAGTGATCCTCTTGCCCCTGTCCCCACTGTCACTGTCGTCAGCCATCTTCCTTCTCCACTGGGGTGGCCGTATGAGGGTGTCCCTGGCTTTCTACCACTTACCTATGGGAGTGGGGACAGAGAGGCTACCTACCAATTAGGAAACGAGAAGTAAAGCCCTTGGTGGTAGCAACTCATAATAGATGATTTTAGCATGATTACAATACAGAATAACTTACAGGACATACCTTTGAAGCCTGAATTTAATGAACCCATTTAAAAATTTAGGTAGTTCTAACCTCTATTGGATTTAGTGGCCAGTAACATCCCCTCTTGGCCTCAGTTGTGAAAATTTGGTTGAGTCTCGAATCTACCCCATTGGCAAAATGAAGAGTTAAAAATCACATTGTCATGGTGTCTTAGTCGGCCTGGGCTGCCATAACAAAATAGCACATTCTGGGTAGCTTAAACAACAAATTTATCTTCTCACGCTTCGGGGGGCTGGATGTCTTAAGATCTAGGTGCCAGCTGGGGTGGTTTCTGGTGAGAGCTCTCTTTGGTTTGCAGACGACTGTCCTCTCTCTGGGTCCTCGTATGTCCTTTTCTCTGTGCACGTGTGTGGAGAGAGGCAGATCTCGGGTCTTTTCCTCTTCTAAGAACATCAGTCTGTTGGATTAATAGACCTCACTGAACCTTAGTTACCTCCTTCCAAGCCCCATTTCCAAATATAGTCACGTTGGGGGAGGGCTTCAACATAAGAATTTGGGGGGGCACAATTCAGTTTATAACACGCAATAAAGTAAAATAATTCCTTCAGGATTGTTATATGTAAATTTTTATTAAGGGATTTTTGGAAATCTTCTCAATGTGACTTAAGGGCTTGTAGAAACTAAGAGCAGTAATTGTACTGTGTGAAAAGCTGGAAATTGGGTTTGACAGCTCCATTTTAACATTCTGCATTTATCTTGTTACTTACCAATTCCCTCGTCTGTGGGGGAAAAATAATAAGAAAAGATAAAATTACTGCAGTATTCTGCAAAACATGGAGTATAACATAAATATATTTTTCAAAGTACAATAATATTCAAGATCTACCTGCTTTGAAAACTGTAAGCAGTTATTATTAACTGAGACACCATTACAGTAGTTCTTAACTTGCTGCTGGATCCATCAGCATGTCCTCTCCCCTTTCTGCCAGTAAAGATGAACTCCTGATTTTAAAAATATTTTCAACTGTATTCATTTGCTTTGCTGTCACTTTCCCCAGCTCCCAATATGTTTTCAATTTATTTAAACTAAAAAAAGTTTTACCCATTTCTTTCATCTCCCACCCCCAGCCTCTGGCAATCATCAGTCTGTTCTCTGTATCTATGAACCTGGTTTGTGTTTGTTTGTTTTAGATTCCAAATGTAAGAGAGATCATATGGTATTTGTGTGACTTATTTCACTTAGCATAATGTCTCAAAGTCCATCCATGGTGTTGCAGATGGCAGGATTTTCTTTTTCATAGCTGAATAATACGCCATTGTATATTTTTACAACTTCTTTATCCATTCAGCCATCATTGGACACTTAGTTTGCTTCCATATCTTGGCTGTTGTAAATAGTGCTGTAGTGTACATCGGGGTGCAGATATCTTTTCAAGATAGTGTTTTCATTTTATTCAGTTAAATACCCAGAAGTGGAATTGCTGGCTCATATGGTAGTTCTATTTTTAATTTTTTGAGGAGTCTCTATACTGTTTTCATAGTGGTTTCACCTGTTTACATTCCCACCAACAGTGCACACGGGTTCCCTTTTCTCCACCTCCTCCTCAACACTTGTTATTTCTTGTTTTTTGATAATAGTCATTCTAACGTGTGAGGTGATATCTAATTGTGGTTTTGAGTTACATTTCCTTGATGATTAGTGAAGTTGAGCATGTTTTCATGTACTTTTTGGCCATCTCTGTCTTCTTTGGAAAAATGTCTATTCAGATTTTTCTGCCCATTTTGTAATCAGATAATTTTTTGCTCTTGAGTTGTATGAGTTCTTTATATATTTTGGATATTGGCCCCTTATCAGATATATCATTTGCAAATCTTTCCTGCCATTCAGTAGGTTACATTTTTGTTGATGGTTTCCTTTTCTGTGCAGAAGCTTTTTAGTTTGATCTGGTCTCACTTGTTTATTTTTGCTTTAGTTGCTTTTGCTTCTGGTATCAGATTCAAAAATCATAGCCAAGGACTTATGTCAAGGAGTTTACCACCTATGTTTTCTTCTAGGAGTTTTATGATTTTGTAAAACATTCAAGTCTTTAATTCATTTTGAGTTAATTTTTGTATATGGTGTTAGATGATGATCTAGTTTCATTCTTTTGCATGTGGCTGTCTAGTTTTCCCAGCACCATTTATTGAAGAGGCTTTTTTTTCTACTGTATATTCTTGGCTCCTTTATTGTAAATTAATTGACCATATGTGTGGGTTTATTTCTGTGGTCTCTATTCTGTTCCACTGATCTATGTGTTTGTTTTTATGCCAATACCATACTGTTGTAATTACTGTAGCTTTGTAATATATTTCAAAATAAAAGAGCATGATGCCTGCAGCTTTGCTCTTCTTTCTCAAGATTGCTTTGGTTATTTGGGCCTTTTGCATTTCCATACAAATTTTAAGATTGTTTTGTTTCTGTGAAAAATTTCATTTGAATTTTAATAGGGATTACATTGAATCTTTAGATTGCTTTGAGTAGTATGGACATTTTAACAATATTAATTCTTCTAATCCATGAGCACAGAATATCTTTCCATTTATTTGTATCTTCTTCAGTTTTTTTCATTAATGTCTTATAGTTTTTAGTATATAGTCTTTCACTTCCTTGGTTATATTTATTCGTAGGTATTTCTTATGCAGTTATGAATGGGATTGTTAATTTCCCTTTCTGATATTTCATTATTCATGTATAGAAACTCAACATTTTTGCATATTGATTTTGTTTTCTGTAACTTTACTGAATTGGTTTATTAGTTCTAACAGTTTTTTGATTGAGTCTTGAAGGGTTTTCTATATATAATACATATCATATGCAAATAGTGACAATTTTACTTGTTCCTTTCCAGTGTGGATGCCTTTTATTCCTTTTTCTTGCCTAATTGCACTGGCTAAGACTTCCAATACTATATTGAATAAAAATGGAAAGAGTGGGAATCCTTGTCTTGTTCCTATCTTAGAGGAAACGCTTTCATTTTCACTGTTGAGTATGATGTTAGCTATGGGCTTGCCCTATATGGCTTTTATTATGTCGAGGTGTGTTCTCTCTATACCTGCTTTATTGATACTTTTATCACGAATGGATGTTGAATTTTGTCAAATATTTTTCTACATCTATTGAGATGATCATATATTTATCCTTCATTTTCTTAATGTGGTATATCACATTTACAGATTTGCAGATATTGAACCATCCTGTACCCCTGGAATAAATTCTACTTGATTGTGGTATATGATCCTTTTAATATATTGTCAGAAATTCCCTGTCCAGTGGTTAGGACTTGGTGCTTTCACTGCTGTGGCCTGGGTTTAAGCCCTAGGCAGGGAGCTAAGATTCCACAAGCCGTGTGGCACAGCCAAAAAAAAAAAAAATATTGTTGAATTCAGTTTGCTAATATTTTTTAGGAGTTTTGCATCTATGTTGATCAAGAATATTGACCTGTAATTTTCTTTTCTTGTGGCATCTTTGTCTGGTTTTAGCATCAGGGTAATACTGGCCTCATAAAATGAGTTTGGAAGAGTTACCTCCTTTTCCGTTTTTTTGGAAAAGTTTGAGAAGGATTGCTTCTTTGAATGTTTGGTAGAATTCACTAATGAAGCCTTCGGGTCCTGGACTTTTGTTTATTGAGAAGTTTTTGATTACTGATTCTACCTCATTACTAGTAACTTATCTGTTCAGATTTTTTTGAATTTATCCACTTCTTGTTGGTTGTCCAGTTTGTTGGCATATAGTTGTTTATGGTAGTCTTATGATCCTTTATATTTCTGTGGTATCAGTGGTAACATCTCCTCCCCAATATTTTTTAAGAGGTACAGATGGATAACTGTGACAGGAAAAGGAAGGAATGAACTAAAACCTTGGATTACAGATTTACCTCAAACACTTAACTACAAAAAGTAATAGGAAGGTATAGAAAAGTTGATCATTATGTCAGATCCTTAAACACTGACACATACTCCTTCCTTTGGCTATAACAGCTGTCTCTCAAAAACTTTTCAATTCCTAATATTATACCACTGTCAATAATAATGTGAAACACAGCATTTTTCTCTTCAGCTTCCCTGGCTCAGAAGCTGCTTTGAGAAGACATATAATAATATTCAGAATTTTAAGGTTAAAGACCACCCTATTTTCTGTTGCTAAGCAAACAAAATGACAGACTATTTTTTAAAAAAAGAGACAGCTGTCTGAGCCATTTCAGACATAGCATTGCCTTATAGCGAGCAGCAATTAGTTTTTGCAGGTTTCTTGTAGTTTTGCAGGTTTCTTTTTTGTTATGCAAGTTTAAATAATTGCTGGTGGGAATGTAAAATGGTGTAGCCACTTTGGAAAACAGTTCACAGTTCCTCACAATGTTACCATTGTGTACCAGTGTACTCACAACATAGTTACCATATGACCCAAAAACTCCACACTCAAGAGAGGTGAAGACATATGCCCACACAAAATCTTGTACACAGATGTTCATGGCAGCAGTGTTCTTAACAGCTGAAAAGTGGAAACATCTCAAATGTCCATCATCTGACAAATGGATAAACAAAATATGGTATATCCATGCAATGGAATATTATTCAGCCATTAAAGAGAATGAAATACTTATATTTGATACAACATGGAGACACCCTGAAAATGTTATGCCAAGTAAAAGAAGCCACAAAAAATACTGGAAAACAAACTAATGGTTATCAGTGGGGAGAGGGAAGGGGGAGGGGCAGTATGCATTACTGTGCCAATTAAATGTGGACTGTGGAATGGAAAATACATCAATGTTAAATTTCCTGATTTTGGTCATTGAACTCTGCTCGTGAAAGAGAATGTCCCTGTGCTTAGGAAGTACACACTGAAGTGTTCAGGGGGAGGGGGCAGGGTGTCTCCAAGTTAGCCTCAGATGGTTCAGGAGAAAATGGTGTGTATGTATATACACATACACATATGCATGTGTGTAGGTGGGGGAGAATGATAAAACAAATCAGGCAAACCATAAACAATTTACTTATTGGTTTATTATAGACACTAATATGTAATGTTCTCATTAATTAGTGTATTACTAGAGCTTGTTGAGGACCAGAGTTCCGTATTCTAAAAAGTCTGGCAAAATTGGCATTTAACTATTTCCTGTCACAGAGAGCTGTAGCTTCTGTTTTCAGGAAGTACTCTTTGTTAACAGTGCCATCTTGAAGTGGTCACTGTTTTTGCTTTCTGCAGTTCTGTAAGCATTTAAATCGTGGGTACATGCTATTTTTGTTGATTGTGCAGGTTACCATTTAGATTTTGTTGTTTCTCTCCAGTTCTTGGCCCTGGGAATGGGCCTGGAGTCTTTTGCTTCTCTTAGTGGGTCAGAGGAGTTAGAGAGGAACTGATTGAAAGGAATAACTCAGGGGCACTTCCTTTGTCCTTCCCCAGGGGGCTTTCTCATCTCTAAGGCCTGCCTACCCTTTGACTTCATATCTTGGCCTTAAGCAGACCAACAAAGAGACAGGTACTTAGGGCTGCGGTGTACTCCCTGTTCTGAGTTAGTTCATTAATACTCCCTAAATCAGTCTTGAAAGTGAAAAATCAAAGGCCTCAAACTCCTAAGTCTGATCACTGATTGGCCTCAAGTCTTCACTAAATGACCACTATTGTGTATATACTCTGAGTCCCCTTCAGCATATGGCCAGCTGAAGCTCTCCACTGTAACCCATCACTTGGCTCCATCTATTTAAATAACTTTTTGTTTGAGTACAGGAAAAATGAAAGTAGTTGTTAGATTAGGGTAGTGGTAATTGGTGATTTTTGCCTGTTTTAAGACTTCTTTGTTACTGATAATAGGTCACATATTATGTCACAAATACTGTTTATACTGATGAATCAGAATGTTGATTAATATAATTTTGCTGTTTAAACCATGTGGTATAATGAAAAATTCTTAATAATGACATAATGGCCTCTTTGGACAGTAGTATCCTATAAGGCAGTCTTGACGGAGCAACTTCTGTTCTAGGAGGCTGTCCTACTCACATGTGTGCAGAGAGTCGTACACTCAGGGATAATTATTGCACATGGTTTGGAAGGGTAGGTGGTGGGAAGCAAACCAAGGTCCATGAAAATAAGACTCGTTAAATAATTTATGGAACATCTATAGGAAAGATTAATACACAGCTCTTAAAATTACAATGTAGTCAGTTTCCAGTCCAACAGGTAAGAAACTTGGAAGTCACCACTCCATCCTAACAAGTAAAAAGCTGAACAAGCCGAAAATCAACATCTCTTCTTAGATCTGACAGAGAAGTGAGATCACAGGGCAATATGCTGTCCCTGAGGTCCCAGGGCAATATGCTGTCTCTCTCTGGAGAGACCAAGAGATGACTAGAGAGAGCGACAGCTTCCCAGAGCAGAGCTGACGGCTCTGCAGGACTCAGTGCCAGACAGAGAAACAGGAACTGTGACTGACAAGGCTCAGTGTGGGCAGATCCACGAGAGAAACTCTGGGGGACCCAGCCACAGGGGCCCCCCACACTTTTGTGAGTTTTACCCCTAGTTCTACCAGGTCCTCACAGTGACTGTCAGGGAGGGGAAGGGGGAGAGGAGCCAGAACGCTCTGTTATTAACAAGGTCTGCCCTCAGGAGAAGCTGTTTAGCCAGAGCTTGACTGACCTGAGGGAAGGAAAAACCCAGCTCCAGAAGGTGCTAGCCTCCTGCGTGGAGGAACGGAAATAACAATTCCAGCCCCTTCTAGCCTTGAACCTAAAACTGCTCTAAAAATAATGTCTTTTAAAAAGTCCATTGAGTGTAGATATATGGATTTATTTCTGGACTCTCAGTTCTGTTCCATTGATCTGTATGTCTATTTTTATGCAAGTGCAGTCTAAATTACCCCTGGTTTTGTAGTAAGTTTTGAAATTGGGCAGTGTGCATCTTCCAGCTTTCCTCTTCTTTAGAAAATTGTTCTGGCTATTCTGGGTTCCTTTATTTCCATATAAATTTTAGTATTAGCTTGCCAATTTCTGCAAAAAAGCCTGCTGGGATTTTGCTGGAGTTTGTATTAACTGTGTAAATCAATTTGGGAGTATTGCCATCTCAACAATTTTAAGTCTCATGTTGCTTGAACACAGAATGCTGATCTTGTTTGCCTTTCATTTCTTTTTCTTACCTTACTGCCCTGGCTAGAATCTGTAGTATGGCGTTAAATAGAAGTGTTAAGAGCAGACATTCTTGTGTTAACTCTGATCTGAGGGAAGGAAAGCTTCCAGTCTTTTACCATTGACTGTGATGTTAGCTATGGGTTTTTCATAGATGCACTTTATCAGGTTAGGGAGTTCCTTTCTAGTCCTAGTTTGCTGAGTTTTTAAAAATCATAAACACATGTTGTATTTTGTCTAATGCTTTTTCTGTGTTTGTGGAGATAATAATTTGGGTTTTTTATTTGTTCTTTATTCTACTAATATGATGTATTATATCACTTAACTTTCATATGTTAAACTAACTTTGCATTCCTGGGAAAAATCCTACTTGGTCATGGGATATAATCCCTTGTATATTATGCTGAATTTGGTTTGCTAACATTTTGTTGAGAATTTTTACAACTATATTCTTAAGAAGTGTTGGTCTATAGTTTTCTTTCTTGTGATGTCTTTGTCTGGTTTTGGTATTATGGCTGGCCTCATAGAATAAGTTGTGAAATGGTTTTTCCTCGCCTGTTTTTGGAAGAGTTTCTAAAGGATTGGTATTAATTGTGAAGGATTGGTATTAATTGTGAAGGATTGGTATTAATCCTTCTTTAAATGTCTGGTAGAGTTCACCAGTAAAGCCTTCTAGTCCTGGGCTTTTCTTTGTGGGAAATTTTTTGATAACTAATTCAATTGCTTAACTTGTTTTAGGCCTATTCAGATTTTCTGTTTCTTCTTGGGTGAGTTTTGGTAGTTGTGTCTTTCTAAGAATTTGTCCAATTTATCTAGGTTGTCTAATTTGTTGGCAAACAATTATTCATAATATTCCCTTAGTTTTTTATATCTGTAAGGTTGGTAACAAAGTACCAATTTCATTTCTGATTTTAGTAATTTGTCTTGTTTTTTCCTTGGTCAGTCTAGCTAAAGGTATGTCAATCTGTGAATCTTTTCAATGAATCAGCATTTGGTTTTGTCGATTGTCTCCAGCTTTTCTATTTTCTAATTCATTTATTTCTGCTCTAATCTTATTATTACCTTCCTTTTGCTTGCTTTGGATTTAATTTGCTCTTCTTTTTCTACTTTCTTAGCATGGAAGTTTAGGTTATTGATTTGAGTTCTTTCTTCTTTCTAATAAGCTTTTCCAGCTCTGAATTTCCTTCTAAATATTTCTTCCCATAGGCTTTAGGATCTTGTGTTTTCCTTTTCATTTATCTCAAACTGTTTTCTAATTTCCCTGGTCATTTTTTCTTTGATCCATTAATTATTTAGGAGTTTCTTATTTAATTTCTACATATTTGTGAATTTGCCAAATTTCATTCCTTTATTGATTTCTAATTTCATTCCATTGTCATCAGAGAACTTTATTTTAATCCATTTAAATTTATTGAGACTTGATTTATTGCCTAACATATGGGTCTATCTTGTAGAATGTTCCATGTACATTTAAGAAGAATATATATTCTGTGTATTCTACTGTTGGTAGGTGGAGTCTTCTTTATATGTCTGTTAGGTCTAGTTGGTTTATAGTTGGTTCAAGTCCTCTGTTTCCTTATTGATTTTCTATTTAGTTATTTTAACCATTATTGAATGTAGAGTATTTAAGTCTCCATTATTGTTGGGTTTTGCTTCAGATAAGACTTTGTTGTTAGATATACTTACATGTTTCTAATTGTTATATCTTTTTCACAGATTGACCCTTTTATCATTGTAAAATGTCCTGTGTCTAGTTACAGTTTTGAGTCTTAAAATCTATTGTGTCTGATTAACATAGCCACTTCGGCTTTCTTTCGGTACTGTTTGCATAGTATATTTTTTTCCATGAGGCTCTCTTGATATATCTTTTCCCTTCCTTATGCTTTCAGCCTGTTTGTGTCTTTGAATCTAAAATGAGTCTCATTAGACAGCATATAGTTGGATCATATTTTAAATCCATTCTGCCAGTCTCTGGCTTTAATTATAGTATTTAATCCATTTAAAATTAATGTAATTACTAAAAAGGTAGAATTTGCGTCTGCCATTTTGCTCTTTGTTTTCTATATACTGTAAGTTCCATACATACAAACCTTCAAGTTTTGAACGTTCGAAGATGCAAACGTGTGTTCCATCAGCGTCAGGCATGAGTGAAATTGCAGCTTGCCCTCCGTCTCCTATTGCTGGCGATCCTTCAGCTCTACTATCTCCCACCTCCTCTCCTTCTTCCAGTCAGTAACTCTTCTTGCCTGTTCACTCGATGCCAGCCCCTGTATGCCAGCTGTTGTACTGTACTACTGTACTTTTCAAGGTACTGCGCTGTAAGATTAAAAATGCCCCCTGCAGTGGAAGTGCAGAGTCTTAACCACTGGACCACCAGGGGAGTTCCACTCGTTCGTTTTTGAAATAACATTTTGGTGGCTATAGAGTTCTTGACTGATAGTCTTTTTCTTTCAGTGCTTTGACTGTGTTATCTTACTGCCTACTGGCCTCCACAGTTTCTGATGATAAGTCACCTGTTACTCTTATTGAGGATCCTTTTTATGTAAGGAGTAACTTCCCTGTTTTTGCTTTCAAGATTCTCTCTTTTTGGCTTTCAGTAGTTTGATTATGATACGTCTAGGTGAGGATCTCTTTGAATTTATTACACTTGGACTTCGTTGAGCGTCTTGGATGTGTAAATGTTTTTCATTATATTTGGGGAGATTTCACTATTATTTCTTCAAAATTATAGTGTCTTTCTTTTTCTTCTCCTTCTGAGACTTTCATTATGCATATGTTGGTATGCTTAGTGGTATCCCACAGGTCTCTGAGGTTCTGTTCATTGCTCATTATTTTTTCTTTCTTTTCCTCAATCTAGATAATCATAATTGATCTGTATTTAAGTATGTTGATTCCTTCTTCTACCTGTTCATATCTGCTGCTGAGCCCCTCTAGTGAATTTTTCATTCTGGTGACTGTACTTTTCAACTGCAGAATTTCTGTTTGGTTCTGTCTTTTAAATAATTTCTATCTCTTTATTAATCATCTCTGTTTGGACATTTTTCCCATACTTTCCCTTAGTTCTTTTAGACATGATTTCCTTTAGTTCTTTGAACATGTTTAAAATAGCTAATTTAAAGCCTTTGTATAGTAAGTCCAACATTTGGGCTTCCTCAGGGATAATTTCTTTAATTTTTATTTTTAAAAATTTTTTTAGAATTGAAGTATAGTTGATTTACAATATTGTGTTGATTTCTGCTGTACGGCAAATTGATTCAGTTATACATATATACATTCTTTTTTATATTCTTTTCCATTATGGTTTATTACAGGATATTGAATATAGTTCCCTGTGCTATAAGTAGGTCCTTGTTGTTTATCCATTCTATATATTACTAGTTTGCATCTACTAATCCCAAACTCCCACTCCATCCCTCCCCCACCTTCCCTCCGCCTTTGCAACCACAAGTCTATTCTCTATATCTGTGAGTGTGTTCCTGTTTCATTTGTGTCATATTTTAGATTTCACATGTAAGTGAGACTATGTGATATTTGTCTTTGTCTGATTTACTTCACTTAGTATGATAATTTCTAAGTTCATCCATGTTGCTGCAAATGGCATTATTTTGTTGTTTTTTATGGCTGAGTAGTATTCCACTGTATATATGTACCACATATTCTTTACCCATTCATCTGTCAGTGGACATTTAGATGGTTTCCATGTCTTGGCTATTGTGAACAGTGCTGCTATGAACACAGGGGTGCATGTGTCATTTTGAATTATAGTTTTATCTAGATATATGCCCAGGAGTGGGATTGCTGGGTCATATGGTAATTCTGTTTTTAATTTTCTGAGGAACCTCCATACTGTTTTCCATAGTGGCTACACCAACTTACCTTCCCACCAACAGTGTAGGAGGGTTCCCTTTTCTCCACACCCTCTGCAGCATTTGTTATTTGTAGACTTTTTAATGATGGCCATTCTGACTGGTGTGAGGTGGTACCTCATTGTAGTTTTGATTTGCATTTCTCTAATAATTAGCGATATTGAGCATCTTTTCATATGCCTATTGGCCATCGGTATTTCTTCTTTGGAAAAAAGTCTATTTAGGTCATCTGCCCATTTTTGGATTGGGTTGTTTGGTTTTTTTGTTGAGTTGTATGAGCTGTTTGTATATTTTGGAAATTAAGTCCTTGTCAGTCTCATCATTTGCAAATATTTTCTCCCATTCCATAGGTTGTCTTTTCATTTTGTTTATGGTTTCCTTATGGCTGTGCAAAAGCTTGTTAGTTTGATTAGGTCCCATTTGTTTATTTTTGTTTTTATTTCTATTGCCTGGGGAGAGTGACCTAAGAAAACATTGGTAGGATTTATGTCAGAGAATGTTTTGCCTATGTTCTCTTCTAGGAGTTTTATGGTGTCATGTCGTAATGTTTAAGTCTTTAAGCCGTTTTGAGTTTATTTTTGTGTATGGTGTGAGAGTGTGTTCTAACTTCATTGATTTACATGCGGCTGTCCAACTTTTCCAACACCACTTGCTTTTTCCCATTGTATATTCTTGTTTTTTGTTTTTTGTTTTTTTTGCGGTATTCGGGCCTCTCACTGCTGTGGCCTCTCCCGCCGCGGAGCACAGGCTCCGGACGCACAGGCTCAGCGGCCATGGCTCACAGGCCCAGCTGCTCCGCGGCATATGGGATCCTCCCAGACCGGGGCACGAACCCGCGTCCCCTGCATCGGCAGGCAGACTCTCAACCACTGCGCCACCAGGGAAGCCCCCATTGTATATTCTTGTCTCCTATGTTGAAGATTAATTGACTAGGTGTGTGGGTTTATTTCTAGGCTCTGTATTCTGTTAGATTGATCCATGTGTCTGTTTTTGTGCCAATACCAGGCCATTTTGATTACCGTAGCTTTGTAGCATTGTCTGAAGCCTGGGAGGGTTATGTCTCCTGCTTTGTTCTTTTTTCCTCAGGATTTCAGGGATAGTTTCTATTGACTGCTTTTTTTCCTCCTGTGTATGGATCATACCTTCTTGTTTCTTTTAACATCTCATATGTTTTTGTTAACTTTTGGACATTTTAAATAATAAAATGAATGTCAGATTTACCCCTTCCTAGAGTTTATTGTTTTGTTTGCTTGCTTAGTGATTTTCTGAATTGTGTAAAGTCTGTATTCTTCGTCATGTGTGGTCACTGAAGTTTCTGTTCAGTTAGCTTAGTAACCAGCTAATGGTTAGACAGAGCTTTCTTCAAATGCCTGAAACCTGTAATTCTCACAGTCTTTACCAAGGGGCTTTGGCACTCATCCAGGCAGTTTCCAGCTCCACCTTAGCCTTCATGTCAGTGCTTGCCCAGAGCTTACCTTGAAAGGTAAGCCTGAGGTGACAGCTTAGGCCCTTCTCAGGACTTTTCTTTTTTTGTTTTTTAACATCTTTATTAGAGTATAATTGCTTTACAATGTTGTGTTAGTTTCTGCTGTATAACAAAGCGAAACAGCTATACGTACACATATATCCCATCCCTCTTGTGTCTCCCTCCCAACCTCCCTATCCCACCCCTCTAGGTGGTCACAGGGCACTGAGCTTATCTTCCTGTGCTATGCAGCTGCTTCCCACTAGCTATCTATTTTACATTTGGTAGTGTATATATGTCCATGCCACTCTCTCACTTCGTCCCACCTTACCCTTCCCCCTACCCGTGTCCTCAAGTCCATTCTCTACATCTGCGTCTTTATTCCTCTCCTGCCCCTAGGTTCATGAGAACCTTTTTTTTTTTTTTTTTTTAGATTCCATATATATGTGTTAGCATATGGTATTTGTTTTTCTCTTTCTGACTTACTTCATTCTGTATGATAGTCTCTAGGTCCATCCACCTCACTACAAATAACTCAATTTTGTTTCTTTTTATGGCTGAGTAATGTTCCTTTGTATATATGTGCCACATCTTCTTTATCCATTCATCTGTCGATGGACATTTAGGTTGCTTCCATGTCCTGGCTATTGTAAATAGTGCTGCAGTGAACATTGTGGTACATGACTCTTTTTGAATTATGGTTTTCTCAGGGTATATGCCCAGTAGTGGGATTGCTAGGTCATATGGTAGTTCTATTTTTAGTTTCTTAAGGAACCTCCATATTGTTCTCCATAGTGGCTGCATCAATTTACGTTCCCACCAACACTGCAAGAGGGTTCCCTTTTCTCCACACCCTCTCCAACATTTATTGTTTGTTTTTGATGATGGCCATTCTGACCAGTGTGAGGTGATACCTCAGTGTAGTTTTGATTTGCATTTCTCTAATGATTAGTGATGTTGAGCATCCTTTCATGTGTTGGTCGGCAATCTGTATATCTTCTTTGGAGAAAGGTCTATTTAGGTCTTTGGCCCATTTTTGGATTGGGTTGTTTGTTTTTTTGATATTGAGCTGCATGAACTCTTTATATAATTTGGAGATTAATCCTTTGTACGTTGATTTGTTTGCAAATATTTTCTCCCATTCTGAGGGTTGGCTTTTCGTCTTGTTTAGGGTTTCCTTTGCTGTGCAAAAGCTTTTAGTTTCATTAGGTCCCATTTGTTTATTTTTGTTTTTATTTCCATTTCTCTAGGAGGTGGGTCAGAAAGGATCTTGCTGTGATTTATGTCATGGAGTGTTCTGCCTATGTTTTCCTCTAAGAGTTTTATAGTGTCTGGCCTTGCATTTAGGGCTTTAATCCATTTTGAGTTTATTTTTGTGTATGGTATTACAGGGTGTTGTAATTTCATTCTTCTACATGTAGCTGTCCAGTTTTCCCAGCACCACTTACTGAAGAGGCTGTCTTTTCTCCACTGTATATTCTTGCATTCTTTATCAAAGATAAGGTGACCATATGTGCGTGCGTGTATCTCTGGGCTTTCTATCCTGTTCCATTGATCTGTATTTCTGTTTTTGTGCCAGTACCATACTGTCTTGATTACTGTAGCTTTGTAGTATAGTCTGAAGTCAGAGAACCTGAGTGCTCCAGCTCCGTTTTTCTTCCTCAGGATCGCTTTGGCTATTTGTGGTCTTTTGTGTTTCCATACAAATTGTGAAATTTTTTGTTCTACTTCTGTGAAAAATGGTAGTTTGATAGGGATTGCCTTGAATCTGTAGATTGCTTTGTGTAATATAGTCATTTTCACAATGTTGATTCTTCCAATCCAAGAACATAGTATATCTCTCTGTTTGTATCATCTTTAATTTCTTTCATCACTGTCTTATAGTTTTGTGCATACCGGTCTTTTGCCTCCTTAGGTAGGTTTATTCCTAGGTATTTATTCTTTTTGTTGCAGTGGTAAATGGGAGTATTTCCTTAATTTCTCTTTCAGATATTTCAGATATCATTCCTTTCAGATATCATTAGTGTATAGGAATGCAAGAGATTTCTGTGCATTAATTTTGTATCCTGCTACTTTACCAAATTCATTGATTAGCTCTAGTAGTTTTCTGGTAGCATCTTAGCATCTTTAGGATTCTCTATGTATAGTATCATGTCATCTGCAAACAGTGACAGTTTTACTTTTTCTTTTCCAATTTGGATTCCTTTTATTTCTTTTTCTTCTCTGATTGCTGTGGCTAAAACTTCCAAAATTATGTTGAATAATAGTGGTGAATGTGGGCAACCTTGTCTTGTTTCTGATCTTAGTGAAAATGGTTTCAGTTTTTCACCATTGAGAACGATATTGGCTGTGGGTTTGTCATATATGGCCTTTATTATATTGAGGTATGTTCCCTCTATGCCTACTTTCTCAAGAGCTTTTATCATAAATGGGTGTTGAATTTTGTTGAAAGCTTTTTGTGCATCTATTGAGATTATCATACAGTTTTTATCCTTCAATTTGTTAATATGGTGTATATACATTGATTGATTTGCATATATTGAAGAATCCTTGCATTCCTGGGATAAACCCCACTTGATCATGGTGTATGATCCTTTTAATGTGCTGTTAGATTCTGTTTGCTAGTGTTTTGTTGAGGATTTTTGCATCTATGTTCATCAGTGATATTGGCCTGTAGTTTTCCTCTTTTGTGACATATTCGTCTGGTTTTGGTATCAGGGAGATGGTGGCCTCATAGAATGAGTTTGGGAGTGTTCCTACCTCTTCTATATTTTGGAAGAGTTTGAGAAGGATAGGTGTTAGCTCTTCTCTAAATGTTTGAGAGAATTTGCCTGTGAAGCCATCTGGTCCTGGGGTTCTGTTTGTTGGAAGATTTTTAATCACAGTTTAAATTTCAGTGCTTGTGATTGGTCTGTTTATATTTTCTATTTCTTCCTGGTTCAGTCTCGGAAGGTTGTGCTTTTCTAAGAGTTTGTTCATTTCTTCCAGGTTGTCCATTTTATTGGCATATAGTTGCTTATAGTAATCTCCAATGATCTTTTGTATTTCTGCAGTGTCAGTTGTTACTTCTCCTTTTTCATTTCTAACTGTTGATTTGAGTCTTCTCTCTTTTTTTCTTGATGAGTCTGGCTAATGGTTTATCAATTTTGTTTATCTTCTCAGAGAACCAGCTTTTAGCTTTGTTGATCCTTGCTCTTGTTTCCTTCATTTCCTTTTATTTCTGATCTGATCTTTATGATTTCTTTCCTTCTGCTAACTTTGGGGTGTTTTTTGCTCTTCTCTCTCTAACTGCTTTAGGTGTAAGTTTAGGTTGTTTATTTGAGATGTTTCTTGTTTCTTGAGGTAGGATTGTATTGCTATAAACTTCCCTCTTAGAACTGCTCTTGCTGCATCCCATAGGTTTTGGGTCATCATGTTTTCATTGTCATTTGTTTCTAGGTATTTTTTGATTTCCTATTTGATTTCTTCAGTGATCTCTTTGTTATTTAGTAGTGTATTGTTTAGCCTCCATGTGTTTACTTTTTTTTCACAGTTTTTTTCCTGTAATTGATATCTAGTCATAGCATTGTGGTCGGAAAAGATACTTGATACAATTTCTATTTTCTTAAATTTACCAAGGCTTGATTTGTGACCCAAGATATAATGTATCCTGGAGAATGTTCCATGAGCACTTCAAAGCAAAGTCTATTCTGTTGTTTTGGGATGGAATGTCCTATATCAGTTAAGTCCGTCTTGTTTAATGTGTCATTTAAAACTTATGTTTCCTTATTTATTTTCATTTTGGATGATCTGTCCATTGGTGAAGGTGGGGTGTTAAAGTCCCCTACTATTATTGCGTTACTGTCGATTTCCCCTTTTATGGCTGTTAGCATTTACCTTATGTATTGAGGTGCTCCTGTGTTGGGTGCATAAATATTTACAATTGTTATATCTTCTTCTTGGATGGATCCCTTAATCATTATGTACTGTCCTTCTTTGTCTCTTGTAATAGTCTTTGTTTTAAAGTCTATTTTGTCTGATATGAGAATTGCTACTGCAGCGTTCTTTTGATTTCTATTTGCATGGAATATCTTTTTCCATCCCCTCACTTTCAGTCTGTATGTGCCCTAGGTCTGAAGTGGGTCTCTTGCAGACGGCATATATATATGGGTCTTGTTTCTGTATCCATTCAGCCAGTCTGTGTCTTTTGGTTGAAGCATTTAATCCATTTACATTTAAGGTAACTATCGATATGTATGTTCCTATTACCATTTTCTTAATTGTTTTGGGTTTGTTATTGTAGGTCTTTTCCTTCTCTTGTGTTTCCTGCCTAGAGAAGTTCCTTTAGCATTTGTTGTAAAGCTGGTTTGGCGGTGCTGAATTCTCAACATTTACTTGTCTGTACAGCTTTTAATTTCTCCATCGAATCTGTATGAGATCCTTGCTGTGTAGAGTAATCTTGGTTGTAGGTTTTTTTCTTTCATCACTTTAAATGTGTCCTGCCAGTCCCTTCTGGTTTGCAGAGTTTCTGCTAAAAGATCAGCTGTTAACTTTATGGGGATTCCCTTATATGTTATTTGTTGCTTTTCCCTTGCTGCTTTTAATATTTTTTCTTTGTATTTAATTTTTGATTGTTTGATTAATCTGTGGCTTGGCATGTTTCTCCTTGGATTTATCCTGTATGGGACTCTCTGTGCTTCCTGTACTTGATTGACTATTTCCTTTCCCATATTAGGGAAGTTTTCAACCATAATCTCTTCAAATGTTTTCTCATTCCCTTTCTTTTTCTCTTCTTCTTCTGGGACCCCTATAAGTTGAATGTTGGTGCATGTAATGTTGTCCCAGAGGTCTCTGAGACTGTCCTCAATTCTTTTCATTCTTTTTTCTTTATTCTGCTCTGTGGTAGTTATTTCCACTATTTTATCTTCCAGATCACTTATCCGTTCTTCTGCCTCAGTTATTCTGTTGTTGATTCCTTATAGAGAATTTTTAGTTTCATTTATTGTGTTGTTCATCATTGTTTGCTCTTTCGTTCTTCTGTGTCCTTGTTAAACGTTTCTTGTATTTTCTCCATTGTATTTCCAAGAGTTTGGATCATCTTTACTATCTTTACTCTGAATCGTTTTTCAGGTAGACTGCCTGTTTCCTCTTCATTTGTTTGGTCTGGTGGGGTTTTTACCTTGCTCCTTCATCTGCTGTCTACTTCTCTGTCTTCTTATTTTGCTTAACTTACTGTGTTTGGGGTCTCCTTTTCTCAGGCTGCGGGTTCATAGTTCCTGTTGTGTTTGGTGTCTGCCCCCAGTGGCTAAGGTTGGTTCAGTAGGTTGTGTAGGCTTCCTGGTGGAGGAGACTTGTGCCTGTGTTCTGGTGGATGAGGCTGATTCTTATCTTTCTGGTGGGCAGGACCGCATCCGGTGGTGTGTTTTGGAGGATCTGTGAACTTATTATGATTTTAGGCGGCCTCTCTGCTAATGGGTGGGGTCATGTTCCTGTCTTGCTAGTTATTTGGCATGGGGTGTCTAGCACTGGAGCTTGCAGGCCGTTGGGCAGAGCTGGGTCTTAGCGTTGAGATGGAGATCTCTGGGAGAGCTCTCACCGATTGATATTACGTGGGGCTGGGAGGTCTCTGGTGGTCCAGTGTCCTAAACTTGGCTCTCCCACCTCAGAGGCTCAGGCCTGACACCCAGCCTGAGCACTGAGACCCTGTCAGCCACATGGATGCTGTTCATTAAAAGTTCATTAAGTAAGTCAGACAAAGACAGATATCATATGATGTCACTTATATGTGGAAGGAATCTCAATGACCTGGATGCCGGAGGCCCATGGTTCTGGAGTCGTCCTCAGGAGTCTCGCACACGCCACGTATCAAGCAAACCTCAGTCCTCTTTTACACCTGACCCCCACAAAACTCCGAGTGACAGTGAGGTGGGGCGTCTCCCAGTAGCATGGTCAGGTGGCGGGAAACTGGGTCCGGCACCGAAGTCGTGCTGGTGTGGAACCGCCACGGCCGGAGCCGGACAGCCTGGGCAGCAAACTGCACTGCGCATGCACAGGCCGCAAATCTCTCTCCTTCCAGAACCAGCGCCCCCTCAGGACTTTTAGTGAGCATGCCCACAGTCTAGGTTTCCAGGAATATGCTGGAGCTTTTCAGAGCCCCCTGTGGACAGCTCATTCACCAACTTTCCCTTTTAAGTTATTTTAGTTAGCCTATTGTTTGCCCAACTGTTATCCACTGCCTTAGGCAGCCTTGATGTTAAACATTTGCCTCTGCTTATTTTTGACAAATAACCCCCAGGGAAAGGCTGTTCACGCTGTGTCAGCTCCAAGTCAGGCCAAATAAAGACAGTCTTGTGAGGGTGGTCTTCCAGGGAGCTACTAGACAGGTCAAATAATGTCAGTTCTCTGGGAATGGGGCTTTGAAAGAGTTCCAGTCCTTTTCTACTCCTTTCAGTTTCTATAAGGGTGCTGGTTTACAGGCTGTGATTACAGGCTGCTGATTTTCAAGGTTACCGCAGACTGGAGGAGGGGGAAATGCGAATAGAGCAAGTTAAAACACCGTGAAGTACTGCTGTTCCTACCAAGATTCAGTTACTTTTCTTGAATAAATGTTCCTCAGATTGCTGCAAGCCTTTGGTTAATTTCCAGAGTTCTGAAAAGTTATTCTGAAGATGTTTTCCACTGTTATTGTTTCTTTTACAGAGCAGAGAATTTTGAGAGGTCCTTATTCCGCCATTTCTCTGACATCCCTTTTCATTTGTTTTTGCTTCAAAGTTGTTTGTTTTATCTTTAGAAATAGAAGAGACAGTATGTTTGAAGGGAAGTAAGACCTAGATTCTGTTTCAGCTATGTGAATGACATTTTCTCTGAAAATTTTGGCCTCAGTTTTTCCATCTGCAGAGGAGGGGTGCAGATGCATCTCCCCATCAACCTGTAGTGCTCTGTGGACTAAATGCTATTATGTATGTGGAGGTGCTTTGGTCCCTTTGGAAGAAAAACACTTAACTTCTTCAAGGCTTTATGATTGCTACTTCCAGTTCTGCTTCCCATTGTGTGTCCTTGATCAAGCCGCTGAACCAGTTGCTTCTGTTTCTCTTTACCATCCCACCCTCGTCTCCTCCTCTCTCTCTTTTTAAAGAAGAGACAGTGCTCATTCTCCCCATAGACATGCCAGTGAATTTAAATTGCTTTAAATGTCTTTAAAGTTACTTGAAGTTGTTCAGAAAAAAACTGCTGTTATTTTCAGTTTGACAGGAAATTAGATTATTTTGCACATATGCATTATATTTTAATGCAGTCTTGAATATGTGATTATTGGAAGTTTTTTAATATTACCCACACTCCTAGAAATAGAGTTTTGAAACACCCAATAGTCCTTTATATGCCCCCGGTTTTTTTGTTCAAGTACCTCTCTAGCTTCATCAAATCCACTTCTCTGTGGAAAGTGGTTAGAACTCAAAGTTTATTTTTTTAATTGTGGTGAAATATACGTAACAGAAAATTTACCATTTTAACCATGTTTGAGTGTACAGTTCAGTGGCATTAAATACATTCACATAGCTGTACAATGCAATGTATGTATCTCTTTTTGAAAACTATAGATTCCATAGTTCCCTGACCGTATTTGCTTTGTGAACCAATATTGTTATTACAATTAAATAGTGTGGACTGTACTGTTTTTTGGTCATTCATTTTGTAGGAAGCCATGAGTTTTATAGAACATGGTAGGTGTTGCTTTCATTGGTCCTGCTTCCTGACCTAATTTCATTTCTGAAAACAACCTACATAACCTCATTGTTCATACACAACCTGTTTAACTTTCATGTCTTTTGGTGGTGCAGGTTGTAATGCCGGCAGAAATTAACTCAGGGACCGCCGCGTCAAGAGGATTGTATCAACCAGCAACAATCTTTATGGGCCACCAAGTGTCAGCCGTCTTAGGCGTTGGAGATTTCAGTACAGAGCAGAAATCTCCCCAACCCACAAAGAACTTTTCAATTCCTGACCCACATTCACACCAACAGACAGCCCGGAGCAGTAATGTGACAGACAGCTATGTAGTACAAATTCATAGTGACACACAGTGCTTAAATAAGTCTGACAGAATAGATGGAAAGACATCTCTTCAGATGGGTGAGAAAACGCCAGTCACAGCCAGCGCGTTGTCTGAGGAGGAACAAACTCATTGCTTGGAGATAGGAAGCAACGCACGTCAGGGCAAGAGTAATTTATCTGAAGGCAGAAAGTCTGCCGAACTCCATTCCCCATTACAGGAGAGATTAAGTCCAGAGAACAGAACCACTGATTTAAAGTGTGACAGTTCCAGCAGATCAGAGGGATCAGAGGGAGAAATACTGACACGGGAGCATATTGAAGTCGAGGAAGAAAGAGCCAGACCGCCAGTCTCTCTGCCGTCAGGCTCAGAATACAGTGCATCTGAAATCGAGTGTTCTCAAGAGAAGCATCCTGCCTGGGAAGCTTCCTCAGGTGGGGTGAGAGGCTGAAATGGTTTGCTGATTTTTGTTGGTATTTAGTTTTTTGGGTGGTGATGGTCTTATGTAAGAATACAAAATACTGTCTAATTGTATCTGTCAAAAAACAAAGTAGTGACTTTGCTAACAAATTCCATTCTAATGAGTTAACTATGTACATGGAAATATTTTTGCGAGCAAATTCTCTGATTTTTAAACCCACTGTGATATTTTAAAAATATTTTTCATGGGTCTTAAAATACTGTAGTTCGCTGTGGATTGTTTATACACGTCTCTAACAGATGAACAGCTTTGCTGTGGGAGGTAGGACGTCTCACCCCTGCTGCCGCCTGAAGTCAGTGATCAGTAATCTGTTCATGTCCCCGTTACAGATCATCCTCCTCGCCGGGACCCAGAGGCACAGGAGCCCTTCAGAAAAATGTGGGAAGAGCAGGAGGAGGAGAGTGAGAGCAGCAGCAGTGACCTCACAGTTTCTGTAAGTGAAGAGGATCTGATTTTAAGGAGTCCAGAACCACAGCCAAATCCAGGTGACACGGTGGAGGAAGAAGATGGAATAGAGGCCTTAAATTTAATTCACTCCAAGCAAGAAGGAGATGCCCCATCCACTGAAAAACATAATTGTATTTTGCAAACCCTAAGCTCTCCAGATTCAAAAAAGGAATCCTCCACTAACTCGCCAACAAGAGAGTAAGCCATTCAATTTTTTTCATTGTTCTGTTTTTAGTTATAGACATTTTTAGAGACCATTCCACTGGGAGTATATTATTGAACACTCAGCCATGAATGTATAAGTTCCTTAAGTCTCATAAATAGTCTTTTAGATAAGGACTAATTTCTTTTCTTCTTTTCTTTTTTTTTTATGAAATAGCTTTAAAAGCCTGAATATCATTGAAATCATGGTGATTGGCAGTTTATAATTATATCTAAAGAATCCCTGGTTAATTCATAAGTCATTCCCCCCACCCCCTACCCACCATCCTTTTGGAAAATCAGTCATTTTGGAGTTGTAATAACACAGGTGACAAACACTTAAACTTCCTAGGAATTCAGCTTTTGAGACTAAGAACTTTGTATCTAATTAATTTGCTTAATCCTTCTATCCCTTGCCAGAGTGTCATTTTCGTCATACAATTAAATATGCATTAATAAGTTTTTGTAATTATATATCTAAGGCAGCTTTCATTTTCTGAATGTAAAAATGAGGACATTGGAGTCTCTAAGGGTAAATAGGAACATCGGTGTTATATATTTTGAACACTTATAATATCCAAGTCATAAAAGCTCATATATGATTTTTTAACTGTTGATCGGAGATAGTGGAATTGTAGAAAACATGCAAACCGTTGAGAACCAATTCTGCAATAAAAGTAGCACAAATAGCAGCAAATCTCTTAGGGATACAAGGAACTTAAGTACACAATCCGAGGTAGAGCTCGCTGTTTAAAATGAGGATACCAAGGCCAGGGGTATAGGAGTGGCACATAGGCCATGGGGGCAGACCCTCCACACAGCCTCGCCGACCCCACCCCACCCCCAGAATGTTGTTACACTATGATACCATCTGTCTCTCTCTTTCCAACAGTCCCAGCAACAGTGAAAAGCCAGGCGGGTGTTCTTGTATGCATAGGTTCATGTTCTCTTTAAAGCACCATTGAACCTTTTAATATATTGCCTCTTACCACTCATTACCTACTTACGGTGAAAAGTTTAATTTATAGTCTGATTGCCTCCAAACTGATGTTCAAGACATACTTATTAAGAGCATCCAAGTACAAAGTATTTGCGCTGTGGATGGAAGAACCAACATGGTTCTTGTCCTTGGGAGACTGGCTTTATTGCAGAGGCAAGCCAGATGGGTTTTTCTAGTAATAATACTTCTCTCTCATCGAGGAAATACGGGTATTACATACTATTAATACATCATTAGAAACTTTATTACTAAAAAGAGAATGTTTCTATTTTAGGTTTCTATTTGCAGGCTTCTTTTTATAGTTCATTGGACAAGTTCATTGGACAAGTTAGTATTTTGGTAGGCTAACTGGAGGACTAGTGTACTTACCCAAGACTCAGTCCTTTTCTGAGATGAAAAAAGTTGAGTGTGTATAGAATTAAGGACCTTCTATCTCCTATTCTCCTATGTGAATGACTGTTTCCTGTGACCCTAAAACCAAGCTCCTTGAAATGTTGGGATATAGTTTTCCAAAAGTTGTTGGAAAATAGGGGCATTTGGGGAATTTTTGAAAGTTTGTTTTAATAGAATGCCCCCAGAATGAAAGGTCAGTCAGCAGTGGTGGTTTTCTGTGTCCGTGTTACCAAATTTGAGTCTGTTGACTTTCTGTGGTGAAAGTCCTCCCCAGGCCATAGATCGATGCTGGTTTTAAATGGTGCTGGCTAGCTTGCCGACTCCCCACTGCTCTTGAGGGGCCTGCATTCTCTTCTTTCCTCTCTAGCATTTGCTCTTCTTCTTTGCTCAGAGGGTTGATTATTAACCTGAGCCTGTGACTTCATACTTACAGAGTACTGCTCTGACCTCAGAGGTTCTCAGTTTACTTTAGGATCTGTTGAGGGCCTGGAGAGAAATTACTAGAAGGGATTTTAGTTAACAGAGGTGAAGAGGTGGGACAAAGGAAGACACACAGAAGGATTTGAACAGGAAACTGGAACCTCTGATTTGATGAGAGTGATGATGATGACTTCAGACACACCTGGGAGATACTGCAGTCTGGTTCCAGGACACAATAAAACGAGTCTCATGAGAAGGCAAGTCACACGAATATTTTGGTTCCCCAGTGCGTCCATGTTGTGGCATGTTTCAGAACTTCATTTATTTTTATGGCTGAATCATAGTCCAATGTATGGATAAACCACATTTTATTTATCCACGCATCTGTTGATGGACACTGCGGTTGCTTCCACCTTTAAAAGCCAAGTGACTTTGAGAAGCTTCATGGCCTGCTCCCATGGCCACCTCCAGATGTTGAGCATGTGATTCATGTATGTGAGCTGACCCTCCATTGCAAGCTGCAATTAACTCTTCTCAGAAGAACACTTACTACAATGAAGCTGCCCAAAAGAAATGTTGAGAAGGAGGCCCTTGAATCTTTTATTTTCTTAAGGAGTGAGTAGTTTGCTACAAATGTCGGTACAAAGCCCCATGACTTAAAACACCAGACATTTATCATTTGTCATGTGACAGGTGGTTGGCCCAGTGTCAGTTGGGGCCACAGGGATAACTTGGCCACTTGTCCCTCATCTGGGAGATTAGTCCAGCCTCAGTCACCTGGTAGAGGTAGCAGAGTTCCCAAGACAGCAAGAGGGCAAGGCCAGTGCACAGATGCTTCTTAAGTGTCTGCTTGCATCATGTTTGCTAATGTCCCATTGGCTAAAAACATTCACAGGGCCCAGCACAGTGTCAGAAGGTAGATAAAGACAGCCCATCTCTTGATGAGGAGTGGCAGAGTTGCATTGCAAAGGATGTGTATCCAGGGATGAGAAGTTTATCGTCATTTTTTGTAACCCACCACTGTACTTCAGGACAAATTCAAATAAAGATAAGCTTGATGTGAGTCCAAAGGGTCAGGAAAGGTTTTATACAGGTGTTGATGCAGCATCTTAAAGGATGTACAGGTTTGAATAAGGAGGAGGAGGGAAAGGGGTGGATTAGGTCTGAAGGAAGAGTGCAACTAGGAACGCAGGTACAGAGAACACAAGGGGGAAGGGGGCAGGCAGAGGGTGTGGCTGAAGGCTTATCCATGAGGGGTTGTCAGAGTGGAGGTTTGAAATGTCTCCTGGGACATGGTTGAGAAAGGCCTTGAGTATCCAGTTAACGTATTTAGAGTTATCTCTATGTTTTGCAGAATTGTTGAAGGCTATTTTGAGAGAAGGGGGTAGTATGGTGAATCACTTGATTTAGGAGAATTAATCTGATGTTAGTTTCATCAGGATGACTTACCCATGAGATAGCCAGAATTCTGAGATGGCCCCCGAAATTCCTGCCCCTGGTGTACACCTGTATGATCCCCTCGCCTTGAGTGTGGGCAGGACAGTGAGGGTGGTGGAGCTGCCTGCCGTGATTAGGATGTCATATGACAGAGATGAAGAATTTTGCAGATAATCAAAAGGACTTATCCAGATTGGACCTGATGTAAGTGGATCAGGCTTTAAAAAGAACGGGCTCAGAGATTCAAAGCAGCTGAGATATTCTCCTGTTTACCTGCCATTTTGTGGAGGCCACGTGGCAAGAAGTGGTGTGCAGCATCTGGGAGCTGAGGACCTCAGTCCTTCCGTCATAAGGAACTGAACTCTGCCAGATACCAGTGAACCCGGAAGAGGACCCTGAGTCTTAGATGAGATTGCATCCCAGCCGACACCTTGATTTCAGCCTCGTGACACTGAGTGGAGACCCCACTAACCCATACCCAGACCCCAGACCCCTGGGAACTGTGAGATAAATTTGTGTTACATGCTAAATTTGTGGTAATTTGTTATGTAGCAATAGGAAATTAATACAGTTGAACTGGAATCAAGGATTATAACTTTGCAGGGATTGTATGGGTAGAAGTCGCTACACATAACAGGCTGAATCAGATGTGTTCAGGGTCCAGTGTGGGAGCACATGATGACAGGGGGTCGGAGTGAGCAGCCCAGCAGCCAGAATAACCTGTGCTTTCCCTTCCCTGTACCGTCACCATCTGAGCAGGTGCCTTTTCACACAGGGCCCCATGCAGGTGAGCAGGGATGGAAGGGGGTAGACAGGTAGGGACCTAGAAAAGTGGGTGTGCACATCTGTATTAACCAACAAGCTGTTTCTCACGCAAACATTATTTCTCTGGTTCTTTCTCTAGTGAATGAAGCAATGTATTGAGAGTTTTTTGTTTTGCTCTGTTTGTTTACAAATGTGTAATGTCATAGATCCACCTTTGCAATGTCATCCAAAGTAGTTTTACTGTCTAAAAATTCCCTTTGCTCCATCTACTCATCTCTCTTTCCTCCCATCACCCAAACCTCTGGTAACCACTGATTTTTTTATTGTCTCTGTAGTTTACCTTTTCCAAATGTCATGTACTTGGAGTTAGACAGCATGTGGCCTTTTCAGATCGACTTCTTTCACTAAGCAGTATGCATTTTAGATTCCGTCCTGTCTTTTCATGGCCTGATAGCTCATTTCTTTTCAGTGCTGAATAATATTCCATTATCTGGATATACCACAGTTTATCCATTCACCTACTGAAGAACATCTCTGTGGCTGCCACGTTTGGGCAATTATGAATAAAGCTGCTGTGGACATCCATGTGGAGGTTTTTGTGTAGACATAGGGTTTCAACTCATTTGGGTAAATATACCGAGGAGCGTAATTGCTGGAGTGTATGGTAGACTATGTTTAGCTTTGTAAGAAACCCCCAAATTGTCTTCCACAGAGGCTGTACCATTTTTATTCTCACGAACAATGAAAGAGAGTTCTTGTTGCCGTACATCCTTGTCAGCATTTGGTGTTGTCGGTTTTCTCGATTTTAGCCATCCTAATAGGTATGTGATGATATCTCGTTGTTTTCATTTGCAATTCCCTGATGACATATGATGTTGAGCATCTTTTCATGTACTTATTTACCATTCATATATCTTCTTTGGTGAGATGTCTGTTCACATCTTTTGTCTATTTTTTAATTGGATTCTTATTTTTATTATTGAGGGTTTTTTTTAAAATAAATTTATTTTTATTTTTGGCTGCATTGGGTCTTTGTTGCTGCACACGGGCTTTTCTCTAGTTGCAGTGAGCAGGGGCTACTCTTTGTTGCGGTGCATGGACTTCTCACTGGGTGGCTTCCCTTGTTGCAGAGCACAGGCTCCAGGCACATGGGCTTCAGTAGTTGTGGCACTCGGGCTCAGTAGTTGTGGCTCACGGGCTCTAGAGTGCAGGCTCAGTAGTTGTGGTACACGGGCTTAGTTGCTCCGTGGCATGTGGGATCTTCCCAGACCAAGACTCGAACCCGTGTCCCCTGCATTGGCAGGTGGATTCTTAACCCCTGCGCCACCAGGGAAGTCCTTATTGTTGAGTTTTAAGAGCTCTTTGTATATTTCAGATACAGGTCCTTTATCAGAGAGATAATGTGATTTTCAAATATTTTCTCCCAGTCTGCAGCTTGTCTTTCCATTTTCTTGACAGTGTCTTTTTCAGAACAGAAGATTTTGTTTTTGTTTTATTTCTTTTTTTAAGCCACTCTAGGGGTGGCCGGCACCAGCAGCAAGTTCCACCACTGCTGCTGGTATGAGCTACTCAAGGCACCAACCAGCCATCTTGAGAGCCCCAGAAGTTTTCATTTTAATAAAGTCCAGTTTATCAATTTTGTCCTTGTATTGTGTATTTGGTATTGTATCTAAAAATCATCACCAAATCCAAGGTCACCTAGATTTCCTCTTATGTTATCTTCTAGAAATATTATAGTTTGGCATTTTACATTTAGATCTGTGATCATTTTGGTTAATTTTTGTGAAAGATATAAGGTCAGTGTCTAGATTTATTTTTTTTCATGTGGATATGTGGATATCTTTTTGTTCCAGTACCATCTGTTGAAAAGACTGTCCTTTCTCCATTGAATTGTCTTTGCTCCTTCATAAAAGAACAGTTGACTATATTTGTGTGCGTCTATTTCTGGGCTCTGTATTCTGTTCCATTATCTATTTGTCTGTTTCTTCACCAATACCATACTGTCTTGATTATGGCTGCTTTATAGTAAATCTTGAAGTTGTGAAATGTCAGGTCTCTGACTTCATTTTTCTTCAGTGCTGCATTGGCTGCTCTGAGTCTTTTGACCTTCCCTATAAATTTTAGAATCTATTTGTCACTGTCACACCAAAAAAAATAACTTGCTGGAATTTTGACTGAAGTTGTATTGAATCCATAGATCAAGTTGGGAAGCGCTGACGTCTTAACAGTGTTGAGTATTCCTGTGCATGAAATTGGAATATCTCTCCATTTATTTAGATGTTGATTTCTTTCATCAGTTTTGCAGTTTTCTTCTTGCAGTTCTTGTACATATATTGTTAGACTTATTCTTCAGTACTTCTGTTTTTGGTGCTAATGTAAATGGTATTTTGTTTTTAATTTTAAATCCCAATTATTCATTGCTGCTGTATAGGAAAGGAATTGACTTCTGTATATTAACCTTATATCCTGCAACATTGCTATAATCATTGATTAGTTCCAGGGTTTTGGAGTTTTTTGGTTGATTCTTTGGCATTTTCCACATAGACAAGCATGTCATCTTTGATTAAAGACAGTTTTATTTCTCTTTTAATCAATGTCTTGTATTTCCTTTTTCTGTCTTATTGTATTAGTTAGGACTTCTAGTACAGTGTTGAGTAATAGTGGTGAGAAGGGACATTCTTGCCTTGTTCTTGATGTTATAGGGAAGGAATCTTGTTCTTCCCCATTAAGCATAATGTTAGCTGTAGGTTTTTTGTAGATGTTCTTTATCAAGTTGAGGAAGTTCCCCTCTGTTCCAGGTCTGAGAGTTTTTTATCATGAATGAATGTTGAGTTTTTCTTATGCTTTTTCTATACCTAATGATAATGATCATCTGATTTTTCTTCTTTAGCCTGTTGTGATGGATTTCATTCATTAATTTTCAAATGTTGAATCAGCCTTCCATGCCTGGGATAAAATTCATTTGGTCATGGTGTATAATTTTTTTATACATTGATGGAGTCAGCTTGCAAATATTTTGTTAAGGATTTTTGCATCTACGTTCATGAGAGATACTGATCTGTAGTTTTCCTTTCTTCTGATGTCTTTGTTTTGGGTATAAAGGTAATGGTAGCTTTATAAAATGAGTTAGGAAGTATTCCCTCCGCTTCTGTCCTCTGAAAGAGATCGTAGAGAATTGGCAGTATAATTTCTTCTTGAAATATTCAGTAGAATTCACCAGTGAACCCAGCTGGACCTGGTGCTTTGTTTTGGAAGATTATTATTGATTCAGTTTCCTTAACATACATGGTTCTACTCATATTACCTACATCTGTTTGTGTGAGATTTGGTAGATTGTATCCTTCAAGAAATTGGTCCATTTCATCTAAGTTAAGAAATTTGTGAACATAGAGTTCTTATTACTCCTTTATTATCTTTTTAATGTCCATGGGATCAATAATGATAGTCTCTTATTTCTAATATCTGTGTCTTCTCTCTTTTTTTCTTGGTTAGCCTGGTGTTATAGACTGAATTTGTTTGTGTCCCCAAAATTTATATGTTGAAGCCCCAGTTCCCAAGTGACTATATTTATAGATAAGATCTGTGAAGAGGCAATAAAAAGTTAAATGAAGTCATAAGGGTGAGGCCCTAATCCTGTAGAGGTGGTGCCCTTGTAAGAAGAGGAAGAGACACCCAGAGCTCTTCCTTCTGTGCTATGTGAGGACACAGAAGGGGGCCAATCTGCAAGTCTCACCAGGGACCAAATCAGTCAGCACCTTGACCTTGGACTTCCCTGCCTCCAGAATTATGAAAAATAAATTCCTGTTGTTTAACACAGTTTGTGGTATTTTGTTATGGCAGCCTGAGCAGACAAATACACCTGACTAGAGGTTTATCCATTTTGGTTTGTTGTTTTGTTTCTTTTTTAAATAACCAGCTTTTTGCTTTGTTGATTTTCTTTTTTGTTCTCTTGTTTTCAATTTCATTGGTTTCTGCTCTAAATTTTATTATTTCTCCTGCTTGCTTTGGATTTAACTTGCTCTTTTTTCTCGTTTCCTAGGGTAGAGGCTTTGATTATTTATTTTAGATCTTCTAAAACATACATTTAATGTTATAAATTTCCCTGTAAGCACTGTTTTCACTGCATCTCATAAATTTTGATAAATTGTATTTTCATTTTCATTCAATTCAAAATATTTTAAAATTTCTCTTAAGACTTCTTCTTGACCAGTGTATTATCTAGAAGTGTGTTGTTTAATCTCCAAATATTTTTAGATTTCCTGTTATCTTTCTGTTATTGATCTTATTGTGATCTGAGAGGATACTCTCTATGACTTTTGTTCTTTTAACTTTGTTGAGGTGTATTTTATGGCCCAGAATGTGGTTTATCTTGGCAAATGTTCCATGTGAGCTTGAGAATAATGTGTATTTTGCTGTTGTTGGATGAAGTGTCCTATATATGTCAGTTAGATCAAGTTGATTAATGGTGCTCTCCAGTTCAGCTGTATCCTTGCTGACTGTTTACCTGCTAGATACATCAGTTACTGGTATAGGTGAGTTGAAGTATTCAGTTGTAAGAGTGGATTTATCTTTTTCTTCTTGCAGTTCTCCCAGTTTTTGCTTATGTATTTTGATGCTCTGTTGTTGCATACATACACATTAAGGATTTCTATGATATTCCTAGGTGTGCTGTTTTGGGTGTTTATCCTGCTTGGTGTTCTCTGAACTTCCCGGATCTGTGGTTTGGAAAATTCTCAGCCATTATTTCTTCAGATATTCCTTCTGCTCCTTTCTCTCTTTTTTCTTCTAGTATTCCCATTACTTTTGTAAGTTTTGTTAAGAGATTTCCAAACTGTCTACCAAAGTGGCTGTAGCATTTTGCATTCTTACCAGCAATGAATGGGAGTTCTTGTCACTCCACATCCTCACCACCATTTGGTGTTATCAGTGTTCTGGATTGGGGCCATTCTTAGCGTTGTGCAGTGGTATTTCATTGTTTTATGTATGTATGTATGTATGTCTGGCTGTGCTATGTGGCTTGTGGGATCTTAGTTCCCCGACCAGGAATCGAACCCATGCCTCCTGCAGTGGAAGCATGGAGTCTTAACCACCAGACCGCCAGGGATTTCCCCTCATTGTTGTTTTAATTTGCATTTCCCTGATGACATAGGATGTGGAACATCGTTACATATGCTTATTTACTGTACGTACATCTTTGGTGAGATCTCTCTTAAGTCTTTGGCCCAGTTTTAGTTGAGCTGTTATTTTTCTTATTGTTGAATTTTAAGAGTTCTTTATATATTTTGGATAACAGTCCTTTATCAAACGTGTCTTTTGCAAATATTTTCTCCCAGTATGTGGGTTGTCTTCTCATTCTCTTGGCGTTATCTTTTGTAGAGTATGAGTTTTTCCTTTTAATCAAGTCCAGCTTATCAATTAATTCTTTCACGGATCCATGCCTTTCGTGTTGTATCTAAAAAGTCATCGCCATATCCAAAGTCATTTAGGTTTTCTCTTATGTTATCTTTTAGGAGTTTCATAGTTTTGTGTTTTACGTTTAGAACTGTGAACCGTTTTGAGTAAATTTTTGTGAAGGGTATAATGTCTGTGTTTGGATTCTTTTTTTTTTTTGCATGTGGATGTCCACTTGTTACAGCATGTTGATGAAAAGTTAACTTTTGTGGGGGTGGTTATCTTTCATTTGAAGATATTTTTTTAATTGAGATATAATTGACATATAACTTTATATTAGTCTCAGGTGTACAACATAATGATTTGATATTGGTATACATTGCAAAATGATCATCACAGTAAGGCTAGTAACATCCAACACCACACAGTTAAAATTTTTTTTATTGTGAAAATTTTAAGGATTTACTCTCTTAACAGCCTTCAAATATATACTACAATATTATTAACTATAGTCACCATGCTCTATGTTACATCCCCAGAACTTACTTTATAACTGGAAGTTTGTACACTGTACTGCCTTCACCCATTTGGCCTCCTCCCACCCTTTGCCCACCTCTGGCAACCACCAAACCACCAATCTGTTTTCTGTATCTATTAATTGAGGTTTTTTTTAGATTCTACATATAAGTGAGATCATACAGCATTTGTCTTTCCCTGACTGATTTATTTCACTTAGCATAATGCCCTCAAAGTCCATCCATGTTGTCACAAATTGCAGGATTTCCTTCTTTGTTATGGCTGAATAATATTCCATTGTAAATATATAGCACAATTTCTTTATCCACTCATCCATCACTGGACACTTAGGTTGCTTCCATATCTTGACTATTGCAAATGATGCTTCAGTGAACCTGGGGGTGTGTATATCTCTTCAAGTTAGTGTTTTCATTTCCTTCAGATAAATACCGAGAACTGGAATTGCTGGCTCATATGGTAGTTCTATTTTTAATTTTTTGAGGAACCTCCATACTGTTTTCCATAGTGGCTGCACCAATTTACATTCCCACCAACAGTGCACAAGCGTTCCCTTTTCTCTCCCTTTTCTCCTTGCCAACACTTGTTATTTCTTTTCTTTTTTTTTTTTTTGTGGTATGCGGGCCTCTCACTGTTGTGGCCTCTCCCATTGCAGAGCACAGGCTCCAGACGTGCAGGCTCAGTGGCCATGGCTCACGGGCCCAGCCACTCCACGGCATGTGGAATCTTCCCAGACCGGGGCACGAACCCGTGTCCCCTGCATCAGCAGGTGGACTCTCAACCACTGCGCCACCAGGGAAGCCCTTCTTTTCTTTTTGATGGTAGCAGTTTTAACGTGTAAGATGATATCTCATTGTGGTTTTTATTGCATTTCCCTGATGATCAGTGATGTTGAGAACTTTTTCATGTACTTGTTGGCTGTCTGTATATCTTCTTTGGAAGGATGTCTGTTCAGATCCTCTGCCCATTTTTAATCAGATTGTTTGGGTTTTTTGCTGTTAAGTTGTATGAGTTCTTTATATATTTTGGATATTGACCCCTTATCAGACAAATGATATGCACATATTTTCTCCCATTCAGTAGGTTGCCTTTGTATTTTGTTGCTGGCTTCCTTTGCTGTGTAGGATTTTTTTAGTTTGATATCGTCCCACTTGTCTATTTTTGCTTTTGTTGCCTGTGCTTTTGGTGTCATATCCAAGATATCTTTGCTAAGACCAGTATCAGGTAGCTTTTCTCCTGTGTTTTCTTCTAGGAGTTCTGTAGCTTCAGGTCTTACATTTAAGTCTTTAATCCATTTTGAGTTGATTTTTGTATGGTGTAATATAAGGGTCCAACTTTGTTCTTTTGCATGTAGCTATCCAGTTTTCCACCACCATTTGTGGAAGAGGTTGTCTTTTCCCCACAGTGTATTTTCTCCATCGTGACACTCTTGTCAAAGATCATTTGGCTGTATGTGCATGGCTTTATTCTGTTCCATTTGTCTATGTCTGTATTTATGCCAGTACCATGCTGTTTTGATTACTGTAGCTTTGTAATATGTTATAAAACAAGAAAGTGAGTCCTCCTGCTTTGTTCTTTTTTCTCAATATTATTTTGGCTATTCAGAGTCCTTTGTGATTCCAAATGAATTTTAGGATTGTTTGCTATTTTTCTGTAAAAAATGCCACTGGGAGGTTGAGGGATTGCATTGAATCTGTAGATCATGTTGGGTAGTATATACATTTGAACAGCATTAAGTCTTCAAACCCATGAACACAAGTTGTCTTTCCATTTATTTGTGTTTAATTTCTTTCAACAGTGTTTTGTAGTTTTCAATGTGCAACTTGCCTCCTTGGTTAAGTTTATTTTTAAGTATTTTGTTCTTGTTTTTTTTTTTTAACAACGTAACAGGAGTAACAGTTTTTTTAAAAATATTTATTTATTTATTTGGCTGCGTTGGGTCTTGGTTGTGACATGCGGGATCTTTAGTTGCGACATGCAGGATCTAGTTCTCTGACCAGGGATCGAACCCGGGGCCCCCTGCATTGGGAGCACGGAGTCTTAACTACTGGACCACAAGGGAAGTCCCTATTTTGTTCTTTTATGCTATTATATATGGGATTATTTTCTTAATTTCCCCTTTAGATTGTTCATTGTATAGAAATGCAACTGATTTTTTGTGTGTTGACTTTGTACCCTGCAACTCTGCTGAATCATCATAGTATAAATGTGTTTTAAAGCCATGGGCCCTGAGAGGACGGTTAGGAAGTAAGCATACATAGGAAAGCAGCCCAAGGCCTGACTCCACAGTCAAGGTCAGGAAGATCAGAAGGAACCAGAAAAGGAGTCTGGGAGGAGTCTGTGGTGAAGAGTGAGGAGAACTGAGGGCCAGGCTTGTGCTATAGATGCCAAGTAGAGTGTTTTAAGTGGGGTTTAGAGAGATTAAATAACCTTCCTAGGGCACACAGCTGGCTGGAGGTGCAGGTGACGTCCAGCCTGGAGGGCACATGCCAGAATTCATGCTCCTAATTTCTGCGCTCTGCCATGCAAATCACAACCATGACGGCGGTGGTGTTCCCTTCAGTAGCACCAGCTCTGTGCCAGATACTGTTGTGAGAGCTTTATTTATAATAACCCATTTATTCCTATCACCATCGTCATCTTATAGAGGCGGAAACTGAGAAACAGAGAGGTTGTTGAGAGTCACAAAGTGGCTCAGTGTGCTTTGAACTCAGCCGTCTGGGTCCAGAGTCTGCATTCTTAACTGTCTGCCAGTTATTCTCTCCACTGCCTACGTAACTGGAGTGTCATCAAGGGTAATATTTCATAAGGTTGAATAAGGAAGCTCAAGAAACAAATAGATTCTTTAATTAGAAAAAGAAAAGAAAACCAAGCAGCGGCAGTTTGACCTTTGGCTCTGTGCATATTGATTTTTGTGCCTTCCAGCCTCAAATAAGCTGATGAAGTGCTATGTACCTTTCTTCCAGCTTGAACAAAGTACTTGCCGAGTTGCTTTGTTCTTTCTCCCCCTGGAGCATGCCTGAAAGCTAAATGTAATACTGCCTTTTAAGTTAAGTCAAATGAAAGCCTTGGTTTCTCAAGGTCCTAAAAATGCGATCACATAGATTGAATCTCATCCAGTGATTTTAATTTAGCCCCTCTCAGAAGTTAAATATAGGAAGGAAATTCTTGCATCTGAGAAAGACTTGCTGGTGGAAATCATGTTGCCTGGAGTAATAGGTTACAACCAAATTCTTTGGAATTTACCCAGCGTTCACTTTTAGAGGAGCTGGAAGCACACTGATAAATGCAGTGTTCCTTCTGATGTGATGGCACCTTCAGATAGCTGTTCTCAGTTGTTTTTTTCTTCACTGTCGCTTGTTTTTCCTGGACATGACCTCTGCCCCTCAGTACAGGTGCTCCCCTGAGCTTTTTCTTGCCACTCCACATATTCTGGCTTTTGTTCTCAAAGTAAGGCTGTGCAATACACTTCTGGAAAAAATAACCCCGTGCCGGGGTGGGGGTGGGGTGCACAGTGCATCCCCTTCACGTTCAACCTGGCACTTCATTCTCCAGTCTTGCCTGTGCCTCTCCTGTTAGCTCATCTGTTTTGATCTGAAAAATCTGAGACTTTTCTTATGTTTGTTTTGGTTTAAATTTTTAAAGTCCATAACCAGGTTTTCAAGAGGGCAGTAATCCTGAGACGTGATTGTCAGCAGAGTAGGCAGTAATTACAGCCATTATCACCTGGTGTGTATACAGATGTTAAAAGAACTCTCCATTGGCCAGCCTCAGCCTGGTGTCCCACCTTTGCCAGCCATCTCATCACAGGCTGCTGGCCTCAGTCAGAAGAGGTGACCTGGAGCGAAGGCAGTGTGGGGAATGCTGAGAAGCACTTGCAAAGGTTACAAAAGAGCTGCTTTCACCAGCAAGACAGATCTGCTGATGAAAATTTCCTCCATTTTTGTTTGATTACTTATTCCAGTTCTTAAATGCTTATATGTATATTCAGGTTTTCATGTATTTTGAGTCAGTTTTGAAAATCTATAGTGTACTAGAAAGAGATCCATTTTCTAAGTTTTCAAATTTGTGGGCATATTTTATATTTTAGAATTTCTACTGTGTCAATAATTATGTCCCCTTTTTTCTTTGCTCTTTTTTGGAATGACTTATATATATATAAAATATGTGAGTTTCAGGAAGAAACCTAAAGAGGATTTACATTTGCTCCCGGCAGCGTCTCGGGCAGAAGCAGTCCTGGGTTACTTTCATCCAGGTCTGAGGATTGAGATGGGTTGAAGCCAGGCTTTGGTCCCTCTGAGGGCCAGACTGTATCTGTTTCACCCTTATCTGTAGGAAGTAGCCCTATGAGTTTCCAGTTCCAAGTGTGGATGATTTATTAGGGCTCCCCTTCCTTGGTGGACCTGGACTTGAGTTTTTATTCTCTTGCTCTCTGAGGTCATCCAAAGCTCCACTCAGCTTCTCACACTTATTAGCTACCTTTTCAGAAATTGGCACATGCCCTTCAAAGAAAAGGTGCCCCCAAATGTTAGGCTCATCTCTCTGAATTTCCTTTTTCTCTAGATTTTGATCCTGTAGTTCTTTCCTACTTTATCTCTCTAATGTTATCAAAGACATATTTATATATATATATATTTGGTCTTAATGCAAAGATTAGCTTGCATTACCAACAAGAAGCTGAACTCCTTATCTTAGGTACTTTTTAAGATAAGTGTTATTACTGAAGGATAGCATGCATGCAGAAAAGTGAACAAATCTTGAATATGCTGCTCGACTAATTATGACAGGTGAATACGTGGTCACCCCGCCCAGGCGAGAAACAGCATGAGCACCCAAGCCTCCCCCTCCCTTCCCCACCATGTCCCCTGCTCCCGTCTCCCTCACAGTTACTTCTTCTTGGCCGCTGCTTCCTTTCTGAAGACCTAGGAAACCAGATCTCATTTGGCCACTTTCACTTTTAATTATGAAACGCATAGTTTTGGCCGCGTCATTTCTAATTTGGTTTGCCCTTTACCTTTTAAATCTGTTCCTGGAACGGCTTTCTCCCCTTGCATGTCATCTTTCTTCCCTTGTGACGAGCCCTCTCGAGTCTGTTAACAATTTGTCCCTTCAGATTGTACACAATACTTTCTTGTTTTCCTGTGTGTGATTTCTAGAAAGCCTTCCAAACTGATGACCATGTGCTGACACGTAGAATATGCTATTTCAGGATGTGGTTGTGTTTTATACACATTTATGAACAATTATCCAGAATATGAACCTGTTGCCTTATTTTATTTCTCGTATCAGGCTAGCCCTGCCCCTGATTTCCTTTCTTGAACTAGAAACGATCACAAGAAACAAATCAGGAATTGTTTGGTTTGGAATGTTCTCTTGATCTCTCTTTGCTCTAGACATATTGTGAAATTGCAGGAACAATGGCAGAGCCGTGACCTGTTGTGACTGATCTTGGATCTCCTTTTGGCCGGTATCACCATTGACTAATCGAACTTGACTTCTCAGTTCTCATTTATCACCTTCATCAGATTCACTTTTTCGGCACAAACACCGGGTACAGTGGCTGGCATATGTTGGCATCTGATAATTAATTAGTTCATGGTGATCTGATGTGATGGTTCCGGAAGTCAGGATTCAGGGATGTCCATGAGGTGAGACAGGAATGGCCAACCTTTTTTTTAAGTTAGAAATGAACTTGGCTTCTGTCTCTCCCACTTCTGACTCTTTTGGCACTTTGGTAGATTTAATTTCTAGCATCGGAGAATCAGAATCCTGACAAAATGGGTGTTTTATTTTAGTTGGTCCTTTTCATTGAGAAATGGTGGGTATCGTGCCGTGTAAGCATAGCTTGTGCTTCACATCAGCATGTGAGGTCCCCAGTGAGGCCCCAGAACTCAGAGTTCACCCAGGAAATAATCATCCAAATGGGTGTGATAAGTTTTCCTTAAAAATGGGATACCTCCCAGAAACAAGGTAATCAGAGCTGAAAATGTATCATAAAGGAAAACCCTAGTCTGAGCAGCTGTGGGGGACTCTCTGAAGCCAGGATGTGTGAGCAGCGGGAACGAGGTCTGCCTGCAGCAGGAAGGGAATGCCAGAGGCGGAACTGGGTAGTTGTGTGTTCATCGCCGCTCTGGGGAGAGAAGCGCTGAGTCCAGGGCTGGACAGCTCTGAAGATGTCTGGGGTGGGACAGTGGTGTTTTCCACACTCCACCTTGACCTACCTGAAATCTTTAATATCTCTTTAGGGATAGGCTTGGGTTGTTCTATAAACTTAATATGGTAATATTTGTAACAGTGCTAAGAACCTCTGTCATCTTTGAGTGGGGAGGGGGGCAGCTGCCTGTTTCATGGCCCCAGAGCTCCCTCTCCTGTTGCTCTCCCAGCATGTCGACAAGGTGGCCTCTTACACCCCTGCTCACTCCAAGTGGAAAGATGCTTTTTGCTGCCCTGATAGTCCCCATTCAGCTCCATTCAGAGGTCACTTCCAGAGTTTGTCCTCAGGGCAGACAGGTCCGCACCCACTGCAGTCCCCTCTGCTCACCCTGAAGTGGACCTGGGGACCCCCTTCCAGGTGGGCTGCCCAACTTGGAGGTTCGTGTGCTTGGGCCCAGCAGTGGGGCCTCTACCTCCACGGCTCTGACCGCACCATGTGGCCATGCCCTGCACAGTCCCTGGGGCCAGGGCAGCACCCACTGGCTCTACCCAGGCCCACACTTCACTGTGAGCCCTGTCCAAGTTGGGTGGATGACGATGGGGAGGGGTCCTCAGAGCAAAACTGGGATCTGTTTCCGGTCATCGGGTGGCAAACATCAACACTTCCCTCCTCTCTGTTTTGTTGCCGTTTTATTCCTCCTCTTTGGTTCCTCATGGCTCAGCTTCCCTGTTCGTAATCACCTTAACTGATATTTCCCACCTTTGAAGAACAGTCTTTGAGCCATTGATGATAGGCTTCTGGAAAAACCAAATTCATTTTAAGGTGGGATTAGAGAAGGCACATTGGAGCTTGAGACCTGAGTGGGAGGCTTCCCTTCAGGGGAGCTTTGCGGGGAGGGGGTGCAGGTAGGCCAAGCAGATAAGACAACCTAAAACCCAAAGGGAAGCAAAAAGTGAGCCCTTGATATGTTTTCTTGTACTTTTACTGTTGATCTCACCATTTTCAGTCCCTGCTGGGCCACTTACCTTAACCTCCAGGAGAGCCGTGAGGAGGAGTCCTGAACCCCCATCTTCTACGGCTTCCAACTAATTCTAATTTTTTTCTCACTGCTCTCCCTCGTCAGGGTAATTTGTTTTAATTTGCTTGTCATTTTGATGGACTGAATGTGTGTCTAAATCTGCTGCTTAAAGCAATGCTAGACTAGTTTTCTCCACGGCAGTGATGCTCAGACATATTCCACTGGCATTACCCTGCAGTGAGTAAAATGGTCTTTTCCAAGTTTGTAGAAAATGAATCTTTGTAATTTTGAGAACTTTCTCAAAATCATTTCCCTAAAACTTTGGTACCTGCTATAGCTTGCCTACTGGGAGATAACAAAATGAGTGAGAGTGCCAAATGAATAAGGACGAAAAATATGGAAGCAGCTGATTTTGTTAGCTTTGACAGATTGGCTTTTTATCATGGATATATGTTTGATTTTTATATTGTATATATATATTCATCGTCCGCTTGTAAAAGTTTTTCAGATTTGTGTGATGAAACGAAGTACATTAGTATACTCTGGTGTTTTGCAGAAAGTTCTGTGAACTCCAGGTGTTCTGCCACCTTAAACACTGAAAAGCACTACTTTCCAGCACCATCGAATCCCTAAACGAATTTTTTATGGTATTGAATCATGGCACTGATGGTCCTTACTGATCAGCTGGAATACAGATTACAAGGACATATGCTGTCCATGGTTGTTCGGAGCATTATTACATCTGTAATCACGAGCACACTTGGAATTGCTTTCCACTGTTTTGAAAAGTGCACTTACCTGGAATTAGGGATGTGCTTGTCTGACATCCCCTGAACCCCGACACTGACTAGAGAAGCCTTTTCACCTGGTTCCCAGCGTCTACCCAGGAGGGCCAGTTAACTTGGATTGTTTCCCTGCTTGCATCCTGCCTGCCTCTCCTCCACAGTTAATCCATTTGTTCATTCACAATGATGATTTGGTATTGTCCACTTTCTTGTTTCTTCTTTTTGTCTTTGGCATCGCTTAAGCAGCTTCTTGGGTGAGTGAGCATTGAATAATAAAGTGATTCAGCTTCTTCATGGTAATACAGTATTGCCTCTCTGAAGGGCCCGGCAGCAAGTGGGCACAGTCTTTTCCTGTAGTCCTGTGTTTGATTCCTACTGACTCCTACAGCAGAGGGCAAGCATTAATAGCCAAGTGTTCAGTCTCTTTCCTGCAGGTCCCTCCCTGGGTGCTGCTGCTGCCATTTCAGTGGCATCATTGAAGTGGACCCAGAACACTGAGTCAGTGACTGCCCTGGACCCCACTCCCATTCATCAGACTTAATTGGCCTTGAAGGAGTCTCATATGTCCCTTCTAGGTGAGAAGCGACGTAAACACTAACTTATTTCAGGGTCTGAATGGTGCCTGAGCCTCAGCGACCCATCCACCACCCATCATGCCTTCTGGTCTCCCTCCAGCAGTGAAACCACGCTGGCCCAGCCTGAGCCTCCTGGTCTCTTCTCCTACAGATGCACCCCTGCGCGCGCGCGGGCGCGCGCACACACACACGCACGCACGCACGCACGCACGTGTGCGCGTGCGTGCGCGCACGTACACATTTGGAGACAGACATGTACCGGCACAGCGAAAGTCTGATGTTTGGTTTTAGGGTCCTCCATCAGTCATTAAGCCCCAGCAAAGATGGTTCTACCCTGACGGTAAAAGATACCCCTTTACCAAAAGCACCTTCTCGCGTTTAATTATAGAACCAATGATGACGTCTAATAAAAAAAATTTTTTTTACTATGTTCATAGTATTTTTTAAACTTTTCCAAAATACACGGCCTGATTGTATTAAATTTTTGAAAGGCATCAGGTTGTCTGATAATGAGTCATTTACCCTGCATGTTCATTTTGGCAGCAGAGATTTAAAGCCTGGTCACTTTAGGTAACTGGCTCCATAAATCTGTTGTATGCACCTCAGATTGGAGAGCGCAGCCAGCACCCTAATGATGACACCCCTCTGGTGACATGTCAGGGACTTAACAGAAACCCAAGGAGCAAATGTTTCCAGCCTTCATCCTCCCAGCAGGGTGGATTTTTATCAACCTGGATGTTACGTTTGGGGCACACAGAGATTCTTGGCTACTAAGAACTCGTTCTGGGTTCAGGCGGGTTCTTTCTTTTGAAGGCTGGAGGGGAGCACCAGTCAGAAAGGGGGCCTTCCAGCGCCGCATTAAGGAACTTAAAATCAGGTGGTCAGGGAGAGGGAGTAGTTCTGAGAATTGAAGTGGGGCAGAATAAGGAGATCTATTTGGAGGCCAGCGAGGGGGAAAAGGCAGGGGTTTTGCTTGTGCAGCCTCTGCTGCTTTAAATAAAGAGCATGCTCGCAGGCCCGGGTGCCCCCGCACGGCAAGCCCTCGATCCCAGCTGTCATCGCCCTCACACGGCCTCCAGGTGAAGAGAAGGAGCCCTTGTTTCCCGGGTGAAGAGAGGAGTCTTGTTCGTGACCCCTGGCCCGCGGCCGCCGCAGACCCCCGCCCCCGCCGCTGGCCTTTGTGCTGCCGCCCCCTCCTCCCCTCCCTCCGGCTTTGTGCTCCCTTCGAGTGCCCCCCCCCGGAAGGGACCACCCAGGGGGTTGCACAATGGGGGCCGAGGTAGCCACCAAAACATAGGTTTCCTAAGACAGCCCATGAAAAGAAAAATACTGTTTAACTATGTACATGTTTGTCCTTTCTACAACCGTTTTGTGTGGCCAACAAAACCCCACGTCCAGACCCTGCCTCGGCCGCACCTACAGCTGTTCTGGCCACCGGGCGTCAGGCTTGGGATCCTTGCTCCCAGTTCCTGTTCCCAGGGTGCTAATTCTTCATGCCGGTTACGTTGACGCGTTTGGATTGATGGTCAGGAAGTTTGATAGCACAGCAAACAAATTACGCTGGCCTGATGAAACTGTTTATCAGTCGTCCTCAGAGTTGGTGGCTTGGCGTGGCTCCTGGGTGAAATGTGTCTGTAAGACTACCCAACAAGAGCTGGCAGCCCAGAATTCAGTTCTCAATAGCCATTTACACCTCGGTAAAAGGATTAGCGCTGGCCGATTGCTACCCTGTTTAAATCTTAATTTGCATCTTTATGGAGGTAGGGCTTTCTTCGGGCCTCTCTGCTTCTGGGTTGTGTTTGTGTACCTGTGGGTGGGGTGTCACTAGGGGTTTTCTCTTATTGGCAAAGGTGCTAAATTGCTTCAGGAGGACCAGTAAGCTACACAAATTGAATTAGCGGCTCGGGTTTTGACTGACAACAGTCAGCTTTGGTTCATTAGTTATATTTTGCAGCAGTTGTGGGCTTTGAGCATTAGGTACGTGAATGCATTCTGTTACTTCTGTTTAAGAACCTCATGGATCTTAGGAGAATTTTTAAATGTTCATTGTAATCAACAAATTTCCGTGGGAATTAAATGCAGAAAACAAGGCCTGGGATCTGATAAAATGATAGTTTTTAAATCATCTTTTCTATCCAGACCATGTGTTCTTAGTGAAAAGATCAAAGCCACTTATGTTTCAAAAGGAAGGTAGGACTGAAGCCGTGAGTTTCCAGGCGGGGTTTCTGCGACCTCCAGAATCGGGTGCAGACAGTCCATCTGGGTTGTCCCCTTCCCACCCTCACGTGTGGATTATTCCTCAGTGACAGGCTCACCATCCACAGCCACCTCTGGGAGTGATGCCTGTTTGTTGTTGCTTGTTCTGAAATACAGTTTCCTCCCTAAAACTTTGTTCTGGATGTAACCAACTCCTTTCTGATTCTTCAGTTTCATTAAAAAGACAGTAAACGTAATTCATAAAACTTTTAACAAGTAACACTATAATATGTAAATTAGGTAAGCAAACTTGTCACTACCTGGAGTCGGGGACCACACCATGCTGACTGCTGTCTCCTGGAGAAAAGGAAGCCCAAAAGTCAAGCTCGCATCACTGCAGCTGAAGCGCATCTGTGCTGAGTCCCCCAAAAACAACACCCACGGGCATGTGTGAAAGTCATATGCTACAGTTAAGGAAAGGTTTATTTTCTGTTTGCTAAGAAGTCATTCTCAGCTTGTGATACTGAAAGAAAAAGCATAACACCTTTTCTCCCTTACTTTAAACAAAAAATTCTACCTTAATTTGAGTGCTCACATTAGCCTGACATGGAATTGCTTTCTTGTAAATTATGTCCTAAATTCTGTGTGACTGAAAAATGAAGCTTTCTTAGAAAGTAATTACTTTAAATTTAGCCAAAACCTTAGAAAGTAATTACTTTATGGACTTCCCTGGTGGCGCAGTGGTTAAGAATCCACCTGCCAATGCGGGGAACACGGGTTCGAGCCCTGGTCCAGGAAGATCCCACATACCGCGGAGCAACTAAGCCCGTGTGCCACAACTACTGAGCCTGCGCTCTAGAGCCCGCGAGCCACAACTACTGAGCCTGTGTGCCACAACTACTGAAGCCTGTGCACCCTAGAGCCTATGCTCCACAACAAGAGAAGCCACCGCAGTGAGAAACCCACGCACCACAACAAAGAGTAGCCCCCACTCCCCGCAACTAGAGAAAGCCTGCGTGCAGCAATGAAGACCCAACGCAGCCAAAAATATATAAATAAATAAATATTTTTTAAAAAAAGTAATTACTTTAAATTTAGCCAAAAACTAATTTTATTTATTGTATACTTAACTATTATTGGATAAAATAAAATATTTTAAAGTGCCGTTTGTGTTTCTAGCAATTGCTTGTCATCCAGCAGGTTTGTCCACTTGCCGGACTTCACAGAAAATGACCGGATGGTAGGGCCCAGTGCCTTGGTGCCAGGCCACATATTCCCCCGGGGAGACTGGACATGGGCTGTCAGGCCATTGCCCTCCCAGCTGAAGTATTTTTGTAGGAATGCAAATAGAAGACATGAAACAAATTGGGGTCTTGAATTCTGAAATAGTATTTTCATAACACATAGTCTTTAATCTTTAGCTCAGTACACTGTGTGAATTATTTAAGAGTTATTTTCAGCAAAGGATTGATGGATATTTTGCAAACTAAAGTCTATCCCATGGGGAGATAACTGCTAGAAATCTCAACATAGACCAACTCATCAAGGTTCGGAGTTAATCTGGCATCGGCCGTAGCTCCATGGGGACAGTGCTTGCGGCCGTCTAATTGATCACTGTCTTGTTGATCACTCCTTGCGGAGCCTTGGAAGCCCCAGACTGGTGTGACACCAACATGTAAAAACAGGCTGTGACAACAGGCGTGTCATGAATTCCCTAATCTGTTTTTAAATCTTGGCCTGTCATTCAACACACAGTGTCTTTAAGTGTGTCTTCAGCATCCTGTGAAATCACAAGTCCAGTTGCTGTTCTCAACAGGCTTCTGGTCATGTTGAGAAGACTTGGCAGACAGGGCATAACTGGAGAGCAGTACAGAGTAGGATGCTGTCTGTGTTGTGCTAGAGGAATTCAGGGATGAGAAAGATCCCTGCGAAGAAGGCAGTCGGAGAAGCTCCCAGACAGATGTGGGGAGAGCTGGTCTAAGCAGACCTGATGTTTGGACCAATCAGACTAGGAAAGAACGAAGGCGTTTGGCGTGTGATGGAGCACTGGCCCCACCGTGGTGGTATCGGGTTGCGGGGGTGGGCGCGGATGCTGGCATCAGGGAGCATTGTCTGTAGGGGGTTTATAACAATAATCAAACCGCTGATCAGCTTTCTCTTCTCATCTTTCCTGAGAATGGCAGAGATAAAATGCTCATCCCTGGAGGGAGGCTGCCCCCACCCCTCCTTAGCACAGCAGCATTACCCAGTGTCTGCCGAGTTCCCTGCTGTACTTGGGTTTGGGAGGAGGTGCGGAAGCCACAGCCCTTGCTAGGGGTTTACCACCTGGTCGAGAAGTGTGTCTAGAAGCATCGTAAGCTGGAGACCCCAAGCCTGCAGAGGGCCCCTGTTTGTCAAGCACAGTATTTAACTTTCTTTTGAATAGTTGCCCCATTTTAAAATTTGGGAGATGGCATATAAAAATAAAACGAGTAATTGTGAATTTCCAGCTTCTCGAAAACTGGAAAGATGGAGCCTCACTGAGACACACATTCCTCAGTGGAAGCCTAGGGTGACTGGCCGTTTGAGGTTGGCATGTGCCCCAGCTTTTAGCATCCTCAGCCCACCAGCCATGGGTGCTTGGGTCCTCCCGCACTGCGCTCACACCTGCGCGCTCCTCCCCGGCCACCCAGAGCACAGGGTCAGTCCCCTGGCCAGTCTGTCCCTCACCAACCCCATCGAGGCACAGCTGCCAGGAAACCAGCCATGGCTCCAGAATCCACAAGGTTTATCTCTGTTGCCTCACCAGAGTTTTATACCGAATTTTATTTCCCTTTACTATCCGTCACCACCAACTGCAGCCACCACCTGGCCAGACTCATCTCCTCGCTGGTCCCCACACCTCTCTCATCCTGGCATTTCCCGTCGCCTTTGCCTTGTGGCTCCTTGGCTTCAGCTGTCATCTCTCCTCCATCTGCATCCTGCCTAGCAGAAGGTCCTCCTCCCACTTCCTGATTGTCTTCCCCTTGTGCGCTCCTTTACTGCTCTGAAATTGGCTTATCTTCCTCTTCTTAAGGGCAGGTCTTGATCTCCGGTGGCCTCAGCCTGCAGCGGCTTGAACAGGGTTTTGGTTCCCAGCCAGAGATTGAGGTCGGGTCACAGCAGTGAGAGTGCTGAATCCTAGCCACTAGACCAGTGGTCAGTGACAAGGCCCTGGCCCTTCAGCTTTGCAGAAAAGAATTCCCACAAAGACAGAAGGTAGTGAAACAAGTAAAGTGTTTATTAGGAGGAAAAAGGGTACAGTACGTGTGGACTTGCAGAGAGAGAGTCGTGCCCTTGTGGTAGTTTGAATCACTTATATGGGGCATTTCTTCCGGGTTTCTTTCGGCCAGTCATTTTGATTTGCCTGATTCTGAGTCCATATTTGGTATATCTCAGGGTCCCGCCATGTGCATGCACATCTCTCAGCCAAGATGGATGCCAGCGAAGAGACCTATGGGTAGGTTGGCATCACTCCCCTTTTGACCTCCAGGGAGCTTTCTAGTTGGGCAGATCTCTTTGACTTCGAGAATGAGAAGTATGTGGTCTTCTATCTGGGCAGGGCCCAGCCTCTTCTCTTGATTGTCCTGCTATTTTCATCTTGGAGTATCATCCACAGGGAACAAACTCCAGCTGTTTACCCTGTGGGGGGGCCCATCTATCTCCTGCCTCAGTCTCATTCTGTGAATTGGTTGGCGACAAGATAAAGCCTTCCAGGGAGAATCAGGACCCAGATTTTGCCTTAGGAAAAGCAGGTATCCATAGGTGCTGTAAGTCCCACTGGCCAGGAGTCCAGGAGGTGTGGGGCAGCAGAGCTCAGGATTGAAGGACCCAACAGGGTCTGGCCCATAGGGATGAAGACTCCAGGCTTAGCGTTTAGACAGGAGCTCGGGACTTGGCAAGGAGCTGGAGTGCCAACAGGGTGGTCCGGAGTCGAGAACAGGGCTTGAATTTGGGGGCCCATTTCTATTTCCTGCCCAGGGTGGAAACCTGCTCCAGAGTGGGGGTGGGCCCGTACCTCCAGTGTACAGGAGGAGCGGGTCTTTTTCATCCTTGCATCATCGGGTGCATGGCCATTGCATAGATCTAGTAACTTAACCAACCTTTGCACTAATTACAAATTAGTAGTACTTTGCTAATGAACATTGGTTTATAAGTTGCTTCATTTTCCTTTTGGGGTATGTATTGAATCTTCCCAACTACACATGTGATCAGTTCCTTTAAAGGAGAAATACTGTTTTGTCTTTGATATCTTCTCCCATAGCTTTTTAGAATCATGCAAACAGACATTTTTTTTAAAGGAAGTTACTACCCAATCTCCTTGGAGGCTGTTGTGGCCCTATGACAGACCTAACCTAAAACAGTGGCCAAATTGTTAACACTCCACCAGTCCCCCCGTGGACTGCAAATAGATGATGAGGGCTAAATCCCTCTTTCCACTCCTTCCTGTTCTTACTAAGAATAAAGAAAATGTTGCAGTGGGGTCTGAATGGAGAAATAATAGTCATTTTTCTACATTCAGAAATAGAGGATGTAACCTGTACTTCAGCCAGCAGTTTTCAATTTCTTAGCAGTGACAATTTAAGTAAATTTCATGTGAGTTGAGGAGCTCTAACTTTGTTATGATTGACAATGTAAAATTAGCCTTTTCTGCTGTTAAGATTATCTGGCATTCCTATCAGTCAGGTGGCATGTGGAATGAGATTGCACAGCTGTGGATTTGAACATCATTAAAGTCTTCAAAGGGTTAAAAGCTACTTCCTCTGATGGATTTAAAACTGCCACATACACACAAACAAGTTTTTCAAACCACCCCATTTTACATCTTTGTCGAGAGACAGTCTGGTTGCTGCGTTTTTATGTCTAGATTGTATTACAGATATATTTCAATAAACCATGAGGACCCACCATAGATTCTAGAAGCTGGCCGTCTGTGCTTAAATAAACATCTCCTGCAGTACCTGTTTTATTTTATAGGCTGTGTAATCGCAGTGACATTCTGAGAAAAGACCTTGATGCCTGTGAAGCAGCTGTCCTTCACCAGATCCCCAGACTCTCCCCTGGGGGTGGCAGCAACGAAAAGCAAGTCAGGTATGACTGTCGTCAAGTTGCTGCTGTGGTGGGTCGGCCTTTGTTCCCAGATAAGGGTCTCGAAACGCTGGTCCACATGATCAGCACTGTGCTGGGCACTTGCAGCATCAATTTAACTGTGGCTTCACCATCTCCTTCTTTGTGAATGTATCTGTTTTTCATTGTTAATTGGATATATCTACTCAACCCCTGCCCATAGCAACATTTTTAGGCTTACTTGGGGGGAGGGAAGATGGGTAGGCTTTGTCTGACATGTTAGCGTACCTTGGTGAACGCCCAGGTTATCCAGCAAAACCACCATCTAGAGGGATGTCCTTAGCAGGTCCAAACCCCAGATAGGTTCCTAAATTTCCAAGGTCATGCTAGTGATACAGATCCCTAAGTACGTTCCTGCGCCAACAGCATCGACAAGCCCTGGGAGCTTGTTAGAAATGCACGTTCTCGGGTCCCACCCCAGATCCACTGAATCAGGAGTCTGGAGGTGGGGCCCAGCCATGCAGGGTTTGAATGAGTGTTAAACTCTGCTTCCTCAAGTTCGAGAGCAGCGCTCGGAGGATGTGCCTTAAATGGCTAGAAAGCTGGGGTGAGAGAGTGGGGGTTAATCATTTGCAGGGTGGTTGGTGCATACGAACCATGATTCTTGTACGTCCTTCCTAAATCAGATAGAAATCGATCCTTCCACCCACCTTCTCGGCACTCTAGGTGTCTTCTCATGCATGGCCTCAGAAGCTTCGTGGCATCTGGGCTTCTTAATTGAATTCGCAAAATTACAGTTGTGTAGTATGTGTAATAGTTTGTCCAGCGCTGGCCCCTGGTAGGTGCTTGATTCATGGTACGTGAATGTTACCAGTGTCCTAACCCCGATTTTTATTCGGGGGACTGACTACGTTTCCTCTTTATGAAGTAGGTCCCCACCATTTTGCAGCAGAGAACAAATGACAGCTCAGGTGTGGTCAGCCATCTGAAAGGGCCTTGACTGGCCAGGAGAGCCAGAGGGGCTTCGGGTCTGGTTGTCTAACATCCGGCCTTGTCTTCTCTCCCTTCCACATGCCACACAGGCACTTTTATGTAATGATATAAACAGGAAGGATAACATGATTTTCAGAGTAGAATTCAGCATAAATCCAGTGTGTATTGGGTCCCATCAGGGCATGAGGAGAAGTCAGGGTAATGGCCTCTAAAAGGACCTTGTTACAAGAAAACTTGGCTAATCTCAGGGCTCCATTTCCACAGACCACAAGGTGAGGTTCACAAGTCCTGAATGTGTTTACATTCCCTTCTGCATCATGCTGTGATCTCCAGACTACAGAGAATGCTAGACATGACCTTCCTGGATCAGTAGCTTTTCAACTTAACAGCAGTAAAGGGCAGTGCACGAAAATCCTCTTCCATGTTTTTTATCATGTGAAGTGACAAAAGGCAGTCTTTAAAATACCCTTTACAGGGGTGTGGAAGAAGCTGGCTGGGGAGGAGTCTGTGGTCATTTGGTGATTGTGTACTGTAAGGCTCTTCAGCTGGACCCCGGCTTCTTTCTCACTGCCTTGTGTGTCTGTTGATATACTATTTGGCATAAACCACAGTTGTGGTATGTCGCATAAAAAGCATATTATGCATTTATAATTCTCTTTGCAAACTGAGTTGTTAGACTAAATGATTCATCGTGTGACTCTCTTAACCTGGGCTGCCAAACTGTGACTGTAGGTGATAAGATATGATATCTCCATCAACTACACCAATGTTTGTTTTAGTTTCTCAACATGCATAAATAGAGCATTGGTTTCCATTATGAGAAGTTGCATTTTTACATGACTGTTGATCTACAGTTATGTATAAATCAGCCTTCCAGAAGAAATGATCCTTCTTTATGACCAACACAAATTTTAAAATTAATATCTGGAGCCTTCGGAACTGTTTCTTTGCCACAATCATTTTTTAAAGCCAGATAAAGAAGTCAGGAATGGTTCCATTATAATGTCACTGTTGTGTTCTGTTACAATTAGAATTACCCCGTGTCGTGACTGAGGATGCTGTTCACAGTGCACACTGATTGTCACTGGTTCCCTCTCTAGCCTCGGAAAAAGGCCCAGGTGTCTACGTGACCTTTGAGAGACAAGCAGTCAGGTCTTAGCTGCCAGTCCTTTCTCACAGGCTTTATTTCTTTATTTTTTTAATGCTCCTTATATTTTATTTTATTATTTTTAATCGGGGTATAGTTGTTTTACAATGTTGTATTAGTTTCTACTGCACAGCAAAGTGAAGTAACATTCCCTGTGCCATACAGCAGGCCCTCATTAGCTATCCATTCCTTACACATTAGTGTATATATGTTAATCCCAACCTCCCAGTTCATCCCACCTCCCCTTCCCCCCTTGGTGTCCATACGTTTGTTCCCTACATCTCTTTCTGTTTCTGCCTTGCATACTGGTTCATCTGTACCATTTTTCTAGATTCCACATATATGCGTTAATATGCGATATTTGTTTTTCTCCTTCTGACTTACTGTACTCTGTATGACAGTCTCTAGGTCCATCCACATCTCTACAAATGACCCCATTTCATTCCTTTTTATGGCTGAGTAATATTCCATTGTATATATGTACCATATCTTCTTTATCCATCAAAATGGATTAAATGTAAGATGGGGCACTGTAAAATTCTTAGAGGAAAACATAGGGAGAACACTCTTTGACATAAATCACAGCAAGATCTTTTTTGACCCACCTTCTAGACTAATGGAAATAAAAACAAAAATAAACAAATGGGACCTAATGAAACTTCAAACCTTTTGCACAGCAAAGGAAACCATAAACAAGACGAAAGACAACCCTCAGAATGGTGGGAGGAGATATTTGCAAATGAATCAACAGACAAAGGATTAATCTCCAAAATATACAAACAGCTCATGCAGCTCAATATTAAGAAAGCAAACAACGCAGTCAGAAAATGGGCAGAAGACTTAAACAGACGTTTCTCCAAAGAAGACATACAGATGGCCAAGAGGCATATGAAAAGATGCTCAACATCTTTATTAATTATTAGAGAAATGCAAATCAAAACTACAATGAGGTATCACCTCACACTGGTCAGAATAACCATCATCAAAAAATCTACAAATAATAAATGCTGGAGAGGGTGTGGAGAAAAGGGAACCCTCTTGTACTGTTGGTGGGAATGTAAATTGATACAGCCACTATGGAGAACAGTATGGAGGTTCCTTAAAAAACTAAAAATAAAAGTACCGTATGACCCAGCAATCCCACTCCTGGGCATATACCCAGGGAAAACCATAATTCAAAAAGACACATGCACCCCAGTGTTCATTGCGGCACTATTTACAATAGTCTCACAGACTTTAATCCCGGCGTCACGCTCCCCCTGCCCTCTGTGTGCTCCCACCTCCTGTGCCCCTTAGCACCCAGGAGCTGTTGCTAGGTATTCCCCAAAGTGAAGTATTCCCTTCTGCCTTGTGATATCCCTTGGACTGAAACAGTCAGCTTGGTCATTCCAGAAACACAGACTTGGAGAGAATGCTACTTTTGTTCCTTAATTGTTAATGACATTGATGTCACAGAATTCTAAGCCAGGCAGAATGGGAAGGCTCTGACAGCTTATGGACTCCTGCAGGCCTGTGAATAGAGCCATGTTTGGTGTGGTCGTGGCCCTGCTTGAGCCCCTGACCAAACCTCGGCAGATGACGTCTGTCTCTTTGCTTTAATCCCATCTGGAAAATGGGACACCTGCCCCATAGCATACTCTGAAAGATAGTGTGAAGATTTCTGAATTCTCTATCACAAGATGAAGCATCTTAAAAAAGAACAAAACCATTCCTATCATCATTATTATTAATTTTTGTTATATCAAGGATTAAATGTTGAAAGTCCTTCATACGAAAGGTTTACTATTATTAGGTGGAGGACCAAGTCATTATTTTAGACAATTATGAGTTTTTAAAATATGATTCATGTCACTTGGGGCAGTTGATTTTAAAACTTTGTTCATATTGCCTCCTGGAAAATACATTTTAACACAAAAGTGATTACTTAATCATTTTATCTTATATGAAAACCATAATGAGACCACCCATGAGTTGATGTTTGTCCAGGTGCAATTAATTGTCTCTGTCAGTGGCTACTTTCAGATGGGGTCACCCAATTGTACTCTCAAGCTAATGCTGAACAATTGAGTCAGCTTTATAGTGTTTGGAGTATAGTATGTAGAAATCTCTTTATTTTATTCTGCTTCTGCTCAGAATAAAATTCAAGGTACTTATTACTTTGTCTGCATTTAAAACTTTTGTCAAATTACCAATCTGTTGTAAATCATTTGTAGTTAGGAAATGCTGGTACATTTGCTTAAATTGCAGTTTTCTCATTGGAAACCATTCCAAGTATATGAAATTAATTATAGACTATTTAGAGTCTATTGCTTTACTTATTTTTAATTAGAGGAGTATATAATTTAGCTGACATCACACTTTTTTTTTTCCGTGTGACATTGATACTGTAAAGTTTCTGAAGTGAAGTGGACAAAAGAGGAAAAAACTTCTTTAAGTCCTTTGTACCACTATGTAGATGTTCTGATTCTGTATGTTTGTGTAGAACCAGGGACGGGACTCCACACAAGGCCAGCCATGGCCCAAGCCCTCCTTGTTGCCAGGTGTTGGTTTAGCTGTTCAGAAGTCACAGGTTCTAGTGCTCGACCTCCTCCAGAAGCTTATTTGCTTTTTGACCCCATAGGTTTGACCCCAAAGGTTTCATCCTTTTGTGAAGCAGGTATAATAATTATAGGAAACCGTAGCTACTTCTTTCACTCCAGGACCCAAAGGATGGTTACAGTTGGCAGAGGTGTTAGTAACCCAAGTCTTGCCTTGGCGTTGCTTCTGCAGAAATCATGTGTATCAGTCACCAGAGAGACTGGTCTCTGATAATTCATTCCATCCCAACTAACTTAACTAGTTTAACTCATCCTCATTAAACTTGTTTTCAAATTTAATTCATCCTAACTAAACACTCTTTCAGGCTAAAAACACAATTGATTTACTCATTATGAGAAATATACCTGCTGACTGGACTAGGGTTTGCTGATGGCCTGTGAGTGCATTTTCCTAGGAGGGAAATAAATCTATTGCAAACCCAAGTACAGATTCAAAGGTTGCTTCATTCACATAGAACAGAACAGAAAAGAGGAACTGGGGGCTTTATGACGTCACTGGGATCTAGACATCACCAGGAGAGGCAAGTTGCTGAAGGGGCTTTCTACCAAACCAGCCTGGAACCTTGGAATCATTTGGGGAAGTGTTTAAATAAGTTCCAGGATTCCAATGATGCATCATCCCACTTTATTCAAGTCTTGGGAAAAACTAGGGTTAGGTCAGGCAAAGGTTATAACAATTAAGATTTATTTTAAAAGGTTCTGGATTGTACCTAGACTAACTTTTTTCACATTTTATTATGAAAATTTCCAAACATACAGAAAAGTAAAAAGAACTGTACACCCACATACCCACCACCCAGATTCTACCATTGACATTTTATTACACTCCCAAATCTGTCTCTCTCCATTTCCCATCCATCCATCCATCCATCCATCCATCAGTTCCAATCTGTTATTTGTCTGCATTTCCAAGTAAGTTGCAGATATTAGTACACTGTTTTTTAGCTTATATGTTGAAATTTTTAAACATCCACAAAAGCAGATATGAGTATAATGAAATCCCATGTACCCTCACCCAGATCCACAGTTGTCAAGATTTTGTCAGTCTTATTTTATCTCCTTCCCTCACCCACACTTTTTTCTTGAGTAGTTTAAAACAGACAGCATTTTTCTCTCACAAATACTTATATCTCTAACGTACAAGGATTAAATACATTACCATTTAAGAAGATTCTTTATTACCTAGTCCTTGTCAGTTTGCTTTGGCTTTCTCTAAAAAAGTCTGTCTGTATTTGCTGTGTTTGAATCAGGATCCGAATGATTTCCCTGTAAACTGGTGGTTGGACCCGAGTCCAGGATTACATTCCAGGCGGGTTACTCTGGCAGAATGACATCCAAGGCAGTGTTGGTCCTTCTTACTCCACCTCCTAAGGCAGCAGGTGTCTACTTGTCCCACCGTTTGTGCTGCCGAGGCTGGGCCGTGGGCTCGAGCGTTGGCAGACGGATGCCTCTGATATAAAGCTTCCACTACGCAATTTTCTCAAAGTTAGGATCCTTTCATAGGCGCATTTCATTCACTTGGACTTAGAAAATGGCGACTTTTCTAACTCAGTTCTTTCTTCTGCATTTATTAGTTGGAAAAACTTTTCCCATCAACTACTTGGTAACTCTGAAATTTTTTTTTCAACCACAGAGGCAGGGTAAATGCTTGATTCTATCCCTTTACTTAACCAGTTTCCAGAATAATGAGTTGTTGCCCTAGCAGCATCCAAAGATCGGTTTGTTTATATTTTTGTGGTAAAAACACACATAAACATAAAGTTTACCATCTTAACCATTTTAAGTGTACAGTTCAGTAGTGTTAAGTACATTCACATTGGTGTGCAGCAGATCTCTAGAACTTCGTCATCTCACAAAACTGGAGCTCTGTGCCTGCTAAACTAGCCCCTATTCCTCCCTCCCCCAGCCCTTGGCAGTCACCACACTACTCTCTGTCTCTGTGAATTTGACTACCCTCAGCATCTTATGTAAGTGGGATCGTACTGTATCTGCCTTTCTGTGACTGGCTTATATCATTTAGCAGAATGTCTGTAGATTCATCTGTGTTGTGGCCTGTGAATCCAAAGGTTTTTATTATTTTTAAAATTTTATTTATTTATTTTTCAAACGAACTCATGTATTTTTATATATTTGCTGTGTATCAGTCTGCGGTAGTCATTATCCTTTTGGTTCTCAAACTGTCCTGTCCTTGGCCAGTGGAAGCCCCTTCAAGAGAACCCTCAAGGCCTTTGCACACAGCTCAGAAGTCTGAGAACTTCCTTACTTCCTGGAACGACAAGGTGCTCCGGGCTCATCTGGTGCATTTCCTGCCCCAGACCTGGAATATAACGCATTTTTCTAAGTGGGCCTGGTTCCTTTTAGTACTGCATCTAAGTACTGGACTCTGGAAATTCCCTTAGCCCAGAATATATTAGGTTCCAGACTTTTCTGGATAAACTGTCTAATATTAGCTTGATTATGGGGGCCTTTAACAATGTGGGAGGTTCATAAGTCACCCAGCGCGGCGCACGTCTAATGGGTCTCCTGTTTCTGTTTCATAGGTTTGAACAAGCACCAGCCTCAGGTTTGTGGAGGACACCATCGGGTCAGTGTGTTACCACCTTGAAAAGACATGATAATTCTGTCCAAGAAGAGGTGGTCGCGAAGCTGTCTGAAGTTTTCCCAGTCAAAAATGTGGACCAGAGGACAAGGGTTAGTAATTTTTATTTTTTTAAATAAGTTTCAACATGTACAAGTTAGTCATTTGAGGAAATAGTTACGTTCTTAACAATGATTAACATATTTGAAAAAAATGATAAGTTGTAAGTGAGGTTTTGTGGTTGGTTGGTTGGTTGGTTGGTTGGTTGGTTGGTTGGTTGAACTGTCTGATCTCAGGCCTTTTGCATAGTGTTATATGTAGGCATCTCAAGTCCTTACATAAAGTTAACCCAGGTCCTGGAGGTAACCTAGTTAAACATAGCTACCACAACATTTGCCCAGGAAATTTAGCAGCATCTTGTAGAATTCTGGTTTTCTTTCTCCACTCCATCCTTTAAAAATACTGTATGGTCATTTATGTCAACTCCGCAAAGGTGTATTAATCCACTTCTGTGGATTAGGCAGCAGCCCAGATCCACTGGAGGGAAAGAGAGAAATCCCACGTGGTCCCTCCTTCAGGGGAATGGCATAATGGGATGCCTGCAGTAAGAACACGGCAGAGGGTATGGACCCTCAGGAAAGGGAGCCAGGCCATCTGGAGAAACAAGGAGGGAGCTGAGGGGTGTGCAAGGTGACCCTTAAAAGACAGGCAGGATTTTGACAGGCTCAGAGGGCGGGGCGATGGGCAAGGGCTGTTAGGAGCCCAAGAACAGACCAAGAAAGCCCACACTTTTCCAGGAAACGGAGCTGTTCTCTGTGGCTGGGGAGTGGACTGCATCTGGGGACGGGGATGAGAAGCTCTAGGGATCACCACCCACCGTGCAGGGTCTGGCCCAGCTCGGGAGCCAGTGTTCACGGGTTCAGCAGAGTTTGGAAAGCCGCGGAGCCCCTTGAGCCAGGCTGCAGGAGGGTCTGCAGGGCCTCAGGGAATTTAGCCTGCATGGATGGGAGGGGGACGGCCAAGGACGAACCCTGCTGTGGCTCAGCCAGGACAGTTGGGGGCTGACTGATGACCTGTCACTAGGGAGAGCATGAAATGCTGGACACGAGCTGATGGAGCCCTTTCCTGGGGAAACACGGGGAGTGCGGGGTGGGGGGTGGAAGACCAGGTCCAGAGCGGCCGCCCCATACACATGGCCTTTCTTCTCCTGAGCTTAATGTCTTGTTTGTCTTGTTTCCAAGTATGTTTTTTCTTTCTTTTTTTTTTTTTCTTGGCCGTGCTGCGTGGCTTGTGGGATTTTAGTTCCCCAACCAGGGATTGTACCCAGGCCCTCGGCAGTGAGAGTGCAGAGTCCCAACCACTGGACTGCCAGGGAATTCCCTCCAAGTATGTTTTTTTATCCTTATACATAATGTAGTCTTCTCAGGCTTTTTGATCATTTTACAGTTTTTATTTTTATTATGCACAATGTTCAGGATTCCTCATGTGCCCCCTCTGGAGGCAAACCTTTCCCCTCTGTCCCAAAGCCACAGCCTGTGCTGCCATGCAGTCCAGAGCCTCTGCATCACCCTCCAGCCTTCCCAAACCCCCCTTTCCTGCCCCCTTAATTAAAAGAGAGTAAAAGGACTTTTTTTTTAAGCATTTCAAACATACGTAAATGGAGTGATACAGTGACGCCATTGACCCACACTTGCACATGTGTTACCCCTGCACCATGTTGTTTTGGACTCCCTCGCCCTCCTCTTCCTTCCCTCCCCCTGCCCTTTCTCTGCTCTCCCTCCTCACCTCCTTCCTCCCCACTTCCCTCCTGGAGTAAATTATTGCAGGTATAGATACAGCCCCTGGGCACCCCTCACAGTTCCTGCCCTTTTCAAAGGTAACCTTGTGTGCATCCTTCCTGCACACATTTTCATTTTACTGTGTTGCGTGTGACTCAGTAAGTAACCCTTAGTTTTGTTTTGTTTTGTTTGAGGTATGGTACCATTTGTGTGAATGTTCTTAAAGAAAGAACAGTATTCTTTAGGGGGAACAGAACCTGTGCTTTTTAGATCCGTTCCATACCTATTGATAAATGTAGATCCTAAAAAGGATTTTGTTTTCAGGTTTTATTATCCATCGTATTTAGTACTGTTTTGTAACGACACCGTTTTCCATTCTTGTTCACTGCAGCTACCCCAAATCTCAGCCATGTCAAGGGTGAAATAAGTATTGGCCTCCTGCCATTTGCCATCTCATCATCTTTTTTATTTTTCTAAAGGTGTTGTTTATATCAGGAAAACATATTCCAAGTTCCAGACGACCAGTTCACTCATAATTTTTCAAATAATAGCTCCATCATTAATGGGAAAGGGGCTTCCCAACTAACAGTTTATGAGTCAAATGATATTCTTCCTCCCCTAGTAGGTTTCTTGTTCCTTTTTAAATCATCTTAGTGACAGCCATAAAAATCACTAATAAATGAATGACAAAATCCATCCTTAAGGGACTTCCCTGGCAGTCCAGTGGTTAAGACTCTATGCTTCCAACTGCAGGGGGCACGGGTTCAATCCCTGGTTGGGGAACTAAGATCCCACATGCTGTGGCACAGCCAAAAAAAAAAAATCCTTCCTTAACAATAGAAGCAAGCAGTCAGTTTCTCAAATAGGTTGCAACTGAAAAAATGCGCGGCCCTAAAGACTAACGTTCCCAGGATGATGTGGGCAGGGGCAAGCCTTACAGACGTGAGAACAAAATGCTTTTCTGGGCTCTAGGACTGTTAGACTCACAAACCATTTTATGATTAGCATAGTCAAGTGTCTTTGAGTTGTTTTCCTGTATTCGAACAATATATACATTTAGTAAATAGTATGGGTTCAGTGTTTCTCTGTAGATAAAATCTTAAAAGTAGGAGATTTTCAAAATTTAAGGAAGCACTACTAGAAATCACTTGGTTAAGAGTCTAATGAAGCTCAGAAATACTTACTTTGATCTCTTGGGTAAATGGCTAATTAAGCAGCCACATGTAAATGATGTTTACCTGTGGGTCCCTTGCTGTCAGCTGGAGTCAACCCGTCTCCTGAGTAAATACATCATTAAAGCTGCTGAAATTTGGATTATGTCCCCCTGAGACCAGATAAGATCCACAGCACCCGCATAACCTATTAGGCAATTACATAATTGAGCTGCATGCTTTTAAATCAGGAAAATTTGTAATTATGTGAAAAAAAAATGAGTTGGGTGCTTCATTAAAATACAAAGTACCTTAATACTGCTTTTCTCCCAAGTGAAGCCTGCTTCCATCCAGGGGGACCTCTGCAGGCAAAGCAGCCCAGCCTGCCGGAGTCACTTGCAGAGCAGGTGGGAACGGCCACAGAAACCCCTGCCCCTCTCCTGAAATGAGGGACTGGTGTTCTGTTCTTCTCTCTTGAATACTCGTTCACTGGCTCATATGAATACTTCCCCTTTTTTTTCAGTGCTACATCGATGAAATCCCCTTCCTCTCCTATAACTCAGATAAAACTTAAGTAATGATACTCGCGTTTCTCTTTAAACACTGAAAAATTACTTCCGGTGTGCAGGAGGAAGGTTCTTGAGGAAGGGTCAGTTAATCTGTGTATGAGGGGAAACATCCATGCTGTCAACATCTGTGGTGTTTCATTCTCTTGTTCTGTGTCTGCATTAACAGCACTGGTTTACATATGGAAGGTAATTTTATTTTATTAAGTGCTTTCACGTTCATTTTCTCTTTGTAGCACCCGTTGCAGAAACCGTATTCTTCTAGAGCTAGCATATGTTTTCTTTAAAAAAGTAACAGGGAAAAAAACAAACTTGGAATATTAAGGTAAACAAAAAGAAGAAAATTGCCTGTTATCCAGCTGTCCACATAGAACCCTGTTGACACTGCAATGTATGGTCTTTAATATTTAACATATTGACAAACGTGGCTTATACTGTTTGTGTGCACGGGCTCCATGTTCCCCACTTGTCACAGGTGAACTTCCTTTCATGCCGTCACGTGTTCTACATCCTTTCTAACGGCTGCACAGAGACCCCTGTGTGGCTCTTCCACTGTCTCTTTAACCAGGCTCCTGGTGTTAAACATTTTAAGTTGTTTTTAATTTTTCCTCTAGTAAAAAGGTTTCAAAGAATATCTGAGCAGTTCAGTTTTTACAGATTCCCATGCGGTTTCCTGAGAATGATTTCCTAAATGTAGATCTGTTAGGTCAAAGGGTATGTGCGTCTCTCAGGCTTCTGCTCTGCACTGTCAGATCTCACCCTGGAAGGGTCATCACTTACCAGGAATGGATGAAAATATCATTTCTCTGAGCTCTTTATGAAACTGGATACTATCAATTTTTTTTTTTTGAGCACCAAATTGAGAAGTGCCAAGGAGGTCAAATTGCGGTCACACTTTTCTCCCACCTATTTGTTAGCCATCTGTATTTCTTCTTTTATATTGGTAATTTGCCAGTTCACGTTCTTTGCTCATCTTTCTATTAGGTTAGTAATATTTTTCCTTACTGACTTTTAAGAACTCATATATGAATTTGTATTATTTGCTACAATATTTTGAGCAGTTTGATTTTCACCTTTCATTTTTCTTAATGGTGTTTGGATACAAAGCCTTTTCCATTAATATCTTCATTTATCTATTTATGCATGTGAATTTCACAATTGATAAGTTTCTAGATGTAAATTGAGTCAACCTAGATGACTCTTAGGGTTCTAGGCCTAGCAAGATCCATATTTAGACAGAACTTTGAGAAAATGAGCCAATTAATCCTGGGTGTCCTGCTGAGCGTAACTCATAGGACAGTTTTTCTTTCATAAGATCTGAAATATGGAGGTGTCACTCTCAGTCATCCTGTAAGTAGTGTGTGCTTGGCGCTGAATTTCTAAGCGCTTTCTCCTGGCTCCTGGGAAGGTTAGAAAAGTGAGGGACTAGTTCGTTGGTGTCGACTTAGGCTGCAGACTGCTGAGAACGATGAGGCAGTCTCCAGCACCACCACCGGGCTTCAAATGTATGAGATGAGAGCGAGCCTTTACTACCTAACAAATAAGTTGGAACCCAAGCACGGGCCATTCATAAGCACCATCAGAAGGTCCATCTTTGGTGGCATTTTTCAGATAGAGAGCCCTACTTTGCAGAGCCCTTCAGTCACAGGTGGGACGTGCAGGGCAGCTTGCTCACTCTTTGCGCTTTAGTTCTTTCGCGGGTCACACTGCAAACTCCTTCCGTTTGGGGCCTTCCTTAGAAATGCGCCTTTTCAAAGATCTGCAAACAGTACATCTTGAGAATGTATCACAGATGTTTTTCCTGACTCTGCATAAGTTGTTTTTGGTGGGTCCTTTGAATGGACCTTCCTACCGTTCCTTGTCTCAGACTGACTTTTGTTTCTGTCCCATTTTGTCATTATTTCCTGCTTGTTAGGGACTTAACTTGTGAATTCCTCTGCGGATGACCCGCTGGGCAGATCTACCGCCATCTCTGTTGGCTTCATGGTCCAGCAGAGTCAAACCAACCATTCTCATGCTGTAATTTGACCATCCATCAAAAACCCTTATAGATATAAAGTACTCGTCTCTGAGAAGTTATCTGTAGAATTAGTAAGAGAAATCCTAGAGATATGAGTATTAAGTAGTGAAGATAAATGGGATAAAATATGCGAAATAAATGAAAACCTGCAGTGTGCCCCGCACTTACTCAGCATGGTGAAAAAAGAGGGCTCAGTATAGAGCTGGTGACACTGGTGTGGTATTCTTAGCAAGCTTACAAGGGCTCGTTAGAAGGATGTTTGCAGTATCATTATAGCACTTTAGTCTGTGTTCTTTTGAAGCCCAGGTGGAACCCAGCTAAAGCAAAAGAAGTTCTTACATGAAAGGGACGTGCAAAACAGTGATGTTGATTGTGTGTCATCATGGAGGGACTAGTGAGAAGTAATCCGAGTTATTGAAAATCTAGGACAATTTCCATGGTCTGCAAATTCTACAGTATAAAGTGTAGAAAGCCTCAACAGTCCTTTAACAACTTTATTCTTAAACTGTGGGTTAAGACAGTGGCTATTGTGAAGTCATGCCAAGAAATTATTAGTTACAGCTATTGCATAAGATAATATGAGGAAGAAATACATACTTGAGGCACTCTCAGAAAGTTTGGATTATTTTAAATATCAGAAAAAGAAAATTATAGTTTTAACTACAGAGATTAAGCCAGTTCTTTTTGTTCATCATCTAAAATGCTTTCCATATATCCAGAATTATTGGGTGCACAGAATAGGAGCTTACTCTCTGTGGGAACAGACAGACTAGATCAGGATGGGCAGAGATCTTGAAATGAGACATGCTAGGATGGTCCAGAGAGCATCCTGATGGTTGCGAGATGGCAGCTCCTGTCCTTCTGGACAGATTCTAGAAGCAAGTGCAGTGCCATGGTTTACATGGGCAGCTGGGACTGGGCACTATGGCAGCCAGTGATGGGAACCAGCCCTGGCCCGAGCTTCAAGGGAGGATGGTACACCTGAATGCCAGTCGGCAGAAACAGGGATCCTGTTCAGTTCATGCCAGAGTTATCCCAGTTGGAGTAAAATCCAAGGCCCACTTTATACAAATGTAGGAAAAGCTCCTAGTTACAAGAACTGGACAGACAGGTCTCGGCTGCAAGGCTAACTTGACACCAGATCTTTTGGCCAAGGAGACTAGAACTCCTTAAGTCCCCTTCAGTCCACCTCTGGCCCCTAGGATGAGCCATGGGTCCTGGAGGCCAGCTGGTCCTAAGGCGGGCCGAAGGCAAGAGCCTTGCAGGGATGTCAAGGCTGATGACAGTGGCCTCGGCCAAACTCATAAGGCTCAGTCTTCAAGGTTTGGCCTCGGCGATTCTTCACATCCTTTCATGTTGATGTCAAGGAAAGAGTATGATATTCCCCTTTGTTCACTAGATGTTTGCATTGTTACCGTTTCACTCTTGCACAGAAGATGACCCGGGAGCCTCTGCCCAGCTCCCCCTTCCCTTTCACTTGAGGGTCTCAGGTCCATTCCCCACACAGTGGGTCGGACCCTGCCCCGTGTTTACTACTGTCATCAGGTACCAGGGAGAGGTCGGTGCCACCACCTAGTGTTCCTCTCCCACCGCCGGGGCAGGCTTCCACTTCCGAGTAGGGGGAGAGAGAGGCTTGTGCTCTGGCAGCGGGACAGCGGCACCAATGGTTGTTCAGCTCTGGTCACCAGTATATTTTTATTTCTTGGGGGAGGAGTGCTGACCTGGAAATGCACTGGCACGAGTATTAACCTATCCTATTAAGTGCCACTTTTTCTCTGCCTCTCACGTTGGCTGTGGTAAAATCCCTGCCCACCTCCCTGCCCAGGACACTTCTGGCAATGTCGACAGTTCAGTGCCCTGTGAAAGCAGATAGGCCGTGTGGCAGCTGAGTTTCCCCAAGCTCCCCGGCAGGCTTAGTGGCAAAGTACAGAGTGTCTTTATCCTTCATTGAAGGTTATGATTTCCAATAAGGTCGGCTCTCTTTTTGCTTTAGTGTATCCTCCTCCGCCCCCAAGTTTTTCCACAATCTTCCCATTGAGGGGAAGTTCAGGGGTCATTTCTTGAAGAATGGGGATACCATAAGGTCACATTTTTCCAGATCTCCTTCTCAGTCCAAACCAACTCTGTCCTCACGTGCCTGAAAAACAGGATTCGTGCAGTGAAAGAGTAGATCTTGGGTAAACCACCCAGGTTAACAGAGGTGGTCACGTCTCATATACATACTTCCCAAGTAGAAAAACATTGCATTACATAAGATTCAGTCCTCAAAAAATGTCTTCTTGTGAGTGTAAGTTGTTGTAAGGAATTAAATTACGCTGGAAAATAATCAGGTGTTATTTTATCTTGAAGACATTTTAATTTCAGTTAAATGTCAGGAGACAAATTAAATCCTAAGTAAAGCTTAACCTAAAATAACATTTGAAGGCTGGGTCTTTGAGACCAAGGGGAATGTGACTCACCACGGCTTGTTTTCGTTTCTTTGTGCTTTCTTTTATGCACCGTAGGCAACAGCGTTATTGAAAAAAGACCTCACAGGAGAGCATAAGGATAGGTCGGCTGTTCACAGCAGTGAATCATCTTGCAGCTTGCCATCCACTCTGAATGACAACAGTGGAATGAAGAACGGAAAGCCTGCTCTGTGGCTCAGCAGTGTTCCTACAAGGGAACGAGGTAGCTATTGTTAAGGGTCTGTCCACAGCAAAACTGCGTTCAGAATCAATGTGACACCCTCTTTCTCAAGGTGTGCCCATAAAATAAAGCTTCTAAGGAATACCTGTGATTCAATATACATGACATGTTACTTGTTTTATACCACCTTCCAGAAATAGGTGTTTCAAGACTGGGAAACCTAATCGTAGGTCTGCAGTTCTGCCGAATTTCCAATAAAATATGTTTTTGTAAGTTATGAAATCTTAACAAAATTAACAATTGACAATATATACTTTTTGATCATCCCACAAAGATGAAGATGATTCCATTAAAATGATACCGTAAAGAACTGAAGTTTTTGATATCACCTAATAGAATTTACTCAAAATTATTAAACATTCTTTTTAATTATAATAGAACCTTATAAAAGTCTAAACAGATGATTAAGAATCAATGAATTTATGACCCCAAAATTTAATAAGGAATTTTTAGTGTCTAGAAATTGTGATTATTTTAGTGTTACTGTTAAGATGTGCCAGTAAATCGCTATAATGGCATTTCCAAGACAGCTGTGAGTTGCTCAGGATATTGTCAGAAGTTGACAATGTGCACAGGACCTGAGGCCCACTTATGTTAAGCCCCACACAAGTCTGATAGATGTGAGGTTAAATTATTTTGCATGAAAGCAGCATAGAGATACCTTAGCTTTCGAATAGATTTTCTTTTAGTAACAGTGTATTTCAGATGAGATAAACTAACCAAGAAAAGAAGATGGGGAGGCAATGCAAATAAAAGGAATGGCAGTTAAAAAACCAAACAGACAAAGGCCTATTCCATCCATATAACCTTGAAATACATTTTTATTATCATATGTTTGATTTTTAGAAGTTTCCAGTGGCTGCGGAGACGAGAGCGCAGAAGAAAGCGTGGCAGCGAGGATGCCAGTCACAGGTAAGGTTGTGGCTGCCTGAGGGCCTCAGATTCAACTTCCTTATGTAACCAGAACATTTCAGGTTGGTGGTTGTGGACTCTGTGAAGAGCAAGTGCATTCCACTACCACGTGCTGTAGCAAGGGATCAATCCTGAGAGCATGAGGTGTGAGCTTAGGTTAACATAAAGGAAGGTAGAAAATAACCCTGTCTGCTGAGTCCTTCAAAATTGTTACATGTTTACACGTGTGAGTGTCCCACCCCCCCATGAGCCTTTCAGCACCTGCGTCTGTGTGAAAAGGTCAGCCCCCATGGGGAACACCAGTCATTATATGGCCAACTACAGATGTTTCTGATTTCCCTCTTTTCTTTCCTGTAATAATTGAATGTATCATTATACTGTAATAAGAGCAGGAAAAAACAGTGCTGGACAAGAAGCTTGCTTGTGCCTCAGTTACAAAGCCCATCTGATCATTTAAAAATTTTAGCAGTAAAGTTTCATTAAGATCTGTTAAGATTTCTGCACATATGTTAGGTTTGTTTAGGTGAAATCTAAATGTCATTACTTATTTTAGTTTTAGAATATCAATAGCAGCAATTAGTATTCTGAACAGAGTTCTTATTTGTCATACATCTAAATTTACTAGTACCTTATTTTGTAAAGTGGTGTGCTACTTCATTATAAATTCAAAGGTCTGACTTTAAATATTTATGCAAGTAAATACACCATTGCACGGAGGTACTGAGGCATGCATCTGCATATGTGTTAGTTTTGTTGTTTATAAGCAGGAGAGAATGGTTTCCTTTATGGCAATATGATTCATGGCCTGATGATTAATTTTAAACCCATGTATCTAGAATGAACTCTGATTTTGAAAAAGGAGTTTATAGTAGAGCAATTACTGTATATATTCTGCATCAGATAATATTTCACTCCAAAATACAGAGGTTTTCTTTTCTTTTAAACATTTTCCCTGGTGATATGTTTATTGCATTTTTATTCTTCGTTTTGAGAAAACTCTGATAGAATTCCCTGTTTATTTTTTTATTAGCAGAGTTAATAGAAGTGTAGATTATCCCAAACTGCAGATATCCAAGAAGTCATTTGAATGCTTTCCTTTTGCATCTACCTTTGAGTGCAGGATCTCTAATGACCTCTGAATTTGTTTCAGTTAGAATCCTAAGGGCTTGTTGGGGAGGAACCAGGAAGTGACCTCATTGCCTATTCTTCCTCATCTGTTCAGTATCAGTCAGTGACTGTCCCCAAATTAATACAGATGTAGTCTTCCCATGGGACTTTTTAACTGAGGTACTGTTGACATGTAACGTTATATCCGTGTCAGGTGCATGAGGTAATGGTTCACGGTTTGTAGACGTTACAAGATGATCAGCGCAGTCAGCCTCGTTAATCTCCGTCACCACATGTAATTACAATTGTTTTTCTTGTAATGAGAACTTTTAAGGTTTACGCTCTCAGCAACATTCAGATATGTGGTAACACAGTGTTAACTGTAGTCACAGTGCTGTACATTCCATCCCCAGGACTTACTGATTTTATAACCGGAAGTTTGTACCCTTTGACCCCCGTCACCTGTATCACTCACCCCTTACCCCCCCACCAGTAATCTCCAGTCTGTTCTCAGTATATCTCAGAATTTCTTCTTAAGAGAGGGGATAGTCAAGTACCAGGGTTTCAAGTCTTTCTTCTCTTCACGTGGGAAGAGGTGTGATGTACCTAGAAGTAGTACGGACTATTTGCCATGAAGGTTTTTTTTAAAGAAATTGTCATTGATCCATCAGTAGTTCGCAGTTTAAAAAATGCTTTGTGCCTGTTATAGGCCAAAGCAGTAGGCATATAAAATAACCTGGGGGATATGAAAAAAGCTTTCCGAAGCGTTTTCTTAGTGGGAGCCTTGCTGTTCTGCGCCCTGCCACCGCACCCCTTCTCTTCGGCACGTCCCGCCAAGTTCCTGCCGGATGCCTTGTGCACCTCTGCTTTGCGTATTCCATGGTCTCTGCATATTCCTTGGTTGCGTCTGTCGTTGCAGCTCCTTTGATCTCCAGGTTCTTGACCTAAATCTCTTTACTAAATGTTTGTGTCTTTTGCCATGATTATTTGGAGATTTGGCCTTTGGTGAAGTAAGGCAGGTGTATCGTTTGATTTAAGATAATGGAGGCCACCTCCTCCTTTCTAATAGTTCTGTTGAGGCTCTCCTGTCTATGTGGGCCACAGTCCTTCTGGAATATTCCAAAGAGAAGGAACATCTGCGAGGCTGCCCACTGGGAGTTGAGGAGATGTGGTGGTGGATCCTGGGCTTTGGCATCAACCGTTGTTGTCACCTCTTTACTTCCTGCTCTGTTTTTTCACCCATCTGAGCCCCTGACCTGGGCTACTTTAGTGTAACTAAACCCAGGTGATGTCAGGATTGAAAGTGACTTGTTAAAGCTGCTTCCTGCATCAACAACCAGCAGGTTACAGTAGTAACTTTGGACAGTTCGGAAGTGCTCATCCTCAGGGTGGGTGCTTCTGTGTGATTCTGCCTTATAGCCATCTCCCAAGGGATATGGTAGAGCGAGGTCACGGGGAAATCAGGGTCCGGCACAGGAAATTGGCAGAAGTTCTGAAGTTACACCGTTTTCAGAATGATGAGGGTCCTGGGAAAGTTTAACCTGAGAAGGGCACAAAGCTATTCTTAAATATTTGCGGGGCTGCCAGATTTACCGAATATAGTCATAGAGTGTAGCTCGGGGGCCCTGTTAGTGAGTGTTGCAGCGAAGGAATCCACACCCAGTAATGGCAGAACTCTCTAGCCTTTTTAGTCGGGTGTCTTCCAGGCATGAGGTTCTGTGCCAGGGCTTCAACCGTGGCAGGAACCTGCTCTCTAGAGGGGCTCCGTGGAAGGGTTCTTGCTTCTGGGAGCAATGACATTGCTTCTAATGCTAAGCCTGTGATTCTCATTCCGTAGTGAAGGGATCAAATGAGCCGACGTTCTCATTCATTTCCCTTCTTATTGCGTATCCCCACCACTTAAAGAGTTTGCTGTCGCTCTGAAGGCATCGGCCTTGTTAGTCACTGTCATGGGGAATATGAGTTTCACACTACATCCTATCATCTGTGCGGAGACTTACATACACACCCTCCTGCACACACACCCATGCACACAACCACAGCCTGTGATCTGCTTGTTGACACAGGCTACCCCTTCCTTTAGTCTGGTTGTTCACACTAAAGAATCCAGGTCAAAATCACAGATTAGTGTGATTATCTATGAGTGTGTGGTTTTCTTTAAGAATAATATATAATTTGCATATATGTTACACCTTTACTTGGGCTGAATCCAGGGAATACCAGGGACAGCCAAAGACCAGGTCCCTGCCCTCCTAAGCCTCCATCGTCTCTAACCTTCACAGGAGCCCTGCAGGTAAGCAAATCGTTCTACAGATGGTCCGGCATACTTGGAAAGATTGAGAGCCCTGTTCAGGGCCATATAGCCAATGTGTCAGATCTTTAATCACACTCAAATTTCAGGAATTAAGCCCTGAAGTCCTTCCATCCCACCACGCAGCCTCTTTTGCTTTATGAGAGGCGCCTGCATCATGGCGTCTGGACCAGTTAAACATCGGTTTGTATCTTAACAAAAGATGAGCCCTGCAAGGACAATTTTGAGAGTGATGATGAGCAAAGCCTGGAGAGGTGGGCAGCTCTTGAGGATTTCTGAGTGTGGACTGTCCTGGGGTGGCCCTTGTAAAGCGGAGTGAGTCTGTACCCCTAGGCGAGCCTGAGACCACGAAGCGGGTACAGGACGGTCAGGTCAGTGTTTCCCTGGAGCACTTAGGCCAGAATTGAAGCCATGCTTGTCTAGATTATGAGAGAAAGTCTCCCTCTGAACTACTCATACCCCCAAAGTAAAATTTCCCACATTGGTAATTTTATTGGTATTTATACTAAATTTACCTTTGAGGAGGATTTGGTGAGTTTTAATTTTAGTAAATGATGCAGCTTATGCTAAATGTCGTAAAAACCCAGCCCCGACACAGTATCTGGCACACAATGGGCACTCATTTCATCAAACGAATGAATAAAAATGAAAGAACTAAGGAGTTTCCTTAAGCGCTTGTTGATTTAGGCCAGAAGACCGTCTCTTTCCATCAGTCACTCCACCGGTACTTTCCCACCCACGTGCCCATCCTGGCAAAACTCATCTCCTTAAGCTCCATGTGAAAAGGGCTCTCAGCTTTTATCTCAAGAGGATTAAGCCTCTAAGAATGTCCATTCAGCCTCTCATTCTTTTGACACCAATTCTCTTGGTCAAGCTGTGTTGAAAGTGGTTTCCTGACTATGCCATTTCTCACTGATATTCTTTGGCAAGCTGAAATATTCCAGGTCAGACTGAGGTACGTCCATTTAGAAGCTCTGTGGGAGGTCAGCCTAGATTTGCAGGGTGCTCCTGGGGCTGTGGGCAGGGTTTCCCCAAACTTCATGGCTTGAGTTTTGCATCAGATTGGGAAAAGGCTGGAAATACACGATGGCCGCATTGTCACCAGTGGCTAGATTTATCCTGGGAGAGAAAAGTGCAGTGACAACTGAGGACTGCGGAGTCCAGTGGCAAAGCACTTCTACTCCTCAGGCTTTCCTGAGACTGCGCCTCACCATTTCTGTCCCAGAAATGCACAGTCAGGTCAGGTTGCCTTACCTGCTGTGCCTGGGAAGGGAGCCCAGGGAAGCACTGTGTGGCAGGGGTCCAGCTGCTCATGACAGCAGACAACTCCTCACTCAGGACGTTGCACACTGGTGGGGCCTGTTTAACGTGGTCATAGAAGAATGGAAGGCGCCTTTCTGAAGAGCTCTTGATTGGGTGCTTTCAAGGAAATGAACTCAGAAGTGCCTGAGAAATTCTCTTCAGTGGTTACACAGCAGAATCCCGTGTGGAGCTTTAAAACAGACCCACACCCCAGCCACACCCTGGACCAGGTGCCCCAGAACCTCCAGGCCCGAGCCCCAGGCATCAGTCTTGTGTAACACACCAGGTGACTCCCCGGGTTTGAGAACCATGGAGCAGGGGATCTCAAAGCCGAAAGAGCCCTTGTAGGTCATAGTGTGAAACACCCTTATTTTATGCAAGAGACTTGAGTGGAGAGAGGGGAGAAGTTGGGCTTTAGATATTTCAGTACAATCAGGGGTCAGGGAGGGTATGATTTCCCTAGGGCTGCTGTGGCAAAGTGCCACGAGCTTAGAACCACAGAAATGTTTTCTCTCACAGTTGTGGGTGCTAGAAGTCCAAAATCAAAGTGGCAGCAGGGCCCTCTTAAGGCTCCCAGGAGCATCCTTCCTGGCCTGTGGCAGCCTCTGGTGGCTCCTGGTTTGTGGCAGCATGACTCCAGTCTCTGCCTTCGTCCTCACATCGCCGCCGCCTGTGTCTCTGTGTCCTCTTCCCAGCAGGACAGCAGTCATTGGATTTAGAGCCCAGTGTAAATCCAGGATGAGTTCATCTTGAGATCCTTAGCTAATTACATCTGCAAAGATCCTGTTTACAGATAAGGTCACATGCTGAGGTTCTGGATGGTCGTGAATTTGGGGGAAACACTAGTCAACCCGGTACAGGGGGTGGGGAGGGATTTCTTCATATTTCACACTGCCGGCTTCTGGTTCATCATGTACAGTGATTGTTCCTGGCCCTACTATAAATGATGATGATGATGATGAGAATATTACTGTCTTTATTTCCGAATCTTCTCATTTTATAAATCATTGAGTACAAATTGCTAGAAAGTTGCTTTTAAAGACTATTTAATTATGCCATTAAGATACAGCTTCCTGATCAAAATTACTCAAAAGTTAAAGATTCCATGACCTTGAGAGTTGAAATTTCACCTCCCATGGCTGAGCAGTGTTACATGGTTATGAATTTTCGTGTGAAGTAGTATCAGCAAAACTGTTTCAGTTCAGTTTTTGAACGTTCATTAAAGGTCAGTTACAAGCCTGGCACTTACTTTCAGGTGTAATTGTTGAATCGCCACATAGAAATTCAGAATGTGATGGAAACATCTATTTCCTGAAGCATCTCCAGGCAGCTCATCTGAACGGGGAGCGTTTCCCTTCTCCGTGCATCTGCCCTCCCTGTGTGAGGACGGAGGAAACCTGGACAAGAGGCTCCCAGGCCCAGGATTGCTGGTAGAGTCGTGGTTACCGCGAAAAGTCTAGATATGAAAAGTAATTCCGGTTATAGAGCCAGCCTGTGTGCCTCTCACGTTCACCTAGACGTGTGGCTCTTTTTTTTTAAAATTTATTTATTTTGGGCTGCGTTGGGTCTTCGTTGCTGCGCGCAGGCTTTCTCTAGTTGCGGTGCGCAGGCTTCTCATTGCGGTGGCTTCTCGTGTTGTGGAGCACGGGCTCTAGGCACGTGGGCTTCAGTAGTTGTGGCACACAGGCTCAGTAGTTGTGGCTCACGGGCTCAGTAGCTGTGGCGCACGGGCTTAGTTGCTCTGCAGCGTGTAGGATCTTCCCAGACCAGGGATCGAACCCGTGTCCCTATATTGGCAGGTGGATTCTTAACCACTGTGCCACCAGGGAAGTCCCGTGTGGCATTTTTTTTTTTTTAATTCCTAAACATAGATGAGTTTTCTGTATTTTCAGAATTGTGAAAGCACCCTTAGCCTAATAGTTTCTTGTTTTAATTTGAGTAGATTGCTAGACAGGTGATTTCTGGGTTTTAAGTAATAGTATTTACCTTTAGAATTAATTTTAGAGTTACATCCCACAATTTTTGTTTTATTTTGCAAAGACAACTGGGTTTGCTCCATCAGCAACACATCTAGTGCAGTGTGAATGAAAAATTGGCATGGGTGCAGAAATACATGAAAAGCGTTAGCCCTGGGAAACTCGTGGGCAGAAATTATTTTTCGAATTTAAGTTTAGAATTTCTGCATGCTTCCTACAGGAATCAGTTATCCTTCCTGACTCAGGGATGCCCAGTTCTTTGTCGGTTCAGGGTTGCTTTTCTAGCTGTAGTATGGCATTGTTTGCATCTCCTTTTGTTATTCCCTCTCTTCTTTTCTTCACCAGGGATTTCTGCGAAAGCCAGGCCAGCCAGGCCGAGCCTCTGCCTTGGAGACGGAGACACCCCTCAGAGGCTGGGGAAACACGTGTTTATCTGGCTCTTGTAATGGGTTGTTAAAAGCACTTGTTCGCCAGATATTTTCTTTTTCTTTTTATTTGGTAGATTTAGAAGTATTTTAGCAGGTGTACATTTGCATATAAAAGAGAATGAAAGATAAGAAGTTGAGGCTTTTTCTTTCTCTCCTCAGCATCATCGCTCTCCTGCCTCCCTTTATTCAGCACATTTTCATTTTCTTTCTCTGTTCCTATTTTCTAGACAAAATGCGTATCAAAAAGAAAAAAAAATCTCGGTGATCCATCACCACTTGGCAGGAAGATAGGTGATGGGGTTCAGCCAGCTTGTGTAACAGAGTAAGGAAAAATATATTTCTCTTGTTGTGTCGTCAGTCTGGAATTGATAGCTAAGGGTAGATTTTCACCCCTGGACCCCTTGCCTTATTTTGTATTTTCAGCCGCAGTAGTTTCTACTTTTGAAACTCAGTCTTGACACAGCTTTGAATGTGTAATGGTAGCCTGACTGAGCAGCCCAGAGCTGGAAACTTGCGCCTGCGTGTACACTACTTCTGTGTGCTCCAGAGCATCTAGTTGAAAATCATTGTATTCTTAGAAATGCTTGTTTTATCTAATTGTTTGCACTACTCAGTTTTTTTCTGAGGGTTTGACATTACTAACGGGAGGAAGTATTCCTCTGGAGTTCTGAGTCACAGGCTACAAAGTGAAGCCTTAAGGGGCCACCCAGTCCTCAAATTTGCAGACTTACGGTGTCCCTGCAGTTAAGACTCAGGTCTTTTCACCTTGGAAATATTGAGATATTACCCTCGTCCCGACCTTGTTTACAGCAGGCCAACTGGAACCTCCAGCTTTGTTCCTTTCGCTCCCCTGTCTGTTCACTCATTCATTTAACAACTGAATTTGCAGGGCTACGCCATGCGGCTTTCAGCCACTTGATTCCTCACTGCCCTTCTTCCTTCCAGAAAAGCCTGGGCCTGAAGTGCCACAGACTTCAACTCTGTGGCTTTGCGTTATGCCGTTGGTGTCCTGGCCAAGTCTTCTAGGCTGTTCCAGGAGAATGTCTGAATTGTTTGAGCAAAAAGTATACTCTTGCTTCCAAAAATTCTGGAATCTGGTCCGTTTGATACAGACAGCGCCCTAGCAATCTCCAGACAGCTGTTGCAGCCTCCTTGATCATGTGTCCTGGGCTATGTCAGCTCTTTTAGCGGAGAAAGCAATCCTTAACGTCTAGCTTGTATCCCTTGGCTGAAGTTTTTCTCTTGAGTGTTCTTGTGCCACATTCAGTGAACACAGAAAAAATTGCTCACCGCTCTCTAGTTTCAAGGTTGCAAGTATGTTCTGTGTGGCCTGTGCAGTGTTTTAATTTTTTTTTAAGCCAGAAATCTGGCAAAACGAGGCCCGCTTTCCCGGCTGGCAGCAGTCAGTCGTGGCCGCAGAACAGCTGTCCCCTCCGGACAGGGCATGAGCTCTCCCGCCCCTCCTACCGCTCCCATCTGGCCAGAGTCACGTGTGTGGTCCTGTCGGGCCCCAGAGAGTGTCTGCACTGACAGTCCTGCCCTGTCCTCTCTGCTGCAGAACCTGTGTACTTGAACCCCTCTTCCCTTGTTTCTACACACGCTGTGTAGCCTGTAACCTCTCCTGATCATTTTTTTAACCAAACCTTGATTTTGTTTTTCCTTTCTGGGTCATCTCTCGGTTCTTCGTCTGCTGTTTTGTGCAGCTCTTCTGACTAAAGTAACAGTGAATAAGGGTATCCGGTGCCGTGGGAGAACGACTCCAGTCCTGAGCGTCTGCTCCAACCCCTCCGGCTGCTTTGGGGTCGCTGGTCCTGCCTCAGTTAGTGTTTGTTCCTCCAAGGGAGTGCACGTAATCCTTTCACCTTTTAAACCTCACTCTGCGCTGAAGCCATTAGAGGAAGCATGCATTGGAGGTGGGGGAAGGCGATGTGCCCGGCGGTCCTCAGCTGGATCGTGCCAACCCTTGATTACTCGGGTCAGGGCCGCCACATCCCACATAAAAACTGTCCGGACGGCCACCAGTGACTCTGCTTGGAGAAGGACCACAGGAGGTTTAAGGATCAAGTGCCAGTGAGGAGCCGGGCGTGGGAAGTGGGTGGGCTCTGGCTGCATGGGCGGGAGACATAAGCTTTCTCCCTCCAAACTGTTGTACCGTTGAAAGCAGACTGAGGCAGCCTGGATGGGCAGCCCAGTGAGAGAGTCCGAGTCCTTCGAGAAGGACAGGCAGGCCCCAGTGTGGGACACATGTGGAGCTGATTTCCGAGCGCTAGGATGGCCCCTGGGCTGGGGTGACTCGCTGCCCGGTCCTCCCTTCCAGGCTCACACCAGAGATGAGATACATTCCGTCTTGTATTTGGACAGAATACTTAATCCCCCACCCCCAATCTGAAATCACCTCACAGCTACTAACCTGATATTTTGCACAAAAATCCTCTCCTGAAAATAAATAGCACATGTTTTCTTGGTTTCTGAGAAGCCTGAGAGCTGGCTTACTGGAGTCAAATGATTTCCCTTCAGATGGTAGACAGCAGAGCCCAGCTCCAGCTTCCAGCCACCAGGAGCCTTTGTTCATCAAGAAGCAGCTCTCCTTTCTCTCTTTCTCTCCCCTCTTTCCCCGCTTCCTTCCTTCATTTCTCTTTCAAAAAATTTCTTTCTATCTTTTGCTATCTTTTCCTTGACCAAATAAGTTTCACTGAATGCAGAAATAGCACATGGTCATTAAAATCTGGACTTGTATCCTAAAAGCTGAAAGTCTTTTTGGCTGATCTTTCTAAAATAAAAACAAAACAGCATTTTCATCTGTTTTACAGTGATTCTTTACCTTTTTAGAATTCAGACACTCCACCTTTGATTTTATTAATACCTTACCCCCTCAACAGATTACCTGACAATGAATCTGAGGCGATAAGGTTGTTAGGATTAATCGGAGAGTGTTATGATGCACTCCTATCGAGCCACCCTGGGACACTGGGATTAACCTACAGCAAGAAACACTTTCTATCCCAGGCCACTTCCCCACACACACACAGATGTTACACAAAACAATACTTTCCCCTTGTGCGTGTACTGCATCTGGTGTTTTCTTTATTAAAGTTTTCAAACTATCAATGCTAGTTCCAGTGGACACTGATTTCACAATCCAGCAATGTTAAAAAATGTTGCTTTAGGATTTATTATTTTCAGAGTTAAGAGTCCCTGATCTGTGCATATTTTAATTACATAGCATTTACTACTCAAAAATATGATGCTCATTTTAAATACTTATTTTTTATCTTGACTGATTCTCAGTAGGGCAAGGTAAGTTATATTTTTCTCCTTCAGCATGATGGTAGTTTTAACCAGTAATAACGGGCCTTGTAGTTCAGTTCTTAAACTGAACCAGCAAGCACAGGAATGCAGCCGATGGCCAGCCCCTGGAGCTGACAGGGGAATCCTTTAGTTAGTGGCCATGTTGAGAGTGTGGCCATGGATGCAGTTTTGCTGTGTCTGTGCTAAAACTCTAATTCTGCATCCTCCGCTTCACCCAGGAGTCCTTGAGACCTGAGGCAATGGGGAAGCTTGTGTCACTCAGGTCCTTCACGGGACCCTTATTTAGTATTCTTCCCAACAGTCGTCCCCACTTTAACTTAGAGCAGGGCTAAGTGCTCTGTCGATTGTTTCCTTTGACACATAAAAGTTTTTAAGTTTGCTGTAGTCCTGTTTGTCTTTATTTTGTTAAGTGTGCTTTTGGTGTTGTATCCAAGAAATCACTGCCAAACCTGATATCCTAAAGCTTTTCTCCTGTGTTTTCTGCTAGGAACTTAATAGTTTTAGGTCTTATATTTAAGTCTTTAATCCTTTCTGAGTTGATTTTTGTGTATGATGTAAGGTAAGGGCCCAACTTCATTCTTTTGCCTGTGGGTATCTTGTTACCTGGGACTTTTTCTCGTATATAGAAACGAAAGCCTACCAGATGCTGAAACAGTCTACCCTTCAGGACAGTGCACACCAAGCTAAAGATGGATTCCAGAAGGCCGAGGCGTCTGCATCACTGTCAGGTAAGCAGGGCAGATAAGCCAGCATCTGGGAGACCCAGGGCTACGGCCAGGGCTGTGTACAGGGAAGTGTTATGATGCGCTCCTGTCGGAGGTTTCTGGAGTTTGCTTTGTAACAAGTTGTCACCATCTCAGAATGAGCCAGTACTTTTCGAGTCCTTAATGAACAGGAGTTTGGAAGAAGCTTCCCTCCAGGGTGTGTGCTGGCGATGGCCTTACAGGCCCTTGGGTTCTGCCTGACGTGTCACAATGGTACCTTGTCGCTAAGCACCACAGACACCCCAAATTCTTTCCCTTCCCACCTTTTCCCAGTTTGTTAATCAGTAGTGGGGAGTGTCATCTGGGCTACCTCCCTTGCCTGAATGATGGGGGATTTGGGGTTCTTCAAGTGAAAAAACTGTAAATCCCAGTAAGAGCTCAATTTTAAGCTTAAATGTAGTTCCTTCAATTTAGGATTTTTGTTTCAATTGTAATCTTCTTAGTTTTCTTATACGTTATTATCGTATTTTTATTATTTTTCAGTTGTTTTTACTTTATCACACTTTTTTCCTTTTCTTTTTTTTGATGTAAGTCACCTCAACTCCCTTTGTGAAAGTAAACGGATTAATAACAGAAGGAAGTATACTTTAATGACTTGCTTTTTTTTTTCTTTTTTTGGGGGGCTGTCCTGCGTAGCTTGTGGGATCTTAGTTCCCCAAACAGGGATCAAACCCAGGCCAACAGCAGTGAAAGCACCGAGTCCTAACCACTGGACTGTCAGGGAAATCCCTCTAATTTTTTTTTCTAATTATTATTGATTAATTTATTTTTGGCTGTGTTGGGTCTTTGTTGCTGCACGCAGACTTTCTCTGGTTGCGGCGAGCAGGGGCTACTCTTCATTGCAGTGTGCGGGCTTCTCATCGCAGTGGCTTCTCTTTGTTGTGGAGCATGGTCTCTAGGAGCGTGGGCTTCAGTAGTTTTAGCTCGCAGGCTCAGTAGTTGTGGCGCACGTGCTTAGTTGCTCTGCGGCATGTAGGATCTTCCCGGACCAGGGCTCAAACCCATGTCCCCTGCGTTGGCAGGAGGATTCTTAACCACTGTGCCACCAGGGAAGTCCCCGCTCTAATTTTTATATAAACCACCACGCTGGGATTTTACCTATCAGAATGAATTTCTCCTATTAGAATGAATTTCACCTATCAGAATGATTTCACCTATCAGAATGATTTCTTAATATCACATAATTCCCAGTCCGTATTCAGATTTCTCAATTGTCTCAAAGATGTCTTCATCAGAGAGACATTTTTTTGAGGGAGATATTTATGGTACATCAGACTTAGCTGTCTGTCTTTGGAAAGCTATTTCCTAGATAATATTAGTGTTAGAATTAGTTACTGCAAAATTCAGTTATTTGGGTTGTTGTGAGGATTCAGTGAGCCAGTGCAGGTTAAATGCCCAACACAGTGCCTGGTAGAGAAAAGCCCCCGGGGAGGGCTGGCCATGTTGTTGGTGGTGGTGATTTGAACTCCACAAACATGAGACATTGTAGTTTGTTGAGATATAAACAGGCTTCTGCCCCGATGGAGGTCTGCATCACTGTAGAAAGATACAGCCCTATTCACTGTTTGCTTTTCATCACTTTCTTCACATTTGAATCACAGAACCAGAATCCAGAGGGATCTCAGAAAGTATTTATCCAACCCCCTCATTTTACAAATTACCCAAGAGAGTAATGCCTCTTTTGGAGCATTACAACCCATTAGCAAGCATACATGGTTTGGAAGGTGACTCTACAGATGTGATTTTGGTAAGTATATTTTGAATGGCTAATAGGACAGGCTCAAACAATGAATAAATTTGACATAAGTTGTAGTCCCTTGGATGTGCATCAAAAATTATAGTACTATTAATATGCTAATGATTGGGCTTCCCTGGTGGCGCAGTGGTTGAGAGTCCACCTGCTGATGCAGGGGACACGGGTTCGTGCCCCAGTCTGGGAAGATCCCACATGCCGCGGAGCGGCTGGGCCCGTGAGCCATGGCCGCTGAGCCTGCGCGTCTGGAGCCTGTGCTCCGCAACAGGAGAGGCCACAACAGTGAGAGGCCCACGTACCACAAAAAGTAAAAAAATATGCTAATGATTAACATACGAGTTTGTTCATATGACGTGATCCACACAACACGGGTTGTACAGCCAAGCACCCCTCGATTTGGTTCCCATCGTCCACACTCAAAATCATACCGTGTGCTTTGTAAGACATTGGGATCCCTGAAGTGCTCCTGGTAGTGTTGGCTGGCATTGGAGTTAGATGCTGGCTCTGGAGTTTATTGTGCATTCAGTCACGCATCACGTTTCCATTCTCGCCCTCACCCTGACCCTAGGGACTTCTCTGAGCTCCCAAGAGAAGCAGGCGGTGGGTGGGAGGGCCACATGCCCGGTGTGGAACGTCACACGCTGTCACACACTGAACGCAGAGCCACCCCAGATACAACCATGGATGAGGAGGCACGTGGCTCATCTCCTGTGTCAGGTGCCAGATCTCTTGTCTCCACACCTGTCTCTAAGGAAGCCACTTTGTTTTCATGTCTGAAAAGACCTGGTCCCCTTAAGCGGGTGCAGACCCTCTAGGGGCCGAACATGGACACATTGTTAAGAGAACCACTTTGCTTCAGAGGTTATGAGCAGGCACGCAGGTTACAGGTTAGGAATGCAGTAGGTGCCTTTCGAGGCGATGCTTATGCACCCTCTATCCGCGATCTAGTTTGACTGCCAGTTACGAATCAGACTTGTAGCAGAAACGTCCAAGGTGAGGACGCCCAGGAGGCAGAGGTCAGGGATCGCCCTGCAAGCTGGGAGCACTGTGGGGTGGTCTGGTTCCCCAGGCTCCAGGGAAAGGGGTGGACTGTGCATCTTCCCCATCAGCCCTTTCAGGCTGGTTAAGGAGTAGCCTCGATGGTTTTCAGTGGACGTTCATTCTTCTCCGTGAGAGGGAAAAAGAGAGGATTTGGCAGAGGGGCTTAAAGGCGGGTGGGCGGTAATGTCATCCAGAGGTGTCAGTTGCTTCTGAGACTGGTTCTCAGTTCCTGTTAGCTCGGTGAGCCAGCGCTGCCCCCGTGTTACAATAACTCGAATTATCCAGAGCTTAGTGCCACGGTGGAGACCCATGTGCTCACACACACATCATGGCCATTTAAAATGGTGCTCTTTGAATGATTTTACTTTTTACGTACTCTGTGTAACTATCACGGGAAGCCGCCCCCTTCCTTTCTGTGTCATTCCCTGCCTCAGAAGCCCCTCGCTTTCTGTGAACAGCTCTTCCTCTGTTGATGTTTGTTTTACAAGTTATCGTGAGGCCGCTTCTGCATTCACTGCGATGGCCACGCTCACTCTCCACGCTTGTGCTTGTCACAGGTTTGAATATTGGCAGCGGTACATTCAAGACAAAGACAACTCACAAGATCTCTTCAGAAGCGAGTTTTTCGTCTAGCGAAGGCAGTCCTTTGTCAAGGTAAAGTCGTGCAAGCCTTTCTGAATAGCGGCAGCAAGACGGGAAATGTCACTCCTCAGGGAATTAAACGCTGGCTGCAGATGATTTTGCCCTGTGACTCGATGGAAGGTTATGGTTTAGGTTTTTGTTTATCTGAAATGACAGTGGAAACTTTAGTCTACCTTTGAAAATATTTGCACCAGAGCCAAGTATTGTTTTGCAGCTGTTGTTTCCTTGGTTTAAGACTCAATTGACACCTCAGTGAACCACAAATTAGCGTCTACAGCTGCTCGCAGTAGGGCTGCTTAGAAACCACACAATGGAGGGTGTCGGAGAGGGCAGAGAGAAAGAGCCAGGCCTTAAAAGAAATAAAGTGGCCTGTTTCTTCTTTCTGAGACCACAGAGATATATACAAGCAATTGCTGGATATTTGTTTTTGTATTCCTCTTTTTTACCAAGTATTTGGGCTGGACTATTCTTTCCCTTTCTGATACCTTCTTGCTTATTTTCAAATGTGAAAATTTATCTTTTCATATTTGTTAAACTGTAGCACTCCTTGTAAGTTTTTGGAGCAGTGATAAGTGAGTCGTGTGCTAGATTTGTCATCAACATAAAATACTAATCGTGCAATGGCACTGAGTCACTTAGGAAGAATTTGTGGATGGGAGTAGAAGCAATTGTCTGATACATACCTACCTTTCCGCTTTGGGCTAAATAGCATTTAAAACAACACAAGTTTGCCTTTTGTAATAACATTTCCCCTCAAAAGATGTCCTGTAGATGATTGTGTTACATTCGAATTAACTGCTCGCCCTGATGAAATTTTAAAACAGGAACTTTACGTTTGTAATGTCCTGTAAGATAAAATTATTTGTTCAGAAATGTGGTATTTTTACAGTGAAAAAAAATCTCATTTTCATTTCTATTTTGAAAAACACTACAGTATTTTTAGGACCTGGATATATTTAAATGAGATTGGTTTTCTGATATTAAGTTCTTTTAGAAACCTGGTGTGTTCAATTTTAGGGAATCCACTCATTTAATTTTTAGAAATTATTATCTTTAATATCTTTCATCTCTGTTTTTGAAGGAAGTGAGAGATAATGAATTATGGGACAGGAAGAATATTAAAGTATTATATTTTTATGATTATATTATAAATTCAAGTTCTAGGTCTCCTGAAAGAAATTTTAAAAGATAATAAATTCTACAGGTAGTTTTTAGGGTTTAATGTCACCATTTGGCTTAATAATACATCCCTTTAGGTTTTCAAGATTGTTAGAAGTGTTTATTTTCTTTATATTTTAGAGGCACTAAAAAAGCCAATTCTTCTTAAACTTTTATATATATATATATATATATATGTGTGTGTGTGTGTGTATATAGATTCTTGGAGTAATGTTTAAACACATTTAGAAAGCAGTTGGATTCTGTAGCACATTTTCTCAGTCTGATCATTTGACGTTTCACATCTTGCATCTATATTTCATTATAAAATCAAACTCCTTTCCCTTTCAGTTTTAGGCAGGAGCCTTTTGTTATTACTGTTGTTTCTGCATGAAATTAATTTCCTAAATTATAAGTAATCACATCATCCCCTTTCCGGAAAAAAAAAAAAGAGGCCTTCAGGGGACCCTTGGGTTCTTGACAGTTGATAATAATCCAGAGATGAAAGTTCTGGGCATGGAGTGTGTGGGTTTGGCGCGCTGTTTGCCACGGTTGGTTCTTGTGCTGGGTTTGGTGTTCATACGCCGCCTTAGGCTTTTGAGAGCCCCGGGCTCGCTGTTTGTGCCTGGATTCACTGAAATTTCTTAGAGGCTTACATTTAAGGATCCCACTTACTGCAGTCACTCCTCGTGCTTTATTGCTTTTACAAGTGGTCTCGAAACCCAGTACTTGAGAATAAACGTAATAGTGCAGTGCTGCTGTAGCACTTCTAAAAATTCTTCTTTGCTCTATTTTGTCAGTGAGCTGATGAGCAACCTCAAAAAAAAAAAAAAAAAAGACCCTGCTGGACCTTAAAAAAAAAAAAATGGCTTCCTCTGATGTCCTAGAGACAATAATTATGATGTGCTAGTTAAGCCCAAACTACAGCTGAGGGATTTTACTTTAAAGCAGCGGCTTGGGCGCAAAAATGCATTTATAGCTCTTTGTCTGCACCTCATTATGTGTGGGCCTGATTCATTAAGTAATTGGTTTGCAGTTGTTTACATGAGTATTAAGGCCTTCCTTTCAGCCGCCTTTGAGAGATACATTGTGCAAATGTTGCCTGTGATGAATGCAGAATGAGGACCAGAGGGTCCGTCCTATTGGCTAAACAGTGCACTCTGTTGAAAAGCCAGAGAAAGGGATTGGGTGCTGCTTTGCATAGCAATGACTTTCTTAATAAGCGTTACAGATTAATACACACAAGCTATAAAAGATGCAAAGAGATACTCTTAGCACATTTATCCATGCTCATTTCATTGTGATGGTGGTGGGGTCCCCGTGCTTTCATATTCCGTTTTCCAGAGCAGCGGCTTCAGTGCATGAGCCGTAATAGAATCCGATGTTTATTGTATTATAAACCACGGGCAAGTAGGCAGATCGGCAACAGTTTATTATTAAAGATTCTTTCAGTGTAAATCTTTTTCTACCATTGTATTTGCCTCAGCAAAATCATTTTGTGGTTGAGTGGGGATGAAAGGCATAATGTACGAAGGAGTGAGTCCTAATAGGAAGCTGTTCTCTGAGTAAAGACCACTTGTTCCCTTTTGTTGAGAGGTGCATGCCAGAGCTTCCTCTCCTCCGCAAACACTGTATCGCCCCACCTTCCCCAGGAAGCTGTTTTCACTCTCCCGGATCCATTTAGTCAACAGAGAGCGTGTTTTAACCGCCTGCCATGTAACTGCGGTTTACTGCTTGGATTGAGATAACGTTTTACCGAAAGAAAAATATGTGTGCTTGCAACATAATGGCCTGGGGAAAAGGTAGCAGAAGTCACCCAGCTACCGCACCCTGGCAGGGCCGCTGGTGGCATTTGGTGCCAGCCCTGCAGCCATGGAAGTGGCCAGCGGAGGGCACCAGGCGGCAGCTGCTGCTCTGGTGCGGCCGTCCTGTCTCTTCTTGCCGGATCCTGTGCCGCTTCCCCTGGGATGATAAGGTGATCACAAGGAACGAGTAGTCCAGAGAAATAAAAGTGAGGTTTTTCTGGAAGTCCTTTATGTTCTGGTATAAAAGCCCCGGTCTCTGTCTCTGGTTTAGCAAAGCTACATTCTCCATAAATTCTACCAAAGTAGCAGCTTCCTAAACATTCCACGTTTCTTGTCATAAGCCCGCCTACTTTATTTTTTTCGACACAGCACGAAAGAACAGTCTTTGATTGGCTGAAGGGAAGGAGTAAAGAAGTTGACCCCTAAAAAATGGTATCTGCTGCAGGGCCCCTGGTTGACCATCAGAGGGCACTCACACTTTGTCAAATTAAAGCTGTCTCAGGCCGGTCTGCCTCTTAACACTTAAAATTGAAGATTTACAGGGATTTGTTGGCACACTGATGGGGATTTTTTATTTTCTTTCCGAAGTTTTTTTTTTTTTTGCCTTGTGCTTTTCAGAAACATCTTTTTTGAGGAAAATTCTAGCTGAAGATGCTGTGTGAGACATTTTAATACTGATTTTAGCTTAGTCAAAATCATTAAACTTACAGAATTCAGAGTGTAGAGACCACATCTTCTCATAAGTTAGTTATTCTTTTCAGGCTTATGATAAGACTCTAGAACTGCAAGGGCTCTTCCCTCTGGGGCCCTTCCTCATTGCCCCCGACACCATAGGCCATGTTCTTGGTAGGACCCTCAAAAGCTCATTGCCAAACTTGATGGACGTGGCCTCAAAGCCACAAAAAGTTGGGTATGTTTGTTAATGGGCTGTAGATATTTTTTTCTTTCAAAAATATGTTACTGACCATGAGGTTGAGAGTCTGTGTTACTAACCTTAGAACATCCCGTGGCTCTGAGGAGCTCCTGTGGCCCACCTCCCTGGGTCCCTGTGCTCACCCGACAGCCTCCATCACCCCTCACAGAGCGCGCTGCCTCCTGAGCCCTGGTGTGACTTAATGATGAGTCTCCTAGGAACCATAGGTTTTCCATGCCTCACTTTTGTCTCTACTTGCTGGCCCCACAAAGCAAACCTGAATCCTGGCAGACATCCTTGCCACCTAATTTTGTACTTATGTTGACTGTGTAGCCTATTTCTAGCGATATTATTAGCCTTTTGTTCATATAAAATGAATAGTTGAGGGACTTCCCTGGTGGTCCAGTGGTAAAGAATCTGCCTTCCAATGCGGGGGACGCGGGTTCGATCCCTGGTTGGGGAACGAAGATCCCACATGCCGCAGGGCAGCTAAGCCCACATGCCACGACTACTGAGCTCGCACACTGCAACGGAAAATCCCGCATGTTGCAACTAAGACCTGACACAGCCAAAACTAAAAACAAAATAAAAATTAAAAATTTTTAAAAATTTAATGAATAGTCGACACTTAATTTTGACTCTTTCTCTAGTACCCATGTCAGCAGGATCACATCCTAGGTGTTCACTAGGTGCTGTGCTTAGAATAAAACCTGCTGTTAAGACCCCAGCTGACCATAACTTCTTATGTGTAACAAGGATGAGAGCAAAAGTGATTTTGATGAGAGTTGCCCTTACCTGTCTGTCCTAATCCCTTATCAATAGCAAGGGAATTTATAAACAGCATCGAAAACTGAGATGGTTTGATGGACAGACAGAGAAGACATGTGACGGAGCCAGTGTGGCAAAATGTTGACAGGGGGCATCTCACTGGTGGGCACATGGTGGTCACTGTGCAGAGGGGGAGGTGCCACCCCTCCCAGGACACTGCGCAGAGACGGTGCCCCGTGAATGAGACCAGCAGAGCATGTGGTGTCTCAGTTATCTGTGGTGTCTTACCTGAAAGTGGTTTGTTTGGAAATAGGACCTCCAGACTAATTGTAAAGTTCTAGGGAAAAAACTAAAACTCTGCTCTCTTGGATTCCAGGAGTCTCCCACGAGCAGGCCGGGGAGGGTGGACTCCCTGGCTTGCTGCCGGGCTTCAGGTGGTGGCAGCGCTTCATGAAGGCCTCGGCAGCCCTGGCCCTGGGCCTCTTCCTGGTTCTGTAAAGCCTGCAGGCTGAGAGAGGTTTTATGTTTTTTAATGGTTGGGAAAATCTAAAGAAGAATAATGCTGCACGATACCTGAAAGTTATATGAAATTCAAGTTGCAGTGTCTCTGAGTGACGTTTGCTTGTAACAAAGCCACATCCGCTAGTTCACATATTGTCTGTGGCTGTTTTCGTGCAGCAGAGTAGAGTAGTTATGACAGAGACCACAACACCTGAACCACTTACTCACTGGCTCTCTACAGCTCACCTTCGCTGCCTCTGCCTTACACAATGGAGGTGTGACGTCCACGCTATCAGGGAAGGTCAGGCAGTCGGAGTCCAAGCACATCTAATAGAGCACAGGGACCATGCCCCGTGGCTTATAACCGTTACTCTCGCATCCTTATGCTTTCAGAAGTGCGTTTGGTTTGGGTTCTCTCTCATTTATGATAATAGCTAAACAAGTTGGCTCTGTCTACTCCGAGATCGCACACCATCCCCTTTGGCCTTGACTTAGCTTCAGATGTTAGGTGTGACCTGGAGAAAGAAATATTGACCCTACAAGTCATGTGTAATAAAAATCAGCCTCGCACTGCAGTGTCACATCGACTAGCAGAGATGATTTCCCAAAGGGAAAAATACTTCCCCTAAGGGGTGAGGATGGCATCGGAAACACCTGGAAGCATTTTCCACCTTCCTCAGGGTTGAACACATGCGTTTAGTTCTGAAACATGTTTCTGGGAAGACACTTGAACAACCTGATCTGAACTCAGATAGAAGTAAAAACATGCAAATTAAATAATCTAACATCAAATGTTGATCACGTGCCTTTAGGCAAGGTCCTATGCTTAGTGAGGCTCATCTATTCCTTCTACACATATCACTGAGCACCTACTAAGTGCAGAGCACCAGGTACCCCGGGAACTGAAACTCGTACAGTGGCAGCTCTTGTAGAGCTGACAGCCTAAGGGCAGTCACATGTCAGTTAGTGACAGAAATGGCTGTGAAGTAGCAAATTCAGTGAGGACTCGGGGGTTGAGGGTGGGGTGTGGGGGAGGCTACAGCAGGAGGCCCAACGAAGTCTGGGCATCAACCTTGGAGGCGCTGTTCAGGGTTTAGTTCTTTTGCCAAAAGCAATAGGAAGGCACTGAAGAGTTTTCAGCAAGGAGGCAGAGGGATCAGATTTGTGTTTCGAAAGCTCACCCTTGCTGCCGAGTGGAGGGGACAAGGTGGATGTGGTGTCACCAGTTAGGAGGCTGTTAGAAGGTCCAGGCAAGAGATGCTGGTTTGGTCAACCAGGCGGTGGCAGTGCATAGGGGACGGGTGAGGACACTTGGAAGTGCTGGGAGGTAAACTTGGCAGGACCTAGGGGCTGATTGGGTATGGGAGGGCAGAGGAATGGTGAGGGGTTGGGAGGGACTCGAGGCTTGGGGTGCTGTTAGCTGAGACAGGAGAAGGGCCCAGGTTTGGTGGAGGAGCTTGAGTTTGGCTGTGGATGGATGTGTTGGCCGTGAGACTCTTTGGAGGCAGCCAAGTTGGAGCCAGCAGGTGAGCCTGGGACATGCATATGGAGCTCAGAGCAGGGTCCAGGCTGTAAGGACCTGGCATGTGCTCGCCTGCCTCTGTGCTCTTGCCTTGGGCCTGGCCTGGAAATCCTTTCCAGCTCTCACAGTAGAGTCCAGGGAGTGCATTGCTTCCTCTGGGATCCTGCAGCCACACCACCACCCGCCCCATCATCCACCTGTTGTCTCAGTCCTCCTGCCTGCCTTCTGCTTGCGGTGCTCCTGCCGTCTCCCCACAACCCCACGTGGCTCTTACTGTTTGAACGTCAGCTGGCAAACTAGTCTCTCTGCATCTTTACAGCATTGTTATGTCTGCCTACCCACCCTGCACTGAGCCTGGTGACCTCATGAAGTGGGAGCTGGATAGAGAGTAGACACAACCCACAATTGTGTTTTGTGTGTGTGTGTGTGGGTGTGCATGCACTCTTACAGAAGGTGGACTCAGGTTTATACTGTCAGCAGCCACCTGACTGGCGGCCTCCATGACAGTCAGCACTGGCTGTGGGGCTGTCCACTCTTCATGGAGAAATGGCATAGGCCACTAGTTGGTCACATCAGATAAACAGGCACTCACCAAGGAAAGCTGAAAGCGTTTCCTCTAAGATCAGGAACAAGACAAGGATGCCCACTCTTGCCACTTTTTTTCAACATAGTATTGGAAATCCCAGCCACAGCAATCAGACAAGAAAAAGAAATAAAAGGAATCCAAATTGGAAAGGAAGAAGTAAAACTGTCACTCTTTGCAGATGACATAGTACTATACATAGAAAACCCTAAAGATGCCACCAGAAAACTACTAGAACGCATCAATGAATTCAGTAAAGTTGAAGGATACAAAATTAATATACTGAAATGTGTTGCATTTCTATACAATAACAATGAACTATCAGAAAGAAATTAAGAAAACAATCCCATTTACCATTACATCAAAAATTATAAAATGCCTAGGAATAAACCTACCTAAGGAGATAAAAGACCTGTACTCGGAAAACTGTAAGATACTGATGAAAGAAATTGAAGACAGTACAAGCATATGGAAAGTTATACTGTGTTCATGAATTGGAAGAATTAATATCGTTAAAATGACCATAGTACCCAAGGCAATCTACAGGTTCAGTGCAATCCCTATCAAAATACCAAGGGCATTTTTCACAGAAATAGAACAAATAATTTTGAAATTCATATGGGAACACAGAAGACCCCGAATAACCAAAACAATCTTGAGAAAGAAGAACAGAGCTGGAGGAATCACACTCCCTAACTACAAAGCTACAGTCATCAAAACAGTACATTACTGGCATAAAAACAGACACATAGATCAATGGAACCGAATAGAGAGCCCAGAAATAAACCCACACATTTATGGTCAGTTAATCTATAGCAAAGGAGGCAAGAATATACAATGGAGAAAAGACCAGTCTTTTCAACAAGTGGTGCTGGAAAAGCTGGACAACCACATGTAAAACAATGAAATTAGAACATTCTCTAACATATACAAAAATAAACTCAAAATGGATTAAAGACCTCAATGTTAAGACCGGATACTATAAAACTGCAGCGGAAAACAGGCAGAACACACTTTGACATAAATCGTAGCAATATTTTTTTGGATCTGTCTCCTAAAGCAAAGGAAATAAAAGCAAAAATAAACAAATGGAACCTAATTAAACTTAAAGCTTTTGTACAGCAAAGGAAACCATTGACAACATGAAAAGACAGCCTACAGACTGGGAGAAAATATTTGCTAATGATATGACTGATAAGCAGTTAACATCCAAAATATATAAACAGCTCATACAACTCAGTATCAATAAAACAACCTGATTAAAAAATGGGCAGAAGACCTGAATAGACATTTTTCAAATTTATTGAAGAAGACATAGAGATGGCCAACAAGCTCATGGAAAGATGCTCCACATTGCTAATTATTAGAGAAATGCAAATCAAAACCACAATGAGGTATCACCTCACACCGGTTAGAATGGCCATCATTAAAAAGACCATGAATAACAAGTATTGGCGAGGAGAAAAGGGAACCCTCCGTACACAGTTGGTGGGAATGTAAATTGGTGCAGCCACTGTAGAAAACAGTATGGAGGTCTCTCAAAAAACTAAAAATAGAATTACCATATGACCCAGCAGTTCCACTTCTGGGGTATGTATCTGAAAGAAATGAAAACACTATTTGAAAAGACACATGCACCCCAGTGTTCATAGCAGCACTGTTTTACAACAGCTAAGGTATGGGAGCAACCTAAGTGCCCATTAACAGATGAATGGTTAAAGAAGATGTGGTACATATATACACAATAGAATACTCCTCAGCCATAAAAAGGAATGAAATTTTGTCATTTGCAACAACATGGGTGGGCTTAGAGGGTATTACACTAAGTGAAATAAGTCGGAGAAAGACAAATGCTGTATGATATCACTTATATGTGGAACCTAAAAAATACAACAAACTAGTGAGTGTAATAGAAAAAGAAACAGACTCACAGATACAGAGAACACTAATAAGGACCTACTGTATAGCACAGGGAACCCTACTCAATACTCTGTAATGTAATGACTATATGGGAAAAGAATCTAAAAAAGAATGGGTATATGTGTATGTATAAGTGATTCACCTTGCTGTACAGCAGAAACTAACACAACGTTATAAATCAACTATACTCCAATAAAAATTTAAAAAAAAAAACAAAAACAGAACAAACTAGTGGTTACCAGTGCAGGGGGCTGGGGGGTAGGCGAGACAGGGGGAAGGGATTAAGAGGTACGGATACATTGTTCAACACAGGGAGTACAGCCAGTATTTTACAGTAACTGTAAACGGAGTATAGCCTTTGAAAATTGTGAATCATCATGTTGTATACCTGTAACTTATATAATATTGTACATCAACTATATTTCAATCAAAACAAAGAAACAGCCACCAAGTTTAAAGGGAGCACTGACAGAGCACAGACTGCCTAGAAAATTATGCCTTCATGGAGCTTGTTTTACTGAAAAAAAAATGTAAATTATGGCAGCTATGGCAAAAGGCAGATTTTCAAACCATAGGTTAGCCAGACTTGAGCCAAAGTGACAGAGATGTGTTCCCAGGGTTTCTTGCATCAGGAGGGCCAGGGTCCTGCCGAGAGAGCAGCAGTGCTTCTGCACGATGTGTCCTCGTCTTTTCTCAGCGCTCTTCCCACCTAAAGGCTGGAATCTGCCTTCACGGAGTAATCTGCAAATGTAAATGGAAGGGAAAACTTCAACGGGAGTATGAGAAAAACATCAAAATGTCAAGCCATACACAAGTGACTGTTTCTTTTTTAACATCTCATTGACCATTTAGGATGAACTTTAAAGAATTTAAGTGTAATAAGAAACTGGAATGGTGCTCCGAGAGGGGACTTCCATGCGCATGACAATTGCGAAAGCTCTGGAGAAGGTGACGCAGATGGACACAGTCTCCTGCAGAGCCAGTTTCTCGGTCCAGTGGGTTTAGTAAGCGAGTCACCCGCTGTTAGATGCATCCCTGGACACTTGCACTTTCGTGTGTGTGACACACAGAAACCTAAACACAGGTGACAGGATTCTTGCGTTTTTCTCTACCACGAGTTAATACCCTTAATTAAGCAAACAGTTATTTTGAACTCCTTGTTAAGCAGTTGAGAATCGTATCACTGGCTTGACAGAGGTAAGTGTTGTAACCTCCTGGCCGACTTCTCCCTGTTCCTCAGACCCTCTGCTTTCAGCTTAGCTGGCAGTGCTGCGCTTTGCCTGCTCGGTGCCTGCCAGGGCCTGCCTCCTGCCCTGGCGGCCTCCCCAGTGAGCGCCCAGCGTGCAGCCCAATGCGCCCGGGACCCTCCCACCAGAGCATCCGCAGGGCTTTTTGCTTTTAAAACTGCATGGCACAGGGAGATCAGCTCCGTGCTTTGTGACCACCTAGAGGGGTGGGATAGGGAGGGTGGGAGGGAGGGAGATGCAAGAGGGAAGAGATATGGGAACATATGTATATGTATAACTGATTCACTTTGTTATAAAGCAGAAACTAACACACCGTTGTAAAGCAATTATACTCCAATAAAGATGTTAAAAAAAAAATCTTGGGGAGTAAATGTAAACCTTCTGGCCTCCCAGTGAGTAATGTGTGCTTCTTCCCTAATGCGCTCCTTGTAAAACTATTAGTCTGATTGTCTTTATTTTTTCAGGACTTAGGTTCTTTCTTTATTTTCCAGGCATGAAAACAAAAAGAAACTAGCTACCAATTTAAAGTCTAAAGGTAAGAGAAATAACCAGAGACCAGACTCTCATTTTGTGTTTTAGCTAAAAGGGTGGTTTGTGACGTGTGGTGTCAGGCACGCTTGGGGGCGGGCGGAGGCGCCTGCCTGTGCCCACGGGCCCTGCAGCTCTCCTGGGGGAGGACTGGGGGCTTCTGAAAACACGGGTGCCAGGGTCCGTGGTGCCCAGCGCTTTAATCTGCAGGTATGACTTTGCAGAGGATCCTGGCCTCCCCCCCCGCGCCCCCCCACTGCCATGTCTTCCACATGAAACGTCCTCACCTCTGTCTCCGTCCTCACTGCCACTGCCCGCAGGTACCTGCTGCTCTGACCTGAGGGCTCCTGCGGTAGCCCTCCCCCGCCCCTCCCCCAGCCCTGGCTTCTGAATCCTCATCCAGACGTCTGCCTGCTGGGGAAGCAGGGCCAGCACCCCCGCCACCTGCAGGGTAGAGTCTGGAACGTCCCCTTGTGGTCTGGCCCGGCCCCTGCTCCCAGCCCTGTTCCTCCGAGGTCGGAGGTCGCGTCCTCTCCTCGGTGGATCCAGCCGCAGCCAGCCTTCCCTGTGCTCCGCCCTCGTACCTCTGTGCCTTCGCTCACACCCTTCCTTCTCTGTGACATTCCTGTCCCTTTTCCTCTGCCTAGGGAGCTCCTATGTATCCCTCAACACCCTCCTTCCACACTGGCAGTGGCGTATCCCCTGCCGAGCTTGGGCCGCCCCTACTCCTGCCTCTGAAACCCTGTTCCCAGCCGGTCCGGTGGGACTTGGGGCTTGAGCACCCTCTGCCGCCGTGATCGGGCCATGTACTTACCCTCTCAGCCTTGGTAAAACAGAAGTGTTTGTACTCACCTCGCCAGGTTGGTGCGAGGATTAGATGGGGTCACATCTCAGGAGTCATCGCGGCGGTGGCAGGCTGTGCCTTGTAGATACGGGGGTCGCAGGGGTGGTCAGTGTCACAGGCGGTGGGCCCACCACACCCTGGCACTCCAGGCCGAGCCTGCAGCCTCCCTGTCGGGCAGCTTGTGGCTCCACCCAGGGGATTTTCTCTGGCCACAGGAGCCAGGAGCTCCAGGGAGTCGACGCCTGGTTGAGAACAACCCCCAGCCACTGAAGGGTGGGAGTTGGTGGATAAATAACCCCACTTCCTTGCTGGCTTTGGGGCCATCTGAGGAGCGTTCTGCGGTCTCTCTGAGGCCCCGGCAGGACTGACCCCAGCTGTCCACTGCCAGCCCTGCTCCTGGTTAACACCCTCTCCGCCCCCCATCCTGCCCAGGGTCACCTCCCAAATGAACTGCGTGTACCCACGCCCTCGTCTCAGCGCAGACCTCACTGCTCTTCCTCCACCGTGTCCCTGTGCTGAGGAACAGAGGGAGCTCACGGCGAGGAGCAGTCAGGCAAGCTGTTAGCGGGCCTGGTAGAGCACCCAGCCGCCCTGCCCCCACGTTCACCCCGGTTACGGATTCCCATCCTACAGTGGAGAGTTGGGCAGAAGGGAGGAGCAAGTGTTCTGCCATGAGTTCCCATCGCAGCACGTGGAGCTCGCAGAAGCGAGTCGTTGCTGCAACACTGGCCTGCGCCCCAGGCCTGTCCGCTCAGGTGCACCACGCAGGGCCCCCAGGAGGCTCTTTGCAGGCCACGGCTGATTAAGCCGAGCTAATCAGACTGCAGAGATGCTGAGCGGCTGTCTGGTTTTCTCTTCCAGCCTTCTGGGGCGAGTCTGACGACAGTAACTCAGAGATCGAAGCTGCCTTACGTCCTAGAAACCATGACACGTCCACCGATGATTTTGATGATTTTTATGACTCATAAGCTGTAACATCTGTTAGAAATAAAGTCTTTAAACAAACTAAACCCGTGTTCAGATGTGATGTTCAAAATAAACGTGTCCCTTTAAGTTTTCTAATTGTTTAATATGACAAGTTGGGACCATATTGTTACTCCAGTGACATTTCATGACCTAACTATGAACTGGCATATTTGCTTTTACGTGTTATCAAAAAGCACAGTGATGAATACAATGCCCATCAAAATCCAGGTGGTTTCTTTGTAGAAATTGGCAAGCTAATTCTAAAATTCATATGGAAATTCAGGGGACCCAGAATAGCCAAAACAGTCTTGGAAAAAGTTGGAGGACTCGCACTTCGCAGTTTTGCAACTTACTAAAATGCTGCAGTAATTAAGACGGTGTGGTACTGCATGAAATATTGATTTATATGTAATCTAGAATTGATGATCCAGAAATAAACTCTCACATTCATGGTCAGTTAATTTTCAGTAATGGTGCCAAGACCATTCAGTGGGGAAAGAATGGTATTTTCAACAGATGATGCTGGGATGACTGGACAGCCTCATGCAAAAGAATGCAGTTGGATCCCTACCTCACACTGTGTACAAACAGTAACCCAAAATGGGTCAAGGACCTCAGTGTAAGAGCTGAACAATCAAACTCTGAGAAGGAAACACGGGTAAAAACCCTTGTGACCTCGAATTAGGCAGTGGTTTCTTAGATAAGACACCCAAAGCACTAACAACAGAGAAAAACACTTGTCAAGGTCATAAAAATACAGAACAGTCACAGATCAGAGGAGACAAAGGGGATGTGACAACTCAGTGAAATGGTGGGACCCTGGGTTGGATCCTTGAACCAGAAAAAAGGACATTAATGGAAAATTTGGTGAAATCCAAATAAAGTCTAGAGTTTAGTTGATAGTAATGTCCAGTGTTGGTTTCTAAGTTCTGACAAATGCACCACAGAAATGTGAGATAAGAGGAATGTACCATTAGGGGAAACAAACTGGGTGAAAGGTACATAAGAACTCTCTGCATTATCTTTGCAGGTTCTCTGTAAATCTAAAATTATTCCACACACACACACACACACACAAGTCCAGCAGTCAACATTAGTGACATTGGGCGATACTCTTCCAAGCTTTTTCTGTGTATATAAACCTTGTAAAAATTCTTGTAAACATTTCTAATTTTAATTCTAAATCTTACCAGGTTTAAATGATTTATACCCACTAAAAAAACAAAAGAAGCGCTTCAGTCAGGACGCTCACTAGATATTGCCGGTGATGCTGATGGAGTATACAGAGTCCTGCCTCTGATCAGCTTCTCCTGGAGACCACATGCTGTGACCACTGACGGTGGTCAGAAGGAAGCCTGGTGCTGGCCTTCAGCACTAACGTGTCTTACACTGAATCGTGGTAGGTAGGGCAGGCCTGGGCCCCAGCGCTGTTAGCAGGCAGAACTTTCCAGCTAAACTTTAATGCATTTTTTTTCTTTTCAGTTACTTTCTGTTTATCTCCGGTGACCCTGGTTTAAAATGTAAAGAAGTGATATAAATTTTCCTTTTCAAATACATTTTAGGGGAAAGGAGATAATTGACTTTTAAAAAATACACAAAGAGGGGATTTCCTGGTGGCGCAGTGGTTAAGAATCCGCCTGCCAAGGCAGGAGACATGGGTTCGAGCCCTGGTCCTGGAAGATCCCACGTGCCGTAGAGCAAATAAGCCAGTGCGCTACCACTACTGAGCCCATGCTCTAGAGCCCGCGAGCCATAACTACTGCACCCTGTGCGCCTAGAGCCTGTGCTCTGCAACAAGAGAAGCCACCGCAATGAGAAGCCCGTGCACCACACTAGAGAAAGCCCACATGCAGCAACGAAGACCCAACACAGCCAAAAATAAATAAAATTTACATTAAAAAAATAAGTATATACAAAGAAAATGATAGTACAAGTGATAGGAGGGCAAGGCTGGCCGGCTGGAGCTAGGAGCTCTGCTCTGCTCACCTATGACTCCCTCATCTATTTTGGGGTCTCTGGTGGGGTTGAGCTCTTGGGGAGGCTGTGCGCTGGGCCCATGGCTTGTCTTGTTTCCCAGGTAAGAGCAAAGTCACAGCCTAAGTTGATAAACTGTGTTTTCCTTTACTCTCAGACAACTACCATGCTCACAAGACCTCTGACACCGGATGTGGGGTTTTTTCCCCATCTCAACCCATGCTCTGACACCAGCTGCTTGTCTTGTGATTCAGTTCTGTTTGGACAGTAACTGGAGTTAGTGCGGTCCCCCAGGTTCACAGCTCAGTCCCATAAGGCTAACTCCCACTTCAGACGCCAATCACAGGTCCCAGATTCCCTAAACCTTCGTCTGACTGGTCTGTAAGGTGGGGTCCTCACAGCCCCTCCTTGGGTTTGATAATTTGCTAGAATGGCTCATAGGACCTCCTGAAACCCTTCCTTACATTTACCGGTTTATGATGAAAGAATATGATGAAGGCTAGGGCACATCCAGATGGAAAGATGCATAGAGTGCGGTCTGGGGAAAGGGCACGGAGCTCCCTTGTCCCCGCCGGTGCACCCCCCTCCTGGCACCGCCATGTGTTTGTTGAGCAACCCGGAAGCTCTGCGAATCCCTGGTGCTTTTATGGTGGCTTCATCAGGTAGGCATGATGAGGTGGGATTTTTTTTTTTTTTTTTTTTTTTTTTTTTTTTTTTTTTTGCGGTACGCGGGCCTCTCACTGCTGTGGCCTCTCCCGTTGCGGAGCACAGGCTCCGGACGCGCAGGCTCAGCGGCCATGGCTCACGGGCCCAGCCGCTCCGCGGCATGTGGGATCCTCCCGGACCGGGGCACGAACCCGCGTCCCCTGCATCGGCAGGCGGACTCTCAACCACTGCGCCACCAGGGAAGCCCGAGGTGGGATTATTAACTCCACCTCCAGCCCCTCTCTGCTCTCCACACAAGGGGAGCAGGGGGCTGAAAGTCCCAAGCTTCTAATCATGGCTTGGTTTTTCGAGTGACCAGTCCCACTCCTGAAGCTCTTCAGGACTACCCCCTCCCCACCCGCCACCCGAGTCATCTCATTAAAAAAAAAAAAAGATTCATTTACCCATGAAATTCCAAGGGTTTTAGGAGCTCTATGTCAGGAACCGGGGGCAGAGATCAATATATATTTCACAATCCATTTTTCTAACACTAGTCTTCCAACTTATAAATCAAACTGTGAGGTTGGTTAATGTGATGAAATCAATCCCTGGAACCCACAGTGTTAAGGATACAACTCTAGATCTGGGGTAACCACCATCCCAGCTCTACCAACTGAAGTTCAGATACAGCTTGATCAAGCCTTTCCTGACGCTTCCTGTGTGCCAGGCTCTAGGGGGCCAGTCATTGGGAGTACAGAGCTGGATCTGACATAGTCACCGAACTCGGGCGCCCTCACTCCAACAAGGGTGACAAAGCCTGAAGCACAGCACGTCGTGCATGGTCCCTAACGGGAGATGCCTTTGTCCCCGAAGTTCTGAGGAATGAAGAAACCATTCCTCCTGCGGCTGAGTTAGGGACCTTTCACGTGGGAGGTGACATTTGCACGAAACCTGGTGGAGCTAGGGGAACAAGGAGACTCCAGGGAGAGAAATGACCCCCACAAGGCCCAGAGACACAACAGAACTTGTGCAAATGAAACAGTCCTCATGGGAGGCTAATGCAAGACACACGTGCAGCAAGGATGAGGGCTGGAGGGGCGCCCGAGAGAAAGTGGGGCTGCAGATTGGGAGTGAGGGGGAAGCTACAGGTGTGTGTGGTTGACGGGCTATACGGTTGTCCCCAAAGAAGATCCAGACGCTGGAGCAGAGCGTTCAAACCAGTGAGAGTTTTGACATAAGAGCAACTTATGAACAACTTCAAAAATCAGTAGTATGGTGACACACCAGGAAAGCCAGTTTGAAAACAAAAATTTTTTTTCTTGGCTATGTCACACGGCATGTGGGATCTTAGCTCCCCGACCAGGGATCGAATCCGCGCCCCCTGCAATGGAAGCGCGGAGTCCTAACTACTGAACCACCAAGGAAGTCCTGAAAATAAATTTTTTAAAGATGCCATTTACAGTAATAAAAATTACATGTCAAAAATCTTTTAAATTTTAAGAAATTAGTGAAGGACAAAATTTTAAACATCCATTGACAGCAGAGAACTACATGTTCATGGATGGGAAGATTCCATCTTAAAAGCACAAGTTCTGTCCAGATTTATCCAAAAAGTCAATGCTATTTCAATCAAAATCCCGACAGGTCATTTCCGGAAGTTGACCAGCTGCTCCTTAAACTCGGAAGGAATTTAAAGGTCCAAAATGGCCAAGACAGTTCTGAAGGATAAAGAAGAGAAGGTCTTCCCATAGCAAATGTCAAGATTTATTATAAAAATCGTACTTAGGCCTGTGGTCCCGGATCAAAGCTAGAAACTTGGAGCAGAATAGATAGAGGCCGCAAAAAAATCCCAGGCGTGAGAGCTGGGTACAGACAGATGTTTGAGAAATCAGTGAGGCGATAACAGACTTTTCAGTGCGTGATGCTGGACCAGTTGGCAATCCACATGGCAAAACACAAAATTAAATGTGTGATATGGCAATCATAAAGTATTTATTTTGCTTCGATTTGCCTCTCAGTGGATAGGGGCATCTGTAGTGGCTCTTTGTCAGTTCCCGAGGGGAGCACGCCCCACACCCGCACCTCGAGCCTCGCCCTCCCCTGGTCGGGAGACGGCCTCGCCCCTGCTGAGACTGAGGTCGAAGCTCCCAGTCCTCCTTCCATTGTCATCTCTTAATATCTGGCACCTTCTCTCTAGATTAAAGTCCCTTCTCCTTCCCTCGCTGCCTTATTCTCCCACCATTCATTCATTCATTCATTAATGGTACGTTTGAAGCCCTCCCACTTTCCCCAGTACATTTTTCTTTTCCTTTCTTTTATCTGGCCACAGTGTGCGCTTGTGGGATTTTTAGTGCCCCAACCAGGGATCGAACCCGGGCCCTCGGCAGTGAGAGCACAGAGTCCTAACCACTGGACCACCAGGGAATTCCCCTTTCTATTTTTTTATTGTGGTGAAATACACATAAGATTTACCATCTTAACCTTTTTTTTTTTTTTTTTTTTTTTTAGGTACGCGGGCCTCTCACTGCTGTGGCCTCTCCCGTTGCGGAGCAGAGGCTCCGGACGCGCAGGCTCAGCGGCCATGGCTCACGGGCCCAGCCGCTCCGCGGCACGTGGGATCCTCCCGGACTGGGGCACGAACCCGCGTCCCCTGCATCGGCAGGCAGACTCTCAACCACTGCGCCACCAGGGAAGCCCCATCTTAACCATTTTTTAAACGTACAGTTCATTGGCATTTAATACATTCATAATGGTGTGCAACTGTCACCACCATTTATCTCCATAACTCATTTCATCTTGTAAAACTGAAACTCCGTTCCCATGACACAATAACCCCCTATCCTCCCCTCTCCCCAGCCCTGGCACCCACCGTTCTACTTTCTGTCTCTGTGATTTTGACTAGTCTAAGTACCTCATATAAGTGGCATCATGCAGTGTGCCTTTTTGTGACTGGCTTAGTTCATTCAGTATAATGTCCTTGGGGTTCATTCACGCTGTAGCGTGTGCCAGAACTCCCTCTTTTTAAGGCTGAATAATATTCCATTGTGCGTATGTGCCATACTTGGTGAATAAGGCTGCTGTGAACATGAGCATAAAAAATATCTCTTGGAGGGCTTCCCTGGTGGCGCAGTGGTTGAGAGTCCGCCTGCCGATGCAGGGGACGCGGGTTCGTGCCCCGGTCCGGGAGGATCCCACATGCCGCGGAGCGGCTGGGCCCGTGAGCCATGGCCGCTGAGCCTGCGCGTCCGGAGCCTGTGCTCCGCGACGGGAGAGGCCACAGCAGTGAGAGGCCCGCGTACCGCAAAAAAAAAAAAAAAAAAAAAAAAAATCTCTTGGAGACCCTGCTTTCCATTCTTTTGGGTATGTACCCAGAAGTGGAATTGCTAGATCATACGGTAATTCTCTTTAAAAATTTTTGAGGAACTGCCATACTGTTTTCCGCAGTGGCTGCACCATTTTACACTCCCACCAACTGTGCACAAGTGTTCGAATTTCTCCACATCCTCATCAACACTTGTTATTTTCTGGTGTTTTTTGATAGCAGCCATCCTACTGGGTGTGAGGTGGTAAATCTTCTACATCAAGCTTAACACAAAGAAAATTCCAGCTAGAATAAAGAACTAAATGTGAAAAGGAAAACTTTAAAACTCTTAAAGAAAAAAATAATAGGCAAGTGTATTTATGACTTCCAAGCAAGGAAGAATTGCTTAACCGACACGGAAAATGCACAAACCCATAAAGGAAAATATTGATAAATATTACATTGAAATTAAAATTTTCTGTATGACAAAATGCAAAGACAAATCATGGGCTAGAAAGTGACGTTTGTAAGATACATGTCCATCAAAGCTCTGTAGCTAGAATATATAAAGAACCACGTATCAACAAGAAAAATGTAACTCAGAAAAATGAACAAAGGATCAGAATGAGAAATTCATAGAAGAAGTAACCCAAGTGATCAGTAAACATGAAAAAGTACTCAAACTTACCAGGAAAGCAAACAAAGAAAAGTACAATTAGGTGCCTTTTCATACCCAGCAGACGAGCCAAGATTGGCAGGCAGATCACTCTTGAGTGTCGGGAAGGACACCAGGGAAGGGTGACTTTTGCACACTTTGAAGAGCACGTTAATAATATCAAGCAAGGTTGCAGATGGCGTGTCATATCCTGTGACCCTATGTTTCCATCTCTAAATACATACTTCACAGTCACGCTGTCCTATACAGTAATCACCAGCATCGTGTGACTCTTGAAATGTGGCTCATCCAAACTGAGAAATTTGTTTCGGATTTGAAGACTTTATGAAAGAAATACTGGACTTCCCTGGTGGCACAGTGGTTAAGAATCCGCCTGCCAATGCAGGGTACACGGATTCGATCCCTGATCCGGGAAGATCCCACATGCCGCGGAGCAACTAAGCCTGTGCACCACAACTACTGAGCCTGCGCTCTACAGCCCACGAGCTACAACTACTGAGCCCGCGTGCTGCAACTACTGAGGCCAGCGCGCCCAGAGCCTGTGCTCCGCAACAGGAGAAGCCACCACAATAAGCCCGTGCACTGCAACGAATAGCCCCCGCTCGCCGCAACTAGAAAAAGCCCGCGCACAGCAACGAAGACCCAAGGCAGCCAAAAATAAATAAATAATTTTTTTTTTTAAAGAAATACTGTAAGGTGTTTCATTAATGTATTGGATATATGTTGAGATGGATATATTGGCTATGTTGGGTTAAAATATGTTATTAAAATTAATTTCATCAGTTTCTTTTTATATTTTTTAATGTGGCTACTAGAACATTTTATGTTACATATATAACTCTCATTTGGGGCTTTATGATATTTCTACTAACAACGCTGCTGTGGAGAAACTCTCACTATCATACAAAAGAGACGTGCTCAAAATGTTAACTGCCCTATTGTTAGAAATGGTAAAAATGGGGAAACATTAGTGCCCACCAACAGGAAAACGATGAGAAACACACATTGCTGGAGGATTTAGACAGTTAATAAAATATACGTAAAAGTGAAAAACACAAAACAATCCAGTGTGTTATTACAGGGAGGGAGGAAAGGGTTCAGCTAAAGTGAAAGTGTAAAACATGGATGGAAGGGATGTGTCACATCTTCCAGAGAGCGATTGGCCCTGGGAAGAAGAGGACAATATGACGAGCAGTGCACACAGAGAACATCAATGCACCGGGAACAGCTTATTCCTTTAGATTAAAAACCAAATATTCTAGGCAAACATGGCAAAGTGCAAACATTTGTCATATTTTCCAATCTGGTTGCTTGCACCACATTATTTATGTTATGTTGTTCTCTACATGTTTGTGTGCTTAAAATAATTAATAATTTTTAAAAATTAATTAATTAATTAATTTATGGCTGTGTTGGGTCTTCGTTTCTGTGCAAGGGCTTTCTCTAGTTGTGGCAAGCGGGGGCCACTCTTCTTTGCACGCACAGGCTCAGTAATTGTGGCTCACGGGCCCAGTTGCTCCGCGGCATGTGGGATCTTCCCAGACCAGGGCTCGAACCTGTGTCCCCTGCATTGGCAGGCAGGTTCTCAACCACTGCGCCACCAGGGAAGCCCTAATTAATAATTTTTTAAAGAAACAGGTCGTGAAGAGTTTTGTATCCCATGCAGAGGGGTTTGGACTTCGTTCTTTTGGTCAATGTTCAAAGCCATTGAAGGGTTTTAAACAGGGGACGAGATTTCCATTTAGAGGGAGCGTTTTGGTAGCCTCGTTTTAGGCTCATCCAGGCCAGCTAATAAAAGTGAAGAAGAGTATTTCATTGCTTCTGGCACACACTGTTTCCCCATTTTTTTTTTTTTTTATAAATTTATTTATTTATTTTTGGCTGCGTTGAGTCTTCGTTGCTGCACGCCGGCTTTCTGTAGTTGCGGTGAGCGGGGGCTCCTCTTCGTTGTGGCTCGTGGGCTTCTCATTGCAGTGGCTTCTCTTGTTGCGGAGCACGGGCTCTAGACTCATGGGCTTTGGTAGTTGCAGCACGTGGGCTCAGAGCGCAGGCTCAGTAGTTGTGGCTCACGGGCTTAGTTGCTCCGCGGCATGTGGGATCTTCCCCGGCCAGGGCTCGAACCCGTGTCCCCTGCATTGGCAGGCGGACTCCCAACCACTGCACCACCAGGGAAGCCCTCCCCATGTTTTAACAGCTCTGAGATTGGGCTATGCCATGTTGGCCAGTCAGCAGTCAGGGCGTGGGTGTTGCTGATGCATCAGGACTTGCAGAATGGGCGTCAGGAACCTGGATGAACATCCTGGATACGGTGGAGCGGCCTTAAATGCTGCCTCACCCTCACCACGCTGCTCGTGGTACTGAGACCGGTGATGCTGGTAAACCTGGGCATCAGTGACTCTGAATCAAAAAGTGATTTAGAAGGAGTAAGTTCTACACATGCGTGAGTTTTAGAAAAGCATTAACTTATTGATTCGGCCTATATTTTCCTTTTTATATATGCACAAGAGTGGAATGATTTTTCTTTTTATTAAAAAAACAATTTTTTTTAAGTTCCCTGGTGGTCCAGTTGTTGGGACTCCACGCTTTCACTGCCGGGGGCCCAGGTTCAATCTCTGGTCAGGGAACTAAGATCCCACAAGCCTCAAGGCCCAAAAAATTTTTTTTAAAAAACAACTTTTAATCGTGGTAAAATACACATAACATGACATTTACCACCTTACCCATTTTTAAGTGTACAGTTCAGTGGCATTAAGGACATTCACCTTGCTGTGCAGCCGTCATCACCGTCCGTCTCCGGAACTCTTTTTGTCTTGTACAGCTGGGACTCTGTCCCCATTATGCAATAACTCCCGTTCCTGGCCACCAGAACGAAACCAGTCTCCGAGTCTCACACAGGTCCGTCCGATTGGTAGGACCTCCCTAAATCACAGCCGAACTCCAGTCGAGGCTGGAGGGTACCGTTTTCAGCTCTGCAGGCTCTGCTACACAGTGAGGCGCCCTGAAGGGGGCAGATGGAGGTGGGGACCACCCTGCCATCCGTGCTGTAAATGTCCACTGGTCCTGGTCCAGAGATACACTGGGGAAGGATTGTTCCAAACAGGGAAACCCGATCAGAGGCGAATTCTGTGAGTTTGAACCACCAAAGTCGGCCTCACTGAACTCTGACCCTAGGGACCCAACCTTGTAATTCCCAAGGGCAGCCACTGCAGGGTCTCCCATCACAGTGGAACCTCGCACATCCTCCAGGACTAAACCTTACCAGGGCCAGTCCAGGCTGAAGACCTTATGCAGATAAGGCCCATCAAATCTCCCACATTCGCTGCCCCTGGGACTTGGCTAGCCTTGAACTTTTCATCTCAATGAATTGCTCTTCTAATGCATTTCCTTTTCCAATGGCCAGAGCGCCTCTCTGCCCTCCCAGACGTTCCCGTCAACACTTGGTCTGCGGCACTCAGCTGGTGGTTGTGCTATTGACCCATGAGGTGTTGTTTACGCCCAATTCTCTATCGTGTCAGCTTGTGAGTTCCCTCCTCCTTTTCCTCAACAAAAAAACGAGGAAACCAAACAACCACAAATCCCTACAGCTTTTCTCCGATTCTCAAGATTTCATCCACTTTCAGTGTTCCTGTCACCAGCGGTTGTGTCATCAGCAGAGTGCTTCGGGGACGATCGGATTTTGATATATCAAACTGGCAAAAACACATTAAAGGAGATCACAGTAATCCCAGGCCCAAATCCAAGCAGATAAGGATTATATTACTCAAGAACGTACCCCGAGTGACAGAAACTGAACTTATCCAGTGGGAAGACTCATTAGCATTCAGCAGCCAGGATTTCAAGTCTCACCGCTTTGGGTAGTGGTTTTATATATTTATTTCAAAATCGTCTGGAAATCTCCGGCTCCTGGAGGTGGCTCCCTGTAAATCTTTTGGAAAAGACACAGTGTTGTCATTTGCTCTCCTCTGCTGATGTTTCCATTTCCTCAGGCCAGTCCAGCCTTTGACACAAAGACTATTTGACGACAGATGGCTCTGTGAGCTCCTGGTGAGGCCATATCTCACTTTTGGAATGCAAGTGATAACCGGGTTCCTCTAGAGCCTTATTTATTATACTGTTATTCCACACAAACTCATTCGATGTAAAACGTTCTGCCCGTCAACTTGAACCCGCTCTTCCCCAGCTGTCGTGCTGGCAGCTCAAAGATGGTGACAGATGACGCTGATGGACAGGACGCCTGCCATCTCCTGCTTTCCCAAATTAAAAGCCGGATGCTTCCCAGCTGAGGGGACGTGCTAGAGAAAAGAGCTAAGAAGGCACTCTGCAGCATCCTGCAGTTTAATCACCGTAGTAGCTTACTAAGTGGCGTTCGCAGGGTCCCGTTGCCAGGCCTTCCTAGCACTTGTGAGTGTACTTAGGCTAACGGTATGAAATCAACCGAAAGCAGACCACATCACTCCCTCCAGAGCCACGGGAATGCTGTCAGTCTTGCATCCTTGTCCCAATGTTTGCCAAGGACTAGTTCTTTCTCCCTTTTCAGAGGTGCCTGCATCCGGTCTCCAGCTCAAACATTTCTCATAGATGTTTTGGCAATAATATACGAAGTAACGATTTATTCAATCACTCACTTAACAAAGGCACGCAGAAAATATCTAATGGTATTATTTGCTGTTCTGTGGAAACACACCTAAAGGATTGGATAGACTGTCTGTGCATGGATTCAATCAGGACATTACCTTTGGGGTGAGTCTCAGAGACCCAATAGGAGTTTGGCAAGCGGACGCTGGGAGCTCAGTAGTTCCAGGCATGCGTGTGCCAAGGGAGGTTCATGACCAGGTGATCATTTTTACCTGTGAGAAATTAGAATGTTCTTATAACAAGAGAGCTCATGTTAGGCTCTCATGTCTCACATTCTGAGCCAAGGTGACCTTGAACCTCAGCAAATCCCCTTGGGAGGATGTGGGAGAAGGAAGGCTATTAATGTACATCATAAGAATCAGGGGACAGGTGCCATGTTGGCACTGAGGACAGGCAGCAGAAAAGCCAAGAGTATGATCCAATGAGAAACTCATCCTCCACGCCTGGAGGACAAGAGTCCAAACAGGAGGAGAGAGGTTGCTGGGAAGGTGGTGGGGTAGGAAGCCCCAGGACTCTGTCTCCTCACCCAGATTACAACTGCACTGGCAGGATGTGGCTGTTGTAACTGCCTTTGAATTCTGGAGCCTATCCAAAGGCTTGCAGCTTCCAGGGGAGGGTTTGGATGGTAAACTGCAGTTAATTCCAGCCAATTTCAGCTCCCAGCATAGTGGCTGATACCCACCCCCGACCCTTAGCCACATGGCAGGCAGCTGTGCAAGTGCTCCTGGAGCAGCTTATGGGCAGCTTTGGGGAGCCAGCGTGGGCAATAGGGACCTTGACCTCCAAAAACTGGGGCTCTGTGTTCTGATTGCTGCTTCTGATCTTGGAGGTGCAGAAACATAGGTAGGTGGCCCATGTGGAACCCCTCCTCGGTGTTGCAAGCCCCTCCCCCTCCAGCTGAAGCAACGTCCAAGGGAATTAAAGGGCCAGCACCCCTTTTTTCCACTTCCATTCATTTTTCTGCTTTTCCCTTTTGGGAGCCAGACATTTAAAGTCTAGGATTTTGAAAAGAAACCACAAATACAGGGGAATTTATAAAGTCAACACATAAGACCAGAGAAAGGTACATGCCCAAGGAAATATGCAGGTTTAAAAAAAGACCTGAGAAGATCGATGTTTATACCTCAGGCTTATCCCCACCAGAGACACAGCTTACAACAAGCAACAAAACAAAACCAAAATGCAGCAAATCCTGAGGAAGGGGGAGAATCTGATTTCCAGAGTTACTACATTACTAGATTCAAATGTCCAGTTTTCAACAAAAATTCACAAGGTGTACAGGAAAGAACAGCCTGTTCAAAGGAAGAAAGAACCTGACGGAAACCATCACTGAGAAAGACCAGATGGCAGAATTGCTAGATGACAAAGACAACTGTCTTAAAGATGCTCAAAGAACTAATGGAAGACATGGAGAAAGTCAAGAAAACAATGTATGAGCAAAATGGAAATATCAAAAAAGAAACTAAAAAGAAATTCTGGGGCTTCCCTGGTGGCGCAGTGGTTGAGAGTCCGCCTGCCGATGCAGGGGACACGGGTTCGTGCCCCGGTCCGGGAAGATCCCACATGCCGCAGAGAGGTTGGGCCCATGAGCCATGGCCGCTGAGCCTGCGCATCTGGAGCCTGTGCTCCGCAACGGGAGAGGCCACAGCAGTGAGAGCCCCGTGTACCGCAAAAAAAAAAAAAAAGAAAGAAAAAGAAATTCTGGAGCTGAAAAGTGCAATAACTGAAATTAAAAATTCACTAGAGGGATTCAAAGGCATATTTGAGCAGCCAGAAGAAAAAAAAATCAGTGAACTCAAAAATAGGACAATTTGAAATTATTGAGACTGAAGAACAGAAAAAAAAATTGAAGAAAAGTGAACAGAGCCTAAGGGACCTGTGGGACACCATAAACTGGACCAACATTGTGGGCATCCCAGAAAGAGGAGAGAGAGAGAGAGAGAGAAAGGAACAGAGAGATTATTTGAAGAAATAGTGGCCGAAATTTTCCCAAATTTGATGAATGACATGATTATAAACATTTAAGAAGCTCAGCAAACTCCAACAGGATGAACTCAAAGAGACCCACACCAAGACCCATTATAATCAAGCTATAGAACAGCCAAGACAAAAGGAGAATCTTAAAAGCAGCAAGAGAAGAGTAATGCATCACATACAAGGGATCCTCAGTAAGATTATCAGCAGATTTCTCACCAGAAACTTTTGCCCAGAAGGCAGTGGGGCTGTTATATTCAAAGTACTGAAAGAAAAACTGTCAACCGAGGATCTTATACCCAGCAAAACTGTCCCTCAAAAGTGATGGAGAAATGAAGACATTCCCAGGTAAACAAAAGCTGAGAAAGTTGGTTGCCGCTAGACCTTTCCTGCAAGGAATGCTAAAATGAATCCTGCAGATTGAAATGAAAGGACATTAGACAGTAACTTGAAGCCATATGAAGAAATCAAGATCTCAGTAAAGATAAAGATGTGGGCAATTGGAAACACTAGTATTATTTTAACCTTGGTTTATAACTCAATTTTTTATATTCTACTTGATTGAAGAGACTAATACATTTTTTAAAATATTAGCTTAAAAGCTATTATTATAACTTTTGTTTGTAATTTTGTCTTATATACAATGTAAGAAATTAATGCATAAAAAATTATTACTAGTTTATGTTTTGGACACACAACGTGTAAAGACATTTTTGTAACATCAATAACTGAACGGGGTAGGGACAGAATTGTTTAGGAGCAGAGTTTTTTTTTTTTTTATGTTATTGAAGTTAAGTTGGCATAAATTCCAACTGGTGCTATAATGTTAGGATGTTAAATGTAATCCCTGTGGTAACCACAAAGAAAATAGCTACAGAATATACACAAAAGGAAATGAGAAGGGAATTAAAACATTTCACTGCAAAAAATCAACTCAACACAAAAGAAACCAGTCATGCAAGAAATGAGGCACCAAAAAAGCTATAAGGCATCTAGAAAAAAAAAGCTAAAATGATACAAGTAAGTCTCTCCTTATCAGTAATTATTTTAAATGTAAACAAATTTAACTCTACAATCAAAAGACAGAGATCAGCAGGATGGATTTTAAGAAACATGATCCGACTATATGCTGTGTACAAGAGACTCGGTTTAGATTTAAAGACACAAACGGGTTGAAAGTGATAGGATGGAAAAAGGTACTCCACGCAGAGAGCAATCAAAAGAGAGCAGGGGCAGCTATACATAAGCTGGTCACAAAAAGACAGATGCTGTATGATTTCACTCATATGAGTTCCCTAGAGTAGTCAAATTCATAGAGATGGAAAGTAGAATGGTGGCTCCCGGGAGGTTGGGAGGAGAGGGAAAAGGGAAGTTAGTGTTTAATGTTTTAGATTTGCAAGATGAAGAGTTCTGGAGATGGGACAGTGGTGATGGTTACACTGCAATATGAATGTACTTAACACCCCTAAAAATGGTGAAGATGGTACATTTTCTGTTATGTGTATTTTACCACAATTTTTTAAAGTGTTATTAAATTAAAAGAAAAAAACAACTAAATTGGAGTCATTACAGTCCTAATGTACCAAATGATAGTCTTTTTTTTTTTTAAGTGTGCACCATGGTCAGATAGGTTCAGGGAACACTTTATGTTAAGCCTCCCACGCATATGAGCTTCTGAAATTCTTGGGGAGGTGCTGCACGAGGAAACCCTTGTTTACCCTTTTTTTCATGGAGCAGTTTGATCTCTGCGCGTCAACAGCCCTGGTGTAATCAAGGAGCCGAAGGTGTTTGAAACACAGCCATCTCTCACGTGCCCTGTTCCTGTGGTTGCTGGCTGGCCTGTAGGAAATTGCCGCTGGCCACAGGCCCACATCCCTGTGTGTGGTGAACTGTCCATCTAGTGGCCCCCAGTGACCCTCTCCCCCTGGTAGTTAAGTCTTTTGAATCTGGCCTGGCCCTGTGACCTGAGGCGGAATCCACACGGTGCCAGTTCCAGGCCTCAAGCCTAGGAAGGTCTGGCAGCTTCCGCTTTGGCACTTTGAGGGAAGCCAGGGCCCGTGTCAGAAGTCTGGCTGCTCTGAGCCCACACTGAGCTGTGAGGGAGCCCACGCTGGCCTTGTGGGCAGGACACGTGGACGAGAACTGAGGAACCCAGCCAACAGCAAGTTGTTCTGTTCAGCCTCCAGCCTTGTGAGCACCAGAGCTGGTGAGTCTGCATGAAACCAAGATGAGCTGCCTGCCCAAAGTCCACGTTGGGAGCAAATAAGCAATTGTTTTAAGCCTCTGTGTTTGGGGCTGGTGGATTTGTGCAGCGATAGATACTCCAAACCGCATGTTACCTGTCTGGCTGAGTGAGGTCGTGAGCAGCCCAGTTGGGGCTTCTCATTACCTTCATTCTCCCTTCCCCTGTGGTCCCCTCTTCTTCCCTGATGATCTAATCCTCCAGCCTGCATCTCTGAACAATAAGGCCATATCCTACCTAATCACAGTACTATTATCATAGTTAAGACAACTAGCATTAATTCTGTAATGCCCTCCAATATATAGTCCCTATTCTAATTTCACCATTTGTGCTCCCAAAATTTCTCTTATAATGTTTTTTTTAACTCCAGGAGCCACCAAGGCTCCTGGTTTTCATTTCATGAAGAATTCTCGAAAGGCATTTCACTGGAGAAGAAGATGGTGACTAGAAGTCCTGCTGTGGTTATTACCTGGGCCACTCTTTGCTCCTCTCCTGGTCCACCTCCTTCACAGGTTGTAGGTTTCAATGAGAGCCATTGCTAATTTGTGGTGACCACTATTCTAAACTAGTCCAGGTGAGTAAGAGCTTCCACATATAACATTTTCATTTCTGCTCGCCCATAAACACCCAGCGTGCTCACTACTTGGTATATTGGCTTCTTCGTGGGTCTCCTCTCAGCTCTTATTTTATTTCTTGGTGGCTCATTGACTTCTCTGGATAGTAATTCCAAGCTGTGCATTTCCCTTGTGGGAACCTCTGGCTCCATCATGCTGTCTTCACTGCATCTTTTTTGGGTAGAGATGAATCATTCTGGAGGGGGTGCTTAGAAAGAGTGAGACCTGGGCATGGGAAGAGAGAGGAAGATAACATTTTTTTGCAGCAATGGTGTTAAGAGGGTGAAAGTAAGCAAACCCAGGGCTTTCCTGCCTCTGTTGGTGGACAAGGCAGTAGGACATCTCCAGAGACAGAGGGGAGTCCAGGATATAGGGGAGCTACCAACCCTAGTCCTGGCATTAAGCAAGATTTTTTGTGTGAAGAAACAGGTATATCCATAGTGATAATTCTCGGTTTGCACATTATCTTGCCGAAAGCCAAATAAATTCACAAGTTTCTTCTTGATATTGTGAGGAAGGATTCTGAAGTTTCCTGGGGCACTTACACTGCCCTCACACCACGTGGGGGAGTCAATATTTTATTCTAATAAATGTTTAAACATTTAAAAAATGTTTTACAAGGACTTTCAAAGGTTTATTGTGATCTCAGTCCTTTAAGGTGGAGTCCCTTCCTGCCCAGAGGGAAAGGGACCATGACCCTGTTTTAGCCAGTTCCTGCCTGCGACCCTCTTTGCCCAGGAAACCTCCAGAAAAAAGAATGCTGCAGGACCCCCACAGGCTATACCAGGACCTGGGAAGTCAGATGTCTTCCTGTTTCTTCCTACGGAAGCAGCTCTGCAAGAACTGGGAAAGGACAGATTGCTTCCCATCTTCTGCATGGCCTCAGGGGAAGAACAACTGATCAAAAACGGAAGGTCAGGGCTTCCCTGGTGGCGCAGTGGTTGAGAGTCCGCCTGCCGATGCAGGGGACGCGGGTTCATGCCCCGGTCCGGGAGGATCCCGCAGGCCGCGGAGCGGCTGGGCCCGTAAGCCATGGCCGCTGAGCCTGCGCGTCTGGAGCCTGTGCTCCGCAACGGGAGAGGCCACAACAGTGAGAGGCCCGCGTACCGCAAAAAAAAAAAAACAAACAAAAAAAAACAAACCGGAAGGTCAATATCACCCCTACTGGGCAAACTTGAGATCTTTGAAGAGCCTCTCAGCCCAGCGGACACTCGAGCCCTGCTCAGAGTGAGCAGAAAGAGGCTCAGCTTTCCCCTTGGAGGCCCATCCTGGCCCGAGCTCATCATCAAATGCGGAGCGTTTTTTTTTTTGTTTTTTTTTTTTTTAGATTTATTTATTATTTTTGGCTGCGTTGGGTCTTCGTTGCTGCACGCGGGCGGCATGTGGGATCTTCCCGGACCAGGACTCGAACACGTGTCCCCTGCAGTGGCAGGCAGATTCTTAACCACTGCACCACCAGGGAAGCCTGCGGAGCGTTTTAATCTTTATGCTGCCCCTGCTGCCCTGGCCAGAAAAGCATTCATCACAGCGCCTTGCTCTATCATTTCCTTCAGAAGCCTAAAGTTCATGTCACTCCAAGCCTCTCTTGTCGGAAAGCGGGAGATGACGACATGACGTTGGCCCCCCGTGAGTACAGAATAGCACACTGGGTCCCCATTCGCATGGCTTAGTTGCAAAGCTGGTCCGTGACCTTTCCTGACCCCTCCATCCTAACTCTGCATCCATTTGCCGAATACAACCGGCTCCTTTTTTAGGGCAGCAGACAGCTTTATTCTGAGATTTTTAATAATGTCAAGTATTATAATAGCTGCAGTTTGGGGTCATGGCCATCTTTCCCCACCCTGGTAGTTACAGACAGGGGCTCTGGGGTGGTCACATTCCCATCATGGGGGTGGGGGGAGGGGAGGCTCCCTGGCCCGAGAGAGGCAGACCACAGGTCGGGGAGAAGCCCCCGTACCTTTGTCCCCAGCCACCAGCTCTCTGCCCCTGGCCTCTGCCGACCCTTCCCTCAGGAGGCCGTCTGCCTGGGGTTCCCTGAGCTCTGTGCTCAGATTCCCCACCTCCTCACCCGTCAGGTGTGATAAGAAGAAAACCAATATCCCCTGGCGGGGACCTCAGCTGGGGCCGTCGGCCAGAACGGCTACGCCTGGCCTGTCCATGTGGCTGCCTGGCTTCCTCACAGCCTGGTGGATGGGTTGAGAGAGAGACAGAGGGGGGAGACAGGGCTCCAGGTTGAAGCTGTATTGCCTCAGAAGTCACATCCTGTCCCTTCTGCCACATTCTGTGCCTTGGAATCAAGTCACTAAGGCCAGTCCAAATTCAAAGGAAGGAAGTGATGAGAAGAGTGCTCTGGAATGTTCAGACACATTTTAACTTTACCACACATCTGCACAGTTGCCGAAACTCACGGGCTGAACATTTGAGAACCGTTCATCTTATGGTAGGTTGTGGTATTATGACTTACTATAAGAAACATATATTTGGTCTTCATCCCAGTTCCTGGCACAGAGCTCCTGAAACCCCGGGGATTTCCCAGAGCCGATAGAGGTGTCTTTTGTGATGTTAATGAGGATGGAGAACCAACCTTGATTAGAGGATTGGAACTTTCAGTCCCACCCTCTGATTTCAGGGGAGGAGATAAGGTCTGGAAATGCAGTCAGTGATCCGTCATGCCCGCTAGATGAAGCCTGCAGAAGACCCAAAAGTACAAGTTCAGAGAACATCCGAGTTGATGAATATGTTGAAATCGGGGAGGGTGGTAGCACCCAGAGCTCCACGCCCTTTCCCCACCTGTGCATCTCTTCCATCTGGCCGTTTCCTGAGTTGTGTTCTTTTACGACAAACCAGCAAGCTAGCAAGTAAAATGCTTCTCTGTGTTCTATGAGCCACCCTAGCAAATTAGTCTAACCTGAGGAGGTCATGGGAACCCCTGACCTCCAGCCAGGGGGTCAGAAGCACAGGTGACGATCAGACTTGCGAGGGGCATCTGAAGTGGGGGGAGGGGCAGTCTTGGGGGACCGAGCCCTCAGCCTGTGGGATCTGACACCATCTCCAGGTAGACAGTGTCAGAACTGAGTTGAATTGTGGGACACCCAGCTGGTGTCAGAGCATTGCTTGATGGAGAACTGCAATTACACTTTGAAATTGGTGTCAGAAGCGTATATGTCAATTATACTCCAATTTAAAAAATGGAAATTTGGCTTTCCTTGACCCTAAAATAGAGGCCCCACCCCACTGTCACTCCCCACCCCTGCGCCCTGTTGTATTTTACTCCAGAGCACTTATCACAACCCAACACAGTATTATACGTTGTTTCTTCACTATTTGCCGTCTCCCTCCCACCCCACTCCCCATGCTAAGCAAGACGGTAGAATCTAGGACAGGCCATTTTCGATGAACACCTCGCACCTGCAGCAGAGGCTGGCACACAGGTGCACAGTCAAGATTTGTCAACTTCACTGAAAGCATTCAAATGACTCCAGGGAGGGAAGCCCCACACAGCTGAAAACAAGGGGCAACAAGCTGTGTATGTCAACGTATTAAATACTGACCACAGATGACACAGGCATTCAGACAAGGAAAGGGGCGTCTAATGCTGACGGATAGAGCCAGAAGAATCCTCAGAGGTGACTGGTTTAGCAACTCGCTTTACAGCTGAGGGCAGTGCGGTCCCAAGAAGGCCAGAGGATCGTTCAAGGCCACATAACAGTAGGTCTAGAGCCAGGTCTGTGGCTTGGGTCACTAGGTAAAGTTAAAGCTCCAGGTGTCTATCCCTCTCTCCAATGCAGCATCTTTTAGGATCGTAGCATCCCTAGCCTGACAGTGCTGGCTGGCTGGGCAAAAATGAATGAGATTTTAGAAAGAGATTATGAATTGGACAGTAAAAGTCAGGCTCACATGCTGCGGGATCTCTGGGTACTAGACCGAGGGAAATGCATTCTTTGGAGTTTTATTTCATTCACCTTGGGTCATGGGATCAGCTGCATGAAAAATACTACTGGTCTTTCGTATCACAAAAGCCTCTGTTTTTCCCGGCCATTGGCTAAAGTGCTCTCTGTAAAAGATAGAAGTTTCTAAGCCAGTTCTCCTTAAGCAAGTGATCCCATGATAGAAAGATAGAAACACGTGACTGCCATTCACGCACAGAAAAGCTTTTGGATTCTTACCTCTGTTATCTTTCTGAGAGCACTAATTTAAGGCGCTCTCCCATGGCGCTGGACTAACTCCCACATCGTGCAGCCAGAAGTCAAATCACGCCTCATCTCTGCACCACACAGCACCCAATTCTATGTCTTAGTTCTTATTCAAGTTTCTTGAGTGACTCTATTTGAGTAACGTGTTAGGACAAAGAAACGCACTAGTCCAGGTGGAAGATTCATTTCAGAAAAGAACATGAGGATTTGCAGAACAGTGGGAATCAGGTTTAAAAAAACAGAAGAAAAAATGGCACGTGCACACTTGCTATACCAATGTATTTTCTCCTTCAAATTGACATTGTCTTAACAAGCACAACGGGCCACTGGAGATTTTGTAAATGCACGATTCTTCTCCCCTCCATCCCGTTTACCTGGCTTTACCTGGAAGAGACTGCATCTGAGCCCAGAAGACATTACAAATCCTTTTCGTGATGATGCTTCTTTTTTAAAATAATTAATTAATTAATTAATTAATTTTTGGCTGTGTTGGGTCTTTGTTGCTGCACGCAGGCTTTCTCTAGTTGCAGCGAGTGGGGGCTACTCTTCGTTGTGGTGCGTGGGCTGCTCATTGTGGTGGCTTCTCTTGTTGTGGAGCATGGGCTCTAGGTGCGTGGGCTTCAGCAGTTGTGGATGCAGGCTCTAGAGCACAGGCTCAGCAGTTGTGGCGCCTGGGCTTAGTTGCTCCGCGGCATGTGGGATCTTCCCAGACCAGGGATCGAACCTATGTCTGCTGCATTGGCAGGCGGATTCTTAACCACTGCGCCACCAGGGAAGTCCCCATGAGGATGTTTCTAAGAGCGACAGACATCATTGCAATTCAGCAGCACCAAATGGACACCTGAGGTTTATTTGCTTAAACAATGAATGAATAATGAGACAGGGTGAGCTGCTCGTTTTTTCTTCCTCTTCGTAATTGTCATGAACTGTACATTCCAGTTTTCCCATTTGTGCTTCAGGTAAAATTGCATCAGCCCATGTGGTTACTTCAGGCTCCCTTAGAGCCGTCTGCTACTTCCCCCTTTTAGACTGCTGCAGTGACTCACATCCATCCTATAGAGACTCTACAAATGGTAGCTCCCACTATGCTTTGCTCCTAGTAGATGCTCACTAAATGTTTGCAGACTGAATCTGTCAAGAGAATGCTCTCTGTACTCCCTTCCCTTCAAAAAGAGGATTTCTGAAATCCTAGAAACATGTTCGGAATGTTTAGAGACAGGCAAAATTTCGAGATTAATGATGTCTGTGAAATTTGCCTTAAGAATGTGATGTCACACATATAAGTTGGTGCCTTACCCTGACCATTTGGCTGGTAGGTATGTGGGTCACATAGACAACGAGGCAAAAAGGGGAGCTGGACTAGTGCAAATCCATGTGCTGGAAGTACTGTCACTTACGTTTTGCTCAGTTGTGGATGAGCAAGTAGTTCAATGGTGTGTGAGTGAGTGAAGTAAGCATACACTAGGGTGGTGGAGAAGCAAAATAAGGGCAGATGGCAGAGGGCCAAAGATGCTAGTCTAAGGAGTATCAATTCCCTTCTATAGCAATCAGAGATCCTCCCAAGGTTTTTGACAATGACAAGAATGCTCATGGAGGCCATTCTTATAATCATCAAATGTATGTTTAGGTAAGATGGTACAACTATTTGTAAAACAGTTCGGCAGTGTCTTACAACATTAAACATATACCTACCAGCAGCCCTTATTCCCAGTATTTGCTTGCTCCAAAGAAATGAAAGTGTATTTGCAAACACACAAAAAAACTTGTACATGGATGTTCACAGAAGCTTTATCCCAAAACACTGGAGACAACCCAAATACCCATCAACAGGGGAATGGACCAACAAATTGTGGTACATCTACATAGTGATAAACAAAGGACTGATTCACACAACATGGATGAATTTCAAAAACATTATACTGAGGAAAAGAAGTCAGACAAAAGACTATAAACAGTAGATTTCATTTATAGGAAACTCTCGAAAAAACTAATCTAATCTGTAGGGGCAAAGTGCAGATTAAGAGTTGCCTGAGGCCAGGGGTGAGGAGGGAGTTGCCACCGCACGCACAGGAGCATGGGGAACTTTTGGGGGTGATGGAATTGTTCTATATCCTTGTTGTAGTGTTGGTTTCCCAAGTACGTCCATTTGTCAAAATTCATTGAACTTAAATGGAAGTATTTTAATGTATGTAAATTATATCTACACGAAGCTGGTTTAAAAAAAAAGAACTGTATTTGGGCAAAATGCCATACAAGGCAGAGGAAACAAGACAGACCTTCCTAAGGTGCTTGTCCTCTTGACTGAAGGTGAGTTGCAGCCTGTGACATAGAGGCCCCGCACTGCAGCACCATGGACAGCAGCGTGGGTGCCATGGCCCGGGAAGCATGTGGACAGAACGGAGAGGAGAGTGCGTGTGTGCGTGTGTGTGCGTTCGTGTGTGCGTGCGGGGGGGATGGGATCCCTGTGGCCTGGAGTTAATTAATGCACGTCATTCTAGTGAAAATCTTACCTATCTGGCTCTTCCTTCAAGACTTGTTCCCAGTTCCACTTTCTCCATGAAGTCTTGCTTGACTCCCTGCCCATAACAGCCTTTTCTTCTTTCTCTCCTCTGAACTCTTAGAGTAAGTTCTGTTTAACTTGTTTGGAAGTAACCATGGCCTTTTTTTTTTCTTTTCTTGTACTGCTATTGAAATTGCTTATTGCTACTTAATTTTAAATGTGATTACACCTTATATCGTCTGCTACTGCGAGTCCCTGAAGAGAGAACCACAGCCTGGATCCCCCTGAGTTCCTACAGAGAAGTCGGGCAGTTTCTGTGGATGTTCTTGATTCATGTTGATTTTCAGTTCCTAAAACTGGACTCTGTTAACAATTTGGCATAAGGAAGAGACAGCTACAACTCTATCATAACTGAACTTAAGGACTATGTAGGGAGATAATGAGGTTTGTGAACCCCCCAGTAAGTCATCTCCATTTCTACTTTATTAATTTATTTTTATTAATTTTTATTGGAGTATGGTTGCTTTACAATGTTGTGTTAGCCTCCACTGCACAACAAAATGAATCAGCCATGCACATACAGATATCCCCTCCCTTTTGGACCCATTTCTACTTTAACTGACAGACCATAATTTCTACCACAAAGCCAATACCCTCTTCAGGTGATGTCCTCTCTGTGGCAAACTGAAATCTAGTTGATATATTTCCCCGATGATTTCATATCTCCATGATTTTTTTTCAGTCATGAATTTCAGCCAGGGCAGTCACATTTGTATTCGAAGCCTGCCAACTCTGACCAGAAATCAGATGTCCGCTTAAGACACACCTTGACAAGCGGATTAGATGTTCTAGTGAAAGGCAGATAAATGTCACTCATGTCACTATAAATAAAAGTCTGGGCCTGCTTATCAGCTTGTAGGGTTGAGGTCATACCTTCTACACTTCTTAGTGCTTCACACTTTATTATCCTTTAAAGGACGCCTTTTCCATCCAGTTTCTCCATTTATACCCCCAAAGGGAATTATGACTGTTCAACTCCTTGAAACATATGCCTTCTGTCAACGTCCTGTCTTTTGCTTTAGGAGACAATACAACCTGTGGCCTTAAACAGAAATCTGCCAGAATCTTCTCAAATGTCATGTTATGGAATGAAATGGAGCAGGACCCTTTCATAGTGCTGACCTAGGACGTCTTATACCTGCTTTACAAGCGAATCACATTCTGGTGGGCTTTGACTGTTCGGGGTTACATTTCAGAGCATGGGATTTGTCATTGAAATCCATGTAATAACAAGTATGGATTTGGACTTGTGGCTTTGGTCAAATCCTGTTCTTTGAAACCGAACTACATACAGCCAAAGTTTGCAGAAACATCAGTCGCAGTCTGTATACACTGTATACACTCCAAAAGTAGCTGAGGGCTACAAGGCCTTGCAAAAAAAAAAAAAAAGGATTTTTGTGGTTAGAGAAATTGCGAGATGGGGCATGCCAAAAGGCTCTAACGTGGCCACAGGAATGTAGTCTGCTTAACTCAGTTCAACCCAGAGCCCCTAAAGTCACGTGACTACAGATCCCCTTTCTCACATGCTTTGGGGGTACGATGCTCATTGTTTTATGTCTTTGGTCAACTTAAGGTGTGAGGACAGACTGAGAAAGTTTACAGGGAAATAAGCTTTCTGAATACATTTAGCAGTGTGTACAGACCGAGGCCTTAACAAATGCATCTTTCAGTTATTTCCATTTCTGCATTACCTTTCTGTACCTATTTTTTTTTTTTTTTTTTTTTTCTGAGCTGCATTCTTAAGTTCAGTGAGGACAGGACTGCACAGGAACAAACATGTTTTCACCAATGTCATGTTCATTTGTACCTGTGAATTACACCTGGTGATAATGATTGCACATTGTTTTGTGCAGCAAAGAGCATTTAAGACAAGATCTGAATATATCAAAATCCTAGAAATTTGAAAAAGTAGCTTTGGATGGGTTCTAAGAGCAGAAACTTGTCGATTCCATTTCTGTTTCTGTGTCCTAAGACAGAGGTTCTCAAAGTTTCTGGCCTTGGGACTCCTTTATACTCTTCAAACTTATTGAGCACCCCAAAGAGCTTTTGTTCAGGTAATAATATCTGTCAATATTTACCATGTTAGAAATCAAACCTGAGAAAATTTAAAAATGCTTAGAATACTGAAATAAATAATTATTAATTGGGACTTCCCTGGTGGTCAGTGGTAGAGTCCGCCTTCCAACGCAGAGGACGCTGGTTCGATCCCTGGTCAGGGAACTAAGATCCCATATGCTGCGGGGCAACTAAGCCCAGGTGCCGCAGCTACTGAGCTTGCAGCCTCAAGGAGAGAGCCCACGTGCCACAAACTACAGAGTCCACGTGCCACAACTAGAGAGAGAAAACCCACATGCCACAACTAGAAAGAAGCCTGTGCGCTGCAACGAAAGATCCCATATGCCGCAACTAAGACCTGACGCAGCCAAAAAAGAAAGAAAATTATTAATTCACTTTAACAAAAAACCCATAACATGCTAACATAAGTAACATATTTTAATAAAACAACTATTTTTCCCAAAATTAGTGAGAAGATTGGCATTGTTTTATATTTTTTGAAATTCTTCAGTGTCTGGCTTAATAGAAGACAACTGGGTTGCCACAGCTGCTTCTGATATTCAATCTGTTGAGCTATCACATCACATAGCCTCTGAACAATACACTCAGAGAATGAGAGTGAAGAGGGAAAATCACATGTTTTTTTGGCCTTGCTGCTCGGCATGCAGGATCTTAGTTCCCGGACCAGGGATCGAACCCATGGCCCCTGCAGTGGAAGCACGGAGTCCTAACCACTGGACCACCAGGGAAGTCCCCCAAATCACATCTTAATATTACTATGAAAATGGTTTTAACCTCATGGACCCCCTGAACAGGTCTCTGGGATCTTAGGGGTCCCTGGATCACATTTTGAGAACTACTGCTCTAAGAATTCAATTCAATAAAAATATTGACAATCTACTGGATGCCCACAACAAGATTAATAAAGACATGTCCCTGCTTCCAGGGAACTCACAGTGTCTCCTTCCACACACACCTCCTTTTTTTCCTATTCAATCTCACTGAGATTTCAAGACTCATTGTCATTCAACTTCCTACTTATCATCTCTGATTTCCCCATTAGATGACTAGATCTCTATCTTTTTAAAATGTCTGTAGCAGTTATTGTCTGTGCAATTCATGTGGGATTTTTAATCATACACTGTGGTATGAGACTTGTTTACCGTAGGTCAAAATGCGACTTTATTATGCTGTGGTTGTATCTTGTCCTTGCTACTGATGGTAGGCTCTTTGAAAGCAATGATTTATTTTGTTAATCGTGCCCAACACAGGCAGGCAGCAGGGACTGTGGACCTTAAATACATATTTAATAATTTGATTTGCAGCTTAATTAAAAAGTGTGGCAGAGATAAGGCGTGTTCACCAATCCTGTTTCCTGTTCCTATTCTTGAGCACTCCAAAAGACTGTATTTCCCAATCTTGTCTTCAGTTGGGTTGGGACCATGTGACTGGGATTTGGTCAAACGGATGCAAGTAGAAATTATGTAAGCCCCCATCAAGCCTGGCCCTTCAGAACATCCAGGGCAGCCCTCCTGCCCTGTCTTCCTTTGGTAGTGGCTGTGGTGGTCATGTGTTGAGCTGGCAGAACCACAGGATGAAAGCAGCTGGATCCCTGAGTCACCCCGTGGAGGACAGCCCTGTAGGGTAGCTCAACGGCACATATGGTCAGCTGATGAGATTTCAGGCATTACTTATTACCACAGCAAAGCCTAGCTTATCCTGATATGTTAGAGGAAAGAGGATGTTCACAGATGAGATAGGAAACAATGTAAGACACAACACCATGTGTTATAAGTCAAGGAGTGCTATGGAAGGTGAGGGCAGGCAGGAGCCAGTCTGGGCTCATGTGCTGGGAGAGATTTCTGGAGAAGAGGGGGAAGAGGGAATACATAGAATATGAATTGGCAGAAGACTCTTTCCTTTGCGAAGGATAGGAACTTAGCCCAACACATCTTAGGGCAAAAGGATCATTTGTTGGTTCATGGAATTAAAGGACAGGTTTACCAACCAAACTGTAGGAAGAGGGATTTAGCTGTACTCAAAACCCACTGAAACCAGGGACTAAATCTGCTCCTCTCATTGCAGACTGGCAGTAAGTCCCATTCTTATCTTTTGGCTTTCAACCATCTGGGAGGGATTGCCTCACCATCCTTATGGCTTGAAGTTCAAAAATGCTGGGCAAGGGCTCTCAATGGCCAAGCTTGCCCAGCTACCCATCCCCGTACCAAAATGCTTGCGGCGTGTGTTCCTATAAGATACTTCTGCAGGGAAGCCAGGTATTGAGGAGGGGCTGTTTCTAGGAGAAATGAAGGACTTCACCACAGATAGAATTCCCGGTAATAGTTTTGGCTGTCCTTAGGTAAAATATGGGTTCATCATTTCTCTAATTTCCACACCAGCAGTTTAAACAAAGACCACAGAGGAGGGGGCATGGATACTGCATGCCAGGTCGTAGGGGGAAATGCTTTCACAGAGGCCTCCTGAGGTGAGCCTTTAGGATTGAGTGTGATTTATCAAGCCAAGAGGGGATTCCAGGGAGACAGACTTCCAGGCTTGAGCAAACGGACATAAATAACTCCCCTTCCACACCTTCCTTTTTATATGTTGAAAAAAAATGTATTTGAATCCATCAGAAAACAAAGGACAAAAGTATTCTGTTAGTGCAAGGACAGAGGATTAAATGATCTTTACCTGGACTGAAACACAAGCTGTGTGAATAAGCAAATGACTTAACCCCTCTACAACCTGGCCTTCTCATCTGTTACGTGAAGATGATAAAAGCACCCTCAGAACGCCCAAGTGACGATCAAATTTGAGAATCCCTTAGCCAATGCTTTAGCACATTGTAAACGCTCAATTAAATGCTGGAGAGTGATACCAGTAATTATTTTATACGCATAAATGTAGCTGGATGCTTGAATTAGATGCTGAACGGTACATTCCATTTTACAACTATTTAAAGTGAGTTACTTATGCAAACCAGCCATCATTAGTGCAAAATACTTTTTAAAAATACGGTTGCTAGTCCAGATACGTACTGTGGCATAAAACCGGGAGAAAGCAGGAAGCAGAAATAACGAGTGCGTGTAGATGCTTAGATTCTACGTGAATCAAGATAGGTGGGAAAAAGGAGGAGACCAGACCGGCCAAGGCTCCCTGGCGGCCTGCGAGGCGCAGGGATCCCGTCCGAGGGGCGCCCGCCGCAGAAGAGGCTCCGGGACACGTACCGCCGAGAACGCGCGCCGAGCCGCGCCGGCTGCTGCCCTCGCCACCCGCTCCACTGGCCGGCCCCGCCCCCGACCAGGCCCGCTCCGCCCAGCCGGGCCGGAGCTTCCTTCCCGGCTTCCCAGGCGGCAGCGCCATCACCTCACTTCCTGTCGCCGGGTGCACGTGGGAGGAAGTGCCAGTGCCTGTGGCCCGCTGCTGCCTGTCTCTCTGGTTACGTCCGTCCGCGGGCCGGGCAGCCGCCTACAGCTGCGCCGCCGCTATGGGAGTCCCGGCTTTCTTTCGCTGGCTCAGCCGCAAGTACCCGTCCATCATTGTCAACTGCGTGGAAGAGAAGGTGAGGAGGCGCCCGGAGGCCGCCACGCCAGCGCCAGGAGCCCCGGCGCGTCCAGGCCGCGGTCCTTGGGGCCCGCCGCTCGCCCGGGGGGCGTCGTGCGGGGGCCCGCGCTGCGTTCGCCCCCGGCAGCCGCGGCCCGCCGGGCGCCGGGCGCGGGCGCTCGGACTCGGGCTCCGGCGGTGGCATGGGCGGGGCGAGGGTCGAGCGGCGGAGCTCGCGGAGGGATGCTCCTCCCCGGTCCGCAGATTCCCCGGCGGAAGGCCCCGCCCACGGCTTTGTTTCTTCCCTGCTCGCCCGGTTTGGGTTTCGAAAGCGGCTCCCCGGCCGTCGGGCAGCGCGCGGCTGGTCAGCTGAGTTAGCTGGTTAGGGATGCGCGGGTGCTCCTGCCAGCCTCTAACCACTTTGTGAAGTAATGCTGGGGGGGGGGAGGGGAGGCAGCTTCTTGTCGTTTCCTGTCCTAGCCTGAAAGGTTTTCTGCTAGGGGAGAGGCCATTTGTTGCTGTTGTCAGGTCCTACGGAGAGAGCAGCACCTCGGAAATGTCTAGGATAGGACAGAAGTCCCTTAAGTGCCCCCTTGTCTAGGTGCCCGACTGCTGGGCATGCCTTTGACATTTTCAGAATTCCTGGATGCACTTGGACAATACACTTTTTGCTGTTGGTTTGTTAGTGTTACGTAGACTGTTGGCCGTTCTTGAGTTTTGTATTTGTCGTTTCCTTGTTTCCGTCCCAGTTCGATTTTGTACTCTTAATGAGAATTTCCGGATTGGGACGTTCAGGGGCACATTATGCTCCCCACCCCTTCGTTTTTGAAGGAAGTGCCCAGTCGACACTGGGAACTTTTTGCTTAGGCTAGTGAGATTTGTTTGTTCGTTTGTTTGTTTTTTGGACAGGTAGATGGATCTCCAGGGTTCATTCAATGTGAGATCTTGATTTTGCTTAGTTTCTATCCTAGGAGGAACCGAAACTCTTGTTCTGATGAATTTCCAGTACTCTGTGTGCTTTTCTCAAAGAGAAACTGTTAAACTGAATGCTCATGTCCTTTGCTTTTAAAACTTTTATCAAACTTTATTTAAAGTTTACTTACATCTTATCCCATTTCTACTCTCCAGTGATAACTGCTTTAAACTATGTTTGGTTCTATCTCTAAATGTCTTGCTGACATCTGATTTATTGATTTTGAGTGTATCTGTTGAATTCTAGCTATGATAGAAGAGGATGTAGTCACTTATACAGTGCCCTTCCCCACATGCCCCCCCCATCCTCCTAATCATTATTTTTATTTCTTCTGTTGGTAAACTTGATAAATTTAAGTAATATTCCTTTATTGTTTTATTCCATCTCCTTTACAAAGTATCCCGTGATTCTTCACATTCTGAGGTTAGGTATTAGCTTTTCTACTGCTGTTTCCTTACTCTTCATCCCAAGCTTCTCAGCTGTGCTCTTGCTTCGTTGGCATCCAGAATTAAATTGTCAGGGCTTTGGCTATACAGGTTTGTTTCAAAACATGAAAAATCAAATAGTATTGGTGATGATTGCCACTGTGTAGATTCAGATTATGTACTGTGACTGTTTCTTCTCTTGTGCTACTTTTGTCTTTTTCTGTGTGTTGCCTGTTTTCCATTATACATCGTTCCCCATCTAGACTCTCCTTCATCAGTTATTCTGTCGAGTCCTCTTTCTAGTTGGAGACTGCTTGAAGTCTTTATTTCTGTTGCTGTCACACCTGGTTATTTAGACTTGCTAGAAAGCCGCTTCCTGAGATTTTTAAACATTTCTTCAGTTGGAGGTACTGTTTTTTAACCATTATCTCTCTTGGCTTAAACCCTTCCTTGGTTTTTGTTCTTACTTGAGTTCTTAAGAAGTGGTGTGTGGTATGTGAGTTTTCTAAGTCCATTCTACCCTTGTATACGTGAATAATCATTAGCTAAGCAGAGTTTGAAAATTACTTTCCCTCAAAACTTTGAAGGCATTGTTCTTTTGACTTCTGTCATCCAGAATTGTTGATGAGAAGTTGAATGTTAATGTGATTTATTTATTTAGCTAACACTTATTTAGTGTTTAACATGTACTAGGCACTTCACAGATGAATTTATTAAATCCTCATAACAGCTACATAACTATTTCTCCTTCTCCTCCCCCCCCCTTCTCCTTCTTATTACAGATGAGAAAATGAAGCACACAGGGGTTAAGTAAGGTACTCAAGGTCTTGTGGCTAATAACATGTCAGAGCCAGTGTCAAAACCAGGAAGCCCATGCTCTTGGTTTCTGTGTTCTTTTGCTTTCATTCTTTTGTAGTTGATCCGTTTTTCTTTCTGAATTTTTAAAAGATCTTTATCCTTGGTGGTATAAGCTTTTGTAATTATGTACTTAGGTACAGATTTTTTTTAAAATTTCAATTCATTTTGATCAGTGCTTGGCTGACTCTGAGTCTGGAGGCTTGTGTTCTTTAGTTCTAGGGAATGCTCTTTGATTTTTTTCTTGTTTTCCTTTTACTCTGCCTTCTCTGAGCTCTGAATACTGGTCCTCCTAGATTGATTTATTTTTCTTTTCTCTGTTCTCTCCTCGCTCCTCCAATGAGGTATAATTGACCTAGAACAAACTGCATGCATTTAAAGTGTACAATTTAATACATTTTGACATATGTGTATGTTCATGAACCCATCACCACAATCAAGATAATGAACATCATCTCTGAAACATTCCTTCTGCCCCTTTGTTGTTCCTCCCCATAACCCCTCCCCACTGCCCATCTTTAGTCAACCACTGATTTATTTCTGACTCTATAGATAAGTTTTCATATCCTACAATTTTATATAAATAGAATTATACAATATGTACTCTTTTTTTTTTTAACCTGACTTGGTTACTTTCATTCAGAACAATTATTTTGAACGTCATCCATGTTGGTACTTACATCAGTAGTTTATTTCTTATTATTTTTGAATAGTATTCAGTGTTGTGCATATATCACGTTTATTCATTCACCTGATTGGTGAACGTTTGGATTGTTTCCAGTATTCGACTATTAAAAAAAGTCTATGAATATTGGTATACAAATCTTTGTGTGAATGTATGCTTTCATTTCTTTAGAGAAAATACCTAGGAGTGAATTGGTTGCATTGTATGGTAGGTGTTTGATTATTTAAAAAGAAAAACTTGCCAGACTGTTTTCCAAAGAGGTTGTACCATTTCATTGCCACCAGCGGTGTATGAGAGGTCTGGTTGTTTTGCTTCCTTGTCAACACTTAGTATGGTTAGTTTTCCTAGTTTTAGCCATTCTAGTGTAGTGTTATCTCAGTGTGGTTTTAATTTGCATTTCCCTGATGAGAAATGATGTTGAGCATCTTTGGGTGCTTATTTGCTTTCCATATGTCTTCTTGAGTGAGATGTCTATTCATATCTTTTGCCCATTTTTAAGTTAAGTTGTTTGTCTTACTGAATTGTAGAGTTTCTTACATATTGATTTTTTTTTTGCAAATATTTTCCCTTAATCTGTGGCTTGTCTTCTTACTTAGTGCAAAGAAGAGCAAAAGTTTTTAATTTTAGTAGTCTGCTTTCTTTCTTTTTCCTCAGTATTCCTGCTTTTTGTGTTATATTTAAGAAACCTTTGCCAAGGTCACCAAGATTTTTTCTTGTGTTTTCTTAGAGATGTCTTATTATGCTTTTAGTTCATACTATGCTTTCTGTTTTTTAGGGTTTTTTTCATGGTGAATTACATTGATTTTTAAATGTTAAACACACCTTGCATTTCAGGTGGATAAATCCCACCTGGTCATGGTGTATTATTTTTATATACTGTTGGAGTCAGTCTGCTAACATTTTCTTGAGAATTTTTACATTTATGTTCAAAAACGATGTTTGTCTATAGTGTTTTTATAATTTTTTTTTTTTTTTTGCATTACGCAGGCCTCTCACTGTTGTGGCCTCTCCCGTTGCGGAGCACAGGCTCCGGACGCGCAGGCTTAGCGGCCATGGCTCACGGGCCCAGCCGCTCCGCGGAATGTGGGATCTTCCCGGACCGAGGCACGAACCCGTGTCCCCTGCATCGGCAGGCGGACTCTCAACCACTGCACCACCAGGGAAGCCCCTATAATGTTTTTGTCCAGTTTTGGTATCAGAGTAATCTTGGCCTCATATTGAGTTGCGAGGTACATACCCTCTTTAGTTTTGTGGAAGCGTCTGTGTAGAATTGGTATTATTTCTTCCTTCAGTATTTGGTAGAATTCATCATTGAAGCCATCCGGACCTGAAGTTTTTTGGGAAGGTTTAAGCTAAAAATATAATTTTTTTAGTAGACATAGGGGTATTCAGATTATCTTTTTTTTTTTTTTTTTTTTTGCGGTTCACAGGCCTCTCACTGTTGTGGCCTCTCCTGTTGCGGAGCACAGGCTCCGGACACGCAGGCTCAGCGGCCATGGCTCACGGGCCCAGCTGCTCCACGGCATGTGGGATCTTCCCGGACCGCGGCACGAACCCGTGTCCCCTGCATCAGCAGGCGGATTCTCAACCACTGCGCCACCAGGGAAGCCCTATCTGTTTTTTTAATGAGCTTTTGTAGTTTGTATCTTACACAGATTTTGTTCGTCTAAGTTGTCCAATTTGTTGCTATAAGGTTGTTCATAGGATTGCTTATTATCTTTTTAATATCAATAGAAAATGTAGTGATGTCACTTCTCTCATTCCTGCTACTAATTTTGTCCTTTCTCTTTTATTCCATTATCAGTCTGGCTAGACTGATCTCAGAGAACTAGCTTTTGGTTTCATTGATTTTTCTATATTATTTTTTCTCTTTTCTACTTCATCGACTTCTGTTGTTTTTTATTATTTCTTATGCTCATTTTGAGTTTAGCTTGTGTTTCTTGTCCTCTTAAGGTAGAAGCTGAGGTCATTGTATTGATGCTGCTTCTTTGAGTTGCTTCTGCTGAGTGCCATAAGCTGCCTGCTAGGTGCTGTTCCAGTGGCACATCACAAACATTGACATGTTGTCTTTTCATTTTCATTCAGTAAAAAATACTTTCTCATATCCCCTTGACTTCTATGGCCCATTGGTTATTCAGAAGAGTGTTCCTTAATTTTCAGATATTTGGGGGATTTTCCAGGCATTCTTTTTCTGTTATTGACTTCTAATTTAGTTCCCTTGTCAGAGAACATAACTTTCCATAATTTGAATTACGTATTTTAAAGCTTAACTGATTTGTTTTATGACCCAGAATATGGTCTTGGTAAATGTTTCATTTTGACTTGACAAACACACAAGTTCTGCTGTTGTTGGGTAGAGTGTTCTGTAAATATTATAATGCTGGTTGATAGGATATGGAAGACTTGAACAGCACATTGATTTTCTGTCTCCTGTTCTATCAATATATATGGAAATCTTCTATAATTTTTTTGGATTTGTCTGTTTCTTCTTTCAGCTTTGTTGGTTTTTGCTCCTTGCATTTTAAAACTCTTTTATTAGTGCATAAATGCTTAAGATTGTTAGGTCGTCTTGATGAATGTGTTTCTTATTTTTTGAAGATTTGATACTTTTCTTTTTTAAAAAATTTATTTATTTTTGGCTGCATTGGGTCTTCGTTGCTGTGCGCGGGCTTTCTTCAGTTGCGGCGAGCGGGGGCTACTCTTCATTGCAGTGTGCAGGCTTCTCATCGTGGTGGCTTCTCGTTGTGGAGCACGTGCTCTAGGCGCCTGGGCTTCAGTAGTTGTGACATGCGGGCTGAACAGCTGTGGCATGCAGGCTCAGTAGTTGTGGCTCGTGGGCTTAGTTGCTCTGCAGCATGTGGGATCCTCCCAGACGAGTGGTCGAACCCGTGTCCCCTGCATTGGCAGGCGGATTCCTAACCATTGCGCCACCAGGGAAATACCTGAATGTGCTCCTTTATCATTATAAAATGACCTTTATCCTTGGTTATATTCTTTGCTCTGAAATCTGTTTTGTCCAGTATTAATATAACCAGATCTTTTGACTAGTGTTAACATGGTCTATTCCCCTACTTTCTATCTTATGAATTTGTCTATTCTAGGAGCTAATATAAGTGGAATTATATAATATTTGTCATTTTTTGTCTGGTTTATTTCACTTTTTCATTTCGCATAGTGTTTTCAAGATTCATCCATGTTTAGCATGTATCAATTTCTTTCTTTCTCTTTTTTTTCGGATTTTGGAAACCTTTTAATTGAAGTATATATACACAAATACATATATGCATGTATAGTCACTTAAATGTTTAAACTCTTCATATATTGAAGTTCTATAACTGTGTATAGCTTGTTAATTTTCACAAAATAAAAATGTATGACTTGCATCCAGATTATGAAACAGAATATTATCATAGTATTCATACCCCAGAAGTTCCCCTTGGCTCCCTTCTAGACAGTGGCCACCCCACAATCCTGTCTTCTGATAGCGAAGAGTAGTTTTGGTAATGCTTATCTTGTTAAAAATGGTACCGTAACCTCTACTTTCTCTTGTATCTGTGTTTATGAGATTTCATGTTTCTTTGATTTATCTAAGTTTGTTTCGTTACTATGTAGTATTTCACTGTGGAGCCCATTGTATGAAAATGCAATTAATTTTATTGGAAAACAGTTTGGGAGCATCTGTAAAACCTGAAGATACATATATTCTATAACTGTTAATTTTTAAGTCTGTATAATGATATCCCGACACGAGTTATTTTTACCTTTTGACTATTGTGAATAATGCTGCTGTGAACATTGGTGCACAGGTATTTGTACAATAGATCAATACTTTGGGTATATACCTATGAGTGGTCCCTGCTTTTGATTCTTTTGGGTATATATACTTATGAGTGCAATTGCTGGGTCTTATGGTAATTCCATGTTTACCTTTTTGAGGAATTGCCAAACTGTTTTCCCAATCTCTGCCTTGTAAATCGGGCATTTAGAACACTTACATTTAATATGATTATTGATATGGTTAGATTTAAATTTGTAATCTTACTATCTGTTTGCTGTCTGTCTCATCTGTGCTTTGTTTCCATTTTACAATTGTTCTCCTTCTTTTTTATGATTCCATTTTATTTCTTCTTTTTTAACTACTTTTTAACTACTCTTAATTCATTCAACCATCAGTTTCTTTACCTTGTGTTCTTGGCTTATACAGTCCTCCACTCATTAGCTTTCTGGTCTTGGGAAAATGACTTAAACTCTCCTAAACGATGAAGAACTGGAGTTTCTTGCATTTCACCACCCTGTTCCTACAGTCTCTATGCTCTGGTCATCTCTGTATGAGAGCTGAAATAGGGCAGAATGTTGCCTTGTTTAACGTCAGTTGGGAATGTGTGTGTCAGTGGACTCAAATTTTTCACACTTCTTGTGTCTCTGAATGACCTTGAGAGTGCAAAAATTGATTTGGGGGGTTACAAAAAATTTTAGTGAGCGGGTGAATTAGCAAATATGGAATTTGTGAATAAAGAAGATCAGCTGTATATGTGCCACATAAGGTGGTTGTGTGGATTAAGTCGGTTAATCCAAGTTAAGTGCATGAAACAGTGCCTTGCACTGATATTTCAGAATTTTATTTGGTAAGTTAATTTTTGGTAGTTTATATGTCCAAGTAAAAGTGGGGATATTTTCATGTCTAATTCTTGGTAACGTTGCGTAATACAGAATTGTGCTGTTTGCATGTAGTGAAATCTAGGTTTCCCACCTTGCTTTTTTTCTTTCTTGGTCAGACTTGCCAGAGGTTTGTCAATTTTGTTGATCTTCTTTGGTTTCATGGATTTAAAAAAATGGTTCTTTTTATTCTCTGTCATTAAATTTTTCTCTAATACTTGTTGTTTTCTTCTTTCTGCTTGCTTTGGGTTTAGTTTGCTCTTCTAGTGTCTTAAAGTGGAAGGTTAGGTTTTTTTTTCTTTTTTTTAAAAATCTTAAACGATATGTGAAAAGATTTACGGGTATATAGGGCTCTTAATTTCATAAAATAATAATTCAAGTCATATCAATACATGTTAAAAAGAAGCTTCTAATTTTCCAAATATTTTGATACAAAAAAATTTTAAACAAATATTTTATAGACCTTTTGTGAGAAGAATATAAGGATAGTTACAAGAAACATGCTGTTCAAGTGATCTTATTCAGTTCACTTGGCCTTCTTCAAATCAGTTATAATTAACATGATTCCAGTGAAGGTTAGGTTGTTGATTTGAGATCTTTCTTATTATAGACACTTACAGCTATAAATTTCCCTCTGAACACTGCTTTTGGGTTCTACACTGTAAGTTTTCATATGTTGTGTCTTCATTTTTATTCCACTCAAATTATTTTCTGATTCGCTTTTGATATCTTCTTCAATTTATTGGTTATTCATTAGTGTGTTGTTAAATTTCCACATGTTTATGAATTTGCCAACTTTTCTCCCATTATTGAGTTCATTACTTTGTTGTGGTTGAAGAACATACTTGGCATCACTTTTATGCTTTTATTGAGGTTTGTTTTATGGCCCAGCGATTGGTCTTTCCCAGAGAATGTTCCATATGCAGTTGAGAATGTATATTCTGTTGAGTGGAGTGTTCTGTAAAAGTCTGTTAGGTCTGGTTGGTTTATAGTGTTGTTGCAGTTATCTGTTTCCTTGTTGATCTTCTGTTCAATTCTGTCCATTTTTGAAAGTGGAGTATTGAAGTCTCCCAACTATTATTGTTCAATTGTCTGTTTCTTTCATTTTTGTCATTTATTAAAAGTTGCATGTATTTTGATGCTGTTACTAAGTGCATGTGTTTCTAGTTGTTATGTCTTCTTGATGGATTGACCTTTTTTATCATTATCAAATGTCATTATTTCCAGTAAGTCTTTTTTAAAGTCTAGGTATTTTGTCTGATACTAGTACAGCCACTCCAGTTTTCTTGTGGTTGTTGTTTGAGTCTCTTTCCCCATCCATTTACTTTCACTCTGTATCTTTGAATCTCAAGTGTGTCTCCTGTAGACAGCGTATAATTGGATATTTTTTTAAATCCAGTCTGACAACTTTTGTCTTTTGATTGGATTGTTTAATCCATTCACATTTAATGTTATTGATATCACTGAATTTACATTTGCCCTTCTACTTTCTGTTTTCTATATGTATTTTTAATGTAGCGTTTAGATTTCATTAGTGATCTTTTTAAAAAATATATCTTAAGGGCTTACTATACACATCTTAATCAGCTTTAGATTTTTTTTTTTTTTGTCTTTTGGCTGCACCACGCTTACAGATCTTAGTTCCCTGACCAGGGATTGAACCCAGGCCCCTGGCAGAGAAAGCCCAGAGTTAGCTTTAGATTTATACTAGCTGAATTCCAGTAATATATAGAACCTTTACTGCTGTATGGCTTGATTACCATTTTCCTTTTGTTTTTAATTTTATTTTTGGCTGCGTTGGGTCTTTAGTTACAGCATGCAGGATCTTTTGTTGCGGCGTGCGGGCTTCTCTCTAGTTGTGGCACATGGGCTCTGTAGTTTGTGGCACACGGGGCTCTCTAGTTGAAGCACGAGGGCTCAGTAGTCGTGGCATGCGGTCTTAGTTGCCCCGCAGCATGTGGGATCTTAGGTCTCCAACCAGGGTTTTGAACCCACGTCCCCTGCATTGCAGGATGGATTCTTTACCACTGGACCACCAGGGAAGTCCCCCCATTTTCCTTTTTTTACATGGTATTGTCATTATATGTATTATATCTGTTAATGTTACAAACCCTACAGTGCATTGCTATAATTATTACTTTACCATCTGTGGTTACTTCCATAGCATATTGCTATTTTGCTTCTACCCACCTCTTTTTGGGCTGTTACTAGGAAATATATTACATTTATATTAAAGTGTGTGTTGTAAGCCATAGTATTTTACAAAATATCATTTCATCCAACTGTTATTTTGCAATAGCAGTTAAGAAAAGAAAGGATTAAAAAAATGTATTATATTATCTTTAGTGGGGTCACTTAACTTTCAGCCTGAAGAACTTCCTTTAGTATTTCTTGTAAGTCCAGTCAGCTAGCAACAAATGCAATTTTTGTTTATCTGGCAAAGTCTTTATTTCACCTTCTTTTTATTTTTTTGCGGTACGTGGGCCTCTCACTGTTGTGGCCTCTCCCATTGCGGAGCACAGGCTCCAGACGCGCAGGCTCAGCGGCCATGGCTCATGGGCCCAGCCGCTCTGCGGCATGTGGGATCTTCCCAGACCGGGGCACGAACCTGTGTCCCCTGCATCGGCAGGCGGACTCTCAACCACTGCACCGCCAGGGAAGCCATCACCTTCATTTTTGAACAGTGGCCTTCCCGGATATATGATTCTTGGTTAACATTTTTTTTTTTTTCTGTTTCGGCCCTTTATATATGTAATCCCACTGCTTTCTGGCCTCCATTATTTCTTCTTCTTTTTTTTTAATTTCCTGTGGAGATTTTATTGAAATCATATCAAATTTATAGATTACTTGAGGGAAGGCTGACAATTTTGCAATACAGTTTAAGGGGCTACTCTTTGTTGTGGTGCACGGGCTTCTTATTGTGGTGGCTTCTCTTGTTGCAGAGCATGGGCTCTAGGTGCGTGGGCTTCAGTAGTTGCAGTGCGTGGGCTCAGTAGTTGTGCACAGGCTCTAGAGCGCAGACTCAGCAGATGTGGCACACGGGCTTAGTTGCTCCGTAGCATGTGGGAATCTTCCCGGACCAAGGCTTGAACACGTGTCCCCTGCGTTGGAAGGCGGATTTTTTTTTTTTTTTGTGGTACACGGGCCCCTCTCACTGCTCCCTGGTGGTCTCTCCTGTTGCAGAGCACACGCTCCGTTCACGCAGGCTCAGTGGCCATGGCTCACAGGCCCAGCCGTTCCGCGGCATGTGGGATCCTCCCCGACTGGGGCACGAACCCACGTCCCCTGCATCGGCAGGCGGACTCTCAACCACTGTGCCACCAGGGAAGCCCTGGCAGGCGGATTCTTAACTGCTGCACCACCAGGGAAGTCCCTGGCCTCCATTATTTCTGCTAGAAGCCAGCTGTTAAATTTATTGGGGTTCCCTTGTAAGTGACTCGTCATTTTTCCTATTGGTTCTTTGAAGGTTTTCTCCTTGTCTTATACCTTCATCATTTTAACTCTGATGTATCTGTCTGTGGGTCTCATTGTGCTTATCTTACTTGGAGTTGTTAGAGCTGCCTGCAAGTGTAGGTTATTGTTTTTCAATACATTTGGGAACTTTTTTGTTATTATTTCCTTGAATATTTTTTCTGCTCCTTGCTCCCCTTTCCTTCCAGTACTCCAGTTGTATGTTCATGTATTTATTTCTGTCTCATATTTCTCTCAGGCTCTGTTCGTTTTTCTTCATCCTTTTTTCTCTCTACTCCTCAGCTTGCATAATCTCTATTAATCTAAGTTTAAGAATTCTTTTTTTTTTTTTTTTTTTTTTTTTTTGCTGCACGCAGGCTTTCTCTAGTTGTGGTGAGTGGGGGCTACTCTTCGTTCCGCTGCACAGGCTTTTCATTGTGGTGGCTTCTCTTGCTGCGGAGCACAGGCTCTAGGCGCAAGGGCTTCAGTAGTTGCAGCACACAGGCTCAGTGGTTGTGGCACGTGGGCTTAGTTGCTCCACAGCATGTGGAATCTTCCCAGACCAGGGATCAAACCCATGTCCCCTGCATTGGCAGGCGGATTCTTAACCATTCAGCCATCAGGGAAGTTCCAAGGATTCTTTTTTTATTTTTTGGTGTTTTTTTTTTTGGCTGTGTTGAGTCTTTGTTGCTGCACGCGGGCTTTATCTAGTTGTGGCGAGCGGGGGCTACTCTTCTCTGCTGTGTGCAGGCTTCTCACTGAGGTGGCTTCTCATGTTGTGGAGCACGGGCTCTAGGTGCGTGGGCTTCAGTAGTTGTGGCACACGGGCTCCGTAGTTGTGGCGAGCGGGCTTTAGAGTGTAGGCTTCAGTAGTTGTGGTGCACGGGCTTAGTTGCTCCACAGCATGTGGGATCTTCTGGGACCAGGGCTCGAACCCGTGTCTCCTGCATTGGCAGGCAGATCTTAAGCACTGCGCCACCTGGGAAGTCCCAAGACTTCTTTCTTTTGCCAGTTCAAATCTGTTGTTGAGCTCCTGTAGTGCATTTTTGATCTCAGTTATTGTATTTTTCAACTCCAGAGTATCCATTTGTTTGTTTTTTATAATTCTTGTTTTTGTTACTATCTCTATTTGATAAAAGTTGTCATCGTACCTTTCTTTAATTCTTTAACCATATGTCTCTTGAATTCTATGAACATATTTATAATAGCTGCTTTAAACTCTATTCTGTTAAATCTGACATCTGGACACTATCACAGGTAGTTTCTTTTGCCTGACTTTTTTCCAGCATGTGGGTCATACTTCTCTGTTTTTCTGCATGCCTGGAATTTTTTTTTTTTTCCTGTGCACAGGATATTTTAGGTGCTGGTCCCCCCAAGCCCTTCCCAGATGTGTTATTGTTATTTATGTTGCTACTGGCTGGATTATTTTAAGGAGGTGAGTTTCTTTCTCAATGTGTTGTTATGCCTCTAATACTGATCCTCAGGGAGGTGCAGTTTTGATGTGCCCACAGTCACCCTGCGATGACAGTGGCACACATAGGGCTGTCTCCTACTCTCACCCACTTAACTGCTGCGTGTGATCACCCAGCAGTTAAATTCCATGGATTTTTGTCCATTACGCCATTGTTTTCAACAGCGCTCAGGGAATAAATTCCTCTACAGACTAATGCAGTGAAATTGTGGCACCTTCCAAGGATTAGCTTCTGAGATTAATGTTTGGTATCTGTTCTAACCCCAGGAGGGTTCCTCCCAGCTGTCTTATTCCCCAGTTCTCTCCTGCAGACCAGCTGGTCTGTGGTCTAGGCTGTATCTTCATTAGATCCCTGATTCTCTACTCAGTTCTTTTCACCACACCTTATGCCGTTCTTGAGAATGAATGCCCTTGGGTGTAAACTTCTCCATGCTCTGTTGCAAATGAAGTCATTTCTGAATTTTCAAAGCTTTTCTTGACTAGATTGCTGTTTGCTCCTTGGACTGTTTCCAAAGGCTTTAAATGTTTTGGTTTTTTAAAAGGTTTTCTCTAGTTCAGCTGGGGAGCAGGTAGGCAGAAGTCCTCATGCAGTCATGCTGGTAGCCGAGCTCTCCAATATGATCTCTGTCTTGGAGAGTGAAGATCAGATTCACACATCTTGCATATTATGTGTCCCCCATAGTTCTGGCTGTAGTCCTTGACACACATTATAGGTATTCAATAAGTTTATGCTGAATCTAGTGAAATTGCAATTAATCAGTCTGACATACCGCTTAAGATACCAGCTCTGAATTCAGATGACTGGGTTCAATCCTGGTCTCTGAACTTGGCAGAAGTGTGACTTTGGAAAGCCACTTACCCCCTCTAAGCATTTGTGTTCTCATCTGTAAGTGGGATACTCTGTACCTCACAGGGTTGTTGTGAGGAGAGAGGGAAATAATCCATGAGTAAAAGCGCTTAGAACAGTATCTGTCCCATTTTAAGTGTTCTGTAAACGTTAGTGATCATTAGTAGTCCTTGTTGACTAACACTGCATAAAAATGGAGAGCTGATATACATGCAACTTGAAAAAACACTAATCACTAAAAATACTAAGTTTTTTTTGTTTGACAGCTACATCAAAATTTATGGCCCGAATTTTTAATGCAAATACTGTAATCTAAATTTTTCAGTAGCCTTTTGACCCTTTCTCCCCAAAATGTCACCTGTGTTTTGCAGTTCATTTTTGGAGTTCTGAGCTGCTTTAAGGGAAGTCGAAAACCAAGTTCTACAGTATGTTATCTAGTGTCCAACAGTGGGAGCTCTCGTTACAGTGGAACCTCAGGCATGAGTCCTGATATTCCTAGTGCTGCTGTTAAATATTGTGCAGACTTACACAGAAATGCATTTAGTTAGGTATTACTGATAGTAGTGGTTTCCGCCTTACATTTGAAGAGCCAGAAAGCCGTATAAGGTTGACTGGAACAGTAGGTTGATGTGAAGCTCATTCTGGGGGTTTACTTCAAAACCTGTGGAGTGTATTTTTATACAGATTCACTGTTTGTGTATGTGTACCATCTTTACTTCTTCAAATACCTTCTTTATTTTGATTCCTTGGCATATTTGTGCACAACCAGGGTAATTTCTCAACTGCTTGTTTGGGATACATATATCCCTTCCTCTTTCCATGCAGTGGGCTTCCTGCAGGGCAGAACTGCCTTGACGGCCAGCCTTTGGGTGGGTGTGCTCCCTGCCCCTGCGGGGAACTGCTGCTCAGCCAGGGTACTGACTGCCCTTCCTTCGCAAGCACTCGTGTTTTATGGGAATAACTGTCTCAAGTTGACTGGTCCACATGGGGCCTGAGAGGGCCAGGGGAGAGGAGAGTGCAGGGCTTGACCCACTGGGCTGTTCCTGCTGCTGCTGCGGGATCATCCAGATGCTGTCCTGTGAGCCCCCTCTGGGTCCAGAGCCCTCTTGTGTTCTCCCACTTCTGCATGTTTGAGGCTGTGTGTTCCATCTGATCAGATCTACTAGTTTTCCACATTTTGGGCATCCCCTGTGATTTATCAGTCACAGACGGATCTCCTTTTGGTTTTTCAGCACAGTTATGCAATTGTGGTTATTTGTTTGTTTTTAGTCTTTTTTTTAAAAAAATTATTTATTTATTTGGTTGTGCTGGGTCTCATTTGCAGCACGTGGGGTCTTTGTTGCCGCGTGCGGGATCTTTAGTTGCGGCAAACGGGCTCTTAGTTGCAGGATGCAGTTAGTTCCCTGACCAGGGATCGAACCCAGGCCCCCTGCATTGGGAGCGTGGAGTCTTAATCACTGGACCACCAGGGAAGTCCCTGTTTTTAGTCTTTTATGTGGTCTGGGGATAGAAAGGGAAGGCTGCAATGTGTGCTCAGTTTATCATCTGGAAAACCCGAAAGATAATGAAAAGCTATTTGAAATGAATTGGTTTTAGGGTTCAGAGTAGCTCTCCTTTTAGCTACTCTTTGATTGATTCAGAATCTCTCTTGAACCTAGCAGGAGATAACTGGCATTGTATTTAATGGCAAGGCTCTTGAAGAGTGAATACCTTTGTTGAGTATCAGAATCTTCCCTTGAAGAAAGAAACTCTAAATTTATATAATTAATGTGTTGAAGATATCCTCAGAACTCTGGAGAGAAAAATATGTTCCATTTTCTTATTGGGAATGCTTGTAGCTCTTTTCTCAAAATTAGGACCCACCTATACCTCCTTCCCCAGGCTATACTTTCTAGGTAGTGGAAGTGGAAATTCTCATGCAGCTGCATTCAGCATTCATTGAAGAGCTGCTATATAGCAAACCAGTGGTTTCCTGTTTTTGTAAAGTTTTATTGGAATGCAACCATACTCATTCATGTCCATCTTGTTTAGGGCTGCTTTTACTTTATAAAGGCAGATATGAGTCATTGCAACTGAGATCATTCAGTCAACAAGTCTAAAATACTTACCGTCTGGCTTCTTGGAGAGCATAAAGAAAGTGGGTTTGGATTCTCCTGAGTGTGGTGTCTGCTTGGCTCAGGAGAAAGGAAAATGTGGACTTTGAATGTAGAGGTGAGGTGGAGAGGCACAGAGCCTCCTGCCTTCATTGAGCTTGTTTTTGTTTTGGACTCATCAGATTATCTTGTTTGATAGACCTCCTAAATTGACCTCCTGCTTTCCTCCCCACTTATCCCATTCACTGCTTCTGATCAAGCCCCTCTTTCCTGATTTACAGGGTGTCTGCACAGATCACTGATAGCTTCTTCCCTGTTTTGATATCCGTTTCTCCCCATTATACATACAAACTGAAGCCCAGTCTCATTCCTTCCCTCTCTCGAAGATCACCACTTGTCCTGAAATTGGTGTTCATCATTCCCCTGCTCTTTCCTGTGCTTTCATTGCATCCGTATTCATCCCTGAACAATGCCTAATACTGTTTTGTGTATTTTATAACTTCCTGTAAGTGGTATACTGTGTTTTTTCTTCTTCACCTTGCTTTTTTGACTTAAGATATTTATGACCTTCCAGCCCTATTTCTTTGAATCTTACTTTTGTCTGGCGTTCCGGTGTATGGATGTACTACAGTTCATCAGTCCTTTCTACAGGCTCTTTTTTTTCCTAGTTAAGTTGACCTTTTGTTTTTATTTCTTTTTTAAATAGCTTTATTGAGATATACCATAAAAATCACCTGTTAAAACTATACAGTTCAGTGGTTTTTAGTATATATGCAGTGGTACAGCAATCACTGTTATCTAATTTAGAACATTTTCGTCATTCCCCAAAGAAATGTTGTAACCATTTTTAGTCACTTCCTATTTCCCTCACCCTTTCCCCAACCGCAGATTGAAGGTAGTCTCTTTCTGTCTAAAGATTTGTCTGCTCTGGATCTTGTAAATGGGATCTTTTGTAACTGGCTTTTACTTAGCAGAATGTTTCTTTTTTTTTTTTTTTTTGCGGTACGCGGGCCTCTCCCGTTGTGGAGCACAGGCTCCGGACGCGCAGGCCCAGCGGCCATGGCTCACGGGCCCAGCCGCTCCGTGGCATGTGGGATCCTCCCGGACCGGGGCACAAACCTGTGTCCCCTGCATTGGCAGGCGGACTCTCAACCACTGCCCCACCAGGGAAGCCCTAGCAGAATGTTTTTGAGGTTCATCCATGACGTAGCATGTGCCTGATGGGCTTTTAAGTTGTTCACAATTTTTTATTATTACAAATGATACTTTTTATGTTATTTTTTAAGTGACTTTGCTATTAGTAAGAGTAAAGACCAGACTTATTGTTATCATTTGCTGAAGCTCTGGTAGAAAAAGAGAAAGATAATGCTTACCACAGAAACACAACTGAGTGCCTCCAGGAGTGAGTATGGCGTGGTCCTTGCCTTTGGAAGAACTCACAGTGTAGCTGGGGGTTAGAATGACCATAAAAGTGCTACAAGTGAATAAGCAGAATTGGGAGGAAATGCAAGCGCAGCAGTTAATTTTTTGAGGGATGTGTACAACGTGTTATAAAGTGAATGGCATTTGATGTGAGTCTAGACCTTGAAAAATTAATAAGGTTTCCGGAAGTGGGTGTTGGTTGGGCGGAAGAAGGAGGAGCAGAGGTGTTGAGAGATGGAAGGGCGTCTTCCAGGAACTGGGGAGATCTGGCGGCCTGAGCAGTGTTTGGCAGGACAGGGTGGGTAAGGGCTGGACTCATTGGTTTGCACCTGCTGTGGTATCATTGGAAAAATTAGGGAAGATGAAGACACAGCCACATTTGTATTTAAGAAAGAAAACTGACAGCATAGAGTGTGGGCTGGAGACAGTAGAGTCTGGAGGTGCGGCAGCCCATATGAAGCCTATTCCAATCTCTTGGTGAGAGGTGATGCCTGATGTTGGTAGTGGGAATGAGAGGAGATGGTGTGGAGAGGCGTTTTTCAGGTTAAATTGACAGGACTTACTGGTAACGGGCGATAAGGGAGAGAATTCTAAGATGACTCCCATGGTCTCTGTCTTGGACAGCTGAGTGATTTGGGAATTTGGTAACTATCCCCCACGTAGTCAAGAGTAACTTGTTGCTATGGAATCTTTAAGGACTAAAATAGCCTATCTTATAATTTAAAGATTACTAAAAGTATTTTATTTCCCATTCAGAAATGAAGCAGGTTCATACTGAGCCTATGATGTGTCAGTTTCAGACTTGAAAGTTCAAACTACTATTAATTATCACTTCCTTATAGCCAAAAGAATGCAGTGGTGTAAAGATCCCTGTGGATGCCAGTAAACCTAATCCAAATGATGTGGAGTTTGATAATCTGTATTTGGATATGAATGGAATCATCCATCCCTGTACTCATCCTGAAGACAAGTACGTAACCCATTTTTGTTACTGATGTCACAAATTACAGAGGAGTACTATTTGATATTACATCGTTTGCGTGTCATTGTAGACCAGCACCGAAAAACGAGGATGAAATGATGGTTGCAATCTTTGAGTACATTGACAGGCTTTTCAATATTGTAAGACCAAGACGGCTTCTGTACATGGCAATAGACGGAGTGGTAAGTGCTAAATCCCCCATTTTTGTTTTTGCTGTGTTCCCAGTGTCTAGAATGAAAGTAAGCTAAATCGTGAAAAATGTTGACTATAGTGAATTTGAGAAAGAAAGCCTCATCTTTCAGTTATTCATTCAAATGTATTTTGTGTATGTGCCTGTTTTGTGCTGCATCCCGTGAGGGGCTGGGGATGTCAGTGACTGCCCTTGCTTTGAAGGGCTCGCCACTTAAGGGACAGAGGCAGAGGTAGACGTGCAAGGTTAGTTACCCAGGGCCTTCCTCGGGCCTTAGACGGCACTTGCGGGGGCCTTGAAGGAGGGGGAGTCAGTGCTACAAGGGAGTGAGGAAATAGAGAGGAGGGGGCGTTTGTCCCATTTTTTGAAGAGTTAAGAATAATTGGAGATTGGGAGGGCAGGGGCAGAGGAGGGAGGTGGACGTGACAGATGTGGGGAAGGAGGACCTTCCAGATGTCTCAAATGTGCCAGGTCACACACTTTCTGTGTCTCTGGCCACACTGACATGCTGGGGCAACTGCAGGTGTTTAGATTGGAAAGAGGAGTAGAGAGAGGGGCTTAAGAAGGTATTTCTTGTCACACTCAGTTTGGCTTTTACCCTATAGGCAGTGAGTAGTCATCACAATAACTTCGGAAGGGACTAGCTTATAATAATACCAAGTGGTTTCAGTTATAAATGACCAGCAAACTGTATATCAGGGTTCAAGGAAAATTAGGGTGAATCATAACCATAAATTTATTTCGCCATATGCACATCGATTCCCTTTCTTTTAGATTTAATAATTTTGGTGGCTAATGAAATAATTTTGAAAATCTGGAAAACTTGGGTCCAAGAAGCTTAACTTTTCTGTGAGATACTATTTACTCAAAGAAAAATCTTAGCTACCTGAAAACTTAGGTTGCAGTTAAAGTGTAGTGAGGAATAAAGGGAACAGGAATATGTCCTATTTGGAGCAGATTGCAGTTCACATTAGCTAAGTTTCTTGAAGAAGCTCTTTCACTGTACTCCGTTGTGCGCTTCTGCTGAATCAGGTCTAAGTTATATGCACATTCGTATGTGTATGTACACGCTCTTGTCTATAACTCATGTTTTGTTAAAATATAAATGTAGATCATAAAACCTAAAAGAGTTAGATTAGGTGGTCTCATTTTACAGGAAAGGGAACTGTTTAAAGAGGATATGAAATAACTTATTTCATGTAGGCAGGATACTTGAGAGTCCCTTCCAGCCCCAAACCCAGTTCAGTAACTGCAAAACCTTGCAGTTCACTTCACTTCATTCAGGCTTACCCAGTGATTGTAAGTTACATTTGGTTCGAGTGATTTAAGAGTACTTTTGATTAAAACCTTGCTCCTTTTCTACCTGCTGTGCCTTATTATAGACACAGAGTGATAATTATGAACCTTATTGTGGGAAATACAAAAAGGCTTTTAAGGTCTTGTGAATCCCATTTGGAGACCATCCTTCCTTTTAGTCGTGGACTAAAGTCGGGAAGGTCTTCCTGATCCTGGTTCTGTAGAAACCACTCACTTGCTGTGTGCTGAGTCTTTTGAGTAAAGTGAGTTTTCCGTCTGGGGTGCCTGAAAGCGTCGTAACCCAGTGGAACTGGCCTTGGGGCATGGACCCTGCAGTATTAAGTGCTGTGGCCTCATAGGATGTTTGTCTTTTTGACATGTCCCTCACTCACCTAAGTTCAGCGTTCAAGGTTCTTGGTCCAAATATAAGCTCCCAGGATCTACTGTCTGTCATGAAAGGATTGTTTGGACATATTGCTTAACTTTTCCATTTTAGCATACTATTTTTGTAAGACTAACTGATTCAAAATAATGTACAGATTTCCTTACGAATGTTTGGAACAGTATTATGTCACTATGAAATACCTGTTTTCAGGCGCCACGCGCTAAAATGAACCAGCAGCGTTCAAGGAGGTTCCGAGCATCCAAAGAAGGAATGGAAGCAGCAGTAGAGAAGCAGCGAGTCAAGGAAGAAATACTGGCAAAAGGTAAAGAACATGCACCTTGAGGTTGGACTTATCAGATGTATGCAGACAGGGGTGTAGGGGTGGAGACTTCTCCTTACAAATAGGTACGGTTTTAATTTAATCAGGACCCCAGGATAGCCAAGGGAAATTGACGTTCACTGTTGAGGAAAAGTAGTTAATAGAATCATTTATTCCATTAATAAGCTTGTTCATTTCCAAACTCTATAGTAAACGGGAAACTTGGGAATAAAAGGAGGGAATTTTGGTAGGGAGAGCAAATTGTCCACTTCTGTCAGGGCGAGTGCAGCCCTTCAGCTCACTTTATAGATCTGTAAACTAGAAACACATGAAGAGTGCTTCTTCCTTCCTTTTTCTCTGGGGGCTGTTAGGAAGCTACAGTTGTGTAAGCATTTTCCTCAAGTCAGTCTTGGTGGCATGCTTGCTGCTTCTCCCTAGAACTCAGGTCTGGATGAGGAGGCCTGGGATGATGGGACCATACACACTCTCACTTTGGGTTGAGGCAGCAGGCACCGAGGTAGTGAGGTGCCCAGGCCTCCCTCAGTTCAGGGAGGGGGTTGTGGGGTGGAATGTGGTCATCTTGGCAGTTCCTCAAAGCCCTGATGGGTCCAGAGGTGGGAGTTGGCTGAGTGTCATAGAGGAGGACGACCAGGGCCCTGACGCCCCGGGACCGCTTCTTCCAAGATGCCTGTGGGTGTGGTGCAGTGCAGGGCGGTGCTGGCAGGGTGGCTTGTTTGGTGTTTTGTTCCATGAGGCAAAATGATAGACCAGGAAAGCCACGATTATTGGTTCAGGATGTTGCATTTGGCAAGTGGAAAAAGAGACATAGTGTAGTTGGCTGAGGCTTATAATTATACTGCCTTTAATGTTATTTTAATTTGCTGGAAGTGTGCAAGTATGTGAGTGTTTTAGCTGCAGCTTGTAATTAATACTCTAAAACCTGTTTATATTTATAACAGGCTGTCTTTGCTTTTAGAGATGTCTTCTTTCTTGAAGATGTTATAAAATATATTTGTGTCTTGAGAAAAAGCTAATCAGTGATATAGAGGAAAAAATAGGATTTCTAAATCCCTCTAGGTGATATAAAGCTGTGATAAATTCAGTATTTTAACTTTGTTTTTCTAAGGCCCCTTCATCTTAAGAACTGTTAGTAGGATCAGAGCCCCTAACCTCTGTGTGTGTGTGTGTGTGTGTGTGTGTGTGTGTGTTCTGCCAGGGGCATTAGGAAGAATGTCATAATTTTTGTATTTTTATGTAATAATATAGTGTCTTTTGTGTACCATGTATTGTTTGACAGTCATGTTAAAGCTTACTTTAAATTTGAGGGGAGGAATCTTATTTTCTTCGGAAAGGGGGATCATTGCTCCTCAGGTGACAATACTTCTCCTTCTTTTGTATTTCAACTTATTGTTTTTGTTGTTCTGGCCTAATATCGAATAGTTACCTCACTGTTTATGGGGAGAACAAAGCATTGCCCCTTTTTCTCTAGGTGGCTTTCTTCCTCCAGAAGAAATAAAGGAAAGATTTGACAGCAACTGCATTACACCAGTAAGTAGTCTCATACTTTGCTAGTTATTGCTAACTCTTAAATGATAGGTTAATTTATTTCCTTCTATCATTTTAGGGAACTGAGTTCATGGACAATCTTGCTAAATGCCTTCGCTATTACATAGCTGATCGTTTAAATAATGACCCAGGGTGGAAAAATTTGACAGTAAGTTTCATATTTTCGTACTTCAAAAAGATTAGGGTGGGGCTTCCCTGGTGGCGCAGTGGTTGAGAGTCCGCCTGCCGATGCAGGGGACACGGGTTCGTGCCCTGGTCTGGGAAGATCCCACATGCCGCGGAGCGGCTGGGCCCGTGAGCCATGACCGCTGAGCCTGCGGCGTACGGAGCCTGTGCTCCGCAACGGGAGAGGCCACAACAGTGAGAGGCCCGTGTACTGCAAAAAAAAAAAATAAAGATTAGGGTGACGATTTGAGGCTGTCCTTTGATACGACTGATATTATTTGTCCTTTTCCCCCCATAAAATACTGGTTGGCTGTTAGAGGAAGGAGAAGCTTCCAGGGTTATTAGAAATGGGGTGCCTTGTATGGTCCAGTTAGAGACAGCTGATTTTCTCTTAGTGCCAATTTTGTACTCTTAACCATCACTGCGAAGCCATAAGGTGGGACTCATGATTTAAAATACATATATATGAAAGTCATTTCTGTTATTAGAAATCAAAATACAGCAAGATTAAAGTCATGGGACTGCCTCTAAAGAAAATTCTCCTGAGAATTTAAGCAAAACTTTTATATAATAGAAATTATAATAAGCTTGTTTCCCTATTAATTAGATATGGTACATTATATTTAATGGATATCTCTTACTGATTACTCTCAGGGCTTATATCGTTCGATGCTGTATACTTGAGTAGCAGTGAGAAGAGTAGAAACTTGTGAACTGAATCTGTTTTTCTAATGGCTAAGTTTGACACAAACATTTCATTTTTTTCTATTCCAAGTAGTAAGTTAACCAATGAAGTAATTTTGATGTTTAACACATGCACACCTAATTAAGAAAAATTTCTAATTAATAACACTGTCTTAATAGAATTATCCCAGTTTATTTTAAGACATTCAGTTCTGTTGATTTTTGTGCTAGAAAACTGGGGGTGAGCTACAAATGTTAAAAACTGTTTTTTATAGGTTATTTTATCTGATGCTAGTGCTCCTGGTGAAGGGGAACATAAAATCATGGATTACATTAGAAGACAAAGAGGTAAAATTCACCTATAAATATTTGATTATATGTTCCATTTTAAAAAAGACAAGCCATTGTATAGAAAATATTTGGCAAAATGTGATATTCCTATAGTATAAAATATATTTACTTTAATATATATTTCCCTTCTCTCTAGCCCAGCCTAACCACGACCCAAACACTCATCATTGCTTATGTGGAGCAGATGGTAAGTTTCTTCTTTGGGATCTGAGTCTCTTGGATTAAACCATAGCAAGTCGATGGGTTGGTGTGTAGTAATGGATTATTTGTGGTTGCCTGGAAATTCTAAAATGCCTTGCTTATTTTATGTGTGAGGGGGAACTAGTATAGAGTTGTTGTTCAATCTGTGATTAACATTCACCTATCTAGAATTTTTTTTGTTGTTGTTACATTTTTTCAACTTTTTAATATGGCCGCACATATCTTTAAAATGGAATGTTTCCAAGTGTTGACTCCTGAGTGGTAGTTAGATTCTAGGCCCACATTTCTGTAGGAGATCTTGTTGGCCTCTAGGAAGTTTTAGGCTTTTTGGCTTTGCTGCCTCTGTGTGCTCATTTGGGCTTTTCTTTGCGTTGGTGTCTTGTGTCATGATAATGTCTTGCCTTTGGTTACGGGGTAAGGGTCTTCTAGGGTGCTCACTGTTTGCTGTTTCGTTGTTGTTGATTGATAGCTGATCTCATTATGCTCGGCCTTGCTACACATGAGCCCAACTTTACCATTATCAGAGAAGAATTCAAACCAAACAAACCCAAACCCTGTGGTCTTTGTAATCAGTTCGGACATGAGGTCAAAGACTGTGAAGGTTTGCCGAGAGAAAAGAAGGGAAAGGTAAGAACTTCGAGGTGGTAGTAGCCTCATTTAAAATTTCTTAATTTTATTTTTTATTGTGATAAAATATTGATATATATCAATACAACAGAGAATACACCTTTTTAACCACGTTTAAATGTACAGTGCGATGGCATTAAGTATATTTAGGTTGCCTCATTTTAAAAATGGATAAAGAGAAGACAGTGGTTGATTAGATTTTTACCTACTTGCTCCGTTACCCCTCATAGAGATGTATCTTCCAAAGCTCTTTAAAGTAAACACAAATTAACAACCACGCATGAACTCATCCTTTCTACTCCCCACTTTCCTAACACAGCTTATAATCTACATGAGGCTGAGGTCATATAGGTAATAATGCCCATTGCACTTGATTTGTTTGTAGAAGTTATTTGTCTCAAATGGTTATTCTTCTTAAAAGGAACTATAAATCAGGTATGTTAAACTTCTTGGTATTTTTTAACGGCATATGTATTTTATTTTATTTATTTAATTAAAAAAATTATTTTATTTATTTATTTTTTGGCTGTGTCGGGTCTTAGTTGCGGCACACGGGATTTTTCTGTTGCGGCGCGGGCTCTTCGTTGCAGCACTTGGGCTTCTCTGTAGTTGTGGCATGTGGGCTCTGTGGTTTGCAGCATGCAGGCTCTCTAGTTGAGGCGCGCAGGCTCAGTTTCTCTGCGGCATGTGGGATCTTAGTTTCCCGCCCAGGGATTGAACCCGCGTCCCCCGCATTGGGAGGCAGATTCTTTACCACTGGACCACCAGGGAAGTCCCCTTGGTACTTTTAAGTTACTCCTAGTTTCTACATATTCTGCATTCCCTTGATTATATCCATTCTCCTTTAAAGGGGTTTCTGTTTTAAGAATATGGTACCTCTTTAAAAGACATGTTGAGTGAAAAAAGCAGGTAAGAAGTATACGTATTCACAGAGAAGGATGAGGCATATACATTAAAATGTTAATATTGGTTGGGTGAAGGTCAGGGTTTGGCAAACTGCAGCTCTCCAGATTTGGCGTGTGAACTAAGAGGGTTTTTTTTCGTTTTTTCAAGACTTGTAAAAACAAAACAAAACAAAACATGAAAGAATATGCAGCAGAGACCATATACGTCCCGCTCCCCAGGCTAAAATATTTAGTGTCTGGCCCTTCACAAAAAACGTTGGCCAATCCCTGGTCTAGGTCTGATTGAGGTTATGGGTAATTTTTATTTTTAAAATGGTTTGGTGAGTTCTTTTTTATTTAATACTTGTAATATTAAAGTGAGTCTTGCTTTAGAAAAAGCCATAATGTTTGTGTGGGTGGAGAAAATTCCAGGGTTCAGAGTAGATGTGTTGAGTCTTCATCCCCTTTCTTGCAGCACGATGAACTGGCAGACAGTCTTCCTTGTGCAGAAGGAGAGTTTATCTTCCTTCGTCTCAGTGTTCTTCGTGAGGTATGTAGCAGTGACTCTTGGCATCGGGCCACTAAACGAGGGTGCCTTTTCATGGCTTTAATGGCAACGTTCCTTCTTGGTTGCAGTATTTGGAAAGAGAGCTCACCATGGCCAGCCTGCCATTCACATTTGATGTTGAGAGGAGCATTGATGACTGGGTCTTCATGTGCTTCTTTGTGGGAAATGACTTCCTTCCTCACCTGCCGTCCTTAGAGATTAGGTATGTATGTTTGTGTCGGTCTTCAAACTGTTGTTTTAGCCTTCTTGCCTTTACAGTGCACGCTGGTCCTAATACATAATGTTTGTTTCCTGGTGGCAGGGAAGGTGCAATTGACCGTTTGGTTAACATATACAAAAATGTGGTACACAAAACTGGGGTAAGTTCACTCTTGAATAATTTCAAAACAGAAGTATTTGCTTTTATAAGAAGATCATTTTACATGTATTTTATCACTTACAGGGTTACCTTACAGAAAGTGGTTATGTCAATCTGCAGAGAGTACAGATGATCATGTTAGCAGTTGGTGAAGTTGAGGATAGCATTTTTAAAAAGAGAAAGGATGATGAGGTAAAGTGTTTCTATTGCAGTAGCTAAATTGCTCCTGTCTCTAATAGGCTGTGATGATCCTGTGATTGTCCTTTTAACCTCTTTGAGTGCGCTGTTAAATCACTGTAGTGTATCAAACACCAATGTAATCACGAGTGGTCAGTGCTTTGATGATTTTATAAAGGCTGTGATGCTTGCTGTGTGGAACTATGTACTGCACCCTGTGTGAGTTGCATTGTAATTTCTTCTCTCAATCTTAATTAAGGTATAAATCCAAACACCTGTCTAATCAATAGGACATGAAATGAGGGTTCCAAAGCTAGAAGAATGCTGGAATTGAACTAGTGTGTTTTATAGGCACTGTTTATGCTCTGAACCTAGGAACTCTGTACTCTGGTGGCAGAGTATAGGGGGTCTGGGTGGGATTACATCAGTCAAGGCAGGTGGTTTCAGCTCTGTGTAAGAAATGTAGACATAAAAAAAGGAAATAAAGTCACAAAGCACCTGGGAATTAGTTACCTGTGATAGGGTGAGTGCTTAGGTGAGAAGTCCAGGTTTCTGGCTGGGGTAGTTGGGAGTTTGCTGGTGCCATTCACCAAGGTAGCAAGCCCCAGGGGTAGAGCAGGATGGGGTGGGGATAAGGTAGAAGTGAGTTTCGTTTTGGAGGTACTGAGTTTGAGGGGCCACAGGACACCTGAGAGGAGAAAAGTCCATGAACCAATTAGATGGATATATGTAGAGCGCAGGTCATAAGTCTTTTGAAAGATTTGAGAACCATTGGCATGTGGGAGATGCCTCCCGTCATGAGTGTGAACTTGATGTCCCTGGAAGCTCACACAGCGTGAAAGTGCCTCTGTGAGGAGCCTTGAGGAGTGTGGACGTTTAAGGAGAAGGCGGAGCCGGGGGAGGACGTCCCTAGAGAGAGGAGAAGCCTTCCGTGCTGCCTGAGGTGTCAGAGCGGGACGGACAGGCCCCTAGTCTTCAGCCAGGGCTCGAGATGCCCTCGGGAGCTGAGGGCTGGAGGGGCAGCAGCCTGGAGGCAGAGTGGGCTGGAGGATGACCGTGGGGAGTCGCCAGGGAGACCAGCAGTGGGTAAAATGAGCAGAGAGCAAGTGGAGGAGAGCGCTTAGAAACTGATTTTCTACAAGTCACATGGCTCTTGTGAGCAAATAGCAACATAATATCACTACCTTGCGTCACGATTTCCTAACAGATTAAAACATGTCATTGTCTCTGACAAGATTTTATGTTCTCTTCAGTTTTGTGTACTGTAGTTAGGGGCCTCTTCTTGAGAACTTTGGGTACCATTTTGTGTAACAGTGAGTGGACTGTAGGCATTCTTTCAAAGCCTTTGGTATTTGATAATCTTCACATGTAAAATTCAAATAACTAACTTTGGGATATCAAATGTCTACCAGAACAGCCGCTTTTAACTAAGTCTTCAACAATTACAGTGGCTCCACTCGAACTGCTGCCATTTTGCTTAAGGAATAAACTATATATACTGTGTACTACTTGGTGTAAAAATCTCATGTTAGACAAGTCCTTTGAGGTGGCTTTAGCAGATTCTGTACTATTAAATATTGATGGTATTTGGCATTAGAATTGGATGTATAGGATTTGATAGACTCCAAAGTGCTTCAGATTTAAGTATGTCATGTGGTTTCCAGCTGGCCTGGCAGAGAGGGCGTTTTACAGCTTTGGATCTTTTTTGGTGTCCTTGACATCATATGATGTCTGTTAGCATGGTTGGGCATTGGGGAAATTAATGAACCCTCAGAAATTCAATATAAAAGTATCTGGCTCACTTGGTGGGGAAGTGTCTGGGGAATTCAATATAAAAGTATCTAGGGAAGTGTGTCCACGGCTTTTGACAGATTTCGAGAGGAATTCATAGCACACAAAAAGATTAAAGATCAGTAAGGTCCGTCCAGGTGGACTTGTTCTGCTTACGCAGCCACCTCCCTTAAAAATAGCAAAGTAGATAGTAGAATAGGAATACATCAATATTTGTTATTAAAATTGAACAGTTAGGTCAGAAATGTATTTTATTAGTTTTTATTTAATGAGTTTTGATGTTTGCCTTTCATCTTGCAAATGTTCATTTACTCAGCAAATATTTCTTGTTTACCGTGTGTCAGGTAGTATTCTGAGCGTTACTGATACAACAAAAAATGAAGCAAAAAAGCAGACGAAATTTCTGACCTCATGGAGCTAACATTCTTCCGGGGGAAATGGACAATCAACACAAAAACGAAGTGTAGTGTGCAGGGTGTTAGAGAGTGCTGAGTGCCATGAAGGAAACTAAAGCAGGGCAGGAAGTGTCTGGGGAGGTTGCAACCCTAGAAAAGGTGGCTGGAGAAGGCCTCACTGATGGATGGCTTTGAGGAAAGACCTGAAGGATGTGAGGGAGTGAGCCAGGCAGATGTGTGCGGAAAGAGCATTTCAGACAGGAAACAGTCCGTGCAAAGGCTCTAGGGCAGGAGCATACGCAGGATGTTTAGAACAGCGAGGAGCCGGGAGCCACTGTGGTGGGAGCAGAGGAGGCAAAGGGAAGCGAGTAGGAGAAGAGGTCAGAAAGACGATGGATCTGGTAGAGCCCTCTAGGTCACTGACAGGACTTCAGCTTTCAGTCTGCATCATTGAAGCATAAAAGTGACAGATCTGACACGCACTGTAAAGCCATCACTGTGGCTGCTGTATGGAGGTAAAGGCAGAGGCAGTGAGCCCAGTTAAGAGGCTCCTTTGCAATAATCCAGGGGAGCCAGCACGGTGGCAGTGAAGGTGAGAATAGGTGGCTGGATTCTGAACGTATGTTGAAGCAGGAACCAATGGGGGATGAAATCCTAGGTGTGAGAGAAGGAAAGGTGTCAAGAATGACTCTAAGGCATTTTTTCTGAGCAGATGAAAGACGATCTGGTCTGAGCAGCTGTGATGAGAAGACTGGGAGGTGCAGGGCTGGGGGTGGGGTTCTGTTTTGGACACGTCAAGCTTGAGACGTGAGGGTGGGGGTGTTGAGTTGGGAGAGGCTCTGGCTGGAGAGTCATGAGACGGAGAGGATTCCTTCTGTGAGCGCAGGGAAGTGGGGAGGTCCAAGTATCGGGCCCGGAGGGGCGCCAGCGTTAAAGGGACAGCATGGGGGCTGGGAGGCTGTTGAGTGAAGGCAGCAGCAGGAGTGAAAGAACCAGGTGAGTGTGGTGTCCTGGCAGCCCAGTGCAGAGGGCACCATTCCAGAAGGAGTCGTCGTGGTCAGATAAGAGACGTTTCCTTAACAACAGGGGCAAAGCTTCATCAGAGAAGTGGGTGGTGTTCACGTCTTAGGAGGTTTTCAGGAGTAGGTCCCCATGTATCCAGCATTCAGCCCCTCCTGCAGAAAGCACAAAGCTCACATCTCGTTAGGTGTCCTGTTGTGGGTGGAAGTGCTGCGAGTAGGGTGACAGTCAGTATAGTACCTGCCGTGGTCACCTTAGCTGTCGTTTCAGTGTCTGGACACTCAGCAGAAATGCAGGCGTGGGAGGAGTGCTTTCTGGGGAAAGGGGGCCTTTGAGTGGCTCACCTGGGGGAGAGCAAGGTCAACCCTAAATCCTGTCTAGTTGAAACTATGGCTACATTTTGAAAATGAGTGGAGGGAAGAATCAAGGCAGACTGGACGCTTTCCTGTGAATTTAACTGGCCCAGAATAAACAGTATAGACCTCTGAATTTTCTTCCTTCTTTCATTAGGTTGACTTGTTGCAATCTTGGTGGGTAGTGTTTGCATAGAGCCCCACTGCTCTCTTTACCCACTTGTGCCACACATGTGACAGCGCTAGAAACTGTCCAGCCCTTTTTAGGTAATAGAGGCCCATTATTAAATTGTCGTGTTGATTTTTAAAAATTGTCATCTTCATTATTAACTATCTTCAGCTACAACTTAAAGAATTGTTTTCTTACTTATGTGTATCTTCTCCATTATTGGCAGCCTGTTCACTCCAGGGAAAAACCAAGGGTCCTTGTCATGACTCTTGCATTCTTTCCTGAAATGATGTTAAAAACTACCTGAAAAAAAATTTGAGGAACATTTTAAATTGTATCTAAACTCAATTTAGAATGCTCTCTATCCATCTGCAGTTCTGATAAGCAGCACTTTGAACATACAGTCCATTGCCTGGTTTAATTATGTACCTAGGTTTCTGGGGTCTTCCTTTAAAACTTTAATTGTCTCCCGAATCATTCCTGGTAATGTTTAACTCTTACATTTTTGTGTAATTATTTGACAGAATATGTGGATTTTATACTTTTAGGACAGTTTTAGAAGACGACAGAAAGAAAAAAGAAAGAGAATGAAGGTGAGTTTTAGCTAATATCATAAGACTGGCAGTGGTATCAGTTTACGATTTGGGAGGAAGATGTTCATTACAATAGCTCTTTATTCCTTACGGGCTGGGAGTTGGTTAGGAACGTGGCGCCCACCCAGCTGCCTTCCTGCCTGGTATTGATTTTAAAGAAGTCCTTTCTAAGCTCTCTGGAGTCTGAAGGGAAACACTTGATGGGCAGAAGGGGGCAGGTTGCATTTAGCTGTTGAAGAGGTTTTTTTTACAATAATCAGATACTATTTTTGTAATAAAAGCAGTCAACCCTTTGTTTCCCCTTACAAGTCACTATACTCTGTCTATATCTTTGTCAGGTTAATCTTCCTAGAACAAGATACCCATAGCTTTGTTGTTTCTCTGCTCGGAAATCAACAGTGACTCCTTAGTCCCCTCAGAATCCAGTTCTCTCTCAGTCTGCCTTGCAGAGTGCACCGTGGCCTGGTTGAATTCTGGCCTCCAGCCCTTCCCCTGCTGTCCTCTAAATACACCATGTTGCTCCTGACCTAGAGCCTTGCCCCCCTTTGGCTGCTCCAGAAGATTCCTACTCCAAGCCCCGCACACTTTGTCTTCTCCACGGCCTCCCTTGCTGCCTCTGCTTGTGGTCCAGGTTGAGCAGTCCTTTCCTTTATCTCTGGTGAATGTTGTCTTCCTTCCTGGATTTTAAATTCATGGAGTTGAGGGACTGCCTCTTATTATCATATTTTATTGGATTTGAGCAATTTCAGGAACCTAGAAGGGAGAAGAGTAATTTATTGTTGCAGGTAGTTGCAAACCACTTAGATTGGGAGGAGCATATTTGGTTTCTACTTTATTTTTTTTCCTTTTTTTAATTAATTTTAAAAAATTGAGGTATATTTGATGTATAATATTATATAATCAGGTGCTTAGAGTATATTATGTACAGTATAGTATATATAATAGTGATTCACACTTTTTAAAGGTTATATTCTATTTACAGTTATTATAAAATATTGGCCATATTCCCTGTGTTGTACATTATATCCTTGTAGCTTATTTATTTTATATATAATAGTTTGTACCATATATTATTATTTCCTTTCAGTCAATGTCTGTTTTTAAAACATCTGTTTATCAGTCAGCCACAACCGTCACCTAGTATAGCTATAGCTATAGTATAGCTGTAATTAATTGGCAATAAAGAGTTAAATTCTAGCAAGGTGAAGGGTAAATAAAAGCTGTATTTCCTGAGTAGAAGTTAAACTCTTGACTTATTTTTTTTTTACCATTAAGGTAAATGTTATAGTTATTTATTATTTGTTATTTTTATTTGCCTAAAATTATGTCTTGAATGTGTTCAGAAATTGTAAGTAAATGTAGTAGAACAGCCTAATGAGACTTGAACAGTTCCACAGGGTGGAACTGCAAGTGACGGGCATTCTCAAACTCCACGTGTATATACCAGAACAGTGAATTATATGTACTTTTAGAGCAGAGTTACTATTACAAACGGTTGTTTACAGGGTAAGTTACCATTATATCAAAGTGTAGACAACCCTGTCATGTTAACAGAAATCCATTTCGTCTTTTAAGTGCTTACAGTGGGGACTCTTTCTATTGCCCTCTTTTCTTCCTGTCATCTAACTGTGTTGTGATTTAATTTTAATTTCTACATTCATTTATTTCCATGTATGTTAGAGAGATCAACCATCTTTCTCTCCTGGTGGAATATTAACCCCTCATGCCCTTGGTTCAAGAAACTCACCAGGATCTCAAGTAGCCCATAATCCGAGACAAGCAGCCTATGAAATGAGGATGCAGAATAACTCTGTAAGTGACTCACTTTTATGTAGCTTTGAAGGGTGGTGACTTATCAGATGCCCCTGTAGTTGTGTGTGAATTTGATCATTTAGCCTGGGGTTGTTTTGTTTTATAGTTTTTCTCAATTTCTTTTGCCTTGAGAGATATTTTTAATTCTATTAAATTCTTTATCAATATGAAAATATCTAAATGATGTGAAAAGAAAGAAAATGCATGTAAATACAGTTGGCTAAGTGGCTGCAGTGTCTCTGTAATGCACATGGGCCACAGTGCTTCCCTCTTCCCCCAAAGGTATAGTGGTGATGGTGCTAGAAGCATGAGGGGACATCCAAATGTCTCACGTCTCTGGCGTGAGAGACAAGGGAGGGTTTTGCTGCCTAATTTCCCCTTTCCTTCCAGGGATCAGTAATGGGCATTTTGCAGAATGGTATTCCTCAGTCTGTTAAATACAGGTACTCCTTACTGCCTAAGCTTCCCTCTCCAACTCAGTCATAGAATAGATCCGAGCATGTGTTTTAAGGTAGTTCTCAATACCGAACTTAGAATGGATTTGCCTCATGGTATCCCTCCTTATTTGAACTTTGTAATCCAAGCTGCGTGAGCAGATCATTTCAGCCAGCAAGGCTTTACTCTGTCCATTAGCTTCCTGTTGTATTGACAGAAGACCAAGAGCTCAGAGCACATGGCAAGACAGCAAGCAGGGGTGAGGGAATAGACCATGAACTAACACACACATACAGCAGATAAAGCTATTGCTTATTTCAGGCTAGTAGGCATGAGAGAGAGAGAGTTTTGTAAAGGGAGAAAAGATACTATGTAAACTTTTACTATGATAGATGCAAGGAAATTGCATAAGTTTGGATATTTAAGTTTTATTTTTCTATTAGTTATCCTATTGATGATAAAATCCCTTTTTATAGGGCAATCCTGTATGTGGAATTTTTGCCATATCAAGAGACTGATTGAATTTATATTCCTATAAATTCACAATTAGAAGTTTTAGGACCTTAGATTTGGAATTTGAGAAATGAGGTTTTGCATCTCCCAAGAGAAGAAGCCTGCCTTTTTGTTGTGTTTTTTTGGTTCTGTTTGAGTTTTGTTTTCTTTTTTTAATTTTTATTTTATACTGGAGTATAGTTGATTAACAGTGTTCTGGGACTTCCCTGGTGGCGCAGTGGTTAAGAATCCACCTACCAATGCAGGGGACACGGGTTCGAGCCCTGGTCCGGGAAGATCCCATATGCCGCGGAGCAACTAAGCCAGTGCGCCACAATGGCTGAGCCTGTGCTCTAGAGCCCCTGAGCCACAACTATGGAGCCCATGTGCTGCAACTACTGAAGCCCATGTACCTAGAGCCCGTGCTCCACAACAAGAGAAGCCACCGCAATGAGAAGCCCGCTCACTGCAACAAAGAGTGGCCCCTGCTCGACGCAACCAGAGAAAACCCGCATGCAGCAATGAATACCCAATGCAGCCAAAATAAATTAGTTAAAAAACAAAACAAAACAAAAAAAACAATGTTCTGTTAGTTTCAGGTGTACAGCAAAATGATTCACTTATATATAGTTGGCCAAAAAGTTCCTTTGGTTTTTAAGTAAAAATAAAAGCACATTTTTAATTTCCACCAAGAACTTTATTGAGCAATGTATTCACCGTTTTGTTCCACTACCTTCTGCCATTTTTCAGGCAACTTTATAATTCCATCTTCCCAAAACTTTTTATCTTTTTGAGCAAAGAACTGTTCCAGGTGCCTTTTACAGCCTTCCAGGGAATTGAAATTTTTTCCATTAAGAGAATTTTGTAAAGACCAAAATAAATGGAAATCCACAGGTGCAATGTCTGAAGAGAGCAGATGACTCAGAACTTCCCAGCCAAGTTGTAATAGTTTTTGCCTGGTCATCAAAGAAACATGCGGTCTTGCGTTATCCTGATGGAAGATTATGCGTTTTCTGTCTTTTCCGGATGCTTTTCGTCGAGTGCTGCTTTCATTTGATCTAATTGGGAGCAGTATATGTTGGAATTAATCGTTTGATTTTCCGGAAGGAGCTCATAATAGAGGACTCCCTTCCAATCCCACCACATACACAACATCACCTTCTTTGGAGGAAGACTGGCCTTTGGTGTGGTTGGTGGTGGTTCATTTCACTCGCGCCACAATCTCTTCCGTTCCACATTATTGTACAGTGTCCACTTTTCATCACCCATCACGATTTGTTTTAAAAACGGAACGTTTTCCTCACGTTTCAGTAGAGAATCACATGTGGAAATACAGTCAAGAAGGTTTTTTTCACTTAATTTATGTGGAACCCAAACATCAAAGCGATTCACATAACCAAGCTGGTGCAAATGATTTTCAACACTTGATTTGGATATTTTGAGTATGTCAGCTATCTCCCGTGTGGTATAACATTGACTGTTCTCAGTTAATGTCTCGATTTGATCTCTGTCAACTTCAACTGGTCTACCCGACTGTGGAGCATCGTCCAGCGAGAAATCTCCAGCATGAAACTTCGCAAACCACTTTTGACACATTCGATCAGTCACGGCACGGTGCACAAATCTTTTTTTGCGTTTCAGTTGTGTTTTTACCTTTCTTGAAATAATAAAGCATAATATGCCAAAAATGTTGCTTTTTTCTTCCATCTTCAATATTAAAATGGCTACACAAAAATTCACCAATCTTGATGTTTTTTTTAAAATGCACACTGATGTGACAGCTGTCACAATACAATCTAAGAAAATTGTTTCGGACTTCCCTGGTGGTCCAGTGGTTAAGAATCTGCTTGCCAGTGCAGGGGACACGGGTTCGATCCCTGGTCCAGGAAGATCCCACATGCTGCGGGGCAGCTAAGCCTGTGCGCCACAACTACTGATCCCATGCTCTAGAGCCCACAAGGTGCAACTACTGAGCTCATGTGCCACAACCGTTGAAGACCACACGCTCTGGGGCCCGCGTGCTGCAACTACTGAAGCCCGCGCGCCTGGAGCCTGTGCTCCGCAACAAGAGAAGCCACTGCAATGAGAAGCCCACGCACCGCAAAGAAGAGTAGCCCACCCCCCCACCCCCCCCACCCCCCGCTCACCTCAACTAGAGAAAGCTGCGTGCAGCAACAAAGACCCAACGTAGCCATAAAAAAGAAAAGAAAATTGTTTCAAATGAAGTTAAAGACAACTGAGCGCTACTAGAGCCATCTTAATGGAAAAAGACTAACAAACGTTTTGGCCAGACGTATACATGTACATGTATCTATTTTTGATTTTTTTTTCTTATACAGAGTGAGATGTGGAAGGTCAGTGAAAGGGATTGCAGTGAGACACTTGAGTAGAACAGAAAAAGCTGATGTCCATCATTTAAGATCATAGTGACTACAGTCCCCACAGAGTGGAACTGAAAGTGACTGGCATTCTCAAACACCATATTGATGATATGATAGAATGCTTTTTTCTTAATGTCAGGGAGGCAGTAGGTTTAAACTTTGTCTCCTGTGATTGCCCTGAGAAGGATTGCAGTATTACAGTCCGGCTCCACAGAACCAGATCCACTGTTGATTAGTAACGTCTCCCAGGGGAGTGAGAGTGGGGAGGTTGGTGTTTACCTTGCTTATTTGATCCTGTATTAATTCCTCTTGACAGTGTATTTCTTTTGGAGTCTTTGCAAAGAGGGATTTTCATCTAGAATGTTCTGAATTTAAAGTAATCATGAAGGCATATTACCAGTTCAGTTAAAGAGGGCCTTTAAAGTTATGGAGTTTTGCTCTTTTGGTGTGTTTTTGTTTATTGATTTTTTTGAGCTGTTTGGTCGTGTTAGTCTGCAGTACTTGACCAATGTCTGCTGACGGTGAACATTGACAGTGTTTTATCAGATGGCTTCTGTTTCTTCATAAATATGTGTTTTTAATTTTTGCATTCTGAAGTATGGTTTCATTATATCTGCAGCCATTCTCAATTAACAGAATATGATTACAAAACAGCATTTTAAAAAAATTTTTATGACTTGTTATGAATCTGGTATGTTTAGGAAGGAATCCTTTTGTTGGTAGAGGGAGAGGAGAAAAGAGCAGTGGGGGGGGTTAGCATTAAAGAACAGACACCCGCCTTTCGTGTTTTCCTTGAAGGTATATTATTTTTGTTATCTAAAGATGGAATTTATATTTTGTCAATTTGGGAAAGTTTGCTTTTTACCCAACTTCCCTTCATAATTTAATCCAAATGGATCAGTGTGGGGTTTAAAAATAAAAGTGATGACTTAGTGAGTCAGGTGTGCTATTGATCTTCCACATGTGGTGTTTCGTTTAATCCCTGCAGTAATCTGTGAAGATAGAGAACAGTAGCATCTCCATTTCAAGTTGAGGCTGACAGGTTAAATAAATTGCCCAAGGCCATACACGGAGAAAGGCTGGTTTGGTATTTCAAACCCAGGTCTGTCTGACTGAAAATACCCATCTCATTTTCCCAGTGCAACAGTGCCTTCCTGGATTTATTTTTTTACTGGGTTTTGTGAGGGGTTTTGGACAGTATTGGCCATACGATATCATGAGTAAAATTGATACTATACGTTTTTAAAAGGAAAGTGTTATAAGCTCTATGTGAAATATAATTTTGCTTTGTTGTAACAAACTTTCTTAGCCTGTGGTATGAACTGCCTTTATGCTAATTATAGTATCAACAAAATAGCCTCCTGAGCTCTCAATTTAAAAAAATTCAATTTACTCAAAATATCTAATATATTGTGAATAATAGAACAAAACCTTTACTATGAAAACCTTTTTTGCCACTTGTGTTTTTGGTCATTTAACATAAAACTAAAGTTGCAGAAGACTTTAATTTTTTAGTTAAAATTAAAATACTGTAGGGTGTGCCTATCTTTGTTAAGTACAAAGGGAAGAGATAATACTGAATTTAAAGTGGTATCCAAGTCTTTGAAATACTAATAAGATGTGCATTTTTCTAAGATGACCAATAGATTTTTATTTGTACATTGAATTTTAAAATAGTGTATGTAAAATAATTTAACAGTTATCTGGCAGAGCCTTATTACTAAACTGTTGCTTTCCAGAGTGGTTATACTAGGTTGAACACATACCATTTAACTTTATTTTCACCCGCTTGACTATTTTATGTATTACTAATTTATTTATTTATCTTTTTCCCCCTTTACCGTTTTGCTGTTTCATTGGTGGAAAGTGATCGTGAATTCATAAGATCAGCAAATCACCAAAGAAAATAAATATTTAAGTATTAATTTTCTAAATTTATAAAATTAAATTTTTCTTTTTTCTTCTGAAGCAGTTTTTACCCTAAGAATGTTCAGATTCTTTTGAATTTAAGCATAGGAAGCTTGGTACCATATTACTCTTTTTTGGGGAAGTGCAATAGGCCAAGATCAGTCTTTGTGCTTTCTAAATACGTTTACTAATATCTATTTAACAGCCTTAAAAAATGTATTACCGTGAAGCATGGTGGTAGTAGCAGTTGGATGTAACTTCTTATGTGAAATGAATAATTAAGTCCTTCCTCTCTAATGTCATAATTGCCTGCAGAGTCCTTCAGTGTCTCCTAATGCGAGTTTCACTTCTGATGGCTCCCCATCTCCGAGAGGAGGAATTAAGCGAAAAGTGGAAGACAGTGACAGTGAACCTGAGCCAGAGGATAACGTCAGGTGAAGCCATTTTTTGGTAGCACTTTGTTAGCAAATTGCTGAAATAGAGGCGGTCTAATTAATGCTATTAGCTCAGAGCAGCAGTGCCTTCGGATGCTTGCCTGTGATCTTTTTATCCACAAGTAATTAATGTGGAGGGTTAGAATAGTCAGTAAATTCCAGTGAGATGTGTAAGCTATAGCTGTTAAACCTAAGTATCTAGATTAGTATGCAGGTTTTCGTCCTCCAAGCCACTTTTCCCTCTGAGAGCGGGCGCTAGATGGGCTGGGCATGAGGTGTTTAGCTCTGACTGTGTGATCTGAAGGTCACTGCGTGGAGATTACATTTTCAAGCTGCTTAACCCAGAAAGTTCAGTTACACTTGGATACTTGATATGGTTTGCTTTAATCTTCTTAGTTGAAAAGTTTCTTCCTCAAGATGAAATATGTAGAACTTATTTGGTTAAGAAATAAATATGTATATTTTTTAAAAAACACAGACTTGTATATGCATAGTTATATTTCATGACAGAGAAGCTTCCCTGTAGCTGTATACTTAACATTTATTTTATTTTTAAAAAAATTTATTTATTTATTTATTTTTGGCTGCGTTGGGTCTTCGTTGCTGCACGTGGGCTTTCTCTAGTTGTGGTGAGTGGGGGCTACTCTTCGTTGCGGTGTGCAGGCTTCTCACTGAGGTGGCTTCTCTTTGTTGCAGAGCACGGGCTCTAGGCCCACGGGCTTCAGTAGTTGTGGCACACAGGCTTCAGTAGTTGTGGCTCGTGGGCTCTAGAGCTCAGGCTCAGCAGTTGGGGCACATGGGCTTAGTTGCTCCATGGCATGTGGGATCTTCCCGGACCAGGGCTCGAACCCGAGTCCCCTGCATTGGCAGGCGGATTCTTAACCACTGTGCCACCAGGGAAGTCCCATACTTAACATTTATAATGGGAAACTTTGATTCTTTAATTTGTCCAGAAGTTGGAGATCATCATATAATAAGATTAACAGCCTCTCCTGTAATTAAATCTAGGTTTGAATCCTGGGCTCCAAGTGCAAAGGCCAACAGTCTTAATAAATGTAACTCATTAAGAATTTAGCAAAAATGATATAGTTCAGAGTTAAGCAAACAATGGTGGTCCATATCTCGTGCTTCTTATATAGGATGTGGGTGGTGTGTTTATAATTAGAAATGTTCTTTGATGTTAGATTCTAATATCTGTGATGACTGGTCATCGAACATTTACCTGACCTGAGTTTTTATCCTCTGCTTCTATAACAGTGGATTTCCTCTTAGAGTATCTTTTGTTTTACTCTGAGGTCATCATGATCAATACTAGCTTAATAGTAAACTTGATTTATTTAGTACTTTATTATTTAATTCAGGTGCTGGGGATAATCAAGGTAGAAATGCTTCTCAAGAAATGCTTGGGATTCTTAGCATTTATTTTGTTCATATTTTCTGTAAAATGGTGATAATCCACATCATGGATAGAGGATAGTTCTCCTGATTGATGTTCTGTGAATCCTTTGTGTATGCGGGAAATTAAAATTGGTAATATGTGCGGGTTTACCCCAGTATCCGAAAGTGGATGGGGCCTATGAAATCTTTCAGAGCCGAAATGGCGTAAAGAAGGAGTTACCTTAGGTCACGTCTTGCTGCACAAAATAAATGGAGATAAAGCCCAGATGCTCACAGACACAGCTCACAGCTCTGGCGGCAGATGCTAAGACGCTGAGTGTGATTCCTGGGGAAGGGGCTGGCGGGGCCACTCCTTCTGGGGTGCACGCTGAAAACAAACGTGCTAAACGAGATTCCCATTTTCTGCCTTTTTTTTTTTTAAGCGAAATCTCTGCATTTCTTTCTATTAGAGAAAACAGGTATTAATGAGAGTCTTTTGTAAAAGCAAAGTGGTGTAAAGTGAACTTTTGAAAAGCAGGGCATACCTGTATTCTGAAACATGACTGCAGTTAATTTGTAGGCTCTGGCACATGGTAGAAAATGGCCTTACTGTAGAATCAGCTTGGTGTTCTTGATCTGTGCTAATTAAAAAAATTTTTTTTGGCTTCTTTCTGTTCCTTTAAGAAGATGTTTTCATCTCTTGGAGAATGAGAAATGAGTACTTTGTGGTTCTTCACATTGTATTTTCCAGTGATTAATGATAAATTAGTGAATTAATTGACCTGCTTCTAAGTTTTACCAGAATATACATACATACATACATACGTGCGTACATGTGCATGCGTGTCCTTCCCTTCAACTCTTAGCTCAGAGGCCCAAGTATAGGGAGAGTAGGTTAGTTATACATATAATTTCTGCCTGGTTTCTAGATTATTCTTTTATAAATCACTTTTTACCTTTAAAAGAATTACCCATGCAAGTCTTTTTTTTTTTGAGTAATTTAATTGACTTTCTCTGTATAGTTTAAATATATTTTAACAAACTGAGGAACTTGAACTATATAAAAATATCTTCAAATTTTAAAGTGTAGCTTTAGGGACTTCCCTGGTGGCGCAGTGGTTAAGAATCCGCCTGCCAGTGCAGGGGACATGGGTTCGATCCCTGGCTTGGGAAGATCCCATATGCCGCGGAGCAGCTAAGTCTGTGCACAACTACTGAGCCTGCGCTCTAGAGCCCAAGAGCCACAACAACTGAGCCCACATGCCGCAACTACTGAAGCCTGCGAGCTCTAGAGCCTGTGCTCCGCAACAAGAGAAGCCACCGCAATGAGAAGCTCACGCGTCGCAACTAGAGAAAGTTCGCGCGCAGCACCGAAGACCCAATGCAGCCAAAAAGTTAATTTAAAAAAAAAAAATGTAGTTTTAGAATTATTCCGCAATCAAAAAGCATGTGAAACAGTATGAAAATTCGGGCAAACAAGTGTTCTGTATCTACTTTAGCATAAGTGATTATTCTTTTTTTAAATGTACTTTTATAATGCTCTTACTGGAATCAGTGTTTGAGTTTTTGATGTTTAACTCTCTTTAAGTTGGTAATAAATCCTGTGAAAGCGGACTTTTTAGAAATAGTTAAATGAAACCGTGTTTGTTAGCATTACTGTTTAACTCATTTACATTTCACCTGGACATTAAATATAAATTGATTTGGTGATAAACAGGTAGACAGTTACCATATTAATTCAGCATACACTGGCTTTGCCTGGTTTGTAGGTTATGGGAAGCTGGTTGGAAACAGCGGTACTACAAAAACAAATTTGATGTTGATGCAGCTGATGAGAAATTCCGACGTAAAGTTGTGCAGTCCTACGTTGAAGGACTCTGCTGGGTTCTTCGATATTATTACCAGGTACAAAGAGAATATTTTCCTCTAAACCTCTAGTTAGTCATTTTAGGAACATAATTTCTATAATAATGTGTATTATTGAGCTGTATTCTGAGATTAAACCTAGACTTCTTTTTAAGCTTCCTATTTAGAAATTCATTACTTTGAATAATATTTGTTTCTAAAGCTCCTTAGGTGTTAATATATAAACAAAGCTATTTTTTTGCTGTGTCAAAAGATTTCAACACCAGGGAGTATGGTTGAGTATACTTTGTCTTTCAAATGACTAAAGTATAGTGTTTTTTTAATTGGAATAAAAAAATAAGTGAGGAGCTAATAGATAGTCACTAAATGACTGAACAAAGGACAAAGCCTGGAAAATACTATTAAGAATTAGAAAGGAATTTGAACGATACCATTTCCTCCGTATAAGGTAGTGATGTTACTTGAAGTGCTTTCTAATTGGAGTCATCTGTATCTGACTTAAAGCCTTTGATAATTGGGATGTCAGATTGATGAGAGGTTAGGTAGACATGGGGATTGTAACACAGATAGTTAATATCTGGTTTTGTGCTCGGAGGTGAAGCAAGTTCAGTTTGGTGTGATCTGAAATTAGTAAGTAGAAAGTAATTTAATGTGCTGAGTATCAACTATAAAATATTTTAATTTCATGTTTTACTCCTACCAGGATTTTAATTCACCAGGCACAGAGTGAAAACATATATCAGGGAGACTTCTTTTTTCTATGAGTATAACTTGTTTCCGTTTTGATGGGCTTACTCAAATATTTTTATAATGAAGATAAAGTTTTCCCTGAAAATATAGGGAATAGTAAGATGAAGCTTTTGCCTGTTTTACTCTCAATCACAGTGATGTCCCTTCCTCACCTGTAGGCTCAGTAAGTGTCAGCTGCAGCTGCTCTTCATTTTATTTGATGATGGCAGCTCTAGAGTTGAAAGAAATGCCACCAAACACATTATAAGGATAAAAATCTTCACCAAATTGTGTTTGTGAATATAAAGTTTGGTATTAACTACTGATTATTAAAGGTGTTTTGCAGTATTTTTTAAATCAAGGGACCATTGATACGAAGTAAAAAGTTCAGATTTAATCAAAATAACTTAGGACTCATGGAAAAACTTAATGCATGGAATATATACTAGAAGTCGTGCTTTATAAATAGAATATATAGGTTAACAGTCTAATTTTTATTTGTTTTTTTCTGTGTATATCATTAACATAGATTTTTGGGTTTGCTGTTTTTAATGATTGCAGGGTTGTGCGTCCTGGAAGTGGTATTATCCATTCCATTATGCACCATTCGCTTCAGACTTTGAAGGTATTGCAGATATGGCTTCTGATTTTGAGAAGGGTACCAAACCGGTAAGCTTAACTATTTAGAGCCATAAAATTTATAGAATTTTGGCTTAGATAAAAATTGTGTGTTGTATGCTAAAGTTTTTTTTTTTTCTTTTTTACAGTTTAAACCACTGGAACAACTTATGGGGGTTTTTCCAGCTGCAAGTGGTAACTTTCTACCTCCATCATGGCGGAAGCTCATGAGTGATCCCGTGAGTCTTTTAGTATTTTGAGTGTGTTGGTAACTGGATTTTTGTCGTACATTTTACCAACATTAGCCACAATTCGTCTTGCATCTCATAGTTAAGAGAGCGAAGTGCAGGAAAAAAAGTAATAGTATTTGAGTTCCGTATATTTTTCACCCCTTTATTCTTTTTCTGCTTTCCTTGGCCATCAGGACCCAACTTAGTAAAAAAAAAAATCATTCGTGTTTGGGAGAAATTCTTAGAACAGTTTTTTTATTCTCAGCCTACCTGTAAGCTATTATTTTTGGTTGTTCCAGCCTGTGTGGTGGCTGCTAGAGCTAAGGCTGGCCCGCTTGAAATCCCCTCCCAGCTGGTTTTGTGGGCGAGTAGTGAGACCCAGCTGGGAGGTGGGGTAAGTAAGCTCTTCACTCTACACTGGGTCCACAGCTGTCTGCTTTAAAATTCCTCTATAATTATGCCGTTTTTCCCCTCTTTTAAAATATAATTGTTGGGGCTTCCCTGCTGGCGCAGTGGTTAAGAATCTGCCTGCCAATGCAGGGTACATGGGTTCAAGCCCTGGTCCAGGAAGATCCCACATGCCATGGAGCAACAAAGCCCGTGTGCCACAACTACCGAGCCTGTGCTCTAGAGCCCGTGCTCCGCAACAAGAGGAGCCACCGCAGTGAGAAGCCCGTACACTGCAAAGAAGAGGAGCCTCTGCTCGCCGCAACTAGAGAAAGCCCGTGTGCAGCAACGAAGACCCAACACAGCCAAAAATAAATTTATTAGTTAATTCTGTTTCACTAGACCTGCAATTTAAAGAATACTTTTTTTTTTTTTTTTTTGTGGTACGCGGGCCTCTCACTGTTGTGGCCTCTCCCGTTGCGGAGCACAGGCTCCGGACGCGCAGGCTCAGCAGCCATGGCTCACGGGCCCAGCCGCTCCGCAGCATGTGGGATCTTCCCGGACCAGGGCACGAACCCGTGTCCCCTGCATCGGCAGGCGGACTCTCAACCACTGCGCCACCAGGAAAGCCCAAGGAATACCATTTTTAAAAGGAAAGGATGCTCATTTTCTTATCAGGCATGATAACGTGATCAAATGTTATGTCCAATTCTTTGTAACAGAAATATGTGACTTCACTTTTTGAATCTTTACTTGTCTTCCTGGTATAGGATTCTAGTATAATTGACTTCTACCCAGAAGATTTTGCTGTTGATTTGAATGGGAAGAAGTATGCATGGCAAGGTAAAATTTAGACATTATTCCTTTTCGTTAAAATAATTTTCTCTTGGTAAAGCTGTGCACAAACGTGATTTATGGGATGAAAGAATTTCTATATTTTGCCATCCAAACTGGGATTAGCAATGATTGATATTTTAATAGTCACACTGTGGTAAACAATAAATGGGTTGAAATACATTAATCATATTTTTTATCTCCTTTGTGATAAATTAACGGGACTTGGGACTTGCTCCTTTCAGTCACTGACGCCTTGTGAGATTGCTGAGCAATGTAGAAACATGAGAGTGTCCATGTGGAGATTTACTTACACTCTGTGGAAACTTTTGAAAAATGTATTAGAAATTTAGTTTACATACTTAACATTAATTATACTTAGTTTATTTCTTATTTATGTGTATATTATTTTCTCATTCCATTCTTTTCACAGACTTTGTAGAAAGAATGGCAGTAAAAATTAGTACTAAATGTAAGGTGATATTTCCCACTCAAAAAATGTGTGATGACAGTAAAACACAAGAATGCCTCTCACACAGTAAGCCAATTGTTGTTTCACACCAAAGTCCCTTTCAGCAAATCATTTTAACCTCTTCTTCCACCATATATTTTTCTAGAATGATAAGCATGTTTGGTAATACCATGCTTTCATTCTTTTTCCCTGATTATTCTCTGGGGTACAGAGACCAGTAAAATAACTCAAAGAGAACTGTGGAGGAAAAGGGGAATAAATAATAATTTACCAATTGAAATAATTATGAGATTTTAGGGTTGACTTTTGATTTATGTAGTAACAGGAATTTCATATTACTTTAACAGAATGATAGTGGGAAATGCAACCCGTTGATTGGGACTGTGCAAGTGTTGTACACTGTGGGCATATTGTGTTATAGGTAAAAAGATTGGGGACTTAGGTTGTTTTTGAAGATGCTTTGTAGAGGAGTCACATAGAGGGAGAGGAGGCATAGGAGAACAGGAAGTAGTAAAGTAAAAATAAGTAAAGTTATTTATGTAAGTGTTCGTTAAATGAATAAGTAAGTATATAAACATGCAGATGACTTGCTGACTATCACTGTAGTATAAATTGTCTAGAGGAAAAGTAAGGCAGTGCACATCAGTTAGTTTCTCCACACCCTTGCCAATATTTATTTGGTTTTTTGATAGCAGCCATCTGGATGGGTGTGAAGTGGTATCTCACTGTGGTTTTGATTTTTCATTTCCCTAATGATTAATTATGTTGATCATTTCTTTTTGCATGTGCTTATTAGCTATTTATGTATCTTGTTTTGGAAAATTGTCTTTTCAGGTCCTTTGCCCGTTTTTGAATTGGGTTTTCGTTGTTTTATTATAGGTGTACTTTATATATTACTGATTTTGATGAAGTCCAATTTTTGTTGGACTATTTTGTTGTTGTTGCCTTTGCTTTTGGTGTCTAAGAAATCACTGCCAAATCCAGTGTCACTAAGCTTGCTCCCTACATTTTCTTCTAAGAGTTTTATAGTTCTGGCTCTTACATTTAGGACATTCAGCCATTTTGAGTTAATTTTTGTATGTGGTGTAATGTAAGGGTCCAACTTCATTGTTTTGCATGTGGATATCCATTTTCCCACCACCGGTTGTTGGAGAGACTGCCCTTTCCCCTCTGAGTGGTCTTGGCACCCTTGTTGAAAATCATTTGAGTGCATATGATGGTTTATTTCTGGGCTGTTTATTCCATTGGTCAGAATGTCTGTCTTATGCCAGCACCATACTGTTTTAATTACTGTAGCTTTGTAGTCAGTTTTGAAATCAGGAGATGTGAGTCCTCCAACTTTGTTTTTCTTTTTAAAGATTCTTTTGGCTGTCTGGGGTCCCTTAAGATTCCAGATGAATTTTAGCATGGGTTTAAACTCAGACCTTTAATATTTTTATATTTTATATAAATATTTTCATTTATTAGACTCTGTAGCAAGAACATACCTTTCTTGAGGTAAAATTTACTACTGTTAGGAGATGTAGTTTTTTCTCCATACATATCTTTAAATCGTATGGAAAGTAATGATAATACTTAGTTAAGTTCTTGCCTAAGTTGAGTACATCTTAAAGTGATAGATGATAAAATGTATCTGGGTATTTTTCCAACATTTATTGACCATGTGTACTTACAATTATTATATATAATAATATAGCGTAGGGCTTCCCTGATTCCGCAGCGGTTGAGAATCTGCCTGCTAATGCAGGGGACATGGGTTTGAGCCCTGGTCTGGGAGGATCCCACATGCTGTGGAGCAACTAGGCCCATGAGCCACAACTACTGAGCCTGCGCGTCTGGAGCCTGTGCTCCGCAGCAAGAGAGGCCGCGATAGTGAGAGGCCCACGCACCGCGATGAAGAGTGGCCCCTGCTTGCCACAACTAGAGAAAGCCCTTGCACAGAAACGAAGACCCAACACAGCAAAAATAAATTAATTAATTAATAAACTCCTACCCCCAACATCTTCTTTAAAAAAAATAATAATATAGCATAGATATTTCAAATGCTGTGTATTTTATATATGAACAGAGAATTTAAGTAATTTGATCAGAGTCACACAGTGTCAGAACTAAAATCTGAACCCAGAGAGTCTGACCCCTGTGTTTAACTAAATATTACCACTATTTGGGCTGCCTCTGGGCTGTTGAGAGGTTTAAATGAACCAAAGCATGTAACATAGGAAATAGGTGCTCAGAAAAAAGTAGCTGCTGCTGCTGTCATTTTTACTATCAACTCATTCTCAAGCACTGCCACTGTCACACCTGGGTGTAAGGCGTTCCTTCCTCCCTTGGCCAGTAGGGCTCGTTTGTTACTTGTTAACCATATGGCTGTCATTAGCACTGCAAGTTGCTTACTGTTTGGAATTAGCTTCTGGAGTTGATATTGTAGGAAAGTCTTTCTGATAATTTGTTTAGATCCTAAATCTAGTAGGTAGAAAATGAAAGCTAGATAATGTTGTAGTTTTTCATGTTATAACTTTTGTTAAGTGAATGACTAATTACCACTTGAACAACTTTCTAGGTTTTTTCCATCTAAGTGTTTACCAGTTTTTTAGGCCCCATAAAATTCACACTAGAAGTTAGTATTCTCCTTAACTAGGTATTCTTCTTACTTGTAGTACAATTGAAGACGTTTCCTAACTTTGAAAATATGGTAGCTAAATAATTAATGACAACTTTGGAAACCTTTCATTTCTCATCATTTTAAAGGGAAAATATCACAAATACAGCAGTTTTGAGTGGGAGTAGTTTCAAAATTATTTAGCTTTATTTAACATTTCTCTTTGCTATTTATCTTAAAATTTTTATTTGGCCAAAATACTATTTTTACTGTATACAGCAGCACTTATTATGCTTCAATAACTTCGTATATTTTTCTAGTAATAGATATCGTATTACTGGTGTGCTTCTTTGAAGATTATGCACATGGGTCCAGATAAAGCAATGATTTCAATTCTAGCACACTCCAGGGGACAATTTTCAACCTGAAAATAATCATCTGTTCTACCCGCCCCTAAAATTTAAGCAAACAAGTGTCTAAAATTTTTGTGTGTGTAAGTTAATTATTAGGTCTTAAAATATAACAGAATATTATGCAATTTTAGAGCTGCAGGAGTCATTTCAAGTATTCTAGTTAAACAGAACTTCTGAGTATTTTTGTTGCATGATCTCTGTACAAAAGAAGAAACCAAGGTCCTAAAAAGATGAAAGGATGAACCCAAGCCTTTGGGAGATTGACTGGTTTGCCCGAGGGCATCTAGTAAGGAGGGCGAGAACAGAGAGAGGCTGGTGTCTAGGTGGCCACTTGTTCATTTAATTTAAAAATTTTATTATCACAGAGTTAAGATCAAACATGGTTTTCCATATGAGCCATTTTAAGGGTGGGGAATTTGGAATTTTTTCTTCTACATTTGAATTTTGGCTAAAGATTAGAGTTCAGTTCCCAAATGTTTTTATATTGGCAGGGATATTCTACTAGAAATGTTCATTTGGACCAGTTGGAATTTAGGTGACCCTAATAGCTGGGCGGTTGGTGTGCGTTTATGTCCCCAGGTGTGGCTCTGTTGCCGTTCGTGGATGAGCGAAGACTGCGAGCTGCCCTGGAAGAGGTGTACCCGGACCTCACCCCTGAAGAGAGTAAGGCCGACGCCCCACTCAGTCAGCAGTGAGTCTGTGGGACACAGACTTCACGTTTCCTTATAAAATTAGACCTTTTGGGCTTCCCTGGTGGCGCAGTTGTTGAGAGTCCGCCTGCCGATGCAGGGGACACGGGTTCGTGCCCAGTCTGGGAAGATCCCACATGCAGCGGAGCGGCTGGGCCGGTGAGCCATGGCTGCTGAGCCTGCGCGTCCGGAGCCTGTGCTCCGCAGCAGGAGAGGCCACGGCAGTGAGAGGCCCGTGTACCGCAAAAAAAAAAGAAAAAATTAGACCTTTTTTTTTCATTTGTGAATTTTTCACAAAGGGGGCAAAATCACTGATTTTACTTCTTTGTAACAAAAGTTAAATTTGTTTCTTAAAATTTATTACCTGTAAATTGAATAGTAATTAAATGAAACTTTTAAGTTATAAGTATTAGATTTCCTCCATCTCCCTTCTTCCCTTCCTCCTCCCCTACCCCCCAAATAACAATAACTTTGCTTGAAGGTTAAGTTGAGTCAAAAGCATTTGCTCTCAGAGTGTTAACTTGAAATGTTATTTTTCACAAAAAGTAGGATTTTGTCATTAATACTGACAGTTAAAATATTGGGAAATTGCAAGGCTGGGCTCAATTGGAAAATTTATTTAATACCAGTGTAACAAACCTATAGAAATAATATCTCCATTAACCATCCTTAGGATAATTTTTGTTCTCAGATGATAAAATTAGTGTTTTCTCAGGGAATGTTTGTTTCTTATAATAAGAAATTGAGTTCTGTATAAATAAGAAAACTTGGACCCTTATCTTGCAATCCCATAATAATTCAGGTATATTTTAGTAATTTTTTTGATAGTCATTGATTTTTGAAACCTTATCATCAAAGTTTTTTTTTTCTTCTGCAGAGACATATCACCTATTTAGACCTATTGTTAAATTATTTTTCACAGACTTTAAGTTTTTAAAATTTAGATGCATCTTTTAATTTTGTTGTCATAAAAATTGCTCTTGCAGATACAATGGTTTGATCTTTATTCTTTTCCTACTTTCCCCCCAGCTAGAAGAAACAGTCTTGGAGGTGATGTCTTATTTGTGGGGAAACATCACCCACTGCACGACTTCCTTTTAGAGCTGTACAAGACAGGTTCCACAGAGGTACGGTCTCCCTTCCAACATGAAGTGTTTTTAAACAGTATATTTATTTGGTTAATTAATCAGGAATACCTAGTTAATTAATCAGGAATACCCTTTTTAAATTTGGTAAAATATAAACATGATTTACCATTTCAAGCATTTTTAAGTGTATAATTCTGTGGCATTAAGACCATGTACAAAGTTGTGCAACTACCACCAACTGTCCGTTTCCAGAACTTCATCTTCCCCATCAGAAGCTCTGTAGCCATTAAACAACATTAAACACTGCCTCTCCATCCTCCCCTCCTCCCAGCCTCTGGTAACCTCTCTTCTTCTTTCTGACTCTATGAATTTGTCTAATCTTGATACCTCACGTAAGTCGCGCATCATACAGTAGTATTTGTCCTCTTGTGTCTAGCTCACTTGGCTTAGCATAATTTTTCAAGGTTCAGCCATCTTGTGTTAGAATTTCCTTCCTTTTATGGTTGAATAATATTCCATTGTGTGTATACGCTACATTTTGTTTATCCACTCATCTGTTGATGGGAACTTCAGTGGTTTCCACCTTTTAGCTGTTAGGAATGTTACTCCTGTTGTGAACGTTGACGAACAAGCATATGTTTTAGTCCCTGCTTTCCAGTCTTTCGGGTGTATAATCAGGGCTGTGTTTTTCCACAGTCAGTGGATGTACCACCTGAACTATGCCATGGGATTCAAGGAAAGTTTTCTTTGGATGAAGAAGCCATTCTTCCAGATCAGTAAGTATTCATTGTATATAATTGAAGCGATTGGGAGGATGTATAGTTAGCATTTTTACTTTGTTGCCTAAATGTTTCATTTTCTAGTAATAATGAGAAAGTAGTGAGAAAACAAAACAACAACAGAATACCCCTGGACTAAAAAAACACTTGGGGTCAAAGCCCAGCTCTTGGGGCAATCCGCAAGGTCAAAACTATTTTCATAATAATACTAAGGTGTTATGATGCTGTTTGCCTTTCTCTTTTCCTGCCTTGAGTGTATGGTGGAGTTTTCCAGAGGCTAAATGTAGTGTGATACCTCAAGAGATTGAATCAGAAGTGGATAACAGAATCCAGCTATTAAGATAGATACTAAGCCATGTATTAAAGAAAGTTAAAACAGTAACATTCTTCTCATTTGTTTTTGTTTTGCTTTGTAAAATATGGTGTTTTTTTCATAAAAATGTTATATAAATTAATGGTAGGTTTATTACTAAATTGTCTTATTAGGTTTTCAATAGTAGGTTTATTAGTATTATCTTTAAATTAGTGTTTAAAAAATTTCTTAGTTTTAATTTTTAATAGGTAAATATTGACAGATATAACCAACATGAACAGAAGTTCTTTGGGGTCCTCAATTGATAAGAGTGTAAAGGGGCTCTGAGATCAGAGTTTGAGAACTGCTGCTCAAGGGTATATAGATCCAGGAATAGAATTGCGGGTCATAAAATATGTGTATCTTCATCTTTTCTAGATAATATCGGGGGGGTTTCCAAAGTGATTACACTGTTTTATAATCTGTGTCAGTTTGTGAGAGATCCTGTTGCTCTGTTCTCGTAAACTCTTGGGATTGTCACGACCTTACGTTTTGTCAATTTGGTGGATGCTTGTTGGGATCTTGGGGTTGACAGTTGTTATTTCTCTGATGACTAATGAAATTGAATGCCGTATGGTATATCTCTTAACTATTTGGTTTTCCTCATTTATGAAATACCTGTTCTGTTTTCCTGTTAAGTTATCTGTCCCCCCAACTCCCCCTTTTTGGTTTGTAGGTATTCTTTACAAATTCTGATAAAAGCCCTTTGCCCATAATTGTTTTCTGTTAGTGAGATTACAAGCAAGGAAGACAAGGCCCTTTTTTAAAGATATATACGATTATATTGTTTTGCTGGTGCATTTTAATGATTCCTCAGAAACATAGCAACATCTTGCTTCCACTTATCCAAAAGGTTACGATTCACAAATAGATGGTTCTTCTCTTGTTTCTTTTTAGAATAGTATGTTCTCCTGTTCCCATGTTAAGGGATCTGACACAGAACGCTGCGATCAGGTAAGTTTCCCCAAACTGCTGACATTTGCCCAGAATGCAGCTCTGAACTTGCAGATAAGTTTAAGAAGACTGGTTCACCGGGAAATGGTAGCTGTTATTCCAGCAGTGCTTTGAGATTGGAGAGTCCCTGTGTTGCAGACCTCCTAGTAGAGCCTCTTGACTTTAAATTATGTATATTGTTAAGGTTACTGATTTAACAAGCTTGCTTCTCTGCTTTCTGGTTTCCCCTAACAACCTCTGATTCTTCCTGGATTAGAAAAGTGGGAGGTAGAAAGTAGGAGTTTCCAGGAGTAGTTTGCTGTGTATGTGCAAACAGACCTCTTCACCCCAGAGGCCCACACAGCTTCACCGTATTGTAAGGCTATTTATTACATTTATGGTCGTGGCCCTGCTGAGTTTAAAAACAAAACTGTTAATATACTTTATTTTGGTTAAGATGAGATAGACGAATTTGTGGAATTTTTTTATCAACAATTTTAAACTTAAGGGGCTAATTTCTGCTATCTGGAAAACTTATACTTCATTTCTTCAATGGTGAAAGCATTTTCTACTGAGTATGTAAAATATAATATAGCTATTTAGATAAAAATCAGACTTACTACTCATTTATGTAACTGTTGTATGCAATTACTAATCTTGATGGCAGGGTTTATGTTTTTGTGTTCTTCAGTCTTTAGATGAGAGTAGGGCAAATATTCTAGTAATTCAAGGATTTTGTAAAAGCTGTTCCTGAATACTCCTTTATTTCTCTCATTCTCAGGGAATATTTTGGATTTTACTTAGATTTCTCATTGTGACGTATAAGCATGTTTATTTTCCTGTCTTTCATGGCTTTAGAGAGCAACTGCCATTCTAGAAAGGCTTTTACGTAAAGAAAACCATTGTGAATTTGGAAAATCTTCCTAAACTAGTTGCCTTCATTTATTTCTACCCACAATTTTAGTTTATCTTTGCACATAATTCGTCCTGGCTCTTTGTCTGTGGGCTCTTTTGTTAAGGGTGGGATTCAGAACCGTAAGCCAAGCTGCTGTGCCCACCACAAACAGTCTGGCTGCGGCAGAGCCAGTGTGGACTCTGTGTATTAACCCCTGGGGTCTTTGGCTCCCAGCCGAGCTTCAGGCCAGTTAACTCCCACCTGTCCTCTCTGTTTGCTGTGCTCCTCAATTTCTCAGCATGTTCTCAAGGGTCTTCCTTCACAGCCCTCTAGAAATAGTTAATTCATCTTAACTATCTAATTAGGATAGAGACTTGCGCAAGGGAAGAGTTACAAACTTGACAGATCCTGGAGTTTGTGTTTGTATGATGATATGGTGGTGGTGATTTCTGAGCCTGAAATGGCCTTTGGTGTTGTTTGGTATCCACTGTTTTTACAAGATTTATTAATTTATAAAAGAAATCTGAGATTCAGCTGTATATTCAAGTATATATTGAATATAACTTCATAATAAAATTGACTTAATTGAGTTGATTTCCTAGAGATTTCGTGAAAGACCAAAGTGTTAACTCTTACCGTATGAGGTGATTTTCAGTGTTTTCTCTGAGGGGTCATGTTGAGGCTGAGATGCAGTTTACTGTAGTTTTGCGTGTGTTTGTTTCAGGGTTTCTTGTGTAGCCCAGTGTTTTTTTTTTTTGCTTTATAAACAAAAAATCTGAAAAGGTAGCTTCCATAGTCAGCTGCCAGTTCTGTTTTGACTCTTGATATTTTCCCCCTTCTCTGTTTGCATGCATCTGGTATTGCATTCCATGTTTGAGAAGTTGTTTCCTCACATTGACTTTAGGTAGATTCTTCCCATCGTGTTAGGTCTTATCTATAGTATTGAGAAAGTATATTTTAGAAGTTATTGAAGTGTCTTAAATTCATAGAAGGATTCTTAAAGAATACAATCAGCAGTTACCTAGGATTTTTTTTTCCAATTCTGATTCCGTAAGTCGTTCAACATAGTAGTAGTTTAACTTTGAACAGAGCTGAGCTATCTCCCTGAATTTTCCTCAGTCTGCTCTTCCTCCACCATTGTAATTTGCTTAGCATAGTATTTTAGAATAATTCTTTGTCAAATTTAAACATATAAAACCTGTATATGATTTTTAAATTACAAAAAAGTTATCTTCCTGGTGTAGCAGCACAATTTTCTATCCATCTGGGGGAGTAGGTGCACGCACACCCCCTTGGTCTCACCTCGGACTCTGTGTCCACACTGGCTGCTTTGTTCTGCGCCCCTCACACGCCTCCTTGCCCATCTCTCAGTTCTGTCCCTCGCTTAGGAGCTTTGGCTTCTCACTTTACAGGACTCCATGTACCTACACCACTGCTCTGGAATATTTTTTTCTTCCCAATTATTTTTCATATCTGGCTTTTCCCAGTGAGCCTGTTCTGTACTCGCTCCTCCTGGATTACCGTAGTGCTCTCCCAGCTGATTTTTTTTTTTTAATGCCACCTTCCTTCCCACTGAATCTGTTGTCTCATCTTTCTTAAACACTGCCACCCCTCGGCGATCTTTGGTTCCTGCCCTAATTTGGTGGAGCCGTGCTCTGTGCCTGAGTGCCCACAGCTCCTCAGGGACACCTCCTCCTTGCTCTCTAGGCTGGTCCCTTCCGTGTCCCACTCATCTCTGTGCCTTCCTCCCAGTGCTTGGAATGCTCTTCCCTTTGCCTACCCTTCATTGCTTTTCTTCTCTTCTCAAAGGTAATCTGGGTTTATGTAATCTTTAGAGATGTTTTCATTAGTAGCATTGTCAGATTTCTCTTTTTCTCTCATGGCACCTGGCATCCTTCTAAACCCATGTAAAAGCTTGGCTTTCATAGTGTTGGAACCTGTGTTTGCCAGATTCTTCTAAGAGCCCAGACTTACTTCTTCAGAGGACTGCTTCTCAAACGTTCTGTGTTCACTTTTGGATGGATCAGGCAAGGGATAGAATGTTTTCTGTCTTCAAGGAGATGTTTTTAAAATGTGGATGTACGTGAAGATAGATTTTTAATGTAATGACCATTACTGCCATGTTTGTAAGACTCATGGTTGGCAAGCAGGTAACTTGAGATCCAAAACCTGAAGAAGTGGAGGACACACGGAATCAGTAACAGAGTTGATGGTTGGGAACACTTGGGAGGGTTTAACTTTCACTGCCTGTAATACTTCATAGGACACAGCTGGTTAACCTCCTCTGCTAGGATGTCAGAAAAGACATTGTTAAGTCCTATAAACTCTTTAAGTGCTTTAAAATGTCAAGTATATGAATCGTGAACAGTTTGCAGTGGTTTGCTGATTGAGCATTAATTATGGAATGTATCAGGGAAAGGTAAAAATGAAAAGATTTCTGGAGTTTTCTGCTTTCTTTGTGATGTGTCCTAGCACTCAAACAATAGTAGTACTTAAATAGCGTTTATAAGGATAATTCTTAAAGTGAATGGAATTGGAAAAGGTGTTGTGCATTCTGGTTTTTTTCTATTGAGACTTTGCTGCAAAGTGTCTAAAGTGCTACTTGTGATAAAAATAAAAGCACTGTTCAGTTTCCTTACTTTACCACTATGCTTACGTTTAAAATTTTTAATTTATATTGTCCTTAGTGTGTTTATGAAGACAATTAAGTGATTAAAATAATAGGGAGGTTACCTAACCAAGGAGGGGATCTACTGTACAAGCCCTCGTCGGAGCTGGTCTGGAGGGTAGAAGCTTATGCTGCCTGACTCGGCGCTGTTCCACCTCGAGGGAGTGGTTAAACCCCCTCCGCTTTTCACCAGTTAGATGAAACAATATGAATCTACGCACCGTTCTCTGACCTTAGCCGGGCAGCCTGTTGGGTCCAGAGGTTCTTCTGTTAACTCGTCTCCTCCCTGAGGGTGCTTCTGACTTTATCTCCATATTACTGCTTTCCCTCCCCAGTAAACTCTCCACAATTAATGCCTCTTGTTTCTAATGGTGGGAATTTCTCAGAGTAATCTATATTTTTTCCCCGTTATTTTTATTTATATATTTTAGTATAATGGAATTATTTCCATTATTTTTAATGCTCTACCTATAAAAATTTGAATTACGTTAACCTGAAAAAAACCAAAAGCACTTTGAAAGTTTGGATCCAAATAAAAAGTTACCCTTTGGACCTTTGCCTAATGGGTTCCTGCCTAAGTCTGTTTTACTTTTAGGAAGTTTAAGTTGTGGCTGATGTTATCACATTGGAAAAAAGTACAGTAGAGTTGTGCTTTACCTTCTGTTGTTACTTTAGTTTCTAGAAACATAATAGTTCTTAGTATATATTTTAGGGAACAAATTAAAATACAAAAAATATCACAACCAGTCAAAGCTTAACTCTTTCTAGGAGAGAATAAGTCTTCAAATTGTTCTCAAAGATCCAAGGGGAATGAATGCTTTAATCTTTCAGATCATAAGTTGTGTCCCTTGTCCCTTCAGTGGGGGACCTCCAAACTTATTTTTAAATACTCCTTTTCTGTCTCCCAATGGCTTGAACCATATTAAGTATAAGATCACACTGTTGAGTGTAGTTCTGAGGGGAAGTGGGAGAGATATTGGAGATTGTTTTCTTATTAGCTTGGAAATGTTTTCCCTTTCAGAGCATGAACATGAATAGTGGAATTTTAAAAACAGTTTTATTGAGGAATAATTGACATATAATAAACTGCACATATTTGATGAATAAATGGATTTGTTTTCTCAAACATTACCTTCAGCTCTCTTATTAAACCTCTTGTAACCGTTGTCTTTCGAGAGAGATTATCCCTATGACCTGGGATTCTCTCTTCTCCCTGGGAGCTTGTTACTTGGCTGTTTCTTTCACTTCTTAGTTTCAGCTCTTTCTATGCGCGCCTTGCAGGTGTTCCCCTAGAGCCCTCACCTAAGCATGATCTTCCTTCCAGCTCCAGCCCTGCCATTTCTTTAGCTCGCCCAGCATTCCCTAGGCTAGGACTGTGACCTCCTTTTGGTTCTCGCCCCATCTTTCTAATGCAGTGTGGCCGGGTGGTTCTTTCTGAATTGCATCTTGGATTGCTTTTACTCTCTGACAACTTGAAGTGGCCTTACGTTGTGGTCAGAACAAGCCCTTCATGACAACATTCCAGTTCAACCAGGCCGTCTTACTGCCCACTTCTGTTCACATACTTTTTCATTCCAGTTCAGCCCTTCTCAACCGGGGTCCCACCTGAGAATTAAGTCTTGAGAACTTAAAGCATCTACTGCATGTAATGAACCAGTTTGTATCCTGTGCCTTTAGAATGGCACTGGTTATGTATCTTCCTTGGGAGAACTGAGAATGTATGTAGTCACTCAAATCATTTTTTGTAGGGCTTGTTACTTCTCTCCCAGATCCCCATTGAGAAGGCTGCTCCAATTAAACGGAGCTACCCCTTTCCATGTCTGTTCCATCCTGCAGCCAGTCCTGTCCCACCTTCAACCATAGCCTGTTAGGTGCTGTCTTCCTTGGTCCCAGGTGAAAGGCCCCCCTCCCCCATACATACATGCATTTAGCCCACACTCACAAGGGCGTGTGTGTGGAAGGCATGTGCACTCACATGCTTTGATTCAGCATCTTTCCTGTGCCTGTTGTTGCCTTTTCCACTTTCTTCCTTATTAAACTGTTATTAAACCTTTTCTGTCTATTTCCCCTATTAGAAGGGAAGGCAGGCTCCGTGCTTGGTCAGCGTTTGTGCCCCTGATCCCACCGTGAGACCGTGTATGCAGTGGGCACTCTGAAAATTTGTTTGGTAAACTGCCGAAAAGGCCTGCTGACACTAAGAGAAGTATTTTGAGATACTTTAGTTGCAAGTCTTGCTTTATCACCAGATTTCTCTCTCTCTCTCTCTCTCTCTCTCTCTTTTTTTGGCCACTCCACGTGGCTTGTGAGATCTTAGTTCCCCGACCAGGGATCGAACCTGTGTCCCCTGCAGTAGAAGCTCGGAGTCCTAACCACTGGACTGCCAGTGAAGTCCCCAGTTTTCTCTCTTTACTATGTATCTGCAAAGCCCTAACAGACCCAGATACCTATCTCTTTCACCCTCTTAAACCTTTCATACTGCCTGTCGTGCCTGGCCCTGCCCTAAGCCATCTGGAATAGAGAACATCTGAGATAAAGACAGTTGCGGTGAAGAGTGAGTTTGTAAGAGGAACAGATTGAATAAATGAAGTGTTGTTCAGCTGTTCTTGAGCTTATAGCATCTTTATTATAAATGAAACTATTTTTGTGTACTTAAAATATACAGTTAAATCCTACTGCAACGAAAATTTCTCTATAGCAGATGGGCCCTAATTATTTTAAGTGGCAGTATTTGAAGAGGAAAAAAAAGTTAGCTATCTAAAATGTCAACCAGTTCAATAAAACCTTTTTTCACTGATTGCAACTGTAATCTGTAATCTTTGGAGGATCTTTGGAGAATATAAAAAAGCAAAAAGAAGGAAAGGAAATGGTTGAATGTGCAAGTAACCTTTTGGTGAATGTGTGTCTAGTCTGTTGCATGTGTACTTTTCCCACGTCATTAAGTATTTTGTTACATTTTAAAAAATATCAGTTGAGCATACCGTTTTTAGAAAGAACCATAGTTTCTTTAACCAGTCCACTATTGTCCATACACTTAGGTTTTACAGTTTTTCAACATTATGAATACTGATGTTATGAGCATCCTTAAGTATAAACCAGGCGCGTATCCAGAGTCCTAGAAGAGACGTTGCTGTGTCAGAAGGAAGACTTGTGTGCTTTGGGAGGCGCCTGCACACACACACACACCCCCCACCAGAAAGGAGTTTGGCCCAGCTTGTTAGTCTGAATGTACAGCCTTTGTGTAGTGTTCAAATGGTGACTGTTACATTATCACAGAAACACACATTAGTAGAGCAGGATACAGGCTTCCAACTGGGATGTTTTGTGTTTTTTCCCCTGTGGATTATTTGTGTTCTTTTTTGATTTTGCAAATGTTTCTGTTGTTGTTTGCATCTTTCTTGTAACAAGAGCTGATCTTCTCTAAGATGCCAGAGGGAGGGTCTTTGCCATGGCCTGAACAAAATGAAAGGTGTTTTTTATTTTTTGTTGTTGGAAACCTCTTGGACCTGTCTCTGATATTATACTGGAATTTCTCAAGAGTTGGGCAGGCAGTGTCTGTTATTTCTCTGTGATCACTCACAATTAGCTTGAACATGACTGTTGCACAGAAAGTTACACGAGGGCCATCCTGGAAATTAGTGGCGGTTTGGTGAGGAAGATGTTTAGCCATTTGGCAATTTGGCAAAATCCAGTGACTAAGATCATTTTTTTTTCTTTTCTTTTCTTTTTTTTTTTTTAATGAAAGCTTATTTATTTATTTATTTATTTATGTTTGCTGTGTTGGGTCTTCGTTTCTGTGCGTGGCTTTCTCTAGTTGCAGCGAGCGGGGTCCGCTCTTCATTACGGTGCGCGGGCCTCACTATCGCGGCCTCTCTTGTTGCAGAGCACAAGCTCCAGATGCGCAGGCTCAGTAATTGTGGCTCACGAGCCTAGTTGCTCCTCGGCATGTGGGATTTTCCCAGACCAGGGCTCGAACCCATGTCCCCTGCATTGGCAGGCGGATTCTCAACCACTGCGCCACCAGGGAAGCCCCTAAGATCATTTTTGGAGAACATTTGAATTTTAGTTATTCTGTGTAAAGGTCAAAAGTGCCTAGTTCCTTGGTGGCCTAGTGGTTATGATTCCAGGCTTCCACTGCCGGGGCCCAGAGTCAGTCCCTGGTGGGGGAACTGAGATCCTGCAAGCCACGCAGTGAGGCCAAAAAAAAAAACTTAAATAAATAAAATAACGGTGAAAAGTACCTGAGTTTACATGATAGTTAAGTGAGGCTAATCCAGTGTAATCACTAAATTGTGTATTGTTCTCTTCTAGTATTAATTTTAAAGACCCACAGTTTGCTGAAGATTACGTTTTTAAAGCCATAATGCTTCCGGGAGCAAGGTAAACAACAGTGCATTTATAAAACTCTCCAGGTTTATTTTGTGTAAACGAAGTTCATCCCTATAACTAAATTTTGTATTTTCAAATGGTTAGAAAACCTGCACCGGTACTGAAACCTGGCGACTGGGAGAAGTCCAGCAATGGGCGGCAGTGGAAGCCCCAGCTCGGCTTTAACCGGGACCGGCGGCCCGTCCACCTGGATCCAGCGGCCTTTAGGGCTTTGGGGTGAGTGGTAGGTTTCTCTGTGTGTGTATTTTGCTTTTTCTGGGTCTTCCACAAAGCATTAAGTCAGCATTTATGCCACAAATATTTAATATTTAATTAAATACAACTATTTTGCAGATATTTTAATGACTTTGATACTTTTCTGCTTTTCTTCATTTTTTAAAATTCACTTCTGTTTCTTTGGTCTGTATATTGCTTTATGTGTTGCTTGAGAATTCCGTTATTTTCTCTTAAGAGATTTTGCTGTCTAGAAGACTGTTATTTCAAAAGAATAAAACATGCTCTTTACCCTCAAGAAAGTTCTGGCCGAGTTCATGTCCGGGTGTCCCCAGTACCTCTGAGCAGAGCCATCACCTCCGGGGCTTGTACCCAAGCACTGATGTCTCCGTGCTGCCTTAATGTGTTTTCTGGCCTGTTAGTCAGGTTGAGTCTCTTTTAAGATGTCTGCTGGCCATTTGTATCTCCTCTGCTGTGAATTTCTGATTTTTAGCCTTTGCCCTTATTAGCTATCAAATTGTCTTTTTCCTAGTTATGGAGACAACCGTATATAAAAGAGGGAGCTTTGAAACGGTAACACATAAAGCTGGGATAAAAAGAGCAATGTGCTGGGGTAAATATTAATGAGTTATCATCTATGAATTAATGATGATAACTCAAAAATAGATATTTCCAATTCATAGGAAAACCTTAAGATTCAAAATGGGATTTAGGTAGTAGGTTACCATCAGCAGCGTGTACTTTATACAGTGGCTAGTAAGGGACAGTGGGGTCATGGGCTTTGGATCCTAAACGTCTGGATCAGATGCCTTGTCTACCACTTGATATGTTTGTTCACGTTACTGAACCGCCCTGTGCCTCCATTTCCTGTGTGTAAAATGGGAATCATAATCACGCCTACTTAACTCATGAAGTTGTTGTGGGGATTAACTGCTTAGGATAGTTTCTATTGTGGTTTGTTGGTCGTCTTCATTCTTAATAGTAAAAGAAATGCAAATCTAAAATATTCTTAAAAGATTTCTTTTTTGCATTATTTCAGCCATTTTGGAAAGCAACATAGAAATACCTCTAAATAGAGTTTTAAGTTCTGAAGGTACTCTGAACTTTTGATCCAGATTCCTGCTTATTGGAATTTATCCTGAGAAGATATTTTAGAGGAGCCTGGTTATATGCCCAGATCTCTCTAGGCATTGTTGTCTATACTACTGGTACTAAATGGTGGACTAGTTTAGTAAAATATGAGATATCAACATGTAAATATTCTATAGGTATAGATGTTAACACCTAGGAAGACTATGAAAGATATAGGGAAATGTTTGATATATCAGTAGTAAACTGAAAATAGTAAGATATAGAGTAGTAGTATATACAGTTGACCCTTGAACATCTCTGGGGTTAGGGGCACTGACCCTCTGAGCAGTCGAAAATCCTCAACCGTGGATTGTATAGGACTCTAGTATTTACTATTGAAAACAATCCACCTATAAGTCGACCTGCGCAGTTCAAACGCACGTTGTTCAAGGGTCAGCTGCGTAGCGATAGCAACAGCATGGGTCTTTGAGGACAAAACAAAATATAATGCAAAAAAAGAGAAATGGACTCAGATTATTTTTTGCATAAAGTAATTAATATTTACATGATTATTAAAAATCTTTGGCGTGATAAGTGAATATTTGCTGTCACCATTATCGGGTACTGTTTTGAACTTTGTCCATTATAAATCTTTTAAATTTGCATTGTCTTAATCAGATCTAATAGTACAAAGACGGCTGCCAACATTTATTTATTACGTGTTGGATATATGTCTATATAATTGTTTTGCTGGCTGGGGGGTCCTTTTATAGCCATGTTATGCCCAGAGGCTCTGGAACTGGAGTTTACAGCAATGCTGCACCACCACCTGCGACTTACCAGGGAAACTTGTACCGGCCACTGTTGAGAGGACAAGCCCAGATTCCAAAGCTTATGTCAAGTAAGTTTTCAGTAATGGATTATTTTACCTGCTAAATTAAGTACTGCAACAAAGGGTGGCTTCTGATCTTCATTGCTAAAAAGATTTATTATGTCAGTGCAGACATAGTGGACTTAAAAACGTAATGTTTAGAAGAATTATAAGAGAATACTTCATACAGACTTTCAGATATTTTTATCTTATCTGTATATAGTTAATTGAATAATATGAATTGGATTTCTTATTTTCATTTCTAAATCTGCTTCTGGGTGAACATATGCAGAAAAAGGTATGCCAAACAAGCTCCTGTTTATCCATTAATACAGGTAATGGGGCAATTAAATCAGGTGCAGTAGACATGGAATTGGAATTACTTGAAAGACAACAGTATCTGTTTCTTAATTCAAATCGTATCTTAGTAACTGCCTAACATAAAGACAGGCGTTGCCTTAGGTAGAAATATGCCTTTAACCTTGTGGTTCTGTGAAGACTGTGGCCTTTCCTTGACCCCTTATAACTTGTTTTGTGGGCAGAAGTGAATCAGAAATGTTAACTGTGAAAGTGATTATATGGCATTTGGATTGCAGTGGAAATGGGAGAAAATAGTTGAGTGTTGGGCTTCGGACTTTGTATTAATTTTAAACTGTATCCCCATTAACTGTTGTGTCTGAGCTCTGTGGCCGGGCTCATTTTCAGGGAAGTGTAGGTCACGTGCCAAGTTCTCAGAGCCCTTCCTTTGTGAAGCCTATGCTTCTGCGTTCCGGGTTGTCTGGTTGCTGCCCCACCAGTCAGCCCCTGCGTGGGGAGGAGGGAGACAATGCGGCAAGATGCTAACATTTGTTAAATCCAATTGTTGTAGCATTTAAGTTTTTTTCTGAATGTTTCAAATAGTTGATAAAAATTAAATTTAGAAAAAACAGGAAGGGCTACTCTATTGCAGAGAACCCTTAGAACTCCTTTTAAACCAGTTACACCTGTCAAAGAAAGAACCAGATTAAAGTGAGGATTGTTGGGAAATACTTATGCTTTGTACTTAGTATTGTTTGCATGCTGATTTAGTTACAGAACCATTTTTAACCTGAAGCCCTGTAAGAAAGGAGTTCTGATGGTCTCCTTCTCTCAGGGTCCTGTTTTCACCGTGTTCTGTCTGTCTGTCTGTCTGTGTGTCTCTCTGTGTGGCTTAATGACACTGAATGGCGCATTGTTAGACTCCACCATGAAATCTGTGGACTTCAGCGGTTTTATTCTATTTAGTGAAGGAAGCACAGAAGGGGCACAGGGTTTAATGGGCTTCTTGGAGATCTGCTTGGTTACAGTAGTTCCCTCAGCTGCTTTCCCCCGAAAATTTAGCAAATAGCATTTCTGAGTATTTCCATTTGTAATGCATGCGGAATATGTATCAACATGTACCACATACAACAGAAAAGTCTAATCACTTTGTAGGAGTTATCTGTGCCCTGAGATCTCACCAGTGAGCGGTGAGAGCATCTCCAGCTAATTGTTAAAGCCAGCTGTTTACTCAGACGTTCTTTATCAGTTCCTTTTTCCTTGTGGCTCTTTGCCATTTACTTCTATCTCTACTGGTATCACAGCTTCCAAATACGGGGACAAAATGAGATGCAAGTGCTAGAACCAGGTATAATCTCTGTGGATTAGTTTAGCCAGTACTCCGCAAGACCATGGTTGTGGGGAATTTCTGAGGTTGTTGCATTGAGTAGACTTTCCGAGGTGTGGCAAGAGGTTTGAGTAGCAGAGGTGAAAGCACACGTGCTCTGTGTTAAGTGGCTTCCTTCCACCTCCTGTTTCCTAAGGCCCAGTTGCTGGCCTGCTGCCAGCAGGATAAACCATAGTTTATCCAGATGGCACCTGGACATCTTACTTAAAACTTTGAAGTCTTTTTTTCCCACTAACTTAAATTGACTTATTTTTAATTTGTAAAGTGTATCAATACATTATGGTTTTGATGTGCTTGCTGTATGTTTTCAAATATACATCAAAATGAATACAACCACGAAGAGAACAAGCTTGTTCATGGACCCCCAGAAAATCATCTTCTGTACCACCTGTGACATGTATCACACTTGGGGAAATATTGCCTAGATCAGTGGTGCTTAATCAGGGAATCATAGGCCATATGAGAATCTGTAAAAGTCATGGAGTTCCTTCCCAGAAAATCACTCAGTGTGGGATTCATATAAATCCAAGTACTGCATCCGAGGTCCCCTTCCACCCTGCAGGATCCTGTCCCAACAGTAAGAGAAAGAAGTCAGAAAGTTTTTTTATTTATCAAGGTCATACCAGAGGTAAAGAATTTCATACCTTTCAGGGCCTGCAATTCTAGAGTTCTTAGTTTGCCTTTTGTGGAAACAGACAACTCTTGTCAGCATCTGGGCATTTTATTTAAAATAGTGGGGTCCCCTCTTCCCTTTTATTACTTTGACTAACTCGTCATTTGCTGTTTTATAGCACTTAATTAGATAAAATTTGTTTATACTTACAAAGAAGCTTTGATTAGAAACTTTGATTAGAATCTGTTCCACTTAGAATCTCTTTAATTACATCATTAAAAAATAGGAAATATGCTTTGTGAAGTAGGGATTCACTTTGAGCAAGAAACAAGTGGCCCTCTCTGCCTGGTGACTTGTAAACATTGAGTCACCTGAGGATCAGTGCTGGGACTCTCATTGTATTTAACATATCTTTTCAAAGGGGGTGGGGATGGGAGGAGTGAAAAAGTTTATGGAAAAAAATCAGCCAGGATGCGATATTTAAATTGAGCCAACAAGGGGGAATTTGGAATACTCCAGGCTGAGAGAAAATAATGAGCTTGAAGTACACTGCAAGTAGTCAGATGGTATTAAGCTTAGAATATAAAATTAGTCACAGTATGCATTGGAACTGATTATGAAGGTAGGGAGGCTGATTTTTTTTTTTTAACTGATGTTTTAAATGTATGTTAACTGTAATACACATTAGTTAAATAAAATATGGTGTATAATAGTAAAACATTTTAAAAACCAATAAATCCATGATCGTGAAATAAGCAGTTTCTCTGTTAATTCTTCATATATGCAATTTTTGAAAATTAGGTTATTATACATGTTTTCACATATACTTTTTATTAAAATGTAACATACATAAAGTGCCAAATCATAAATGTACAGTTTAATTTTTTTTTTTTTTTTTTGCGGTACGCGGGCCTCTCACTGTTGTGGCCTCTCCCGTTGCGGAGCGCAGGCTCAGCAGCCATGGCTCATGGGCCCAGCCACTCCGCGGCATGTGGGATCTTCCCGGACCGGGGCACGAACCCGTGTCCCCCTCATCGGCAGGCGGACTCTCAACCACTGCGCCACCAGGGAAGCCCTACAGTTTAATTTTTATGAAATGATTACAGTCATGTAACCACCACTCAGATCAAGAAACAGAAAGTTGGGACTTCCCTAGTGGTGCAATGCTTAAGACTCCGTGCTCCCAATGCAGGGGGCCTGGGTTCGATCCGTGGTCCGGGAACTAGATCCCACATGCGTGCCTCAACTAAGAGTTTGCATGCCACAACCGGGGAGCGGGCGAGCCGCAACTAAGGAGCCCGCTTTGCCTCAACTAGGGAGCCTGCCTGCCGCAACTAAGACCCAACGCAACCAAATAAATTAATTAATTAAAAAGTTACTGGTGCCCAAGAAGCCCCCCATTGTGTCCTCCCCCAGCCACTGCCCCTGCCCATTAAAGGCAACCTGACTTCCATAGATTAGTTTTGTCTTTTTTTTTTTTAACGTAGTATCTAACAGTCTCTTAACACCGTTACCCTTTTTAAATTTGTCCTAAAAAGTTGTATGTTTTGCTTCTGAGATTTATCTGCCTGTCGCTGTAGCGCGAGTTCATTTGTTCTCATTGCTTCCTGTGTCCCATTATGTGACTGACCGTCATTTATCTGTCCAGTTGGGATAGTGTGGAGTTGGTCCCCAGCTTGGGGGTGCTTGGAATGGACCGCTGTGAAGCTCTCACATCCTGGTGCGTGTTGTAAACGCTTCTGGTCGGTCCGTTCCCAGAACTGCAGGGTCAGGGCTATGTGCATGGTCACCTTTCGTGAGAAGTGCCAGACACGGCCCGGTTTACATCCCCGCAGCAGTGGGGGGGAGGTCCAGCTGCTCCCTGCTCTAACCAGCCCCTGGTGTTGTCAGCCTGTTCGCTTTTAGCCACTCTGTTGGACGGGTAGTGGAAGCTCACTCACGTTGAATTAGCCTCTTCTTGGTGACTTGGAGCAATTTTTCATGTTTATTGACTGCTTGGATTATCTTTTTTGGTGATGTGCTTGTTTGGGTCTTTTGTCCATTTTTCTACAGGGTTGTCTACCTTTTTCTTTTTACTTTGTAGGAGTTCTTTTATAGTCTGGTTATGAGTTTGTGTGTGGGTTTTTTGTATTGGAAGTATCTTTTTCCACTTGAAAACTTGCCTTTTCCTTTTAGTGTCATCTGATGAGCCAGCATTTGGGGAAAGTGGGTGAGGCGTATGTGGGAACTCCTTGTGCCCTTGTAGCTTTTCTCTGGGTCTTGAATCATCACAATAAAAAACCGAGGACGAAAAAAATTAGTAGATATTTCATGTATTTTGATGTTTTTGTAAGTAATATCTTTTAAATGTCATTTTCCTGTTGCTTGTATATATAAAGAGTTGATTTTTAAATATTGACTTTATCCGACAACTTCACTAAAATTCGTGTATTCCAAAAGTTTGTGTGTTCTTTTGGATTTTTTCCCTACTCAGTCATGTCCTCTGTGAGTTGTGACAGTTCTGTATATTCATTTTCTAATCTCGATGTCTTTTGGTCTTTTTGTTTTATTGCACTGCCTGGGACCTCCAGTGTGAGTCAGTGTAAGTGGTGATGGTGGGCATCCTTGTTTCATTCCCAGTCTTAAGGGGAAAACTTGTAATATTTCACCATTAAATATGATATTTGCTATAGTTTTTTCATTTATAGAAGGAGTTTCCTTCTATTCCTTGTTTCTAGTGGGTATTGAATTTTATCAAATGCTTTTCCTCCATTTCTTGAGATGATAATGTTTGTTTGTTCTTTTCCTTCTGTTACATGGTGAATGTACACAGATTGATTTTTGACTGTTAAGCTAACCTGGCATTACTGGAATAAGCCTAATTGTTTGTGATATATCAATTTTGTGTGCGTGTGTCAGTATAGTGTGGGTTATTTTTTCATCTCTATGTTATGAAAGATTAGTTTATAGCTTTCTTCACATGTCTGGCCTCATAAAACAAGTTAGAAAGTGTTTCCTACATTTTTGTTCTCTAATAAGGGTTACTGTGAGCTTGTTGTCATGTCTTAATCCTTAGACTCACACAAACCACTGAATTCTTCTATCTCTTTTTTGGCAAGAGTTTTTAAAAACTTTTTAAAGCAAAAAAATGTGCAGTTACATCTCGTTTCTAGAACCACAACTTGCTTGTGGAAAGACTTGGTGGTGGTTCTGTTTAGGGAGAGATGGTGAAAGTCTGGACTGATCTGTGGCGAAGTGGATTCCAAGTGGAGAAGGTGGGAATGGAGGCACTAAAGGACTGCATAGTTGAACGTGCGAAGTGCAGGAGAGAGAAGATTCCAGATGAGGCTCCTTGTGCACTGAGGGCACCTGGGGGACTAGAGAGTTTGGAAGCACAGGAGGTTGGAGGAAGATGGAAGAACATGATAGTTCTGATTTGTATGGAAGTTGAAATGCCTGAAGACATTGATGCCATCTGCCTGGAGGTAGCGATAAGGATCTGATACCTGCTCAGGAGAGAGGAAATTGGGAATCATATCCGTATAAGCCAGAAGTGTAAAAGTTTAAGCAGGATTGCGATAGGTTAAAGATTTCTAATTGCCCTTGGTTATACGAGAAAGTAGAAAAGCCTGGGGTTGTGAGATTGGATTTCCTAGAAGGCAGCCATGTCATTTGACACAGTATTCCCTGATACCTTTGTAAGAGATGTGTTGGAGAAATAATCGGCCTAATCTAGAATAGTTGTTGCATGGTAGTAAACTGGTCACAGTTGTATGATAAGCACAGACAAATGCTGCCAACTGTCAAGAAAGGAAATTCCATGTTCTGGGATGTTTTCCCCAATACTCTTTACATGTGGCTCAACAGAAGATTTGGTTTTTCTTTTCTTTTCTTTCTTTCTTTTTTTTTTTTAAGTTTACTGTCATTAATATTTTTCTGGCATATTTATTTCATGGTCTCTTGTGACCTCTAGATTTCATATTTATGCAGACAGACCTAATCTTTACGTATATGCCAACCAGTCCATCCATCCATCCGTTGATCCATCTATCCATTCATCTCTCTCTGTGTATTTTCTCTTCTAATTTGTATCTGATCCCTTACGTTTACATTTATATTTACATATCTTTTTTGAATACAAAGTGTTTTAAGGTAGTATTACCCTTTTAAGAAGAGCAGTGATTCCGGGGCGGGGGGTTGTGGTGGGATGAATTGGGAGATTGGGATTGACATATATACACTAATATGTATAAAATAGATAACTAATAAGAACCTGTTGTATTAAAAAAAATAAAATGAAATTCAAAAAAATTAAAAAAATAAAAATGGATACAAATGAACTAACAAAACAAAAAAAGTAATTATGGATTTTCAAAAAAAAAATGTCAGATGTCAAAAAGGATTATTTTCTAATGTTTAACTGTTTCCACATTAAATTACTAATAAAGTGAATGTAAAAATTGTATTAAAAAAAAGCAGTGATTCCAGATGTTTTACCCAAGATCTTTTATTTTCTCCCCATGAATCTGTGTTTGTCAAGATGCTTACTCCTGAAGTGCATGTGTTAATAAAGTATGTTTATTTTTCCTTCCTGTCTTAATTGGGTGGGTGTAGTCATGTGAATTCTAAACTTTGGAAATATTGAAAGTAGTTTGCAGAGATACCCAGTCTTGCCTTCTTGAGACCCTGAGCTTCTGAGCCTCCTGGTTGAGGAGGCAGCTCTCCTGGTCCTTCTGACATAAAATAACATGAAGAGTCACCTCAGCTGACAGCACAAGTGCACGTGAACCATGGAGCAGCATAGTGTGTTGGGGGGGGTGGTCCTGGCTTTCCCTCCACCCTTATTAGCCTTGTGACCTCAGGCAGGCTTTTGTCAGTACTCCCTTTCCTCATGTCTAAAATGATACAGAGAACACCCATCTCACAAAATATTCACAGTAAGTGAGTTTAAGTTATTAAGTACTTGAAACAGTACCTGGCACATAGTAGATACTGTGAAAGTATTCAATGATAAAAGATCAGCATTCCTCTTTATAGAATTTTGAACTTCAAAATTTGTTTAGAGGGCTTCCCTAGTGGCGCAGTGGTTGGGAGTCCGCCTGCCGATGCAGGGGACACGGGTTCGTGCCCCGGTCCGGGAAGATCCCACATGCCGCGGAGCGGCTGGGCCCGTGAGCCATGGCCGCTGAGCTTGCGCGTCCGGAGCCTGTGCTCCGCAACGGGAGAGGCCCGCGTACCGCAAAAAAAAAAAAAAATTTGTTTGGAAATAGTTTTAGTAAAATTGAGATCTAAACTGTTTAGTCAGTCTTTTAAAATATTTGTAGTATCAATATCATAGCTGGTTTTTCATGTGGGGCAGAGTTAAATCAAGGAGAGCCATTGGTCATACTTCCAGCTCTGTTGAGTGTCTGCTGCAGGCATTTCTCACTGTCAGTCTTTGATGTGTCAGTTTTTGGCTGACGGGTGATTGTCCGGGTACTGGGAACTTGTCAGAGTCAAGTGCAGCCCCAAGTGCTCAGCATGAATAAAGCGTTCGCTTCTGCAACCTGGAGAACGTGACATGTCACTTCTCTTCATTTCAGTCGGTAAACTTGTCAATTAGCTGCATTTGAAAAGTGATTTTTGATTAGTGCAATCAGTAAACATGGAATCTTTTCCATGATTGCTACGCTGATTAGGTAAATTGTCACTTGAGGAGCTATTGGTGAAGCCTTGGTTTCTGTGGCTGTAGAGCTCTAGAAAAGGGATATGTTTTTAAAGACCACAGGAAAAAATTAGCTGTCATTTTTTTTCTCTCTCTCTTGCTTGTACCTTTGTGAAGTGCAATTCACTATCTCAGATTTTTTTCTTCTCCCTCTCAAATGGATCTTCTTTTAGAGCCATACAAATGAATGGTAATAAGTTTGTTTTACATTCTACTTCTCAGCCAGGAAATAATTTCTGCTTTATGAACACTTAAGGGCCATATATATTGCTCAGAGCCACATGAAGAGATTTGTTTAAAGGTAGCCTTGAAATTTGTCTTCAGTCCTTTTTATTTTTCTTCTTGGGTTGAAAGCAAGAGATATTTTAAAGTCTTAACACAATTTGTTTAGGTTTTTAACAAAAAACTATAGTTTTTGCATGTGCTGAGTTTGTTGTATGGGAAAAAAAAAGTTGTCCTGGAGGTGAGAAATAGTGAAAGCAAAACAGAGTGGGCAGCACCTGGCATACCAGAATTGGTGGGATAGGAGCTCTGGCTGTTTTTCTAGACATTTACAGGTATACAATTAGACTACTGAGAAGGGCTCCCCCTCTCCAAAAAAAGCATTTACACTTAGTGAACATTACATTCCAATTCTACTTAGAAATACTGGTGTGCTTAATCTAACACGCAGCGTATTTGGATCTAGTGAACATGTATTTCCTGATGGTGAGGACTTTCCCTCCACTTAATACTGTTCCTGGGAGGAAATATACCAGCTTTTTCCCTGACTTTATTTTTCATAAAACATTAGGATAAACATTTCTGAAGGCTTTTCTTAATGTAAATGTGTTTTTTTATTATCTTCATTCAATTTGATATTTATTAGGAATCCTGTGTGGAAGCTTTTATTAGTACCATGGAGAGTGTGTTCTGTGATGACATCATATATAAAGAGACACCATGCAACCAGAATCATGGAATTAAGTTTTTATGTTAAAAAGAGGCATGTTTCCAGGGTGACCACAGTGATTCTGGGACATGTGAAGTACAGAGCTAGACAGGCGTCCAAATGAAATTTACTGTATTTCTTTTGACCTTTGCTATATTAGCTAGTTTTTTATAATAAGACACTAAAATATAATACTTCTGGGAACATTTTAACCAATTTTCACTGACCTAAGTTTTGTGCAGTATCTGAATAGTTACGGACTACAAGTTTAACAAAGTAATCCTCAGGAAAAGTGGCCAAAATGTTGGTTTTACTTTCGGTAGATTGCTTTCTCATAACTCATTGAAAATCGTATAGTGTATTTTAAGTTTCTCTATAGAAGTAAACTGCACAGGGGGTTTGCTGTCTTGTAAGAATTTCTGGTTTTCCCTCCTCCGATTTAGATTTTCTGGTGGTGTACAGTCTGCATAGTGATTCAGAAGTTATTCTGCCCCCAGACTAGGGATCCTGGCCCTGTTTCCTGTGGATTGTGTGGCAATGAGCTTCCTGAGTTTCCATTCAGGTTCTGAATATCTAATGACCAACGGGAAACCTCCTCAGCATTATTCTCAGTTTGACCGCTACTAATTTGGTTTTTAAGAGATAAAAGGGGGACTTAATGCAGATTGACTAGGGATGCCACCTTTCTTTCAGTTCAGAATGGAATTCTGCTTGGAAGTGATGGTGGTGAAGGCCTCGCGCGTGCACTGATCGTTGGGCCAGGGGCTGGGGTGGCTCCCCTGGGGTGGGTTGTCCATCTAGGAGGCTTTCTTGGGGCCAGTACCTCGACTGTGTTGCTTCCAGAGCAGCAACAGCTGGGTGTTTCATGCTGGAACCTTTGTGAACAGCCAGGTGCTTTACTTGTTCCAGATTCTCCTTTGCAGGGGGTTTTAAAGCACAATTCTACTTTTCTTTCTTCTTTTCTCCGCCCCCCCCCCGCCCCCAAGTAAACCCAGATTGCATTTTTTTGGTTGGTAACCAGAGATAAGCTTTCATTTCTTCTTTCCTTTAAGAAAGTAATTTCGAAAAGCATGTTTCTAGTTTGTGTTTCCATTAAAATGTGAGCCTGAATACATTATGGTAAGCCTTGTTGTCCTTGGGCCTTGGGAGTCTGGAGGAGGTTACTGTCCTCATGTGGAGACCTCATTAGACAACTCCTGGAACAGCTGTTTTAATTAGGTCACACTCAGACCCTGCCGGAAGGTGGCTGAGATGACTGAGACTGGGGACTGGAATGGTGGTTGGTTGATACCAACCTGCCGACTGTGCTGGGGGTGCCCTTCATCCCATTTACACAGAGGACCAGCAGCCACTTAACTATTCCTTGTAATTCGTTCGATGTTCCCAGCTTAGCTTCTGTTAGGGGAAGAGGTTTGACTCTCAGAAAACAATAGGGAAGTGGGCAGTCCCTTTATGAACATGTCTTCTGACCTGTGTTCGAGAGATTGTGTACTGTCTGCTTCATGTTAGCACAGCTAGGTAAGTCAGCGTTCTTTCCAGTTTACACATTTCGGGGGCAAATTTTAGGATTTCTATTAAAGTTACTATTCGTTCAGTTTGTATTTACGGATGAAACCAAAATACCATCGTTTTGCACAGCGTTTAAAATAGAAATGTAAAACACATGTATAGCTTTATATACACAGATAGTGAGGGAGAGAGAAACGTGAGTTTAATGACCAAGGCTTCTAAAACTATGTTTTGTTATCAAAGGAGAACTAATTTAACAGATTTACTGACCCTGTTGGTTTCATATCTTTTTACATTTCCAGCGTGTGTAATTATGCTAGTTATTTAATTTATATTCAGTCTCAACTTTTTTCAAGAATTTTTAATTATAATATATGTGGGTAGCTGAATAGTGATTACTTTTCAAAAAATAAAAAATCTCCTGTTCAACCCTTTCCTGTTTATCTTCCAGATATGAGGCCCCAGGATTCCTGGCGAGGTCCTCCTCCCCTTTTCCAGCAGCAAAGATTTGACAGGTAATATTAAAGCAAATATGACTTTGCAGTAACTTTTCACGTCAGCATTTGAAGTTTGGGCTTTCTCTGGGGTATGAAATGTACTTTCTTCCCTCTAAATAGTTTCTCTTGTGCCCTTTCTTTAGGAAAATAGATGGTTAACATGTTGAAGTAAAAGATTCATGCCTGTATACTTTCCTGCTTTTCTTGGTTCTTGGCCTTTATTTTATTGATGCTTTTGAGGTGCCCTGAAAAATGCAACACAGAGAGCTTAAAGTTGTATTAGGTTTTGGTCAGGCTAAACAAATTTCTTTTTAGAAGTGTTGTGCAGCTTAATGAGGCATAACTAATGGAGTTCCACTTTTATCATTTCTGTGCCGGCAGTGCAGCATCAGTACAGACCAACCATTGATTCTTGCTGCAAACCTCTTGAAGTCCTAATCAGCTTCTTTGGTACAACTTTTTCAGGGCTGACAGGCCTATTGTAGTGCAGTGTCACTGTAGGTCAGTAGTTATTAGTTGCCACTGAAAACAGTTTCTTTAACTACTTAAGACTGAACTGAATTAAATGCAGAAGGGACTCAGAAGAGGATTATGGGATCTGCAGTCTAATAAGTACCACGGACGAGGAGGAATGTGACATGGTTTAATAACAAGGGATGTTTGACATGTGTTCTTTCATTGATAAGTTGTGCTCTCTGAAGTCAGGTGGTCTCTGCACGACAAGGCAGCCGGGCGTGTTATGAATAATTATATTAACATCTGAAGAATAATTTTTTAAGGGCAGCTTTAAAGTCTGTCGTCTCATGCTGGTCTTGCCAGCACCAGTAAATGCTAAGACGAGTTTAAGCCCCCACATAATATGGCTTCCTTCTTTGCCTTCCCAGTTCTGATCTGTTTTGTTTGCCTCTCTTCTGCCGTTTTAGCAGTCTGAGCTGTTCACATCTGAAATGAATGAAGTGTTGTTATTTGAACAGGGTTATAACCTCTACCCCCTTTAAGAAAGGTCTTTCTTTAGAGACTCCAAAACCTCATTTCATTATTTTCTTCGAGAAGATAAAAGAAATTATGTTATTCAATTGTTTATTAATAGTATCAGCTACTTAGTGCAAGCTGCATTTTAATTTAAAATAACTGCTACTGCCTGTGTTTATGTTTTGTTTTCAGTGTAAGTGCTCAAGGCACATGGTATGTACCACTTCAGCATCCTCAGAGTAGCACCATTGTCAAACAGATTAAATGAGTGAGGGGTAAATTTTTTCTAAATTACATATTACCACATTCACACCGATCTCATTTTAATAACTGTCTTTCTCCATTACGTTTGTCAAGTTTGATCCTAAGATTTGGTTTCTCCACTTTGTTGCTTGCCTTTTTCCCATATTATTAATAATCGCCAGTATTATCATGTGCTTGGGAGTGCCAGCACTGTGCTAACATGCTTTTAGAAACGCAAGTTCGCTTATTCCTCTTAGCGACCCTTTGAAGCGGATGTTATTTTTACAGATGAGGAAACTGAGGCACACAATTCAGTAGCTTATCTGAGGTCTCTCTTCCTCACCATCCTTTACTAAGAAACTTTTCACTCAAGCGAAACTCATCAGAAAACTGATTCTAAGCATCATATTCCATAATGCCACAGGGACTTCACAGAAGAAAAGGAGCCCCTTCCACTTTCAAGGCACCCTTTCTTCAGTCCTAAAGCTTTCCTTCCCTCTACACATTGTTTCCCTAAGATTATCACCTTGTGTCCTGACATCCATCGGTTTTTTTTGTTCTGCCCTAGCCAAGTTGGTATCTTCTGGACTGACTCTGTGAACCCAACAGATCTGGGACATATTTTGTGGATGTTTTTGGTTTAGTTTTAGTCAGAAACTAAAATCATGCTGTAGAGCAGAAGTTACGTGTGAGCGTAATATAATTCTTTCTTATGTCTTAAATCATGGTCATTTAAGACACACACCATTTATTCATAAAGAAAACAAAGTTTGAATTCAGCCTCCTAAACTTCACTATTAGCCAGCCTCTTAGCAAATACAGTACATCACTCGTTTCTATAGCACGTGTCAGTCTAACCTTTCTGACCTTATAAGACATAGAGGAGAAAATACAAACTCATAGTCACTTTGACTTTGCTGAGATGTCACAACTGGTAAGTAGAATTCTTCCTAGAACCAGGTTTTACTGATGATTAGTTTAGTACTTTTCCACTGCACAGTTTTGAGTGTTTGGTTGAAAACCCTATTAGAGAAGAAAATTTTGAGTGTACTTTTTTTTTTAATAAACTACACTGTTTCTTGAATTAATTCCTACTTTGAAATAGTATATATAATTCATATATTCATTTCACTTAAAAATACACTGGGCGCATCCCTGCCCCCACCTTCTTCTCCCCACACACAGACAACCTAGCGATCATTGTGTTGATGGTGAGTGAGGTCCAGCATGTGCCTCCTCCTCACCTGAGTTTCTGCCCTGTTGTCTGTGTCTTTGCCAGTGGAGCATTCTCTTTTCTGGCCGTATGCAAGGTTTTTTTATCCATTTAGTTTTTAACTTAAATGGGTGCTAAGCTCAAAGCTGATTTGCCACATACACACACACACACACACACAAACACACAGACACACACACACACAGACACACACACACACAGAGACACATACACATAAAGATACCCCAGTGGTAGTATGTAGTTATGTCACATTACCAGCTACTTTCCAGAGCAGTAATTTAGAAACTTAAGAATATTGTTGCTATTCATGATGCCAAATGCCTCAGTTAAGTTGCCTCAATCGATGGCTACTGATTTTAAAAAGTTAAAATGTGTCAGCCTCAGCGCTTCCATCCCAGATTTAAAATGTATTTTCCAGGGTAAATTTCAGTTTGTAAGTATTTGCAAACTAATATAATTAGTACAGTGTAGAAAAATGATAAACTTGTGTAAAATAAAGGCCTTTCTGCCACTAACAAGCAAAAGAGAGTAGTACATGTCCCTCTTACTTGCTCTTTCCATTTAATTTTAATTAAATTATTTTTATAAATATTTTTGTCAAAAACATTTCAAGTAATCATTTCAAACAAAAAGGAGAACTTTGTGCTTTTAAATTGTGGCTTTGTTCCTAACCTATTTTTAAATCATAAAATAATGTAAAATTGCATTTATAATGTATTTTATCCATACCAGCAGATTTTCCTGAAACTCAGTTGAGTGAGTTTTAGCATTATAAAACTGTAAAGAAAAAATGATCACAGTTAATACAATGTGTGAGTTGCACTTAATGCAAGTGGGTTTTGCATGCTCAGTTTTGATGAGCCTCCTTGGTCACAGCACAAACCTCAACCCCTCAGTCCTGCAGAGAGTGGAAGAGACCATATGTTCTCTACATATGGAGCTGTTCTTGCTAAATAGATGAGGCCTTCTCACTAAAATATAGTTGTATTAATGAATCCAAAAAATAATTAAAAGCCCTGAATATATGCATATTCTCTCTGAGGTACAGATTTTTCATTTTATTTTGACTCACAGAAAATTATATTATTAGAGTCCTGATTTCACCACGAACTGTGAAGAATAGCATTGGCCTTTCTAGAGTTCTTAAAAGAGCTGTTCTTAGAGCCATCACACAAAAATAATTATCTTTGGTGTTTGAAAAACAAAACAAAACAAAACAGGCAAGCTCCAAGTGAAGGGAGGAGAGTGGGGGGTAGAGAGGATGGATTCAAGCTTGAATAGCTGTGAGAAGAATGCATTACACAGTGAGCCCAGCTTTGGGCTTTTCCCCCTAAGACCTAGGAAGTGAAATTCATAAGCTGATCAGTTATAGCTAATACCAGCTAGTCAGTGCTTTAGCAAATTTAAAGTTTGCTTATAATTCCTCCCAACATCTGTAATGGCCCCAAAGCTTCTAATGCTAAAATATACTGGAGAATTTTGCTACTGTTTATTCTTTGTAGTGACTGTTCTATAAACTGGAAGTTGAGGAAAATGCCTCAAGAAAGTTATGTCATACATGGTGATTGCTTTTAGAGGGTAATCTTTGCTACATTGTTTATGTGACAGTTTTAAATTGTTATGATTTAATACATCATACCTGTTGCTTTGTATCTGCAAAGTTAAAATAGGCACTTGAAGACACATTAAAACATTTCTTTTGACCATAATCTGGGCCAGCAAACTGGGTTATAATAGCTGTTGAATCTGTGTTCCCATGTAAACTGTACACCAAATGCCAGTCAGCCCATGCCAATTAGTGCTCATGTTGCTAGGTCACCGTGGTCAATTGAAAGCTGCATCAATAGAACTTGAAAAGGTTTCCTCCTGATCAGACCTTCTGACATATTGAGCAGAATAATGGATGGGAAAAAACAGCCAAGTCCCCTACCCTAGATTCAAAATACTCAGCAGTAAGAATTCATTTGCAGTGTGCAATTAACTAGAAAGAATGGACTCCAAGAACCAGCCTGGACATTTTTTAAAATAAAGCCTCATTCTCCTGTCTTGTACATGTTTACTCTTTGGATAGCATCTTATTATTATTATTTTTCTTTTTTTTGCGGTACGCGGGCCTCTCACTGTTGTGGCCTCTCCCGTTGCGGAGCACAGGCTCCAGACGCGCAGGCTCAGCGGCCATGGCTCACGGGCCCAGTTGCTCCGCGGCATGTGGGATCTTCCCGGACCGGGGCATGAACCCGTGTCCCCTGCATTGGCAGGCGGACTCTCAACCACTGCGCCACCAGGGAAGCCCTGGATAGCATCTTAAAATGTAGCCAACTTGGTGATCTTGGGTCCAAAACTTTAAGTGACTAAAAAGAAAACTTGACAGTTGAAGGTGAACAAAATTTTTTTTAAGTCAGACCTTTCTGATTCAATTGAGTTTAAACATCCTTTTAAATAAATGCTGATACTTCCTGAAACATGTTAAACAACACTCACTGTGAGGGACATAAAGGCCACTCTGATACTACATATCCCTTACGACAAATCCAGGCAGATTGGATTGTCCTCAGATTTGGAGATGATGATACCTGCCAGATTTTAGGCTTCTGAGTTTTAATGCAAACATGATGCTTTTCCACAGAGGCGTTGGGGCCGAACCTCTGCTGCCATGGAACCGGATGCTCCAAACCCCAAACGCAGCCTTCCAGCCAAACCAGTACCAGATGCTCGCCGGGCCGGGCGGGTATGCACCCAGACGTGATGATCGCGGCGGGAGACAGGTGATGCAGCGGGGACTGTGGCATGGAAAGCTTACTGGTCACTTTGAATGGAACCGTGCCTCTTGGGACTCCATGGTTTGGTTTGGTTTTGGTTTTGGTTTTGGTTTCCTTAAACATCTGTGGATAAGTTACTGATAGAGTAGCTCAGTCGAACTTGGATCCCTCATTAAAAATGTATACGGGGTGAGTATCTGCCTCACTAAATAGGTTATCCTTTGATGATGCTGAAGAATTTTCAGACCAAAAGCCCCTTTAATCACAGCAATCTGATATTTAGCACAAATATGGTCTGTCACCAAAACATGTTTATCCTTAGGGTATTGCTTTTTAGTTCAATAGAAACTAGATCTCTCAAAATAAATGGTAATGTTCTAGAAGCTGAAAGTAATATTTCACCTTTTCAGCTGTTATCTTTATTCCTTTTGGGAGTTTTCGGTCTTGATTCATCTGTTCTCTATCTTCATGGAAAGAAATCTTTCCTATCTAATTTCCCACTTTTTTTTTTAAACTAAATTTAAACAGCTATACATTGAGTGAGTATAATAATTCCTAGACAAATTCAGTAAATGTAAGCTTTATTTCCTTCTCTTTATAGCATCTACTTTTAGCAGCATTTAAGCCTGAGGTCTGTTTGCCTCAGTCTGTTTGTCCCCCAGCCATTTGACACCCTGGCCAGTATTTACATGCTCTTTAATCAAACGCTTGCCAGAGAACAGGATCTGAATGCCGTGATTCAGAATGTGTGCTATTCCTGGAGTTGGCACCTGTGGTGATGTGAAGTGGTTTTTAAATTGCTTACCTGGTGTCGCCTACAGCCTTTTGCAGTGCTTCGAATATTAATTTTCTAACTCAGGTTCTTGCCATGTGTCCCTTTGTTCTGCCAGCTGAGAAAAATCTTCTGCCAGCTAAGAAAAATCTTTTTTTTCCACGCTTTTTGGGTGTATTCTTACAAGTCTCAGTTCACTTTACAAGAAAGTAATCATCTTGTCTTTTGAGAGAATTTTGTTACAGTTCTTTAGAATCAATTTGTAGAATATGACTTTGCATACTCTCAGCCCGAGATCTCTACAGATGCTATTGGTAGGTTCAGTAGATTGAGACTATTTATGCTGCTAGTGTGAAGGGGACACTGGGCCAACTAAATGATGAATATTTTTGAAAGGAAGGCACACTTGCAACTAGAAGAAGTTCTGGAGGAAGTTCAGTCCAGTCACCTCATTTTTCCAAGTCAGGAGTCGAAAGCTTAACCCTCCTGCCTCTGGGTTGGGCAGCAGAGCTGGGGACGCCTGTGACTTCGGACCCTAGTTCAGCGCCTCCCCTGCCTCCTTTAGGGGAGCACGTCCCTTTAAAGGAGCCTTCTGCTGTTACACGAGGTAAAATTCTTATTCACTTAGGAGATGCAAACTGGTTGTACATTATAATTCTTTTAGGACCTTTTGGAAATACATTTCTTTCTTAAGTCTTTTTTCTGTGGAGATTTTTTTTTTAATTCAGAATTTTGAAGCGCTGTTAAATTGTAGAAGTTTATTGTTAAAAGCAGTAAAATTATGACTTCATTATATATTTAGTGGAGTTTATATGACTAAACAAGTCCTTAGCCTACATTATGACCTTGAAGGACTACACATATTCATGTTATAATTTAAACTAGTGAAGCGCTCTGAGTGGCAACATGGGGAAGGGGGTCCATTTCAGAATCCTCCATAGAAAGGGAATTGTGATGGGAGACACATCACATTTACCTTCAGGTTGTACAGAAATGTTATTTGCAAGCATATTAGGAACTGTTATGAATATTGCCAGTAATTGATTATGTAATAACCTAATGTGGTACACTATTATTTATAGCTAAACAAACAAAAAACCCTAAAATTAATAGTTCATTAGGCCTCAACTGATGCAGCAAGCTCCTGCCTTTGTTAAGCAAAACGACTTTCCTGGTATGTAATATGTGTGTGTGAAGATGATGTGGGCACCTTACCACAGTGTGGCTTGAATTACTAGCTGGGGAGGGGGTGGTAGGGAGAATTGAGAATGACAAGTGTTTTACACAGGACACTTAACGATCCTTCATTTGTGTGCATTTTAAGGAATTTCTCAAGCGCTTGTTAAGGCTTGTTTGGTTAGTTATCAGTGATAGCATTTATGCTGATGTCCCACTTTGCATGCAGCTTTCTATGAAGCTGCAGACCAAAAGCACCCGTTCAAGGAGACCTTCCATGTGATATACCTGTGAGACATATTCACCTTCTTTATAGTGTGTTTTTCCACAGAGAAGTAAGATTAGTTTCTTTGCAGGAGTGTTAATCCAGAAGATAAACTCTCTCTTTTGCTCTTTTTTCAGGGATATCCCAGAGAAGGAAGGAAATACCCTTTGCCACCACCTTCAGGAAGATACAGTTGGAATTAGGCTTTTGTAAAGCTTTCCCAAATCCTTTCATCATTCTACAGTTTTATGCTATTTGTGGAAAGATTTCTTTCTCAAGTAGTAGTTTTTAATAAAACTACAGTACTTTGTGTATTTCTTTTAACTGTGTATATTTCTACTGATCCGATCTCACTGTTTTATGTTGCTTTCCAAAGATGTGTGTTGCATAATACAGTGGATCTGAATTTATTATTGCTTGTAAAACACATTTGATGGAACAGGAATACTGGTTTTTCATTATGTTCAAAAATCAAACCAGCTGTGGATTTCAAAACACAGTGGTATTCTAGATCATCTAAGATCCATGCTGATTTTTAATGCACAATTGGGTATGAACTATTGAGCTGGAACTCTCAGCTAACTGGAGTGTATATTGTTCAGTATTTCTTTGGGAACATTTCATTAATGTACTTGTCATATGGAAATTTCTGGACTTTAGTAAAAAAAAAACAAACTTAAAACCCTGGCCTCTTGTTTTTCTTTTACAGTATTTAAACTTTGAAAATCTTGGCCAAGCATGTGGGTTTTTTTTTTTTAATTTTTTATTTTTTTTTGCGGTACACGGGCCTCTCACTGTTGTGACCTCTCCCGTTGTGGAGCACAGGCTCTGGACGCGCAGGCTCAGCGGCCATGGCTCACGGGCCCAGTTGCTCCGCGGCATGTGGGATCTTCCTGGACCGGGGTACGAACCTTGCATCGGCAGGCGGACTCTCAACCACTGCGCCACCAGGGAAGCCCTTTTTGTTGTTTTTTAATCAGTATATCAGAAAACAATTTATTTCTACAATTAGATGTCAAAAGAAAATCAGTGAAGAAGTAGATTTTAAGAGGATATGGTCAGCAAGACAACCCAACCGACCCATGTATGTGTCTGCTACTGATTTGGCAAATTATAAAATCTTCATGAGAATAAATTATTTACATTTTACAAATTTCATTTAGATTTATACTGCAGTTTTAAGGACTGGTTTTAAATCTCTAAGAAAAGTTGAAAAATTCCGGGGAGTGGTTATGAGTGAAATAGGTGAGAGGGATTGAGGTACAAACTTCCAGTTACAAAATAAATGAGTCATGGGATGGAATGTACAACATGGGGAATATATTCAATAATATTATTTTTGTGTGGTGACAGATGGTAACAACTTATTGTGGTGATCATTTCGTAATGTATAGAAATATCGAATCATTATATGCACCTGGAAGTAACACAGTGGTGTAGGTCAGTTGTACTTAAGTTGAAAAAACACTACACAGAACCCAATGGGAGGGCAGAAAGAAAGAAAGAAGAAAGAAAACTTAAAAAGTTTAATTCCTAGCTAAATTGCCAATGTTCCTTGGCAGGTTTTTGCATTATTTCACAATAGATTCCAATTTGTACTTACCTTTTTCTTGCTACTAAGCACACTATAATTCCTTACATTTACGCTTGCAGTTCACGTGCAGCACTTCCATATGCATTTTCCTTGCCACAACCAACCCAGACACACGTATGAAGACTTGCTGCCTTGTTTCCACCTTTCCATTGTAGCCTCAGATTGTAAAGTAAGGTTTCTCTCTGACTTTCTGACCTCGGACATTTTTGCTTTAGTATTCTACAAAGGCACACTTGTTAATCTTAAATCTATTCAGAAAAAGTCCCACCTTAAACCTTGGATAGGAAGGTATTTTGAAGCTATTGAGTTCATTGCTGATGATGGGTGAATAGAGCAGGGTCCTTTATTGTTGAGGTAAAGAGTCTCTCTGCTGGGAATTAACACAACCATTATATATTACTTCACAATACATTAAAGTGGGAATAATACCTTCTGTTAGATTTCTCTATCTTCCAAATACTGAAAATGTATAGCGCCTAAATCAGTATTGCATACTCCAAAGGAGCCCACATACATGTCTTACTTAGTGTACAGAGCTTCCTAAGTACACCATACCCACACTTCTGCAGAACCTATATTTTCTCAGATCTTTAATTTTGGTCTAGTTTTTGTTTTAAGCTATCATGAGTGTGTCTAAAATAACTTTCTGATTTGGCTCTTTCACCATTACATGTAACGGATCAAAACAAGTTTGAAAATTAATGTTTAAAGTGTTCTGAAGACACCTAAGCAAAAAGCCTGATGGAAAAATTAAGCCGGCTAGAGTCCCACTAGCCGGTGGTGAGACCTCGCTTCCTTCCCTCTCCGTACTCTGCATCTCTTTCTAACTTGTCCCCACGTTTGAATCTCCCAGAAAAATGCCCTGTTATTTCAACAAGTACACGCTTTTTAGAACTTTAAATGGCATGTTTAAAGCTATAACTATCCCCTCCATGTTCGGGTGTAAAGTCAACGGGTCAATTTTATGTAATTAACTCCACTGTAGTATGTTTACGTAGGGCCAAGTTTTTTCAGGGTCTCATTAAAGATTTGTAAGAATCTTAGAACCTGGAAACAGCCCGACTTCATCGCGGCGCTAAGAGCCCATGGTGAGCAGCTGTCTTCCCCGTAGGGTCCAGTGAGGCAAAGCCTTAGAGCCCACGGCCATCCATCGGAAGCTCTGTCCGGTCGCCGTGCAGCGTCGGGGAGGCAGGCGGGGAGATGACCGGCAGGCAGAGCCCGAGCCAGGGCCGGGCGGGCGGGCTCGGGGGGCGCTCGGCGGGGGCGGGGACGCCCGCGGCCCCGAGGCTCGGGGAACCCGGCATCCTAGCCCGGATCCCCGGCCGGACCCCGCGCCGCAGCTTCTCCGCCAGGCCAGCGTCGTCTCAGCTCCGCACGCGTTCGAATACCGGGACCTGGACGGAAAGAGCGGAAAGGGTCCTCTCCCGAGGCTGCTGATTTAAGTTCCAAGCCTGAACGTAAGCGAATTTCGCTTTGCTTCGAAATTAGAATGTAGACATTCTCCGAAGTCACCTGGACGCCCGGTTCACAGGCGGCTTGCGGCCCCGGCTGCATCCCGCTCGTCGGCGCCGCTACCCGCCCCCAGGGCGGCCTGGAGCCGACCCACCGGACGCGTGCCCGCGAGCGACGGCTCTGCTACTTCTAACCGGGAAAAAAGTAAAACTAATGAAGTAGCAAACGCCCCACTCGGGGTGAAGTGAATGCCTGCGTTGCTTGTTGTCTGACACCGTATACATGCACGAGGGCCAAAGAGGAACATGCTTTAATTTGTGTGTGTGAAATGGGAATGGAGCTATTCACTACTCGAAAATAGCTTGCACAACTTAGACTTGGGCAAATTTGTGGTTAAACTTTTATTAGAAATCATTTAAGCAACTACTGAAATAAGAGGTTACATGGAATTTAGAAACTGAAATAAAAGGCATTTCATTCAACTGCAGGTACACATTCTAAAGCAAAGACAAATGAAACCAAAACACCTCTTTCAGAAGCTTCCATTTAAGCTTACCTCCAGGCTTAAAAATAATGACATAAAAGTGATCTTAAAATCACAAAGTTATCTTAATACTTACTGGAGAGAGCGAATTCCTGACTTCAAGTCTTCTTTGAATCTTGTCCAGATGCTCACCAATTCTCACTAGCAAAAGTCTATTTATTTAATTCAGTTTTAATAAAATGTATCCTACTGCCCTGTCTCATTGTATTTGGGCATGGCAAGTAGCAGTTATTTTAAAAAACTGGACTAGTAATTAATATACAGGGTTTTGTCCACACTAACGTGTTATATTAAACAGTTGGGCAGTATCATTCATGCTTTGAACTACATCTGAAATTTATACTGCCACTACACAGTGCACTATCTGATGCACAAATTCATAGCTAAAAATCCAATTAATGGGTCTTTATGTGACTATGGTTCACCAATTTATTCTAAAAGTTTATAAATCATCAGTATTCAATGCAGCTAACAAAGCAAGTCTTTGGAAGTTGCTTGCATTTAGTGAACAGGATTGAGTCTCTGATTTGCTTTAAATTGAAAGTAAACAGTCGATAGCAGAATGGAGTTTGAACACAACATCTGTGTTGATAAAAGTCTGATTGACTTACTTGTTCTGACCATTAGGTTTTAGTTCTAAGCAAAGCCTTAAATAGAAGACAACTGGGTTTCACACACCATCCCCCCTTCCATATACAAAACACCCTTCCTGTATCCTTCAACATTGCGCTCACACACACATACACACACACCCCCCGCTTTAATTTACATCCCAACACAGATTTCAGAAAAGTACCTGCAATCCCTGCCGTTCCTCTCTGCAACTTTGATTCTGGATCTTGGTTTCTGTGCCTCAATTGGAAAAAATACGTTAGAATGCTGTAAAACTCCAAAACATTTAGGAAAGTGTCACATCTGCAGTTAGCATTTCTGAAACCGCGTTTTACTGTGGCCTCTGCGAAACTTTGGAGGGGCTTTGTTCCACTTAGACCCTGCGCCAGCCCTCCCTCTTGGTCGTGAAGACACTTATCCTCCTCTTCAGTTAATGAGTTTCACCTAGTCTGGCCGTTTGTGTTTTTATAAAAGATCTGCAAAGCATTAATTGCAAAAGAAGAAAAAAGCTCTTGTTTTGCATTAATCAGAATGTGGAATTCTATAATAAAAACATTTTCTATTTTAATGTTTCAAAATCAAACCTTGTCCTAATTTCAGGATGTGCACACATAAACTCAGTAAGTTTCTGGGTATAGAATGTTAAGCCCTCTGCAGCAATTACTTCTGGCTTGGGTCCTTTACTATTTAAAGGAACATTGAAAGGAAAAAGATATGCCTGTACCAAATACACTTTCAGAAAATATTGTATAAAGAAGGCTGTTTCTTCTTAATGGTCTTTTTGATAGAGAGTTCCCTTAGTCTAAGGGATTTTTTGTTCCAGAAATTAGCAAGGAAAAAACTGTCCACGAAGATTTATTTTCTTTAAATATGTTACTTGGACCCCTTAGTCCCATAAGCTATTCTTGCTTTTGTTGAGTATTGGGCTGTAAAAAAAAAAAAAAAAAAAAAATCACAAACCATGTGAACTTTTAGAACATGTTTTCTAGAAGTAAAATTTCAGAATTTGAAGGAATCCGATCAATATAAACAAGCATTTTGAAATGTGGCACATCAGTAATAGTTATGCTAGCTTGGCTAATATTTTGAAAGTCAATTTTATTAGTATGCAAAAACCCAAACTGGGAAAATTTCCTTCAGGTGTATTGCACCATTGTCATACTATTTTTTCTGCTTATTTTTTTATGTAAAATGTTTTAAAAATCAGTTATCATTTTACAAAAATGCATTCACAGCCCCTTGATAAAGGCTGATCCACTTGCTTCTTTAGTGTTTCGGGTTTTTTTTTTCTTTTTGTGGAAGGAACTGGAGTTTTTAATTACTATTATTATTATTTACTATATAAAATACATTTAGAGAAAGTGCAACTTTTAAAACACCTTCTTAAAGAATGCACTTTGCACATTCAGAAAAATACCCAAACAGTGAAGTTAAATAAAATGTTTTGCTTCAAACTATAATTCTAAAACTTCAAATGTAGAAGAGCTTTAAGGTCTCTGGTAGATGTTTTGGTCATTTATAAATCACGTTTTATCCATGTTAACGTCTTTAATTTTTCTTCATTTCATAAGCTCACGTTCTTCAGCTTTTTAATATTTTTACTCCGCTACCAGTTCTTTAAATCATGAGTCAACTGAGCTGTGTTGTCACATCATGCCAAGTAGTGTTAAAAAAAAAAAAAAACCTATACAACTTAGTGTAAAATAAATGACCATTTGACTCTTACCAAAAAAAAAGTACTTAAGGTTCTTTTAAGTTATATTTAAATATCCTTTTGAAACACAGGAAATATAAATCATCATATTAAAGAGTAAATACATTATTTGTACAAGAAAACACCAACAAAATCGGTGTGTAACCCCTATTAAGTTCTAAATATGAAAAAATTATAAATATTTTAGTTACTTATTCTTTACATACTGATTACAATTCAGTAAATCACCTTATTCTCTTCTTGACATGCTTTCCAACAGGTTAATTAATTGATGTCTATCTTAGCAATTTTGCTTACTTGTTCTAGTGTTTTATCACGGTATTCAAATTAAGATAAGCAAATACCTTAGAAAGAGTAAATAACATGTCTACAGAAAGACAGGGTGTCATTTATTTTATCCATTCATTGGGGAGACCAGTTTCCATATAAAAAGTAGCTTACAACCCTTCTTTCTTTTGATGAACTGCATATTAGGGGGAAAATCCTCTTTTAGGGTAATATACAAACACTCATTGCCAAATAATGATCAAAACATTTAAAAAACAGCATTAAATTTAAAAAGCTATATCAATTCGTATAAGCGATATTTTGATTAAGTTTATTCCATTTCTGTAAATGGCAATAACTCCTCTGCAATAATGTTGCTATGTGCATGATCCACCTTGAGCTACAATTAAATTTACTTTCCATCAAACATTAATGAAATTGCACTTAAGGGGAGGGGGATTCGAAAATTAATCTCCCAAGGTAAGTTCCACTCCAAGAAGAATTCATTGCTAAAGCTGGGTTGGTTTTTAGAGCAACAAACACCAACGAAGTCTCCAACGTTTAAAACTCTGAGAGCTTTGGTTAGGAACGTGGTGGATCTGGATTCGGCCGGCTTTTCACATAATTTAGGAACCTCTGGAAAGAGGAAATAACCACCTCAACCACCTCAAAGCCCCCTGGCGCGATGCTCGTGATTCGATCCTGGGGCTGTCGCGTCCCCACACCCAATAGTAAGGTTCCGCGCCCGCCCGCCTCCACGACCCGTCCGTCCGTTTGCGAGCTCCGCGTCCGCCGTCGGTCCAAGCCGACCCTCAGGCGTCACGAGGGACCCCGCCCGGCCCGCGCCGTCACCACGTCCTGCCATAGAGCAGGTTGGCGCCCAGCGCGCCGCCGCCGTAGTCCCCAGCCGCCGCGTCCAGGGCCGCCAGGCCTCCCCCCGGGCCGTGCAGCGCGGGCGGGCTGGGCGACAGCTCCTCCAGCTCGGGCGCGGGCGTCGGCGCGGGCGGTTGCGGGCCGGCCTGGCCGGGCGTCGGCGTGGCCGCGCCGTTCTGGCAGGGCTTGCCGTCCTTGACCAGCACGGGCACGGCCACGCGGCGCGGGGACGGCGGCGGCGGGCCCAGGCCGACCTCCTGCTGCAGCTGCTGCGCCGCCTTGTCCTTGGCCTGCCGCTTCATCTTGTACCGGTGGTTCTGGAACCAGATCTTGACCTGCGTAGGCGTCAAGTGGATCATGCTGGCCAGGTGCTCGCGCTCGGGCGCCGATAAGTACTTCTGCTGCTTGAAGCGCCGCTCCAGCTCGTAGACCTGCGCCTGCGAGAACAGCACGCGGCGCTTCCTCCGCGGCGGCGCCGCCGCCGCCGTATGCAGGGGCGCCAGCGACTTGGCGGCGTCCGCGATGCCCGGTAGCGACCCCATGCCGGCCACGTTCACTCCCGCTGACGGCCCCATGAACCTGGAGACTGGGGAGGGGCCCAAAAGGAATGCCAGTCAGCCGCCACCCAGCTCGCTTCACACCGCTGCAGCCGCGACGCCGGCGTGGCCCCGGCGGGTCCCAGGACGCCCCGCGCGCCCAGGGGCCCAGCACCCCCCGCGCGCGCAGGGGCCCAGGACGCCCCGCGCGACCCCGGCCGGGTCCCAGCGCCCCCCGCGCGCTCAGGGTCCCAGGACACCCCGCGCGCTCCGAGCCCGGTCCCAGCGCCCCCCGCGCCTCGGACTGTGGCGGGAAAAGCCCGCGCGGTCCGCTGCCCTCCGTCCCGCGTTCCCGGCCCCGCTCACTTGACGAGAAGCGCGGGTCCGGGTTGGCGCCGTACCAGCCGGTGGCCGCGGCGGCCGCGCCGCTCCGCATGCCGTCCGTGTAGGCGGGCAGCTCGCCCATGTTGCCCAGGCCGCCGTTGCAGTAGCCACCCATGGCGCCGTGCGGGAACTGCGGGACGCCGGGCGGCATGTGGTAGGTGGCGGCCGCCGCCGCCGCCGCCGCCGCCGCTGCTGCCGCCGCCGCCGCGTTGTGGCCCGCCATGGCGTGCGGGGGCTGCATGCCCGCCACGGCCGCCGCTTGCGAGGAGGGCCCGGTCGGCGGCGCGCGGTAGGCGGCGGCCGCGACCCCCAGAGGCGCCCCCAGGCCGGGCGGTGCACCGTCCATGGCGCCGCCGAACTTCTTGTAGGTCTCCTCGATGGGGCTCAGGATGTCGGACACGGAGAAGGGCGTCGTGTGCTTGGGGCTCAACGACATGGCTCGGCGGACGGCCAGGTAGGGGGGGCCGGGGCGGGCGGGACGCGGCGGCCGTGGGTCGCCGCCACCTGGGCCGGGGCGGCAGCGCCTGTGACCAGGAGTCGGCGGCGCGGCGAGCCCCCGGAGCTGCGGGATCTGGGGTTTATTTTAGTCCCGCGCCAGGTTTACGACAGACTCGGGGGGCGGAGCAACATCGCACACGAGCAAACAATGGTCATTGACATCTTTTTCTCTCGGCCCCCCACCTCCCCATAGTGGAGACAAAAAAGGTAAAGGGGTAGTTGGGTGTTTCTTGAAAAGATCACTCCCCTTTGCTTTCTCCATGCTTCCCGCCTCCATCCCGGCCGTTATCCCAACCCTGGAGCACCAGAAATAGAAACTCCGAGGCCGGCGTCGAGGCTTGAAGTGAAGGATTCCGCGCCTCTGCCGATCCAGACCCCAGTTTTCCTAAAACTACTGACTTCGTAGCAAAGTCCAGTGTAATTGGGGAGGGGGTATGTGGTGTTAAGTTGAGGGGGGGATGGTGCAGGGCTCGCCTATTCGTCTCTAGCTACCAGCCTCTCACTCGCTCCATCATTTAAAGTGTAAAAAAAAAAAAAAAAAGGAAGAGAAAAGGAAAGGCTCTTGGGTCCCACCATAAGAGCGCATAAAGAGTGAGGTACAGTGACCGTTCTGTGCCTTTGTAGGGCTTCTAATTTATGCATCCTTAGATTCTCAAGCATCATTTTGTGGACAACCAAACGGGCACTTCCAAATTAGCTCAAAGTATCCAAATCCAAAGAAGAGAGAAAACACATAGAGATACAAATACACAGATGCTAACTTGTAAGTATTCTGTTTCTTCTCTGTGGGGATGGAGGTCGGGTAAGGGAAAGAGGGTACATTTTTATCTTTCGAATGTTTCCTGTTCAGCTTGCACCTGCAAAGTTCTTTACAGGTTTCTTCCCCCCCCCCACTTTTTTTCCCCCGCATCCGCCCGAGTACAAATATCCAACTTAGGGATTACTGGCCTATCACTACAATGATCAAAAAGAAGAGAAAGAAAACACCGCGAAAATCCAAATATTTCTAGCTATTCGAAATGGGTCTTTTTATTGTTTTATGAAAAATATAACCTGCTCAAGGATTATGAAATGGATGCACAGATCAGGTGAAAATGGTAGTTTCTCTTGAAAAATACTGTAGATAAACTGATTCTAAAAAAAACTTTGTCATCCTTTGATTTGCATATTTACCTGCATAGCAAAGAACTTAGACATTGTGAACTTTCCTCTGAATGCTGAACACCACAAAGAATAAGACAAAAGAAGTGTGAGAAGCATACTGACTAAATTTTTAAAACAGCCCTGCAGTTAAAAAAATGAAACAACCAGGGAAATGAAGATGCAGTTTTTAAGTTTTCCTGGAGACTGGGGCAGGAGAAAGAAAAACAAGGAGAGTGCTTTCTTAAGCAAGATTTTATTGTTTAGAAAAAGAAGAACAGGATGTATGAAAACAATTCCAGTTTAACCTGATAGAACATAAAACCTAATAGTACACAGTCTTGAAGGGAAGAACAGTTACCATTTCCTTGTTTGGTTTCAGTGCTTTGGTTGAAATGTCTTCCATGGTTTTGCTCTTATTATTTTAATCATTGTTTTGTTTATTTTAGTGAGTTTTGCAAAGAATCTGGGGGTGGGTGTTGGGGGGGAGGGACCAGTATTCACCTATGGGAAGAAAGTGTCAACCAGGCAAGTGTGTAGAGTATTAGTATTTTAAAATACTGAAAGATCCAAAAGACAAGGTATCATGATTGTTTCCAGATGTCAGTTGCTGACTTAGTAAGATTAGTATTGCTACAGTTTTTGCACCACACTACTTCTACAGGTCTTTCCTCAGCTTGAAACACTTGGGCTAGGTCTTCATCCTCACCTGCACTGGAATTGCCTACTTAATTTTTTTAAATTAGTGATTTACTACAATGAAGTATTCATGTATCGTATGTATTTAAGTAGTTGCTAGAATCTTAAAAACTGCAGTTTGGTTTTTAAGTTCTGGTTTCATTCAAATTGTATTGTTTACTTGATTCTCTTAAAAATAGTAAGAAGTCTTTCCTTTCAAACTTTCCTCAGAGACAAGAGAGTAAGTAAAAGTAGTTTTTATAACATCTATGGATATAAAAGTCATTTGTGAACCGTTATATTTTAGTTTTCACGTCGAAACATGTTTTAGAAGTGAAACCTATTATCACAGTCTTCATTTGTGTTGTTGAGTTACCCAAAGTGCAAAAGTGTTTACAATTATAGTTTTTTTTAGACAATTATTATTTATTCTGTTTTCAGGCTATACATTTCATCTTGTGTAATATTTTTATAGAACTTTAGGGTAGCAGTTCACATTGAGTGGTTAAACTACAATTTGTTGCTTATTTTGTTTTTCAGCTGTAGTGGGTCCTGCTACAAGTTCATTTACATCTGGAAAGTTCCCACCTTTAAATAAAAAAGCACTTTATCATATCTCGGGGCTCTCTGCAGATAGTCACTTTGTGGCTGCTTGGGAACTTGATACCCTAATTAGTTCTCCTTTACTGGAGGTGAACAGTTCTGGAAAAAAAATCCACAATCTTCAACATTTTTCCCTGTCATTTGTTTGTGTTTCATTCCAGAAATTACATAACTTCATGCTGGAAACACTGTTTGGATGTGTGCAGATGATTCTGGAAATAGGTGTAGTCTGGAGGATGTGTATCTACATTTATATACAGATACAAATTAGAATAATCCAATTGATGCTCCATTAAAGCTCTTTATCAAATTCATTTCATCATATTGTTGTCTGCCTAAATTATGTATGGAAATTTATACTCAGTAGATTCTTGAATACTATTGACTTGTGAAATTGGATTTCATAGGAAATACGTTTCTGAGAAATGTTTTCTTGTTGGTTTTTTTCTTTCCTTAAAAACAATGCCGGCACTCAGAAAAAAAACCCCAAAACCAAATACTACCAAAGAGAACAAAGTGAAAAGAGATGTTCCTCCCCTTCCCATCCTCCCACTTTCCCTCAAGCCTCCCATTTTCCCTCCTCAGAGGCACTATTACCTGTTTCTTCTGGCATAGTCTGTACATCTTGAAGCATACTGCCATTTTACACACAGGGGGTAGCATATAGTTTGATACCTTGCTCTTTTCACAGTTTAGGTTTTTGTAATTTTATGTATCACACCACTGAAAACTTAATAAATGGGCTGTGGCAGACATATAGAAACATTTCCTAGATAAAAAGATTCAGTAGAATCTCAGCTTTCTGACAAAAATGTGGTAGTTAATGAAAATTTCTCATGTGTTTGTTAACCTTAGGGCCAAAATTATTTGGCAAAAACAACTCTGAAGTAGGAGCCTTCCCCAGATAGAGGATTTGCTGTTGTCAGACAGGAGCTCAGAGAAAGGGGCCTGAGAGACTTTGAGAAACCAGTCAGTTACTTAAAGGGAAATGTTGTTTTTCTAAGGTGGCAAGTAGATTTCTAATGTATCCTGAATTTCCTTATAAAGAAAAACTGTGTTTGAAAATATAACTTTCTGCTTGACACTCAAGAAGATAAGTGCCTTTTAGAAATGAGACACTTGCTACATTTGTGATTAGTTTAAAATAGTTGTGAAATAATTTGATTAGTAAAATTCTCACTTTTGGAAAGTAGCTTTAAAATATTGTCTTTGCAGTTGGGAAGGAATAAAATGAAGCAGGTCAGGATACTAGTATTTTGTAGCAAAATTTATGATTATAAAGAGGAAGCAAAACTGTTACAAAGATGAAACACAAAGTTTTAAAAAAATTATTTTTAAAATGTTTGCCAATTTCTGAAATTTGGTTTCTTTTTAGTCCTTCTAAAAGACTCTGTGTTTTTGAATGTTCATTTCAATTATTATGAGTCTCTTATGATAATTTTACACTTGTATTTATATGACTTTGTTATTTCTCCCTCCTCCTCCTGCAACGGGGGATGGCAGAGAGGAGGGTTTCCACAATACCCACATGCCTCCCCGCCAAGCCTCCGTCTCTTAACCCTCAGCTCTTTCCCTGGTGTGCTGAAATGCAGCTAGGGCCGAGGGGAGTGGGACTCTCTCTCCTTGGGAGGACAGGAGGAAGAGACTAGAGAACTGGACAACCCCCCACCTCATCCTTTCATAATTTCTTCACAAATGCAAATTCCTTGCAGTTTAACTCCTATTAAAAAAATCTTGAGTCACTCTTTCCTGATACTCAGATTTTTAGATTGAAAATAGTTTTCTGACCAATGAATACATTTTAAATTTAAATGATTTTTAGTACAATGTGAGAATGAGTAGAGGGTGTTAAGACATGATTGTTGTTGGAATCATCATAATAATAAGGGCCAATTAAATGGTTCTTAAAAAACAAAAAGAAAAACTAGAAACCTCCCCTTCTAGGGGATAATAACGTTAGGCTACACCAAAGGGGTAAAAGTATGAAAATTGACCAGTATGGCACAACTCTCTCACCCTAGGATTATGAACTTAAGCTAGAAATTTAAATTTTTCTATGTTTTAAAAATTATTTTTATGTATTTATTTTTTAAATTAATTAATTAATTATTTTTTGGTTGTGTTGGGTCTTCATTGCTGCTGGCAGGCTTTCTCTGGTTGCGGCAAGCAGGGGCTACTCTTTGTTGCGGTGTGCCGGTTTCTCATTGCGGTGGCTTCTCTTGTTGCGGAGCCCGAGCTCTAGGTGCGCAGGCTTCAGTAGTTGTGGTTCACGGGCTCAGTAGTTGTGGCTCGCAGGCTCTAGAGTGCAGGCGCAGTAATTGTGGCACGTGGGCTTAGTTGCTCCGTGGCATGTGGGATCTTCCCAGATCAGAGCTCGAACCCGTGTCCCCTGCATTGGCAGGCAGATTCTTAACCACTGTGCCACCAGGGAAGTCCATAAAAATTATTTTTAGAGTAAATATTAAAATAAATACATGATATGGGAAACAAGGGCAATATTGAAATATATTCTTTATTGTGATAACAAGTTTACTTGTATATCTTGCTTACACAGAAAGTTTAAACTTTTTAGAATATAATAGCATTTCCATTGAACAATATCTGACATTTTTTACATGTCTTGGAATGTAATGAAATGGTTCTTTTATAGGAAAAAAAGAATGCTTTGAATTTTAAGCAAAATGGTATCTCTATTTATTATTTTGTGTGAGGAGCTTGTCATTCTAAAGGTTGTACCATATCTCTACACATACCTGCGTGAATACATATAGCTTTTTAAAATATATACTTTTATAACTTTTTTTCTCAAGTGCACTCAATTTTTCCAAATCTAAGTTTCATTGAATTTAAAGTCTCTTTCTCTCCTACATGTCACATTAAAGATGTATCACCTTACGTTTACAAATTAATTTGTGATTATCAAGGAACGTATCAGTCTTTACACCTGCTATCATTTACTTGAAGGAGAAACTTCAGTTTGGGGCATTTTTGATAAATTATTTGTTGCATTTATTAATAAAGTTTTACTATACACATTTTAGAAGAAAGAACTATGAAATTAACATAATTAGAGAATGTTGCTCAATGTTTCCCTTTTTGTTCTGTGTACTATGAATGTTGTGGAGCTATTTGTTATGTCTCTATCTGCATTCTTCGTTGAGAATTGTGCTTGATGCAGTAGGCTAGTGTTCACCTCATAAATCAATGTCAGTTTTGGTAGATTTTAAACAATTTAATTTTTGGTTCAATAATTCGCTTTACAAAGCTTGATATGAAATAATTTTATTAATCTACTTTATACAGACACTGAGTGCAGTGAGGAGAACTGATTGATGAAAGTTTCCTCATAAGGTTTCCTTTAAAAAAACAAAAAATAAAAACCTAGTAAAATGAGTCTTAAATCACAACATATCTGTCAGATGGACTTGAAGTTTACTGAATATTGCCTCAAAATACCCAGTTAAGTGAACTAACAATGAGATGACTCTTCAGTAAACCTAGTGTTTATTAAGTATTTGAAAATTAGGTACTAAATTTGATCTTGTAACTCTGTAGGGAATTACATGAGGTAATACTGAAAAGATGATTCAAACTTTTTTTTTTTTTTTTTTTGCGGTATGCGGGCCTCTCACTGTCGTGGCCTCTCCTGTTGCGGAGCACAGGCTCCGGACACGCAGGCTCAGTGGCCATAGCTCACGGGCTCAGCTGATACGTGGCATGTGGGATCTTCCCGGGCCGGGGCACGAACCTGTGTCCCCTGCATCGGCGGGCGGACTCTCAACCACTGTGCCACCAAGGAAGCCCTCAAACGGTTTTTTGCTTTTAGAATTAGTGGAAATTTCACAAGTGTCACAAGCTACTAGCTATTGGAATTTGGCCAAAAATGCCAAGTAAGAATTACTTGAGAAAATCAGTACCAGCTTGAATGAAAGCAGTTTATCATTGGTATACAGCATGTCTTTAGAAATAAATATTATCTCACAGAAGAAATAGGTAAATTTGGAATAGGTCATCTATTCTAAAATAAAAAGCATATATGTATATGCAAAATAGTTTAAAAAGCTAACAAAACTAACTTAACTGTAAGAATAAATGGCAAACTTCAGTGGGTGAGAGATTTTTAAAAAATTACACAGTATAAAAGAAATTTAAAATAGAGTTTATAATTGTTTAAAGTTCACTTTTTAATAGGATAAATAAATCTTGAACTGTGAAGGGTGTATTACGGTTGGATGTTGTGCATAAGTTGTTCTAGGAGTTAGATGATGGAATACAAAGTCATTGTTTTGATTTGTGTTTTGTATGCTTACTGTTATAAACATATAAAATACTCTGAAAGATCTGAAAGAAAACTATTTCACGTGCGAAGTTTTAGTTTTCTATAAATAGTCTGGTATGTGTGATGATTTCTTCTAGAGTTAATTCTTTTAAATGCAATGTTTCTTTAGAATAATCAGTGGTAGTGCATATATGATTGAACTGTCATTATGAACATAATTGATGACAGACTGCCTTGCTGCAGCTCTTATGAACAATTTGCAGAGATTAAAAGGGTGATGGAAATGGTGGTTTAGGAATTGCTTTCTAAAGACACGAGAGGATCGAAAAGAAACCTGGGGTTTCCAGTGCCCTCTGAAATCATTTTCACATAAAACCCAGGTTTAGTAGGTACAAGTGTTGTGTAAGTGCTCTGCTCTTGAAAAAAAAAATTATGTGGCATAAAGAGATGATTTGGTCATGGATCTTAAATGATCAAATCAGAGTGTCTATTCTATACCCGTTTCAAAAGGAGAAATGCAGAATGTTCTGTCTATTCAGTATTCCATATGTGCCTGCATTTAACTACGTAGGCAATAAATGAATATAGGTAAATACTCATGAAAATCAAACACTTTTCATACCCCAGAAAGGCTAACCACAATTGTCCTTAGCTATCTATATACATAGATTGCCACATTTCCATATATTCAAGCAGAAAGTTGTATCTCTCATGTAAATGTTTTGACATAGACTCGGAGAATTAGTTATATGATGCAAAAAAGAAAAGCTTAATTATATACTTCTTCTACCTTGATTCATAAAGGATATGAGGCAGCTTTTAAATAAGTAGGTTTGTGTACTTCAAACATTTAGTAAGAATCATGACCTCTGGGCTTCCCTGGTGGCGCAGTGGTTGAGAGTCCGCCTGCCGATGCAGGGGACACAGGTTTGTGCCCCGGTCCGGGAAGGTCCCACATGCCGCGGAGCGGCTGGGCCCATGAGCCATGGCCGCTGAGCCTGCGCATCCGGAGCCTGTGGTCCGCGACGGGAGAGGCCCCAATAGTGAGAGGCCCGTGTACTGCAAAAAAAAAAAAAAAAAAAAAGAATCATGACCTCGTAGATAAGGATCTTGTAATAGTAAGAAGTTAAGATATGTCTGAAAAAAACATCAAATCTATGGGCCATAAAGCCTACCAAGTTCCTGTAGTTGAACCCCAACCTTGGCTGTAAGCGTCCTAGTGGTCATCTGGAAAAGCCAGTTACAGTTTCCTTATTTTTAGGGGAAAAAACAAAACAAAACCAAAAACAAACACCACCCCCACCCCCGCCTCGATTCTTCAGGAAAAGAAGCACTCTAAAAGAAATTCCTCACAGGGGGCTTCATATAGGAAACACTGAATACTGTAACATTCTTAATAGTTTTCTAGCAGAGTTATTTCATAAAGTTAGCTTGTTTTAGCGGCCATTCCTCAAAAATTTGAGACCTCAACACCAAATCAGCTCAATTAAGGTAACTGAGGGGTGGGAGCAAAGTAAGTGATATGGTCCAGATGGGTAGCCTTCTGATGTTCCAGGACTGAACTCCACACTTTTCAAAGAAGATGTCATAAAAACCACAACATTGTTACGCTTTGGTTATTAGAAAGTTCTTATACTGAGGCTAACTATGTCCCTCTCATTTGCAGATATCAGTCCCAATTCAACCTTTTGATGCCAAATTATAAGTCTGGTCTCCCATAAAGCCCTCTAAATATAAGAAGATACTATATTAATCATATTATGTTTTCTCCTTTTCATATAAAAAGTGCCCCAAAACAAAAAAAAGTCTGTAGTGAACATACACAATTATTAACCAAGAATTTATCAAGTGATTACTATTTATCAGGTGATTATCAGGAGTGTCCTGAGTGCTTTAGAAAATTGGGAAGGGAGCCCTTCTGGTACGAGAAAGAGGAAACTTATTCTTGGCATCCATATTCTGATCTTGAAATGGTACTTTTAAATTGTATGTACGTATGTGTGTATTACTTTATTATTTTAAATTATATGTACATATGAATGTATGCTTGTGTGTGCATATATATGTGTGTGTATATATATATATACATGCCAGGTTCTAAGCAATTGACTTACTAATGAACTTTTTAGAACATATCCCATTTATAAGGTGGAGATAAGGCTAAAATCCTGAAACCCACTAACAGTAATCTTTACTAATGTGCTAGGTACGTTCGTGAACTTTAGGTGTTTATCTCATTTGATAGTTACAATAGAAGAGAACTTAAAGTGTGACTGACATTGACAGTGATTCAAGTGAAAAAATATTCTTTTTTTTCTTCCAGGTGTATTGAGATATAGTTGGCATACAGCACTGTATAAGTTTGAGGTATACAGCATAATAATTTTATTTACATACATCATGAAGTGATTCTAAGTTTAGTGAATTTCCATTATCTCATATAGGTACAAAATATGAGAAATAAAGAAATAACTGTTTTTCTTGTGATGGGAACTCTTAGGATTTACTATCTTAACAACTTTCATATATAACATATATCAGTGTTAATTGTATTTATCATGTTGTACATTACATCCCTAGTGTTAATTTATCTTATAACTGGAAGTTTGTACCTTTTGACCACCTTCATCCAATTCTCCCTCCCCTCACCCCCCACCTCTGGTAACCAAAAATCTGATCTCTTTTTCTAGGACTTTGGTTGGTTGGTTGGTTGGTTTTGAAGTATAATTGACCTACAACACTATGTTAGTTCCTGTTACACAAAATAGTGATTTGATATTTCTGTGCGTTTCAAACTGATCACCGCGATAAGTCTAGTTTTGATATGTTACCATACAAAGACATTACATAGTTATTGACTATATTCTCTACACTGTACATTTCATACCCATGACTCATTTATTTTGCAACTGGAAGTTTGTACCTCTTAATCTTCCTCACCTATTTATTTTTGTCCCATTACTCTCCTTCACCCTGGCAAACACCTGTTTGTTCTTTGTATCTATAATTCTGTTTATGTTTTGTTATGTTGGTTCATTTTTTTTAGATTCCACATGTAAATGAACTCATACAGCATTTGTCTTTCTTTGTATGACTTGTTTCACTTAGCATAATAGGTCCATCCATGTTATCACAAATGCCGAGATTTCATTCTTTTTTATGGCTGAGTAATATTCCACTGTATAAATACATCACATCTTTATCCATTCATCTATTGATGAACATTTAGGTTGCTTTCATATCTTGACTATTGTAAGTAATGCTGCAGTGAACATAGGATGTATATATCTTTTCTAATGAAAAATATTCTGAAAAGGAGTGGGAAAGAGATCTCAAAGATACTTCTTTCCTGCATCTCTACAAGGGTGATAGATTAGGATTTATGTGATATTTGAGTAGCTATTGTTAATGAAACTATTCTTACATTGTCAGACTATTCTGATGGCTATCTAGATAAAATTTAAAAACTTACTATTCAACTGGATATTTGTTTTCTGTACATTTTCTTTATAAGGACAGCAGAAAGTTTGGAAGTTTCTAGTGACTATAAGCAGAGTTAATAGAGCAGTGATAAAAAGAGTTTTTTCTGTAGTTACTGCAGTAATAAAACAATCTCCTTAAAAATATTTACAACATAATTTCTCAAAATTATGTAAATATTTGATTTGTAGATTATAGGCATTATTGATATCTGCTCAATATTATTACAGTTACTGAAGTAATAGAATCTTGTTGAAAAACAATTCAAAATACTGTTGAAGTATATTATTGTAGAACAGTTGTGTCCAATACAAATACAATGTGAATCACATACGTAATTTAAAAATTTCTGGTAGCTACATTAAACAAAGTAAAAAGAAACAGGTGAGATTAAATAAAAATGTATTTTATTTAACCCAATATATTAAAATTTTATCTGTAGCTCCAAAACTATAGCCCCCAGGCCAAATTCAACCAGGCACCTGTTCTTCTACAGCCCAGGAGCTAAGAATGGTTTCTACATTGAAATGGTTGAAAAATGAATAATAATATTTTGTGACATGTAAAAGTTATATGCAATTTAAAGTTCAGTGCTCATAAATAACATTTTATTGAATATACCCACACACCTTTATCAGTGGCAAAGTTGAGTAGTTGTAACAGAGACCATATATGGCCCACAAGCCTAAAATATTTGCTTGCTGGTGCTTTTACAGAAAATGTTGGTCAAACTCAGCCAAGGTAAAAGTGAAAGTGAAAGTCACCTTTACAAATACCCAATCCCACGCCAATCTCCGGAAGTAATCACTATGAAGGTATGAAGGGTTTTCTGTGTGAGTTTTTCTAGATTTGTGTGACTACACATATTCTGTAGTTCTGTTTCGTTATGTATCTAGAACTTATATTCACACTTAAAAAATATAATGGCATCATTTTCATATATATTCTGATTTCTTCACTTAATGATATTTTATATCAGTTTCAAAATGAGTACTTTTTTTTTTTGGCCGCGTTGTGTGGCATGTGGGATCTGAGTTCATCCACCAGGGATCGAACCTGTGCCCCCTGCATTGGGAGCATGGAATCTTAACCACTGGACCGCCGGGGAAGTCCCTCCAAATTAGTACTTATACATATGTTCCTTGTTAGTACAAATATGTGCTTTCATGGCAGTGCACGTAGATGTTCTCATTCTAGAATCTACTTATTTATATCCCATGATTCAGGTTTACTATATGTTATTTTTTCAGTCCCATGTTAATGAGTTTAGGCTCTTTCCTCTCCTTTCTTCCCCTCCTGTCTTTCTCTCTCTCTCTCCCTTTCCCTCTCTCTTTCTATTACAAACAGTGCTGCAGTGAACATTCATGCAGATCTGTGTGTACTGGTACAAATATTTCTGCAGGATAGATTTCTAGAAGTAAAATTGGATCAAAGGGTAAGTTTATTATACATTTTGGTAGGAGTTGCCAAATTAGCCTCCAAAAAAACCAGCATCAGTTTATGTGTCAGTGGTGTGTGATGTAACCTTTTCTCCCTACATCTCTCACCAACACTGGATAATCATTAAAAAAAAATTGTTTTTACCAGTCTAGTTCAGCTTTACATACATAACTTAGTATTTCCTTAATAGTCTTCTATTTGCTAAAGTACTGTTGCTCATTTAAAAAAATCAAAAAAGAAAAGAAAATTAACCAAGAATTATATAAAGTGCGAGGGGCAAGTCCTCTGAAATAACATTCAGAAATAACCACTCTTAAATAAGAATTCAAGCTAGAAGATTTAGCTTAGGACTCTGATATATTTGTATTTTCATCCTGATTAGTTTTCTTTGAGAGGAATATGGCATAGTAAAAAGCAATCATGCTTTAGAATTAGACTTCAGTTGACTCCTACTCTATCAAACTGTAAAATTTGATGGCAAATTTTACTTTATCTTTCTGAACTCAGTTTTCCCATCTGTAAAAATGTGAAGGTTAGATTAAATAGGTTTAAATAATAGATGAAGTCACCGATCATAGCTGTTGCATAGTGTTTGCTTTATTTATTGCTTCCTTTCTTTTTCTCTCACTGCTTTCTTTCTGAGAACAACAAAAATACACGTTTCCTAAAATACCATGTTTTATTGCAGAGGTTGGCAACCCATGATACGTCAAAGGAGATAGCTGAGAAGTAACGTTAGTATAGTAATGGATATGGACTTGTGGAGAGAAAGATTTATTCCTTTGAGGACTGAGTCTTCTCACCATCTCCTGACATCGCCCCTTCAGGTCATCCCCTCTTGTCCCATGACATTCTACAGCCAAAATTTTTGTTTGTTTGTTTTTAAACCTCAATATTGAGTAGTGATTCCTTCCACTTTAAAAAAAATTTTTTTTAATTTATTTATTTTTGGCTGCGTTGGGTCTTCATGACTGCACGTGGGCTTTCTCTAGTTGCTGCGAGGGGTGGCTACTCTTTGTTGTGGTGCATGGGCTTCTCATTGAGGTGGCTTCTCTTGTGGAGCATGGGCTGTAAGCGCACGGACTTCAGTAGTTGCGGCAGGCAGGCTCAGTAGTTTTGGTGCGCGGGCTTAGTTGCTCCGCAGCACGTGGGATCTTCCTGGACTAGGCTCAAACCTGTCTCCTGCATTGGCAGGCGGATTCTTAACCACTGCGCCACCAGGTAGGCCCCTCTACAGCCAAAATGTTGAATAACATTATCCTCCCTTTGGGGAAAGCATGACTCTTCAGGCATAAAGGAAGTACCTTAACATTTTTTTTTATTGAAGTATACTTGATTTATAATGTTGTGTTAGTTTCAGGAGTACAGCAAAGTGATTCAGTTATACATACATAAATATCTTTTTTTTCAGATTCTTTTCCCTTATAGGTTATTACAGAATATTGAGTACAGTTCCCTGTGCTATACAGTAGGTCATTGTTGGTTATCTGTGTTAAATATAGTAGTGTGTATGTTAATCCCGAACTCCCCCACCTTTCCCCTTTGGTAACCATAAATTTGTTTTCTATGCTGGTGGGTCTATTTCTGTTTTGTATATAAATTCATTTGTATCATTTTTTTTAAGATTCTGCATATAAGTGATATCCTATGATGTTTGTCTTTCTCTGTCTGGCTTACTTCACTTAGCATGGTAATCTCTAGGTCTATCCATGTTGCTGCTAATGGCATTATTTCATTCATTTTTATGGCTGAGTAATATTCAATTGTATAAATATACCACATCCTCTTTATCCATTCATCTGTCAATGGAAATTTAGGTTGCTTCCATGTCTTGGCTCTTGTCAGTACTGCTGCAATGAACATTGGGGTGCACATATCTATTTGAATTATGTTTATTCCAGATACATGCCCAAGAGTGGGATTGCAGGATCATATGGCAGCTCTGTTTTCTAAGAGCTCCATACTGTTTTCTAAGGAACCTCCATACTGTTTCCCATACCCATAGTGGCTGTACCAATTTACATTCCCATCAGCAGTGTAGGAGGGTTCCTTTTGCTCCACACCCTCTCCAGCATTTATTATTTGTAGAATTTTTGGTGATGGCCATTCTGACCAGTGTGAGGTGATACCTTATTGTAGTTTTGATTTGCATTTCTCTAATAATTAGCAATGTTGAGCATCTTTTCATGTGCCTACTGGCCATCTGTATGTCTTCTTTGGAGAAATGTCTGTTAAGGTCTTCTGCCCATTTTTGATTCGGTGGTTTGTTTTATTGATATTGAGCTGTATGAGCTGTTTGTATATTTTGGAGATTAACCCTTTGTCAGTTGCAGCATTTGCAAATACTTTCTCCCGTTCTCTATGTTGTCTTTTCGTTTTGTTTATGGTTTCCTTTGCTGTGCAAAAGCTTTTAAGTTTAATTAGGTCCCATTTGTTTATTTTTGTTTTATTTCCATTATTCTAGCAGATGGATCCATAAAGATATTGCTGCAATTTATGTCAAAGAGTGTTCTGCCTATGTTTTCCTCTAGAAGTTGTATAGTATCTGGTCTTATGTTTAGGTCTTAAATCCATTTTGAGTTTATTTTTGTGTGTGGTGTGAGAAAATGTTCTAATTTCATTCTTTCTAATTTCATTCTAATTTCATTCTTTCATTGGACATGTAGCTGTCCAATTTTCCCAGCACCACTTATTGAAGAGACTTTCTTTTCTCCATTGTATTTTCTTGCTTCCTCTGTCATAGATGAATTGACCATAAGTGTGTGGGTTTACTTATGGGCTCTCTATTCTGTTCCATTGACCTATGTGTCTATTTTTGTGCCAGTACCATCCTGTTTTGATTACTGTAGCTTTGTAGCATAGTCTGAAGTCAGGGAGCGTGATACCTCAGCTCTGTTATTCTTTCTCAAGGTGGTTTTGCCTACTTGGTGTCTTTTGTGTTTCCATACAAATTCTTAAATTATTTGTTCTAGTTCTGTGAAAAATACCATTGGTATTTTGATAGGGATTGCATTGAATCTGTAGATTGCTTCAGGTAGTAAGGACATTTTAACAATATTAATTCTTCCAGTCTATGGACATGGTATATATCTTTCTATCTGTTTGTGTTGTCTTCAGTTTCTTTCATCAGTGTCTTATAGTTTTCCAAGTACAGGGTTTTTTTTTTTACCTCCTTAGGTAAGTTTATTCCTAGGTATATTATTTTTATGTGATTGTAAATGGGATTGTTTCCTTAATTTCTTTTTCTGATAGTTCATTTTTAGTGTATAGAAATGAAACAGATTTCTGTATATTAATTTTGTATCCTGCAACTTTACTGAATTCATTGATGAGCTCTAGTAGTTTTTTTTTTTTTTTTGGTAGGATTTTCTATGTATAGTATTATGTTGTCTACAAACAGTGACAGTTTTACTTCTTTCTTTCCAATATGGATTCCTCTTCTTTTTCTTGTCTGATTGCTGTGGCTGGGACTTCCAATACTATGTTGAATAAAGATGAGAGTGTGCATCCTTTCTCATTCCTGATCATAGAGGAAATGCTTTCAGCTTTTCACTGTTGAGTATGATGTTAGATGTGGGCTTGTTATATATCACCTTTATTATGTTTAGGTATGTTCCCTCTGTACCCAGTTTCTGGAGAGCTTTTAATCATAAACCAATGTTGAATTTTGTCAAAAGCTTTTTCAGCATCTATTGAGGGGATTATATGGTTTTTAGTCTTCAAATTGTTAAGGTGATGTATCACATTGATTGAATTGCATATATTGAACCATCCTGGCATCCCTGGGACAAATTCCACTTAATCATAGTTTATTATCTTTTTAATATATTGTTGGATTCAGTTTGTTAAATTTTGTTGAAGATTTCTGCAGCTGTGTTCATCAGTGGTATTGGCCTGTAAATTTCTTTTTTTGTTATATCTTTGTCTGGTTTTGGTGTCAGGGTCATGCTGGTCTCACAGGATTAGTTCAGAAGCATTCTTTCCTCTGCAATTTTTGGGAATAGTTTGAGAAGGATAGGTGCTAACTCTTCTCTAAATGTTTGGTAGAATTCAACTGTGAAGCCATCATATCCTGGACTTTTGTTTGTTGGGAGGTTTTTGTTTTGTTTCGCTTTTTTTTTTTTATTACTGATTCAATTTCATTACTGGTAATTAGTCTGTTCTTATTTTCTGTTTCTCCCTGGTTCAGTCTTGGGAGATTGTACATTTCTAGGAATTTGTCTACTTCTTCTAGGTTGTCCATTTGATTGGCATATGTTGTTTTTAGTAATCTCTGATGATCCTTTGTATTTCTGTGGTGTCGGTTGTAACTTCTTTTTCATTTCTTTTTTTATTGATCTGAGCCCTCTGTCTTTTCTCTTGATGCATCTGGCTAAAGATTTATCAATTTTGTTTATCTTTTCAAAGACCCAGCTTTGTTTTACTGATCTTTTCTATTTTTTTTGGTCTCTATTTCATTTATTCCTGCTTTGATCTTTATGAGTTCTTTCCTTCTACTAACTTTGGATTTTGTTTGTTCTTCTTTTTCTAGTTCCTTTAGGTGAAAAGTTTGGTTGTTTATTTGAGATTTTTCTTATTTCCTGAGGGAGGCTTATGTCACTATAAACTTATTTCTTAGAACCTCTTTTGGTTGTACCATAGATTTTTTTTTTTCTTTTTAAATATTTATTGGGACTTCCCTGGTGGTCCAGCGGTTAAGAATCCGCCCTCCAATGCAGGGGACGTGGGTTCGATCCCTGGTCGAGGAACTAAGATCCCACATGCCATGGGGCAACTAAGCCCACATGCTGCAACTACTGAGCCCATGTGCTCTAGAGCCCACACACCACAACTAGAGAGCCCACGCTCTGCAACTACTGAGCCCGCACGCTCTGGAGCCCGTGCACCACAACTAGAGAGCCTGCGCTCCGCAACTACTGAGCCCACATGCTCTGGAACCCAGGCGCCACAATTAGAGAGAAGCCCGTGTGCTGCAACGAAGAGCCCACATGCTGCAATGAAAGATCCCATGTGCTGCAACTAAGACCCAGTGCAGCCAAGAATAAATAAATAAATAAATATTTATAATTTTTTTTTTTTTTTTTTTGCGGTACGCGGGCCTCTCACTGTTGTGGCCTCTCCCATTGCGGAGCACAGGCTCCGGACGCGCAGGCTCAGCGGCCATGGCTCACGGACCCAGCCGCTCCGCGGCACATGGGATCTTCCCGGACCGGGGCACAAACCCGTGTCCCCTGCATCGGCAGGCAGACTCTCAACCACTGCGCCACCAGGGAAGCCCAATATTTATAATTTAAAAAAATTCTTATTTCTTTTTTATTTATTTGGCTACGTTGGGTCTTAGTTGTGGCATGTGGGGGCTTCATTGCGATGCACAGGATCTTCGCTGTGGCATGCAGGTTTCTCTCTAGTTGTGGTGTGTGGGCTTTCTAGTTGTGGCTTGTGGCTCCAGAGCGTATGGGCTCTGTAGTTGTGGCATGTGAGCTCTCTAGTTGTGGCACATGGGCTCAGTAGTTGTGTCATGTGGACTTAGTTGCCCCATGGCATATGGGATTTCAGTTCCCCAACCTGGGATCGAACCTGTGTCCCCTGCATTGGAAGGTGGATTTTTAACTGCTGGACCACCAGGGAAGTTCTCTGTACCATAGATTTTGGATCATTGTGTTTTCATTTTCATTTGTCTCAGGTATTTTTTTTAATTTCATCTTTGATTTTTTTTGGTGACCCATTGGTTGTTTAATAGCCTATTGTTTAGCCTCCACGTGTTTGTGTTTTTTACATTTTTTTTCTTGTATTTGATTTCTGGTCTCATAGTGTTGTGGTTCAGAAAATATTCTTCATATGATTTCAGTTTTCTTAAATTTACCAAGGCTTGTTTCATGGTTTAGCATGTGATCTATCCTAGAGAATGTTCCATGTGCACTTGAAAAGAATTCGTATTCTGCTGCTTTTGGATGGAATTTTCTGTATATATCTATTAAGTCCATGTGGTCTAATGTGTCATTTAAGGCCAGTGTTTCCTTATTGATTTTCTGTTTGGTTGATCTGTCCATTGATGTAAGTGGGATGTTAAAGCCCTGTACTAATATTGTGTTACTGTCAGTTTCTTCCTTTATGTCTGTTAGTATTTGCTTTATGTATTTAGGTGCTCCTATGTTGGGTGCATATATATTGACAATTGTTATATCTTCTTCTTAGATTGATCCCTTGATCATTAGGTAATGTCTTTGTCTCTTGAAGGGTCTTTGTCTTAAAGTCTATTTTTTCTGATACAAGTATTGCTACCCCAGCTTTTTTTTGGATTTCCATTTTAATATTAATCTGCTTAGGAGTTGTGCTGTGTTTAATGTTTTCTGTAGTTGTAGGTGCCAGAGGCCTTCACATTTTTCTAGTGAAGTCCTTGCTTTTGTCTCTCTTGTTGTTTTAGGGCTGCACTAAGGACTTCCTTAAATACAGTCTGTATCTCAAAGCTCTTTCAGCTGCAATCCCACTGTTACTATACTGTAATACTAATGATATAGTGGTAAAACATAGGGGAGGGGAAGTGTTCTATAATCTTATGATTAAATCTCAGTCTTTTAGTGGGCCTGTGTCCCTGGATGTGACTTTCACAAGTGTATTTTAGCTCTCCCAGCCTTCAGTGAGGCAGAAAAACTAGAGAGGGCTGGGGTTAGAGAAATGCCCTTCCCCCAGATCAGATACATCTTCAGCAAAGTCCTTGCCCTTGAAGAATGGGCATTTGCAGGGCAATGCTCTGGGTATATTTCACAGTGATTACTTTTCCCCTCCCCCTGCCACAGCCCTGAGGGGATCTTTCTTGGCTTTTTATCACAAGAACCTGGTGGGGTTCTTGGAGGTAAAACCCACAGAAGTGTGGACCCCCCTAAGGCTGAACCCCCCAAGAGATTCTCACTCTTGTGTTAGTTTACCCTCAGCCTCCAGCGATTCATCACATTTACCATTTATGTGCCCCTACCAGTTTATGGCTCTAGCACTTCTGCTCCAGTTAAGCACATCTCAGCTGTGAGTCTGAGAGTTCTCCCATCTTGCCAGATTTCAAGGTGGCAGATAGCCTTGCATCCTCAGTTCTCTAATGGGTCCAAGAAAAGCCACTGATATTTCAGTTTGTTCAGGTTTTTGCTCGCTGTAAAGAAGAGAATGATGACTTCTAAGCTCTTTACTTTTGGAAGTGAAATATGCTAATAAGCACTTAGTAGCCACTAAATAAGCAGTTTATTAGACAGTAGAATTTTATGTATTTGTTTAAGAACTTTATTTTTTTTGCTGTTCTGGGAATTGCCAGCTTACATTAAACATTTTTTAATGCAAAATTAAAGCTGTCTCAAAATACTTAGAGTTATAAAAGGGAGATACGATTTGTTATCAGTAGCATCAAAAGATCTGTTGGTTAACACAACATTGTAAATCAACTATACTTCAGTTAAAATTTTTTTGAAAGATCTATCGGTGGAAATTTTGTATATGTAGGCTGATCTTAATTCAACATAAGAAGCTTCTGGGAAAATTATTCAACAATGTTGGGCATATAGATGGTAGTTTATGTATTTGAAAATCCTTTCCTAATTGTGAATTGATTTGGGAATGCCACTAAGTTTTTCCTATTCCCCTAGGTAAGTATGTAAAAGCAGAAGCTAAGTGACAACTCTTCGGGTACTTACAATAAAGAGTAACTATCTTGGATGAGAGGGGGCACTATATAACTTCCAACGTAGAGATTCTTTGATTCTCTGACACTGTGCCCTTTCAACCTCCCAAAGTGGAAAAGTCCACTTCTCTTCCAAATTTTTCTAAGTAGAGTTTAAATCCATTTATACACTTTTAATGGGATGGCCTAGAGGAAACTGATGTTCAGTGTCCTAAATCCCATTCCAGCTTTGGAGCTAAGCGTTAGGCATGGAGCTTCTGTGCAGCAGGAGATTGTTATGAGTACCAGCCCAGCCTGGAGCCATGCATCTAAATGAGACCCCAGTGGGCAAGCTTGCGTATGTGTGTAGTGCTGGGCTGTGGTGACATTGCTTACAATATGCCTGTGAGGCAGAGGACAGAGGATATGCGTTGTGCCCAAGCTCCTGTGAAGTGAATTTCTCCTTTTGCAGGAGGTTATGTGCAGGGAAGAGACAGGCTCAGATGTCTTAAAATTTATCTCCATTGCTGGGAAACTGCTGTGTGTAGCAACCTTGCTGAAAATACAAAGCTTATGGTCAATATAGCTACTTTGTATTGCTTTTGACTAAAAGCTTTGTTAGTGACAAAAGAAAGAAAGACCTTGGTTGGTTGTTTTACATCTTACTGTTTTATTTTGAAGAAACAAACATGTTCCCAAATGTTAAAAAATAAACCAAATCTTTTAAATGTTGTTTTCAAGGGCTGGGAAATATTTTGAAGTAATGATGTTTCTGAATTTTATATAATTCATAGTCTCTAAATTCTGTACAATTCATGTTCTTTTCTCCTCTAGTCAACCCCAGATATATTTATAAACATATTTATGTGTTTCAGGAACCACTTACGTTGACTTCAATATACTTACTAAAGAGTTGAGCCCAGAAAGTTTAGGGTTTTGCCGGTCACTTTTGATGGTTAGTGGCAGAGTTGATAGGTTTTATGTAAAGTGATCCTTTCTTAACACTCATAATTTAAAAAAATTTTAAATTAAGGTATAATTTACGTACATTAAAATTCACACTTTTTAGTGTTCAATTCTGTGAGTTTTGACAAATGCATACAGTCATGTAATCACCACTACAATTAAAATATTTCCACTAACAAAAAATCAACTCTGCCCTTTTAAAGGTTTAGATTTTACTTTAAGGTCTGTGATACATTTTGTGTCAACTTTTGTGAGACTGTGAGGAAGTGTGGATCTAGTTATTTCCTTCCTTCCTTCCATCCCTCCTTCCTTCCTCTCTTTCTTCTGTCCCCCTCCCTCCCTCCTTCCTTTCTCTCTTCCTTTCTTTCACAAATGGATATCCAGTCATTCAAGGACCATTTGTTGAATAGCCTTTCTATTTTTGTTGAAAATTAATTCACCATATATGGGTATATCTAAAGTTTCTGAGCTCTCACTTCTGTTTCACTGATCTCTATGAGTATAAATCTCAAAAATTTTAAATTCATTAGTGTGGTTAAGTTATAAATGTCTTTGGTCCCATAATTTCTAGTTTCTAGAAAATCTGTTTTGATATTAAAAGTATTCAAGAGTAAAACATTACAAAGAAAGTAGAAATATTTTTTTTTCTCTTAACTCCTAGTAAGGGTCTCTTTGTTTTTGTCTAACTTCATCTTTTCTGGCCTGAGTTTGAATGGCAGAGTGTGCATCAAGATGGAGGATGGAGCTTCTCCCCCGCCTACATTCAAAGCAAGACATCTCTGGTTTCTTTGACAAGAGCTGTATTTCATCAGAGATTTTGTTTCTAAAGTACTGTCTCTCTGAGTCCATATTTAGCTGTAGGTGGATTTTGTCTCTATTTGGGGGGTGGTGGGGGTGAAGGGAGCAAGGGCACCAACCACTAAAAAACTATGCTCCATACACCTCCAGGGTCTGAGCTTCTAAATTAGTCACTCGCTCCTGGGGATCCCATGGCTATGGAAGAGACAGGAATGAGAGGGGAAGTTTTTTGCTTTAACCAGAGAACCCTGATCTACTATATTCTCTTCCTCAGTGACTCTTGTTCTCTAACTGCCATTGGGTGGGCTTTGTGTAGTCTTGGAAACGTTCACCTCTGCCTTGACACTGGATGAGCACGGTCACTCACAGACTGTGGGGACCTCCCACTCTGTTCCATGCACATGGCTGAGCACCAGATTCCAGAATGTTGCAGCTAGGCTTACAGATAGGGACATTCACTGCACCTGCTAAGGGTGGCACTAGGTTGCCTCCACTATACCGTGGTGTTTCCTGCTTGACAAATTGCTTGTCTCTCTCTCTTCCCATCGACAGCTTGCAGAGTATGCCTCTGAAGGGACTGTGCCTCAATGTGCTCCAACAGTTCCCAGAACGCAAGCCATTGCCCTTTTCTTGATGTCATTTCCCTCCCTCCCTGATATAGTGAGTAGTCGTCCTTACCGTCCCCTCTGCTTAGGTCAGAGCCAACTCACGAAGTCAGCCTTGGGCTGTTTACAGAGTTCCTCAGAACTTTGTAGCACCCCCAGCCCCCATCCCCATCCCACAGTGTTACAACAGGCGCTTTCATCTCCCTTCTCTTGAGGGCAGTATACCCAGGAATAACTGGCTGGGTGGTGTTAAATAAAAATGCATCTCAGCTACCTGATTAAGCCACCCATCCTTATTGAGCTCATGGTTCCTTATTTGTAGGGCTGCTGTCAGTGGAAGACATCTCCCTCTACCCTAATGGCCCAGTACTTGGAGCAGCAGCCATCTGGGGCCAGAGAAGAAGCTGATTTTACCTGCAGTCTTCATCAGTCCATTTCGCTTTCCAAATTTCAGTCTTCTAGGAAGGCACCTGTGTGCAAATGATCCCAGGGCCTTCAGTCATGCTGCCTCTTGCCCTTTTCCAAGACATGACTTCAGAGTCAGCCATTTAAAAATTTAGTATGTAGTCTTCTAGATTCTTTTATGCATTAAGAAAAACATACATGGGGTGATACTACACAGACTGTAGTCTTCTTTATGCACTCCTGTGTTGATGGCATTTTTCATGTTATAAACTGTGTGAAATTCCATTGTGTAGTTAGTTATAGCATGGGTTACTTCACCAGTGCCTCACTGACTGATGTTCCCGTTGCTCCGGTTTTCAGATATTGTGAACAATACTCCCACAAACATCCCTGTAGGTACATCTTAGTGCACCTGAACAATGATTGACTGAAGATGTATCCTTAGAGGCGGAACAGATAAAATTTATATTTTGATACACACTACCCTTTAGAAAGACAGCACCATTTATGCTCTCACTAGCAGTACATAAGGTTCACTTTTTCCCTATGCTGTGGTCAGCACTGAGCTTTATCATTCTTTTTCATCTATCTCAGACTATACCCATACTAGGGCAAACAGAGTATTTTATTGTTTCAGGTTGTATCTCTTTGATTATTAATAGGGTTGAGCATCATTTCATATACTTAATTGTCTGTTCATATATTTTTTCTACTGTAATATTCATCTTTTCTGTTTTTTAAAATTATTTTTTTAAACTTTTAATTTTATATTGGAGTATAGTTGATGAACAATGTTGTGATAGTTTCAGGTATACAGCAAAGTGATTCAGTTATACATATATCTATTCTTTTTCAAATTCTTTTCCCATTTAGGTTGTTACATAATATTGAGCAGAGTTCCTTGTGCTATGCAGTAGGTCCTTGTTGGTTATCCATTTAAAATATAACGTTGTGTAAATGTCAATCCCAAACTGGGTAACATTTTTTCTGTTTTGATTTGTAAGAGTTTTTATGTGGTAAAGATGTTAACTCTTTGTCTTGTGTATACATTGCAGATATTTCCCCCAGTTTGTTGTTTGTCTTTTAATTTTGATTCTAGTGTCTTTTGCCAAAAGGACTTTAAATTTTTGTACAGTCAAATGTGTTATTTTCCTTTGTGGCTTCTAGTTTTTCACTCTTTTCCCACGCAAAGATTATAAAATATTTAAGTGTATTTATTGCTACTGATGATTTTTAAAAAATCTTCTTCCAGGCTCAATGGAGGAGGGTAGTATGAAGTTACTCCTTGACAGGTCGGGTGAAATAGACTCTCATGAGCACCACAGAAGTTGAGTATAACCAAGAGCCCAGTTTGATGACATTGGTTGTGTCTACAGAGTTGTTAATACAATTGTCCCAGATGTTTTATAAGTAAATGAAAGGTAGAACATATGATTCTCTTGTTATTAAGTTGAACAAATCTTTTGTTTCCAGCTTTGACCAAATATATACTAGCTTTATAATTTTTAAGCTACTAACCAGTTGGCCTAGAGTTTTCTGTATAAGGGGAAAGAAACCTCACTAAGCAATATGTTATTAACTACTGTTGCAGCAACTCTGAGAAACAGAATGGACACCCTCTCAAAATTTGTTTCAGTTGTAGCACTGATGGTGCCACACACACACCAAGAGGGTATGAAAAGTGTAATTATGTCCATAATAGGAAGTCTCTAGGGAGAGCAGGGCAGGCAGCCAAGGAGGTCCAGAATGGGTGAGAGAGTAAGGAAAGGAGATACGCCTGTTTCCTGTGGTTGAGGTGGGGCTGGGAACAGGGTTCCTGCATGTGGGCAGGGCCTTGCCTGGTTTGAATCTTCCTCTGACGTCAGCAGAGGGAGCACTAAGGTTTTCCCATCCACTTGCCCAAATGTGGGGCAGAGGGGCAGAGGGAAGGGTGTGGCTTAAAAGCTGATAGCAGTCAGATTTCTTATTGTAACCACCAATCCCTGAACAGTTACATTTACATATCCTTAGGTTCCCGGAAGAGCTGAAAGGTAGGAGCACCTTTGCATATTGAAGAGTCCATCCCCCACAAAATGCTAGTTCATGCTCAAAGGTGTTTCTGTAGTTGCTAATAGCTGGAGACAACCAACAAACCAAACACCTTTATTTATTATGTTTTTAATTTTTTAAATTTTTATTGATTTTATTTATTTATTGGCTGCATTGGGTCTTTGTCACTGCATGCGGGCTTTCTCTAGTTGCAGTGAGTGGGGGGCTACTCTTCGTTGCGGTGCACAGGCTTCTCAGTGCGGTGGCTTCTCTTCTTGGGGAGCACGGGCTCTAGGCCTGTGGGCTTCAGTATTTGCAGCACACAGGCTTAGTAGTTGCGGCACATGGGCCCTAGAGCGCGCGGGCTTCAGTTGCGGCGCGTAGGCTTCAGTTGTGGCATGCGGGCTCTGGGGTGTGCAGGCTTCAGTAGTTGTGGTGCGCAGCCTCAGTAGTTGTGGCTCGCGGGCTCTAGAGTGCAGGCTCAGTAGCTGTGGCGCACAGGCTTAGTTGCCCCGCGGCATGTGGGATCTTCCCAGACCAGGGATCCAACCCGTGTCCCCTGCATTGGCAGATGGATTCTTAACCACTGCACCACCAGGGAAGTCCCCAAACACCTTTAAAAAGCTAAAAATATATGTGTCAGGAACTCCAGATACTAATGTTGTAGGTATTCATCACACCTAACCTCAGGTTCCTTGATAGCCTAGACATTTATGTTGAAACAGATTTTAAATGACTTCCTCAGCCACACTGATGTACATGACCTTATACTCCTCTAACGATAATGCCTCAGTCCTGAGTTTTTCCATTACTTGGTGATTTAGTTACTAATGTCATATGAATCAGATGTCAGCAATTCATTTATTTCCAGAATGCTGAGTATCAAGGCTTGGATAAACTATTTTTTTTGTAAAAATTCTATTTGTTGATATGTGATTTTCTCATTTCCTCCTGAAATCACTTCATCATTGTCAGTAATTTCATTCTCTCTCTTTAGACAGCAGTTACTGCCCTTGACTGCTTGCTTTTTAGATTTTCTGCTTTCTCAGTAAGCACTTTCAACAATACAAACTGACGTAATGGAGTATTTATTTCTTAGATATTTTTGCTTTTGTTGAGAGTGTAAATGCCCATTTGATTTCAGTGGGTTCTTTGACTTAGATTAGTTACATATATCTTTGTGAACATATGTAGTTCTGAGATATATTGGGCTTCATGTCCAATACTAATTTTCAATGCCTGAATGATTAGTTGGGAAAACTGAAGAATCAAATATTACTCATTTTTTCACCACTTAATGCTATGTTATGTAATTAATTTTTGCCTTTTGTAAAAGCTTGTCATATACCAGGTTCTTGAGTCAAAATTCCATTTGCGGGGCTTCCCTGGTGGCGCAGTGGTTGTGAGTCCGCCTGCCGATGCAGGGGACGCGGGTTCATGCCCTGGTCCGGGAAGATCCCACATGCCGTGGAGCGGCTAGGCCAGTGAGCCATGGCCGCTGAGCCTGTGTGTCCGGAGCCTGTGCTCCGCAGCGGGAGAGGCCACAGCAGTGAGAGGCCCGCTTACTGCAAAGAAAAAAAAAAAATCCATTTGCAGTTATTTGTTTTTAAAGAGTTAGCATCCTCTCTTTTTGTTTGTATACTACTACATCTTCTTTAATCCTTTGATCCATGCCCCCAACATAGGTTTTTATTGTACATACAAATAGTTTGCTTTCTTTTTTGAGGTATTACTCAAGTGCCTTTCACTGCATAAATCCTTTTTATTCCTTGTTTCTGCTTGGAATTCTGGAGATTTCTGAGAGATCGACAGGAATTTCACAGATCAAGTTCATCGAGGTGAGAGATTTTTTTTACTAGACATATTTGGCAAATATAGAAAGTGTTAATATAGAAACCTCAAAAATTAAAAATAGGAAAGTAATGGCTCTTGGTCCAGTTTTCCTGGAAAATGTTGAGTAAATTTTCACTTAAAATGGGACAGTAGTGCTTCCCTGGTGGCGCAGTGGTTGAGAGTCCGCCTGCCGATGCAGGGGACACGGGTACGTGCCCCGATCTGGGAAGATCCCACATGCCATGGAGTGGCTGGGCCCGTGAGCCATGGCCACTGAGCCTGTGCGTCCGGAGCCTGTGCTCTGCAACGGGAGAGACCACAACAGTGAGAGGCCTGCGTACCGCAAAAAAAAAAAAAAAAAGGGACAATCATCTTCCAGTCAAAAGAGTAACGTTGGCCGCCTGTAAACCAGAAACTTGATAGTAAAATACAAAGGGATTGTGCTATCAGCATTAACATGGATTAGATTTATTTCTTTAGTCAAACGGAATTAAATCACTAAGCTCTGAACTCAGAAAAATTTCAGCAAGTACAATACAATCCTGACAGAATCTATACTACACCATGACCAATGTAATCATTATGATCTTCTATGAAAATTATATTCAACATACCTACACATCAATTATTGAAAGGCAACTGTATCTTGTTCCCTATGAAAATAAACATACCACTAATATGATGATGAAAGGTGTAATCAGAAATAGCTTCCAAGAAAAGGTGTCTAAAGTGTTAAACTTTAATACAATATGATGATCCTCCAATATTACTATTTAATGTTCTAGTTTATGCCTAAACTCATAAGGTGCTATGGCAACATCAGATATTATCTCGTTCACCATTAGAATGTTTCTGTTGCCTTTTAAGATGTCTTAATAAATCACGGAGCCTTGTTTTAGAGACTGCTATATTAGTAAATAATTAAATATTTTTCTTGGTCAGTGAATCAGATTCCAATTTGTGATTGAATGGCATGTTAAAGCATTTGGAGAGGCTGGAATTAGGAGTACCATGATGTTTGTATGTTTCTAGTATGTAGAATCCATACTAATTCTATTTTCTTCTATTCTAAATTTCTAAAACTCCACTGGTATGATGGTTAATTTTATGTGTCAACTTGCCTAGGCCATGGTGCTCAATTGTTTGGTCAAACCCCCGTCAAATATCTTCAGAGAAGGTATTATTTTAGATGTGATTAGCATTTAAATCAGTAGACTTTTAATTAAGCATTTTACTATCCGTAATGTGGATGAGACTCTTTCAATCAATTGAAGGCCTTAGGAGAAAAGACTGAGGTCCCCAGGAGAAGAAAAATTCTGCCTCCATTTTGCATTCAGGCTCAAGGCTGCAACATCAACTCTTCCCTGGGTCTCTAGCCTGCCGCCTGCTCTACAGATTTCAGACTTGCCAGCCCCCACAGTCTTGTGAGCCATTACTTAGAATAAACCTCTCTCTCTCTCTCTCTCTCTCTCTCTCTCTCTATATATATATATATATATCATATATATATATATGATATATATGATATATATATCATAATGGTTCTCTTCCTCTGGAGAACCCTAACTGATACAACTGGTAAATTAAAAATGAATAATCTGAAATATAAAAGACCCCTAGAAGAAAACATAGGCGGTAAGCTCCTTGACATTGGTCTTGGTGATAATATTTTGGATCTGACTCCAAAAGCAAAGGCAACAACATGAAAAATAAACAAATGGAACTACATCAAAATAAAACACTTTTGCACAGCAAAGGATATCATCAACAAAAAGAAAAGACAACCTATTAAGTGCAGAGAAAACTTCACTTATTTATGATGTTAAGTTTTCCAATTCATAAACATGGTATGTCTCTCCATTTGTTTAGGTTTCTCAATGTTTTATAGTTTACTTTGTAAAGATATTGCACATATTTTGTTAGGTTTATTTCCAGGAAAGTGATTTTTTAAGTGTATTGTTTAAGGAGTATTCAAAAATTCTTATTTTCTAGTGATTGTTCATTATAGAAATACAGTTGTATAGAAATACTTTAAATCCAGCAAATTTGCTAAATACATTAATTCTAATAATTTATTTGTAGATTATTTTGAACTTTTACATACCCAATCACACACTTTGTGAATAAGGACAGTTTTAATTTTTCCTTTTCAATCCTTATTGAAGGATAGTACCTCATGTACAAAGCAGTCCAGTTCAGTATTAAAAAATCAGTCAGTGTAATTAACTCACCATATCAACATATAAGAGAAGAAAAAGAGTGTGATCATTTCAATATATGCAGAAAGACCATTTGACAAAATTCAATATCCATTCATGATAGAAACTCTCCCAAAATTGGTAATAATAGGGAACTCCCACAACCTGATAAAGGGTATATTCAAAAAACCTACAGCTAACATCAAACTTGATAAGATCTTGTGCTTTCCCCTCTAATACTGGGAACGAGGCAAGGAAGTCCACTCTCACTAGTCCTATTCAACTTTCTACTGGAGATCCTAGCCAGTGCATTAAGGCAAGAAAAAGAAATATGCATATGTCTCACAAAGGGATATAGGAAACTGCCTTTATTTGAACGTGACATAATTGTCTATGTAGGAAATCTCAAAGTGTCTTTTAGAAAAAGCTCCCAGAAACCTATGGAAGGGGAAAAATAATATATATGATGAGGGATTAATATCCAAAATATATAAAGAACTCACACAACTTAATACCAAAAAAAAGTCTGATTAAAAAATGGGAAGAGGATTGGAATAGGTATTTTTCCAAAGAAGACATACAAATGATTAACAGGTACATGGAAAAGTGCTCAGCATCACTAATCATCGGGGAAATGGAAATCAAAACCATGAGATATCACCTCACACGTTAGGACAGCTGTTATCAAAAAGACAAGCAATAAATGTTGGCAAGGATGTGCAGGAAAGGGAACCCTTTTGCACTGTTGGTGGGAATGTAACTTGGTGCAGTCACTATGGGAGACAATGTGGAGAGTCCTTTAAAAATCTAAAAGGCATATGACGCAACATTTCCACTTCTGGGTACTTAACCAAAGGAAATAAAATCGCTATCTTAAAAAGACATCTGGACACCCATGTTCATTGCAGTATTATTTACAGTAGCCAAGATATGGAAGCAACCCCTAATTGTCCATCGATGGATGAATGGATAAAGAAAATTATTAATATTCAACTATAAAAAAGAAGGAAATCTTGCCCATTTGTGACAGTATGAATGGACCTTGAGGGCATTATTCTGTTAATGTGGTTAAATTACACTGATTATTTTTAAAAAATATTATGCCAACCTTGCCTTACTGGGATAAACCTCACTTAATTATAATATAGTATCCTTTTTATAAAATGATGGATTTCATAAATTTTTGTGGATTTTGCATGTGTTCCAATTCTCTACTTTTGAGCTCTGAGTTTTTTCCCCCATCTCTTGGTTGACTGAAGTATTCCTTTTAATGCTTCTTTTTTAAGATCTATTTTAAAAAATAACCATAATACTATTATCAGACATAAAAGTAAGCAATACTTCCATAATATAAAAATATCCAGCCAGTGTTCATATATGAAGGTATATATATATTCTATATATAAATGGGAGTATACTATACACATTTATTTTTACTTCACTTTTTTCACCTAATAGTGTATCCTGGAGGTCACTCTATAGAGATATAGATGTATTTCCCGTTCTTTTTTACAACTGCATGATACTCCATGGTATGGATGTACCATAATTTATTCACCTAGTCCCCTACTGAAGGAAATTTAGGTTGTTTCTAGTCTTTTGCTATTACAAATGGTGCTTCAGTGAATAGCATGTATCATTTTGTGGTTTTGCCAGTATATCTTTGGGGTAGATTCCTAGAAGTGTGATTGCTGGGTCAAACGGTAACTGCTTATGTAATTTGCTACATGTTACCAAATTCCCCTCCAAAGGGGTTGTGCCACTTTGTATTTCCACTAGGAATGTATGAAAGTACCTGTTTGTTGACAGACTTGCCAACAGAGTGTGCCAAACAGTTGGTAATATTGCCAGTCTGATGTGTGAAATGGTATTTCAGTATTGTTTTAATTTGTATTTCTCTTGTGAGTGAGGTTGAGCATCTTTTCATATCGTTAAGAATCATTTGAATTTCTTTTTGTGGAATTGTCTGTACATATTCCTGGTCTATTTTTCTATAAGCGTTTTGGGTTTTTCTTTTCTATGTCCAGAAGTGCTACATATGAAGGATGTGAACCCTGTGCCTGTGATGGTAATAGCAAATGTGTCTTCCCAGTTTGTCATTTGTCTTTTTACTTTGCTAATAGAAATTTTGACATGCAAAACTTCTTAATTTTTATTTTTTGGTAATTAATACCTTTCCCTTTTTCTTTGTGGATTTTTAAGTCATAACCTTACTCCCAGGTTACAGAGAAATTCATCTTGGGACTTCCCTGGTGGCGCAGTGGATGACTCTGAACTCCCAATGCAGGGGGCCTGGGTTCGATCCCTGGTCAGGGAACTAGGTCCCACATGCATGCTGCAACTAAGAGTTCACATGCCACAACTAAGGAACCCGTGTGCTGCAACTAAGGAGCCTGCAAGCCGCAACTAAGACCCAGCACAACTAACTAACTAAATAAGTAAGAAATTCATCTTGTTTTTTCTAGTATTTGCATGTTTAATATTTTTACGTTGAAATCTTTGATCCATTTATTATTTTTAAAAGAAATTTATTTATTTATTTTTGGCTGTGTTGGGTCTTCGTTGCTGAACGTGGGCTTCCTCCAGCTGCGGTGAGCAGGGGCCACTCTTCACTGTGGTGCGCAGCCTTCTCATTGTGGTGGCTTCGTGTTGCAGAGCACAGGCTCTAGGCGCGCGGGCCTCAGTAGTTGCAGCACGCGGGCTCAATAGTTGTGATGCATGGGCTTAGTTGCTCCGCAGCATGTGGGATCCTCCTGGACCAGGGCTTGAACCCATGTCCCCTGCATTGGCAGGTGGGCTCTTAACCTCTGCGCCATGAGGGAACTCCCCTTTGATCCATATAGAATTTATTCTGATGCATGATGTGAGGAATAGATCCAATTTTAACTTTTTCCATATGATTATCTAGTTGTCCTACCATCTAACACCTTCTCTTTTCTACTGAAGCAGCTAAGATGCTGTCTTTATCATATACTAAATTTCAGTGTGCATTTGGCTCTGTATTTGTGTTTTTATTTATGTCCTTTTGCAGAAGGGTATGTGAATGGTACATTTTGGGCCTCTATATGATAACTGTGTTGCCTTCATACATCTTCACTTGCTACAAAGTTCTTGCTTCACAGCCTTTTGCCCTTAGTGTCTATGGATATCTAGACTCTGGTATTAGCAGTGCAGAGAAATCTGAGGCCAGGCTGATTTTTGGTACTTTGTAGATAACCATTTTTTAGGAATGAAATCTAGGATATTTTTTTGTCTTTATATTTACAGTTTAAAATTGCTCTTAGAAATTTTTTGTCTAATTGTGGTTTTCTTTTCATTGATTATTTTTTATCTATATTGCCTTGATCTTTTTTCAGCTTTAGGAATTTATTTTTCAGTATCTTTGGCCTTTTTAGTTTAATATGGTCTCATCTCTCAGAGGCACCAGTTTCCCACATGCTGACTTCCAGTCTCTTGCTTCCGTTTGTGTTACCTTTTTCTCCTTCATTTCACTCTTTCTTATCCTTTCACTTTGTGTAACAGGAGAGTTTCTTCAATTTGTCTGTCTATCCAGTTTTATTTTCCACATCATCAGTTCAACGTCTGTACTCTATGCTTGTGAATTTTAACGATTGCCTTTTTAGTTTCCTTATAATTATCCTTTGGTTAACCTGTATATCATGGCATTAGAGTCAGACAGGCAAATCTGGATTCAGATCACTACTCTGACATTTACAGCTGCTTGACCTTGAGCAAGTTATTTCACTCTTCGAACTCTCAACTGTCTATTTTATAATAGAGATGATTTTTAGGAGTAAACAAATAATATATACACTGTGCCTGGCATATAGTAAATACTCAATAAATGATAGCTATTAATAAAACTTTATTCCACTGTCTTTTTATCTCTTTCTGTTGCCTTTTTATTTCAGCCTGTTATTTCCTTACAGACTTCTGCTACCATAACTACAGGTAATATCTTCTTGCAGAGTAACAAAATATTACTAAAAACTTTTTAACCTGTATACTGAATTATGTCATTTCCAGAGAAAGAATCTTCCTCTGGGTCATACTGAAATAGTTTTCTTTCCCTTTCTTAATGATATTTCTTCATAAGCTCTATGTGGGTTTGTATATCTTTTACTTATGTTTGGACAAGGTAAACTATGTTCCAATTTGATGTTCTGAAGCAGACAGTGTGTGAAGCTTGCCTTAGCTTGGCCTCTGTTCTCCTCCTGAGACCCAGTGCAGGAAAAGTGGCTGATGGGCATGCACAGCTCTCAAACTGTGTCTGAGCTGCAGCAGCTTCCTCCAGTGCTCCAGTGACGTAGCATCGCCTTCATCCTGCAGTTCTTGGTCCTCTGTGACTCCGAACGGATGTATATGTACAAGAAAAGAAACCCCTGACTCCTGGAAGTCCTGTTATTGAGACTCTACCTGCATTCCCACCTGACACGTTAGGGGAGTTCACCCTCTGGTTGCCACCCACCACTGCCAGCCTCCCCCATTACCCCTTTCCTCCAGCCACACTTTTTGAAGATGTTTTCTAAAAATTGCCTTCTATGTGGAAAGATAGTAAAGGTTAAAAAGTGAAGAAAGAAATAATATTCTGGGAGCTCCACACTTCAGCATCTTCAGAAAATTCATCAACTTTCTGACTGGTATAGGTTTTTAAAAAAACAGCTGTATTGAGATATAATTCACACACCATGACTCACCCAAAGTTTATAATTCAGTAGTTTTTGGTATTGGCATAGGCTTTTATTTATTTTTATTTTTTTTAACAAATTACCTGCAGATACTATTTTTAAAATTTATTTATTTATGTTTGGCTACGTTGGGTCCCCATTGTTGTGCGCGGGCTCTCTCTAGTTGTGGCGAGCTGGGGCTACTTTTCGTTGCGGTGCGCAGGCTTCTCATTGCAGTGGCTTCTCTTGTTGTGGAGCACGGGCTCTAGGTGCGCGGGCTTCAGTAGTTGTGACGAATGGGCGTAGTTGCTTCACAGCATGTGAGATCTTCCCAGACCTGGGCTCTAACCCATGTCCCCTTCATTGGCAGGCAGACTCCTAACCACTGCGCCACCAGGCATAGGCTTTTAAAAGGTACCTTCCTATTCCTTTTTAGATATTATCTTTCTTAGGTGGAGCTTGGGTGGATTTTTTCTAAGGTTTACTCCATCTGCCTCATAATAAATGAAGATTCTGATATAAAGCATCTGTTAAATAGGAATTCATAAGTCCTTGCTGATAAAAGATGAGTTAATAAATGGAGGAGATTGCAGCTCTCTTGCTTGGAGAAGGCTGACTGGGAAATGGGGAGGGAGTGCTAGAGTTGGAAAAGCATCATTTTTCAACTGTTACAGTAAAGATGGAGTCAGGAAAGAATCACCACAGGTTGCTAACTCTAGGGAGAATTTTGATGAGGAGGAGTATGTTTGTATGATCTTAATCATACAAACATACTCACCGATTGTTTATTAATTAGAAGAAAAATAAACCCCAGTTTATTTCAGTGGAGAAAAATGGAGAAATCGGGCAGTGCCTTAGCCAGGTGACCAAAATTAACAGCCCCAATGAGGGGCAGATAGACATTGTTTGCCTTCAGTGTGATACCCTGAGAAGGACGTGACCTCATCCATGCAGCATTCCAGCTGAGTAGTCTCATTCTAATCACACACAAACATCAGACAAACACAAAAATGAGAGTTCTATTTAAAGGTGGGGGCACTGTGTTCTTCAAAAATGCCAGCATCATAGAGCACAAAGAAGGGGTGTGGAAATGATCAGGTAGAAGGAGGCTAAGAGACATGATGACTAAATGCAATACCAAACCCTAGATTGCATTCTCTACTGGAAGTAGAAAAAGTCTATAAAGGACATGATTAATTAATTAATTAATTAGATTAATTTCCAAGCCTAGAATATAGATGGTGGGGTAGATAAAAGTATTATGCTAGTGTAAATTTACAAAGTGGGCAACAGTTCTGTGGTAATGTAAAAGAATATTCCTCTTGGGCTTCCCTGGTGGCGCAGTGGTTGAGAGTCCGCCTGCCAATGCAGGGGACACGGGTTCGTGCCCCGGTCCAGGAAGATCCCACATGCCGCGGAGCTGCTGGGCCCATGAGCGATGGCCGCTGAGCCTGTGCATCTGGAGCCTGTGCTCCGCAACGGGAGAGGCCACAACAGTGAGAGGCCCGCGTACCGCAAAAAAAAAACCCCAAAAAACCCAAAGAATATTCCTATTAACCAACAAGGACCTACTGTATAGAACAGGGAACTCTGCTAAATGTTATGTGGCAGCCTGGATGAGAGGGGAGTTTGGGGGAGAATTGGATACATGTATATGTATGGCTGAGTCACTTTGCTGTGCACCTGAAACTATCACAACATAGTTAATCGGCTATACTCCAATATAAAATAAAAAGTTAAAGAAAAAGAGTATTCGTATTCATAGGAAATACATACTGTAGTATTTAGGGATAAAGGGCCATGATGTATGTTACCCTCATGGTTCAGCAAAAAGTATGCAGGGAAAAGAGAGAGAGAGGGAAGACAATCTGGGTACAGGGTTGCCTTGTGCTATTTTTATTTTTGCTGCTTTTTGTAAGTTTTAAATGATTCCCAAATAAAAGGGTTGTATCTTATTTTACAGAATTTTCCTTATAAGCTTGTGGTATTTAGAAGTCACCAGGTTGGAATAAGGATGGAGGGGGTGGGAGGGGGGTCTAAGAGGGAGGGGATATATATATGCATAGAGCTGATTTACATACAGCAGAAACTAATATAACATTGTAAAGCAACTGTACCCCAATAAAAAAATGCACGTGTGCGGTTGAGAGAGATCATGCACATGTTCTTTCACCTGTTCGTATTCAGCGCTATTTGGCATGGCTGAACTTGGAACAGGAGGGGGCAGGGTTCCATAGGATGTAGAACATGTACGTTTTGATGAGGAGGAATTAGGGCTGACTAGGACATGGGAGTAGTATTTATGGTGGGAAAGAGATTGATATTGAGTCTGTGTGTGAAGGCAGATGCCTTGGTCAGGATGAGGGTATGGGAATTAGGAATAGAAGGGAAGAAATGTACAAACTGAGGAGTGATATCTTAGAGTAATATCTCAACTCAAATTGAAGAGTTTTGCCTGGGCAGGTCTTAATCCCCCTCCTCAGGATCCCCTTCCATTACAGATGCATTAGTTCCAAGAGCTGATTTAAATCCTTTCAGGCTCTGCTGGTCACGATGACAACCTCACCTCTCTCTAAATACAGTCTTGCCCATTTTTCCTGATCATCTGAAAAGTGAACTTTTTGCCCTTCCTTATGCTGTTTTTGCATTTCTTACCTCCACAAAGGCTTTTGGGAGGCTGCAAATGTACAGTAGAAAATATTGATACATAAAATAGAATAGAGGGACACATTAAGAACCAGCTTATCCATCAATGATTCAGTTTCATTGTGATACTTAGATTGGTTATGGATTTAGAAGGGCAATTCCTCCCTTCCTTCCTCCCTCCCTCCCTCCCTTCCTTCCTTCCACATTGAGCATCTACCACATGGCACACTCTCTGCTGTGTGATGCAGTGATGATCAAAAATGGGCATAGGGTAGATAAGCAATAAAGATTTACTATATAGCACAGGGAATTATACCCAGTATCTTGTAATAACCTATAATGGAATATAATCAGCAAAACAAAACCAAAAGCGAATCACTATGCTATACACCTAAAACTAACACAAAATTGTAAATCAACTATACTTCAATAAAAACAAATGGTTAAGAAGGTAAAAAAGTTTAACCATGTGTGTGTTACCTATTCAATAATAAACACATACATTATTTTTTAAAATGGGCATAAACTTTTTTTTTGGCTGCGTTTGGTCTTTGTTGCTGCGCGCGGGCTTTCTCTAGTTGTGGCGAGTGGGGGCTACTCTCCATTGCGGTGCGTGGGCTTCTCACTGTGGTGGCTTCTCTTGTTGCGGAGCATGGGCTCTAGGCATGCGGGCTTCAGTAGTTGCAGCATGCAGGCTCAGTAGTTGTGGTGCATGGGCTTAGTTCTGTGGCATGTGGGATCTTCCTGGACCAGGGATCGAACCCATGTCCCCTGCATCGGCAGGCAAATTCTTAACCACTGTGCCACCAGGGAAGTCCCTAAATAGGCATAAACTATTATAGCACAACTGTGGGTGCCCTGCCCAGATGTCCTTTGCACTTATCATTCCTGTATATGTTGACACTACGGCTTCCAACCATCAGCACCTTGACTTCTTTGCTGAAGGTTTTATTTAGCCTCAGGCCAAAAAAACCTGCAAAATTAATGCCTCCCCACCCCAGCTGCCCTTACACTATGCCAGATGGGGGTGGGTTGGTATTCCCAAGGGGGGAACAAGTCTGAGGCACGTTCCACATAGCATCCCAGAGGTCCCCAGCAGCATTGAGCCCAATGGCCCATAGTGGTGACCTGCTCAGTAATACACCCTCTTTTTACTTCCTTCTTTTCTGTCTCACTTCCTCACTCCCAGAGGTGCTTCCAGCGTTCACCTCCCAATAAACCACTTGCACTAAAATCCTCAGCTCAGGACCTGTTTATGGAGGAACCCAAACCAAAACATTTGTTAATACTTACAGCACTTACTGTAGAGTGAGAGAGACAAATCATCACACGAACGGTTGTGTAATTAAATTCATACTGGGCATCATTAAACTCCTGTTTGTAACTGAATGTAGTTTAAGTGCTAGGGAAGACATTTTATTTTGGAAATGGCTCATGCATTGTTTAGAAGAATTTTTTTTTTTTTTGGTAAAAGCACTTAACACATGACAAATATAAGAAGTAGAAAAGGCATTTACATAAGCTACAGGAAGGGTAGTATTAAGTAAAAGTGAATCAAAATAAATAGTTTCTGCTTTCTTTGATTTTTGAATTCTAAAGAAGACAAAAATACACAAGGAGCTTTGAATATAACATGTTTTGTGGATTTCTTCTTAATCACTGCTTTCTGTTTGCTGTATTTTTATGCTCAGAAAACACCTGAAAATTGTAGTTGCTTATACAATCAGACGCTTGATAATAATCCCAGGAAAATTATCCTTATCTTTCTTTTATAATGAATTCCAGGAACAGTCAGGTCAATGGAGAATCTTAGGTGCTGCTGAGAACTACCAATTTTGTGACAGTCATTGAAATTATGCTGCATTACAGCTTTTTTGAGGACATACAAACAGAGCAGGATGTAAATAACCCTCTTTATTTTTCTCATTTCAGCTTTGTTTTTTTTCCATGTTAATCAGATCCAATGTTATTGAAGACAGTATGGCATAGAAAACTATATCTGATTTTTTCCCCAGGTGGTTATTATTTTACAATTATCTGGCAAAATAAGGACCAATATTTAGTCAGTTCCCATCTGTGAGACATTGTCCGTCTGCGTTATTTACAATACATGAAAACCTACTTAGCAAACATAGAGAAATATAATATATTCAGCAATCAAATATTGGAACATGACTGTCTGCTACTAAATAAGATAAGGGGAGTCTGTTTCATAATCATGAGTGATGATATGTAAACCTCTCTTCATAGAGGCAAAGTGGAAAAAGCAGTGCACTCAAAAGACTACTGCCAACTGCCAGATGACCTTAGACGAGTCTGTTTATCTCTCTGAGTCTCAATTCCCTTATCTGTGTGTTGAAGGGTTTCCACCAGATGCTCCATGAGGTCTCACTGGGAGCTTAAAGTCAATGTCTGTTTAACCCAGAGTGACCCGAGGTAGAGCACAGCTCACCTGGCGGGGGCTGGGTTATGGGGACAAAAGAATAGAATGGAAGTCTTTGAAGAGAATTGAATGGTTACTTCTACCCATCCTTCCAAGTCAAGGTATAACCCCACCTCTTCCAGAAGCTCAGGTTCCAGAGAAGAGGGCAGGAAAGAGGAAAATGGGACATCAGGACAGTGCAGGACGTCAGCCTGACTGATATTCAGGGCAGAGGTAGGAGCCAAAGTGGAAGCCAAGGCTTATGCATGGAGCCAAGACTGAGCAGCAGAGAAAGGAATAAGGAATGGTAATTGGCCAATGGGCTCCCAGCAAAGGCACTTCAAAATAAGAGCCAAAGATGTTGTTAGAACTGTCTCAGGGCAACTACCATCATCGCAGCAAGCAGACATGAAAGTCCATGTAAACACTTGCTGGGAGCCTACCATGTGCTTGGGAGTTGCTGGAAATCAAAAGTGAATCACATGTAGCCCTGCCTCCTAGGAGTTTAAAATTTGGAGAGACAGGTGTGTACACCACTAACTGGCTATACTTTACTTTGCAGACGGCTCTAAAACAAGAGCCTAAATCAAGTGCTGTGGGAGTTCAGAAAATTAAATCTGGTTCAACTAAACTGGGAAGGATAAGGGAAGGCTTTGTAATGCAAGTGATATTTAAACTGGACCTTCCTTGGGAGGTGGGTAGGATCAGCAGGTGGAGGATAAGGGAAGAGTAGATAAAACAGCAGGTGAAGAGGGGTGAAGGAATGAGATGACGTGATGTACCTGGTTCCAGTGAGAGGCCAAGTGTAGCTGGAGCAGGAGGAGGGCCGCAGACGGGGGAGCAGGTGGGGCCAGAAGAGAGGCTGCCCCAGGACTGGGAGGTGCTTTGACTCTCATGCTAAGCAGTCTGGGCCACAACCCAGTGAGAGGCTGGATGGCGTCATTCAACCAGCCACTCCCACAGGTGTCTAGGCAGCCAAGCCCAGACGCTGTAAGTGTCCAAGAGGAGAGGAGAGAAGGAGGGGCAGAGAGAGGAAGGGAAAGAGGAGTTAACAGCAGCCTTGCGGTTCCAAGCTAGACTGAGTGGTTAGGAACTTTACTGATTGAGACATGGGCTACAGAAGAAAGTTTGAAGGGAGAGATGATAAATTTAATTTGGTAAAATTGGCAACATCCATGAGAAGCTCATCATTAGGCCATTGATTATGTAGTTCTGGAATTTGGGAGAGAGCCAGGGCTGGATTAACTGCTCAGGAGAAAGCAGTGGGAGTGGATGAGATGCCTCAGGAGAGAATGGTGAACAGAAAGAAAAGAAAGTGAAGATGTCTTGGGGGAAAAACCACCTGATGAGGAGTCAGTGAACATAACAGGAAAGATGAGGAAAGTAGGGTAAAGACAAGAGGGAGTTGTACTGTGGAACCCAAAGGAAGTTAAGATTTTACAGAAGAGTCAGGAATTTTTTAAAAAGCTCAACGGAGGTCAAGGTGGATGAGAAAAAGAGGTAATGGAATTGGAACTTAAGTCAACACAAAATGAGGAAGTGAAGTCAGTGAGTATAAGAAGAATGAGACCATAAGAGAGGAGACAAAAAAGTTGTTGGCTTTAGGTGAAGCTAGATTCTAAGGAATGTTTGGTTCATTTGTTATTTCAAACTTGCAGAAAAGTTGCAAAAATAGTACAAAGAGCTCCCATGTGCCCAAATTCACCATTCACCATTTGTTAACATTTTGCCTCATTGTTTTATCATTCTGTCTCTTACTCTCTTTTCTTGAATTATGTCAGTTGCAGACGTCATGCCCCTTTTACATTCAGATATTTCAGTGCAGATTTCCAATGAATAAGGACATTACCTTCCATTACAACAGTACAGTTACCAGAATAAGACTTTCACATGGATATAATGCCATTATCTAATCTACATTCAGTAATCGTGTCTAAGAAGTCCTTTATAGCTATTTTTTCTCCATTCTGGATGCAAGCCAGGATTGTGTATTTCATTTAGTTGTCATGTCTCTTTGGTTTCCTTGAAATGGAACAGTTCTTAAGTCCTTCTTTATCTTTCATGACATTAACATTTTTTGAGGAGTACAGACTAGTTATTTTATAGAATGTCCTTCACTGTGGATTTGATGATGCTTTCTCCAAATTTGATTAAGGTTTCTAATTTTCCAGGACTGCCCCAGAAGTGATTGTCTTTCTCAAGGCATCGTATCAGGAGGCATATGATGTTGTTTTGTTCCCTTATTGGGGATATGATCTTAGATTACTTGTTGATGTGGAGTCTGCCATATTTCTCCATTGTAAAGTAGCTGTTTTCCTTCTATAATTAGTAATTTATGGAAAGATACTTTGAGACTATGTAAATATCCTGCTTCTCATTAGACAGTCACCTACTATTAATATTTAGTATTCATTGATGATTTTTGCCTAAATCAATTATTACTATGATGGTTATAAAATGTGATTTTTTTCTAAAAATATGTGTTCCTTCTGCATTTATTAGTCGGTTTATTACTATAAGGATGAGCAACTATTTATTTATTTATTTATGTCAGTGTGGATAAATGTTTGTTAAAAGAATGTGGGAAGAAAAAAAAAAAGAATGTGGGAAGACTTGAATTTTCTTATAGATGGAATGAAAAGACCCAATGGGTAATGTAAGGAATATAGGGGATAATTAAAGCAGTCAAGTCTGAAGAAGGGGTGGGATTAAGAGTGCAAATTGAAGGAGTTGGTCCTGCACAGGTGTGGGAACTAAGCAAAGTGAAACTAGAACGGAAGAAAAGGCAGGGGACTGCAGCAGGAAGGTTAGGGGACTCATTCCTGATGCCCCTCATTGCTTACATGAAGTATGTGGCGACGTCAGCCACACATGTGCCTGGTTCTATTAAGACGAACCTTAAGTGGCTGGTGAGATGTCTGATAAAACTACCTTTTAGGGCTTCCCTAGTGGCGCAGTGGTTGAGAGTCCGCCTGCCGATGCAGGGGACGTGGGTTCGTGCTCCGGTCCGGGAAGATCCCATATGCCGCGGAGCCTGCGCGTCCAGAGCCTGTGCTCCGCAACGGGAGAGGCCACAACAGTGAGAGGCCCGCGTACAGCAAAAAAAAAACAAACAAACAAACAAAAACTACCTTTTATATCAAATACTGTGGAGAGCACTAAGTATAGGTCTACAATCCATCATCCAAAATTACTGAGACCAGAGGCACTATGGAATTCAGAATGTATGGTAATATGGTACATATACCATATTTTATGTAACACCCCCAGCAGAATCTGGGGCAGTATGTGGTAATCACACGCAGTTTTTATTTCTAAAGTGAAGCCAACATTTCTAAAGTGAAAGGCAAATTTTCACACTGTAAATGACAGTCTCATGTCAGTTTGGATTAGGTGAGGCCACCAAAAAAGTTTGCATCAAAGTTATAAAAAGAAGTTTTGGTTTTCACAGCATTTTACATTTCTGAACTGTGAATAAAGGAGTGTGGACCTATGTAAACAGTCCTCTGAGAGCAAGTACTCCCAAATCAAGGAGTCAAGGAAGGCTTTGCACCTGAGCAGGGTCTTGAAGAAGGTCTAGGCTTTTGATTAGCAGAAACTGGGGATTAGAGGTAGGATAGAGGAAAGGACATTCCAAATAGAGGGAAGAATTTGAGAAAAGTCACAGAGTGAGGAAAGTCCCTGGCTTGTCTGGGTGATTATTGGTAATTTCGGGTTACTGGATCTTAGGCTGGCAGGAGGGAGTGTCAGACCATCCAGCGGGAAAGGTGGCTTGGAACCTGAACACAAGAACTCTGAATACCATCCTCAAGGTTTGAAACTTTATTCTGTCATCACTGGGGAGTGACATGGTCACATCTCTGCTTTTGTTAAGTGGAACCTGGGCTGATTGGATTCTCGCTTTGTGCCGGTGCAGAGGATTGACTGGAGTCAGGGGACAGTGAGGCAGGAGGCAGTTGCAGTCATGGAGGGGAGATTTGTTAAGAGCTGGTGTGAGCGCAGCCAAGGGGAAGATAGAGATTTGAAAGCCAAGTTAGACTCCATGGGACCTGAGTAATTGAATAAAGGGTGTGGAGGAAAGAGAGATTCAAAGATTGGCTCCTGGCTGAACCTCAAGGACAGAAAGCAAGACAGTATATGAGTGATGAAGATTGAGGGCTCAGGTATCCACCCAGTTGGGCTCATGCCCCAGCTGCAGCTTCCTACCTGTGGGAAGTATAGCCGAGAGCTTAATCTTCTCATCTGCAAATGGAAATAGTAATAGCATCTTCCTGAAAGGATAATAGTGTGGCTTAAATGAGTTAATCCATATAAGTAAATACTAATCACAGGGCCTGACACATAGAAAATATACCACAGATGTTTGTGAATATTGTTGGTGATTTTGATGATGGTGACATTGAGAGAGAGATCCCAAAAGATGTTGTAATTCTGGAATTGTATATAGATTGACTTGTAGTTATAAGGTCATTAGAGGAAAGTTTCTGATTTTTACCTCTTTGACTATTTAATATTCCTAGTTTCTTCAAAAAAATTTATGCAGAGTAAAACAAAAACCTGTTAACATTCTTTAGTGTATGATAATAGAGAGGTGTTTCCTGGCCTTAAGATAACATACATACTCTCTACCTCTGTCTATTATGTGTACTTTTAAAACTCAGTAACTCACCAAAACACTGCTATTAACTGGAAAGAAAGCTTTCTAGAGGGAGTGGTTGCTGTAGGCTGTAGGTTGAAGGTGCAGCGGAAGAAAAAGAACTGCTCACCAATAGACTTTTATCAAGGTGAAATTCAGAAAACTAGTCACAGATATTCAAAATGGTATTGACAGTATGATCAATGTTGTAAGATAGTTTGGAATTTCAGTCTGATTGGAGAGCTGCCTTCAGAAGAAGGCCCACGTGTCTTGGCCTCTTTAAAAATTCTTCAAAAGAATTGCTTAGGCTTCTGGATAAAAAATACATCATTGGACTTGTCCCTATCAAGCAGCGTCCAGCTCTCCTGAACTTAGGTCAGATGACCTTGATGTTCAACCCTGTGTGAAGCAGAGATGTGATCAAGACTTGTGAACATCCTGCAGAAAACATTTGTTGCAGAGAAGCGGGGAGAGTTGATACAGACGTCTATCGAGGTGTGTCTGAAGTGGAACTTAAGCAAACTGTCAAAAAATTTCAAAAATCACTCACCACAATCAAGTACTTAAAAGTGTTGCAATTGCTGAGACTCTAGGTAGAAAATTCAAGTGCAGAGTAAGAGGCATGCGGGAAAATGTTTCTGTGGCAGTTAAGCTCCATATATACTGTTACGTAAACTTATAAACATTTGGAATGAAAGACTAGTGTTATCTATAAAACACTTTCTCTTATGTGCCATCATCTTTAGCAAAGTGTTCTGCATTTGGAAGACATAGTTTCTTCTAAGTGAAGAATGAAAACTCTCTGATATAAAAAACCATTATCATATTTTCTAGAGTTAAAAAATGTTTGAGAAGACAAGTTTTTTCATTTTAGGATGTAATTAATGCACCTGTTCTATATAGAAGCCAGTGGTGACACTCATGTATTCAGTATTAACAAATGTGTGTGCCTGCAGTTCTCTAAGAACGAGATGACGAAATCACCAGTATGAAGTCCAAATCCCAGGGAAAATGAATCACCCTGAAACAAAACTATTTGGGGGGATTATGAATACAGTATAGTAATAACAAACATAATGCAATGTTATATTTCTATATAGACCCCTGCATTTTGGAGGAAATGTATTCTTCAGTGGCTTTAATGTTAGAGAGTCAGGTTAACTCAAACCCAGTGCTTTAGCTATGTTCAACAAGCACTTTGAGCATTTAACTTTGTACATGCTACACAGATGCATAGATATTAAGCTAGAATAATCATTACAAAATTAAGTAGTATTATCTTTTTTTTTTGACCACATGGGCTTGCGGGATCTTAGTTCCCCCACCAGGGCTTGAACCCGGGCCACGGCAGTGAAGGTGCTGAGTCCTAACCACTGGAGCACCAGGAAATTCCAGTAGTATATCTTTTAATAAGCTATGTCTACTTACCGAAAGTTAAGACCTGTACCAATGATCCAGTTGAAATAAGCAGCACTTTCCTTTCTTTCCCTTTTATCTGAAATACCCATGTAAATTTTCTTTTGGTCTTCAATTTGTTTCTTTATTATATTTTGCCTGTATAGATAGAACCCAAAAGAGACAATTAGAGGTTTACATTATTGAAATTAATATGGAAGCACACACACACAAGCCAACCAGGAAAAAAATCAGTTCACTCTTTGAAGCTTCAAGACTATTTACATTACATCTAATTTGAAAATATTGCAGATAATGGGACTAGTATACTTAATTTAAAAAATAAATCTCTATTCTTAACAAGAAACCTCAGTAATGAAAGAGAAATATAAAAGAAGCTTCAAATAAATGAAGACACTTGTGTTTCTGGGAGGGATGGCTAGTGGCCATGAGTAATGAGACCTAATTCTTCTCAAATTAGATAATTTATTTAAGACAATTTAAGGTCTGTTTTTGAGGGCTTTGAGAAAATTAAAGTTAATCTGCAAGAGATAAAAAGACAGATATTGTCAAGCCAGTGTTGAGAGATCCCCTATAAAAGCATGCTTTAATGGTATGCTATTTAAAACACAGTGGCTAAGGCTTAAAAATAGATAAGTGCAGCAGAATAGCTAGCTACATGATTGTAATTGTACATGAAAACAACATTTGATAAGAGAAGCATCACAAATCAATAGGTAAAAGGTGGATAATTCAATAAATGTTTCCAAAAAGTTGGCAGGCTATTTGCGGGAAAAATATAGATTCTCCTTCTCTGCCCAAACCTTATGTATAAATTTCAGATAAATTTAGAATTAAATATAAGAAAATTAAGTAATAGTATTTGAAAAAAATTTGATGAATATATAACTGATCTCTAGAAGAAAAGACCATTTTCTAAACATAGTGAAAAATCACAAAGGAGAATATCAATATTTTTGAGTTCATAAACTTTTATCTCTATGCTTAAGAAATGACAAAATACTAAAAGTAAACAATTTATGAAAAAATATGACTTTCAAATATAATGGCTTTAAATTATAAAAAGTTCATATATTAGAATCCCTATAGATACATGGGTAAAGAACAAGGATAGTAATATTGCAAAATAAATATAAATGAAAAATAAATTTGTGAAAAATTCAGACTCATCTGTAAAGAAAGAAATGTCAATCAAAACAGCTATGAGATACCATTTTACTGATGAAATTACAAAAGATTAAAAATATATGATGCTACTGAGGCTGTGTTAAGACAGAGGCTTTCATAATGGCTGGTGGGAGTGTGAATTGGTACAACTAACCTGGAAAAGGACTTGGCACTGTGTACCAAGAGCAGGATTACTGAGAAATCATCCAAAATGCAGTGAGAAATACAGAGTTGTTCACTGCAGTATTATCATTATTATTGTCATTATTTGGTTCATTAGAAATACAACATACTATATTTGTGTTTTACCAAATATCAAAAAATTGAAATTATCATAAGGAAAATGAAATTTCAGTAGAATTATATGTACTTAATTTAATAACCAGAAGCAATGGGGAAGTTTTTTTAAATTGAGATATAATTGACATAGAACACTGTATAAATTTAAGGTGCACAAAGTGTTGATTTCATATATTTATATAGTGTGACATGATTGCCACTGTAGCTTCAGCTAAACACCTCCGTACATCACATAGTTATCTTTTCTTTTTTGATGAGAACATTTAAGGTCTAGTTTGTTAGCTGCTTTGAAGAATATAATACGATATTGTTGACTATAATAATGCTGTGTATAATGCTGTGTATTAGGTCTCCAGAACTTATTCATCTTCTAAATGGAAGTTTGGGCCCTTTGAACCACATCTTCTCAATTCCCCCATCACTTCCAGCTCCTGGTAACCACCATTCTACTCTGTTTCTACAAGTTTGGCTTTTTTAGATTCCACATAAAAGTGAGATCAAACAGTATTTGTTTTTCTGTGTCTGACTTAGCTCACTTAACATAATGCCCTCAAGGTCCATCCATGTTTCTGCAAATGGCAGCCTATTCTTTCTCATGGTTGAATAATATTCCTTTGTGTATATATGTATCACATCTTTGTTCATTCATCTGTTGACAGACACTTCAGTCGTTTCCATATCTTGGCTATTGTGAATAATGCTGCAATAAGCTTGGGAGTGCAGATATCTTTTCGATATCCTGTTATCATTTCCTTTGGATATATACCCAGAGTGGGACTTTGGATCATATGGTAGTTTTACTTTTAATTTTTTGAGGAACCTTCATACTGTTTTCCATAGTGGCTGGACTAGGGAAGTTTGTGACGCACTGAAGATGTTAAGGACCAGAATAGGGGCATCTGATGCAGCCCAGTTGGAAGCAGAGGCTGGAGAAAAAGAAAACAATTTCTGTCCATGGCCTACTAGCAGGGACTGCTTAACCATCAATTACTCATGTATCATGCCCTTCCACCAGGTTTTAAGGTCCTTAAGGGCAGGGAATGATCCTAATGCTTTTGAAGCAACCAGAGGCCAGCTCTGTGCTGGGCATAGAGTAGGACCTTCAGGACATGTGATGCTTGAGGAGGAATTCTCCACCTGGCTTCTGCCCGATTTCCTGGGTAGTATTTACTTTCTGCTTAGTCTGTTGGTGGCGCAGTTGTTTGTTTGTTTGTTTTAAACTAGGGACTTCTCATCTCTGGAGTGGGGGAGGTTATTATAAAATAAATACATCTCTGAGCTAAGTTATTTGCAGTACCTGAGCAATATGGCACTGGCAACAACAACAAAAAGTAAGCTACTTTACACTTTTAGAAGGTTATGTTTGACTCTGAGACTGGTCATCTGTGAGCCCACAGATAGTCTCTGTCGCCAGCCCTTGGTGCTCCTTGGCAGCCAGTGATAACACTTAGGGCCTGTGAGTATCAGGTGTTTCTATATTGATCCTCAAAGTGTGAGCAGTCTTGGAGGTCTTTATTAATGTCTTAAGTCAACCAACCTCTCTGTATTTAGAATGCTGAAAGGGATTCCAAGGTGGAAAGGTCCTTATTATTGAGTATATATTGCAATTACACACCTTGAAATCATTGTGCTGAGGAATTAATTAGATGAAACATTGCAGGACAGTTTATTGCCTCAACTCTCTTGTATCGACCTTTGTTCTGAGACTCTTGGAGTTTCCTCGGGAACATGATGGAGGGGCTTCTACACCCCTCCTCTAAGTCAAGAGGAGAAACAAGTGTGCTGTTTTTAGTGTTGAAATGAGTGCTGATACAAACATTTACTCTTTCATATATACTCATGATCTAATGAACAGTCGGAAAATATGGCCACAGGGAGGAGGGTTGCCAGGAACGATAAATGTATAATGAAATAGTTTAATATGCAGAAAACTGTTTCTGATATATACTAGCTGGTGCTTACAGAGGAAAATAATTACTCCTAAGATTGCACCATGCCTCCTTTCTATATCTTCCTTGGTTTTACAAAAATATTTACTTTTATGGTATATTTCCCTAGAGTCTTTTTCATATTCATATTGTACAAGGATATAAATAATCATATATATACAATTTTTAATTTTTTAATTCATTTAACATCTAGCATAAATGTTTTCACGTTACTAGTTTTGATGACCATAATTCTAATTGCTGAAAAATATTTTGTTAGGTAATTTATAATAATTTATTAAATATAACCTAATGTAAGAATTTGGGCTTGCTTCCAATTTTATTATTACAAAAATTCCATTTTTGCTATTATAAAAATGTATTTCTGTGACATGTCTTTTTATTATTTTGAATTAGAGTAGATTCTCAGAAGTGAAGTTTTGGGGCACAATGTTTGAAGTCTTTTTGGTTCTTTTTTTTACTGAAATATAGTGGCTTACAATATTATATTAGTTTCAGGTGTGCAACAGTGGTTCAATATTTTTATAAATTGAAGTCTTTTTGGTTCTTGATAAAATTACCGAATTTCTTTCCAAAGTGGTTATATCAATGAATAACTCTACCATCTACAACCTTCTTTTTATGGTCTCGTGAAAGTCTCCTTTTATTTACTGAGAAAAAGGTGAAAACAACTTGTTTGATGATATGCATGATACCTTCCCCAGAGATGCCCCAAAATAAAAATGGAATTCGCACATATTTGTAGAGAGAAGAAAAGGTGGAGAAGTGTGGTATAGGACTATCACAACAGTGTGTGTGTGTGCACGGTAGGCAGTGTGGAGAATTGGAGCTTAATGTGCCTAACAAGAGATTACTCTTTTGCCTGAAAAATAGGCTGAGCTGACCATATGGTGAGTGGGATGAAGTCACTTTCCTAACATTGTGTGCAAGATTTCTAGGTCTTTGTCTTCACTCTGTCCTTAGCTAGTAAAGTCAATGGGGATGCCTCCTTGCAAATGGCAGGAGGCAAAACCCCATTTCCGCCCTAATTTGTCATCATTTGCCCAGAATTTATTTAGACTTTTGTTTTTAATACATGTATTCTCCTTTGGCAATACCATAATGTCTTTTTCCCCCGTTGGTCTCTCTTTGCTGTAATCATGATGAACACAAATGTAATGGGCGTAGTATTCCTTCATTTGAGTCCTGCTTTTATTCTTTTAATTCTCAACTGCTGCTCTTCCTGAAGGAGGACTGTGTTACAAAAGAATGGAATTTTCCAGACAATGTTTAGTACATAATAGTTTTAAGAGGCTTCATGTTTGCAAGAGACAAATTAAGCAGCCTCCTCTAATACGTAGACAACATCTGTTACACAAAGTCACCATTAATGATAACACCGGGATCTCCTTTGTGGCTGATTTTCATCCAGCTGCACCTACCCATAAAAGGCGTCAGCAAAGAGGGCTACATATTTATCTTTCAGTTCAGAATGACTTTGGAAAATGGCACATAAACCCAAAGCAAATCTTTGTTAACCTCTGAAATCAGAACTTCCATAAATCACTGCTAAGAATAGCTTATAACTTCCTCACAGCCAACTCACCATTTCCATTTGGTGTTTTATAAGATGCTCCAAATTTCAAATTGGTAATACAGAAGAAAGCCACACACCAAGAAATGGAGCCATTTGGCACCCACCTGTAAAGGGACCAACATGCCCCTTGGTCTGTCAGTTACAAGTTCTTACCCCAAAGCTTTATTCAGACAACATTCCCATTTGTACCAACAGAGCTATCACTCAATAATAAAAACCCTACAAAATCCTTGAGAGGGCTAGTTAGCTACGGTTAATAGTTTGATTTAATGAATTGTCCTTATTTACTTTGATATTAAACATTAAGTTTCTTAAAGGAAAGCCACCCAAAAGACTTGTAGAAGGGTTACACTTTCTTTGCAAGAATGAGCTGTATAAATTCTCTCTCTTATTTGGTTGTGGAATGTATTCCAGTATGTTTTCATCTCCTCTGTGGAGATGGTTTCTCTGTGGATGTATAACTTACAGTGTAACATGTCAAATTACTCATTTAATGCCTACTGAGTGCCTGCTCTTTCAGGCTTGTTGCTGGTTGCCAAGGATGCACTGGAGAACAAGATAAAGTCTTTGCCCTCTGGTCTTACCCCCAGATGGAGAGAGAAACAACAAATGACTAAAATTGTAAATAAGGCAAGAGCGATTGAGTGGTGGCACTTTAAATGAGGTGTTCGGAGACAGACTCTATACAGAATTTTAAATGAAGCAGGGGAGCGAGTAGTGTAAATATGCAGGAAACACACATTCCAGGCAGAGGGAACAGCAGCTGCACAGGCCTCAAACTTGGCAGGTGCAGGAAACAGAATGGAAGGCTGTGTGGCTGGATGTAGGGAGGATGGGAGATGAAGGCAAGGCTGTGAAGGTAGAGGCAGAGGTCAGTTCTTGGAGGGCCCTGAAGACCACAGGAAGGGTCAGGGGTTTTACACTGTGTGAAGGAACACCTCAGGAGGTTTTAAAGCAAATCCAACCAAACACATACATTTTACACCAGCTGAAAGACCTCTTTGAAGCATAAAGAAACCAAAATGTAACTCAGTTTCCCCACCTGTCATAATGAGAAGTTTGCCTTAAAATGCAATTTTAACCAGGGCTCATAGATGGTTTTCAGACAGTCCACACGAGGCTTATAAAATGTTATATGTTTATGAATGTGTGTAAGAAGAATCCAGACCTCAGGAATGCTAAGAACCACTGGTCTAGATGACCATAAGTTAATAGAGTTCCAGCCATATAGAACGTGATCCTCTAGGTCCTAAACATAGCTGGCAGTCTTCCATTAATAATTTTTTAAAATGTGGGACTTCATTTTTCATTGACATATTTCCTTTCTGCATCATTAATCAGGTGTATATTTTCAAGTCTCTTTGTCCCACCTGGTAGATTGCATTACATTCTTTATCCCTTTCTACATCTATGCTCTTCACCATGTAACTTTGTAGGGCAGGGCATACTTCCATACACCTTGGCTCTGGCCAAATGACCTGCTTTGGCCGATGGGATGTCAGCAGACGTGACACAAGCAAAATCCTGGACAGCACTTGTGAATTCTCGCTGTTTTGCTCCTGCCACCATCATGAGAAGGACCTGCCTATGCTAACCTGCCAGTCCCAGGAGGGGAGTGAGAATCCTGGGGGCAGCTGAGTCACCCGAGCCAGGCCCAGGCTAAATTGGTCGATGCCCAGACACACAGATTTGGGAGCTAAATGAGTGCTTATTATTGTATGCTGCTGAGACACTTTTGGAAACGTTCATAACACTGCAATAGTTAACTGATATTGCTGCCATACTTGTAGTCTCCTTTTAAAAACACCAAATTGGACATCCTGAAAGTTATGTTCATTTGTACCCATTTGGGGCTTTGATTCAAAACTGAATCCCCAATTTCAAATTTCATAACCATGTTAACCCTGGCTGTTTGCACTTCCTTACTGGCACCCTCTCAGGCTTTGCCTTCAAAAACTGGCGCAGCTGCTCCCGGAGGCCAAGTACTAGAGGGTTCCACTAGTGGCAGAAGGATGAAGTTTGCAGCCCTAATCTCATAATACTGTGACACAGCCTGACGGTGGCGTATGCCACAGCATCCTAGCCTGATACAGGATGCTAATGAAGGCTACAAATCCTCCTTCAAAGCAGGGGTGTAAGCTGTAGAACCTTGCTAAACGTCTGTAATTAATGTAAACTGCAGCATACCAGCTGAACCTTGGGATACGCTTAATTGCCTAGGGTGGCTTAATCTTCAGCCCTGCCAGTTGCAGAAGGATTACTTGTCTTTGGTGAACTCAGTTGAGAGTTGAAAGTAAATTTGCTTAAATAGTAGAGTTTAGAATAGGCATAACAGCAGATTCATAAATAACTGCTACCGAAGAGTAAACTACAGCTAAATCTAAGCCTGTTCTTTGTCTAACCAAGGACTGCCACCTAGAAAAAAGAGGGAGCATCAGAATCTCTTGATTTAGGCTTTTATTAAACTACAGTGTGAGTCACGAGGAGAACAGTGGGTTCTGTTTAAGGTCATAGTTATGACCAAAGCAACATTACCTTAATATCAAAACTACATTTCCTTTCATGAGCCTTCGAAAGTGGAGGGACCTAAGAATTTTGCTAATTCTTCACAGTTTTTTTAAATTAATTAATTAATTTATTTTGGCTACATTGGGCCTTCATTGCTGCACGCGGGCTTTCTCTAGTTGGCGCGAGTGGGTACTACTCTTCGTTGCGGTGCACGGGCTTCTCAGTGTGGTGGCTTCTCTTGTTGCGGACCATGGGCTCTAGGCGCATGGGTTTCAGTAGTTGTGGCACACTGGCCTAGTTGCTCTGTGGCATAGGGGATCTTTACAGACCAGGGATCGAACCCATGTCCCCTGCATTGGCAGGCGGATTCTTAACCACTGCACCACCAGGGAGGTCCCGAGCTTCACTGTTATCAATACTGTTATGAAGATAATTCCCTAGCTTCAACTCTACAGACTCAGTTTAAGTGCAAAACAATTATGAGCATCTTTTCCAAATATGGACTGCCATAAAGAGTTTTTAAAAAAATATAACTAACTCTATTAGTAGATAAAAATATGTGTTGAGGATAAAATTATTGTAAACTCTTCATATACATTGGCTCCTGCAGAAGGCTGCTGTTTGCGTACCACTAACCTCTTCTTTCCTTCTCCCTTTATAATAGAAGCTCAATTTTATTTAGGATAAACGTGATCCACTGAAAAGCGGCATTTCCTAACTTCCCGGATGGGTGTGGCCATATGACTAGGTTTGGGCCAATGAGTTGAAAGTAGAAGTGTTGTATGTTCCTTCAAGAGACGAGGCACATCTTTCTTTGTTCTTTACTTTAGCAGCTGGCCTGGAACATGGATGTGATGGGTGGGCCTCCAGCAGCCGTCTTGGATCATGAGGACAAGGATAATTATAGGGGTAGTAGAACAGAGAACTCCAGAGAGCCTGAGTTCCTGAGTACTGTGCGGAGCAGCTCTGCCATCCTGGACTGCCATTCAGTACTGTCTCTGTGAAATATTAGGTTCTCTGTCTTTAGTGGACTGGGGAGCTTGTTGCACACAGAATAGTTCTCAGAATACAAATTTTAAAAATTGTTGCATTAAAATTTGCAGTGGATTTGCCTGGCAAGAACCTGACATCTGTTTTGCAAAGCAGGTGGCTTGGCCAGTGTACCCTCTGCTCTGTGGGGAGAAAACGCTGGTGAGGGGACTCCTGCAGAGACACCTGGGGGCCCCAGGCTCATTCTGGCTTCTCCCCAGTTAGACTGTGATAACTGCAGGATAGCTCTTGTTTACCTCGGCCTGCAAATGGAAATCAACTTAAACATTCAGTAGTCAGGATGATTAAACTTGGATGATTAAACTTCTCTAAGCTGTTAGAGAAGATTGGCGAGAAAACTTGGGGAAATGTTTTTCAATATATATTAGGTGGTGGAAAAGAGTAGACTAGAAAATTGCACTTATTTCATAGGGACAAAAGTAGAAGGAAATATGCTATACTAAGATGGTTCTGGTAGGCAAAGAATTATGGCTAATTAAACATTTTATTATTACTTTTTCATTTAAAACCCTTTATTTTGAAATAACTTAAGACATAAGTTGCAAAAATAGTCATCTCACAGAACCACAGTACGCTGTCAAAACCAGGAAACTGACATTGTACAATACTATTAAGGCAAATATAGACCTATTACTCTACTATTTTTATAATAAAATATGATCGAAGTTGGTCTATGTTTAGTGTGTGATAATTTGGGATAAATATAAACCACTTTATAATATATATTATATAATACATAATAGACTATCCCCACCCCTCAAGTAATTAGGAGTGAAAATTGCACATAAAGTAGCCTGGTAATTCAGAAGTAAATTTTAATTCATCATTAAAAGGTAGGGTTTGTGGGCTTCCCTGGTGGCGCAGTGGTTGAGAGTCTGCCTGCCGATGCAGGAGACACGGGTTCATGCCCCGGTCCGGGAAGATCCCATATGCCGCGGAGCAGCTGGGCCCGTGAGCCATGGCCGCTGAGCCTGTGCGTCTGGAGCCTGTGCTCCGCAATGGGAGAGGCCACAATAGTGAGAGGCCCGTGTACCGCAAAAAAAAAAAAAAAGGGTTTGTTTCAGTTCTTTAAAGAAAAGAAGGTGAGCACCATGAACCATGTTTGTGAACAGGAGTTAATTTTTTGTTGGTGTGTATAAAACTATGCTCCCTTCTTTACTTTCATTTTGATAAAATAGTTTTGAATTTTAGTCTATCTGTGACTTTTTAAAAATCCATCATAAATTTCTTTGGGAACAGGTGATATTTTTAAAAAGAATCTAGCAATTCCACTCCTAGGTATATATCCAACTGAGATGTATACATCTTTTCAACAAAATACATAGACTAGAATGTCCGTAAAAACAGTATTCATAATAGCCCCCAAACTGGAATCTACCCAAATGACCATCTATAGTAAATGCATAAGTAAATCGTGCTATACATACTCACATAACAAATGCAACAATGAGAATGCACGAACCACAACTACATGCAAATATACAGATGAAGTTCACAGTTATAATCTTGAGTAGAAGAAGCCAGGCACAAGAAAATACATACTGTAGAGTTACATTTATATAAACTACAAAGCCGGGCAAGACTAATCTTTGCTGTTAGAGGTCAAGATAGTGGCTACCCTTGGGTGGGAGTGACCGAGAGGGAGCAGGGGGTTGTAGGGATGCTGGGAGCGTTCTCTTTGTTGATTTGGATGCTGGTTTCACTGATGTGTTCACTTTGTAGAAGTTCATCAAGTCATACACTTACCATATGTGTCTTTTATTTTTAAGGTAACATTGGTTTATACCATTATATGTTTCATGTGTACAGCATTATATTTGTACTTTTGTATACACTGCAGCATACTCACCATCAAAAATTTAGTTTCAATCCATCACCATACAGTTGACCCCTTTCTTTATCTATTTCACCCTCCCCTACATCTTACCCCCGGTAACCACTATTCTATACTCTGTACCTGCATGTTTGTTTTTGTTTGGCTTGGTTTGTTCTGTTATTTTGTTTTTCTGTTTGTTTGTTTATAGTCCACATAGAGGGAAATCCGGGTTGATGTGGATGGTGGGAAGAAGCCCAAGAACACCAGTAAGAACTCGGGGTCTGGAGCGCCAGCCCAGGGCAGGTTCTTGATAGAACCAGGGTCTCTCAGTGGTGGGTGTTCTGTATGCGATATGAATTAATTCAATGATACTTCTTTCCTCCCGACATTCAGAGCTGCTACTCTGGGGGAAATAAAAAATTTGAAAGAAAAATGAGTGGAAATCTAGGTGATGTTTATGTGGACCCTGTGAAGGACATGGCAGGGTACCTCTCCCCCACCCTCTTTCCTCCTCTAACTGTCTCTCTTTTGTCGCTGCTTCCCAGCCTTCTCCTCTAGCACACTTGCCTCCTTCTTGGAAGAAGGAAAGGAGTCCCAGACTTCAATTCCTCCTTCTTTCTTGAAAACTCCAGTAGCTTGGGGTTTTCCTTGCCCGGGGCTCTGCTGATCCAGAGAGTGAGGGCCCTTCAGGCTGTGGTCCCTGGGGGCCGGGAGCGTGCTGTGGACACAGCCCTCCTGTTTCCGCTCCTGACGGTGATGCTGCTGCTCCTCTCCTCTGGAATTCACCTGCAGGAGAGCACACCTAGCCACAGCCAGGGCCTGTTCATTTCCTTCCAAAGACTCCAGTCTCACGGAAAGAATGCATGTTCCTTCTAGTGGCATTACTTTAACCTACCCATGTCCACAACTATCCAGGATAATTATATTAGAAGACCTTTTTGCCTGCTTTGAGGCTTATTTTCCTTGAAAGAGCCCTCATGTTAGCTGAGATTGGTTTTGTCTGGAGCCTGTCAGGACATTGAGTGCTGATGACAAATGGATCCTTTCTGATCCCCATGCTCCCTCCTTGATGGAATGCAAGGGGGACGGGAGCTGTGTTTTAGGTAAGGCTGCACTAAGGTATGAAAATGCACCTTTGCTTCATGCCTTCAGTATGGCCCAGAGGAGCTGTCCACCCCCAGTAGGCATGCATGATGCTTATGTGATACAGTTGTAACAGTTAAGATTGGACTTTTGATTGATAGATGGTGCTGATGGTGGTTTTTCTAAACATCCCTCTGACACTTTACATTATAAAAGATAACATTTGCCTTTTATTCGATACTACCTGATGAGCCACTTCTTTTGTGGCTAGTAGAGCAGGAAGGCTAAGGAACCAGCTCTGACTCCAGATGGCATGGGTTTGAATCCCACGTCTGCCATTTACTGTGCAATTTCAGGCAAGTAACTTAAATGTTCCCATGATGTGGTTTTCCCATCTGTAAAGTGGGTGCACTAAGTGGTACCTACCATACAGGGGGGTTATAAGTAGTAAATGAACTAATACATATAAACCACTTGGAACAGTGCCCAAACATAGTAAATACTAAACAAATGTGCAGTATGGTTATAAAAATACATTTTCTTTAGATGAGCAGTTGTCACGTAAAATTGACTCGTGACCTCACTACCCTTCGTTACAAAGACTGTAAAAGACACAGCCCCCTGCACAATGCTGGAGCTTAAACCAGCACCCACATCACTTCCCTTCTTCATTACCAAGAACTCACCTTGCCAGGTAAGGATCACTCTGAAGCAAGAGGATACTTCAAAATCAAGGCTTTGGATTTCAACTGAGCTGGGCAAATCATGTTTTGAACAGTCCTTTTCTCAATCTGCTTAGTTTCCAAATATCTGCTTATGAAGATCGAAACCACCTTTACTTTCCCTGTGGGTTTTGAGTAACTCAAAACAAATTCTTTCTTACAAAGTTTTGTATTTCCGGCTGGAAGCTTGTTTATCCCCCGTCTCCCGAGAAACAACCCTCGCCCCTTGGCCACACTCTTGGGAAACCAGAGACTAAGTTCTTCTCCTTGAACGTGAGTATTCAGAGCTATCCTGGAAACAGGGCGGAGCAGAAGTCTGTGGCCACCTTTGGTACATTCTTAGTTGTTTTGAGGAGAAGCCGCTATATTCTTTGAAATAAATTTCCAGTTAATAAACACAAAAATAAATACCCACAAATGGAGATACAAATAGCACATTTTAAATTTACCTCATTTTAAAAATCATGCCTGCTTCCCAAAAGTGTATAAAAACTGGGGGAAGAGCATCCTGGGGTTGGTGCACAGCATCCACCTTTCTGCTTCCTTCCCCCCGTCTCTCACTGTCATTGTGTTACTCTCATAGCCTTTCATCTTTGGGGTTACCTTTAATGTTTGATTTATTAAAACCAAACTTCCACTTCCACTTCCACCGTGAGAAATCATAGGCAGGGTGAGAGGAGGGGAATAGATACCGAGAGCTGACCCTGGAGGTAGTTTTTGAGATCATTGTACGAAATCTTCAAGTACGTGAACTCTATTCTGAAATACCTACACATCTGTGCAGAAGTGTCCTTGTGAATGAGAGAAATACAAAATCATCACTAAGCCAACATCACAGTAAAAATTGCCATAGGTAAGATCCTTCACTGGATGCCAAAATCAGGGCAAATTTTGAGGAGGAACAGAATATTTAAATATTCCCCTCCCCCTAAGATACTTGTTAATTACAAATGGAACGATGGTAACCTTGCACTGGAGACACCAGGCAGACACCACTTCATCCAAACAATGAGGGTTAACATCACCAGTGATGAGACCCATCGACTCCATGTACCCCTGATGTCATGAACTGAGAGGAATCCAACACTTCTTCTCCGTGCATTTCCCGAAAGGCACAATTTCAATCTCATGAGAAAGCATCAGACAAACCCAAACTGAAAGACACTCATAAGATAAGTGACCAGTACACTTTAAAAGTTTCAAAGTCAGGAAAGACAAAGACTGAGGACCTGCCCTGATTGGAGACATGATACCTACATGGAAAGCGGGATCCTGGAGTAGGTCTGGGGCCAGAAAAAGGATGTCAGTGGAAAAGTGGCGATATCCAAACAAAGTCTGTAGTTGGGAGTCTGGTTCATTTCCTGATGGTGCTGATCGTTCTATGGTTATGTAATAGGCTCACCTCGGGGGAGTCTGGGTCAGGAGCAGATGAAGAGTTCTCTGAACTATTTTTGTAACTTTCTGAAAGCTTAAAATAACTTTAAAACACAAAGTTAAATTTTAAAAAATAATTCAAAAAAATAATAATAATAATTCAAAAGTGCCCTTTTGAACAGGAAGTCTCCAAATATAGATTGTTGCTTTGGCATGTTTGGTTGGCCTGCAGTTGTACAGCCATAAAATTGCTTCAACAATTCTAGAACTATTCAAAACAGGTTCTTCCTACCTGAAGAGAACAATTGAAATACCAAAAAAGTAAAGCAATTCCCGATGACAAGATGTGTCATTGTTGATTGGTGAAAGTGTCACACACTAGTGTACTGCCAAATGCATTATAGCAGTATGGAAAAGAGTTATATTTGTCTGAATGACATCTTGTCAAGAATATCCCAAATCTTGACTTTGGAAAGCCTGGTGGGGAAACCCAGTAGTATTTTCTTCACTTAAAGCTGAAAGCAAGATAAACAAAGGCTCATCCAACCTGGTTACCAGGCTTGAACACTCACCGGGGTGCTGACACTGGGGGAGATTGGGAAGTGTGTGCTTTTTTTTTTTGTCTTCTAATCATGCTGAAGGCACGGGATTGTGTGGCTTTATTTTTCTTCTTGTTGATTGAATACAAGGTGTTTGGTTTTAACAGCTCTACTGAGAGAGAAACCGACATACGAGAAACTGCACACATTTAAAGTGTACAGATGGATACACTTGACGTACGTGTACCCCCGTGATGCCCTCACCACACTCAAGGCAGTGAGTATAGCCACAAGCCCCTTGGTGACCCCTCTCTCCTGTACCTCTCCACTGCCCCATGCCAGGCAACGCTGGGCAGCTTTCTGTCACTATTGTTTGCATTCTCTAAAATTTTATATAAATGGAATCATACAATATGTGATATTTTGTATCTGGCTTCTCTCACCGAGCATGTTTTCAGGGTTCGCCCACGTTGTTGCTGTATCACTAGTCAATTATTTTTTAATGTGCATTTTTATTTGAGAAACTTTTTTGCTTTTTACAAAGTTGGTCCAGAGATTTTTAAAGATTGCACTTTTCACCCCTAGTGATTCCTGCAGGAGAGCTGAGCTAGCCTCCTCCTTGGATTCATAGTAAACTAGAGCTCTCACAGTCAAACATTTAAGATTCATCAGGTGACAAAGTGCAGGAAGAAGGACGGGTAACCTTCAAGAACCCTGGGTTCCTTGTGGATGTGCCTCAGAGTTCTTTCCTCACAACGATGGCTAATGATCTATGTAAAAGTGGCATTTTAGTTAACACCTTCAATTTCCACCCTGCTTTGTGGGTTTGACAGCATTTTCTCGTTTTATTTCAGCAGCAACAGCAAACATTGATGGAGGCCCACGGGGCCCTGATCCTGTCCCAAGTCATCACCAGCCTGGCTCAGGAGTGGGATGAAAGCAAAGGAGCACAGCCCCCATCAGCCAAAGGAAAACCTGAAAAGTGGGCGCCAGGGCAGCTAAGAGGTGCTGGATTTTCAGGTGGATGAAGAACCTTTGGGAGCTAAGGCTGAAGGCTGCGGCGGCCAGCAGTGGGGATGGAGGGAAAGGGGGGGACATCCAAGTGGGACAGCCTCCCAGGCCAAGATGCAGAACTTGGTATTTTATGGTATGGATAGTGAGGAGCTGTTCAGCTTTTCAAAGCAAGAATGTATAAAGTTATATTTATGAAGATCTATTTGAAACAATATATACGGCCAATCAGAACTGGGGACAAAGACGCAGACAAGAAGACCCCAGAGAAGACAGTCCAGTGGTCTGAGTGGTTGAGAGCTCAGTTCACCAGGGCTCGGGGCAGCATCACACTTACTCCATCCAGTGTCCCAGGCCAGATAAATGTTACCCCCTCTTTACAGATCAAGAGAGGGAGAAGGAGAGGTTTTTCGAAGAGTAGTGTGAGTCCGACTTAAGCTCCGATTACTGTAGTTGACGGCAGAGGTGGGACCTTAAACTGGTACTCAGCGTTCAGATGGTAATACTGATGGTGACAATGAGGATGATCCCAAAGGAAGGGACCGAGTGTTATACACCCCTGGCAGGTGAGCCCTGTTCTAGGTGCTTTGCATATATTCATTTCTGGGAATGGGGTTGTCGGGTGGGCTTCTTATCGTCAAGAATACAAATTCTGATAGATGGTCGAGGCCTGGACTCAGGGTAGGAGTGGGCCAGGGAAAGAGTGGGGTTGGTGCTCTGAATGTGGGGCTCCTTTGGAAGGAAGGAGGAGGGAAATGTTTCACAGGCCTGAGTGGCCAGGGGAACCAAGAAGTGGGGGGGGGGCAGCTGGGGAAGAGGGAGGAGGGGGCATTGTTTCACTTTTAGTAAGCTGGAGACCACTTCCTGGTCTTGGGGGAAAAAAGGAATGGTACTCATTAAAAGAAGAAAAGGGTGAATTTCCTTAAATCTAAATAGCATTAGCTGTAATTTTTGGAGGGTTTATTAAAGTATAGGATGGTTTTTAGTGAGTTTGAAATCATTAAGAACCAATAATCCAATTTTTAAAAGATGGGTATTTTTAGTCAGCATTAGCCTTAATTTTCTGAAGGGAAGACTTTTCATTCACATAAAAATCATTTGGAATAATTTGAGAATTTTATACGTCAAACAACTGTATTCTATTTTTCTGCTCAGCTCTATATTTGAAAAGACAAACCTTTAGCTATCATTGTTGGATCGTTATTGTTAGAGTTATTATGCATGTAGAAATGTACATTCCAACAGTGGAGAAGGTACAAAGGGAAAAGCTAAAATATCCTGGTCCTACTCCTCAGAGATGCCATGCCTGACCGTGTCTGTTTTTGGTTCTGCATCTAAACTGTTTACTCAGAAAAGGCGTGTATATTTTGAAGCTTAATAAAAACTTGAATTGTGTACAAAATGCTATGGCATATTGTGCTGCATTTACTAAGCAGAACCGACCCATCATAACTTTTAGAAACAGACTTTATTAAAATTTTCAGCAGAAAGCTCTACAATGGTGATATTTAATGGAAAAGTATGTTTTTAGTACCTGACACAACCACGAACAGCTTCATTGTAACCGTTACTAAACAGACATTAAAATATTCATGTCAATTCTATTTGAATAACTTTCATGCCTTGTAAAATCTGAAGAACCTTTTAAATTGATTTGGCGTTAGGATGTTTAAAGAAATAAATTTGCTTTTAAGACCAGCTTTATCAGAATCCATGAAGGTTATATTGTGGCATGAATGTGCATACTATAAATGCTGGGGGAACAAAAAGAAAAAAAAAGAATGGAAAAATTCCTGTCAGATGTAATGTTACCAGTTTATTACTTGGGATCATCATAAAAGCATTCATTAGCACGGCCCCTCTCACTTCTCAACCGCAGGCTGAGTTCCGCCAGTCTGTCAGAGTCTTGTCCTCCCACTCACAGTCACCAAGCGTTTCTGATAAGAGAGGGTTGCCTTGTTTACTTTGCACCCTTTGCATTTGAACACTTTGAATTACTATTGCAAGATGAGTTTTTATCCCATTTCCTCATTGGATTAATTAACCCAGCTGTGGCCATCGTTTCAGCCCTTCCCCTGCCCCTGCCCCCCGCCCCCCCAGGCACATGCAGCCTCTCCAGTCACATAGCCCAAGTCTCCATTAGAGGCTTTCACTTCAGCTGGTGGGTATGTGGCCAGCGGGGGCTGGGGGGGGGGCGGTGCTTGACAACAGCGTCCATAATTGCTTTGTCTAATGGTGTAGGATCAGGGTGGTAAACTTTAAAAGGGTGTTTGCATCAAGAGTGCTATTTCAATTTGCCTTGTTATGTTCTCCTGTTGTTGAAACCATGCCTCATTTCAGCACATGGCATTATGTCCACTGGGGGAGTGACACGGGGGTCGGGGAGGGCTAATAAGGGGCCAGCCTCTGCAGCCATCTTGGAGCCCCTTGCCTGCCCACACGCTCCTTCTGCCTGGGGCAATGTTGTCCCTCTCTGTGTCACAGGAGGCGGTCCCCTGCCTTCCAATGGCACACCTACTTTCCAGGGAAGAAGACAAGTCTTGACTGGTCTTCTCATCCTGATTGCCCCTGAGGTGGCAAAGGGGGCAGTGGGGAAGAAAGGGGACAGGTGGCTAAGCAAAGGCTCAGTCACTCTGCTTAAATCAAGGAGCTCTTAATTTGCAGTTCCTTGTCCCCTAGGGTAGAATTATATCTCAACCTAATTTCCTTTACAGCCTAAATTCATTCTTCTGAGAAGGGTTCTACAGCCTGTCCAAGGGGTCTTTGTTCCACACAAGGCCAGGAACCTGTGGGCCGTGGCTGCATCCCTCCCTCCAGCCTAGCAAGTATCGGTGCTTCTGAGTGCCCGCCTGTCCCATTCCAGCCAGATATGTAGTCAGGAATCAACCAAGATTCCTAATGTTTGGTTTTCTTTTAAAACCTCTTTATTTTTTAATGGAATTTTACCCAGCCTGTAGCATTTGTGATTGAGGGCAGAAAGAGTGTGTGAAAGGATAAACATACATTCTCACTCCCACCCCTTCCGTACCCATTGCCACCATGGCCATTCATTTCAGAGCAAGGTGAAGGTTTCACAGGAGCAGTTGAAGAGCTGTGAATGGTGGTTCATTGCAGTGGTGTTAATTAGCATTTTATCCGGAGGTAAGAAGAGCTAACATAGTTTTCCTTTTACAGCTCCCAACAAATGTTGGGTGTGGTCTAGATCTTCCCTGTCCAATACAGGAGCCACTGGCCACATGTGGTTATTTAAACTTAAATTAGTAAAAATTAAATAAAATGTAACACTCAGTTCCGCAGACACACTAGCTACATTTCCAGGATTTGACAGCCACATGTGGCTGGTGGTGACCACACTGGAGAGCACAGACGTGGGACATTTCCCTCACTGCAGAAGTAGCCCCCAGGGCAGAGGGCCTGACGCTTCCCTGCTCATGGCTCACCCAGAGCCTAGCACAGGCCTGTCCCTCTAGCTTTCTCCTTTTCTCCCCAAACTCCTCCAGCCTCCTGTGTTTGACCCCCACCTCCTGCACCTCACTGAAGTCCTTTGCAAGAAGAGCTGTGTGTGATGGATTCCCACTGGGCGCTCAGCTCCACCATTTTCAAATGATGCGACACAATCACTGCCTCCTGTGATGCCCTTTGAATTCGGAAGGACAGGTCTCTCAAAAAAATTTGTTTTAACCCGTGGGGAAACAGGCCCAGAGAGAGTAAGTAATGGGTCCTGATTTCTGGTACAGGCTTCTTCTCATAGTTTGTGCTTTGTAACCGTGTGTCACAGTCACACAGTCTTGATTTTCAAGACCGGTGAGCTCCCCAAGCGCCATGTCGATCATGGTGGAAAGTGCGTGGGCGTCCCCACCTGGCCACATGACCCAGGCCGATCACTTCCCTCTTGTGGCCTCAGCTTCCTCGTCTGGAAGATCCAGGAGGGAGCTGCTACAAAATGATGCTAAGATTTCTTGCACTCTAACAGTCCACATAAATTTTGGATTACTCTTTACTCATAATGGCTCAATTATTTCTCACATGATTTGAAGACCATTTTAACAGTTTCCCTGCCCTTGTATTTGGGGTGGCACTCACTCTGGCAGGCATCCTATTGATAATGTAATAGGGGCTTTAGGGAGACTTTTGGGGTTGTCAGCTAGGCCCCACTACTCCAAGGAGGTCCTGCACCAGCGGCATCAGCGTCTCCGGGAAGCTTGTTCGAAACGCAGGATTGCAGGCCTGCCCAGTTGGAATCTGCATTTCACCAAAATCTCAGGTGATTCATTTGTCCCAAAGTTTGAGTAACTCTGATCCGAGCCCTGGGACAAGGATAAATGGTTCTCACCTATGTAGAAACCCGCCTGCAGGGGACCAAGCAGACACAGAGAGCTTGTCACTGCGCCAAACCCTCCCAGCTCCGCTCTGGGGGCGGGGGTTCCAGCGGGGTCTGAGCCTTTCCCTGCGCAGGGATCTATGCTCTCCTACGGCTGCCCCAGAAACGGGAGCGCATGTGTGGAGAGCATCTTGGCCTCTGGGGTCCCTTACTCAAGGGTCCATCATATGCTCTCACAGCTTCGTTCTTCCATCTCATTAACACTCCAACGGAAGCTCTCTGGCCAGGGCAGCCTTCCCACGGACTCCCCATGGCTATGCAAGGCCCATAAAGTTGGGAACAGAAATTGGGTCTGTGGGATACACAGGAGTCAGGTGGTCGCTGGGCAATGCGGCTGCGAATCACTGAATGGCCCGAGGGGAGGCTGGCTTGCTGTCCCTGGGGTCTGCCGGAGGCCTAGAGAAACACACTGTCTCCCACCATGTGGGAAGAAAGAACAGGATTCCATCAGATTAGAACTTTAGGAAATGGCTATTTCAACCTAGAAGAGCGGACCAGGTGGGATTCAGGATACGAAAGTCTGTGGAAGGTGGGGTGAAGTTCAAGGTGGAAGATGACAACGCTGAGACTCTGAGTCTCTTTGTATGTGCTGCTTAGGCTCCCATGACAATGTACTACAGACGTATTAAACAACAAAAGTTTAGGGAATTCCCTGGTGGTCCAGTGGTTAGGACTCCATGTTTCCACCACAGGGAGCCTGGGTTCGATCCCTGGTCAGGGAACAAAGATAAGATCCCACAAGCCGCCCAGCACAGCCAAAAAAACAAAAACAAAAAAACCCAACAGAAGTGTATTTTCTCACAGTTCTGGAGGCTAAAGCTTTGAGATCAACGTGTCCACAGGGTTGGTTACTTCTGAGACCTCTGTCCCTGCTTGCAGACAGCCACCCTCTCTCTATGTCCTCATATGGTCATCCCTCTTTACGTGTCTATGTCCTAATTTCCTCTTATAAGGACAGTGGTCATATTGAATGAGGGCCTGCCCTAATGATCTCATTTTTAAAAAGACCTGTTTAAAGACCCTGTCTCCAAATAGGCACACTCTAAGGTCCTGGAGTTTGGGACCACGACATGTGAATCCGGGGGACACAATTTGGTCCATGGCACGCCATCTCCACGGCCTCTTGTGCATCATGAGAGTGGCTTTTTCTGCGTGTGGACATCACACTCTGTCCTGTGCTATGTGCCCCTGTGTACTGTGCTCCCAGCCCAAGAGTCACTGTGAAGGCTGGAAGCCAACTGGCCCTCAGGTGTTTTGGCCCCAGAACCTGACCAGTGGGGACCCAGTATAATGCAGGGTTCCTCTCTGACCCATCGGGTTCTCCCTCTTGGGAAGCAGGAATTTGAGCTGTGCTCAGAGAGACTGGGAGCCCCTTTTCGATGGGAAAGACCAAGTCACTGGCCTGGAGGATGGGTCCTGGGGGGGGCCGAGCGCCATCATTCAAGGTCTGCATGAGGGCAGCTGAGCATCCTGGGTGTGGCCTTGAGGAGCCAGAGGAACTGGGCAGCTGCTGGTGAGTCTCCTAGCCCTCGCTACACAGTCGCCTGGTGCACTGTTTCCTCACCACCCCAAACTCCAGTTAGGATGGAAAGATGTATGAGCAGTGGACACCATGGGGAAGAGGCCAGGGGATGGGCCACTGGGTCATAGGTGATGCCTGAGAAGCCAACGCCAGGTCCAGGATGAAGGCAACATGAGAGCTTGAGTGTATGTGTCTCTGTGTGGGGTCCCCCAGACACAGACCCCTAGACAAGGGTTCACCTGCAAGCAGTCGATAAGGGACAGGCCTGGGGAGGACCACCAGGAAGTGGGGCGGTGGGACGGAAGGGAAGAAGCCAGCCAGGCTGTGCTAACCAGCAGACCGCCACTGAGGGCAGCTGGGGTTGGGCCGCTGGGGACCCCTGGAGACGTGAAACATGTGTCCCACTGCCTCCCTGCTTATCATCAGCCTCCACCTGAAACTGGTGGAGGCCATGGACCTCCCAGGCCTGGCCAGCGTCCCGGGCTCTAGTGCCCTCCTGCCCCTCAAACTGTGGTGCTGGCAGCCGCTGCACATGTCGGGCAGGGGGGCTGGGGCACCATGCTGCGGTCTGCGGCGCTCATGGCCTCCCATCCAGAGCCACCAGGGCAGGACCTTGGGCCACATCATTTCAGGCTCAGAGGAGCCGTGAACTGGCGGAGAAGGACCGGCCGTTTCTGAAAGGTGCCTTCCCGGTCAGACTATAGCTGTCTGACCCTCTATCATAGACACAAAAATCCGACTCCTTGGGCTTGACCTCGTACATCTACCCGCCCCCCAACCTTTTCCATCAGTCTATGCTGAGGCAATTTTTTTATGTTGCAGCTAGCAGAGCTAAAGAAACACAGAGGTTTGGAAGCAAACACCTAAGTAAAACACCTTTTAATAGTTCTCGTAAATGTCTCAGGTTAAGGAGACCAGTGCCAGACCCAACAGAACATGTTAACTTATTTTCCGTTTCCCCCAAATCACGTAAAAGATGGGTAATCTTTAAAGATATAAGATCAATTGGCAATTGAAAATCTATTTTTCTTGTACCCTTTATCATTCTGGGGGGGAGGGGAGTTGCTTACATCACCAAAACCGAGGAGATGGTAGGCCACGGGCCCAGGGCTGAGAACAGATTCAGAGTGTGCCCTCAGGTGGACCCCTGGCCTGTCCCCCCTCAGTTCTTGGGGAGCACTTGCTGGCCCAGGACGGCCCCACGGTACCCAGGGAGGGAGCTGGTGTGCAGGCTTCTTGGAAGGAGTCAAGAGGCTGGCAGCACACTGACCTCACCCAGCGGGCTGGGACCTGAGCGCTGGCTGCCAGCCAGCACTGGCAGAGCTCTGCTCCGTGGAGAAGCCCGCCACCCAGCTGTCTTCTGCAGAACAGGAGGGAGCCTCCGTGCTCCCTCACCCTGCGTCCTCCTCTCCTGAGGTAGGATAGGACGCCCCGGTAAACCCCACCTCCACGCTACGGACCCCTTCTTCACAAGAACACTGCCTTGTTCATATGCGTAGGTGCTTAACTTCTCAGAGACCGTTTCTTCATCTGCAGGAGGACAGGTTGGGCATGATGGTAAGATAAGATGATGTAGGAAGGGCGCCGGGCAGCTGCCTGGCCACAGAAGATACTCAGTAAATGGTGGTGGTTATCATGGCCTCCAGGTGAGGCTGGGGGCAGGGAACCGGGGCGGGCTCTCTACTAGTCTATGAAGGAAGGCAAGAACACCACAGTGAAACAAGCAGCAAGGAAAGGCATGGGGCTTTTCTCACCGAGGTTTTCAATAAACATTCGGGCAGGGGGGGACATTTTGAGGTGATGGAAATGTTCTGTGTCTTGATTGTGGGGTGGCAGTGACACCGGCGCAGCATCACCAGCCCTCAAAGGAGAGGGAGAAAGGACTTGGGCTGGGTGGATACCTTAGACTCTTCCATCACCCTCCAGGTGCCAAGTTCAAGGGCAGAAAAGTTTTAATTTTTCTGGAATTAAGATTTAGCAACCTGTCCTGCCTTCTCCTACATAAGTAGACAGACACACACACCCCTCAGCCCTGGTGTAAAGGATTCCTCACCCAGACATCTCAAATCCCGCAGGTGTCCGAGCCTCCCTGGACTGTCGCTCAGGACCACGTCCGCCGGCGGTCTTTTCTTATCCAATCGCGCCACCCTGCGGACAATCTGGACACTGCAGACTCCCCAACCTGACACCCACCAGCTGGTGTTGAAGGCGGGGGCGTAAGAAAGTAAACGGATCCACGTGTGGAGCCGCGAACGCCTCTGCTAGGAGGAGGAAGTTTCACCTCGGGCTTCCCCGGGACAATCAACGAAACGAGCTGGAATTACGGGCCCTATTTTCGACGGTCGGACATTGACGAATTTAACCCGTTCGGCCCCTAGTCCGCTGCCCCAGACCCAGCCTTCAGAAAGGCACCAGGGTGCGGGTGGAGGTCGAGGCATCCATAGTACGGCGTCCTTTCCTCCCTCGGATACACCTGCGCCCCCGCCGAGGCCTCGGCGCAGGAAGCTCTGAATTGGGGTGGGCCGTCTTCCTGCCTCCCTTGCTCGGACCCCAAAGCCCGGCATCGGCGCGGCGGCTCCCCCTGGTGGCCGGATGGCGCTACTGCACCGCTCGCCCGCGGCCCGGGAGTCGCGCGGGGTGGAGGGCTCACCCTTCACAGAGAGCCTCCCGTTACGGTCGGCCGCACCTGCACCTGATGGGGACCGAGGGCCAGCGGCAGTAGCTGGAGCCCCGACTCGGTGGTGGGCGACAGGTGAGGGTCTCGCCTTCCTAGTAAGCCACCCCCCCACACACCCAAATCGGAATCCCTCTTCGGCATCATTCGCTTATTCCCTGAACCACCTGGGCCCCCACTCACCCGCCCTTACAGAACTGTCCACAGGGGCCGACACGTGCGCAAGGACCGGTCAGGGTGGCGGACACCGCATCTTGGGGCCCGTCGCGGAGCCCTCCCAGTGGCCAGCGCGCGCCTGGACAGCAGGACCAGTTTGCTGTTGTTTGTGCCCAAATGTGATAAAGCTGGGGCGGGGACGGGAGGGAGGTGGCACGTACTTGGAGAGTGAAGGCTGGAGGGGAAATTACAATAAGGAAATGAGTGTCCGCTAATGCAGGTGGCCCAATCGACGCGCGCTTTCCAAGCCACCCGTGCACCTGCCGTGCCTGCCGCCGTCTGACTTGCACACACTAATCCTGGTTCGGAGCCGTCGACTCCTCACCGGGCCGGGCCGCGCGTCGGTGGAAATGCGGTCGGGGACCTAGCGAGCGCAGCTGCCTCCCTGCGCTCTCCCAGGGGGCTGAGACTGGGCGCGCCGCGGAGCTGGGGCGCGGGGCTGGGGCGCCTCCTGGCGGCGACAGCGCGCGGGCCACGCGAGTGTCTGCGGGTTCCCTGCGCGGGCGGGCGGCCCGCGAGCCTGCATTTCTCGATTTGCTCGGGTGGCGGCGCCGAGGCCTATTCGCCTCTTCATTAATAATGATGCCCCGGGAGGAAGAAAAAAAAAGTCTTTAAAAACCAGACAGGATGGATGGGAGAGGAAAGTGTGTGTGTGTGTGTGTGTGTGTGTGAGAGAGAGAGAGAGAGAGAGAGAGAGAGAGAGAGAGAGAGAGAGAGAGAGAGAGAAGGAATTGGGGCGTTGGTGAAGGCAATAAAACTCAGATCGCTTCCTTGGAGAGATAGCGGCGGCTATAATGCGCTGGGGGATCAGGGGTTTATTTGCAGATCTTGGATAAAAGATGATATATCGACACAGTTTAGAGTGTCATTGCGCCCGGCCTCTCAGGAAGCCACAAGTACATATTTCCTGAAATACCGGCCAATACAATATCTAATCCACACGCCACCTAAGAACGGGAGGGGAACCTCGGCATCTCACAAGCTGGCGCCTGGTTTCTGAGTTCTGGGCCGGGAGACCCCACCCGGTCTGGATCTCGTGGCCCCGACACCCCCTCCCGTAGCCTTTGTCTTCAGGCCAAGTAATCACTTACTGTTGGGCCTTAATAAATACGTCTGAGAACTGTCCTTATGCTCGGTAAATATTGGATTAGCTTTTCAATGACCAGGCTCTTGAAAAGGCTGGAGAAATCCACACCAGGTCTCAACTAAGCCCAACAGTCAATAGGTAAGGAAAAGACGTTATTTCCTTGGCTGGGGTGGGGGGCGTGGAGATGGGGGGCTCCTACCCTTATCAAGTTAGCTGATTCTACTGAACATGACAGCAGTTGTAGAAAATAGAAAAAAGGGGGTGCCCAAGTTTTGGATGAGCTGGAATTTCCACCTGGCCCTTGACGGGTTCTATTTCTATGTCCACGGTGCCCAGCCTCAACAAGAACTCTTTTTGTCTAACACGTAGTTTTTGTTTGTTTGTTTGAGGGATGCTTATGGGAGCTTCTGACCCAGCTCTTGGAAGAGAGGATGACCCAGAGGATCTCTGGCCGCCCCCCTAACTTTGCTTAGGTGAGACAAAACCGGGCAGATTCCTTGGAAGTTCCGCTCTGTCTCCCTGTTTTGCAAACGAAACGATGCAGGAGACATTGAGAATTAAAGAGGAAGTCCTTCTCTCCTCCAACACAGGGGTGCTGGTGGTGAAAGAAGTTTCTGAGCCGGTTTCCCGTCGTGGCACCGAGGCGCCAGAGGGATCCCGCGCCTATTTCGAATGACAGGGTGTTGGTAACCGAGGGGTCCGGCTGGATGAAAGCGGCCTCAGAACCCACTGCGGCGGAAATCGAGCTGGGCATCGGACTGAGCGGTCTCGCGGCGTCCCTGAGCCGCTCCTGCAGTGCGGAGAGGGCTGGCTTCGCGCGCCCGGGCGTCAAGACGCGTCCGGTGCGGGAACAAGGGACGTGGATTTTCATCTACCCTGGAGCCGCGAAGCCTGCGGCCTCTGAGCTTCCCCCAGGCCCTGGGCACCTCGGTGTCCTCCTGGGCCCGGCACGGTCCGATGGCCTCTACTCCGGGCTCCCAGACAGGAGAGGCCTAGCCGCCAGCTGCGCGCGCAGGAGCAGCGAAGTGCGCGCAAGGACCCCGACCCTGAACGCCGACGTTCACAGACCCGAGCCCCAGCTTAGAGCCAGTATTTGGTAAAGAGACAGAAGCAGAGACAGAGACAGAAAGAGAAAGAGAGATCTCCAGCTCTCAGAGTGTCACGGGGCCTAGGCGGGGCAAGCGCCCTCTGAAGCCATCAAAGACAGGGGTGGCTGTTTTCCCCTCCTCCAGCCTCCTCCCCAATAGATATAGCACGAATTTTTAATGCGTCTTCCTTTCACAGACAACAATACAGGGTTTGAAAGCCGGACACAATTTGGGTTTTGTGCGGTTCCCTCCTCGCGCTCCCTCGGCCCAGCTGGCCATATGGAATCCAGCATGGAGCCCGCGGATGACAAAGGGACCCAGTGACAGGCCCAACAAAACCCCAAGGAGACTTCTGCCTGACTCCGGGATTCACTGCCCGCGATAAGCGCGCTGAATGGTGCGGGGCGGAGGGGGGCGGAGGGGGGCGAAGGGGGCGGAGGGTGGGCCCCTTCTCCCTCTTCCCCTCTCGCTGTCCCCTGCGATCCTTTCTCTGTCCCTTTTTAATATGCACGCCTCTAACATCCCTGGCTCCCAGCTCTCCCATTGTGCCGTTTTGTGCGGCCCGCTGTAGATTGGGCGAAGATAGACTGCCGAAGCGGACCCCGCGCCGGGTGCGCTCCCAGGGCGCTGGGGTTAGGGCCACACAGGCTCCGCGGGCGCTTTTATTGACTCCATGGGGACCCGAGGACAGTGAGAGGCGGGCGTCGGGCCCACCTCCCCGGCTCCCAGCCGCCGGCGCGCACATCCAGACTGCAGGCTGGTAGGCCTAACCACTACCCCAAACGCGCCCTCTACGAGCACACGTGGATGCCTGCGAGAATTTGGCCCTTCCACGCTGCCTCCTTCCCCTCTGGAGGCCGGGGGGGAAGCTCCTATGATCATTTTTGGCCCCCGGAAGTTTTGGGTCCTGCAGCAGTCAAAATCAACCAAGTCTTGGGGCTGTGCCTCAGGCCTCGTGACAACCCCACTCCAAGAGGCTGGAACTCTCACCTCCCCTGCTGACGGATGGGGGTAGAGGGCAGTTACAAGAGGAATGTTGAGTGATTGGTATCAGGGCAAGTTGGGCATTCGGCTATTGCAGACACACGATTTGGGGAGAATTCTCCTGGCCTTTGCAAAGAGCAAGAAATAAAACCCCAAACGTTTCCAAGCTGGTGTGGGGAACAAAGGTAGACTTTCCCGCATTTAGGAAAACCTGGAAAAACCCAGTCGAACCTGGAGATATGAAAGGACATTTAGGAGGATATTAGAAAGACTCCAGCGCCCTCAATTATCCAGGGGCAGCTGCGCAACGCGGGAATAACGTGTAATCACGTCCCCGGGCGTGTGGTGCTGAGTGCTATTGACGCGCAGATTTGGTCACACGGATAATCATGTTTGCTTTAGATATTGAATTAAATCTGATCATCAACTAGAGGTAGCGAGAACGTCAGCTGGGACCGCTCCCTTTGCTCGGCCTCCTCGCCCCCGCCCCCAGCCATGAAGGTGGAGCTCGAGAGAAAACCAGAGATACAGTTTCCGAATGGGGCCGACTTTCAATCCCGAGGCGTCTCGGAGCGCGGTCTGAGCTGCAGAGCCCCGGGTATTTTCGGAAATCCGCAAGATAGAGGAGACAGGCGCCCCTCCCCCCAAGTCCGCGGGGCCCTCTGAGACGCTCCCCGGCGCGGGCAAGTATGCGCCAGGGTCCTCCAGGGAGCTCTCCCTGAGGCAAAGGTGGGATGGGATCAGATCTCTAGCAGGGAAGGACCGTCCGCCTCCCCCGGGCGAACGAGGGCGGTTTGCTCACTTCTCGCTCCCCTTACCGCAGCCCAGGAGGCCGCGACGCACCACCCCACCCCCAGACCCCTACTTTCTAGCGAGCAATTCGCCCAGCTTCACGCCAGAGAGCTGGCCTGGGGGACCGCGCACAGCCAGATGCTAGGAGGGGACGAGGCGCGGCATCCAGTCCAGGGACAGAGGCGGGAAACTCGGAAAGAGTGGGGATGGAAGGAAGGCTGGTTATCAGGGATCGCCTCTGACTCCCGCTTCCTGGCTCTCCCCGGCTGAGGAGCCCAGGGAGGCCGCAGCACCTCCACCCACCCCGTAGTCTTCCGCGCCCGGGTCCCCGCGTCCCTCCTTGTAGCCAAAGCTTGGAGCGCCCCGAAACGCGCCCCCGGCCCCCGCGCCCAGGTCTAGGCCGCCTCCCGGCCGCGGATTTGCAAGGGGGTGGGGAGAGAAGCCGACCAGTCTCAACCTCAGCATCCCCTCCCCTCCTTAGCACGAGGTAAATCAAATGCAACAAAATGAAAGTCATCGAGTGTAGTGGCTTCAACAGCTCCTTAGGCTGAAGGAGCCACTCGTAGATTTGGGCGAGCGAGGGGGGCTTGCTCTTCTCGCCTTTGCGTTTTCCAAAGTCACTCTTCCTCCTGCGCCAGGGCGCTGCCGCCCGAATGCAGACCGCGCGTGAGGCCGAGAGACAGGCTGGGAGAGGCCGAGCGACCCCGGGCGGCGGGTCAGCCGCTCGCAGGCCCGAGGCCAGCGCTCCCGCGCGCGCCCGGGGTCCGAGGCGCGGGGCCTGGCCCGCACGCCCGGGAGAGGCCTGTTCCGAAGCCTCCCCAGCGCCTCGGGTGCTCCGGCTCCCAAGGGATGCGCTGGGGAGAGCGCGGCCAGCGGCCTGGCCCGGCTCCTTGCCCGAGACCTCCTTGCCCGGCGCAGGGCGACAAAGTAAGACAAACGGGAGGGCCGGGCTTGGTTTTTTTAAACACAGGATTTTTATTAAAATTCTTATTTAAAAAAATTGAAAGCTTTCAGCGCCCGGCGCTCTTGGGGAACCGCACGGAACAGCTGAGCTCCAAGTTCCGGGGCTCAGGACCCGGAGGATGGGGCAGGGGGCTTCTCGCTCGCCTACACATTTTTCCTTTTTCATATTTGAGAAATGTTTGCACTGAACAAAATAAAAAAAGAAGAGAAGAAAGCAGGGGTAACCAAGTATAAGCAAACCAAAACAAACCACGAAGAAAGGAGTTGGGCCCTGAGGGGTACAGGCCCTTCCTGAAGGTCATTTTGGCAACAATCACCACCGATATTTACAACGAAAAGCGAAATCTGCCACCAGTTGTCAGAACGTTTACATGGCCATAAATATTTAGCATTTTCTTACTTTAAAAAAAATGGAGAAAAAAAATCCTCTATATTTTTAAAGTGTTCTCCACTTGCTTCAGAAGAAGACGGCTGACAATATCGCTACTCACACAAACATATTTTACAAAATTCACAAAAGCGGGGCGGGGGGGGGTCTTTTACTCCTTCTCAGGTGAGGACGTTAACGCTGGGACCATTCGGTCCCCGGGGAGAGGCAGAGAAGCGAAGCTGCGCAAACATTCTGTAAACTCGGCTTACGGTTCAGCCGTCTCCAAAGGTTCAAACGGAGAGAGGGATGGGGCGGAGCTGGGGGGTGGAATCTGCCTCTCCAAGGAGGTGCAGCAACCTCCTGGCGCCTCCCCAACGGAGCCAAGAGTCAACTCGACTCCAGAATAATAATTATAATAATATAATAACCACTGTAAGGGCCGAGTCCTCCTCGCCTCCGCCGCTGGGGTGGGGCCTGGGCCTGGGGCCGAGAGTCTCGGAGGGGCGACGCTCACCAAGTCCACTGCTGGGCCTGGACCAGGGGGTGTGCTGTCGGGTACTGGGGGGTGCCGGCCGAGCTGTACTGGGCGTTGTACTGCATGTGTTGCAGAGACTGCGCGCTGTAGGCCGAAAAGGGGATGCCCGCCTGGAAGGTGGCAGCTGCCAGGTCCTGGGCTTTGAGCGCGTGGCACGGTTTGCCGTCCCTGACCAAAACGGGCACGGCCACCCGGCGCGGCGAGGGCAGGGGCGTCACCTCCATACCTTTCTCTGCCCGGGCGCGCTTCATCTTGTAGCGGTGGTTCTGGAACCAGATCTTGACCTGCGTGGGCGTGAGGCGGATGAGGCTGGCCAGGTGTTCGCGCTCTGGCGCCGACAGGTACCGCTGCTGCCGGAAGCGCCGCTCCAGCTCGTAGGTCTGCGCCTTGGAGAAGAGCACCCGCCGCTTCCGCTTCTTGCCGGCGTCCCCTCCGCCGCCGGGGGTCTCCTTGTCATTGTCCGGTGACTCGTCGGCCGAGGGCTCCGGAGACTTGGAACTCGAGTCCTGGGGCGCCGCGCCGGCTGCCAGCCCATGCACTGGGGGAAAGAGAAGCCCATCAGGAGCCTGGAGGCCGCGCGCGGCCGGGCCCGACCCCGCGCGCCCTGGATCCTCCGTGCGCCCTCGGGCCTGTGCGCAGCCAGGCCCCGCTGCCTTCGCCCTGACCCCCGCCCTGCTCCACGCCTGACAAAATCGTCGGTGTCCGCCCCGGGGAAAGAGAAGAAGCGGCAGGAGTAGGGGCTCGGTGCTCCAGTTTCTAGGGGCTTGACCAGTGTGGGTGCGTATTTTTGGGGGGGGGTGGAGTGGCGCGCGGAGGAGATCATCACGGGTTAAGGGCTCCGGCCCCCTTAAGCAGTTTCCTCTCCGGAGAGACGTGGGCAGATTTTTAAAAGAAAAAACCCACAATCCCGGCATTGGTCGGCTCGGCCATTTAAGGCAGGTTTTGGGGGCTTTCGTTTCTGCTTTCCGACTTTCTGGACACCCTCCGCACCGCACAAAGCGTCCTCTATGAAGTGCAGGGGGCAGGGTGAGCTATTTATACCCGGGCCACCCTCTCCCCGTATCCCGAGGCAGGCTGGCTCGCTCCACTGCTCCAGGCCAGTCCTTCCCGGCTGTCAGAATGGGGGAGGGGGGCTCCGGCCGGAGCCGTCAGTTCTGGTTGGCGTCTGTAACCAGCCCTTGGGAGGTATTCCCCTCCCCTTCTTCCTCCTAATTTCTCTCTTTGGAAGAAATATCTGAGACCAAGTCTCCTTCCCGGACTAGGGGGGGTCTGACGAAGAGGGAAGAGGTAGGGCATCCCAAACAAACGTTAGGCATCTTTCTGGGGGCGCAGGGTGAGGGATCCGGCTTACAAGGCTCCATCCCTTTTCTCCCCGCGGCGTGCGGCCCAGGCTGCGGCCACAGTAGCAGAGGCGGTCACAGCCGCGGCGGCCAAGTTTCGCTACTTACGGGAGTACTGGAGGCCCTCGGTGCTGGCCAGCCAGCGCGTGTACGGGTTGTCGCTGCTGTCGTAGAAGGGGTTCTTTAGGGGCAGGCTCTGCACCGTGTCCAGGGCGCCCTGCCCCAGCGGCCCGGCCCTCTTGGCGGGCTCCGGCCCCTCGCTCTCCTCCTCTGGCCCTTCGGCCACCGAGCCCTCCTCATCGTTGGTGTCCGGTAGGTCCAAGATGTCCTTGACCGAAAACCCCGTCTTTGTGTTGGTCAGCGACATGGCCGGGACCCCGCAATTTATGCCGCAAAGTTGTAGCTTCACTTGGTCAATTCCTTGCGCTCTCAGTAGGGGCGGGGGAGGGGGTATGGGGAGAGGGGTTGGGGGAGGGGAGGGGGGATGGGCTTTAATTATTGAGATTATTATGTTTAAGAAAAAGAAAGAAACTCTGGGAAAGGGGAGAAAAAGAAAGAAAGAAAGAAAGAAAAAGCCCAAGGCGTTGCCTGTGTCTTCTCTGCAAGCACGCGGAAATGGACGCGGGGAGCCGGGCGGCCTGCGCGCCAGCGCTGCGGGCCGGGCCCGAGTTTGTAACTCCAGGAGGGGTGCCAAGGCGGCGTCAGCTCCGGCTCCGGCGGCCGCTCAGCGCGCGGTGGCGGCTGGTGGCGAGGAAAAAATGGGCCATTGCCCGAGCGATCAGTCCATATAAGGCTGGGCTCCACTCACGAACCTGGGGAGAGGGGGGGAAGAGGGGGAGAAAGAGAGGGAGGGAAAGATAGAGGGAGGGGGAGGGAAAGGGGGGGAGGAAAGGGGGGAGGGAGGGAGGGAGGGAGGGAGGGAGGGGGAGCGAGAGAAGGGTGGAAAAAAGGGGGAGGGAGACATTAAAACGCAAAGGTTGGACACGTGTGGGCGGGTCTTGGAAGTCAAGTGGATGAAGACTGTATTTGCAGATGTGAAATTGTGGGTTTTGGGGAGCTCCGCGCTCCCAGCCAACGGCCCTCTAGAGCAAGATGAGAGGTGTAACGTGTCAATTAATTGCAAAGACGGGGCGAGCCTTTCTTACCCAGTATTTACATACAAAGGACCACCGCGTCGCTCGCGAGTCCACACACTTGAAAGGGCAGTTTTAACAAATTGCATCTTTTTTAAAAAAGCGGGGGAGGAGGAAAGAAAACAAAACAGAAACCCGGAGGAGGAGAGAAAAACAGAATCCTCCTTAACATTCACCGGTTCCTACCTCCCCGCCCACGCGCGCCTGCCCCCAGCAAGCCGGAAAATTGGCGATTTGTGGCGCCTTTGGAAAAGGGGGAGGGGGCGCAGGCTGAGCCGCGGAAATCTCTCCTTCCCATCGCTGGCCGTTCCCTAAACAAGATCCGGTTCAAATGGCAAGAGCCCAACTTCTGTAAGCCTCCTAGGTCAATATTTTGGTTGAGGCTTAAGGATGAGTACTAGAAATGACAAGGCAAGTAATTGATTCTAGTTAAACGCCGAAAGAGCCCGAAACCCAGGAGAGGAATCGGCTCGGGGCCGGCCGGAGCCACCACCAAGCGACACCACCTCCCCCGCCCCGACACCCTTTATTTGCTAAAGACATTTATTTCCTTCTCCCCGCCTCCCTCCCCTCTCCCCCTCCCCCCAGCTCTGTGCTGCTGAGCAGGACCGCGCAGTTCACTTTCTGCTTTGCGGGCGCCCGGGGTGGGGCGGTGGGGGTGGGGAAGTCTCCCTCGGGCCGCGATCAGCCCGGCCCCACCGCCTCCGGCCCCGCGGGCCGCGATCTCAGGGTGGAGGGAAGGGCAGGCGGCCCCGCGCCCTTCCTGCCCCCTATTATGCCTCCCTTTCCAGCCTCCAGCGGTGGCAGAGCGGGGTGGGGTGGGGGCAAGGGTAGAGGGGCGGGGGGAGGGGCGGGTGCGCTGTCTCCAGCCGGGGTGAGGACCCCAAAAACCGCGGGGAAGGGGGTCGCAGGGCGGGAGGTGCTGCTGAGTTCTCTCCGGAGTTTTCTTCTCCCCAGGGAGTCCTTTCGGACGCACCAGGGGCGAGTTCAGAGGACACGCTCCAGGCTCCCAGCTTGCGTGAGGTTTGTGTGCGGGTCCCAGCCCCGGGCCGGCCTGGGAACTGCACTTTCCCGGGACAGCACCACCTCCTCGGCGCCGGCGAGGAAAAATCCAGGCCGCACTTCCCGCCCCTCCTTCCAGTTTTTTTTTTTTTTTGCGCGAGGGAGGTTTGCTACCTGATGCTCATCCGCCCCAGAGGAGCGTCTGGACGGTGCTTGGCCTGGGGGCGGGGAGGGACGGAGAAGGCCGCGGCGGGGGTCGGGGTCTGCCCACCCCCAAGCCCTCCGCCGGGGCCGCCTCCACGCCGGCGAGCGCAGCGCCGGCGCCCGTACTCCCCGCTCGCAGCTGCGGCCGCCGCGCCCCGGCCGCCCCCGAGTTACCAGAGCCCGGCGAGGGCGCCTCTCCCCGAGCCGCTCGGCGGCTTTCTGCAGCCCTCGCTGCCTCGCCCCCAGTATGTGACGCGGGTGACAATGGCCCAGGTTAGAGGGAGCCCCTCGTCGGCGCGTCCTGGGTGGTCGGACCCGGGCAAACACAAATACAAACCGATTGCTAAGCTGCGGACAATGAGCGAAATGTAGACAAATGTCCCGCTCCCGTTGGAAGCCTTTGTCCCGGCTCGGTTTTTGCATTTATTTCAGTGGAGAAATAATACATGATTGACGCTCTCTTTCAATGTGTCCTAACTGTTTGGAATAAATCTAAGGTTGTTCCTAGTTGTCATGGCATTCAACCCTTTTCAATGGACTATCTCTTCATTCATTTCTGAATCCGTCCACAATATTAAGGAAACCCCTTCATGTCGACGCTCCCCATTCCTCTCTTTCTCCTACTTTTCCTTTTCTCCTTTCTCCCCCTCCTTCCGCCCTTCCCCCTTTCCTTCCCCCTTTCCTTCCCCCTTTCCTTCCCCCCCTTCCTTCCCCCCTTCCCCCCCCCCGCAAGAATTAGAAACTGGTTTGAATCGTGTTCCTTGAACCCATTACTTTTCGTGCTTTTTTCCCCTCTTTCTCTTTCCAGTCTGCCTTTCCCAGCCTCCATCCTCCTTGCCTCTCCCTCCCCCCTGTCACTCGGGAGCTCTCTGCCCCGTCCAGTCGGAGGAGGGAAGTTGGGTTTCCAGGCATCACAGAGGCCCAGAGTTTGGAAACAGGGGCTGTCGGGCCTACCCCAGCCATTGTTACTCAGCTGCTAAATAAATAACTGGCGAGGAAAAGTTCCTCAACCCAAGCTTTGCAGAAAAAATCATCCTGGTCACTCCTCTTATTCCTCTGTCCCAAGCGAGGGGTGTCTCTTGGGGACCAGGGTAGGCTCTAGGAAGGGCCAGAAAGGAGTCTGGTTGGGCCACGCCAATTCTTGGGTTGGGTGAGAAATGTCCCCTTCGGCAAGAAGTGACTTTTGCGTGTCCATCTTTGGGAGGGGTGCCCCAGACCCCTCCACGGAGCCTGCGCAGTTCCTCGTCTTGGGACCACCTAGTTCCACTTCGCTCCCAACTTCTCCCTTCCCCCATGGTGGCCTTTCTCCCAGGATCTCATCAGCACTTTCGCAGCGGGTCAAGTCCCCTCCCCGGCCCCTGAGAGCCTGCACTTCGGGCAGAGCACCTGGGAGACAACTGTTTTCCTACAGGGGGATCCAGCCTCCTGGAAACTGAAGCGGGAGCGCTGACAACCGCGCCCTGAGAAGGAGGCTCCCGGCCCAGTTCACTGAGGCGGGGCTCCGCACAGCGCCGGCCCCTCGGCCTCGACGGGCCTGAGTTCTCCCACACCACAGGTCGTAGGGCCCCCTTCCTTGCTGGAGCACTTGCGGCACCACACTCCCCCGCCCGCACAGACCGTGTTCTGGGTCTCTGCTCCCTCCTCCACCCTCACCCCTGCTAGTTTTTCCTGCCCCTGACCTTGGGGCTGCGGAGCAGGGAGGGAACCCGAGGGAGCCTCAGCCTGGCCTCCCGAAGCCACGCTCAGCGCCCTGCGGAGCCCGATGCGCTGTGCTCAGTGTCTCCCTCCTGGGACCTCGCGAATCCATTTTGCCCAGCGCTCCGTCGCCGGTGCCGTTCCCGCGTCCGCTTCCAAAGCGCCGACATTTGCAATTGAAAAGGCGCAGGGAGACCGCCGGGAGGCCCGTAATTGAAGGGGAGAAACTGGGCTTGTTAGAGGAAGATCATAAAATGCAAGTCCCCCAGGAGTGGTCTGCGGACGCCGGGAGGCCGGCGGGGGACCAGCTGGCAGCTGGGGGCAGGTCCGGTGCCCAAAGCGCGCTCCAGGGTCTCCCGGACCTCATGCGACCCGAGGAGCAGGGCCAGGCACCAAATGAACTTTTACACACAAATTAAACAGGTGATTGCATCCCGAGGGCTCCCCAAGAGGTCTCGCTGGGAGCACCACAGCCTGGTCTTTTCGAGCCAGGGGTCTCCTGCTCAGCGAGATCCCGCACACTTGGTCAAGAGTACCAAGCCCCACGCCCCTGGCCCCTCCAGAGTCCTTATTAGTGTCCCCGCTATCCCCACCCTATCGGCTCTGAACATATCCGTGTCCTCTGGCACCAGTTCAGCTCTGCTTGGATGTGCTCGGCTCCCCAGGTCCGGATTCTTCAGTAGCTTCTTTCCGGGTTCCATCTTGCAGCCAGGAGAGGACAATGTCCTGGGTTCCATCGTGTTTGGGTTTGGGCTCTGGGCTCTGCCGCCGGCGTTGCGGGAGCTCCTGAGCGCTCAGCCTTGGGCCTTCTGCTGCGAACTTGGGGAGAAGTTGAGACGGTGCTGAAAGTTTGATGGCAGCTGGTCTGGGCCGGAGGGAGACATGTTTTGCCCTCTTTGGTGTGCGACAACCACCGAGTACCCCTGCCAGGGTCACCCGAGCAGCCAGAGGTCCCCTGCCCCGGATATTTATGCTCGGCGCTGGGGCTCCAGCTTCCTTACAAATCTCGAGCTCTACCTCCCTTTTTCCCACGTTTGAGACGAGCTCAGAGGGCGTCGCAGGCCCCGAGGGGAGGTGGGGGAGAGGAGGAAGAGAATCTTCCTCCTCGCAGGCTGGAAGAATCCCTCTTAGGAGGCTTCCCAGGCCGCTCAGCTCCTCTCTGCGGCTCGGGGTTCCGGAGGGATGGAAGCGCAGGCGCTGGAGAGGGCGCGGGGGAGGTGAACCACCGCCGGAGGCCCGGGCGGGAGGCGAATGTACACAGGGTAAGTGGCCCCACTCCAGGACAAGTGGCCCTCCAAGTCGGCCCAGTGTTTACCTGTTTACTTTCGCAGGTAGCTCAAACACGAGCGCCTTTTCTGAGCTCCGGAGCACGGGGGCGGCCCTGGTGCGCCCGGGTCCCCAGCTCCTTGCGCCCGCGCACCGCAGTTTGACGCCCCCTGTTGGGGGAGGGGTGAGCTCTGAACAGCAGCAAACAAGGCAGGAAAGGAAGGCCCTTTGGGAAAATGAGGAGAGGCCTGGGCACACCCCACGCGTGGGAGCCTGGCTCGGTGTGCCTGTGGGTGAGGCGGGCTGGTGGGGCGCCCCCAGCGCCCCCAATCCCCGTTCCTCTCTCAATCTCAGACGGCTTCTTGGCTTGAAGGCCTCTTGGGAGGCGCTCTGCTCACATCTTTCCCCTTTCAGGCTGGTGAGAGCTTGCTGGGTAGGCGCCTCCTCTAGAGGAATTTAGGGCAGAAAAAGTCCGGGGGGAGTACCTTGAGGACCACTGCAAAACGGGGGTGGCCTCGAGGAGCCCAAAGCCTCGCAGCCCCAGGCAGCACGCCTCACCCTCCCCATCCACAAAAGTGCGACCAGTCATTAAAAATACAAGGTCTTTCCCATTATTTGGAAATACTAATTTGACTTCATTTTTCTTTCTTTTTTGGAATGAAAAGAGGTTGAAAAGAAACTCCTTTCCTGGTACAGTACATGGCCGAGCGGGTCCCCTGCACATCCCATCTCAGATAACAGCCTTCAAGTGGATTAGTTTATTGTCTGGTTAGCGCCAAGGTGCAAGCGTTTGTCTTCATTCACTCTAGAAACAAAGCGCATTGCACCTTCCTTCTCTGCGAGGATTAGCCGCGCTGGACACAAAGGTTTTGTTGGAGGGGAAAGGTTTATTTTATCTCGGGTTGGAGACTCGGAGCGTGGCATGCACTCGAAATCAACGGGGACAGAAAATGTCTCCCCATCTGGTCCCCGAGCTTGGCGATAAAGACGTCCACCTTTAAGATGCACTCCTCCAAGGTATCCCATGGCAGCTTCAACTCCAGGTGGGGGAACGGGGGCTGCTGGAAGCAAGAGTGTCAGCTCTGGCCGCCGGTTGAAAGATGTCGAGGAGTGTGGCCCAGGGTACCACCTGAAGCAGGACCTTTCCCAACCAGAAAACTGAAAGGCAGGCTCATCTCTGGTGGATCCTGGCACCAACTGGCATCACCTTCTGCCCCCGAAGGAAGCTGAGGTCCCTGGAAGTCCCTGCAGGCTGTGGGGGCGGGAAGCAGAATGGAGCGGCTGGATGGGGGAGGCCTACAGCCCTATCAGTGAGGCCAGATCAGAACAGGTGCAAATCTCTGGCAGAAGAGACCCACAGCCAGCGGACAGATGGACCAGAAAGTAGGGACTAGTGTGAAGGGAAAGGAAATCTCAGTCCACTTTGGGTTCAAGTCAAAGGTGAGTTTTCTCTTTCTTTGATTCATATTGTGTTAACTCTTACCACAGGAGGTAAGAGTGAGGGCACCTCCCAGAAGGACAGTCCTCCCAAGTCACCAAGAAGATGTTGGGCAGAGAAGTTTTCCAGGCCCAGAGACAGAGCTCAGATTCTGTATCTGACCCCCCTTTTCCCCCTTCCCCGCTTCCTCAGGAGCACCAGGAACTCTATAAAGCCATGGAGAGAACTGACCTAGGGACCTAGAGCCTGGAGTCTCCCTGCAATTGTGGGCGCAGGGCGCAGGCATCCTTCTGAGCTATCTCCCCCTACTCTTCTTCAAGGTGAAATACACAACACTTTACCAATTATCTGGCTTAAAAAAAAAAAGGCAGACATTTCCTGAGGACATAAATTGTAATAGAAATTAGGATTTCTCTTTTTATTAATCAGCCTCATTGTGTGGGCGTAAGACCCCGCGGACATATGGTAGGACTTTGATAAATGCGCTTTAATGAGATCTTTGAAAACGCATCCAATAAAATAAAAGGCGAGAAAAGCCGTTTAACTTTCATGGATGTTAAATTGAACACGAAATGTGGCTCGGGGCGCGCTGCAAAATGGAAAGGGCCTTCCTCCAATATTTTCTTTAAAAACGTAGCTCTAAGCCCCCCTTAGGCCAAATGAGCCCGTCCCAGCCAATCCATTGTCACCGGTTTATTGGGGAACCAAACGGCACGTCCCCCCGGGCTCACCCCTTTGCTTTTATTCGTTCGCGCTTCTCTAATGATTAAATATGTTACAATGAGATTACGCATCGTCAATGTTGCCTTCAGGAACGTTTGTCCAGCCAAGTTCGACCTTCCCCCGATAAGGGTGATTTCAATGCAGGAGATCTGGGTTTCTCAAGGAAACAGGGCGCCGAAAGCACGTTCTTATCTGAATTTACTTCTTAACACGTGACAAAATCATTACAAGACTTCGAAAATCCAGCGGCCTCTCCCAGTACTCAGCACTTAGAGCTGGGCCAGGAGGGCTCTGTGCCATGTAGCGCTCGTCGGCGCGGGGAGGCCGCGCTCCCAGCCTGCGCGGAACCTGGCAGCTGTGCCTGGAGAGCGAGGAACCGACCCACGAGGCCCTCGGGCACCAGCGGGAGGGGGTTCCTGGGACTCTCCCTCTCACTTCTCCAATCTGAGCACCCGAGGTCCACAGCCCTCCTCCAGACGCAACGCCCCCTTCCCACCCCCAAGCGCCACCAAGATCGAGAAGGCGCGAGAGGCGCGCCAAAGGGCCTCCTTGCAGAGTGTGTATGGGGGGGCAGGGGGGCGCCCCTCGGAGACCAGGGCCTCAGCAGAGCCCACTGAGGCTCATTTCCGATCCTCTGGCGATCTCTACTGACACAAATGAGAACTGTCTGGCGCCTGGCGCGGTCCCCTCAAAGTCCAGGCTTGAGCCGCCTCAAAGACCCCCCGACCCCTGCTCGGCCCCCAGCCCTGGTCCTTCCTGCCGGCGACTCCCGCCCCTCGCCTTCCTCCTCCTCCTCACCCCCCACCCCGTGGCCCAGTTCCGCCCGAGGAGCACCTCCTTCTCTAGGCGCCATCTCCAAATTACCTTGGGGACATCGCCTCGTCCTGCAGCCCCATGCCGACCCCTGCGCACACCGGGGAGACTTACCCGGCGGAGGCGGGGCGGAGGCGCTCCCTTCCCGGCAGCGGCCCCGGCGGCCCAGGAGCCTGCGGAGTCGACGGTGGGGAGGGGCCCGAGGCGCGCGGCGCGCCCGCTCCGCCTCCCACTCCCGACGCTGCGGCGACAGCCTCGCCGAATCTCCAGGCGCGCCTTTATCTAGTCCCCCACCTCCCCGGAACCCCCTCCCCGGCGCCCCTCCTCCGCCGCGCCCTCCCGGGCGGGGCTCCGAACCTCGCCGCGCCTCTCCTCCCCGCCATCCCCTCCAGCCGCACCTGCCGGTCCCGGCGGTCCGGCTCCCCGGCGGGCGGGAAAGTGCGCGGCGGCGGGAGCACCTGGCTTCGGAGGCAGGTAAAACTTTTCCGGGCCGCGGGCGCGGCGGGCGGGGCCCGGTCCCAACCCGAGCGCCCCCCTCGTGACCAGCGGAGCCGGCGGCGGACCTGAGACGCCCGGCACTTGCCCACCTGCTGCTTCCGGACCCCGCGGATGGGCGACCGAGCCAAGGCGAGAGCCGCGAGAGGGGGCCGCACAGGCGGGCGCGCGGGGGACACCGAGACCCCTCTCCCCTGGCCCGCGGCAGGACGCCGGCCCGGAGCGCGTTCCGGTCCCCCGCAGCTAAGGATGCCCGCGCGGGGTCTGGGGCCGGGGGAGCTACGGTGCTCGCCCGACAGCCGGGGGCGACGCTGGGCTCCTGTACGTCTCCCCGCGCAGCCGCGCGCCCCGCGCCCCCCGACCACCCCCGGCCGCGCGCTTGAGCGGGAGGCTCACCTGGAGCGCGGCTGCGCCGGGAGCCCCGGCCCGCGAGCGCGCAGATCCCCGGCCGCTCTTTATCCTGAGCCACCGGCGGCTGCAGAGCCGCGGGCGCAGGGGCACTGGCGCGGCGAGCCCTCCCCCTCCTGGCTCCGGCTCCGTGCCCGGCGGCCCCACCCTCCCGGCTCCGGCCCCGCGGCCGCAGCGCAGCCCCAGCGGAGGGGGCCGCTCCCCCGCGCCTCGCGCTCTGTTTGTTTTCCTTGCCCGACTGACGTGAGTCAAAATATTGGCCATATGTTCAGCGGTAATAAATTGGGTATGAGCGCAAACACACTTCGGCTTCGATGGCTCTTTCAGCTGCCACATGGCCGGCTTGGAAGGAGGGGGCGCTGCCACCTTGCTGCGGCCCCATCCCCAACCAGGCGGGTGGGTCCCTCTCCTGAGCGCCCCTCGGAGCTGGAGATCTGGGACCCCGGGGCTCTCCTCTCCCTCGCCCCTCCTGCGTCCCCAGCGGTACCTCGGACCTCGCAGCTCCCGGCGAGCCCGGCTGCTGCCTAACAAGGTCGCCATCTATAAATTGCTCGGTCGCTAAGACGCCATAAAACCGAAGGGCCAGATGTGGCACGTTATTTATGTGTGAAACTGCGTTTACACTAGATAGTCGATCCAAGGCCGATAGCACGGCTCGGCGGGAGGTCACAGACCTCTAGCCCCAGGCTCCTGGCTCCTCCCCCAGCACACTCCCCACCTCCAGATTGAGGGGTGTTGGTCTTTCTGGGAGAGGGATTCAGCTCTGCGGCCCAGGAAGAAAGTGATTTCAATGCACTTGTGCCAAGGTGCCACCTGTCCAGGATTAGAAGCAGACTCTGGGATTTATTTCTGTAGCTTTTCTGTTCCTTTTTTTTTTTTTCATAGAGCCTGGGAGGCTGTTTTATTTTCCAGGCAGTTGATACGTCCCGTGAGACTTTGGTGTGAATAGGAAAGGTGGTATGTGAAAGCTGAAGATGTTCAACCCTGCAGGTTGGTGGGATTTGAGGGCCGGAGCCTCCTGACCTCTAGGGAAGGATTTTTTTGGAGGGGAGGCAGAGATGGAAGTGGAACAGTTCACCTGGCTGAAGGAGCACCTGAGATTATTCCTACCTCAAGCCTGACTGTGGACTCCAGTGTCACATGTCACCCACCTTATTTAAAAGGCAGCCAAGGCACTCAGACAGAGGTAATCCTACGTTGGACGTGATATCCGAGTGGCCCTGTGTGATTCCGGAAAGGGAGGTCAATACTGTGTAGTAACAGAAAACAATTGTTCCATTTTTCTCCTCCACAGGGTGGCCTTGGGGCTGCATGTCCCCAAACTGGTCACCTCACACTTTACTCACACGAATTCATTAAGAGTCATTGTCTCTCCTGTGCCATTATTTTACTACTTCTTGAAGTGAACCAAATTCCCTCTATGGTTAATAAGCACTGAGCCGGGCCCCCTACCTTCCTTTTCATCTTCAGAACGCCTGGGGTTCCCTGAATGACATCTTCCATCTGGCCAAGGAAAATCAGAGATGAAAAATGTTGCCCTACTGCAGGGAAAAACATAAGCACTTGACTTCACTATTACAAGTTACCCTGGGTCTGTGTTCACTGGATAACTGTCCTTAGTGGCACTTAAGGGTAGAAAAATGATGCTGTTGAAAGGGGTGGGAGAGAAGGGGAGAAGGGATATGGGGTGGGGGTGGGGGAGAAACCCATTCAACAGGTGCAAAAAAGAGCTATAAAATGAACCTCTTAACCTGAAGTGTAGAGCACAAACAGTGCCTCTCCAGATTTGCTCTCCTGGACCTTACAGTGAACTCCCAGAAATCTTTACTGCAGAGAAATCTGGGACTTCACTCAAGCCTGCTGGAGTTGTTAATCTTGGAAAATGACTACTGCATTTCACTCTTTTTTCTTGGATTTTAAATCTCTACTTATGGTTCAAAACAAAATCTAGAGTGTAGTTTTGGGTTTACATCACCTCCAAGTGTAAACTCTGTAATCACTGATAAATCACTTCTCTGGGTGAAAATGTTGCTTCATGCCCAAAATTGGACAAAGGTATTTGAAGACAGACCTTCATATTTGTAGTCCTCACAGGGAGGGGCATCTTTGTCTAACAAGTGTCCCATAGAAAGGCTCATCTTTTTTCCCTGCCCTTCTTACTGATAACTGCTATGTAGTGAATGGGGATACAGACAATGAGCTTAGAAAGCCAGTGTTTGGTGTTCTCAGGTGGAAAACTGAGAGACCTGAAACAAAGGGCACATCAAGTCCGTCGTTATATAATTCCCTTTTGGGGAAAAACTAGTGAAAAATAGCAAATGTACCAGGGCATCAACTAGGTAATTGATAATAAAAATCCATCACAAAGGAAATGCAGTGGGGAGCAAGATTTAAATAAAATATAACTGCTTAGGTAAACTCACATGTCCTCTCTTTGAGCTTAACTAGCAATCCAGTACTGAACTTGGTACACATAATTGTCCTCAGACCTAAACAGATGTCATGCAGTGTCTTTTCTTAGTTCCATTGTGTTTTATGCCATTATTACTTCAGAGACATTCCTATCCTACCCATGGACTCAAAACTCATGGACTTTTCTATGGGAAAAACCTTCTTCTGCAAAGTTCTCCAAAGGTATCAGCTGCAAGGTGATGCTCTGAGAGTGAGTAGTTCCCGGTACTTACAAGTAAAAATCAACCCAAACAAAAACTTTATACTGCGTTGAACCCAGCTAGGAAGGATATAATTGCATTGTCTTGAGAAGAGCTACACAGTCGTTCCCGTGGAGAGAGTTCCTTGCTCCTTACAGCTGCTTGGGCTGCTGTGAAGTCCAGTCAGTCAAGGAAGGCAGGTGCCTTGTTTGTGCTTTACTTGGGCATCATGCATGGTGGCCAGAGTAGCTCCACAGAGGTGAGAGCTGAGATGGACTTGGAGGAAAGTCAGTGCCCACCACCCCCGACAATGAGGGGCTGTCAGGAAGCTTGGAGCATCTGCAGATATCATCATAATGCAAAATGGGGTATAGAGGAGACTCTGCGGATGGTTGATGCCCCTTCCAGTGTCCTCAGCCAGAGAAAGCATCAGTTGAGCTCATCCGACATGAATTCCTGGTCTACTTTATCTGAAAGCAGATCTGCTTCTTTTCCTCCAGTGCATCCCTCAACAGAGCCAGAAGGCAGATGACATAGTCTAATGAGGCTCTTGGGCCCCCAGAGGCTGAGAATGATACCACCTCTCTCTAATGTCCTGCATGGAACTGGGGATGAGCAAACACAGTGGGACACAAAGAATTTTGTTAAAGCATTGGCAGCAGCCGAGAAATTTGGTGCCACATGTAAGATCTTCAAGAAGTAAAAATCAAATTCATCTAGAGATAGAAACTAGACTAGTGGTTGCCTAGGACTGGGGCGGGGCGCATGGGGAGGCTGGGGAGTGATGGCTAAGGGGTGGGTTCTTTTGGGGGTAATGAAAATGTTCTAAAAATGATGGTGGAGATCGTCATACAACTCTATGAATATACTAAAAGCCATTGAATCGTGGACATTAAATTGGGTGAATTGTGTGGTATGTGAACTATATCTCAATAAAGCTGTTCAAAAAATGAAGTGCATTTCTTTTTTCATTTCGGCTAGAAGGTGCTGGGCTAGAAGGTAGGAGAGGATGGAGTTTGGGGAAGACAGGTGATCCTCAAAGTTGTTTTTTATTTCCCCAACTTTTATTCTGACCGTTTTCAAAAACACACACAAAAGTTGAAAGCATAACAGAGCAAACATTTGTGTACCCTCTACCTGGATTCAACAATTGTTTACATTTTGCCACTTATGCTTATCACTCTCTATAAACACATTTTCTTTTTGTTGAACTATTTGGAATTAAGGTTGTAGACACCACGATACTTTCCCACTGAATATTTCAGTACGTATCTCCTAAGAAAAGACATTCTTCAACATAATCACAATAACGTAACCATGCTTTAGAAAATTAGCAATAATTCATTATTCAAATTTCTCAAATTTTACCCAAAACAAAATGTATTTTTATAGCCAGTTCATTTTTTTTTCCAGAGCCAGGACCTATTTAAGGTTCATGTGCTGCATTGCTGCATTTGGTTTTTAAAATTTTAGTTTTTTATGTCCTCATCCTCTTAATTTACAACAGTCTTCCTTCTTTCTCTCCTTTCTAGTATTGAATTTTGAGAACCCAGATCATTTGTAGAATACACCCATTCTAGATTTGCCAGACTGTGTTCTCCTGGTGTCATTTCCCTTGTTCCTCTATCCCCTGAACAGCCACAAAATGGATGTTAGATCTAGAATCTGGATTAGGTCCATGCTTCACATTTGTGACGGGGATGCCATGTAGATGGTATGTCACATTGCATCTCATTAGGAAGCAAGTCATGTCCCTCTATTAGTGAGATTGTTTGATTACTTGCTTATGGGGGTGATTGCCATATTGTCCCATGTGAATTAGTAAGTGATTAGTAAGTAATCTTAGGGGCGAGTGATACTTTGGCACTGTTTCAATACTCTTTGTCACTGTGTAAACATTCCCCATATTCCCCAATAACTTTTCATCCAGTGGTTTTTAGCACCCATTGCCTGAATTCTGTTGTTCCTTCTACACGTACTTGTTGGTATTTTTCTGTAAAGAAGAGCTTCCTTTCCCTCAGCCCCCCTCGTGGACTCATGGAGTTAAACTTTTTAATATGTTATAAGCAATTAACACTATTCTTTTGACGTTCAAGTTATCCAGACTGTACAGTGCACAGCAACACACTAGAGTGTGCTGAGGGAAAAGTCAGACAAAGAAAACGATGAGAAACTTGGGGGAGATCAGGAGCCTGCAGAATTAGTGGGTTTTGGCAGTTCTTGGCAACCCAAGTTATCGTGGAGGACATTTGTACGTATTTCCAACTAACAATGGATGGTTCATCACCTACAAAAAAGCTATTATTCCACTTTTCCAGGGAGTCCAAATGTGTTATAGACTAAAAGCAACTAATATATTGAATGTACCTCAATTAAATGTATCACCATTAAAACAAGACAAAAGAAAAGAGATTGCTTTTAAGGATTCCCCGTGTGATTATATAGGCTGGCAGGGTGGGCCGGCAGGTGGAAACCCAGGAAGAGCTGATGCTGCAGTTCAAGTCTGAAGACCGTCAGACTGCAGAATTCCTTCCTGTTTTGGTGAGGGTTCTGGGCAGACCTTCAACTGATTAGACGAGGCCCACCCACGTTATGGAAGGCAATCTATTTTACTCAGAGTCCACTGATTTAAATGTTCATCTCATTCAAAAGCGCCCTCCCAGAAACGTCCAGAATAATGTTTGACCACCTGTCTGAGTACCGTGGCCCAGCCAAGATGACACTTAAGAATCACCCATCACACCCTCTGATTAACTGATGTTGACAGTTGCTCCCCAGAACCCAGGAGCGTTTGTGAAAAGTCCTGAGCTAAGTTTCTGAGTGGCTGCAGCCACACGATGCCACACAATGCTGTGTCATCTGCTCCAAATCTTGCCCTTCCGGTTTCCTAGCAACGACCTGGCCTCTCACTGTGACATTCCTGGTAAATACTCTTCATTAGAACTTGGACTTTTGAATCAGACATCAGATGCACTTCCTATGAGACAAATACATGTGGCCAGGATAGCGCCATTTGCAGCGCATAAAATTATCCAGTTGTTTGTAGGAGGGAGGTAGATCCAGGAACTTGGTTTGAGTTTGGAAGGCCAGTTGAGCCCTGTGGAGGCTGACCACACAGATCTCCAGTTCTATCATCATCCTAGAGTAAACCCAGCCTGCAGTGTACTTTGGAACAATGTTAGTCTCTGTATTGATCCTCTGATTGAATTAGGAGACCTGGTGACATTTTTAAGGCTGTGTGATTGCCTTCTTTCCAAATAGGGATATTGGATTCCAAGAACCATGCAAATTTAGGGAAAGCCATGCTTAATATTGGGCTAATATTTAGAAGAGAATGATGGGAACTATGAAATGGGAATCTACTATAATTTTGGGCCATTTTGAGTAGTTACCATTTAACGTCTAGCCAGTGTAGGGGATTGGATCCTAACAGCGTTTTTTATTTTATTTTATTTTATTTTTTAAACTCAGGGCCAGATCTTCACAGGCAATTCTTTTTATTTAAATACATTTATTTATTTATTTTTGGCTGTGTTGGGTCTTCATTGCTGCACACGGGCTTTCTCTAGTTGTGGCGAGCGGGGTCTACTCTTCGCTGAGGTACGCAGGCTTCTCATTGTGGTGGCTTCTCCTGTTGCAGAGCAGGGGCTCTAGGCGCGTGGACTTCAGTAGTGTGGCACGTGGGCTCAGTACTTGTGGCTCGTGGGCTCTAGAGCGCAGGTTCAGTAGTTGTGGCGCATGGGCTTAGCTGCTCCGTGGCATGTGGGATCTTCCCAGACCAGGGCTCGAACCCGTGTCCCCTGCATCGGCAGGCGGACTCTCAACCACTGTGCCACCAGGGAAGCCCCTCATTCCCTTTTCGTTTAATGTTTTTCCTCTCGCAATGTTTTCTTTCGCTTTGATTCTTGGCCCACGCTATTGGTGGCATTCAAGACTAAATAGACAATGGACTCAGGGGTTCTACTGCTTTCCAGGAAAAGTTGTAACAAAGACTCTGGAAGTTTAACTTGGAAAATCATGTCACTTTCAAATAACATTGGTTTAGGGAGGTATTGCATTTTAAATGTGAATTAAGTCTAATTCTTTGGTTTCTGGTCGGAGAGTTTGTCTCCCTGGGATCTTTCTCTTATGGACAGGAAGTCACTGGACAGGAGCAGAACTGGGTTGAGGTGAGTCCTGTGGTTAGGAGGGGCCAGGCTCGGGGCAGCCTGGTGGGTGGGGTAGTTGACCCTCATCACAGTGGGTGCTCTGTGGGTTAACTTGTCATCTCCCTTATGATGCCTGCAATATCTCCTTTCTACTGTATCCCTCCTGGGGGTTCTGAGGTCCCTACTATGTAAGGGAAGGTCAAGGATGGGCATATTGCTTGGGCTTGTACAACAGAGAAAAACCAACTGGCTTCGGTTTCCCTAGAAGGCACCTGGCCTCACTGCAATATTGGAAGCAAACCACCTAGAGCAAGACACACAGAGTGAGTGAATTGGCATGGCCACGAATTATTCTGGATTCATGGTCACCAGCTCCCCGACATGTTAATATGGTAGGAACAGGAGAATGAAGATGGGAAATTATGCTGGGTGACACCTTCCCCATCCTGAGCAGCTTTCCATAGGTGATGGGGGCAATCCATCAGCTGAATTACAAGTTTGCTTTTGAGCTCTCTAGGGTTTTCTTGGAGATGTTAATGTTTATCTGACCCTGGTGAGTTTAGCTCTTCGGGTGATCTTTTGGAAAAAAAGGTATCATGGCTGATATCACAATAAAGTAAGTGATAAGGTCTGGGCAATTACAGCAGTGCAGGGAGAACAAATTACATTCAGACCCAATCACAAAGTTGTCATCTAGATTATGGTTGTCAAATTTTAACTGGTGCTGATGTTGCTGTCAGGGAAAGAAACAACTCATCATAAATCTGTGATTCTTTGACAGTTTTCCATTTCAATGGGAGGCGTCATGGAAGCAAATTTGTTAAAGGACTTGGCAATGAGGAAAAAGTTTTCCTTTTTTCTCTTATCAACTTAAAGATCATCTGAGAATTTATAAATCTTTTTGGGCTTAAGGTTTAAAATTGTTTGCTTATGAACTTTTTATATCGTGAGGATTTCACTTCAGAAGAAATGGCGTGACCATGCTGCCCTTCACAGGGAGTGGGATGACTTTCATTTCTTCTAAATTTATCCAATCGATCCATCAATTAACAAGCTCATTGTTTTTACTTAGCCTGTATGATTACTTCGTGCATTAGTTTGCTAGAGCTCCAGCAACAAATAACACAAAACTGGGAGACTTAAACAATAAAAATGTATTGTCTCACTGTCTGGAGACCAGAAGACCAAAATCAAGGTGTCAGCAGGATTGGTTCCAGGTGAGGGCTAAGAGGGAAGGACCTGCCCCCGACCTCTCTCCTTGGATTGTGAGTGGCAGTCTTCTCCCTGTGTCTCTTCTCACTGTGTTGTGTGTGTGTGTGTGTGTGTCCATGTTTCCAAATTTCCCCCTTTTATAAGGACACCAGTCACATTGGATTAGGACCCACCCTGATGACCTCATTTTAACTTGATTACCTCTGTAGAGACCCTACTCCAAACATGGTCACATTCTGAAGTACTGGGGGCTAGGATTTCAACGCATTGTTTTTGGAGAAGACAAGATTCAACTGGTTAATACTTGGGATGGGTTTAGGGTGGGAGTGCTGAGGCTCACGGAATTCCCAAAGCCCCAAGCCATGCCCAGGTGATGCCACAGTTTAGTCCGAGTCTACTACCTGCCTCTGAGTATAAGCAGCTCGGGATTGGGTGTGAAGTTGATGGTGGGCATTTAAGGCATATGACGTTGAAATGGATGAAAGTAAATATTTGGAATAACAATCCCATTGGGAAAATGGGCATGTATGTGTTCAATAGCTTAGGAAGTTACCTGGGACTGTTCTGCCTGCTGGTGGACTTCGTATGTTTGAGTGCTGTCTAATTCCACTCGATCACATTTTTTTTTCTCATCCCTACTAATTTTTTTAAAAATATCACAGCATCTAACTATATGTCTCTGATAGACATCTAATTCTCACTGAATTAATGGGAGATTTTAGACCTTTCTAATAATGCCAGTGAATATTAAGATGTAATTATAATACCTTGATCTTTATCTGACTTATGACTTTTAGGTGCTCACAGCTTACCAAGCACAGCCTCGTTACTGTAATCCTCTTACCATCACTTGGACCTGAGTTGCAAGTCTCACTATTTCCACCTTGGGAGAGGAAAATCCAAGGAACGGGACAGGAGGATCTGTTCCTTGACACCACAAAGACGGCAGCCAGCGCTGCCCTGTCCCTTTGTCATATCCATTATTCCGGAGAGTTCTCTATTGAGCTAGATTGTCTTCCAAAGCAATCCTTATGCTCTATTTTAGCATCCCCTGTGTACACTGGCTGGCGTCTGGGGCTGGAGCAGTTCTGGATGAACTGAGAAGAAAAACGACAAGACTTCTATTATAATGCACTGTTTATTATTGGATCAATATGATCGATGTCCAACTGTCAGATCTGTAACATTATCTGGGAACCAGCAGATGGAGCTGTTACAGATAGCATTCAGAGGTTTGTTTATTCTCCTGAGCACGTGCTTCCATCCTGGGGGAAATACCGCTTCATTGTCCAAGCAGTGGGGTTGTTTGCACCCAGATGTTGAACACGCCTTTCTCTTGGCCCACATCTGCAGAAGCGGAAGGTTGTTTAGGTGGGGGCCAAGGTTTCCATGTGGAAAAGGTCTGATGACAGTCTTCTGTTACCTCCTGCTGGCCGCTTCATGGCAGGAATGGATGCTTGCCTCATGCAAGGAGAAAATTAGACACACTGCTTTCTCGAAACTCCACACTTAGAATCACAGAAACACTTATGTCAGGCAGACTAGGGGGAAGAGCGAGTCTTTAGCTGATGATGACTCGTTTCATAAACACAGCATCAATATTGATAGACACCATAGGATGCATATGCAGAATGTCGTCTCTTGGGATTTGCAGGGACTCTTTGTCCAGTAGAACATGCAGTACTGTTCATCCAGCCGGACACGACAGATGCTTCTTACCTGTGTTGTGGTGGGTGGAGGTGGGTTACTCTTTCCATGTTTGGATTTTGAGGATACTCAGAAAGCTTAAACTGGGTCCATGTTCTCTTCATAAGGGAGGGTTTCCTTTCCTGGGGGAGCGATGGGAACTTAGTAATGATTTTCAAGCAGTATATAAAAGACCACCAGCAGGAAGAGAGGGATTCCTGCTCTCCACCGCCAGTGAGGCCAGAAGGAGAGGACATTCGTTTGGGGCCGGCATGAAAGATGTGGGGTGACTAGATGTTCCAACAGCAAAGGCTGATAAATATTGAAACGTGTGCCATGTCCTTTTCCTCCAGGGCAGTTAATGAACTGATTTGGAAGAAGAATCTCAGAGGCCATAAGTGTGAGACAACGAGGGGGACAAATGAACACCCTGCATGATGGTTTATGAATTATGAGTCTTTAAAACCTACTTGTTGATTTTCCTGAGGGAAGATGGTGTGAAGTTCACCAACGTGAACTACTTTTTGAAATGTTCAAAGCTTTAAAAGAAGTCTTCTTTTTTCTTTTTTTAACTCAAACTAGAAGCAATTAGTGGGATTTGGGACCAAATGTTCGTTTTATTCTTTTCTAACTTAATCCCTTTAAGAGTAAACGTTTAAATCACAATAAATGCTTGAGGAATGAGGTGTTTATGGTTACAACACCTACAATTGAATTTAGAGCTAATATAATTTTTTTGGTTTCAAGGTAGTTGGAAGTCTTTCTAGAATGTATTTGTCCAAATTCTTCCAACGTGATTCTGGTATACTAGAGATAATTGAACATTGTAACGTAGTCTAGGATCTTGCAATTTCTGGAGTTACTGTGCAGTTTTAGAGAAAAAAAAGAGTGGGTGGTTAGACTGTGTTCTGACCTAGGGAGCAACCCGGACCCTGTCCTTGGAAACAGAGAAGTGGATTCTTCATCCCCGAGCTGAGCAGGCCACCCCTCTGATGGACGGTCACCTTTCTCTGAGAGGGGGTGGCCAAATCATCGCCTGGGATCCTGGTTAGCTCAGCTGCAGTCAATTAAAGTTCTGCTGGAGCCATGACTCTCATTGAGGATATCACTTCCCAGAGGATCTTAGACGGAAAATGCATTTTTCTATTTAGATTTTAGAATTTATTATGACGTTTTCTCCAACAAATAGAAGTGAAGTACTTTGAAGAAGGATGACTTTTCTCAGCCCCATATGGATAGCACTGGGCCTATGTTTACACACATATAATGTACACATATTCACACATAGTATATCTGTATAACATTTCATGTATTATGTTATACAATATGCACTTCTCTGCCTTTTTTACTTACCAGTATATCTTGAAGAGTTTTGCATATCTCTCCTTCATTCTTCTTGGTGACTGCATAATATTCCATATATCAATGCATCATAATTTATTTAACTTATTTCCTAATGAGGGACATTAACTTGCTTCTAAATTTCCACTATATTAAATACTGCACCAAAAAATCCCTGAGTGTACCAATCTTTGAGTGAACAGGAGAGTATTTGTTTAAAATATTGTCCTAGAAGAATAATTTCTGGGTTAAAAGGCTCACTTGAACGTTCTGAAACATACTGCCAATCTAAGGCATTTGTCTCTGCATCCAGCTGCCAGTTAATAATGTAGCTCCTGGAGAACGTGCATCTTAAGAGAGATGAATAACTGAATCTTCAAGTGTCCGAACATCTCTTCGCAGCATTTGAAAAGAACTCTCTTCCTCCTTCTTATAACACTTTCACTCTCTTCAGTGCCTGGACCAGCATTTATTAACCACAGACAACGGGCTGGGTGCATTTGCAGGAGAAGTTAGCTGCTATCTGCTTTCTACACCTCCTGGCATTTGTCCTGTGACAGCCAATCCTACCGTATTTTGCTGGTTGAATAAAAGTCAGTAAGACTTTTCACTGCCCCTTCAAAGTCATTTCTTAGGTGCTCCCCATAGGAAGAGGATCTCAGGATGGTGCTGGTGGGCAAGGAATCCACCAGGCTTAAGCTCAGGTGAGGAGAGAGTTCTCCAATCATGGGGAATCCTCTTGAACACAGGCGGGACGTGACACTGGGGAACCGAGTGAGGGTGAGACTAGAGCACCAGAAGGGGACTAAGAAGACGGGACCAGGCTCGCATATGAGATGCTGGGAGCAGTGAGGAGAAACCCAAGGAAGAGGTGTTTATGGGAAAGCAGGGAACTTATAGAATGTTATTGTAGGAACAGTCACACTGAATAGGAGGCACCAGAAAAAAATGACAAGAGGTAAAGGCAGTGACAATACCAGGAGACAGGACGATGGCAATTCCATAATTAGGTGAGATCTGAGATCAATACGGTCTGTTTGGTGTGAGTTCCCTTATCCTTAACTCAAAAGTTGGTCTAGTGTCATTTATTGGCAGGCTTTTTACCTGGGCACAAATATCATTTGTAGCGTGCAGCATGGTGTGTATGTGTGTGTGTGTGTGTGTGTGTGTGTGTGTGCATGCGCCCTTGCACATACATGCATTTTCCTGGAGGATTGTTTTAATGCAAGATTTGCGAGTAAGTCTGGATTCTCAAAACACAGCAATGCCCAAACAGAGAAGAGAAATTGCCTGAATGCCAACTCCGAGGTGCAGCGCCGGCTGTCTGCACCAGGGGCTAGCTTTCCAGAGTCCAAAGATGTGCATAAATAGAGCATCTTGCCAGTCACACAACAAAACAGGTAAGGGAAGCTCCTCTTTCCCCTTATGTTGAAATGTGGGTAACATTATTTTTTTGATACGAAAAATACAGATCTATTGTGGAGTACAGGGCAAAATTCATGTGACTTTTATGATAAAACATAAGCTGTCTGGGAAATTTTGAACCTGCTGTGGGTTGCCTCAAACTATACTAGCCAAACAAACCAAAAAGTTTATTTTCATGTACTTTAAACTCTGATTTTCATCATATTTTCCAACTGGAATGTTTGGTGGGGAATCTAGGCTACCTTTCTTTAAAAACGACACAATCATTGAAATGCCTATCTTTGCCATTTAGAAACAAGGATCTACGCATGTTCTATGGAATTTCATACATGCTGCATGGCATCTGCTGGCTCAGATGCATTTCTTTCTTTTTTTAAAAAATTAATGAATGAATTTATTTATTTTTGGCTGCATAGGGTCTTCGTTGCTGCGTGCGGGCATTCTCTACTTGGGGCGAGCAGGGGCTACTCCTCATTGCAGTGTGTGGGCTTTTCCTTGAGGTGGCTTCTCGTTGCGGAACATGGGCTCGTGCACGCAGGCTTCAGTAGTTGTGGCACGTGGGCTCAGTAGTTGTGGCACACGGGCTTAGTTGCTCCGTGGCATGTGGGATCTTCCTGGACCAGGGATCGAACCCGTGTCCCCTGCATTGGCAGGCGGATTCTTAACCACTGTGCCACCGGGGAAGTCCCTCAGATGAGTTTCTTTAAAGAAAATCAGGAGAAGACAGCCAGCCTGAGAACTTTGGAAACCTGCTGACTCTCGAGTTGTTTCTACAGTTGGCCAGATATTCACTCTCATCCCTGCTTGTTGCTAAGGTGGGGATGTCCATGAAGGCGCCCTTTCCTGAAGGAAAGGGTATTTTGCGTGAGTCTCTGACTTCCTGGGCATGAAGCTCCCTTCACCAGGAGCAAACACAGCCCTTGGAAAGGTCTGAACTCACCTGGACTGAATCACTTTAGGTGGAAACGCTGTGTTTGTTCCAGGTACAGACACACATAGGCGGCTCGCCATAGCCCAGAATGGCGCATAATGACCCAGAGTGCCTGGCACCAAACTGCACTCCCCAACCACTCAGAAGGCACTTTGGACGATGGAAACCAAACAGAAGCTGAGACACTAACCTCCCCTCCCCCATCGTACCCAACGAGCTGAGCAGAGCCACAGAGCACACACACCTGGGTGCAGCAGATGGTGCCCTGGTCCTATTGTTCTTTGGCAGTCCAGCTGCGTGGCAGGCTGAGCTGGCAGGGACAGCATGGAGACTACTGCAGTTAAACAGGGGACGGTGTCCGCTCGGAAAGGGCTCCACCATCTTCAGAGGAAGTGAGGACTGCTGAGTTTTTTCAGAAGCAGTGATTTAGATAACGACCCTTAGTGATACCCAAGTGTGATACCCAGGGCATTGCCCGGTGGTATTGTTCATGCTTCCTGTTAGCAGCTTCCTGGAGGATGACAGTCACTGCTTGCGGGGATCTTAAGTTTCTGTTGCTTACAGCAGCCAAAGTTGCCATCTGCATACATGAAGAGCATATGTAGGGCTTCCCTGGTGGCGCAGTGGTTGAGAGTCCGCCTGCCGATGCAAGGGACGCGGGTTCGTGCCCCGGTCTGGGAAGATCCCACATGCCGCGGAGCGGCTGGGCCCGTGAGCCATGGCCGCTGAGCCTGCGCGTCTGGAGCCTGTGCTCCGCAACGGGAGAGGCCACAACAGTGAGAGGCCCACATACCGCTAAATAAATAAATAAATAAAATAAAATAAAATAAAATCCCACAAGCTGCATGGCGCGGCCAAAAAAAAAAAAAAAGCATATGTATATATACATACATATGTATATACTTAATGTATTGATGTGTGTGTGTATATACTTAATTTGTCACTTCCAAAACATGACCGCTCTGCAAAATTATTTGGATGAAACAGATCTGATGGACAAGCCCACAAGCCAGTGTGTGAGAACTTCGGAGGCGAGGTGATGAGAAGTTCCTGGAGGGTTGCATTCATTCTTAACATGCAAAGACAGCCACGCGTTGGAAGCTAATACTCTAGCAAGTCTGAAATCTATTATTATTTCAGAGTATTAGCACTGTTTGGTGTAGAATAACTTAACCGTAATGACACTTTGAGAAATCAATATGACACGAGAGCCAGTGTGCATTTTCTTAAAGATGAACTGGCTGATGGTTTGAGCAAGGTTTTAACAGAAGGAATCAGCAAATTTCAAAAGTAAATGAATCAGAAACTGATAAGCAAGGAATACATTTGTAGCACATAAATGATTTTGGTTTAGCTCGTGATTATCACCGTATTGTTCTAGAAATATAGGTCAGACTCTTTTGCTTTGTGTTAGAATTAATCCACATGTCCTAGAGTTGCACACATTTGGTGTACTTTAGGAACGTGTCACTCATCAACAAGAAAATCAGAGGTTTTTTTCTTAAAAGACACTCAATTTAGTATTGCTCAACAGGGTAGTATGAAAAGTTGAAGATGGAGGAAAGAAGGTTAGCTTTTTTAGTGAATGAAAGAGAAAATAATATCCTGTCCTCAGATTTCCTACTCCTTTTCTCAAAGTGAAAATAGCTTAAATATTTTTCCTGCTAAAATAAGAAAACTAAATACTTGTTGAAAGTAGTTTGAATAACCCAAAAAGTAAAAGGTGAAAGCACCTCTACCCCACAGAGATGACAACAATTAACAATTTGATACATATATTTCTCAATTTTTAAATGCATAGATATAAGTAAATATGTATAAATAAAATAAATGCGGTTATTCAGTATCTACTGCTCTGTAAACTGCTTTTCCATTTGACTGGATCTCTAGGATGCCTTTCCATGTCAGTAAATACTGATCTGGCATTAAAAAGATGTTCCATCGTTTACTGCACTAGTCCCCTGCTGACAGATATTTAGTTGGTTCCAATTTTCTTTTATAACCAACATTTCAGCTATTATTTTGTATCTACATTAGTGTATATATTTTCAATTATGTTCTTAGGATAAATTGCCATGGGTGCTATTGCTGTCTTTTTTTTTTTTTCTAAAATATTTTAAGCAAAATATTTAGGTTTTCTGGTATAAACTTTACATCTGTTTTGATTATCCACATGGTGGGGCTGAATTCCTGGCTGGATTTCTTCCGTCACCAGTGGTTGCGTAGGCAGAATTCTAAGGTGGCCCCCAAGATTCCAGCCCCACTGCTGTATGCCTCTGTATGATTCCTGCCATTGAGTGTAAGGCAGACGATGACTATCATGGGACATCTCTCCTGGGCTGTGTTACTAATCAATTGATTTTGAGTTCATCATGGGGGAGATTATGGGTGGGCTTGACTTAATCAGGTGAGTACCTCCTGCTGGTCAGGAAGGAAGCCAACAGCCATGTTGGGAACTGCCCAGGGACCAAATGGCCAGGAACCTGGAGTGGCCTCTGGGAGTTCAGTTGGGTCCCTGGCAGAGAACGCAGTCCTACAGCCACAAGGAACTGAATTCTTCCAGTGAATTTGGAAGAAGACCCTGAGCCTCAAATGAGAATTGCAGCCCCAGGCTGGCACCTTGATTTCAGTCTGGTGAGACCCCCAGGATCAAACCCAGCCAGCCCGTACTTGGGTTAAATTTGTCTTGTTTAAGTAGCTAAGTTTGTGGTACATTATTACACAGAATAAAATACTAGTAGCTCAGTGAATAGAGGCAGGCTGCTGCCATTGTGTTCTGGATTTTTCTTGTGGCTGTCACACCTGGGGACATGAAACCTCCTCAAGTATCCACACTTTACAGAGATGTGGTGGGCCAGTCTGAGCTCATGGCCATGGACTTCTTCCTGGAGACCACAGTTGGGCACCTCAGTCAATAGTCCTGCCCCTCAGGAAGACTTCTCTGGAGAAGAAGAACCCAGCTTTGCTCTCTTGGTGCCAGAACGTAGGCCATCTCCCTACAGGCCTTTTAAAGAGATTTTAGTCTGTCTGGCAGTTTTAAATTATTTAAGTGACTTTTCCCAAGATATAAATAATTATTGACTACTGGTTTGAGCCCATGGATTCTTATTTTATTCAAAGGATTATAAGCTGTTACTATGAATCTTTTTTTTTTTTTTTTTTTGCGGTACGTGGGCCTCTTACTGCCGTGGCCTCTCCCGTTGTGGCTCAGCGGCTCCGCGGCATGTGGGATCTTCCCGGACCGGGGCACGAACCCACGTCCCCTGCGTCGGCAGGCGGACTCTCAACCACTGCGCCACCAGGGAAGCCCACTAGGAATCATTTTGATGCTCAGATTGTCACAGGTTTTCCTGGAGGTGCTCCTTCAAGCTGGCTGCTATGTCCTTTTGACCCATCCTATCATTTTTTGAGCACTTCTCTGTGTGTTTTGGCACAACAAGTCGTTACAGATTCATCTTGTACGTTCCCTGGAATTGACCATTCATACAGGGAACCCTTGTTCCTTTTTGTGAGGAATGGTATTTAGAAACCAAGATCTGAGCAGTAGAGGTGCTCACGACTTCTAGGCCCTTCTGAGCTAAGAAATTTCTTTTCTTCCTTCCTCCATCCCTCCTTTTACTTCTCTCTCTCTCTCTTTCTCTCCATCTATCTATTTATGTTAAAAACCACGAGTTCATCCTGAACTCATTTGCTTCATTTGGGATAGAAATTAAACACAAATATTATGAGTTTCTTGAAATTGTTGGAAGATCTTTTCTTCCACTCCTAGAAAATGTCCTTTGTGGACTGATTTCTCTCCTATCGTGTCATTAAAGCCATACTAGGAACAGTTTAACCATACAGTATGCACTGTGAGTGAGTTGTCAGTCCAATCTGGGTCAGACATGTTAACAAGAGAGGAGAAGGCTCATTTGTCATGTTAAAAGCTTTAACTGTTTTGTTCAGTTCCTGTTTGAGTTACCTATTGCTGCATCATAAACTGCCCCCACAACTGAGTGGCTTAAATACAACATTTTATCGTATCTCATGATTTTTTATGATAAGGAGTCAGGCCTGGCTCAGCGGGGCACCTCTGCTTTACCTGGACATCAACTGGGATTTCTGGGAACTATTTAACCAGTGGCTGTTCTGATCTGGACAGTCCAAGACTCTTCACTCACATGCCCAGTTTCTTAGAGGGCGTGGCCAGAACGCTGCACTGACCCTCGGTGACTCAGGAACTCTCCCCGTGGTCTTTCCAACAAGCAGCTGAACTTCCCACATGGTGGCTTAGGCTTCCAAGAGTGAGTGTTCCAAGAAGCAGGAAGCAGAATTTTCCCCTCTCTTAAGGTTCAGGCCTGGAAACTGGTGCAGTGTTATTTCCACATTACGACCACATTCTGTTGGTCACCGTGGCCACAGAGGCTACTCAAGCCTCTGGGGAAGGGACACAGTCCCCCCTTGCAGGGGCGGGGTGCCGAAGGACGTGTGGCCTAGATGAAATGGCCCCCGATGCCAACTGCTGAGCAGCAACAGCCCCATGAGTGTAATTGCAATTTTCTATAATAATTGCTTACACAGCCTTCAAAAGAACAGGTCTAGTTTTTATAATGCTTTTATTCTTCCCATTGTGTTGTCTTGATTGTATTTGTTGAAATGCCATTTTCTGTCCGATTAGTCTAAAAATAAAATTTGGGCTTGTATTTTGTTTGTTTTTTTAATTTTATTTTTCTGATAATTCATTGTTATTAGATTTAACAAAACTATTTGTCTGAGGCTGATTGGAAGTTAAAAAAACCCTGGTCTTCCCCCTCAGATAGTTTGAGCAGGAGACTGGGTTCTTGGGGTCGTACACGGTATAACTGGGTGGACTTGCAGGCAACAGCCCTGGATGTGCGGCTGGGATCCAGCCTCTGCGTCCACCGCCAAGCTGAGCTCTTCGGAACCTTGGAATCCGGGTGTCCATACAGTGAAGGAATAACTTTTTCTTCTCCCAGACGTGAAACTCATGGGCAAACCTACAGGGTAGCTTCCTCCCAGAGGGCCCACTGTTTCCCTCCCAGAGGGATAGCTGTCTACGAGCTCAGCCAGAAGGGGAGTCATTTCCAGCTTAGACCCCCAGAGACTCCTGATGGCGTGAATCAGAGCCCCCTAGGTCTTCAGCATCAGGACACCAAAGAAAAAGATATTTAGAATTAAATGTAGAGGCTTACATTTGGGTAGTCACAACCCAGCCACACAAGTTCAGAGCAGAGATGACATGTGAGAAAAGGGTCTGTAGGTGACCTTAAGTAAGGTCAATCGAAGCCAACATGCCCAAAACATAAGCCTTAAATTAAATTAAAAAAAAAAAAAGAATGTGTCTAGATTCCATTCATGGAAATTCATATCTGGTACAAAGGCAGGAGAGTTCCACTGTGTTCTGCCCTGCTGAGAAGATGTACTCACCCACCCATCAGTTGTTAATGCTCCGTCACCTGGGCTGAACTCTAGGAATACACAAATGAATAAGGAACAGGGCCAGCCACGGAGAAGCTGCTGTTGATTTTCCTGTTACTCAGAACGTGGTATTCGTACTTGGGATAACTGCAAAGCGCTCTGTTCTGAAGCCGCACATTCACGGGGAGGTGGAAAACTAGAGTGAATCCTCAGGACATAACCGGAAGGCGAAAAGACTCAGACGATCACATACGGGTGAGGTTTAAAGGAGCTGAGGCTGTTTGACCTGGTGACAAAATGAGAGGGGACACTTGCTGCCATTTTTAAAATGTCCCAAACTGTGACGACCGAGACGCAAGCCACCACATGGGGCTATTTAAAATAAAATTAATTACAACTGAGTAAAATAAAAAATTCCGTTTCTTGTTGTACTAGTCACATTGCAATGGTCAGCGGCCGTAAGTGCCTACTGGGCTGTCATATCAGCACAGATGCAGGACACTGCCATCAACACAGGGCGTTCTGTTGGGCGGTCCCAGAAGGGCCCCGCATGGAAGATGAGCCCCCACATCCTCATTTTGTTTAGATCTGAGGGTTGAAATAATGATGATAAATAGCTGAGAATTTGAGGAGGATAGATTTAGCTTTGTATTAGGGAAACCTTCTGAATAGTAACAGCGGTTCAGAGATGGCTTGAAGGCAGTGAGTCTTCTGTAACTGGGGGAATTCAACTCTGGGAGAATTGCTTTGGTTGTCTTTTTTTTTTCTCTGAAGGATTCTCTGTGTTGTGAAAGGTATTCTTTATCAAATGCTTTTTCTGTTCTAGCTGCTAAGCGCCATGCTTTCCTTACAAGGTCACATTCATCATTTCAACAGTTCTGCAAGTCAGGTAATGTTATCTCCTTTTTACAGATGAGGAAAGAGAATCAGCCAGGTACGTTGACCAAGTTCTGGGAAGTGCAATGGCTCAATGGATTTTCTGGGGTCTGATTCCAAAGCTCTTAACTGGTATGCTTTAATCTTGAAACTAGCAGATGCTCACTAAATAATGCTTGATTGAACAAACTGCACCAAGCAAATATATTAGTTTCTGAAAAACAAAAACAAACAAACAATATTCTTGTGTGACTTATGTAATATGATCCCAACCGAGTAAAAATCAATTATGTATAGGAGAAAGAAATATTGTGACAGACTATTCATGACAAAATGTGACAATATATTAATAGTTAATAGTTCTTATTACTCCAATAAAAAATAAAAAGTTAAAAAAAATAGTTCTTGGTAGGATTAGAGTTCATTTTTCCTTTAAAAAAAAACACAACATACACTGCTGTTTACTCAACAAAACAAAGTTTACTTAAAAATATCAGACGGACACTAAGAGAATTTAGTGATCACATAGAGTTCCGATTAACTGTGGCTGGATTACAAACCACCCGAAACATGGCGGCTTAAAAAACCAATGAGTTATTATTTCTCATGCTGCTGTGGGTTGGCTGGGTGGTTCCTTAGCTGGTCTCCCCTGGGCTCACTTACGCAGCTGACTTTAGCCGGAGGTTGGCTGGGCTGGCAGGTCCAGCGTGCCCTCACTCGCGTGGCTGGCAGGTGGTGGTGACTCCTCCGCATGGCTCTCCCCCAGTGAGGCTTTCACCTGCTTCCTCGTGGTTTCCCTGTAGCCTTCCAAGAGGACGAGCGTGGAAGCTGCAAGTTCTCTTGAGGCCTATGCTTTGGAACATGCCACATCATCATCGCTTTGGCCGCATTCTGTTGCTAAGAGCCAGCCTGGATTCAAGGGATTGGGAAATAGGCTTCACTTCTTGATGGGAGAATCGGCAAAACATTACAGCCATGTTTTAAATCTATCATCTGTAGAGAAACATGCATCTACCCTCATGGAATAGGGGCAGATAATGGTCTGTGGATTGTCTCAAGTACCATATTGGAATGTTGGATTAATGTCCTTGTGGTCTGTGGGTGATTTATTTAGAATGATCACAGCTGCCATGCATCCTCTTCATACATCCCAGTTTGGGTCTGTGATGGCTAAAATAGAATCTCAAACACACTCAAATGTCCAGGCATTTTACTTCTAAGTGATTATGCTCAAGTGGAAATTATAAATGGAAACCAGTAGCGTTCATCCAAGGGAAGGACCTCTGAATGATATTTTCAGAAGGATTGATGGTCTGAAAGATAAAAGAAGGGAAAACTTGATCAAGCGAGCAATCCGAATGTCCACCAATGCCTGAATGGATGAAGAAATATGATGTATATATGATGTATATGTACAACGGGATAGCATTCAGCCTTAAAAAATAAGGAAATTCTGACAAGGTTCTGGGTGAACCTTGAGGACATACTGAGCGAAATAAGCTAGTCACAAAAAGACAGGTGCTATATGATTTCACTTATATGAGGTCCCAGAGTAGTCAAACTCAATGAGACAGAAAGTAGAGGGGGGATGTCAGGAGGGGGATGGGGAATTGTTGTTTGGTAAGTACAGAGATCAGTTTTGAAGATGAGAAAATTTTTGGAGATTTGTTGCACAACGATGTGAATATATTTAATATTACTGAAGTATACAGTTAAAATGGTCTACATGGTACATTTCATGTTGTTTTTGGCCACGATGAAAAAAACTGGATCACGTTTAAAAAAAATTTTTTTTACTTTATATTGGAGTATAGTTGATTTACAATGTTGTATTAGTTTCAGGTGTTCAGCAAAGTGATTTAGTTATACATATTCATATATCTATTCTTTTTCAGATTCTTTTCCCATATAGGTTATTACAGAGTATTGAGTAGAGTTCCTGTGCTATACAGTAGGTCCTTGTTGATTATTTTATATACAGTTGGATCAAGTTTTAAAAACTGTAGTTCAGAGCTCTTCTGCAGAGCCCAGCTCACACCATGGTCTCCTTCAGTGCCCTCAGGTCTGGGAGCCTTGTTGCTCGGTGAGGTTGTGTCAGGAGACCCTTTGGAGGAAAGTTGACAATATCAGGAGAGGGCAGGATTCCCATCTTAGGGCGTCCAGACGCAGCCTGTGGGGTTGGGTGGGCCATCCAGTTAGGAACCACTCCACGTTTGGAGGACTCGCTTTGGTTCAAGCTCATTACAGCGTAGGTGTCCACTGAGCTCAGAGCCTTCAATGCCAGCTGCTGGTCATGAAATCAAAACCTTACAGATGGCAACCATTTTGTCAGTTTTTGCCCTGAGCATTTGCAAAGTCTCTTCCTTTGGCCCACAGTTCCATAGCTGAAGACAAGAAATTTTCTTATGGGGGTCACCTCACAACTAAAACAATGGATGTTTCTTCAGTGGCCTCCTTCTTTTCTGTTGTTGCATAACTGAAGTGTGTTGGTAGTCGAGGCCTCTTCCATATTTTAACCCCTTGGATTGTGAGCTCATTCATGTTGCCTCATGGTTGCAAAGTGGCTGCTGCTCCCCTCTTCAGGCCTCACGTTTGCTTTCCAGGCAGGGAGAAAGGGGGACTTGCCAAAGGGCAAAGAAAGCATATTTATCAGGAATGTACAACTTTCCTGGAAGCCCCACCTGGCAGACCTCTCACTGGCCAGCACTAGAGCCAAGTCCTCTGACCCCCTCCAGCTGCAAAGTGGCTGGGAGGAGAGGGTTCTGGGGTTGGCTGGCCCATGGTTGGCACGTCTCCCGCAGTCAGTCACCTACTCAATGTGGTCCCCGTCCATCTAACGGGCACCCTCTGGGCACCACTATCTCCCACAATCACAACCAGAGATGGAGCTCCGCCTGGATGACAGGGAAGCTCGTCGTGCCGCTCCAAGCCAGCCAGCGTCTAACATCCACGTCCCAGGTCCTGCTTCCGACATTCATTCTCATCCTGATAAATCCCTTAAAGACAGAAGACACTTTGCTATCTATTTTTACCTGCAGGCACAGCACGGCCTTGCATTTAGTTTGTGCTTAATATATATTTGTTGATTTTTTTGAAATAATTGGATTTCTTTCCTCTCTTGTCTGAAGATAATTCCAGACTATTCCAGGGCTGGTCATTGGGAAGGGACAACGGGACAACAGTTACTGGAACATAGGCACACGTGCCTTTTCTTCAAGGTGGCGGATGCAGTAACATCACCTCGACGTACGTTCCTTCCTTTGGCTGCTGCTCTGTGCTCGTGCCTCTCTCTCCGTCTCTTGCTGGGTCTCCGTCAGCAGGTGCGCCCATATATACTCAGTAGCTGACTTGGTGACAGAATGAAGTAAAAAAAACAGAAGCTCTGCTTTCACCTGATGACAATCACAGGGCTGTTTAAATAGCAGGGGTTATTAATGTGTATTTGTCCCTTTCTCCCTCATTCTGCTTAATCATTGTCAAGAGGGTCAGAGAATGGTCTGGATGTTGACAAAAGCCTGGAATGACTAACTTAGCGCTAAACTTCTAACCGGGATTGCGAGGAGGGACGGCTGCTTCTCCAGGACACTCATTTTGTTCTGGGTCCTAATGAGCCCTCGGCAGCCCTAGGAGCTGCCTGGCGTTGGCGGGCCCCGGGCCACTCTGCTGGGGTGGTTTTGCACCGCAGACCGACTTGTACGGTTCTCACTGAATCATTTCTGAAGCCTCAATTTCCAAGGTCTTCCATGGCACACTATAATTTCAGGATTGACAATGATGCTGACAAAAGTGAAAAGAAAACATATTTAGGGAAACAGGAATCTCTCTCAACCTTTATTTTGACATTCAGCGGTAAATGATGGATGTTTTAAATTACTCCTGATAAGAAGCTATCAGTAGGAGCTGTTTTGTTTCACAGATACCTGGCAGGTCAAAAACATACTCAAATTGAACAAATATTCTCAAATTAAGTACAGAGAATAGTAAGGCCAAGTAACTCGTGCTGCAGAAAGGGAGGGAATTCAAACGAACACAGCTACCACTACAGTGCTCCCGTGAGCCAAATCGTGTAGGGACAGACAGCTGGGGTGGCCAAAGTGGAAACCAGGTGCCGGCTGGTTTAATCTAGAAAGAGCTGGAGCCGCTTAAGAAGGAGTGGAGATCCAGCACCCGGGCTGTCAGGGGACCGGGGCGGCTTGGCTCCACGAATAAGTCATTTTGAGAACCCTTCAGTTTCAAAGGCATTTCCTTAGTCACTTAGTCTCTCTGAGACCTTAGTTTCCCCATCTGTAAAATGGGATGGTAACATCTTCGTCGAGGAGTGATGGAGGTGTGTACATGAAACTGCTTCAAAAACCGTGATGCTTTTCTTTGGATAAGTACCATCTGCTATAACAATAAAGATGGTAGATGTGCCTCCTTTTTTTTTGCGGTACGCAGGCCTCTCACTGCTGTGACCTCTCCCGTTGCAGAGCACAGGCTCCGGACGCGCAGGCTCAGCAGCCATGGCTCACGGGCCCAGCCGCTCCGCGGAATGTGGGGTCTTCCCGGACCGGGGCACGAACCCGCGTCCCCTGCATCGGCAGGTAGACTCTCAACCACTGCACCACCAGGGAAGCCCGATGTGTCTCCTTTGTAAACCATTTTCAAGCTGTTAGAAGTTGTAAATTATATATATATACAAAATATCTATAACAGATATATGATATATACATTATTTTAAATAATTGCCATTGTACACATATTTACTGAGCACCTACTATGTGCCGGGCACTGTGCTTGGTGCAGGCAATGAAAACCAGTGAGGCAAAGTCCACGTAATGCTTTGTCATAACATCACTACCTATACTGCCTGTTACTGTTTGTAAATAATGTTAAGAATTGTGGATGTTTAAATACAAAGAATTAATTGTATTGTTATACTTTACGTAAACTATACAAAGTATTCATTTTCTTGCTGTCTGCTAGTCTCATGTGCAGGGTTTCATGCACATGGGACTCAACGTTCAAGTGGGAAAGGAAGACGGACAGTCTTTTCTTGAGTTCACAGGGCATTCTTAGGCATCCAAGAAGCAGATCCTAAGACGAGGATTTGAGTGCAAGACGTTGATTTTGGAGAACAGATGTGCGAACACATGGAAATGACTGGGAAGGGACGAGGTTTACCTGTGTGTGTGAGTGCGTGCGTTCCAAGCATGTTTGGGAAGGGGAGCTCTGCAGTCATGCAGATGGGGCTGGCTGGGCACCTTGTAAATCTGGCTTTTCAGCTAAATTGACAATATTTGTACTCACCTGCTGATAAAATTGAAACACTCCAGTTGTGCTTGGACACTAAAATGCAACTGCAAAATTTTCGGTGGATTTTGAGTATAAAAATCTCTAACATAGGACTTCCCTGGTGGCGCAGTGGTTGAGAGTCCGCCTGCCGATGCAGGGAACACAGGTTCGTGCCCCAGTCTGGGAGGATCCCACATGCCGCGGAGCGGCTGGGCCCGTGAGCCACGGACACTGAGCCTGTGCGTCTTGAGCCTGTGCTCCGCAACGGGAGAGGCCACAACAGTGAGAGGCACGTGTACCGCAAAAAAAAAAAATTCTCTAACATAGATCAGAGGTAAACCCTGATTATGGTAAGCTGATCCCATTTGCCAGAGAATTGGTTAGAATTGAGCATGTGACCTCGCTCAGGCCAGTGAGATGTGGGCGGGGCCCCTTTGTTTGTGGGAGATTTTCCTTTCTCCTAGAAAAAAGAAGCTGTCCTATTTATTATTGAAGGTACAGAAATTGGAATGGATCTACCTTTTGTTATGTGAGATCATATATTTTCTTTATTGTTGGAGCCATTTTGAGTTGGATTTTCTGTGACTTGGACTTGAAAGCATCCTAATTCACACACTAACGTTTTTTGAGCGTCCACAATGTTTCAAGCAGTGAAATAAGCATGTTCAGAGCATTACTTCATTTAACTTCACTCATTTATTCTAGAGGCAGATACTGTTATCTTTAGAGATGAGGAACTAAAGTCCATGAAAGTGAACTATGTTGTTGAAGGTCACAGAAAATGACTGAGCTAGGATTTGAGCCTGGATTTTCCAACTCTAGAGGTGGGGTTCTGAAATCACGGCTATATTCCTCTCTGAATGGACCAAAACCGTCCAATCTTCAGTAGGACAGATTTCCTTATTGAAGAAAGTTTTAATAAAAGGCCTGATACATAAATCAATCATGTGCTAAATTATAAGACAACTGGTCACATGAGGAAAACATTTGTAACATATAAATATATGAATGGATGATAGACAATGGGTTAAGAGCTTTAATGTATAAACATACTTGACAAGTAAAAGATGTTTGTAAGAATTTTCAACAGAAAAAAGAAAATTGAAAAAATTTATATTTCCTATAGGAAAATGGGAAAGGACGCTAATTTGCAATTCACAAAAGGAGAAATACATTTGACCAATGAATAAAAGAAATAACCTTAATCGAATACATAGAAAAACCAGGAACCAACGTGCATATAAAAATGGTAATGATGAAAGAAAAAAGTGTTAATAGCTAGTGTTGGCAAGGAGGCAGTGAGATCAGCATTCTCATAAACTGCTGTGTATAAAAATTGGTATCTTGACACTTGTTTTAAATTAAAAAAAATTCTTTTCATTCAGTGATTTCAATTTCTAGGAGCTTATTTTAATGAGAGATATGCCCAATACTTTATGCTCAGAGACATGCGAACAACAATTATAATATAAAAATTGGATACAATCTACATGTTCAACAGATGAATAGCAGAATAAAATGTGGCTTGGTAGGCTGGTCCATCATGTCACTCGAAAGTAATTTCATGCCCCACAGGGGAGCTGCTGGGGCTGAAGCTCAGGCTCCAGGGTACCATCTGTTCTCCATCCTCCATCCTTCAGAGTGCATCTTTGGTCCTGATGTTGTGGCCTCTTGGGACAAGAAGGCTGCACGGCTACCAGCTTCACATTGTTTCACATCAGGAGCACGGAAAGGTCAGGGGCTGTGTTTGCATCAGGAAAGCGGCATTTCCCCAGCCACCCCTGGCCAACTCCCAGTTCCACCCCATGGGCCAGAACTGTGCTTGGCTAATATTTCAGCGAGGGTCACCACCCATTTTGTCACATGATGGGCTCCTGCCCAGAAGGGCCTCTTCTGAGTTCTGTTTCATTGAACAATGTATGTGTTCCCACGGCAGCACACACTTCCAATTGCAGTAACTTTGTCGTGTGGTTTGATACCCAGTAGGACATGCCTTCGACATCGTTCCTTAGGAGAAATCACGGTTCCTCTGGTACATCAAGTGTTCCAGATCCATCACGAAGTTCTCCTTTTCCTTTCAGACTCTGATGGTAATGGTGCTAACTTAGGGATTAATCTGGTAAATAATCATATTATAGAGTGCTTGCAACACAGTCATTGGACCTGTTCTAATTCAGTTAGCGAGCTACTTGTTTTGCATCTTTGACTTGTTTCTGTTTCACCTGTTATAAATAGCACTTGAAAGATCACCCCTGTATATAAATCTTGCAAAAATCTCTGATGATTTTCTCACTATCAATGCCTACACGTTATTTCTAAAAAGTTGTTGGATCAAAGTGTATGCAGTTTTTTAAGGGTTTTTTTTTTTTTTTTTTTTTTGCCCCCAAATTGCCCTCCAGAAAGGCTTAATCCATGACAGAAGTCCACCATGATTTCTGAGCAGTGCTGGTGTTTTTGCACTTTTGACGGCATGGGGTAGCATTTAAAATGTTTGTGCCAGCCTGGTATATTAATTGTTTTAAAAGATTTATTTATTATTTATTTAGTTAGTTTATTTGTTTTTGGCCGCTTCAGGTCTTACTTGTGGTAGTCGGGATCTTTTGTTGTGGTGCGTGGGCTTCTCTCTAGTTGTGGTGTGTGGGTTTTCTCTTCTCTAGTTGTGACGTGTGGGCTCCAGGGCGCAAGGGCTCTGTAGTTGTGTTGTGTGGGTTCCAGAGCGCGTGGGCTCTGTAGTTTGCAGCATGCAGGCTCTCTAGTTGAGGCGCGTGGGCTTAGTAGCCCCGTGGCGTGTGGCATCTTAGTTCCCCGACCAGGGATCCAACCTGTGTCCCCTGCATTGGAAGGCGGATTCTTTACCACTGGACCACTGGGGAAGTCCGTGGTATGTTATTTTTCATTTTAATTTGTTTTATTGTTAATGCGACTGAAACTTTCACACGTGCTTAATATATTTACTATTCCTATATAAAATTAGTTTTTTTGTAAAGAGCTCTTACAGCGAAAAACAAACAGAAAAGAATATTTTCTCATCTCGTCTGTCTGCTCCATGGATAATAATTCTAGTGAGCTGATGAGATAGAAGCCTTGGGCTTTGGTGGGTCTGTAGTGGAGAAGCCCTCGGGAGGTGAGGGGCTGAGGGCCCCCGGGGCTGAACAAGGCAGAGACGGTGGTGGGGCAGCAGGATCCAGCCTCATTCCTACAGGTGGTATTTGCTGGACTCTGGCTGGTTTTCAAGGCCTGGGATGCCCTCTGAGGCTGGAGCTCTATGTCATCCCAAAGGAACAGATTCATACTTGGAATTCAGCTGCCCTGATAAGTACTGTTAAAAAGAACTTTTAGTGGCTGGCTACCACTCCTGTTTACTCTTTAAAAATTATTTTTAATTGTGGTAAAATGCATGTAACATAAAATTCACCATCTTAACATTTTTAATTTTACATTCACACTGTCGTGCACCTATCACCCCTACCCACCTCCAGACCCTTTTCATCATTCTAAACTGAGACTCTGTACTTGTTAAACAATAAATCCACATAAATCCCCATTTCTCCCCCTGCTCCCACCCTGTGGCCACAATCTCCATCAACCATCATTCTACTTTCTGTCTCTATGAGTTTGCCTACTCAAGACACCTCATGTAATGGACTCATACAGTATTTGTCCTTTTGTGACTGGCTTGTTTCACTGCATAGTGTCCTCAAGATTCATCCCTGTTGTAGCATGTGATGGGATTTCCTTCTTTTTTTTTTTTTTTTTTTGCGGTACACGGGTCCCTCACCGCTGTGGCCTCTCCCGTTGTGGAGCCCAGGCTCCGGACGCGCAGGCTCAGCGGCCATGGCTCACGGGCCCAGCTGCTCTGCAGCATGTGGGATCCTCCCGGACCGGGGCACGAACCTGTGTCCCTGCATCGGCAGGCAAACTCTCAACCACTGCGCCACCAGGGAAGCCCAGGATTTCCTTCTTTTTGAAGGCTGAATAATATTCCTCTTTGCTCTTCAGGCCCGCTTCTGGGCCTTATGAGGCTTTCTAAGTTTGTGGAGGTGACTGGGGCGTGCCGGGCACCCAACCCCAGACAGGACCTATGGGAACTCCCACGGTGTGAGGGTCTGGACCTGTCACACAACAGCATCATTCTCTGCTTGGTCTTTCCTCAATCTTCTCTACACCTGTGCCTCCTGAGTCCCCAAGGGAGACTGGGGGTCCTCTCTCGAGTCATCGTGAAGGGCTTGGTGGGGTGAGAGGTGCCCTTGGACATCCTCTGAGTCTTCTCAGAAGCCAAACATGTATGCTTTCTCTGTTAATAGGGCCTCCGTCTTTTGTGGGGGGGTGGTGGGAGTGTTTGTTACAGTACAGAGATAAAAAAAAAATAGGTGAAAAGGGCAACCATAAAGGAGAATACCTATTATGAAGTGGAAATTCCTTTTCTTTTTTAAATGTAGAGATTGAGTACTTTTTTCTTTTTCTTTTTTTTTAATTCACATACACATCTTTAGATAAGCAAGCCCCTGAGATGGAATGGCCATTCTGTCGCAAATTCTAGTCCTGTAAAGGGTTTTAAAAAATGAGTATTTTTGCCGCCTCCGCTTCCTATGAAGCTGAAAGAGTTTATTTATACGACTCTCACCTTAGGTGTGAACTTTAAATTAAACACTTAGAGCGTTATCAATTAATGTAAGAGAAAACCATCCAGCCAGGGCAGTGAGCCCGCTCTAAACCCGGTGGAACTGAATGCAGATAAAAGGGTTCAACAACGTGATCTTCATGTCCTGGACTCCGGGGAGATTTTTCCTTGAACTGGTTCATGTAGTCAAAAGCCTTGCATTCTTTTCTGAAGGACAGTGGAGATCATTTTAATCATAATGGAGACTATATGTCGTGAAAGTCTTTAAAAGAATGAACAGAAAGAGTTAGCGCGGTGAAGGATATGTACCAGGCCAGCTTTAGAGCCTGAATTAACAGGCAGCATCTCGCGTCTGGAAGCGCGGTCTGCCCTCAACCGCGGCTCGGGCTGACTACGAAAAGTGAAGCAAGGCTGTAAGAGAGGTCACGGATGTTAAGCATGTTAACATTTCCATTATGTCTAAAAGCAGAACGTGGAACAAATAAAGCAGGTTGGGTTTTCTTCCCCCCACTATAATGTATGCTAGAATGTCACAAGAACTCATTGTCTGCAATGAATACAAAAATATGGGCAATTCAGGCCAAACAATGAAAGCGCCCCTGATTCCATAAAAGCATCTCACTCGCATTAAGTTCATCTGGCTTGGTTTTACCCTTATGTATTTTCCCCAATAAGGCTGTTTCTTGACTAGGACGATCTTTAAAGTTTAAGGTGCGTCCAGAACGGCTTCTTTTCTCCCTTCTGGTTTCTCGGTTTCTAAAATGCAAGGAACATGGAATAAAATAAAACTGAACCATTGTATTTGTTTTTCTTGCCTCTTGTCTCAGGCCAAGTGCTGTCTGATTTTGATGCGAACATCCTAATAATTTTCACAGGAAGTGGAGGCAGGGGTCCCAGCAGTGGTCCTGCCGGGCTCTCTTTCGTCAGGGCACTTGCTCAGATGCTCCTGTATCGGTCCAGCACAGGGCAGACAAGTGGCCCTGCTCCCTCCTGAGCCTGGGACCTACCTGCGAGGCCATCAGGAGCGGACCGTGCACTTGGAGGGAGGCTGGGTGGTCTTTTCTGTCTCCTGGGGCTCCCGCTTTCAGAGGAAGGGATTTCGGGATGGAGCCCCTTAGTACTCAAGTGATTTTGAACTTGAGCAGAGATTTTCAGAGCCTGCTGCAAGGATGGCGTGTGGAGTGTCAGCTCTCCCCAGGGTCACAGGGGTAGCGGCAGGAGACGGGAGTGAGAGGAGAGGACGTCTGAGTTTTGGGGAAACTTTGGTCATGTTACTTCCTGCCCCTCGTTGGAAATGACGGCCCTTCCGGGATGGAAAAAATCACGCGAAAGCCTCCTCTCCTCTAGTTCACTCATCTCTGGCCCCCGGAGACCAAAGCTGGCACAGGCTAGATGGCTTCTGGCCTTAGACACCGTACACGAGGCCACACAAAGGTCCTCTATCTGCCTCCAAGAATCAGACGTTTGGGCTGACCCGTACATAGACACAAAACTGCATGCTTCAACCCAAAAGAAAAACGGTCACTGTCAGTTCAGACCGTATCCCTGGTTCTTACCCTTGTAGCCTTTTCCTTTTAAGAAAAGTCTGGTCCTTCTTACTCTTGACTCATTCAACACACGGCCTCCAGGGCTGCTTCCGCCCTCGCTCCTTTCTCTCTGGGAACAGGGCGCCCACGGATGTCCTCAGGTCTCCAAGTCGAGGGAGCAACATGGGCTAAGGCTGGAGGCCCAGTCAGTTCAGAGTCTATCCCAGCAGGAAGGGCGCAGAGGGAGGGAGGGGGAGAGGCCTGGAAACTGGCTGGACTCGGGGGAGGGGTGAAGGAAAGGGGGACACGGAGGCAGGGGATTCTCAGAAAGCACGGAGGATGCTCTTCTAGAAGCCCAGCCTTGCTTCCCAGAGCCCTTCCTGCTCTCCCAATGACAGTGACAAGCTCTTCATCCCAAAAGCAAGACCCCAGGGCCCGGCCCTGCTCCCCCATCTGGGTTCGTCTTCCACTGCCTCCCAGATCTGACGGGAACCCTCTCAGCTTCTTTTCTGCCAGAACTTGGCTTGTCCTGTCACCTGCAACCTTGACCTGAGAAGCTTCTCCATCCACCAAAGTCCATCTGAAGTACCACCTCCCCCAGGGGCCTGTCCTTCCCCCGGGGAAACGTAATGTCTTCCCGCCCCCTCAGCTGAGTGCCCCCACCTCAGGCATTAGGGATGTTCTTCCTGCCTCGAGGATGCATAAGCTCTCTGTCCTCACCTTTGTACCTGCCAAGCCCGTGCCTCTCAGGCCTGAGGGCCCCGGGCCCACCGTCTGGAGTTGTCGAACTGAGTTACGGGCCACGTGGAAGTTAGCCAGCCCCTCGATGTCATAGCCCGACGCCCTTTCTCAACAAGCTTTCGACTCCCTCACTGAAGCAAGGCAGCCCACGGGCCAGCTGTGTTTCTGAAAACACACAAGGCTGACAGCAGGCAAGAAGTCCATCCACAAGGTGAGGTGTGCAAGAAATAGAAGGGCTTCCTTACAACTGAATTCATTTTGTACTCTGGGCCCTCACTCTGTTGGGGGGCAGTGGCTTAACTTCGGAGTCCTGAGGAATTCCCACTTTCCCAAGGCTTGCTCCTAAGGTCAGGGTTTGCACGGTGCTCAGGCCGGTGGGATGGGGCTGGTGCCGCTGCGTGGGTAGACTCCTGCCCGCTGCGATCCCTGCCTGGTCACTGTTTCCTGTCGGTTATCGTTCATGGGGGTGATGCTCAGCCATTCCTTACTCCTGACCCAAGCCCCACGTGGGGACCTGGGTCCCCTCTGCTGTCCCCCCACGGTGCGTGGTTGTCAGACTCTTTGCAGCCATCCTGGGCTCATGCTGGCGGCCTTGCTTCAGGCCTGTCCATTGGACTCACCTAACAACAGGCACCATTGCCTCCTGGGGGTCCGCCTGGGCCAGGGAGCACATCCTCCTTCTGCTCTAGGCCCCCCAGGTCTCTCCCCGACGAGGGCAGGGCTCAGGGTCCCTTCTCAGGGGCCTACCTGGGAGGTCAAGCTCTTCTCACTCATCTTCCTCCCGTCCCCATCCAAGGGATCCTTATGTCAGCTCTTCCTTATGGATGGTCCAAAATCTACTGCCACTGCCAGGGCATTTTCTGTTCCCTGGAGGCCCAAACTTTCGATACCCAAAAGCTAGGAAAATGTCACTTTCTTTGCTTCTGTTCTTTGCTGGGGCAATGGTCCCAGACTGGCTTAGGTGACTGGGAGAGAGAAGCGGTAAGAGGCAGCAGGAAACACTGGTGTGTGTGTGTGTGTGTGTGTGTGTGTCTGTGTGTGTGAAAGAGAGAGAGAGAGATCCTTTTTTTTTTTTTTTGAAGTATGCGGGCCTCTTACTGTTGTGCCCTCTCCCATTGCGGAGCACAGGCTCCGGACGCGCAGGCTCAGCGGCCATGGCTCACGGGCCCAGCCGCTCCGCGGCATGTGGGATCTTCCCGGACCAGGGCACGAACCCGTGTCCCCTGCATCGGCAGGTGGACTCTCAACCACTGCGCCACCAGGGAAGCCCGAGAGAGATCCTTTAACCATGTAAAGTAGACCTGCCACAGAACTGTACTTTGGCTTGACTTCTCTTCTGTATGTATGGCAGTCAGAGGAGGCTGCACACACATCCCAATGACACCACCACGGACCTGGAGAAACTGTGAAAAGGAAGATTCCCAAGCTTGATGTCCAGGGAATGTGGTTCAACAGGACTGGGGTGGAGGTCCCCTCACATGTGCTATTTTTCCTGATAGATTATAAGCCGTTAATGAGCATTAAATTTCACTAGTAATTATGACATGAGGTGCAGCAATAGTTCTTTAAAAAAAACTCATTGTTTTGAAATACTTTTAGACTTACAGAGGTGCTGCACAGACAGGACGGGGAGTTCTGTTTTTCCCCTATCCATCTTACGCCCGATGTTGACATTTTATACAGTCATAGTACAAGGAGCAAAACCATATATTCATATCTTTGGGGCTGAAACCTGTTTCTTTGTGTATAATGAGGGGGGAGTCGCAAGTCGTCTGGATGGACCATCTTTTTTTTAACTTTTCATTTTATATTGGAGTAGAGCTGATTAACAATGCTGTGATAGTTTCAGGTGTACAGCAAAGTGATTCAGGTATACATATACACGTATCTATTCTTTTTCAAATTCTTTTCCCATTTAGGTTGTTGCATAGTACTGAGCAGAGTTCCCTGTGCTCTACAGTAGGTCCTTGTTGGTCATCCGTTTTAAATATAGCAGTGTGTGCATCTCAGTCCCAAACTGCCTCACTATCCCTTCCCCTCACCCTTCCCCACTGGTAACCATAAGTTCGTTCTCTAAGTCTGTGAGTTTCTTTCTGTTTTGTGAATAAGTTCATTTGTATCATTTCTTTTTAGATTCTGCATATAAGTGATATCATATGATAAGGATGGACCATCTTAAAAGAGAGGACCTTTCTGTAGTTTTCCTAATAAGGAGTGGGAAGTGACCAGAGTCCAAACATTTAAACTCTAAGCCAAACAAACAAACAAAGTGATAAAGGCCCTCTACGCCCCCCCTCCATCTTGCTGGCACTGGGGGACTCTTGCAAGGTTTGGGGTGAGATTAATTTTCTTGGGGTAGGATAGGCCTTTCTACCTTTAAACTCCTGGAGGCTCTCGCTATAGGACGGCAGTTCCTCAAATTCAATCACTCCTGTACAACCGATGACATTTTTGCTATTTTCACAAATCACCTTCATTTACTTTGTATTTTTCACTAATAGACTTTAATTTTTTATTGACTTTGCTATAGCCGGTGGTTCTCACCCTGCACATCAGAATCACCTGGAGGTCTTGTGGAAACACAGATTTCTGTGCCCTGCCCCCAGGGTTCCACAGGTCTGAGGAGGGGTCTAGAATTTGCATTTCTAACGATTTCCCAGGTTATGTTGAGGCTACTGGTGTGTGTGGGGGGCTACATTTAGAGAACTATGCTGAACGATAGGATCCTGGAAATCACAGATTGCATTTTTGGCAATTTTGTTGCTTTTCTTTTCTTTTTCTCTTTTTGGCCACTGCTCGGCCTGTGGAATCTTATTTCCCAGACCAGGGATGGAACCTGTGCCCACTGCAGTGGAAGTAGAGTCCTAACCACTGGACCACCAGGGAATTCCCTTGTTGCTTTTCTAATACACATTAAAATAAGAATAGAGCTACCAGAAAAAGTTCTTCTGGGTGTCAGCTAAAATGACCTATGTGCCACGGGGTGTCCCTGGTGTCGTAGCAAGGACATTGGATTGGATTCAGAACACTTGCAATGGAAGACCCAGTACTAGGGTACCTTGGAGACGCACTACTCTCTCTAAGCTTTAGTTTCCTTATTTGTGCAAAGGGAAAGATCTCAGACCTATCACCTTCAAACCCCAAACAGAGAGATGGATCATGGCTGCAAGGGGACTAGTGATTGGGGGTGGAGACAATCATTAAAACACCCAAACCAAAAGGGTCATATGATGGTTTAGTGTCAGATTGCACACTCTCTGTTGTTTCTGGAGGGCCTAACTTTGTGGAACATTGCAAAAGTATATTTGGAGGAGGGGTTTCATGTGGAAGAAAGGAGGAAATGATGTTGTGAGCTGGCTGGGACTGAGGTGCAGGAAGGACAGGGGATGAGTCGATGGCATCCAGAAAAAGGAGGCTTAGATTTGACTTAATTCAGGTGGGAAGTTGGCTCCAGAAGCAGGAGCGTGACAAGCTGTGATGTGCAGGCATTGGTTTGGGACAGAGACTGGAGGTCAGGAAACCAGGCAGGGGCTGGGGCAGCCCAGATTGGAGCCACAAGAGGGCTCTTCAGGGTGTGTTTTCTCAAAAAGGAAGAAACGACTTAAAAGGCTCTGGAGGGAGCAGCCATTTGAACCTGGAGGTGGTCACTGACCAGCGTTGAAGGTTTGGGTGGGGTGTGGGAGACTTTGACAAGCTGATGTGGGGTGTAGGGGCCCCAGGAATGATGCTGTGCTCAATTTCAGGTGCCAAAGAGACACCCTGATGTAAATGTCATGTGTAACCTTTCCCCACCTACCGTCCACAGAACAAGAACCTGCACAGTAGTAACAAGTGTTTTGAATTTTAAAAGCAGTGTGTGTGTGGGGAAGCTGTTGATTGCTTTGTAAAAGTGCTGCATTAATGATGCTCCTCGCAGGGAACAGCACCGCAGCGCATTAAAGGCTCTGAGAAGGTCTGTGGTAAAAGGAAGTGATTGTAAGGTAATGCTTTTCAAATACCCACAAATGCCTTGAGGACGAATGTTCCCAGGGACAGTGTTGGATCAATTGGAGGTAAGATGTGATTTTTTTTCCCACCCCGTAGCTCAGGTTCGTAGAGATGTCTACACCCTGGACTTTCTACTTTCCAAGGCAAGGATTCGGGGGTCAAAGGAGAAGTATGGCCATCTCTACAGCGCCCTCCCCCCCAAATTAGGTCAGTGCTTCCCCAGGTTAAAGGTTCAGTGAGAAATCCAGCCCAAGGGAGGGCTTCCACTCCGTGCTGCTTTTAGCGATACAGAGCCACAGACAAGGATTGGATGAGAACTGTCCCACGCAGCTGCTGCTCGGTCTGGTGTGAACTCTACTGAGTAACTGCTAGGCAGGGGGCTCTAGCCACTGAGTGAACAAAGATGTGTTAATACCGTCTTCATGTGGAAATGCACAGAAGCAGGTCCTGAGACATGGGACAGAGCACAGGTGGCTTGGTTCGGAGGTGATGCTAGGCAAGGAACAGGAGGATGACGCCGAGGGAGGGCAGCGCTGAGGGTGCGTGATGGAGAGGCTCTGCTGGGGGACAGCGACGGGGGAGAACAGCGAGGGCTCGGCGTCTAACCACCAGTCTCAACATTCCAGGTTGATGACTGATTCTGGGCAGGACTCTGCCTGTGGGCAGGGAGAGGGGCTCCCATGGAGGAGCATCTCTTGGGGGAGGAGAGCCGCAGGCATTTACAGGGAACAGCCTTGCCGTGTGAATGTGAGAGCCCAGAGGATGTGGGCAGGGCGTGACCATGACCGCCACAGATAGGGGACAATGCTGTGGAGGAAAGACAGTGTCCTCCAGGGTCTGAGGACCAGACACAGCACAGACACCCAGGCTCTGCTGTGATTTCCAGCTGACTGCATCTCACCTTGCATCTTGTTGGACTCTGACCTCCTGTCCGTACTCCGAGGCCTTTTAGCCACGGTCAGTGTTTATATAAGTTACTTCCCCCTGAGTTCACTGGAGCAAAACACTGTACTGGAAGACAAGCACTGCCCGTGCCCCCGGTCTGGGCTGGACACGCCCACAGTGTGGGGACCAGTCCGGCTCTCTGTCAAGGCAGTGGGAAGCACTGCATGGACCCTGGAGGGTCCTGGGAAAGCGTGCAGGTCTGGCCTGGACTGTGGGGTCCCCAAGTCTTCAACTCTCCCCATCAGAGTGCTCCTGTGGAAATGGGAGGAACGATTACCTTAGAGCTACCATCTGCCTCTGGATGTATCTGTCGTATCAGGTTGTGACACGTGTTCTTCTAAAAGACAAAATTGCTCTCAGTGATCATCAGGGAATAGGCAGAACTAGTAGTTATTGATATTTTCTTGACTTTTTTCTTTAGTTCTAAAACAAATAGTTAAAGCATAAGAACAAATTTCAACTTTAAAGCTATTATTCACGTTAGTATGATTTTTCAGATTTGAACTCAGTTGTGCACTTTCCAAACCAAAATAAGTCCTCATCATAGTTTGCCTTCTGTTCATTGTTTTGACTTTAAAACACAAATAAAAGCGCCAAGTGGTCACATGGATGAGCAGCTGAAATAACTCGAGCTTTGCTTCTTTGCTTTTCTAAGCACCGCGCCGAGATGGTGATCTGGAATCTACTGCTGACGTTTGAATACATGGTACCCTAGACACTGGAGACTGGATTGCACCTTCAGGCACAGTGAGCTCCAGCCACCCTGAGCTGGAGAACTCCTGAGTCAGAAACAGCCTGCAGCTGAGCCCACGTGGGCCAGGAGCCAACGGTGTAACTGAGAATTCTCTGGCTCAACTTCCATGGAGAACGTAATGTTTATTAGAGACTAAGTAATAAAAATGGGCCAATTAGAAGCTTACAGACACATAGGTAATTAAAACTCATCAGTAATCACAGTCATTGTTGAGGACTTTGATCAACAGAGACTTTTTGTTTTCAGAGAGGAGTGATTTATTCTGGATGTTGTTTAGAGCTGCTGGGCCACGGTGATATGAAAACGAGAGGATTTTCCATCAGTTTTCCACAGATAAGGCCCCCCTGCCCTGCCCTTGGTGTATCACTGACCCACAGGGCTTCAAGTGTGAGGATCAAATCACCTATGAGGGGCTTCAAGATAGCTATAATTTGTTCTTCTAGAAGACTCAGATCCCCCATCTAAAAGAATCCAGAAGCATTTCCGCAATGGCTGCCCATGAGCCACAAAGGGACTTCCCTGGAGGTCCAGTGATTAAGACTCCGTGCTTCCACTGCAGGGGCCGCGGGTTCCATCCCTGGTTGGGGAACGAAGATCCCACATGCCAAAAAAAGAAAAAAAAAAAAAAAAGAAGGTAGATGTTCCTAGAAAAGAATAGTATTGGGGAACTTGATCTACCAGATAGCAGGAGTTATCACAAAACCACAGTAATTAAGCAGTGTGATAATCGGCACAAGGACAGGCAAATAGACCAACGGAAGAGAACAGAGTCCAGAAACAGACCCACCATTATATAGAAACTTGACATATGACAGATCCCTGGGGCAAGTATGGGTTATTCAACAAATGGTGCTGTACCAATTGTTTGTCCATATAGAAAAAAAAAAAGAAATTAGATCCCTATTCCATAACCTACTTGAACTTAATTCTAGATAGATGAGATAAAAATGAGAACAGTAAAAAAAAAAAACACTTTTCAAAGAAATTATAGGATGTCTAACCTCAGGGTAGGAAAGACTCTCTTATACAACCCCAAAATAGTCCCACCTACATGAGAAAAGATTGAATAAATAAAAGGTGAAGAAATACAAGTAAAGATTCTCCGGGTCATTTGTGATCAGTGAGATGCAATGAAATGACATCTTTTAGACGACAGTGAGGTACCGTTCTGTATTCCTGGGAGCAGCAAAATGGAAGTCTGATATGAAGTGCTGGTGAAGGTGTGATTTGCTGAGCATGTCAAACACTGCTTGGCGGGTATTTACAGTGGTGCAGCCACTTTGGGAAATCACTGGGAGCCATCTTGGAAATATGAACTCTGCAATGGCCCAGCAATTCCACTCCCAATATATGCCCTAAAGAGGTGCTTACACGTCACACCAGGAGACAGGCACAAGAGTATCCATCGCTGCATTTTTCTGTTTTTGAAAATAGTTTTATTATGAAATGTAACACACAGAAAAGTGAAACTCCTATGTAATCACCATACCTATGTAGATAATATCATAGAACAGCCCCTCTAAGAACCTGCATTCACCTTCCTGACAAACACTCCCTAGGTAACCACTCACCCGACTCCTACTGCAATCATTTCTTGGCTTTTATTCATAGTTTCAGCAACTAAGTATTAATTTCTAAACATGCAGTTACTTTTGCCTGGTTTTGATCTTTCTGTAAATGGAACCGTACATTGTATCATTCTGCATCTGGTTTTTAATTTTTGATTCGTCCGTATTATTGTGTTGTGATAATGGTTCATTTATTTTTATTGTTTGCATAGTATTCTGTTGCATGACTATACCTTAATTTATTTATTTATAGTTCACAGACATTCGGATTGTTTTAGTTTTTGCCTAATACAAACATGATATTAAATTGTATTTCCTTGATTACTAGTAGGGTTGGGCATCTCTCATATGTCTATTTGGATTCCATTTGTGAAGTATACATTCAAGGTGGTTTTTTGGTCCATTTTTCTACGGGATTTCCTGTCTTTCGTACTGATGTGGGCATTCTTTATGTAGTTTGAGCTCTATGTCAGTTTTAGGTACCCCCAATATTTTCTCCCACTCTGTGACTTACCTTTTAACTCTCTTAATGGTGTCTTTTGATGGATAGAATTCTTATTTTTTAATGTAGTCAAATTTATTAGTTTTTCCCCTTATGATTAGTATTTGTGTGTGTGTGTCTTAAGAAATCTTTCTATACTCCAGGAGATAGTCTCCTATGATACCTTCTGAAACCTTTATTATTATTTTTTGTCTTTCAGTTTTTGCTTTTCTCATAGAACTCACCTGGAATTGAATTTTGTGGGTGGTGTAAGGTAAGAGTCCAATTTCATATATATATTTTTGGATGCTCAATTGTCCAAGCCACACATATTTTAAAGATTGTCCTTTCCCCATTGCCTTTCAACTTTACCTTTGTCATAGATCAAGTGTCCATATATATCTGGGTCTCTTTAAGTACATTTTGTCCTATTCCATTAATCTGTTTTTCCATCCTTGAACCAAGACTTTGTTGGTTTAATTACTATAGTACTATTTAAGTTGATATTGGGTAGAGCAAATCCACTCTCCTTTTTCCTCTTCTTTTTGTCTCTTGTTGGTCCTTTTATTTTTGTATCAATTTTAGAATCTGCTTGTTGGGATTTTAAAACACCAGTTTAGGGTAGGATTGGTATTTTCATGCTATTGAGTCTTGCAATCCATGAATATGGTGTTGCTCTCCATTTATTTAGGTATTCTTTAATTTCTGTCAATAAACTTCTACAGTTTTCTGCCTAGAGGAGGTCTTGAAACCTTCTGTTAGATTTATTTCTAGGTACTTGATTTTTTTTTCTTTTTTTTTGGATGCAGATGTAAATGTTACCTTTTTCTCTTAATTTCGTAGTCTAACTGTTCATACTGGTAGAGAAATGCAATTTTTTTTTTTTTCACGGTACGCAGGCCTCTCACTGCTGTGGCCTCTCCCGTTGCAGAGCACAGGCTCCGGATGCTCAGGCTCAGCGGCCATGGCTCACGGGCCCAGCCACTCCGCGGCATGTGGGATCTTCCCGGACCGGGGCACGAACCCATGTCCCCTGCATCGGCAGGCAGACTCTCAACCACTGCGCCACGAGGGAAGCCCTGCAATTGATTTTGTATATTGATTTTGCAATGAGCAACACTGTGAAACTCTTATCACTTTTAATCTCACAGATTCTTTCAGTTTTCTATGTACACAATCACATTATCTGCAAAATAACCATAATTTTGCTCCTTTCTTTTAAATCCTTATGCCTTGTATATATTTTTCTTGTCTCACTTGTTGGCTAAAACCTCTATGGCAAATGTTGAAGGGAAATAGTTATTGTGGGCACTTTGGGTTTCATCCTGAGTTCTTAAGAAAAGCGTTTAATGTTTCATTACTAAGTTTGATGTTTGCTGAAGGTTTATTGTAGGTACACTTTATCACATTAATAAATCACCTTATTTTCTTTTAGTTTGTTGATAGTGTTTATTTTAAATGATAAATGAACGTTACACTTTATCAAGCAACTTTTTTGCATCTATGAAATAATCACGTGATTTTTTTTGGCTTTATCTTCTTTATGTGATGAATTACATTGATTTTCTAACGTTAAACCAACTTAGCATTCTTGAGATACACTAAATTCAGTAATGAGAAACCTTCCTATTTTATATCACTGGATTCAGATAGTTTTTTTTTTTTTTTTGCTTTGGAGTTCTGCACCTACATTCATGCATAACATTGATGTGTGATTTTTCTTCCTTCTACTATGAATTTTGGTATCAAGTCTGTGTCAGCCTCATAAGATGAGTGAAAGAATACACCCTCTTCCATTTTCCAGAAGAGATTCTAAAAGATTGGGGTTATTTCTCACTTAGTGTTATATAGAAAGTATACATGTGCAGCCTCATTGCATAAAAAAGGCCACCCTCCAAATTACATGAAATTTTACAAAATTATAATTTTGTAAATTACATAATTACAAAAATTTAAATTAAAAAATTTAATTATAATTACATAATTACAAAAATTTACAATTACAAAATTACAATCAGATAAAAATCGCATAAGTGATCAGTTTCACAAAAAGTACATAATAAACTACAAAATTATATTACAAAACCTTTGCCCAAACAGACTTTGGAGTCTGACTGTCTTCAGTGTGAGTCATGGCCCTGCTGACAGGCTGTGCAACCCTGTGCTACTCTCTTGACTTCTCTGAGCTCTCAAAGTCCTTATATGTCATATTTGCTGACAGTCCCTCTACCTCCTGAAGATGTCAGGAGGGTTAAATGAAACAACCATATGTGAAGCAGTGAGCCCTCAGCTGGGTACACACTAGGAGTCCAATAAATGGTAATGATTTTTATGATCATATGTTAATAAATCAATTATCCACTCAAGCATTTATTGAGCACCCTGTGGGCCAAACATGATGCTGGGTCCTGGGGATAGAATGGGAGGCAAGATTCGGGATGGCATTGCACGCATCTGGAGCGAGGATTCAGAGCTGTTCCGCAGATGGCTTACCTGCCCCTGCTGAAGTGAAACCGAGACTGATGTTTCTAGAACCACCACTGAGCATCCCTTGGTGCCAGTTGGGCAAGAGTAAACGGAAGCAGCTATGTCTGCTCGGGGGCAGTTGGACCCTAATATTGAGCTCTTTGGGGACAAAGGGGCAGTCATAAGTAAGGACCACTTCCTTTAGGGAATGAATGAATATGGCTTGCTTCTCTTAACACAGGATCCTTGGTCGCATTTCTTTACAAGGGCCAAAGGCTGCACACGAAGATCTGTTGCCATTACTCCTGTCTTTCACAAAGTTTCCTGCTGCTGCTGGGGTTACCAGGAAGCAGGGGCAGGAAAGTGAAGGACCTGCTGAAGACCCTGGCAAACTGGAAGCTGAATGAAGGTGACCTGAGGTCAAACCCTTCCCCACATCAGGTAATTTCTCCCACTCACAGCTGAGTTTGTGCAGTGTCTCAGGGGACCCATGGATTTCTCCGGTCCTCCTGGAAATCTTTGCACCAATGCCTCATTCTTCTGCCTTCTGTGGCTCTGATTCTTTGGTACACGTTGTGCAGATGGTTTTATGGGAAATGGGGTTTGGTATGGGAATGAAAAGCAGTGGCTAGCAAACAAATCTTCAACTAGCAAGAATTCTGCAGAAAGTTTAAAAATTCAGGCCATGATTCAGATGAATTTGTGTTTGTGTAAGAATTAGGACAGTGGTTCTCAAATTTTAGCATGCAAAAGTACTACATGGAGGAGGTTTTAAGATACAGATACCTGGACCGCAGCCCGGAGATTCAGATTCCGTTGTCTGGGGTGGGGTCCCAGATTTAAAATTTCTAACACGGCCAAGCTGAAGTGGCTGGTCTGCCCAGCATTCTGCGCGGAGCACTGACTGAGGGCGTGTTAATTTTTGGTGCTTGAAGGTGAATGTACACCTTCAATGGCTCTTAAATTGGCTGCATGTCAATCAGCTGGGGACCTTAAAAAAAAAAAATCCCGATACTCTGGCTGCATCCCAGACCAATTACAGCAGAACCTCTGCTGTGGGGTCCCAGCATCAGCATTTTTAAAGCTTCCCTGACGATTTGGTGAGAACCTAGGTGGAGAGTCACTGGTCCAGGGGAGACCACTGGGGAATGGCAGCGTTCTCAACCCTCATGGTGCATCAGAACCACCTTGGGGAGCTTTTTAAAAAATATTGGTGCTGGATCCCACCCAGGCGAACTCTGATTCAGTTGGTCTGGGGTGGGACCGCGTCATTGATGTCATTTAAATTTATATTTTATTTTATTAAAACATTTTTTTGGGCCATGCCTCACTGCTTACGGGATCTTACTTCCCCGACCAGGGATCGAACCCGTGGCCCCTGCAGTGGAAGCGCAGAGTCCTAACCACTGGAGCGCTGGGGAATTCCCATTGATGTCACTTTTAAAAAGCTCCTCAGATGATTCTGATGTAAAGCCAGGGTAGGGGACCACAAATATTTTAAAAAGTGTCTTTACTGTCTTGAAATGAAATTCATAGATAGTATAATCTATTCACACATATCATTAAAAATAATATTCTTTCTGTAATATAAAGGAGAAATAAAAGGAAGTAAAAAAGTAACTTTTGATAAATTTATATATATGTATATATTTGACACAATGAAGTGGTCAGGTGTTTGTCTTGTCAGGCTGTGACTGTCACAGCCCCAAATCCAGACCAAGCCTGGAGTGTGCTGTGGGTCACTCAGACTCCACCAGCTGCCTGGTCATCCGGCCATGGTTTTCCAACCCGGTGCAAAACTCTTGGTAAAATTTCGGACTCACCTTGTAGCTGGGTTCTGCCTAACTCAGCACATATTAACCTGGTGATAACCCCTTATGCGCCTGTGTCAGACAGAGTTAGGGTCTAGGGTGGGGAATTAGAAATCAGTTGTTCACACACATGCATTTCAGGCTGAATCTTGGTCACTTCTAGTCTCTGGCCTCCCCCCACCCAAAGGCCAGGTGTTCTCTCCACTAGCATTGAACAGCCACAAATGCCCCCCCAGATTTCTCAGGGTCCCCCTTGAATGAAGGAAGGAGGATTCGCTCATGGAAATGTGCTCAGTTGCCAGCTCTGCTCTCTGCGCTGGGGCAGCACCGCGTGGAACCCACCGGGGTGAAGCTGTGGTCCTGGCTGGAAAACAATGCCTCCCATCCTCCCCAAACCCCCTGCAGTCGGGGAAGCGCGGGGGGAGGAGGCCTCAGGCTGCCCGCCAAGCCCAGCCCTCCCTAAGAGCTCAGGTTTAGTTCCCCCTCCCAGAACGTGCGAATGCCCCACTAGAGAAAGAGGTGAAGGAGCCGCTTCCCCCTCCCCGAATAAACCTGGGACACATTTCGCGATCTCTAGTGTCCTCTAGTGGCCGAGATGCATCATGTCAGGTACCCAGAGGTTGATTCTTATTGTTTACAAACCTCCGCAAGTGAAATCAGGCTGCCGCACACACAAATGCTGTAGGATTCCTCTTACAGGAGACACCTCGAGTACTGAGTCAGAGACAGAGGGTAGAAGGGTGGTTGCCAGGGGCTGAGGGAAGGGGAAATGGGGAGTCATTCTTTGATGGGTTTCAGTTTGAGAAGAAGAAAAAGTTCTGGAGGTGGTTGGGGGTAACGGTTGCACAACAGTATGAGTGCCCTTAATGCCACCGAACTGTACACTTAAAAGTGGTGAAGAAGGTGAATTTTATTTTATGTATATTTTCACACATACGCACCCCGACACACAAGTAAAATTTCAGCCTGTGCATATTTATAGAGTAAAAAGTCTATGCTGCCCTGCATTTTTGTCCCTAGTTCCAATTCTGCTACACCTCAGGGGACATTTCCACACTAATTCTATCCATTTAAAAGTTACCTATGTGTATATTATGTGTACTTGTTTATTTGTATCTAGAAATGTAGACATATAGAACTATATACTATATATGTGTACATGTGACATATGTGTATACGTATTTATAAAAATAGATACTTCACTTGTGTTTCTATGTAAATTTTATATTTATGTATTTTTAAAAGTTTATATATACAGATATTATATATATACACATGTGTTTTGGATATAAAAACTTTAGATAAGTTTTTGTTTTGTTTTGTTTTTGGGTTCGCGGGCCTCTCACTGCAGTGGCCCCTCCCGTTGCGGAGCACAGGCTCCGGACGCACAGGCCCAGTGGCTGTGGCTCACGGGCCCAGCCGCTCCGCGGCATGTGGGATCTTCCTGGACCGGGGCACAACCCGTGTCCCCTGCATCGGCAGGTGGACTCTCAACCACTGCGCCACCAGGGAAGCCCCTAGATAAGTTTTAAAATATAAATACTGCCCCCTAGTATTTGGGGGTGTGGATGTAACGTGATTTGTTTGACTCCCCCCCCCACTGATGCACATTTATGTTGTTGTCATTTGTGTCCCTTTTATGGGAATCCCTTGTACATGCAACTTTGTGCACATATGTGAGGTTTCCTGCAGGAGAGTTACCCAGATGCTTCCAACATCGTGTTCGAGTCAGAAACTCGAATCTGAACTGCAAAAGCTTGTAAAAATGAGGAGTGTTAGAAATCAGCCCATTGGGGGAGCACTGAGAGGGGGAGGGTTATAAACTTTGAATGGAAGGAAGAGGCAGGACAAGGGTCAGTGGTGGGAAGTAGGGTGTTGTCTGGACCTAACTGCATTCTTGGCCCTGGAGTTTCTGTTTTATTTTTAATTAAAAAAGATTATACTTTGGTTCAAAATTCAAAAAAATGACAAAAGAGTCTACAGTGCAATCTCCCTCTTCCCTCTGTCTTCCGGTCACACCATTCTCCACGGAGCCAGCCCAGGTCACTATACCTCCTGCATCCCTCCAGAGATCGTTTCTGCAGAAGCCAAAACATGTGTCTGCAAAAACCATCAACAACTGTACATGATACACATAGTTCTGCATCTGTTTTTCCTGATCCAGTGGGAGATTATGCTATTATGCAGAAACACAGGTTTCTTTTCGTGGCTTCCATTGTGTGGATGTGCTGTAATTTACTTCCTCTGTCCCCTCCTGATGGACACCTCGGTTGGTTCCAATCTTTGCTATCACAATCGATGCTACAATGAACAGCCTTGTACAATTGTCATCGTGCACACGTGTGAGGACACACACAGGATTCATTCCTGGTAGTGAAATTACTGGCTGAGAAGAATACAATTTGCTTTCTGCAGAGGCTTAGCCAATCTGTACCCATCCTCCATTTGTGTCTGTTTCACCTCCACCAAAATAGCCTTGTGTTATTTGCCAATCAGATAAGTGAAACATTGTATCTCAATGTGCATTCTCATGAGAGTTTTAAAAGTATGAACTGTGGCCAAACATCTTTTCAAACACTGACAAGGGGCCCCAGTTTTTTCTCCCCCATTTTTAGATGAAATTTGCGTGCTCATCTGTGAGCTCTGCTGCCTCTTCTGGCAATGGGAGAGTATTGCATCTTCCTCAATGTGCAACCCCGTCATTATGAGCCTTGGGGCGTTACTTAGATTTTGGAGAAGAAAGTGGATCTTTCCCCTTTAAGCATCCATCCTGCTCTCTCTCCGGCGCTGGTCTCCGGGTGTTGCCATCTTCCCATTCTCCTTTGCTCTCCCCCGCCCAGCTCCATCCTGTGCCATACCATCCGGATCCCGGCCTCACAAGCCAGCTGGTGAGCCATTCTGGAGGGATTTTAGCTCTTGGGAATGAGCGTGGAGGAGGCCTCCTCCCGTGGCTCTGGCCCTGTCTTCTAGTCTCCGCCACGTGATGCTCTCATGTTCCGTGGGCACGGCCTATTCATCTGATGGCACTAGTGCATCTCGGACGGCTAACAGGAGTCACGTGCTCCGTGCACACCCCGCACTCGCCAGGCTTCATATCCTCGGCCCCCTCTGTCCCCTTCCTGCGGTGCCCTCGGCAAGCCCAGCATGGGTGTGTCAGCCCTTGAGCTCCTCTACATGTGCTCCCTACCTGTCTTGTGGCACCTGCCTCTTCTGCTTGTAACCCAGCTCTTTTCTCTCTCCCCCTCCCACAGCTGTGGGGCGGGGAAGGACCCTCGTCTATCTTCGTAACCCCAGGATGTAGCTCAGTGCCTGATGTACAATAAACGTGTGTTCTTACAGCCGGTGGCCACACCAGGAAACATTTCCCAGCCTCTCTTTTCTCTTAAAAATTCCATCCTCAAATCTCAGCAGATCTTAAATGGTTAATAAGAAAAATAACACATGTATTGACCATATTTTCTTATTTATTTTATTTTTTATTCTTTTATTTCTATTTTTGGCTGCACTGCACAGCATGCAGGATCTTAGTTCCCTGACCAGGATGGAACATGTTCCCCCTGCAGTGGAAGTGCGGAGTCCTCACCACTGGACCACCAGGGAATTCCCCCCTATATTTTCGTATTTTCTCTATGGCATTTGGGGCCTTGATGCTGGAGAGACTGCCCCTCCAGGGCTAGTGAATTCCTAGAAAGAGCAGACCACTACCCTGTGAGCACAGGCCAACTGGCCCAGAGCCCACACCCCAACTGACTTCCTCATCAAACACATACCCTGCCCGTATTCCCTCTGCCCTAAATCACCCCCAGGCCAGGTCCTGGGAAACTGGGCACCACGTCTATAGCCCAGAGCTCCCTGAAACAATTCAAACTGTGCAATCCTAAGCTTCCTCAGGTACCTACCCTGCCTCACCCATTCGTTCCCGTGAAAACCCCTTTAAAGGCTCTGGGCCCTGCTCTGCCCTCTCACCCCACTGCCCCCGGACCCGCCCTGGTGCTTCCCTCCATGGCCCTGCGTGCTGTGTCTCCTGTTTCTAGGGACCTGTGAGTTTAAACTTCTTCTCTCCTGACGGTCGTTTCCATGTTTGTGTGTTTTACCCCACACACCTGATTAAAGCAAATCCCATGTCCATTTTTAGAACAATGTGGAAGCAGATTGCTGTTATGGGCCCAGACCGAGCATCTAAAGTTCTAAGATCTTCACCGAGTACTGCTGTCCTCTCCCTCCCCCAACTTCCTCCCTGGCCCCGGTGAAAGAGACCCACCAAATTTTGAAGGAAAACTAAGGGGTGAAATCGGGGATCCAGCTGATTTCAGCCCTTGGTTAATGATTAAAAGCCAGGTAGCCCAAGGTTTTATTTGCAGAGTTGGTACCTTTTATTTTTTTAAATTTAAAAAAATTTTTTACATCTTTATTGGAGTATAATTGCTTTACAATGGTGTGTTTTTATTGAAAGAGAAAGCTGAAAAAGCCTGAAGATATAAAAACCCATTTACCCCACACCTCTCCCTTCCCCAGACATTGAATACTTCCCAGGGGTTCTTATCTGGACCACTCTGTGGATAAAGACCTAGTTATTTGCACTCCATCAGTGGGAAGGAGGGAACACATACAGGCACCCAGACACAGCTAAATGCGTCCAGCATGGGCAGCACAGGGCGATGGGGGTCCTCGAAGGGCAGGGCAGCCTCAAAGTTGACTCCCAAGCTGGGACCAGGGGCCCCTCCACGCCTGGGCCCCAGGTCACATCTCATAGTCTTTTCTTTAATCAGCTGCAACCTGGCCCCCTGGACACGGAGAAATCACTTCCATCCTAAACTTTTCCCTGGAGGCCCCTTAGTGGCCACCCTGATGGACAGTAGACTCTGTAAGGTGGGCAGGAGCACTGAATCTTTGCTCCTGGTAACCTCCGGTGACAGTGTTTCGTCAGCTAACCAACACACAACCTCCTCTTGTGTGTTTCTTTTTAAAGATGCCTTATTTAATATATGTCAATTCATTAACATTAAACTCACGGCCAGCAGCAGTGCGACTCACGCCCGAAGGAAGCTTATCTAACCTGCATTTTCTCAAGAAGGCATGGCCCAGCCCTCCTGCGCTCAGGACACGAGACGGCCCTTCAGCCCTATGTCTGGGGGGGCCCTTTTAAATTTTATTTATTTATTTATTTACTTATTGGCTGTGTTGGGTCTTCGTTTCTGTGCGTGGGCTTTCTCTAGTTGCGGCGAGCGGGGGCCTCTCACCGTCGCGGCCTCTCTTGTTGCGGAGCACAGGCTCCAGACGCGCAGGCTCAGTAGTTGTGGCTCACGGGCTTAGTTGCTCCGCGGCATGTGGGATCTTCCCAGACCAGGGCTCGAACCCGTGTCCCTTGCATTGGCAGGTGGATTCTCAACCACTGCGCCACCAGGGAAGCCCCTGGGGGGCCCTTTTAAATAGTGAAATCAGCCACCAAAAGCACAACATTCGAAAAAAGTGGCCCTAAACAGAGCACGGGGAGGACGCTTGTTTCATTGTGACGCACGGGGAGGGGCAGAGTGGGGCACATTCACTCTCAGCGGGGAACGGGCGCTTTGAGACACTCCCGTTTTCTGCTGTTCCTCGTGATCTGGGATTCCACATAAATGTGAGAAAGTAGCTGAATTTGCAGGTAATGAGAATTGAGGGTATTTTGCCATCATTTCCGGTCTGTCCATTCACCTGGATCCTGGGTCTCAACAGTGAATGCCCCCAGGGGCCGGACGGGCCACGTGAGGTCTGGTGAGACTCAAGCGGCCTCATCTGCAGGGGGCTTGGCTACCACTCCAGCTGGGTCTTACTCTGGGACTTCAGGCCTGATTGCGTTGGGGCCCCATTATTTCTGCTTGGGATGGGGGGCTGGGGTTAGAGGCAGAGATTCATGTTTATTTGGGGGTGGGTTTTGGGGGGCTAGGGCTCCCCATGGCATCCCTTGGTGCTGCCCTAGGTACTCTATTTTGTCAGAGCTCCTGATTTTTCATGAGAAAGCTGGATATCCAGATGTTTATCTGAAATATCAGGATTTTAAAATATAGGTGGTTCATTAAAAACCAAACCAAACAAAACATAAAACATTGTGCAGGCCAAAGGGGGCAAGAGTCATCTGGGCATGAGTCTGCTGTGTTCCCAGATGCCGTTGTCACCCAGGCTATAGGTGAGAAGCTGCCGGCAGGCCAAGAGCATACACCTGCTCATCCCCTGCCCGTTCAGTTTGCCGTGGTTGCTCGAATCCATCGACATTATCTGCAAATGTTTCTGCTTTAAGGAAGGACTGACATTGGAGCGGGGTGTGCATTTGTGTCTGTACTGGGAGCACAGCTGAGCCGTAGGAGGTTAAACCTCTACCTCGAGTGGGTTATTATAGAGGTTTGTATACATTGAATTAAGGGCATTTTTACCCCTGGCCCTACATGAACCTAGCCAATAGCTACCAAAGACTGGCTTGTCCCAATAATGAGGAAAGCATGACTTCTCCATGGAAAGTGAAGATTTCCCTAGCATTTTCAAGTATAGCTGGGGTCCCTCCAATAAGTGTGTTTTTTTCATCTTGTGCTTCTTGTGTATGAAAGCATTCTGTGAGGTTATGTCCATGAAAACAAACGCCTTTTTTCTTTTCCTAATAAAAGCAGCCTAATGAAAGATAAGGATGAGGTTATACCATGGCTACCGTGGCTGTCAACAAGCCTTTTGAGATTTTCTTTTTCTGTTGAAATCGTTAATGAATTGCAGTTTTCCACGGACCTCGTTGAAGGTGGCTTTTCAGATATGGGAACAGAAAATCAGAGAGATGCTTTTTCCGTGTGGAATGTCAAAGGGCTTCATTTGGTCTTGTGGCTACAGACGTAGTCAGGTCTGGGACCAATCTTGCTAATTACAGCAGGTGGATCTTTGGCCCGAGGAAGAAAGCAAGGCTCCGGGGCGCTTCTCCGTGACCGCTTTGGGACCTTCACAAGTGACAAGCCGCCCATCTGAAAGCCGCTTGGGTTATAATGATTCTCGAATGGGCTTTTATGTGGACGAGGAACACGACCCGAGGCCTCGGGGACACCAGAGATGATGCTTTTTATGCAGCTCGAGATGTGAGCAGAGAGCAAAAGCAATTGCAAAACATAAGCAACCGCTGCTTTTTCGAACATTATAAAGTATACTTTGAATGAAGACAGTGCAGACTCGTGCGTGAATCGTCCCTAGACGTCACATTTTCGGGAAAGAGGAATCTGGGCTTTGCATTTTCTATGGACCGGGGTGGACCTAGACATTTTACATAGGGGAGACCTCACTTACTCAAACTTTTCAGTGAACCAGACTGATTGGGGTGATTCTTCTCATTTTACAGGGAGGAGACTGAAGTCACCAAGTCAGCCTGGGGCGCAGCTGGGACGGGAGCTCCAGTCTGTAGACCCCCGAGCTTGTGCTCGCAGGGGCCCAAAGACGGTGGGTCGACAGTGGAGGAAGGGTGGCGTGGACGTGGCCTGAGCCCTGTCCACTTTCCTGTTCTTTTGGGACGGGTAGTGGGAGGGGTCAGGCTGCCGGAGCACCTGCTGGGAAGCTCAGAGGGCTTTAGCCGTGTAGTACCTGTTCGGACCACCTTGTAAGATTTGCCTTAAGTCATGGGCATGGTTGCACATTTATGGCCAGTGTGAGAAAAAAACCTGCTCATTCATGGCGTCGCGTGGCTTCATTACTTGATTAATAACGCCTGGGTGGAGAGATTTATTTTCCTTTTTCTCTTGTTTCTATAAACTCTTCAGCCAGATCCCTTTACCAACCCCATCTCCTCACACCTCCTGGGGAAATTTGCTTTCTTTGGCCTTTGAATAGTCTGTTTCTGTCAACTGGATTCTTCCTGTTGCCTTTTCCATCAATTTTGTAAAAGAACTGGATAGAGGACACACATGTGTTCACCATCTCGATGCTGCTGCGAACATGTACTGTATTTGCTTTGGCCGTCCTGTGCATTTCTCTGGCCACCCACCAATCCTTTTTTTTTCCCTTTAAATACATTTCGAAGGAGGTTGCCGACGTTATACACTTCAGCATGCATTTCATTGACTAGATTTCAAAAATATTTATGTTTGGTTTCTTTTCTGTCACTTATGGTGACATGCACAATTCTTATGTATACCTTTCGGTGAGTTTTTTCCATTTGCTTTTATCACACTCAAATCTCCTCTCGTGCTAAGTCAGACAGAGAAAGACAAGTATCATAGGAGATCACTTATATGTGGAATCTAAAAAAATGATACAAACGAACTTATTTACAAAACAGAAACAGACTCACATACATAGAAAATAAACTTATGGTTACCAAAGGGGAAAGGGGGGGATAAATAAGAAGTTTGGGATTAGCAGATACCCACTACTATATATAAAGTAGATAAACAACAAAGACCTACTGCATAGCACAGGGAACTCTACTCAATATCTTCTTTTAATAATGCCTGTCCAACGCCTCCCTTGCCCACTCCTGCTTTTCCACTGGTAGAATTTTTTATTTATTGTTTGTTTGTTTGTTTTTGGCTGCATTATGCGGCACGTGGGACCTTAGTTCCCTGACCAGGGATTGAACCCGTGCCCCCTGTATTGGGAGCGTGGAGTCTTAACCACAGGACCATGAGGGAAGTCCTTCTACTCGATATCTTGTAATAACCTATAAGAGAAAAGAATCTGAAGAAGAATATATACGTGTATATGTATAACTGAATCACTTTGCCGTACACCTGAGACTAACCCAACATTGTAAATCAACTCTAGTCCAATAAAAAAAATCACACCACCCGCCTTCAACCCCATGAAATCTCCTTCTGCCCTATTTCACTGCCCCATTTCTCCTTCTCATTTTCAACCAGATCCCCCGAATGCCCTGTCCTCTTCCTTCTCTCCCCACTCTCCTTGCTCCCATCGGGCGACTTCCCGGCCCCTCCCTCCATCTTAACGGACATTGCCAACAGCCTCTGGTCCCCAAACCGTAAGGACGGTTTCCAACCGTCACTTCCTCAAACCCTCTGTGACCCCTCAACCCCGACCTCTCCTCCTCCAGGCGCGCTGTCCTCTGTGGCCCGCAGGGCGCTCTACTCTCTCGGGTTTCCCTCCTGGGCCCCTGCTGCCCATCCTTTCTCTCCTGGGAGGTCACCATCTTCTTCTCCAGCATTAAACCTCGGAGCTGCTTAGGGCTTAGCCCTGAGCCCATGTTTCTTCTCACTCGATACTTTCTCTGGAGAGGATCTCACCCACCTTCCTGGCTTCACTTTCCACCTGCACAGGTGTGGCTCTCAGATTCCGGTCCTGGTTGGCCTGTGGCTCTGGACCCGTGTGCCCAGCTCAGCATCTCCTCTTGGGGACGCAGAAGCACCCACAGCCTTTCCGTCCAAACAAAGTCCACGGTCTGTCCTCCTCCCCTGGGCCTCCTCCAGGGTCTCCAGCACACAGAGGCATCACCTAACGGCATCACCTGTTAAATCTAATCTACTCCCAACCTGTTGGTCTGCCTTTAACAGCGACCTCCTGATGAGCCTCTGCCTCTCTCCACCGTCAAGGTGAGGCTCACACTCAGCTGAGCTTCCTCGGAGACCCTCTCGCCACCTTCTTTACCCAGCAGCCACCCGCCTGGTCCTGGGGCGCCCCTACCTGGACTCTCCAGCGGTGACGCAGTGCTTTCCATCACTGCGGGGATGGCAAGGGCCTGCTGTGCTGGACCCCTGCCCACCCATTCCGCCCACCTCACACCCCTCCAACCTCGCTGGCCATCTTTAATCCCTCCCACCACTGCCCTCTGCCCTCTCTCTCCTGTCATCCTTTGCCCCCTCTTTTTGCCCCCCCAGCACCCCCACCCTCCAAGCACACATCTTTCCCGTGTAAACACCTCCCTGGTGTGATCCGTCTCGTAAGCCCACGGGCCCCTCCTTTCAGATACACGGTCACACGTCGATATTCCCTTGGGATGGAAGACCTCCTCCTCCTCCTCCTCCTCCTCCTCCTCCTCCTCCTCCTCCTCCTCACGTAAGCTTCATGCCTGTATCTGTTTTTTTTGCATCTGTGTTATCTCCAGCACCTAGTGCAATGTCTGATACATATTAGAGGCATAACCAATATCTGTGGACCGAATACATGAAATTTCATGCTTTATATTATTCAATGGTTTTTAGAATGGAAGGCACTTAGTGTTAACCAAGATATCAAAATTGAAGGATTAGTATAACAGCTGTGAGTTCAGATTAAAGAAAATATTTTGATAAATCTAGGAATCTAGTTCCTTGAGTAGTAAACAAAGGCTCACTCATTTTTTTTTTTTTTTTTTTTTTTTTTTTGCGGTACATGGGCCTCTCCCTGTCGCAGCCTCTCCCGCTGCGGAGCACAGGCTCCGGACGCGCAGGCTCAGCAGCCATGGCTCACGGGCCCAGCCGCTCCGCGGCATGTGGGATCTTCCCGGACCGGGGCACGAACCCGTGTCCCCTGCATCGGCAAGTGGACTCTCAACCACTGCGCCACCAGGGAAGACTTGTCACCTCATTTTTTAAAAACAGTTTGGAGTTGGTGGCTGTACACTCAGGGGCTTACAGAGCATGGGCTGGAGATCTGGAGCCTGGCACCAGCTCTGAGTTCCTGCGGCTTTGGAAAGGGTGAATGCTTCCTTTTTCTTATTGGCAGATCAGGACCATCAAACGGCCCCTGGAGTCTCCAGGACTTGTGAGGATGAGACAGTATTTGTGCATCTCCGCAAAACGTTAAAATCACATTAACCTACTAGGAAAAGGGCAATAATGTTTAGGGTCAGGATTCCACCAAATTCTTCCGTTCTGCCTTGCAGAGGGCAAGACACCACCCCTTGGATGTTGGCGGAGGGGCTGCCCTGTGGGTCCTCCTGCTTTGGGGACTCGAGAGCTGGACTAAATCCAAGTGTCACCATTGTTATGGTTGCTCCCGTGGCTCCCTCTCAGTAAGCTTTACCATCCCTCCAGCCGTCCGAGGCTTGCGGTTCCATCAGCTGTGTGCTCCTCTTGTCCTGCAGAAGGGTGGCTTCGTCCCTGGTCCCACCTGGGTGGCAGGCAGCTCGTTGGAAGTGTGCCTCCGTCCTAAGGCGTGGTCCTCTGGAACCCGGGCTGCGTTCTCTCAAGCTGCTAACCAGGCGCTTCTGGGAATCGTCGTACTCGCCTCCTTGTGGTGGAAACCTCACCAGCTGCTTCATGGGGGAGGTTAATTAATGCAATTAACAATGAAGGTCTTAATTGCAGATGTGGAGAGAGACACTTTGCTATGATTATTGTTGGTATTGTTTTGCGCAACTCTCCGCACACTTGGATGTGTCTTTATCAAAGCAAATCAAACCATAATTAGGCGCAGCCCGATTCAAACAGTGGCAGCGGCCTGGAGCAGGAAGCCATAATTCAAGAACAAGAGGCGTTCTCGACACATATTATGTTGCCTGCCTGGTAACCGGTTGTGCGCCAGAGTGCTGTGGGCTGCTCCGGAGAACCTTACCTGCTCCCCTAAAGCCTGGCCGGAGAGAGAAAGCAGGGTGAAGGGGACAGACCGCGAGGTCCCAGGGCCATGCCGGCAGCTGCCTCAGGGGGACAAGCCCTTCAATAAGAGGGGACAAAGACCAAGCTAAAAGAAGGGTCCTGTGCCCACGAGATGGGGGTGCTATGTCCCAGAAGGCCTTGGGAATTACCCAGAAGCTGCAAGTTAAGACAAAAGCCAAAGAAGGCAGCTCACTGCCCTACAATTGCGGTTTTTTGGAGGATTAGAAGGAAGGTAGCAGAGATCAGATCAGCATTTCGAGGGGAAACAATTGACGAAACACATACCCAGGCCTTGATGGCTGATGGAGGCCTTGACCGTGGTCTCTCGTTGTGTTTCCCAGTAGCACAGGGGCTGCAAAGTGAAGTCTGTGTGTCGATATGCTAATGGTGGCCTCTTTAAGTGAAATTAATGCCCGGATTGTGTGAGGAGAGAGCCCTTCATTATTCCCTGTGATATGAAGATGTGTCGGAGATTCTTCCCGGCCTCTCAGTGACACTCTTCATACAAAATTTATCTCTTTTATGGGTTTGAAGCTCTTTCAGATACATATCAAAGACCTTTCCGTGCCTCTACCATGCATAATATATTCTGCAACGGCTTATAATAAATCATCTTCCTTCTCTGACTGGTTAGCCGTGAGCACACATGGCTATTGCCAACGCCAAACGGATGCCAGGTCCTCACATCTGATACTTTGCCTCTTGTGTTACCCCTTTCTGCACTTCTTTCTTCCCTAGGGAGCCCCTCAAAACGGCAAGGAGCTGGAATCACGCAGTTACCCTCCTGCTTCTAAAGCCACTGTCGGTGTCAATGATACAGAAGGTGCACCCTGACGCTATTTCACGTTGCAAAAGCATCTTCCCCTTCTCCTTTGTCTCGCTTCCTGCTTCCACGAGCAGAGGTGCCACTGAGACGCACTGCGTTTCCGAAGGACTCAAGCTGGGAATGGTGGCCTGTAATCGTGGTTGCATCTGAGCCGAGCACAGAAGGGCTCTGCTGCATCTTGGTGAGGAGAGGAACAAAATGGGACTAAGGGGAAGACCTTCCAGAATGGCAGCCTTGAGGCTGGGAAAGACACCACCTTTCTCCCGGCTGCCACACGGGTAGAAGAGCCCAGTCTGGTGGCTTAGGGGAAATGCCTGTATCTCCAAGGTTACTCATGTCGAATCAAAGAGATTGGGCTTTCCAATGCCCATGGATCAATGGGGTCCTCTGTGTGTGGTGCGGGTCATGAAGCAGAAGGGCAGGTACTTTAAAAAAAAAAGAAAAGGGGGCTTCCCTGGTGGCGCAGTGGTTGAGAGTCCGCCTGCCGATGCAGGGGACGCGGGTTCGTGCCCCGGTCCGGGAAGACCCCACATGCCACGGAGCAGCTGGGTCCGTGAGCCATGGCCGCTGAGCCTGCGCGTCTGGAGCCTGTGCTCCGCAATGGGAGAGGCCACAAAAAAAAAAAAAAAGAAAGAAAAGAAAAGGAATTATGTTTTCTGTGGTGTCATTTCCAAAGGCCAACGTGTGTTGAGGGAAATACGCCCTGTGGTGGAGATGGCTGGGTGTCCCTACCCCACATCAGTTTTCCTTTTCAGGAACAGAACCCGAATTTATAGCTGAACAAATGATAGGACAGAATAAAGGTGATACTCCCCAGTCTCTAGATGTGGCCCTGGGACTAAGTTTTGGCTTTTGGGGTGTAGAAGTGTCTGATGGCAGCTCCTGAGAACTCCCTTAAACGACAGCTAGTGTGTGCTCTTTGCACAGTTTTCCTTTGCCTCTCTATCCTTCCTTCTGCCTGAGACAGGGGACACACTGGCTGGAGCTGGAGCAGCCACGTTGCACCATGAGGTGGAGAGTGGAGATTATACTTGGTGAAGCTACGGAGTAGAAGGAGGCCAGTTCCTGAGGCTTCCTACTCTGCTGGGGACTCCCTGAGTCTTCTCAGAACCAGGCTGAAGCTGGATGCTCTTCCTAACCCATCCTTCCCTCCCTGCCTCCATTCATGGGTGGCAGAGCTGCATCAGGACCTGAGGCTCTCCCTGCCCCGTCCAGTGCTCTCTATCTCTACCCTTCACAGGCACGTCCCCCAATAAAACTCTTGCCTGTCTAATCCTGACCTGGAGTCAGCCTCTCAGAAGACTCAGGCTGACACAGGATGCATCTGGGAAGGAGTGAGCAGGTGAGGGTTGCGGGCATGGGAGAAGAGCATCCTGACAGAAGGAATATCTTGTGCAAAGGTCCTGTGGTTCGAGAGACCAAGGGAGTTAGAGGAACGGACAGAAGGCCAGTGTGGCTGGAGGGCAGAGAGCAGATAGGGTGGGAGGTGGGGGACAAGAGAAAAGAGGTAGAGTTGGCTCTTCATGGGTTTTTATCCTAATAAGAATGGATCCCATTGGATAACTTTACGCAGTGGGGCATTGTGGACAGATGTGATCAGGCTCTGACATGGTCCCAGAGAGAGGCGGTGGGGGCATGGATGGGGGGTGGCGGTGTAGAAGGAAGGAGGTGGACGGACCCAGAAATGATGCAGGAGACAAAGCACCTACTACGTGCCAGGCACCACTCTGGCAATACATCAGCGAAGAGTGCTCACGTTTGGAGGTGCGGGAGAAGGCTTCTTAATTAAACCACTTCAGGCACATTAGACGATCAATACCCATTCTGTGAATCCACGTCTCCAAATGCCATCAGCCCCCTCCAAGATTTGTTGCCGTGTGTAACTAGGATTTCACAGCTAAAATTAAATCCTTCCAGATGCTGTTTAAACCCACGTCTGCTTTCATGGCCTGAATCTCACGGGGAATTGGGAATGGTTCCAGGTATCAGAGCAGCAATGCTCCGTGGGAAGGTGATTCGGTCCCTCACTCTGCTTTCTCATCTGCCAAAAGTATCACTAGTCTTTTAATAATATCTAAATCTTTTTTTAAGGCTTTATCCTCTCTGGAGGCTCAAAGGTAAGGTGTATATTTACCGGATGCCAGCAGCTTAAAAGCAAGAACTTTATAGAAATTAACGTCCATCTGTCAGGGTCTGTAGAATCAGTAGATTCCATTTATCAGGATTTAGTAAGTGCTGAAAACTTTGCTTGAATCCTGACAGGTGCACTGAACAAGGAGCCATCCTCCACCCTCAGGTCCTCATTGCCATCTCATTTAATTGAGAGAAGAACTATTATTGTTCCCATGTAATCGATGAGGAAACTGAGGCTTAGAATGATGAAGTAAAATTTCCAAAGTCTTACAGCTAGAAAAACGACAGAGGTGATATTTGAACCCCTATCTATTTGCTTCCAAAACCAGTGTTCTTTATTGCCTTCTTTTAATCTCTTAGAAGCTGAAGACTTCCAGTTGGATAGTTTTTAGAATTTCTAGAGAATAAAGAATATGCCTAATAAAAATGGACTTATCTTTAATTTATAGTAATATTATCAATTACAGATTATCTTCTTAGTAGGTGACATACATTAGACATCAACAAACAAAAATACATCATTGAGTCAATTACTGAACAGTTCCTCAAAAATTGTAAAATGTATTTTTGATCCGTTTTAGTGAGGAACAATTTACACACAATAACGTGTATGAATTTTTGCTGCATAGTTTGATTAGCTTGGCAAATAAATATGATTAGGTACCTACTCTCACAATCAAGATATAAGACATTTCTGTCACCCCCAAAGCTCCCCCATGCTGCTGTATAGTCAACCTTTCCCTGCGTCTCTGGTCCCTGTCAACCACTGATCTGCTTCCTGTCACTACTGTTTTGCCTTTCCTAGAATCTCACATGCATGGAATCATATAATATTTAGGGTTTTTTTTTTTTTTAGTATGTGTCTGGCTTCTTTCACTTAGCGTAACCCTTTTAAGATGCATCCATTTTGTTGCATGTATCAGCAGTTCCTCTTTCTTACCGAATAGTATTCCATTGTATGGATGTCGCCTGTTAATGGCCATTTGGGTGGTTTCCGGTTTGGGGCTCTTAGGAATAAAGCTGTTATAAGCATTCATGTGTACGTTTTGTGTGAACGTAGCGTTTCCTTTCTCTTGCATAAAAACCTAAGAGTAAGATTGGGGGATCACACGGAAAGTACACGTTTAACTCCGTAAGAAACTACCAAAGCATTTCCTGCAGTGACTGTGCCATTGCAACCCCACCAGCAATGCATGAGGGTCCCGGATGCTCCCATGCTCACCACCATTTGGCATTGCCAGTCTTTTTCACTTGAGTCATTCTACTGGGTGTACAGTAGCAATAAAATGCATTTAAAAATACATCCTTCTCAGACACGCTGCACGTGTCTTTCAGCTTTGTTAAGGTGGGCTCAGGGTAATAGCACCTGATGGGTCAACTTGAGGTCACCCAGATCTGTACTACTTTCTTTTGAGAGGGAAGATACCCAGGTCTCCTCAATGGTTCAAGAGCACAGACTGATGTCCCAACGGTGTGACAACGGAAAAGTGATTTAACTTCCCTTGGCCTCACTTTTAAAAAATTGAGGTATAGTTGATTTACAATATTATACTAGTTTCAGGTGTACGTCATTTTTAGAGCTTATACTCCATTTAAAGTTATAGAAAAAAAAAGGGACTTCCCTGGTGGTCCAGCAGTTAAGACTCCAGGCTTCCACTGCAGGGGGCACAGGTCCGATCCCTGGTTGGGGAACTAAGATCCTGCAAGCCTTGGTGTGGCCAAAAAAAAAAAGTTATTGTAAAATATTGGCTATATTCTCTGTGCTGTACATCCATCCTTTTATTTGTTTATTTATTTATTTATTTTGTGGTAAGCGGGCCTCTCACTGTTGTGGCCTCTCCCGTTGCGGAGCACAGGCTCCGGACGCACAGGCTCAGCAGCCATGGCTCACGGGCCCAGCCGCTCCGCGACAGGTGGGATCTTCACAGACCAGGGCACGAACCCGCATCCCCTGCATCGGCAGGCGGACTCTCAACCACTGCGCCACCAGGGAAGTCCCTACATTCATCCTTTTATCTTATTTATTTTGTACCTAGTAACCTGTACCTCTGAATCCCCTTCCCCTTGATCTCATTTTATCTCCTGTACAATGGAGATAATGTTGTTCCTGACCAGGATTAAGTTCAGAGTTCCTGAGCACTGGAGGGCTTATTTATATGTGGTGATCCTCTGTGTATAACACAAAACACCGTTAACATTCAAAATGGTCCGACATTTATATGATGAAAGTAAAGTAGTTTATCTTGACATTTTGTGAGTGCAAAATGCTCAAGAATTTCACCAAAGTGGAACTTTCCTCCATGTTCTGCCCGCACGTCCTCACCTCTTGCTCGTGTCCACAGTATGGGTCTGGCCTACGAGGTGATTTCTACCTCCTGGGGGTGTTGAAATGATTAAATGAGGTAATGAATTAAAGCACTTAGTACAGAGCACGGCAGATGGTGAGCTCTCAGGAAACATTAGGTTATGTTTGGAGACGAAACCACCACCCGAATGACAGGAGAGGTATGTTTAGGAGGAAGACGACGCGGTGAAACAATAAAGAAGCATGAAGAGGAGAAAAGCAAAAATCCCACTTGAACCCTCCATCCCACTCCCATTCCCACTGCCCTCCCCAGAGGCACCCACTGTTAGAGTTGGTGTATATTTTAGACAGGTGGGGTATATGTGGTTTCTATGTGTTGGGCTGTACAAATAGGCATGGAACAAAGGGCATAGTCGTGCTCTAGGAGTTATTTGACTCTTATGTTTGATCATACTTATAATTCTGCAGCTTCCTTCCCCTCCTCTCTCCACCTTTTTTCTTTTACCTTGATATTACTTGAAGGCCTTTCCAGGTGGGATTGCAGGTATCACCTCTTCCTGTTGGCTGCTGCATCACGTAGCATGGTACAGATGTGTCACGTTTAGGCAACTGTGGAGTAGCGACCACAAACCCTCCACCTCTAGACAGCCTGCCTGGGTTTAAACTTGGCTTCACCACGCGGTACAGGCACAGCCTTGCTTAGCTTCCCTGCACCCCGGTCTTCTCCTTTGTGCCTGGGTTCTTTTGTCTGTAAAAATTGTGAGCTTGTTAAAGGCATGCACTTCCAATAAATTAACAAGACGTTTTTACTTTGCAGACGCCATCTACCACGTTTACTTTGGGCTTGACACACAAAGGGACACAGAATAAGTTCCACTGAAACCATACTTGTTCTTTTGTAAAATTTTCTTTTCACCAGAAAAAGAATTCTAAGTAGATGTAGTTGAAACCTGGGCTTTAAAAATCCCTAGGCATAAGAAATTATATTTTATGTAGTTTCCTAGAAATTTCCTCTGCACGACCTACTGGGCCATAGCAGGCTATCAGTCAGTTCCAATGATTCGTTATTTCACCTTGGCGCGTCTTTTATCAGAAATCATATGGAAACTTTTTAATTTATGGGCTTTTATTGCAATCCACAATTCACCCTGAGTCGTCTATTATTAAGTGTTCTAGAGGTTCTTATTGTGTCTTATCAGCGAATTGTATCTCAGTGCAATTCATCTGGAGTCATTCTTCACAGAGAAAATCTTTCATATTACCTTTCTTTCATCATACTACGACAACTCTTGAATACATCATTATTCCACAATGAGCTTATAAATTATTATCATTAGGCAATTTTTTTATATAATCTGATTTTATAAACTGCTTCTTTCTATTATCGTTAGAGGGAAACCAGTAAATGCATCTGTCTGTTTTGATCTACCATGATAACAGTAATAGAAAAACCAAGTAAGGACATCTCACTGAGCTACAGACTCAGTGGATGTGTAATGAGTTCAGACTGGAACATTCGTGTGCATATAGCCATGCACCGTGACCCCTTCTAATGGGTCACGATTGCCACCCATAATGGTATCTTAACTGGTAATGCTGGGATATCAAAATGTCTTCAGCTGGATTTCTTTTTTTCTTCCAGAAGGGAGTTTGAAAAAGGCAAAATAAAATATTTTTTAAATGAAGGAAAAAGCCAAGGTGGATTACTTAGAATATATGGTTCAGGATATGAAATGGTACCCCAAAGAAGGCCCCTGCTACCCTGCCTGCTCTGGGTCACAGTCCCCATCACCCTCCTTACTTGTTCCTGGAGAATGCAGATTTTTCCTTCTGGTCCTATGGAAGTAAGAAGGAACATTGTTCACATATGGCTTTTAGATCAGTGTTGTCCTATAGATCTGACTGTGATGGTGGGAATGTTTTATCACCTGCCCTGTCCTCTGTGGCAGCCAGGAGCCACTGCATATGTGAAATGTGACCAGTGCAACTGAGGATCTAAATTTTAAATTTTATTTAATTCTAATTTATTTAAATTTAAGCTTAAATAACTTCATGGGGCTAGTGGCTACAGTACTGGACAGTGTGGTTTGAGACTGTCCGTAGTCTGTGGTATTTACATTCTATATTACCGCATTTTTTCATTAGAATGGGTGATTGAGAACTGACTAATTTTTTTCCAACCTGGGTAACTCTTTAGATGAGTAGGACAGGCAACATTCCTTAGGAAGAGAATAATATCAACAGTAACCAGCATCCGTGGAGTTCTGGCTGTGACTAGGCTCTGTTCTCACACTTCACCTAATCCTCCCAACAGTTAGGAAGGAGGTACCACTTTTATCCTCATTTTGCAGTCGAGGGAAGGAGGCACAGAAAGGTTAAGTGACCTGCCCAAGACCTCACAGCTAGTGGACGCCTGGCTCCAGAGTCCCTGCTCCTTACTAGTGTAACAAACTCTCAAGTTGTTCGCTATGGTACGTATGTTGTCAAGGTCATTGGAAAGGGGTTAGGGTGGGGTGTGTTAGGAGGATACTTACAGTGGTGAGAGATTGGACTGGATAGATTCTGACACCCATCCTATCTCTAAATTTCTATGACATTAAGGATTAAAGTAGCTTAATGGAATTTTAAATTCCTTACAGCTAAGACTCACTTTTTGTGATTAATTTTTAATTTTTATATTTTAATTAATTTTTATTGGAATGGAGGTGACTTATAACGTTGTGTTTGTTTCAAGTTTACAGCAAAGTGACTCAGTTATACATATATCCACCCTTTTTTAGATTCTTTTCCCATATAGGTCATTACAGAGTACTGAGTAGAGTTCCCTGTGCTATACAGTAGGTCCTTATTAGTTATCTATTTTATATATAATAGTGTGTATATGTCACTCCCAATCTCCCAATTTATCCCTTCCCCCTTTCCCCCTTTGTTTTGTTTGTTTTCTACATCTGTGACTCTATTTCTGTTTTGTAAATAAGTTCATTTGTACCATTGTTTTTTAGATTCCACATATAAGTGATATCATATATTTGTCTTTCTCTGTCTGACTTACTTCACACAGTATGACAATATCTAGGTCCATCCACGTCACTGTAAATGGCATTATTTCATCTTTTTTACGGCTGAGTAATATTCCTGATTTGACATTCTGTCTCATGCTCAGGAAGCTGTGGAGATTTGGGTTATTTTCTTATTTTCTTCATTGGTGTGTGTTACATCTCATTTATTAGTAGGCATGCAGGCGGCAGAGAGGGAAAGGGACTTTTGGGAGGTTTGTTACTTTCTCCTTTGATACCTAAGGAAGGACACCTGGGTTGTCACAGCTCACGGATTTACACAAACCATGTGTTAGAACTCAGCCTAAGTTACCAAGAATTTTAATGTTAAAAGTCTTTTCCCTCCACCATATTCTTTGCTGGAATTCACTGCATGCTGTACCAAAAAATTGGAGGGCAATTACAATGTAAATAGATTGAAGGCAAATTATTAAGGCTTGTGGAATATAGTACTATCAGGTAATACACAAAAGATATGAACACTGAACACCTGAATAAGTCTGTGACAAGTGACCGTTTTGTGGGGTCCTAGGCTGCAAAACAGCGAGGCCTTTGGGGGCCATCAGAGTCTCTGCAATTTCATCTTAGAATGAAAAGAATACTAGGGGGCTTCCCTGGTGGCGCAGTGGTTGAGAGTCCGCCTGCCGATGCAGGGGATGCGGGTTTGTGCCCTGGTCCGGGAGGATCCCACATGCTGCAGAGCGGCTAGGCCCGTTGAGACATGGCCGCATGTCCGGAGCCTGTGCTCCACAACAGGAGAGGCCACAACAGTGAGAGGCCCGCGTAGCGCAAAAAAAAAAAAAAAAAAAGAAAAAAAAAGAAAAGAAAGGAATACTAGGATATCCAAGAAAATGCATATATACATATTTAAACCCTAATTAGGAAGTACAGTCGTTCCTCTGTTTCCGCGGGGGATTGATTCCAGGACGCTCGCGGATACCAAAATCCTCGGATGCTCAAATACCTTATAAAATAGTGGAGCACAGTCAGCCCTCAGGGTTTGTTTTCCATCCTCCGTTGGTTGAATTCGCAGATGTGGACCTGTGGATACAGAGCACCTGCCGTGCTCATTCTTGGCTATTAAGACAGGGAGAACTTTAGCGATGACTAATTTAACCTCTTTCTTTTTTAAAAAAATTTATTCACAGGTGTATACGTGTTCGTTATAGATTCTGAATAGTTTTATGTGTGTGGGTTTAGTATTTTCTCCATGTATTGTGCTTGTCTTTTATATTTATGTTATTTTTCATCACACATTGATTTAAAAACCTTGAATTGATCAAATTATGACTCCTTTGCTTTGCATCTTTTTTTTGAACAGGAGAAAATCATACAAAAGTTTAATAACATGTGTACATGGGAGAGACCCAGGAAAACTGAGTAACTCACCAAAATGGCCGAGGCCCTCACCTTAAATCTGCATTTTGTTTTAAAATAACTTTTTCCATCAGCCTTACTGAGGTATAATTGACAAATAAGAGTCTATATATTTATAGTGTACAACATGATGATTTGAGATATTTACCACAATCAAATTAAGTAACACATTCATCTGTTCACATAGTTACCTTTAAAAAAAAAACTTTTAAAGAAATCCTCTCCAAGGTTGTAGTATCTTATACTGAGTTTAAGATTTTTTTTTTTTTTGCGGTAGGCGGGCCTCTCACTGTTGTGGCCTCTCCCGTTGCGGAGCAACAGGCTCCAGGCGCAGGCTCAGCGGCCATGGCTCACGCGCCCAGCCACTCCGCAGCATGTGGGATCTTCCCGGACCAGGGCACAAACCCGTGTCCCCTGCATTGGCAGGCGGACTCTCAACCACTGCGCCACCAGGGAAGCCCATTGAGTTTAAGATTTTTAAAGGCCTTATGCCTATCCAAAATTTGTTTTTGTGTATGGTGTGAATAAGGAATCAAATTTTATTTTGTTTTCCTAACGTTTATTAAGGGGTGCATCCTTCTCACCCCATCAACTTGTCCTGCCATCTCTGTTGTATCACATCCATGTGTGGGTTTGGCTTTTTATTTGACTGCATTTCAAAATGTGTCTATTCCTGTATACTTCCACATGGTTTTAATTACTAAAATTTTATGTCAAGTCCTGCTATTTGGTCAGGCAACACTTCTGCCACATTCTCCTTTTTCAAGTTACTCTTCTTTAAAAAAAATTAATTTATTTAATTTATTTATTTTTGGCTGCATTGGGCCTTCGCTGCTGCGCATGGGCTCCCCCCAGCTGCGGTGAGTTGGGGCTACTCTTCGTTGAGGTGCGTGGGCTTCTCATTGCGGTGGCTGCTCCCGCTGCGGAGCACGGGCTCTAGGCACGTGGGCCTCAGCAGTGCTAGCACATGGGCGCAGCAGCTGTGGCTCGCGGGCTCCAGAGCGCAGGCTCAGCAGGTGTGGCGCATGGGCCTAGCTGCTCCACAGCACGCAGGATCCTCCCAGACCAGGGCTCGAACCTGTGTCCCCTGCATTGGCAGGCGGATTCCCAACCACTGCACCACCAGGGAAGTCCCTCAGGTTACTCTTATATATTCCAGACTCTTTCCTCTTATACCAGGATTTCTCCTCTTCGGCTCTGTGGACGTTTGGGGCCGGGTTATTCTTTGTTGTGGAGGAATGTCCTGTGCTTTGGAGGACCAGCAGCATCCCTGGTCTCCACCCACTATATCTTCAGACACTGTCCACTGTCCACTTGGGGGAAAAATCACCTCTGGTTATTTTGGGCATTGATTGAAATTCTGTTAAGTTTATAGATCACTTTTGGGAAGAATCACTGTCATAATATCAAGTTTTCTCAAACACGAACGTGTTTCATCTCTCTACATTTTTTCTCAATCTAATTTCATGTCTTTAACAATATTTTCTAATTTCCCCCATGAAGGTTGTGCACCTCTTTTGTTAGGTTTATTCCTGGGCACCATGTACTGTGTTTGTTATTATTTTAAAAAATCATGTCTTTTCCAACTCTAATATCTAACTGGTCGCTGTTGGTCGAAAGGAGCATTTATTTTGTGTGTGTGTGTGTGTGTGTGTGTCCATCATGCACCTGGGAATCTTGCTGAACTCTTTTAAATCTCATAGTCTGTCTGTACATCTTCCCAAATGTTCTATGGAGATAATCATATCGTCTACAAATAACCACAATGCTGACCGCTCTTTTAGCATGCTTGCACCTTTAACTTCTTTCCCTCATCTTACTGCATTGGCCGCGACCTCCAGGAAAATGCTGAATAGTAGCCGGGTTGGAGGGACACTTATTTTACAAGCAAAGAAACAAAGCTTTGTCCTTGTCCAAGGTCATTCAGTGAATCAGAGCAGAGGCAAGGCTAGATTCTAAGGTTTATGAACTTCTCTTTCCTTTATTCTTTCTTACTTCTTTTGTTTTGGGTTAGTTAACATAAAAACAATTTGCTGTCAGAACTCTTGATTTTAGACCTATAAAAACCTTAAAAGAAAGTTACATATAGTCTTTTGTGCTGGTGGAATATAACGCATGAGCATCTTGATACTGACATGAAACGTGTGTTATTCTTTGAATATAAAAGCATGTCAGCTATTTAAATCTTACATCTACTAGTCTGTGAGTATGTTCCCACGTCTTGTTAGAGAGAGGTATTAAGATGTGTGGGTCCTATGATAAAAATAGGCAAGTTTTATGGATCACGTAAAATGAAGCGGGTACCGTGCTAGGTCCTTTTAAAGTATGCTTTCATGATGTCTATACAGAGGTGTATATTATTATCCCCATTTTACAGGTGAGGAAACTGAACGTGAAAACATTAAGTAACTCGCCCAAGGCCTCTTGTTTTTAAGTTTGCAGAGCCTGGACTAAAACCAAGGTTGGATACCAAAGTGTATGATCTTCGTGCTTTATACTTTGGGTACCATCAGGCGTACACATGGGAAATTAACATCAGATGAATTCAGATTCCCTTTGGAGGGTCTAGGGACTAACTCTTTTTGCTGCTTTAGATCAAATGAACTCTTTTCATTGTGTTAGCTTAGATTAAGAATGTATGAAAAATAGGGCTTCCCTGGTGGCGCAGTGGTTGAGAGTCCGCCTGCCGATGCAGGCGACACGGGTTCGTGCCCCGGTCGGGAAGATCCCACATGCCGCGGAGCGGCTGGGCCCGTGAGCCATGGCCGCTGAACCTGTGCGTCCAGAGCCTGTGCTCCACAACGGGAGAGACCATAACAGTGAGAGGCCCGCATACTGAAAAAAAAAAAAAAAAAAAAAAAGAATGTATGAAAAATAAAGCTAATGAAGTTGTCTCTTCGTATTGCTTCCACATAAGTATGCACAAAGCAGTAACATGTTCACGTTAGTAAACGTCTCTGATACGCTGGGCACATTATGCATATTATATCTTATCTGCATAAAAATTTTGGGAGGAAAGTCTTATTAGTACCATTTTAGGGATTAGGAAACTGGGGTTCTTAGAGGTTTGGTAACAGCTAGTAAGGAGCAGAGCTGGGTCGCGCCCTGCTAGACACCACAGCCGGGTGACCAAGCGGGCTTGTCAGCTCAACGCTGTGCTTTGGTCACACTCGATTCTCAGTGGAAAAAATGTGCCCCAGCAGCTGCATTTTAAGGCATCATTTCCATCATTGTGCAGGATGTGGAACCCAAGAGAGGCTTCTATAAACATGAGTACATGTTCCCAGACAAAGGAGATAATATCTCTGACAAACAGCCATTATCCAGAACATCTGCTAGGCTGTTTCTCCTTGTTTTAAATAATGCACGGCGAGCTCTGATTCAGGTGTGCTCCTGAGAAACCAGCAGCTTCCGCCGTGATTTCTGTGATATCTGGGTGTGATGAATGAGAGTATCTGTTGATCATGGAGTACACCACTTAATCAAGCACTTTGGCTTCAGATCAGATTTTCTGTATTTTTAACTATAATTATAGCTATAACCAACACTACTTAGCCTGCTTTATAATTTACATAGTGATTCCACATTCAGTGTCTCATAAGCATTTAATCCTCAAAAGAGCTCTGCTTGGCAGTCATTAATATTATCCTCATAATAATGTTTTTGAGATTGTCCACATGTATCGACAGAGACAGCCAAGAGATATTGCTCTTCGAGAAGAGTGAGCTTTCACACTATGGTTTCATATGGTGCTACTCTGGGTTGATTGCGTCCAGAAAAGAAGATGATGGAATATATATATGTGTATATATATATATATATATGTATATATATATATGTGTATATATATATATATATATATATATATATATATATATATATATATATATGACTTAGTGGTTATCTCCAGCAGTGAGAGTTTCAGAAAAGCTTCCTCATTCATTTTATGTTTGTATTCCTTCAATTTCTTAAAATTTAATTTTTATTTTACACATATAAATAGTTCCTTTAAATACACATTGTATACAAGTACAAATGTACACAGGTATATCATTTTAAAAAAATCATATAGTTGCATAAAACTGGTAATAAGACAGTAGCATTTGACCCCATCTCTCCCCTCACCTCATCATTGCTAGGAGGTAAAGACTTTGAACTCTTCAGCTGTTTGGTCTTTATTACTACATTTCAAACTAAATGTTTTTACTGCTATTTCTTATTGTTGTTCAATCTGAGATATTCCGTCTTGACTTCCGGCTATGAACGATGAGGATTTACAATGCTTGTACACGAGCCTAGCATCCCCCCACCCCTCTGTGGTCCAATCACAGGTGAGTATCACTTGTAGCCCGGACACGCCATGTGCTACAGTTACTCCTCATCTCATGTACAGAGTTTCCCTCCAGAGTTGGTACTAGTCTCTTTTAAAAACCATTTGCTTGTTATTTTAAAAAAAATTTACCAATCACTAATTCATTTAAAAAAGTTTGCCAGAAACCTGTTTCTTCTCAAGATATTCAAACAGTTCAGGAACCCATCAGTTTATCATATTGATGACATTGCTCCTAGATGTCCCCATTCTCCTGTTCCAAGATGGTATGGCCTCTACCCAGGCCTGCTGACAGAGGTCATCCTGGGAGCTCCTTTAACCATCCTCTGATTCTCTCTACTTTTCTTTTGGAATGGAGCCCATGTTTTCTGCATCCTGCATCTTATTCTTTCTTGATTTACTTCTCCTCCCATTTTAGCAAAGCATCTCTCAGGTTGCTTCCTGCAAAAAAAGTTGCCAAAAAGATTAACTTTTTTTTTTTTTTTTTTGCGGTACGCGGGCCTCTCACTGCTGTGGCCTCTCCCGTTGCGGAGCACAGGCTCCAGATGTGCAGGCGCAGCGGCCATGGCTCACGGGCCCAGCAGCTCTGCGGCATGTGGGATCTTCCCGGACCAGGGCACAACCCGTGTCCCCTGCATCGGCAGGCGGACTCTCAACCACTGCGCCACCAGGGAAGCCCAGTCATTTATTTTTAAATAATATTCTCCTTTCTGTCTTTTTGTTCTGGAACTCTGATTATTGGGCCTCCTGGACTGATCTTCTGATTTTAAAGATATTTTAAAATTTAAATTCTATCTCTTTTATTTCTTAAAAGGGACTTTCTTAGCTGTATTTGGTAACCTTCTATGACATAGGCATTTATTACAGATTTGTGGTTATTACCAACAGCGGAATGGCCATGGCAAAATGGGATATCTCAGAAGACGCAGCTTGTTTTATTTCATAGAGGGGACTTTGCAGTTGAAATACCTTGTATGTCCACTCTAATGGGATTCCCATTCATTCATTCACTCACTCATTCATTCAATAATTCAGCAAATGTTTATTGAGGGCCGACTCTGAGCCAGAGGCAGAGACTTCAGGATCAGAAGTGGTTACAAGGGTTCCACGGTCACCGCTGGGGAAACGGGAAGGTGGCCTTACCCTCCCCCACTACACTCTCTGACCCCGTCCCCCTGAACAGATGGCCAGTCAACTCCCCTGTTTTCAACCTTCCTCATTAGACCTTCAGACCTCATCCCCCCAACACTGGACCCCTCCAATTCCTTAGCTTTACTGGGTTCCTCGGGGTGAACATGCTTGTCTGCTCATATCTGTATCTCTCGGCATTTGGTTCCATCTTCCTCGGCTCTGACACTACCTTTAGATGTGGTAGAATACGTCGTGGCATGTATGGCTGCTACGAAGCATGCCTCATTTCTGTTAATAGGCACACACAGCAGATGCTCTTACTGTTGACCTTACCGCCAACGGTGCAACCGGCCCAAAGTTCACCTGCCCACATCTGAGTGTGTTGATCAGAGCCCGCTTTCCCACGCAATCACCCACAGCAATTGAAGACTTGAACATGTGCCCCTTCTTGGCTGCTTTCCATTCCTTACCTCACCTCCTTACTCCTCTGAGTGTATTCTTCACCCTCACAAATGAACGACTTGTGGCTGAATCCTTAAATTAGGGTGTGAGGCTGCGGAACCCAAGCAAAGTCTTCATTTTAGATCTATGGGTGATTTTCAGCAAGATGCATGGATTTGTATTTCTTGTTCCATCCACTCTAGACTATATCGTGATCCTTCATGGTCTAAGATGGTTTTCTAAGATGAGATATTGTTTCCTCTCCATCTCCTTCACCTTTTCTTTTCTTTTCCGTATGTTTTTTTCCAGCTGTATCTTTACTTTTACACTGTTTAGGTTACTAACATTTACTTTCTGTAACCATATTTAAATCCTCTTGGATTTTTTTCTACAAGTTGATTCTAAAAGTTGAAAACCCGTAAGTATACATCGTTGTCCCTTGATGATGATCTGTAATTACAGCCAAATTGTGTCGCCTGCCTTCTGCATGGGTTCAATGCCATAAATCCTAGGTCACCACTCAAAGGAGCATTTTTGTGGCACCAGGAACAAATGGCTACCCTCTTGTTACACACCATTACTTTCTCACAAACATGTCACATTTTAGTCTGTTTTATACCAGGACTTTGATTCACTTGTATGGTTTTTGTTTATGCTGGAGTTTCTCGCAGCTTTTCTTTTTTCTTTTAGAGACATGTACCAAGTCACGAATCTTTTCTGACTTACTGATTCTCTCAGTTGACTCCACACGAGTTTTTCCTAAAGATCTTCTTCTTGGAGACTGCCTCCTTTCTGTTCTGATTCAGACCGATTGCTTTCGAGACTGACTCTATGACTCTCATTCTTATATTTCTTTTCATTGCATGTCAGGGTTAAGTCTACTGTTTCTTTTATATTATTCTTTCATTTTTATTAGTTGTCATTCTTCTTTTGCTGTGGCACAGAGTTAAGTAATTTCCATAGAAAAGATGTGTGAGAGATTTATTTTCTGAGTCTTTGCATGATCAAAAATGTATTTTTTAGCACAGATTTATTAAGAGTTTGGTTAAGTGTAAAATTATTGCACACATTAACTTGGGTATAAAATTATTGGATAAATTAATTTTCCAATGTAACCTTGAAAGCTTTCTGCATTGTCTGATAATACCCAGTATAGCTGATATTCGTATGAGTCTCAGTCCTTTGTATTTGATCTATTTTTTTTCTGTCTGCAAGCATCTTGTATTTATTTTGTATCCTTAGTATTCTGACACTTCAGAAGTACCTATATAGTTCTGAATCATTTTTCATTCATTTTGCTGGTACTTAGTGGGCCATTTTAATGTGAAGACTTGGATTAAATCTTCTGGTAAGTTTTCTTCTCTTATTGCATGGCTTTGATCATTCTTTCTGAAACTCCTGTTTCTGACAGCATTTTCCTGGATTGATTCTCTATGCATGGTGTCATCTCTACCATGTTTTTGGTTGTTTTATATTTGCTCTGTGCTCTTGGGAATTACCTCGGCGTTATCTCTCAATTCTTCCATTTACCTCTTAAAATCAGAAAACACATTTTTAGTTTTCAAGAGCTCTTTCTTATTCTTTGTTCTTTTTTTTTTTTTTTTTTTTGCTGTACGTGGGCCTCTCACTGTTGTGGCCTCTCCCATTGCGGAGCACAGGCTCCGGACGCGCAGGCTCAGCAGCCATGGCTCACGGGCCCAGCCGCTCTGCAGCATGTGGGATCTTCCCGGACCGGGGCACGAACCCGTGTCCCTTGCATCGGCAGGCGGACTCTCAACCACTGCGCCACCAGGGAAGCCCTCTTTGTTCTATTTTTAAGGCCTTCTATTCTTAGTTTGTGGATGGCATATAATCTCAAATCCCTCTGAGGCTGCTAATTTGAGAGGTTTTTTTTAAAGACTACTTTAGTTTCCTGAATTATGTCCATTTTCTCTGGGGTCATCTCTTTCCATTTGTTTTGGTCCTTCTGTTCCAGTAGTTTGTAGTTTGTATTCTCTGTATACCTAGTGATCCTTTGTTGTTGTTAATTTTGAAGAAGGTGGAAAGTCATTAATTTTTCTAGGTACTTGGTGTGCACTTTGTAGCTGTTAATAGTGTAGGTTGGGGCTTCCCTGGTGGCGCAGTGGTTGAGAGTCTGCCTGCCGATGCAGGGGACGTGGGTTTGTGTCCCGGTCTGGGAGGATCCCACATGCCGCGGAGAGGCCGGGTCCGTGAGCCATGGCCGCTGAGCCTGCGTGTCCGGAGCCTGTGCTCCGCAGCGGGAGGGGCCACAGCGGTGAGAAGCCCACATACCGCAAAAAAAAAAAAAAAAAAAAAAAAAAAATAGTGTAGTTTGGATGGGGAGCCTTTGAGGGGAGCAGGGCTGATTATATCAGAGGCTTCACTTTAGAGGGAAGAGGCAGGCACGGAGCCTTTGGGCTGGGTGCCCTCAGATGCCAGGACAGAGAGGGCTTGGTTCTGGTGCCAGTACCCACTTTAGGAGTCCTGGCTCCTAACACCCGGAAAATTTGCTCAATTTAGAGAGAAATACTTTGTCCTACAGTCCTTCCCTTCCCCAGAAGCCAGGGGTACGTGCTGCGTACCCACTTTGTGCTCAGAGTGGGGCAGAGCTGCAGGGAGTGAACAGATCCATGGTTGCGGGAATCGATTTTGAACTCCTCCCTATTTTCTCTCTTGCCCACCACCGGGCCTGCCGACACTCAGCCTGATGGCCCTTTGGAGTCTTCCAGCAGCTCAGCCCCTTTCACTGCTGTCCCAGCCGTGAACTGCTGTCCCAGCCCCTTTCACTGCTGTCCCAGCCGTGTCCTGAGCCACGGCTTCCCTGCACAGGCTGACGCTTCAATGCGCTTCCACCCACCCAGGGCTGGAGATTTGTTTTTGGAAATCTTCATCCTTTGATTGTTGGTTTCCTTGCATTAACTTTTGGTCTTAAGAGATTGTCATCCCTTTTTCCTTTCCCTCAAGGGAGTCTTAAGAGAGGAGGAAGACAAATGTGGATGTCCCGTTCCTATCTACAATTTGCTCATTTTTGAAATGTGTGCTTCGGGTTAATTTTCCTGGAAAATAATTTGTGCTTCTTTGACGGATGTGCTTAAAATATTTGTTGATCGAGGGAGAGGCGTGGGGGAAGGTGTGAGGGACGCCTACTGGTGGCCGTCTTTGCCCTTCTGTTGTCCCAGGTAATTGTCCTCTTGTCCCGAACCAGCACATCCTGACAAACAAGACCAAAGCCTACCCTTAACCAGCAACCTCCGCTCTGGAAGGAAGTTCTCTGCGTGCCTGTTGTTACTTAAACCCGATCCTTGGGAGGTCTTACTTCCCACCCAACTAGCTTATTAAGAAGCATTGCTTCTAGTCGTTTTTATGAGAAAAGCTCTGGTGAATGCTGTTTTTTCCACGTGGCTCCGTTTCCAGGGCTGTTCCAGAGCCCTTACGCAGCACATCCGGCTGGCATACTGGGGTGACGGGTCTCAGCCCGGGGGCACCTCTGTGCAGGTGGGTTTTCCATGGGGAGCCCCGCTGGGAGCACGGTTTGGGAGGGTTTCGAGCCCTCCCTCTCTGCCAGAGGAGTAGCTCTCAGAGCCACTGGTGCCAGGACTGGAAACCGCTCTTGGCTGCGGTCCCCACCTCTCAGCCCGCCCTGCTTTCCACCCGGCACTCAAGTCTCTTGATCTGTGCCCGTTTCCAGCCACTCTGAGTGGGGTCACCAATTAGAGCCAGAAACAAAAAGTTTCCTGAGCCAACGTTGTCCCCAGCCCTCCGCTTCCTGCTGCTGTCTGTGTGCGTGTGTTTCCGCCTCTGCTCACCGGCCCCCTCCGCTCTCCCTGTGCGTCCTTCTCGGCCTTCATTATTCCCCTTTGGCTTTGCTTCCCTCTCCCTCCTTCCCCCTTTAGCCACACAGAATGAAGGAGCCCCCTTTCCTGTCCCCTCGGGAGCCCCTCAGCATCTCTGCACAGACCCGTCACCTGTGGGATCGCGGGGATGGCACGCAGCCACTCAGGCCCACAATGGGGCTCTCAGAGCGGCAGCCGGGCCTGGGCCAGGCGCCAACACGCCGCAGAGAGGGGCCCGGCCTCGAAGGGGGAGTGAGAGCCCTGCGATCAGAGCCTCGCCGAGCCGCCCCGACTTGCTGTGGGGTCTGGGGCAGGTCACTTGACCTCTGCTCAGCTCCTCGTCCTCGAGAGGAAGTCAGGATGGCGTCCTGAGGATGCCGGCGGAATCGCCAATGAGGGCAGGAGCATCACGGTCCAGCCCCGCAGCCCGCGGCAGGCTGGTTGGATGGGGGCTGTGTGCGCAACACACACACACGTGCGCGTACACACATTCATGCCCATGTATACATGTGCTGATAGACACACACACAAATACACAGGCACACGCTCACACAAGTGTACACAGACTTACAGATGCAAACGTGCACTCAGACACGTAAATATCCACACAGTCACACAAACATGTTTACACACAGATGCACATGCACATTCGCACACAGGCACACACTCACACAAATGCATGTCCGTCACACAAGCAGGACACACATTACTGTGTGTATATGGATGGGATTCCCAATGAAATATAAGCAAAGTGTGAACTTCTCTTCATAAAGAGAACTCAGATAGCATTATGGCTGCATCCCTGGGTTTCCCCCACTCTTTTCTCTCACTCTCAGTCAAAAATCAACAGGCTGTGTGTGCCCATCCCTGGGCCAGCACAGCTGGGGAGACAGCAAAGCAGAAAGTGCAGCCCCCTGCCTCAAGGGGTGTTCAGTGGATTCGGGCAACACAACAAGCCACCGGCCAGGAGCCATAATGAGATAACAAGCTCTGGGAGAGAGCTTATTGGCTGGTCATTCTGCCAGAGAGGAGAATCAGGGAAGGCTGCATGGAGGGGGTGGCTCTTGGTTTGCTTGGGTAGAGCAGGGTACCCATGATTTAGCTGGACTTGGTTTTGGAGCCACAGACCAAAGCTCTGACTCCAGAAATGCCCATGGGGTTTGCATGGAAAGAGTGAAGGGAGATGCACTCTTCCTGTCGAGTCCCACCCAGACCACACATTTGTGACCAAAAAAATGGCTCTGCTGGTTTAAGCCATTAAGCTTGTTAGTTGTTTTTTAAACTATCATCCATTTATTTATTTATTTTTATTAAGACTTTGTTTTTTTAGAGTGATTTTAGGTTCACAGCAACATTGAGCAGAAGATACAGAGATTTCCCTGTCCCCACACATGTATCCCCTTCCTGGCCATCAGCATGTCCCATCAGAGTAGTACATGTGTTACAACTGATGAACTTACACTGATGTGTCATCATCACCCAAAGTCCATTTTACACTAGGGGTCCCTCTTGGTGTTGTACATTCTGTGGGTTTGGACAATTGTATAATGACATGTGTCCACCAATCCACCATTATAGTGGGCTTTTGCCCATTGAGTGTTCTTCTTTCCTCCTTTGTCAAATATTTGTGGACTGTATATGCAGGGGTTCATTTCTGGGCTCTCTATTCTATTCCATTGGTCTATGTGGGTTTTTTTTTGTTTTTAGCACCATACTGTTCTGATTACTGTAGCTTTGTAGTACAGTTTGAAATCAGGAAGTGTGATGTTCCTCTTTCTCATCATTGCTTTCATTATTCAGGTTCTTCTGTAGCTCCAGACAAAATTTAGCATTGTTTTTTCTATTTTGGTGAAGAATGCCATTGGAATTTTGTTAGGGGTTGCAGTGACTCTATAGATGGCTTTGAATCTATAGATGGATGAATATGAACATTTGAACAATATTAATTCTTCTGATCCATGAGCATGGAATATCTTTCCATTTGTTTGTGTTTCCTTCAACTTCTTTCAGCAAAGTTATGTAGTTTTCAGACCTTTCACCTCTGTAGTTAGATTCATTTCTAAGTATTTTATTAGTTTTGATGCTATTGTGAATGGGATTGTTTTCTTTATTTCTTTTTCAGATGTTTTGTTGTTAGTGTACAGAAACACAACTATCTTCTGAATTATGATTTTGTATCCTTGTAGTTTTTTTAAGTGAGGAAGAATTACACATGTCTTATTTATGTAGTTATAAAATAATGTCAGAAGCCTGGATATGCTGATAAGTGTGGGTACCACCCCCTAGCCATGCCTGTCAGAATAAAGGCAGAATAAAGATGGGGTCGGAGGACTGGAAGGAGACAAGATGACTTATAGGGCGATACCCGAGGCTAGGGGCACGACCACGCAGTGGACAGGGCATCTGGTGTGCAGCTCTGCTCTGTACCCAGCTCAGGATACGACAGCCCCCAGAGTTTTCCTGGACTTGCCATATCCATGGAGCAGGGGGTTAAGAGAGTGGCTTCAGAGCAAGGCCCCCCAGCTTCAGATCTTTCAGTCGCCAGCTACGTGACCTTGGGGACATTATTTAACCTCTCAGTGTTAGCTTCCTTGAGTATAAACAGTCATAATAATATGGGAGTGTTGTGAGGGTTAAATTAATTAGTGTGACAGAACTTTAGAATGAAGCCTGGTACAATAAAATCTCTATGTAAATATTGGTTATTACTATTAATAGGAAAAAATTTATTCTACAAGATTCTCCAGGGGTGAGCTTCTTAATTTTCGTTAAGATTTTGCCAGTATTATAGAAGCAACAGAAGTGCCCATCCACAGACGACTGGGTTAAGAAGATGTGGTACATATATATATACTAATGGAATATTATTCAGCCATAGAAAGAATGAAATACTTCCATTTGCAGCAACATGGATGGACCTAGAGAATATTATGCTTAGTGAAATAAGTCAGACAGAGAAAGACAAATACTATATGATATCACTTACCTGTGGTATCTAAAATATAATACAAATAAATGTATATACAACATAGGAACAAGCTCTCAGACATAGCAAACAAAGTTGTGGTTACCAAAGGGAAGGGGCAAGGGGGAGAGACAAATTAGGGGTATGGGATTAACAGCTACAGACTACTATGCATAAACTAGAGGAGCAATAAACATTTACTGTACAGCACAGGGAATTATACCCTGTATCTTGTAATAACCTATAATGGAATGTAATCTGCAAAAATATGGAATCACTATGCTGTATGTATATCTGAAACTAACACAATATTGTAAATCAACCATAGTTCAATCAAAAATAAATTTAAAATAAAATTTTATAAAGTACATAAAAAAAAAGATCAAACCAGTGTTTGCGGTCTCTGATGGCTGGACATTCTCAGTGTCCCAAAGCCCCTTCCTTCCTTTCCAACCCCTGATAAGTAGAGTGATGGGAAGGTTAGAAGGAGCGGCCAGTGGGACGTATTCTACAGGTGGAGAAGCTGAGGTGAGTCCCGGGCTGGCCCCACCAGGCAGTTAGCAGAGGCTCGGCCCAAGGCCTCCCACTGCTGGCGCCTTGGGCACCACACACGCCTTTCGTTCAAGGAAGAGAAGGCGGCACTGGCTTATGGGACAATGGAATTGGAATTCTTCCGCTTTGGAAATGAGCAAAATATCTGCAGTCTGTTCTGGGGACTCCTGGGTTGCAGCTCAGGTAATGCTGCAGACAGGCTGGCCCTTGCTGGTGGAGCAGCTTCCGTGGGAAGCCCTTTGTGCCAAAACAGACAGGCTTCCCCGATGAGCGCACATGCCCCCGTGACAGCGAGGAGGCCCCCGGCCGCCCCCAGAGCAGGAGGTCCCTGGATTGAGTTGAGCTCCCGACGGGCAGGCAGCTGCCCTCTCCTCGGATGGAAACACCCCCTTCTCTTCTTGAATATTGACCCGCGGCGGGGGGCGGGGAAGCATCTTAATACTTTTTCAGTGGATAATGAAGCAGTTTATTTAATATTATTTGGATCACAAACCTCCACATGAACGGGATTCGAATGTCAGTTGTCTTAGGGGAAAAAAAGATTTATTGGTTGGTAAATATTGAGAAAGAAAAGCCGATAAAGAACAGCTTCAGCTGCAGCTTCTGCCTGGAGCAGCAGAACAGGCCTGTGTTGTATTTTGGGGCCCTGGGAAGGCAAAAAATTGTGAATGTCTTTCTTTGTTGGTGGGTGTAAAAGTGGAGACCGCTACAAATAATTTCTTATTTCTGTTCGCATAGATTTTAAATTATGTAGCTTCCCTACCTTGTTAAGTATTAAAGCGTTCTTGTTTAAGGAAAAGGCACTTAAATAATGAAGCTTATGTATCTTGTTTTCAGACATCAATATCTGGCTTTGAGTGGCACAAAGGGATAAAGGAATGTCGATTCAGAGCTCGCCGGGATGCTTGGCAATTCTAATTCGACTCCAGACTGCAAATGGGCGCAAAACTGTTGAAACTTTTGTTGCAGAGAAGGCTGGGTGAGCACGTGGTGTTGGGAAATTGTATTTTCTTCTTCGAGTTCTTCTGTTTCCGAATATTTAATCCTACTGTTCTTGTCTTTAGTGAAGGTCTCTTTAGTAAAGGATCTCTTTCCTGATGCTTCAGGCGAAACAGACGCTGGATTCAGAAAACACCAGTCTGGGATGCGGGCTTCCGCGAGGCCTGAGGCGGGGAAAGACTGCCATCTCGTGGTCAGCGGGGTACTCGGCACCTCAGTTCCGTCCTGGCTGCCGGAAGCCAGGGCTTGGGAATCGAGGCTGCGAGCTATGTTTCTGCAGGACAGTAGGGTGTCTTTATAAAACCCCCGGACAATAGCTGTTAGGTTTCAGTGAACCTTCTGCACATCCACTGTCGTTCCCCAGTAGGCGCACAATACCTGCTGCGTGACGATGAGGTACAAAAGTGGGGAAGACACAATCTCATGGTGACACAAGAACCAAATGTCTCCTGCCGGGCTGACAGGGAGCTGTGAAGGCTCCCGGGGGTGGGGGGGTGGGGGGGTGGGGGGGTGGGGGTGGTGGGGGGTGGGGTGGGGGGTGGGCGGGGGAAAGGAGCCGGTAACCTGTGTCCAAGGTCATCGAATGTGAGCGTAGATGGGCAGAGGTGGTGAGAGATGGCCTGTCCTCAACTAGCAGGATGTCTGGCCACCCAGCCAAAGCCAGGCAAAGTACAGGGAGCTCTGATTTGTTTATCTTTTCAAAATTTAAAAAAAAAAAAACTGATGGTGAAAGTGTCCTTTTTGTGTTGTAAAAAAAAGAAAATAGAAATGTACAAAGAAGAAAAGACAGGACTAGAAGACCCTGCTCATTAACCACAGTTCACACTTAGGTGACCATCCCTGGGGACAGCTGGCTTTCACTCTGTCCAGATGGAAATTTAAAATGCCCTTTACAAGAGTGGAATTCGACCTTGCCTTCTATTCGGTCACCTGCTGTTCATTCAACTCTGTCATAGGCTTCTTTGCAGGTCAATAAATATAGGTCTGCGTTATCATTTTTACTGATCACGTAATATTGATTTGATACCTGCTCTGTGCCTGTGCTAAATGCTTTAGCTAAGTGATCTTACATAAACTCATAACTCTGTGAGGCAGGGTTTTTTTTATTATGCCCATTTCACAGATGAGACTGAGGCACGAGGAAATTAAACAGCACCACCACAGCATCTGACTTCAGAGCTCTTGCTCCAGACCACTGGGCTGGAAATGCTCCATAATTTATTTACCAGTTTTCCAATAATGGACCTTAAGTTGTTTCTAGGGGGTTTTTTGATATAAAAGTTAAGGATGTAATGAAACTGTAGGGCATGTACATCTTTGCACATTAGTGAGTTCTCTCCTTAAGTTAGCATAAAAGTGGGGTGGCTGGTCAAACTGTTCTCAGTTTACACTTTGGCATGAGTCCCACTCTCCTCCAGGCAGGATGTGGCATCTCACATCCACCAGCTGCATCAGGAGAATTCCCAGTGGGCCATGTCCTTGTCAATACTAGGTCTTCCTCATCCTTTAAAAACATTTTTCTTTTCCCACTGCTTTTTATTTTATTTTGAAAAAAATCTCAATAATAAGTATATGAGCCCTTGTAAAATTTCCACCTGTTATAGATGCACCAACTGTTAACATTTTGACACGTATTCGTTTTCATCAAGCTCTTCAAGTTATAGACATCGTGACTCTCAGCCCTGAAATACTTCAGTGTGTATCTCTTAAGAATGAGGACGTGTTCTTACATAAGCATCCTGTGATCAACACACTTGGGAAATTTTACACTGATTTTACAGTTTTCTAATGTAAAGTCCACATCAGATTATTGAATACTTAGTAGATTTTTGTTTTGATCCCAAATGGAATCAGGATGACAGATGGCGTTTCCTAGTCATGTGTCTTTTATCTGCTTTCATCCAGAACACTGCTCTAGTCTCTTTTGTAGTCTTTCATGGCACGGACATTTTGAAGGGTTTCATAGAATGTTCCTCAATCTGGATTTCTCTGATGGCTTCTTCAGGATTAGAGTTAGCATAATTATTGTTGGCAGGCATCTTACCCAGATGACATTGCTTCCTTCTCAGTGCCTTGTGTCTGGAGGAACATGATGTCCATCGGACCTATTATTGTTGATGTGAACTTTTTGATCACATGGTTATATGTCTTCATATATGTCCTGATCCTTTGTGATTAATAAGTGACTGACTCAGTGATACTTTGAGACTGAATATTCTGTTTCTCAACATTCTCTCACCCGGCGATTTTAGGATCCATTGATGATCCTCACCTGAATCAATGATTGCTTTGCTGGCTGTATAGCGATGTTTCATTTTCTATTATTTCTTCTACTTTCTTTTTTTAAGTGGTCACTATACCTTGCAAAGAAAAGTTTTTCATCTTATCCCTCACCATTTTCAGTATTAGTAGGGACTCACGGGATCTTTTTGTATTCAGTGTGTTTCTGTAGTTACCCGTTTTGATAGCCGGATCATCCCAGATTTGGCAACTGACATCCCTTCCGACGGGACTCCCATCCCTGAGTATGTCCTTATTTTGTGGCACAAGATGCTGCAGGCTCACCTTGATCTTTTCTTGCCTCCAGCCTGGAATCAACCATTTCTCCAAACCACCTTTGGCTGTTTATTTAATCTCTCTTACTATTGTTATTTTAAAAATTTATATACAGTACCATTGGCTTTGTTAGTGCCCAGTTTTAGGATTTTTAGCACATGTATATCATGAAACTTCTACTTCAATCAAGATACAGAAGAGTTTCACCACCCCAGAAACCCCTTGGGCTGCCTCTCTGTAGTCAAACACTACCCACATCCCTGAAAAGCACTGAACTCTTCAACATCTTTATAATTTTACCTTCCTGGAATGTTACATAAATGGAATCCTGCAGCATGCAACTTTTTGCGTCTGGTGTCTTTCATGCAGCACAATGCCTTTGTGATCCACCCACCTAGTTGCAGGCATCAATAGCTATTCCTCATTAGTGCTGACTACTAAGTATTCTAGTGTGCGGACGCACCACATTTATTTATCCATTCACCCACTGAAGGACATTTGGGGTTGTTTCCAGTTGTTGTTGATAATGAATAGAGCTTATATAAACATTCTTATATAGGTTTTCTTTGGTGGGTGTGTGAACATAAGTTTTCATTTCTCCTTGGACAGATACCCAGGAGTGAGATTGCTAAACTAAATCATAGAGTAAGTTTATGTTTCATTTGAAAAAAAAAATCCTGCCAAATCTTTTCCTTTTCCTGTGCCATTTTGCATTTCCGCTGGCAATGCATGAGAGTTCCAATTGCTATACACCCTTGCCATCACTTGGTATTACTAGTTGTTTTTTTTTTAACATTCTAGAACATGTATAATGTCATCCATCTTTTTCAATCTTTGTCAATGTTATAGGTGAATTAAAAAGCCCAATCTCAGTATATGTTGACTGTTAATAATACTCAAATTAGTATTACCATTATAAAAATGAATAAAGGGAAACCTCACCAAAAAAGAGTCAGGAGGCCAGAAGGAGAAGGTCTCATGCACTTACCACTCAATGTCAATACAGAGCCCAACAGGAGGAGACTACTTTGTATCTGCAGCAGGAAAGGACACTACTTTACTATGGCCATCAGGAGGAAGATAAATTTTCTCCTTGCCTGGCAACAGCTCAGCCAATGAGAGACTATCACTATTCAGCCAATGAAAAGCCACTATACCTTGAACTCCCAGTTTCCTCCAGTGGGCTTTTTGTTTATAACAGCCCCTCCCAGCTTTCCCTTCTCTTCTATAAAAGAGTTTCTTCTCCTTTGCTTTACCAGACTTGCATGTGGTTCACCATAGTTTCATGTCTCCGATTGCGTTTTTTGCAGCTCCAGAATAAACTTGTTTTGCTGATAAAAATAACTGACTGTTTAATTGTTTTAGGTTAACATTTATAATGCCAATAATTACAACCAGTCTTATAGATAAAAAATATATTTTATGGGGCTTCCCTGGTGGCGCAGTGGTTGAGAGTCCGCCTACCGATGCAGGGGACACGGGTTCGTGCCCCGGTCCGGAAAGATCCCACATGCCACGGAGCGGCTGGGCGTGTGAGCCATGGCCGCTGAGCCTGAGTGTCCGGAGCCTGTGCTCCACAACGGGAGAGGCCACAATGGTGAGAGGCCCGCGTACGGCAAAAAAAAAAAAAAAAAAAATTATATATATATATATATATAAAATGATATTTAAAATTTTGCTTTTGTTGTTACAAGGGACATTAAAGTGGCCCAATTTTTAAATATTTTATTTTAATTAATTTTTAAATTGAAATATAGTTGATTTACAATATTGTGTTAGTTTCAGTTGTACAGCAAAGTGATTCAGTTATATATATATATATTTTTTCAGATTATTTTCCATTATATGTTATTACAAGAAATTGATTATTGTTCCCTGTGCTATACAGTAAATCTTTGTTGCTTATCTATTTTATATATGGTAATGTATATCTGTTAATACCACACTCCTAATTTATTCCTCCCTTCCCTCCCTTTCCCCTTTGGTAACCATAAGTTTGTTTTCTATGTCTGTGAATATGTTCTGTTTTGTAAATAGGTTCCTTTGTATCATTTTTTAGATCCCACATATAAGTAATATCATATGATATTTGTCTCTCTCTGTTTGACTTACTTCACTTAGAATGATATTCTCTAGGTCCATCTATATTGCTGCAAGTGTCATTATATTCTTTTTTATGGTTGAGTAATATTTCATTGTGTATATATGTACCACATCTTCTTTATCTGTTCATCTGTTGATGGACACTTAGGTTGTTTCCATGCTTTGGCTATTGTAAATAGTGCTGCTATGATCATTGTGGTGCCTGTATCTTCTTAAATTAGTGTCTCCATTTTTTCTGGATGTATATCCAGAAGTGGAATTGCTGGATCCTAGGTAGTTCTATTTTTAGTTTTTTGAGGAAATTCCTTACTGTTTTCCACAGTGGCTACACCAGTTTACATTTTCACCAACAGTGTAGGAGGGTTCTCATTTCTCCCACACCCTCTCTAGCATAAAATGGCTTGGTTTTTAAACTGAGAGAGAAGAGGGTTGACAAGTGTTTTCTTGCCTGAAGGTGTCTTGTCTTGTGGCTGTCTCATCTTGTATCTGGCATTATTGGGTGCCTCTGCTCTGGGTTTTCATGGAGGCCCTCAGTGGGAAATAATGGCTGGTCCATTCTCTCTCTCTCTCTCTCTTTCTCTCCCTCTCTCTCTGCTGATTAAAGGAAGGGGAAGCAGAGGTGAATGAAAAGGCAAAACCAATAGAGGCTGTAGGAGATCAGAGTATGGGGTCATGTTTCTACATAGTCCTTAAAGCTCCCACCAGGAATTATTACACTCAATTCAGTTTGTTCAGCTCAAGAAAAACACCAGTAGCATTGGCAGGGGTCAGGGACCACGCTGTTCATGGAGACACTGATAACAGTAAGACCCTGGTTCTCAAGGAGGCTCCAGCATCATGGAGACAGATTGGGAAGGAGATGCAGACCAGATCAGCCACTGGGTTGGTGTGGCCGTGTGTCTTAGCCAGGTGACTCACAGGTCTGTCCCGGGAAGGAAAGGAGGAAGCTTTCAGAGGTTGAGCTGAGCTCTGAGTGACAGTGCCTGCCTGGAACTGCCCCGTCCTTTCCCGACCCAGCTTTCCCATCCAGAAAAAAGAGTTTTGGTCTCATGCATGGGTCTGGAGGACAATTAAAGAAGGCATTTTAAAGCTGCCAAGGGAATTCTGCCAAGATCTGAAATGTCCTGTTGGCTCTGTAGCTGTAAGATAACCTGCCCGGCTCAGAAACAGATACTCACCACTCCTGGAAGGATGAATCCTGCTTGCGAAAGCGTTCAGATAGATAGAGATCTATTTACTGAGCGAGGCTGCCATCCTGGCTGACCAGGAGGACATGGGTAGCTGCATCGTCCAAGTCTCCCGCTGTCCCCTGGCACGTCAGAGGCAGCCACGGAAGACTTGCTATCTGAAGCCATTTCCTTGGAGTTGAAGGATATTGCCCCATGGGAACCACAAACTGCTCTGATCCAAATGTTTGTCCAATTCAGCATAAATACAAAGGCTGATTTATCTTGGAAAGCCATCTTCTCATCCTTTGGAAATATGTCAGCCTTTGGTGGGGGACCCTTTTCTTCCGGGTTAATACTTACTGTGGGGATTTCATGGCGGTTCACAGTGGGTGCTTCAACCAGCCAGGAGACAAAACTGCACAGTTCTTTTAACACAGAATTTTCAGAAAGAATTGTTACCTGAGTAACTGAAAGGCAAAAAGAGAAGTCTAAGGTGTTATGGTGTTGGTATCTGAAGGAAAGAGCTACTTCCCCTGGGGATGAGAGAACAAAGGAAGGTTGGAAATTATCCAAACTTAGAAGCTCAGAGGAGGGGCCCCATGGAGCTCGGATATCTGAGCAGGGGGCACAAGGAAATGGGTCCTGCCAGTCTTGGGACAACTGCAGACTTGATCCAGTTGCTGCTGTGAGAACCAGCTGCCATCACCTGGTAAAGAAGCATCGCTGATGGGGCACAGACAGTAACAGGAAGTGCCAGGAACAGGAAGGAAGAACCCCTCCCTCTCCAGCCCCACAGCCTCTCTTCCAATGGGGGAGGCTGGCCGAGCGGAACCGTGGATGCAGCGTCCCAGCCACAGCATCACAAAGCCAAGGACGGAAGGTGGGGTTGGAGCTTAGAGATATAGCTCGATAACTGGTGCATTGTTGAATGGGTAGATTTGAATGACTGGGTGATTGTGTTCGCGGTAAAAGTCCAAGCTTTTCTTTTCATTCAGAATTTTATTAGCAGTTCTTTATGATGGCTCTCTTATTGAGGAATTCTCATGAGGTCAGGACAGATTGAAGTTTGGTCAAGCAAAGGATCTTTGTCACTCCCTAATTGTTTTTTCTGAACCCATTTTATTTTATTTATGCATTTTTATTAATCTTTATTACAGTATAGTTGCTTTGCAATGTTGTGTTAGTTTCTGCTGTATAGAAAAGTGAATCAGCTATACGTATACATATATCCCCTCTTTTTTAGATTTCCTTCCCATTTAGGTCACCACAGAGCACTGAGTAGAGTTCCCTGGCTATGCAGTAGGTTCTCATTAGTTACCTATTTTATATACAGTGGTGGTATATATGTTAATCCCAGTCTCCCATTCATCCCATCCCCCTTTCCCCCCTTGGTAACTGTAAGTTTGTTCTCTACATCTGTGACTCTATTTCTGCTTTGCAAGTAAGTTCATCTGTACCTTTTTCTAGATTCCACATATAAGCGATATTATAACGATATTTGTTTTTCTCTTTCTGACTTACTTCAGTCTGTATGACAATCTCTAGGTCCACCCACGTCTCTGCAAATACTGAACCCACTCGAGATGTAGTCACAGACACAGGTCCTTTCATCTCTAAGTAATTTGTCCGTCTCCTAAGACCAAAGACACGTGCCTATGTGACCATAATGTGGTTATGGATATCAGAGCATTTAGTGTTGGGACAATGCTATTATCCGGTAGACAGTCTCAATTCACATTTCCCCAGTTGTCCCAATAATGTTTCCTTGTTTGTTTGCCCCAGGATCAGGTTGCAAGCTGCATTTAGTTGACCTATCTCTTTAGCATCCTCAGTTCTAGAACAATTCCTCAGCCTTTCCCTCCGGGACATTGACAATTTTGAAAAGTCCAGGCCAGCTGTTTTCAGGATGTCCCTCAGTTTGGATTTGTCTGATGGTTTCCTCATGCATAGTTTAATAAAAAAATCCACCTTTTAAGGCCCCACTCAAAGCTTCAAACTGAATGAAAGCTCCTCTCAATTTGCTTCTCCACCCGGGACTTTATTGCCCAGGGGACCCGAGCCTCTAAGGCAAACCCAAGCCCTGGAAGAGATTTGAGCTAAGCTGGGTAAGGCCGGTAGTTGAGATGTTACTTACCATTTCCATCCGGTTGTCAGGGGCCCCAGATATCGCTGTGACAGCCTTAGCTGAGGCTCTATTCCTGTCCACCTCTCCTTGGGCCTTCCCAGCTCAAGCTCTGCTCTGCTCCAGGCTGACTAAGGAATCACCTGGAGAGGCCCAGGTGCCCGGTCGCAGGCCCAATGCCTGGCAGACGCTCGTCTCATCAGCTGCTGGGACAAAGGCCATCAAAGTGAAAAGGCATGTGGAGCCCCCCGTAGACAAAAAGGAATTCCCTGAGTTGGGGCTGGCCCTGAAGATGGCAGTTTCAAAGGCTGGGACAGGCATTTCCAAGGCCCGGCCTCCAGGAGCCCGCGTCCCTGCCCGGGCGAGAGGTCATACTTCCACCTCTAAGTCTTCAGGGCCCCCATGCAGCTCTTAACTGGGCCTCAGCCTCGGCCTCCCAGGGGCTGCAGATCCCCGCACTAGGTGGCACAGTTTAACTGCAGGCCTCTCACACAGAATGGAATTTTCCACACCCTTCTCTCCCTTCTGAAGGGCTAGCATATGTCAAGTTTCCCTCCATCTCTGAGAAGGGTCCTGGGCAGGTGGGAGTGGCAGGAAGCACTGCAGGGTTTCCTGTGTCCCCGCTGTGGCGGGGGGATGCAGTGATCTCCCCACTCCGTCTCCTCTCTAGCTGGAGACAAGGCGTGAGAAAGTGGCTTCACCACGACGGGCTGCTTAGACGGAAGGAGAGCTCCCTAGGAGGGTGGGTTGGGGAGAAAGCATGGGCTCCAGAGGGGCGTTCAGCTTCGAAAGCTCAACTTTCCTGAGCCTTGGCCTTCTTAGCTGAAAAGGGGAGAAGGTGGTGCTCAGAACATGGCCGGTAGGAGGCCGGGAGGATGGCTTCAGACAAACACGTGGGATGCTGTTAACAGCCAGACACTCTGGTTCTTGGCCTGGTGTTCCCCAAGAGACCCCAAGGGTTCTGAGAGTCAAGTTCAGAGCATCTGTAATCTTGAATAAGAAATAAACTTGCACCTTGATGTTCATGGAAAGCTACCTACAAAATAACATTTCCTTCAATTGTGTAGGCAACAACTCACTGTGACATTAGCAGTGTCTGTGATGTTTGTCATTAATAGAAATCACAGATATTTTCATATTATAGTCAAGTTTGTATGGGTATCTCAAAATATTGTTTATACTCATCATGACTGCAAAATCATGTAATCATTAGATATGCAGCTAGAGATGTTATTTAGTGGGCAAATAATAATCACAGATATTAATACATGATAAATTTGTTTTTAAGTAGTTTGATAACTAACCGTAGTTTGACATACTCCGTTTCCTTTGAATTCTTGTGTATTTTACTTACGGTCCTTAAAGACATTCTGAGAAGGGATTCAACGGATTTAACGAAGGTGTCCTTTGCACAAAATTGTTTCAGAAATGCTGCTCTGGGTCCTTGGGCTTTGAGCAACTTTGCCCCCTGAACTGGCTTTGAAGGTGGTGGGCTTTCTGCATCATCCTTTCTTCGGGCCCTGTCGTCCTCCTGAAATGAGATTGGTCTGTGAGGAGGAAGGAGCATCGTGGGGAATCTGAACTGCTCCCAGTGGCTTCAGACTGGCGACCACAGACTGACATGCCAGGGACATTCACCTGAGGAATAGAACAGATATGCTTGAGTATCAGAGTCATCGTCCAATGTTTGATCAGAAAAGTCCAATGTAGAGCTGAAGGTCAAGCGGAGGGAGCATGATTTCCAGGTGAGGATGGAGGATCTGTCCTTGGAACTTGCTTTGTTTTCTCATCTCTTATGTCTCCCCTTCCCCTTCTTATGCAGTGTGTGCTTTCAGCCGTCTGCAGGATAAAAATGAAACCTATAGGTTGGCTTCTCCTGTGACCGTTTCCCAGCCCCCGAGAGCCTCTGGGAGACGCTGGAGGAAGCACAGTCTCAGCCACACGGCTCACGCTCATCCCCTCCAGGAGCCGGCAGGTGGCGTTAGTGGGCAGGCGAGGCAGCGCGCGCGCTGAGGCAGGCGGCTCTTCCCATCACCCACGCAGCAGGAGTAGCTCCGTGATTTAAGCCAAGGACGACCTTTAGAGAAGCACTTTGAGTCCTCATGGGTGCGATGCAGACACTAGCTTCTCAGAACAGCCTACTTAGCAGAGATTCCATCTTCCAAGGATGTCTGCGCCCCTTTACCGAGAATACCTGTCTACCAGGTGGGCCACACATTCGTAGCAGTCAGGCTGTATCAGAGCGCTCACTGTGCCATGTGCAACCTTCAGGGGTGGTGGTCCTTGCCCTGGTGGGGGCTGGCTCTCCGCGAGCATGAGGTCCATGCTCGGGGCTGCCCTTGTTCTCAAAGAGCTAAATGGTACGATCACAGACACAAGCAGTCCCCACAGCAGTGCCTGTAAGGATGATTGAGGGGCGTGGAGTGAGGCAGGGATTGGCTGAGGCTGGCTGCTCAGGCAAGGATTGGGGTCTGGGGACAGTTTGGAAGAAGGAAGCTGATCTGGTGGGAGGGGGTGCTGTGAGTCAGGAACAAGGCAGGAGGCCCAGCGTGATGCACTTTGATTCCGTCCAGCAGGAGAGGAGAGATTTCAGGCCCAAGAGACTAGTTGATGGGAGATGTCGACAGGGAGTTGATGGCTAGAAATACCCACCGTGGTTCCCTGTGCATCGGGAGAGGCGGCTGTTTCAGCGTTGATAATCCGACATCATCAGGAACCAGGTTTGGAGGCTCTAACAGGGCTTGACTTGCCTGCTGTGTTCCACCCCACAATCCAGTTCCTGAATAAAAACTTATGGCCCTCCAGAACTTTCTAAAGTCTTTCTCGGTAAAGGTGGTACCACAAAAACTGAATTAACAAATATCATATGATATCACTTATAAGTGAAATCTAGAAAAATGGTACAAATGAACCTATTTACAAAACAGAAATTGAGTCACAGATGTAGAAAACAAACTTATGGTTACCAAGGGGGAAAGCAGGGGAGGGATAAATTGGGAGATGGGGATTGACATATAGACACTACTCTATATAAAATAAGATAACGTACTGTATAGCACAGGGAACCCTATTCAGTGCTCTGTAATGACCTCTATGGGAATGGAGTCTAGAAGAGAGTGGATATATGTATATGTGTGGCTGATTCACTTTGCTGTACAGCAGAGACTAACACAACATTGTAACTATACTCCCATTAAAAAATTAATTAAGAACCAAAAAACCAAAAACTGTATTATAGTCTCTTGGGGTCCCTTCTAACTTGCCTCCCCATTGCTCTAATGTGTAGGTAAATGTTTTCTTTGGTGTGATTTACACAGAACCTCGATGGGCCTGAAGGGACCAGAGATGTCCTGATTTGTGGGGGGCGGGGAATGATCTTTTTTTTTTTTTAAAGAACAACGTCTTTCAAATATTTTTGACCACAACTCATGCAAGAAATACATTTTACAATGTGGCCCCATATACACATATACTTATAATTCATAACTGAAATAAAAGATTCATGAAACGATTTTCATTGTATTATATCCTATTTTTTTTAAAAAATGCTGGTAGTGGCACACCCAAATGACGTGGTGATCTCAGCAATTTGAAAAACACCAGCAGAACTGGAACCGACCTTTCCTTCTTCCATTGCGCATCCTTCTCTCCAGCCAAGATGCCTCTGGGTTGCTTTCTGAAATCAGAAGCTCTCACTGCTTCAGGGACACCTGTGAACCTCCCTTTTGTGATGATTTAACCAGGGGCTGGGCAACTGCATCTTTGCAGCCTCTCTAAGAAAGAGCAGTGCTAAGTAGACTGAGAGAACAAATGGAAGCATTTAAGACAAAACCGGTGACAAAGAACTTAGAAGCACTGATTCGATTTACTCGCATGGAGTCGATGTGACTATTTTCTTAGCATTAATTGCTTCGCTTGCTTCCTGTTGGCAGGTCTTGCCCTCTCTCCCCCCAACTGCATTCTAGAAGGCTGGAGGTTTAGAAGCCATACGGTGTAAAGCAGCCTTGTGGGACATATACCATAAGCTCTTCTGGAGGTATGTGCAGCTAATAGGTCCTGCGATCCCTCTTGGTGTCGTCCAGTGAAATGGTTCAAAAGCTGGAACTTTCCAACACCGAGGCTGAATCCCAGCTTCCTGCTTCTTAGCTGTGTGACCTTGTACAAATTAGTGTCCGTGCCTCAGTTTCCTCATCTGTGCATGGGGTAATAATAGCAGTACCTACCTCACAGGGTTATTGAGAAGATGAGATGGGATGATATAACTCATTAGGTGCAGTTCGGGGCCAGGTAAGTGTCACCTGTTGGTACCTGACAGGGTTCCCCGAGCCTCCCTGCCTGACAATACCTTTTGATTAGCCTATGTCCAGCAATAGGCTGGAAGTGCTAATAAAAACACATTTCTGTTTTTAAAAAGAACCTACAATCTAACCTTTTCATAAATTCTGACAGGGTTTTTCACCAACAGACTGACTTTGGGGATCTTATAACATGCTATTTAAAAATATTTCTGCTTGTTAATAACTCAACATGTGCAAAGTCAATCCAGAGTCAGTTAAATGGATAGAAAAGTACCATAGCTGCAGGTTAACACATTTTAGTTCATATGTCGTAATGGAACCCTTACAGAATATTGGTTGGTCAGTCTATAGTGTCAGTAAGATCCCAAACTATTATCTAACAGTCATCATTGTCTTGAACTACATAGAAATTGACTGGACAAGAAAAAAATCGTGCATATAAAAAAAATCAACGTAGTTTTTACCCAGAGGACATCACATGGAAAGAGTTAGTTTTACTATGTCATGCAACTCTATCAAACACACGGAGGCATTTTACTTCTCTGCATGTGGCGTTTTTCTCTCCTAAATACTGCCGCACAGTGACCATGTGGACCTCAGACATGTAAAAATACCAAAAACTGTCCTCTCCCCTAACATTGCAAAAGCACCATATTTTCCTTTCTTCTCATCGTCTCCAGGCCAGCTCTGTACTATCCTTACAACTTTTGGCCTGACACCTGTCACATGGTGTTGTCGTGTTTTGTTGCATCAGCGTTTTCCCGTGTGTGTTAACTAAACACACAGCCTCCTGTCTGTTTTGAGCGTGTGAAGACAAGCCTTCTGGAGGAGCTTGGGCAAGCACTGTGTGGGGACTTAAATTTCTGTGCATGACCGTCCGAGGCTCCCTGTCAGTCAGCCCAGGGCAGCCGGGATCAGGGGAAGGAGGTGAAGGAAGGACACGGTTCTCCTAAAAACACAATGAGAGGTGGAACTAAAGGGAGGATGTGAGGAGGAAAGCCGAAAAGGAGACTTTTTTTGACCTGACACGGCCCCAAGAATGCAGTGTTGCTTTCCAGGACCCCTGGGATTAGGGCACATGCAGTATATGCACATCCCATATACCCGAGGTGCCTGGGGTAGGGCCTCTACCTGTGTTCCCTGGGGGTGCAGGAATCATTTGCTTCTTGTGAGATGCTCTGCTTAAGCCCACTTGGGTTGTTTTCCTGGGGTTAACTGTGGTCATATCTAGATTTCTAGGGTGTTAGGAGCTGAGCCAGGGTATGTCCAGGCATCACAGTTTCTTCCCTTTTTCTCATACCTGCTAGAGGTGATCCGTCACTTCCTAAGTATCTCAAAAACTTGTCCCTTGGCCCCATTTTCACACCAAGTCCGGGGCCACACTGTTCCTTGCCTGGATTATGACAATGACCTCGTCTCTGAGACCTCTATTTCCGGCATCACCTTTCCAACCTGACCTTGGATTTGGCAATGGTTTCTTTAAAGATAACATCAAAAGCACAGACAACAAAAGAAAATATAGAAAAATTGGACTTTATCAAAATGAAAAATTTGTATGCATTATAAGACGCTATCAAATGACACCAGGGAAGACGGCAGAGAAGGAAGCCCCAGGAGTCCATCTCTTCACCCAGACAATTGTAGTGGCAGAAAGTGTCGGGTAACTACCTTGGAATTTTGGAGTCTATTTGATGGCTTGCAGCTTCCAGGAAAAGACTTGGATGGTAAGCCTTGGTTAATTTCAGCTCTGAGCTGGTGGCTACCTGACTCAGCCCCATGGCAGACAGCGATGCAGTTGCTCCTGGAACAGATTGACTGTGGCTTGCAGGAGCCAGGGTGGGCACTAGGACTTTGTCCTCCCAATATCAGGGACCTGTATTCTGGTCACTGATTGCCACTTCTGATTGTGCAGGTGTAGGCATAGAGACTGGTGCCTCCTTTGCAGCAATCCTCACCCCCACTGTTGCAAACTTCTCTGGCTGAAGTGGTTTATTTTTTTCCCCTTTATTTACTCCTTTCTTCCCTTTTTGGCAGGCAGACAGTTAAGGATTTGGACAATCAGAAGCAACCACATATACAGGGGAATTTAGACGTCACTGCACGTGCACAGGCTCAGAAAAGACCCAAGGGGAACTTCAGGTTGCACTGCAGGCTGATTCTTGGCACAGACCAAGTCACAGAAATCAAAGCAACAGAATAAAACCAAACTAACCCCAAAACAAAAATTTAAAAACCCCAACAAACTCTGGGGAAGAGGAGGGATCTGACTTCCACATCTATCCCATTATAAGATTCAAATGTCCACTAAACAGAAAGTCACAAAGCATACAGAGAAACGGGAAAATATGGCCCATTCAGAAAACGTCCCTGAGAAAGACCAACCTCAACCAAAAGCTAGCAGAAGGGAGGAAATAATAAAGATTAGAGCAGAGATAAATAGAGAAGAGAAAACCAATAGAAAAAATCAACAAAGCCAAAGTTGACTCCTTGAAAGATAAACAAAATTGGCAAACGTCAGCTAGATTGGCTGAGAAAAAAGGAGGGAAGTCTCAAATTACTAAAATCCGAAATGAAAGTGGGACATTACTATTGATTCTACAGAAATAAACTGGATTATAAGAGAGTGATATGAACTACTGTATGCCAACAAATTGGATAACTTAGACGAAATGGACAAATTCCTAGAAACACAAAGACTACTAACACTGAATCAGGAAGAAAAAGAAAACCTGAATAGATATATAACTAGTAAAGGGGTTGAATCAATAATCAAAGGTCTCCCGACAAAGAAAATCCCTGATCTCGATGGCGTCACTAAACATTTCAAGAATTAATACCAATCCTTCCAAAACATTGCGGGAAACAGTTTGGCGGCTCCTCAAAATGCTAAACATAGAATTACTATCTGACCCAGCAATCCCACTCCAAGAAACATACGAAAAAGAATTGAAAAGAGGGGTTTCCCTGGTGGCGCAGCGGTTGAGAATCTGCCTGCTAATGCAGGGGACACGGGTTCGAGCTCTGGTCTGGGAGGGTCCCACATGCCGTGGAGCAACTAGGCCCGTGAGCCGCAAGTACTGAGCCTGCGCGTCTGGAGCCTGTGCTCCGCAACAAGAGAGACCGCGATAGTGAGAGGCCCGCGCACCGCAATGAAGAGTGGCCCCCGCTTGCCACAGCTAGAGAAAGCCCTCGCACAGAAACGAAGACCCAACACAGCAAAAATTAATTAATTAATTAATAAACTCCTACCCCCAACATCTAAAAAAAAAAAGAAGAATTGTTTAAAGAATTGAAAAGAGGGTCTCAGCTACTTGTATATCGATGTTCACAGAGGAATTATTCACAAGAGCCAAAAGGTGGAAAAACCCCATTTGTCCAAGTGTCTATCAATAGATGAATGGATAAGGAAGATATTGTGTATACATCCAATGCAATATTATTCAGCCACAGAAAGGAGTGAAGCCCTGACACTTGTTACAACACAGTTGAAACTTGAAAGTGTTATGCAAAGTGAAATAAATCAGACAATAGAGGGACAAATATTGTATGATTCCAAGGACATGAGGTACTTAAAATAGGCAAATTCTTAGAGACAGAAAGCGGAGTAGAGGTTATTGAGGCTGAGGGCAGGAAGGAATGAGCAATTCTTATTCACCAGGTACAGTTTCTGTCTGAGATGATGAAAAAGTTTTAGAAATGGATAGTGGTGATGATTGTACAACACTGTAACTATGACTAACCTCACTGAATTATACACTAAAAATGGTTAAAATGGAAAATGTTATTTTATATGTATTTTACTAGGATTAAAAAAGGGTAAAAAGTAAAACAATAAAAAACAACCCTCTCTACATGCACAAAATAAATGATTAAAAATCTAGTGAATATTTGTCTGATCTCTGAATAGAAAAGGTCATTGAAAGGATAAATCCAATAAAAGACTCGTGAAGAGAAACAATCTTAGGTTGTCTAAATATAAATGAAGACTTCTTTAGTCCCCCAAAGGACATACAAACAAAATGGAAATGCTGATAGGAAGACATTGAAAATTCTATAACTCTTTGACAAAGTGTTAATCCTTAAACCACAGTGTCACATAATTTAATAAAAATCACACCACATCCCACAAAATTCATGGGCAAAATAAGATAATTCACCAAAGAGAAATCAAAAGTATTTAATAAACATTTTATACATTTTACATAAATAATAAATGAGATGATTGCCTGCTAATTATCATGAGAACATCCAGGACTGGTAAAAGTTTGCCAGTTTCTCCAACAATTTTTGAATATGCCTTTTGATTGGTGTGTACCAAAGAATGTCCATAAGTTTTAAAAACGTAATTTCACTTCCAAGGAATGTACCCTAAGAAATGTTTTCCTAACTGCAGAAAATGTTTTATGAACAATTATATCCATGTCAGCACTATTTAAAATGGTGAAAAATGGGTAACAGATTGAACAATAGGGGAATATTTTTGGAAAACTCCAGGTCCTCATGTTCAGGAAAAAAGCTGGAAATAAAATTGGATACCACCTTTACTGAGTCCATACTGTGTGTCTTGGGCTGTTCACAGAGGGACAAGGGAAAGTTTATTAATAGCAGCTCCTACTTATTGAGTGCTCACATGCATGCTGGGGGTGTTACAACTCGACCAAGTGGGCACACGGTTGCCTCTGTACAAAGGAGGTAATTAAAGGCCAGAGAGGGATGGGATCCAGGTCCCAAAGGTACAGAGCAGTGAACTTGGTGGTCAACCCAAGAGTCTTTCAGACAGTACCATGCAGCCCTGATTCCGAAGCAGTACCCAGGGATGGCGTTCCATGGGGGAAAATAGATACCCCACTCTGTGACTGTGGATTATGCCCCAGATGTGGCTGTGCTCTCTCCCGGGCGAACGTTTACCCTGATGCCCTTCCCACCCCTGTAGTACAAATATGCCAGCTTGACAAAACACCTAGATCCCCAAGCAGGCTTTTCTCGAGAGGCACGCTGGTCTGACAGGTTTCTTTGGTGCCCAGATCCTATCTAGGTCTTGAACCCTCCTGAGGGAGGGGTGATGACAGAAAGGTGTGGAGGGATAATGTACTTGTCAGCAAAGTCAGCCAGGGGCCAGGAGACTTTGCTGGCAGCCAGTTTCCGTGGCATGAAGACACACACACGCCTTCACTTGATTTGTACACAAAGCGACCAATGGGCCCAGCCTTTCTGGCCATGCATCGCCTTAATCAGACTGCAGATCACCAAGGTATTAAGACATTCTGGAGAAACTCAGACAACTCAGCCCTCAGGCGTCTCATCTTGTAAAATTTGCATGATGGGCCACAGCGGAATAATTTCTAAGGTTTCTCACAGCCCAGAGTGTTCATGATCTTGCTTGCATAAGAGTTGGAAAAACATTTATAATTTAATGTTAAGTGAAAGCCAAGGATATAAACCTGGTTTCCCGGGATGGTCCCAAATAGATTTAAAATAAACTATATTTGCATAGGAAATAGGATGGGAGAGAATTCTTATAAATATTTACAGTGTGTGATCACAGGAGATGTAAATTTTCTTCTTATTTCTCCCGTGGTTCTGCCTGAAGGGAAGACTGTGTAATAATGAACTTTCTCAACAGCAGCATCTTAGAGTAAAAAATGCTGACGCAGCAACAAAGGGCAGTTTCTGATCCAGCTTACCAAGGAAGGCCATGGCGCCTGCGTGGACATTCATGATTTCCAAGATGCATTGGACCAAAGAGAAGGCGAGCTCTGGGCAGGCGATCAGGGTCTCCAGCAAGAATAACTCTCCAGCTTCTATCAAATATAATCAAATACGAAAGATATATTTGTATGAATAATTGTGGGAAAACATCCAACAGATATTCAGTGCAAAAACCAGATTGCAAAGCAGCGTGCCTAGTATTACCTCACTTACGTAAAAATTATGCTAGTGTATTCTTGGAAAAAATATCTAGAAAAAGATATATACCCAAGAGTGATTATCTTTCACTTTCTAAGTCATGCATTTCTCCAATGCTTGATTCCTTAATGCATTATTTCCTAATCAGAAAAAGTGTATGAAATGAATATTTATTGTTTATGCTTTTCCTGCGCTTGTCTGATGGTGCTGCATCCCAATGCAGTGTATTGAACACTTTCCTCGTGCCGGGCATGGTATTAGGAGTTTTACCTGCATTAGCTCATTTCATTCTCACGGAAGAAGTAGGTAAATCATCCTCATTTTAAAAATGAGGAACCTGGGACTTCCCTGGTGGCGCAGTGGTTGAGAGTCCGCCTGCCGATGCAGGGGACACGGGTTCGTGCCCCGGTCCGGGAAGATCCCACATGCCACGGAGCGGCTGGGCCCATAGGCCATGGCCGCTGAGCCTGCACATCTGGAGCCTGTGCTCCGCACGGGAGAGGCCACAACAGTGAGAGGCCCGCGTATCACACACACAAAAAAATAATAAAAAAAAATAAATAAAAATGAGGAACATGAGGCTCAGACAGGTTACATAAAGATCCTAAGTTTTAGCCATTTATTCACTCATTCTTTCATTTGGTGAGGATGTATTGATCCCCAGGTACTGTCGGGGGTTCTGGGTATACAGCAGTGAAAAGTTAGGCAAAGTCCCATTTTAGTGAGGGGACACACAATGAGCAACAGGTAAATACAGATGGTGTTTCAGGTCATGATCAGAGCCGTGAGAAAAACAAAGCAGAGGATGGGGATAAAGAGTAATGGGGCCTGGGGTGGGTTCACACACCATGGTTGCCTAATCTACATCCATTCTTTCTCATTTTATACAAATGAATTTTGTTAAGGTGGCAAAATGGCTCAGTGGAGGTGAATCCTCCTTCCCCCAAAGAAATGTGATTTGTTTAAGACAAGCATGAAAATTCCATTCTCCTTTGTAGTGATTGGTTTAGCGGTAGCTGACTAAGATCTAGCCAAAGAGATGTGAGAGGGAAGCCTCGTGTGCTAACTTCTATGGAAGCTTCCCCCACCCCTATCCTTCGCTGATTAAAGAAAAGGGTCTGAGAAGTAGTTTCTGCCTTGATGATTCCTGCTTCCTGCCTTGAACCTGGTTGTAAAAGGATGTGAAGGCTGGAGCTATGGCAACCATCTTGGATCATGCATCACCACTTAGGAGGATAAAAAGCCAAACCATTGGGATGGCAGAACAGAGAGTTGAAAAGAGCCTGGTTCTTGAGGGCGTTGCGAAGCTACCAAATCAGACTTAGGACTGCCTACCTCTGGTCTTCTTGTTAATTGAGTTATTTAATGTCTGTATTGTTTAAGCTGTTACTTGCAGCTGAATGTAACCTAACTAATACAAGAAGTTATTTATTTTAGATAGAGTGTCGGAGGAGGGCTCTCTGAACAGGTGACATTTGAATGATGTGAAGAAGTGAGACAGATTCTCAGCAGGTAGAACAGCAGGAACAGGTTGGTTTGTCCAGGATGGCAAGAAGGAAGGCCAGCATGGCTGGAGCACATGGAGGTGAGGGGGCAAGGCTGGCAAGGTGGATGGTGAGAGTGAGAGTGGTGAGAGCCAGGGCTGGGGAGGGAGGTGTGGACTGGACCCCAAAGGCCTTGGGGCCCTACTGTGGGTTTGGCTGTGATTCTAAGTGGCATAAGAAACCGCTGGTGGGTTTTGAGTTCGGTGACGTGATGTGATTTATAGCTTAAAAAGCTGACTCCGATCGCTGTATTAGGAAGACCAGTTAGGACTGTTGCTGTGGTCCAGGTGTGGGATGATGTTGGTCCGGTCCAGGGTGGCAGCCGTGGAGGTAATGAGGAACGGTCACATTCAGGGTATGTTCCGAAGGTAGAGCCGCTTGGGTTTGTTGATGGATTGTATATGCGGACTGAGGAGAAGAGAGGAATCAGGAATGACTCCTAGGCTTTTTGCCAGAGCCATTGGGTGAATGGCGGCGCCAGATTCCAAGACGGTGAGACTGCAGGAGGGGCAGGTTTCGAAGTGTGGATCTGGGGTGATGCAAGAATAGCTCCAGAAAGGATGGGATTAGGGTCTGGCTCTACTTTTTTTTTGCGGTACGCGGGCCTCTCACTGCTGTGGCCTCTCCCGTTGCGGAGCACAGGCTCCGGACGCGCAGGCTCAGCGGCCATGGCTCACGGGCCCAGCCGCTCCACGGCATGTGGGATCCTCCCGGACCGGGGCACGAACCCGTGTCCCCTGCATCGGCAGGCGGACTCTCAACCACTGCGCCACCAGGGAAGCCCACGCCTGACCCTTTCTGTCATTTGTTTAGTGATCCTGTTTATCTCCATTGATTCAGATCTGGGTGTTTACCCTCTGAGCCAGGCCAGCAGCTTTGAAGAACTTGAGTTTCCTCTACTCTTCTTTTGATCAAAGCTCTTTTTTCTTTCTCCAAATGGTTGTCTCTGTATGGTTGGTGACACCTCCAGAGGATGAAACTGCTGGAATGGCCCAAATTCTAACCCATTCAAAGGTCAGTGGGCCAGCAGTCACAGGCTTCTTGAAGTTTGTTTATACAGGGCTGAAGATACCACTTCTTCCAGAAAATCTCACCTGAGTCACCATCAGTTTCCTTTAAGAATCTGTAAGCTACTCCTGACCACAAGGAAACCCCAATGCAGGCAAAGCATAAGAAAATGAATATTTTTTTCCAGAAAAACGGAGGAAGCCCCAGTTTAGATCACTCAGACAAGAGAAGTTTTGTTTGTGTCAGAATGTTGTCCATGGCCTCAAGTTTTCTCCATACCGGTTCTTAGGAGTGCAAGATTCCAGGGTATTTCATTTCTCTTTTCTCTCCTCTCTAATAAGCTCTCGGTCTGTAGGAGCTAGTTAGTACACTATATATCTTTTCAATCACTGAGCTATAGGGAGCATTTTTCCAAGTTGATAAACACCTGTGGTACTGCTATCACACGACATTTATTCTATGTCAAATCCTCTGCCAACTTTCTCTAGCATTGTCTCCTTGACTCCTTGCCAAAACCCCATGAAGATGTCATGGCTGTCTTCATCTTACGGATGAGGAAACTGAGGCAGAGAGCAATTAACCAACTCGCCAAGGTCACACAAGTGAGCAGAGGAGGTAGAATTTGAAGCCAGGCTGTGTGATCCTGGAGCCTGCACTTTCTTTTTCTTGGCCACGCTGCGTAGCTTGTGGGATCTTAGTTCCCCAACCAGGGAGCGAACCTGGACCCTCAGCCGTGAAAGCTCGGAGTCCTAACCACTGGACTGCCAGGGAATTCCTGAACCTTCACTTTTAATCACTCTTAGTTTACTCCCTAAATATACTGCATCCTTTCTGTGTGATTGTGTCATATTCTGTTGTAGATGAACCAGGGTTTATTTCACCAAATCCATAACGTTGCACACTTTGGCTGGCTTCAGCTTTCACTACAGCAGACCGTGTTACAGTGGACGTCCTTGTGGTCAAATCTTCACAGGTTGTAGGTGGTGGTCCTGTCTCGAGGACATGTTGATAAGCCTTCCTTTCCTGTGTCCATTTCTATGGCCCTGACACACATTGCCAGTTATAACATTTCACTGCTCATTTGCTATGTCTCTCAGGTGTATTTCCTACTAACACCCTTTGATCTCTGAGGCTTGTCTTTTTTTTTAATAAATGGTAGAACTCTTTATACATGTCACGTTTTGGGAATTAATAAATTTAGTAAGTAAATCCAATAGAGAGAAACAAGGACACATAACCTGTGTTTTGCACAGCATCTTACATCTTGTTCTTCCTCAATATTGACAATAAGCCACAAGAAATGATTTGTGTGCCCCGAGGATGAAAGCACGCCCATTTTAACAAGAAGTCACTCGGGGGCGTTCCCCTTCTCCGGAAGAAGCCCGCATCTCCTCTTCCTGCTCTTCCGTCTCGGAGGAAGGGGACATGTCAGAGAAGGGTACCAAAACTCGCTTAGTGGTGGGCCAAGAGATCAGAAGCCGGCTTGAGCGGGCCCCGCTCCTCCATCTTTTGGGGAGTCAAGGGGGTCCAGGCCTGGCGTGTGAGCTCTGGATGTGACTCCAATGAGGACTGGTCTTGCATTTATTTATACTTATTTTCCCTTTTCATGATGTTGGCATCATCCTCTATAGTGCTATAGTTCCAAGAGGAAATGTCAGTGGAACCAAATTTGAACAGTTCAGTACCACACAATTGATGACACACAGCTTACATTTCTAAGTGACCTGCCAGCATGACCCACCCTGGGGGCCTGGGGACCGGCTGGTCCAGTGGCTCACAGGGCTGGCTGCGAACTAGCAACGGGTTCTAGGGACACAGAGCTTAGGCGGCTGCGGCTGCTCAGAGCCATGGGCTGAGTGGGACCAACGGCTCAGTGCTTGAGCTCCAGGCCTTTCTTAGAAGGCTGCCCCCCCATCCATGCCTGGAGGTCCCCTTGGCCCCTTGACTGCACCTGTCAAACCAACCCTCAGGAGCGTTTCTCTGAGACAGAGTGGAGTGTGCAGGATGCTTACTAAGGAGTGTCCTTGGGATCAATGCCTGTGGATGGGAGGGGCAGGAAGCAGGAGAGGGCAACGGGAGGCGTGCAACCACGATTCAGGTCCAAGGACTGCCTCTGCCCGCCCCACGGGGAGCTCTGCCGTGGAGTGGCCTTTCCAAGTTGTCCTGACTTGGTCAAGACGGCCAAGCTTTATCCTTCCACGGCAACCAGCCACTGGACATGGACCAGCCTGGGAAGGGGTGTGGCATGGGCGCGCGGCCACACCCGCCTCCTAGGTCTCTTCCCTCCAGGTTTGCTCCATCTCAAAGAAATCTCTGCTCGACCCCTGCTCTTTCCCTCCTTCTGCTTCCAAGCATGCCTCTACTTTGACATCCTCCCAACCCTTTCCTATCTGATTTCCACTCTATTTCCACTCCCCCAAGTCACCAAAATCACGTGTGCCCAGCCCAGATCACCCAGCCCTCTCTGACCTCAGCTGCAGCTCTCCAAGGTCACCGGGCAGGATGCCTCCACCCCTGTCCCTCCTTCTCTAGGAAAGCAAGCGAGTGAAAGGAACCACCTCAAATCTGCTCTAGTTTATGGAAAGAGGTGTCTTATTAGAACCTTCTCAGGACTTTAACAGCTATTCGCTATGGGCTACTTGGGACAAACCTCCAAACTGATACGGACCAGAGTGTGTGCAAGGCTGGCGACATAATTTGTGGCACCTGGTGCAAGATAAAAACGTGGGGCCCCAACTGGGGGCAGGGAAGTTAATGTCCCCTTCCCACTGCTTCCCCCTCCAACAGCTGATGGGTGAAGCCCGAGTGATTACAACATCCTTGATGCAGGGACACGGTGGGTCGGGTCCCGCCAAGTCACTCACCCAGTGTGTATGGTCCTGCAGCCGGGGCGGACAGCTGCCGCTCTGCCCAGACACCCTGAGGGGGTGTGTCTGATCTTGACCTCGCCCCGTCCCAGTGCCCCTGTTGAGACCAGGTCACCGCCCCCTGGGAAGGAGGTGGTGGCCATGGTAGGATCCGGGGACAGGGGGCCGTGGGCTAGGGGACCATGCGTGGGACGAGCCTCCCGGCCCCTGGTCCATGCCCCTCTTCCCACAGGACTTCACTTACGAACCCAAATTCAGAAAAAATCGGAAGCGTTTCAAACAGCAAACGCAGAGCCATCAGCCCCAGGCAGGAGGCCTTCTTATCGCCTCCAGTTCCAGGCTCAGGTTGCCTGGTGGATGGACAGTCCTGGCCGCTTCTGTCACCTCTGAGATCTGGTAAGTCCATGTTCAGACTGTTCACGTTCATCCCCAACCTGGCACCCTGTCCAAAGTACAAGTGTTCACCCAGGCTGTGTTGAAATCGGGGAATCGTCTTTGTTTCATCTTTCAGAGAGTGTTGTTGATGTTGCGTTTGCAACCTCCTTCACACACATGTATGCACACACATGCACACACACATGCAGCACACACACACGCACACACAGAGACCTCCCCTCCCCCTGACTGTGTGGACGTGGCCCAAGGGACTGGTTCCTGTTTCTGAGTGTGGCTGAGGTCGGATGGGTCTGAGGATACTCCTGGTTCTTGGTCACACACGCTTCTTGGAAATTGTGTCTTTTGAGAAGTTAGCTACCTTCCTGTAGTTCCAGGAGAAAGTTCACAGTCCTGAGGAATTTTTAACTCTTACTTATCCTTTCTTTAGACTTTGAAAATGCATTCATTATCCCTTGAATATCATCATAATTTATTGTGAAATTCTCCTTGTGCTGGCGTAAAAAGTACTCCAGAAAGATGTGATGCAGAGGAAGTGCTCCCTTTCCTTCGCTGTCTTCTCTGTTTTCTTATAATAATTTTGTACAGGATTTGACTTGGGGCATTTTTTGGTTCTCATTTTCATTTTGAATTAGATTTCTGGAACTTTTAGAAGGTAGGTGGGGCTTAGGGTAGTTTATATGGTCTCCTGGCTCAGACGGCCTCTTACACTATTGGTGTGAGGGGTAAGCAGCCTGGCCGCTGATCTCAGAGATCGCAGGGTCTGGGCCTCCCTTTCTTCCTCTCTCACGACTGTCCGTCCAGGCAGGACCACCACCCCTGCAGCTTAACCTCAGGATAAGCCTGAGCTTAGGGGTCAGTTTTGAGAACCTGTTGGTCTCCCCGGCTCCAGCCCCTGGGACACCAACTAAGCACCTTGGCGAACACACGCGCCTCCAGTTTCAGCTGCTGGTTTGAGGGGTCACTTTGTCTCAGGGCCGTCAGATGTGCTCTCACTTTCTGCTCGTCCTCACGCACAGGAGCTGACACCTCTCAGACCCTGTTGGACGGTTTGTCTCCATCCACTGACGTTTTGAGGTTCGTGGGATTTTGGTTTCTCTATTTTAGTTGCTCTATGTTTTTTGGTTTTTTTTTTTTTTTGCGGTATGTGGGCCTCTCACTGTTGTGGCCTCTCCCATTACAGAGCACAGGCTCCGGATGCGCAGGCTCAGCAGCCATGGCTCACATGCCCGGCCGCTCCGCGACATGTGGGATCTTCCCGGACCAGGGCACGAACCCGTGTCCCCTGCATTGGCAGGCGGACTCTCAACCACTGCGCCACCAGGGAAGCCCTGCTCTATGTTTTTTGATGAGGGGGGCTGGAGGGTTTAAAGGATCATGCCACCCTGCTGCAATTCACCCCCTTTAATCTCTGATACGCTCAGAAACCCCAGATAAAAAAGACCATGAAACACTGCACATTTCAGTGACTTTTTTATCATATATTATAAAGGGCAAAAGGCTTGACTCTTCCTTGCTCACTTGTCTGCTGTGTGGCTACAGGCAAGCTTTTGAACCTCTCTGAGCCTTGGTTTCTTGGTCAGTAACGAGGATCACCCTTACTCGCTCACAGGAGGGCTGTGAAACAGAAATGAGACATTGTAGGGGAAATCTCATTTCAAGTTGTACAGTTCACATCCTAAGGTATTGTTATTATTATTATTACTGGAGATATTGCAGTCTGAGTATCTATGTATGTTGAAATTTGTGAATATATCAGCGGCTTTGGTCTTCGTGACTTCCGCCCAGGTCTGCAAGGGTCCATTAGCCTGAGGGAGGCTTCAAATTGTTACAGCAAGGATGCGAGACAAGAGTCAGTGTTTTGATGTGTGAGGGAAGACGTTCTGGAGTTCCCGACTCTGATGCTGAGAAGCAGGCTTTGGGGAGAGACAAAGGTAGATTCTAAGTTTCTTTAGCTGCGTTAGCACATCAGGACCCTAACTCTGTGGGCAACATCGTGAAGTTTTACTGTAAATCGGGGGCAGAGGGAATCCCGAGACTGGATACAAGGGAAGTCCATGCCACAGGGAAAGAAGATAAAGAGATGGTACATATGTCAGCCTGGGAATGATGGGGAGAGACAGGTCATCAGATGTGCACGTGTTCTGGCTTTCCACTTCTGAACCCAAATCCGGCAAGCATATTTGGATATTTGGATATTTGGGAGGGTTAAAGCTAACCTTTCCCCATAGTGCCGTGTATGCTGGATGCAGACCACCCTGTAGGGTGGCTTGGTGGCTGCATGAAAGGTGCAGCCGTGGAACGCCCGGGTGGCCAAAAGCTGGCCCAGAGTTCACTCTCCCAATCTTCCCGTGTGGCACAGAAGGAGCCACGGTCCTCACATGCCCGAGCGGGGGTGACAATTGTTCAAATCAGCTGCTGCTGCCCTGCAAACCATCCCAAAACTTAGTGGCCCAAAACACTAATCATTGTATTATGCTCAAGGATTCTGTGGGTCAGGAGCTCAGAAGGGCACCGGGAGGATGACATGTCTCTGTTCTATGATGTCTGAGGTCTCGGTTGGGAAGATTCAGATTTCTGGGGCCTGGAATCATCTAAAGGCGTCTCCACTCTCGTGTCTGCTGCCCGGAGTACCACGTGTGGCTTCTCCGTGTGGCTTGGACTTCCTCACAACACGCTGCCTCAGGTGCACTTGACTTCTAACACGGCAGCGCGTGGTTATAACAGGGAGCATTCCAGTGAAACTAGGCGGAAGCTCGCATGGTCTTTTATAACCTGGACTCAGAAGTCACATAACCTCACCTCAGCCATAATCTATGGATCAAAGGAGGCACAAGTCTGCCCGGATTCAAGAGAGAAGGATAGAGGCACCACCTCTCAATGGACAGAGTGTTAAAGAATTTGCAGCTTTCTTGTAGAACAGTCACAAGAATGTAGCTAAGAGTGTGGTGGGGAATTTACAGCACAGCAAGGGGGAAATGCCAGGGGAACCACAGGGCAAGGAACCAGGCTGAGGACCAACTAGGAGCCGGGGCCGGGGCTGCTCTGTAGTGCTTGTAAGAGACAGGGGGTTCTTGAGTCAATGAGGGGAGAACCCCTGCATCTTCGAGGCTAAGGGGAGGGGGAAGAGGAAAAAAAACTTATTTACTAATGTCTGTTTAGAGTGCTGTAAACTTCATAAGGGCAGGTACAGATATTTTAAAATGTGGTCACGGATTTTTAACCCTCCTCCCACAGAGTTGACCTTTGATCTGATCTCACCTGTGACCTACAGTAGGTGGGGGGATTGGCGCCACGGGACTCCTGAGATGAGGTCATCACAGGCCACACAGCTTCCCACTCGTCCATGGGGGCACAGAGCCTTGAGCCACATGTCGAACAGACAGACATTCTGAGGCCTCCACACTGTGTGGAAGCCCAAGCCACATGGACAGTCATCCCAGCCCAGCAACACACGACGGAGTGAAGACGCCTCCAGGGGACCCCAGCCTCCTGAGGCTGGCATCACTCCTTAGACATGGAGGGGCAGACACCAGCCACCTGCTCTCGGCCCCATCCAGGCTCCTGACACACAGAACCTCTGGGCAGGACCAAATGCACATTGCTTCATATCACTAAGTATGGACGGTCAGTTACACTGCAACAGATAGCAGAACAGTGGGACACTTTGGCCAGCAAGCCTGAGGTCCCGAATAGGGCTGTGACGTGTCCGTGCCCAGGGCCCCTGCCTTCCGTCCAAAGCCAGCATCTTAGGCAGCACAGAGCACCCCTGCCTCAGAGGCACCCTCCTCGGCGCCCCATTCCAGTGCTGGAGTGGGAGGAATGGTTCCCCCCAGGTGGGACCATTCCCGTGACATCCTTGAGCGCCTGCCTGGCCAGCTCTGTCTCCACGCCAGGTAAGATCAGCTTCCTGTCCACCCTGGAGCTAAAGCTTTGCGATTTTCCCCACCAGCCCTCTTACATGATAGACTTTACATTAAAAAGCTGCCTGAAGTCGGAGGCAAACTCTCCTCTCCTGACTTTTGGTGTTATTTTCACCACGACTGGATCCAGGCTTACGTGTCTGAAACGGAATCATATGCATGAAAAGAAGATTTCTTGACAGCACTGTACTAATGAAGATAATAGCTAACATTTATTGACCGCCTACCATGTGTCTTAGTCCTTATTCAATCCTTACAATGCCGTTATGAGGCGGATGCAATTATAACCTATTTTACAGATGAGAAAACTGAGGCACAGGGAGGTTAAGCATTTTGTCCAAGGTTACACAGTGGCAACTAAGTTTGAACCCAGATAAATCATCAAATTGTATACATTAAATACATACAGGTTTGTTTTTTTTTTATAGCAGGTGTAGTTCAGTAAAGCTGAAAAAAGGAAAGAATAGAAAAGAAAAACTTGAGCCCAGGGAGTTTGGCTGTAGCATCCAGGCTCTAGTCAGCGTCGGTGTAGCCCGACATCACCATCCAGCTTTGTGCAACATTTAAATTTTGAACTCATGTTGCAAAAGGACAATTTCGCTTGCTGACACAGCCTTTCCTCCACTCCACACCTTACTTAACTTCTTTCTCTGGAATCTACTTTGTTTCGTGAAGATAGTAAACATTCCACAAGACAGTACTTCAAAAGCTGTTTTTGAGCAAAAAAGTTCCACGACCTTCGTGTAGCCTCTGTTTCTCCAGGTACAAGATGAACTGAAGGAGACTATTCCAAAGAATCACTACATCCAGAGAATTGCCATGTTTATGAGTGTTCCCTGAAAGAAAAGAAGGGGAATCCTGATTAGGTTGTGGTTACGTGACTGTGCATGTATCAAAATTCATACCACCGTATACCGAGAAAATTGGCTTTTACCATAAATTAAAATGGTTAAAAATTTTAAATGAGAGGCTATAAGTATACGTACTGGTAAGTCAAAAGTTTACGTACAGGTAAGTCAAAAGGAGACAAGGAATGTTCAGTCTTCTTAGAAGAGTCAGACCAGAAAATATGATGAATGTCCACTTCAGTCATTCAGAAAAATGACAGCGTGTGCAAGTTATGTTTGTGTCTATGAGAGCCTTTGAGGACCTACCATTTCTCACCTGCTGTGGGCATGGGACTCACCAAGCACCCTCAGGGATGGGTGGGCACTCTGTGTGCACGGATTGCAGACGTTTCCAAAATGCACCACTGAACAGGGAAAAAAATGATGCGGTAAGCTCTTTCAATCTATGTACAATCATGTCCCCCCCGGACCTCTTCATGGCACAACAGAGGAATGAATGAGCTGGTTTATGGTGCACGCTTACAGGGAAGAGAAAGGAAACACTATTTATTTACCGAGAATGAAAGAAGTATTGAATTTTCAAGAGCTTTAGGTCACTCAAATGGAATAGATATATCCGTATCACCATCATGAGAAAGATGCTCCTTTTAACTACGTTTCAATGCCTTCCATTTATTTCTCTTTCAAGAGTTTTGAGCTTCACTCTGAAAAAAATCCCGTGTTGTGTCAATAGACTAGGTCTATGATGACGATTTAAAAACCCACTGACCTGTAAATTCCTCATGGCTGGTGTTTCCTGCATCCGTGGTCACTGTTGCTTGCATCTTGCAGGTGAGGGTTACTCCCATTTTGCTGGGTTGTTAATCATCTGTTCAGGGCTGGCTTAGGAGTGAGTGACAGGAGTGAGACTGGAAGGCTGCCTTCCTTCCACAGAACGTGGAGATTAAAATAAAAAGAGCCTGACAGAGGTTTCAGCCAGTTCCAGACCATTGCTTCTCCCTGCAGCGCCGGCTTTGAAGAGGGCCACCTCCACGGGAAAGAAATCATCGTGGGGGGCGGGTGAGAGGAATCCACGCAGCTTCCAGAGAAGCCAAGGTGAAGACACATTTTGCATTATAAGAATTTCTGCTTTCAAACCCCTCCTGGACACACTAAATCGTCCACCCAGTGAATGCACACAGGATGACCCTCATCTGTCCTGTAGATGAGATGTCATGGAGGGTGGAGAGAGAGGGCTGCAGCCCTTGGGCACTGGTGGCTGCAGACTCGGCCCCCAGGCCTCTCTCCCTTCCTTGAAAGCTGTGGAGATGGGCAGGGCTGCCTTCTCGGGCAGCCGGGCTGATCTCTGCTCACACATGCTTCTCTGAGGCCGGCAGCTGCCCCAGATGTGATGTCTCCCCAGATGTGATGTCTAGGAACGGGTCCCAGGCAGCTGGTGGGACTCACTCTCTGCCACTTCCATCTTCCTCGCTCTTGGATCCACGTCTGTTTCAGACACTTGGTCTTCTGCAGCTTCTCCAGAGCCAGACACCAGTCCTCGCCCATTGGAAGCCGCCCCTGCCAAGAGTGCGGGCCTGGGCTGGGAGGGTGTGAAAACCTGGCCTCCCCCGAAGGCATCCCAGCTCCCCCCAGCAGTGACAGCCTCTTGGCCCGCTCCACTGGCACGGCTGCCTCGGGGTCCCACCGGTTCATCGATTCATCACGTCTCAATGTGCCGTCGCTGCAGGCAGCACGATCTCTTGGCGCTCCACTGGGCTGCCGCATTTGGAAGTGATTTGGGACTCAGAAAGGCTGCAGATCGAGGGAACTCTGCATCGTTGTTCTCTTCTGTTTCTGGCCACCCACTTTCTGAGCCGAGAAAGTGGGATCCGGCCAAGCTGAGGCGAAGTGAAACGTTCTGAGGTCAATAAAGGTGGTAGCTAACAGGGTGGAGTGGTGGGTAAGAAACCTCTCCATCCTTCTCAGCTCACTGGGCTGTCAACCAGGACACGGGGTAGTTGTGGGGAGCCCTGCTAGCTCCCCTTCCCTGCCGCTCCGTCTGCCTGGCCCCGCATCTATCCTCCGTCTTGATGATGATTCGTCCTGAGCCCTGCAGGTACCGGATACATCTCCTGCTTCCGCAGACATCACCCTGATTTCTCGAGCTGGGACACCGATTTGATCTCCTCTCAGCCTAGAGACCAAGCCACGTTTCCCCTCCCCCTCCCACGAGCTCAAGCGTCCCTTTGCAGAATGTACAGGCTCTTTACACAGTTGAGGTCTCCCCTTAGGCCACTGTCCCCCTCCTCTGTTCTTCTCAAATCCAACCGTCATGCATTTCAACTGCACAACACCAACTGCATGTCAAATGCTGAGGTTAGCAATGACTTTCCCTAATGATCCAGAAACAGCCCCATTTTTCACAAAGCTTTTCTCCACGACTTGGTTTTACATATGACTGTTGTTTGCTGTAGAGACCAAGTCTTTCGATCAATCATGCTTCCTCTCCGACTCCCCTCTCCCTGCGGTCCTGTCCCCCCTTCCATGTTCATCTGCCCACCCCTACCCCCCACCCTTTGGTGGGCTGTGCTAACAGTGCAGCAGGAGGAATTTCTGGAAGGAGGCCAACTTTGGCTTCAGATCATTTCTCTTCAACACACACTGGCCTCTGAAAACCAGATTCTGTTTGTCATTTGGTTTGCTCTCCCAGCTTTGTGTCATTCCGATGGTAATGCTGATGGATTTCAAGCTTGCCTTGTAGAGGAACGCACAAGGTTTTCATAAGCACATTAATCTTAAAAGAAAAACTGTCAGATGCAAACAATACTCATATGACTGATGTTGTAAAGACACAAACTAACTCTTAACATCCATTCCCAAAGAATATTATCTTACAGGGGCCTTAGGTTGCTTTCAGCTCCCTTCAAACCTGTGTACCTGTATTACTAGGTTTCATGGCACCTACAAAGCTTACTTTCCACACCAAAAGGCTGGGGATTAATGACATGTCTGCTCGTTTGCCAAGTCCAAATAATAGGTTTCTTATCACGTGGCCGTGTAAATAAAAGCATGATTACAAGAAACACGTAATTTCATTAGTTTTCACAAAATGTAATATAAGCAGTCCTTATTTAAGCCAAATTGGAAAATCATTATATTCCAAGACAAGGGACTCTGGTCTCCTCGACACACTAAACACTCATTAGCAGAATGAGATGTGCTGCCCAAGCTCTCTCTTTGGTGGACGCGTCCCTGGCTCACAAGCGCCTTTTCGGAAGGCATTTTCCCGTTTTGTTCCGAAGTTAGCAAAATGTGTGGTATGAATTAAATGTCTGATATTGCTGCAAACGTCATTGGGAAGGGTGCCAGGCCACAATCAAAAGTGAGCTGGTAGCTTGTTCTAATTTAATGGTGTTGAAGTGTTCCACTGTAATTAAGCATCTGAAAATGAAGTAGAAACAGTCATTAGGCTCGGCAATACAAAGCCACGAGACAAAAGAATATAAATCATTTCAGATAGAGGCCCCCAACGAGCATTCTGGGGTCTGAGAGAGGTCCTGCAACAGAGGCTTGAGTGATGGCTGGAGTTTAGGGCCTTTGGAATCAATGAAGACAGACAGTTGATCTGGGGGTGCTGCGATCCCAGCCCAGTCGGTCAAGGTCAGTATGGACCAGTGCTTGAGCCGGAGCTGCGGCCATGCAAGCCGACCCCATATGAGGATGAAGGGGGCCCTGAGCCTTTCACCTTCTCTGGCAGCCCTCCTGCAACCCAGGGCACCGCTCTCTGTGTAGCCCTAACCACGGCGCTGTGGCCGCTCAGGAGACCGGGGTCTCTGTAGTATTTCCCCACTTTCAACCCAAGAACAGACTAGCGCGGGCCTTTCCCTTCATCTCCACGCCCATCCCTCACAGAGGGGGAAGGTCTAGAGTGGGCGTGGCCAGACAAGATGATGGCGTGTCCTCCAGGTCACTCTCCAAAGCTTAGGAAAATACTGCAGACACTTTCCAGGGCTAAAGTACAAGGCCCAGGCTCAATATTTTGTAGACCCACAACTGAACCATCGTGTTTAGCGGGCAAGGCACACCTTGCTATGCTCCTTCTGCAGATAAGCCAGCTGAGACTTTGAGAAATTCAAGACTTCCCTTGGGGCACACAGCTGGTCAATGGCCGAGCTGGCAGGAGAACTCAGGTCCTCTGATTCCAAGTTCCACTAACCTTGTGTTTTATAAAATGCTAAGTTGACTCCTGGTAGTAAACAGTAAAATTTCTTGTGCTGCCCTCAATGGTTTTTTGTTTGCCACCAAGTAGCCTATTTCACAATAAACTTTCATTTATCCACAAGTTTGAGTAAGGAAGACAGTGATGATTTGAGTTCTTTAGCTAAATTCTTTGAAAATATGATGAAAACAAAGGATACTCTCTTGGGAAAATATATATATACAGAGACACAATGACACCATCCGTTTTAGGAGTTTGAGGACATGCAGCCAGGGACCTGGGACAAGGGACCTCCAGTTAAAACGGAATGGATGGACAACGGAAGCCTTCAAGTTACCCCAAGTCTTCACTTTATAAATCACCTCCAAGAGTGTCCTCTACCAAATGGTTCTGAAACCAGGCTTAGCCAAATTTCCCAATTGCCTATCATCACCTCTCCTCCCACCAGCCACCTCCTCGGAGGGCGGGGTGGGGGTGGCACCGGTAAGCAGTCCACACTTCCCTAGGTGGTAAGTGAGAGGGGCCCTGGAGACCTTCAGGGCCTGGAGAGCCTGCCGCCCAGAAGTCAGTTCTGGGAAATTCCGAGTTGGCTGAGTGCTAGGTCTCAGAGGAAGGATGAAGCCTCCTGAATTGAGGACAGTGTCTGTGCCCAGTGCGCACAGCCTAGGGGTAGGTGTGTACTCTGAAGGCAGATGCCAGGTTCAGATCCTGGCTTGGCCACTTTCTGGTTTGTGTGGCCAGGCACGAGCTGTCCTCTTTGTGCTTCAGTTTCCTCATCTGGACAACAGGGATGATGTGACGTCAGTTTAGCCTCATGCAAGATATATGTACAAATGCTTTGAACAATGCCTGGCCCGAAGAAGGCACACAGGAAGCTGCAGCTCTCGCTATCAAGGCTAAGGAGGAGGAGCATGTCGGTTCTGGGTCGTGTGGTACCGGAGTGGGACATTGTCACAGCGAGGCAGCTGCCTTGGTGCTCCAGCAGCCGGGGGAGGCTGACCTCAAGGTTTTGCTCATCAGTTGTGGTTCTTGCGTGGGCTAAACCTCCAAGTTGGCAATTCCTCCATGTTACTTGGTATATGTACCCCCAAATCTGCTCAGGTGAAGACTATTTCAGCAAAAAGGGCCTGTTTTCTTCGGTATCACCTTCTCTTAGCCCCCTGCAGCAGTTTATTCGCACTGTGTCCGTGTCTCCCAGTATTCAGTGCCACACCTGCCCCAAGGGCTGGGCACCTGGTTATAACTATCCTCACCTCAGAAGTTCAGCCCCCGAAGCAGCTTCTGTTTCTAAGCATAGATGGAATGTTCCCCTCTGAGCAGTTTTCTTTTGACTTAAAAGCACTTCATCTTCGTTTTTTATTGGTTATTTTCTTTATAACACAGGAAGTCTTTCAACTCTTCCGAAATTCAGAGTTCCAGTTCTATTTTCAAGACCTGAATCGTGAGTGTAATGCAATGCAGGTTATTCCTAGCTGGAAATATTAAATAACTTTGTTTTCTCACTGCTCCAGAGACTGTTGGAGCCTCGTTTGTCATTGGGTACAGCCGACACCGTGACTTGGGCCGCTGTTTCTCGGGGTGGGGGGCCTTGTCTGGGGCAGCTCTGGTGTGGGAGTGGAGATGACTCAGGACAAGTCAAGTGCAAGCTGGTCTGACTGGTGGTGGGAGGACTCAGATCGCTCGAACTGCCAAGAGCCAGCTGTTCCAGGTGGCTCAGGAAGACGGACATCTGCAGATGTCTCCGTGGGGGCACGTGCAGGTGAAGCCAAGATCAAGAAGGAGACCTGGGTATATAGAACAGATGGGGGTTGCCAAGGGGGAGGGGGTTGGGGGAGGGATGGAGCGGGAGGTTGGGGTCAGCAGATGTAAGCTATTATATATAGAATGGATAAACAACAAGGTCCTACTGTATAGCACAGGGAACTATATTCAATATCCTGTGATAAACCATAACGGAAAAGAATGTTTAAAAATGTATATATATGTCTAACTGAATCATTTTACTGTACAGCAGAAATTAACCCAACATTATAAGGCAACTATACTTCAATAAAACAAAACAAAGCAAAATGAAACAAAAGAAAGCAAAGCAGGACACCAAAGGGCGTGGTGCATGGTGTCGTTGCTGTATCTGAAACATCTGTTTCATTTTATATCAACATATCCTGTCGATAAGGTTGCCTATCGATCAGACCAATAAAAGAGGAAGGTCACAAAAGGATGGTGAAAGAAATACTCCAGCAATAATATACAATATAATTAGCTCAGCTGAACACTAACATTTGGGGAAAACATGATAGGTTAAACAGTTTTGCATCTGAAGAGAAAACAGACCAGTTCTTTAAGAAAGACAAATGGGGGGAGGGTCCCGGAAAAATGCTCCCTAGGGATATCATGCAGAGAAACTTATGCACAAGGTTTTCGGGGTCCCCACGGTGACTTGGTAATAAAGTCAAGACTGGAAAAGTGTGCTTCATGTTACACGTACTTAGCCCTCCAATTTAGATATATATGTTGTACAAAAGCAGGAATTGTAGACCTGTGCATGATAGGTGAGCAGGAAGTGGACATTTAGGAAGAGAACAGAACAGGTGGCTTTGGCTATTCTTTGGAGAGCCATCTGAGTTCAACCATGCCAGGGAACGAAACAATAAAAGGCTTAAGAACCATTCGAAGCAAACCACATTCACTGATTTTCCTGTCCCCCAGACCCTTAGGGGGGTTGAGAGCTATTGCTACCACCATTTTCTGGGCTCCTGCTTGTGGGAGGAGACGGGTGTTGAAGATGGGTTTGACAGTGTCTGCAATGAAAAACTAAGAATGCCAACTCTCACCAAACTACTGTTGTCTTATCAGATTCATGTGATGACCCAAGTTACCTCGAGGCAACCTTCAAACTGGGGGACATTTGGAAACCAAGCTAAGCTCCTGGACTCAAGTGATTCCGTGCTCAGGAAATTCAGCAAATTCAGCAAATACCTCCTGGAAATGCTACACTTTAAGGCCCAGTACCAAGGTGTAGAGCCTGCTCCCTGACCTTCCTTGAGCAGCTCGGGACCTAGCAGGCAAGGGTAGGAAATGTACTGGAACACATCAAGTACATTTGCTGGATTATGTTAAAGCCAATCCCAGATGCCATTTGATCAGTAAATATTTCAGTATGTAGAGTTAAGAGATGAGGATACTTTTAAAAAACAAAAACACAACACCATTTATACACCTAAACAACTAACAATAATTTCTTAGCGTCTTCTAATATTTTGCCAGTGTTCACATTTCCGTGGTTGATCAATAAGTGAGTTTTTGCAGTTGTTTTGTTTGAATCATGATTCCAACAAAGTCAACCGTTTCCCCTGGTTGATAGATCTCTTAGGTCTCCTTTATTTAGTTTAATTTTATTTTTATCTATTATATACCCTTATTTCCCCCTTGCCATTTTTTTATTGGATAAATGGAGTCCCTGCTTTGTAGAATTTCCCACATTTTAGGTTGGGCTAATTGCATCCCTGTGAGGTCATTTAAACAACCTTTATCTTTTATGCCCTGTAAGCTGGTGATGAGGTGATCCAATTCCGGTTCACTGCTTGGGCCCTGGGCCTCCGACTGCCCCCCAGGGAGGCACACAGGTCTGGCTGTTCCTCTTCTGTGATGTGAAGATTGATCACTGGGTTCAGATGTTGCCAGTCTTATTAATGGACAATTTTTCATTAGAGCCATAGAAGATTTGAAGACAATTTTTGAATTCTAATGTGTTCCAGAAAGAGCTAATAGACTAGTATCAAAAATAGAGACCTCATAGAAGGATAAAAGGCAAGAGAGAGCCGGACGTGTAGATGATGTTTTTCGAACACACACAGCCCGGGCCCTGTGCTGAATGCTGTGGATGCGAGCAAGTGCTGAGAGCAGTGTCTTGGGCATAACAAGGTTGCATAATAAATGATATTACTGCTGTTGTTCATTTGAACCACTTTACTCTGCTCCCTCCCTGTCTCCCCAAAAAGGGTCTGGTGATCCAGGGAGAGGGAGGACCACCCGGAGGACACCCGCTGGGCAGAATGACCTGGGTGGCCAGAATTGTGAAAGGGTGACACTGAGCAGGGCCATTTGTGGAAGGGACAGGTAGGTTGAGCTCAGGGGCTGGAGAAGAGTACGGCCAAACAGGTATTTTAGAATGAGTCTCTGGGCAATCGCTTGTCCACGGGGGGGGGGGGGGGGGGCGGGGGGGGTGACAGGATGCTGACAGTGCAGGTAAAAGGCTTCAGTAATTGACAAGCTAGGAATTGCCAGGGTTCCTATGAGGGGTTCATTTACCAGGTGACCCTCTGAAGAAAGACAGACCCACACCTTCCACCATACACTTGGGTTAATGCCCATGGATCACAGTTTAAATAGAAGAAAATGAAGCTAGGAAAGTAGCAGATGGAAGCATGGGGGAGTTCTTTATGTCAGGGAGGAAGGAAAGCTTTTCTAAGGGTGCCACAAAATCCAGAACATTAAAAACAAAAAACAAAACACAACCAAGTAATCTGACTCCTAAGAGTCAAGAACTTCTACATGAAAAAAAATCACCATAAGCAAAGTCAAAGGACAAGTGAGAATCTGGGAAAAAAAATATTATACCATGTGGCGTGTGGGATCTTAGTTCCCCGAACCTGCACCCCCTGCATGGGAAGCGGGGAGTCTTAACCACTGGACCACCAGGGAAGTCCCTCTGCTCAATATTCTGTAACAACCTAAATGGGAAAAGCATTTGAAAAAGAATAGATGTATGTATATGTATAACTGAATCACTTTGCTGTACACCTGGAACTAACACAACATTGTGAATCAACTCTACTCCAAAATAAAATTTAAAAAATTTTTAAGTAAAAACAAACAAAAAAAACATAGTACAGATAAAGTGTGAATCTTCCCAAGATGTGAAGATTTCCTGGAAACTGAGAAAAGAGCCAATAGAAAAGACTTTTCACAGAAAAAGAACCACTAAAGGCCTGAAACATGAAAAGATGTTCCATTTCATTCCTACGAAGAGAAATGCCAACAATAACTGTAATAATACCCCAGCCGGCCCCTAACAGATGGGCTGGAAAAGTTGCCCTTGGGAGTGCAAAATGGTAGGACTCCTGTAGAGGACAATTTGGCAACATTTATCAGGGTTACAAATGTACGTATCCTTTGGCACAGAAATTCCACTTCTGGAATTGATCCCACAGATGCATATCTGTGTGCCCACAAAATAGCAAAAGACTGGACACAATTAAGAGGCTGAATAAGCACTGTACTCAGACGGTGGAAACCTACTCGGCTGTTAAAAGAAGGGCGTGAGGCCCTCCCTGTGCTGATATGGAAAGTTTTCCAGGGTGAGTGAAAACAGTGAAGTGCAGAACAGCGAGCCTGGCACGCTGCCTTTTGTGTAAGAAAGTGGGGTAAGACCAGGTGTTCTTGTTTGCGTTTATTTGCATAAAAGAACACAAAAACAACAGATAAAAGTGGGTCCCTGTATATTTCAGGGGGGGAACAGGGCAGGATGTGAATGAGAACAAGAGTACTTAAAGGGGACCGCTTTAAACCTTTTGGGAACTCGAGTCATGTGACTGTATTTTTGTCAATAGATAAAAAGATAGAATGAAATTTTAAAAAGAGTGGTCCGCCTGAGTCACTGCTCACTTTGAAGCTGACACCCCCTTCCCCTATACCTGCCCCCCTCCCACTGCAGACCTGGACACAGCACACTTGTGCCTTGCCTCCCATTCCCTCTGCAAGCTCACCCCACTGGTTCCTGATCACCTACACTCCAGAGGAGACTGAAGAACAGTTGTGGCCAGAGCAAACCAGCAAGCTTCTCTGCTACCCAATGGGCTGAATTACACCTTCTCCAATAAGATCCGAACCAGCCTTGGGGAGGGGGACCCTTCTAAGTTTGTCCTTCTTTGGGTATTCTCCCTTAGCCCTAGAATATTGTACACAGTTTCCTTCTAGTCATTCTTTTATCAGAACTTGATAATTCTTTATATTAAACTTAACTCACTGTGTGGTTCCTATTCTTGATTGGACCCAGACCGATACAAGCACTGTATACATTTTATATCAGTTTTAGTTGACATACTGGATATGACCCAATCAAATTGACGGCAAAAAAAAAAAAGAAAAATGTTAAGAAGAAAATAAAGGGAAAAATTGTTAAGAAGGAAATAAAGGAGACAACATAAAGTGCAAAATATACAAGTTAAAATAAGAAAGATGTTCTGCCATATGTGGGGCAGAAGAGAATTAGAAAGATTAAATAATCGGGTTGACTTTTCTAGCCAGGTTAAATGCAAATAACTTCAGAGGGCTGATTCTTTTTTGCTTTACTTATTAATACAGTTGAGTGATAAAAATAGTATTGTATAATTTCAATTTCATGAAAATAAAGTAATAATTAAAAAAATAAATAAAAAGAGTGGTCCATGGTGTCAAAGGTCCATGGTCACCTCTGGGAAGAGAAGGCCTGTTACTGGCAGGTGTGGCAGGCAGTCAAGACCCATAGACCTTTTCCATCAACTCCAGGATCCCAGGGAGGTCCTGGATGGTATGCTTTTCCTTCCCTCTTGGCCCCAGGCCCCAGGAGGTGAAGCTCAAATCTGCTCTTTTCTTTGTTTTAAAAAAATTTTTTATTGCAGTATAGTTGATTTACAATGCTATGTTAGTTTCAGGTGTACAAAAATGTGAATCAGTTATACATATGCATATATCCACTCCTTTTTAGATTCTTTTCCCATATAGGTCATCACAGAGTATTGGGGAAGGGGGGAGGGATAAACTGGGAGACTGGGATTGACATGTACACGCTGCCCTCTGTTTTCCAGTGGCTGCTCCCAGTACTGAGATGATTGGGTGGGAATGGGGGAAGGGGTGGGGGAGGAGAACTCTGGGAAAACACACCTGACTCCGAGGAGTCTGTAGGAATGAGGTTCTGTTGTTCTCCAGGGAAAAATATATCGGAAGCCAGCAGGCTGTGGCTTGCAGAAATTCTGCCTTTGTGCATAACTAAGATCGTTTTACGATTAGCAGAGCAAAACGCCTGTCTGGGCGTCTTTCCCCTTCAGCATTGCCAGGTCACAGCTCACCTGGCCTCTTCTTGATTTCTCACTATTTCACTAATTTGTCTGGAGACCCACGATAACGAGTATATATTATAATAAAATTGTTATATGTGATTGTAATCATTAATGACTATTATTCTAACAACAATCATTTATCGAGCACTTGCTATGTGGCTGGCACTGTCCCAAGAGCATGCCTTAGCTTCCTGATCTCATTTAAGTCTCTTCATGTCAAGAAATGCATTCTCTCGTGACCCCATTCTCCAGATGGAAAAACTGAGGTTTGATGACTTGCCCCAGTACGACGGTGGCCGAGCAGGAGTTGCCTTCAGTCTGCACAGCCTGTGTTCTGAAGTCCAAGCTCTCCCCCCAGAACTGGGGCCTGAGCTCCCCAGCCTCCCCACTCTGACACCTCCACTTTAACTGCCCTTTAACTTCCAGGCTCGACACTGCACGGCCTTAACCCTCCTGCCTGCTTTCTCTGCCCCCACTTTCCTCCCAGGGCCCTGCTTCCCTCCCAGCCAAACTGTTTACTTTTCACCCCTGCCTTCCTGTGACCTTCCTTTGCTCACCTTCTCTTTGCTGGAAGGGCTCTTCCTGCCCCTCCTCCGCCCTCTGGGCCTCCACCTGTCAAAATCCACTCTTCAAGGTACATCTCAGATGCCCACTCCTTCCTGAAACGCCCAGTGGCCCCTGGCCATTCGTGACCTCTTCTGCCTCGGAACTGTGGCTTTACCTCTGCTTGCTCTGCCTTCAGCGGGGCTCCAAGGTTTTCCCCACAGCACCCCTCTAATGCCCCAGGTGAATGCCCCGTCTGATCACCGGCTCCAGGGAGACAGGGTGGTGTTTCTGACATCTGTCTTGCCCTGAAAAAGGGTAACAAACTTGTCTCCTATGCCATGAACAACGCATGCTTGTTTGGCTATCAAAATCATGTTATTTTCCAAAAGCATGAGGTGAGATGAACATTTCAGGAGGATGTGCTTTTGCATGGCTGGGAGCTCCCTCTCTCTCACTGCCAGCCCCAGCAGGGGAGGCACACCCAAATTTCAGAAATTGTAACCAGAACATAAAGACCATAAAGACTGAAAACTGCATCTTGTTCCTAATCCCTGCATCACCACCCGTGTGTTGATTGTAGAAAGAACTTTATATTTGCTCAAATGAATTACATGTTAACATAAGCTCCTAAAAGTCTGAAAATCATTTCTTTCTCAGTAGATATGTTTCCCTTGTAATTGAAGCTACTTGATTAATTTGCTGAATGAAGCTATTTTTTAGAGCTGGCATAAGCCCACCAGCATGGTTCATGTTCCCAAGTTCTAATTTGTGGCGTCCTTAGGAGGTTCTGTTGTATTTCCATTCCAGAAATGTACATATGTTGGAAACAGAGCCAGACCACATTTTATTTTATTTTATGTTTTTTTTGAACACTAGTGGGATGTTCTTTTTATTTTTTTTAATAAATTTATTTATTTATTTATTTGGCTGTGTTGGGTCTTCGTTGCTGCACACAGGCTTTCTGTAGTTGCGACGAGCAGGGGTTACTCTTCGTTGCGGTGCGCCGGTTTCTCATTGCGGTGGCTTCTCTTGTTGCGGAGCACGGGCTCTAGGTGTGCGGGCTTCAGTAGTTGTGGCATGTGGACTCAGTAGTTGTGGTTTGTGGGCTCTAGAGCTCAGGCTCAGAAGTTGTGGCCCACAGGCTTAGTTGGTCCGCGGCATGTGGGATCTTCCTGGACCAGGGCTCGAACCCGTGTGCCCTGTATTGGCAGGCGGATTCTTAACCACTGCGCCACCGGGGAAGTCCAGATCACGTTTTAAAATCACTGCATTTGAAGGTGGGAGGGAAGGAGCACTCCCACCTTCATATTTGTTGCCTTCTTTTGCTTTTCAGATTCTCAATCCCTGATGCTAATCTGAGATGGTCCTGCTGCAGCCCAGACAGCCCCCTCCTGGCCCCCGGTGGGCCCGAGCCCAATCACTTCTCTCCGGGGAGAAGTCCCACCCACTCGGAGCAGCTCCCTCAGCTGGGCAGGAGGATGGCGGGGCAGCCACCCTGGCTTCCCTCCCCGTGTGATTTGGTGGCCGTGATTTTATCTCCATGCCTCTTCCCTTCATCTGTGGAGCAAGGAAATGGCTATAACGAGCCCACATGGTTGGCAAAGGAGGGAACGTCTGTCACAGGCTGGTCTCCCAGGGAAGTGGGCTGAGTCAGGATCTGTGGCAGGAGGTTTACCGAGAGGTGTTCTTGGATCGACATCTTGAGGGGCGAGGGGTCAGGACTGAGCAGGAGAAGTGGCAGTGCTAGGAAGGCCTCTGCTGACCCCACACCGAGCCCTGGCCCTGGGATGCTGTGGAGGTTTCTGGGTCCCCACGTCTGCAGTCATGGGATGTAAGCTGCCCCCAGGAAGGGGAGAATCCTTGAGTGTGATGGCTGTCATCAGCTGAAGCAGTGGGGAGGGGCCGGCTGGGAGCTGTCAGCATCTACACTCCCAGCAGCCGGGGATGAGGAGCTCAGACCTGGGGTGGAGGTGGGTCGGGGCAGCGCCCCATAGTGGCCACTGCTCTACGGAAGGCGCCGGCCCCAGAATAAACAGAGGCTATCAGATCACTAAAGCATTCTGCCCAAATGAATAAGGTACAGGTAACAGCCTGGTTATCTCAAGGGTGTGACCTTTTTCAGAATCAAAGTTGCCACTTCACCAAATCCTTGGAGTTGAGGTACTTCAGGGAATGGGGAAAAGTTAAAATGGGGGGCAACCCAAGAGAGATGCAAATTTGCAGGGGGATGGTAACTTGTGGTAGGCACGGAAGTCAAACCTCACTCTGGCTCCATCAGGGGCAACCCGTCACTGTGGAGGCCTCGGAGAGACAGCCCCCTGACAGCCAAGCCCAAGCCTTGGTTCACAAGGGACGGGGCCCATTCCCTGAGGGAGTGCCCAGCACTTCCTCAAGCAGAAAGAACATGTTCAGAAGGCAAACAAGGAAAGGAAAAACCTCCACTTAAGACAAAAAAAGCAAGAAAGCAAACACAGACATAAGATCTTCTTATTTCTGACAAAGGAAGAGTTTGGTGTTCCGGCGGGTAAAGCCAGAACAGGCCCGGGAGTCCTGTTAGTGCGGGCCTCGCATCACAGGAAGAAGTGGCCTGGTAGGAATCACTGTCCTCCCAGGACATCGGAAAACTCTGGGCCATGCATGGATTTCCTCTTCCTCAGCTTCCTCAGACTCGAGTGTTCACAGCTTCCACTCGCCACCCCTTCACTGCGGACCCTGCCTCCCCAGGAGTGGCCCTTCCCCAGAAGGAACCACGAAAGAATGTGGCAAACAAACAGAAACTCAGAAAAATACCTTAAAGCTGTTTCCTTCCCAAGACCTGATTTAAGACAGCTTGATTTATAAACATTTCTATAAGCAAATCACCCACTGCATGTCTAACAGATGTCCTATCCAAGAGACAAAGAATTAAAATGCATGAGTTTCTTAAAACTATCGAAAACCAATGTAGAGGATAAGGGCCACGGATTAACCACCTGCTGTGGTGAAGCATTTTCCACAGCCAGGCCACGAATCCTTACTATGACCCTATCCCAGAGGGACCGAGGCTCAGAGTACAGGTCTCAGTAAGTGGCAGAGCCTGGATGCCAAACTGAGACTTCAGAGTGAATAAAAAGCCTCGACTCAGCTATAAGCTTTTCTGTAGCCAGGTCCTTTGCTGAGTTTGAGATGCACGTACACTTTGGACCCATGGATGCGTCCGCTTTAAAGAGGGTGCGTCGACCTCTGTGTGCTAGCTCCACGATGGTGCTCGCACACGTGTTCTCACTGTGGGTAGCAGCTCGGCTCGGCTCCCATCTGATCATAAATTCCTCCAACCTCCCTGCGGCTTAAATACTAGAGACACAAAGAGAAGCTCTAAAGGCGTAATGAGAACAGAAGGCCCTCAGCCGAACTCGCATGCCCTCGGTAATGAGGGGCAGCATGAATCCAGCCTAAAAAGACAGGAGGACCTGGGGCCCAAAGGGGAAGCAAACCACCATCAAACCTCATGGAGTGCCATTCGTCTAGATTGAACCTCTGCTGTGTGCTGAGCCCCAGTCAACCCCACCGGCCCCCTTGCAGTTACCTACACCCCAGCTTAAAGAGAAATGAAGATGGAAGTACCAGATTCGTTCTGCCCACATCAGTTGGCTGACATCGAGAATACAAACACATGTCCCGCACATGCAAAGACCAGGCCCTCACATCACGGCCTGGCTTGTATTTTGTGAGACATAATTACAGAAGGAGATTAGACCCGGCAGAGTCTTGGCTCAACCTGAGGTGTTATTACGGAAAGCGACATGGACAGCACCTCTATGCTGTCCCGTCATGGGGTAGCCAACCTTTCCCTGGATGGTCTGTCAAGAGGAGTATTCCCAACGCTGAGTATTTCCCAGTTGGAAGGATGTTAATTCACGTATCCCCTTTGCCCACGTCTCGATGCTTAGAAACCCTGTCAAAACACATTTTCTCAGCACATCCGTTTGGAAGGCCGGTGTCCTGCCACTGAGTTCTGAATCTGGTATTGCCTTGGGTACAACCTTCTAAAATCTTAAGCTTCCAGTTGTTGCTGAGAAATGCCGAACCATTCTAAGGGCATTTTAATTTTTACTGTTGTTATTGTTATGATTAATTTCCCTGTACCTTTAAATTATTTTACCATTATCTTAGAACATAACAGAAAGAGTATCATCTTATTAAATTAGGTGAACACAAAGAATTTTTGATAAGACACTTTAAAAAATTGATGTGGTTCCTAAAATAGGTAGTTTAAGATCTCCTCAAGAGGTTCCCATGTAAGATTTTAAAAAATGAACGAGACCTAAAAGCCCCACAAGAATTAGTGTGTTTGTTCTCTTGATCCTATAGTGATGGAGAAACAAAATGTTATAGCTAAACAGGATCTTAAAAACCTGCACCTTAGACGTCAAGGACATAAAGGCACTGCAGCAACAGAGTTAACCTCAGATTTTCTTGGAACTTGTTTAAAAATGAAATGCAGTTCATATTCTGGAATACGCCTAAGCTTAGAAAACAGTCCAAATCAAATAGAGCAATCTAAATCTTCACGTTTATTACCAAGGCGAGACTAATTAAAAATGAAAAGGAGTTTTCCTTTTAATGACTTCTGAGACTTTAAAGAGGATAAGTCAAGCATTTTTCTTTCTTTCTCTTTCCGCCCCCCCTTACCCTCCCCCCATGAATTGACACTTCTGTCCTTATCACAGCAAACCAGCATCTGGGGGGCAAGCAACTCTGAGATCTAAAATGCAACACTGCCGCAGCCCTGTGATAAAGTTTTCGCCTTCCAATGTGCGTGGCAATTAAATAATGTTAACAGCAGAAACAGTCATAAAAATACTAAGCTACACTTAGCCCTAAAGAAGGTTCAGTCTTTCTTAGATGCCATGAGAAGCTTGAGGGTTATGCCCGCCCTGCTACCTTACATGGCAAGAGGGCAGGGTTATTTAACCCTGTTAAAAAGGCCAGTTCATTCCTCGCCTCCTTGGACAATGCAGTTACTCTGACTCCCCGATGGGCAGCGTTTATGATTCGTTGCCACTTCTCCCCAAGTCCATCTTCATCAGCACCAATAGCTGAGCCAATCTCCGTCTCCATGATCCCCCCCGCTTCAGACCCCAGCTCCTTTTGAAGATGGCTTCACTTAACTGGGAGGCTGTGATCACCTGTGTGAGGGCAGGGATACAAGTTTCTTGCTTTTAAAGACAGCAAACCTAGGGCAGCCAAGCAAGCTTGAGAAGGCAGCCTTCTCCCTCTTCAGCTGATTCGAGAGGGGCCAAAGTGACAGTGTAAACACGCACAGGAAGGACGTTTGCTCCATGGAGTTAAACATGTTTTCATGTGTCATGTTAAGGTGCCCACAGAGGTGAATGAGGCAGGTCAGTCGCCAGCCGGTCTCGGGCATCCTGCAACACCGCTGCAAAGCGGGAGGCATCAAGTTACATCACCCCCTCCCTAAAGCAGAGATTCTCAACATTTACTGCACATTGGAATCACCAGGCTGCACCCCGAAAAATTCAGCCAAAATCTCTGTGGGTGGGACCCGGGCATTCGAAGTCTCCTCCGATGATTCCAAAGTGCAGCCACTGGGAGAATCAGTGTCTTCAAGAAGCTTTGCTTCAGCAGGACTGGCTGAGATGGTCTCTATCCAAGGCACAAAAACTGAGCATTGATTCCAATGGCCGCACATTCAGCTTATTGGGGAGCTGGTGACGAGCGCTCGGCCCACAGTGGTGATGTGGGTCTTTTCCGGCATGCAATCTGCAGACCCTGTCTAATATTTTCCATACCGGGCAGTGAGATCACAAACTCCAAAACACTAAATCAAAACCGGAGGCATTACGGGTCTTCAATAAAACTCCATAGCCCATACATGTGGGGAGGGGGGGGAGAAAATTAAAACCATCACCGAGCTGCGAACATGTTATATATATGTATATGTAGCAGGCATTGAGATATTGCAGCAATTACAGAGAAAAAGATATCAAGCGGTAACCGCTTAAAAGTGACCAAGTAGCCCGGCAGTAAAAAGTTACTCACAAGTAAAAATCCCATTTGTGCCCGAAAGAAAGCTCTTCATAAAAGGCACTTGATTTCTGACAAGAAAATGATTTGAGCAGCATTGCAGGGAGAAATAATATAGGGATCTATATGAAAAGTTAAATGAACATGGAGGAGATCCTACTCTGATGAGAACATACAATTCCAGAGGCCTTTAAGACTTCTGAGCTTACACTAAACCAACCAACCCACAAGCCTGAAACAAAGACTTTATTCCCAAACAGCAAGGTTTCCAAATAGTATGCTGGATTCAAAAAGTAAAATCATTACCATCTAGTTGTGAATGATAATTTTAAGCTTGCAAGAAATGGATAACAGAAAATGGGGGCAGGATGCCTGCTTCACTGTCAGTCTGAGGGGAAGTTGGAAACCCTCTACCAGCAGGTTTCAGAGTTCTTTAGTGCAAACCTCCTAACTGCCCTGTTTCTAGCGCTTGCACTATGAGATTGGAGAGGACTGACCTTTAATGAGAAATCTGACAAATCCGTGTAAATCACAACTGGATGGGCATTTCTTTAGTTCAAGGAAAAGGGCTCTACATGTGTCCTTCAGTTGCCATGTCCTCCATCCATTCTCCAGGTCCTATGTCCATGGAGGATCAGAAATTTCCAAAGCATTCAAGGGCAGCACACTTCAAGCTGGTTCCAATTAGGCTGGCCGGTGTGGATGTCTCACACATGTCAATACTTGTAGCAGAGCAAGTCTGATCCACAGGGGCATCCACTAGGCAGTGGGAGACCCTTGCCCACTGCCGCCTGTGCGAGTCATCCTGTAGGCAGACATGCCATCACTCTCTTGGTCTCCTTTAAAAATGTCCCTTCTGTCCTCTGTACCCCTGTTAGATCTTTCCTTTTCCAAGTGCCCAGACCATGTACAGGAGATATGCCCCATGGATATTTTAAGTTTCCCAAATATTTCCATTTTAATATTGCTGTTTAGACTCTTAGCACTGTCATATAAACATTTCTGAGAGCTCACTGCAGAGGTGGAATTTTGACCAGTGCTTGGAGAGCCCTTTGGAGGCTTTTGGTTGATGGAATGAAATGAAATAGATCTAATTAGACGGTCTAGGTCATTTTATATAAGGGGAAATTGAAGCTTATCTGATACGCCCATTGCCAGGGAGAGGAGGGAAACTGTGGATTTTGCCCCCATGAGAATAACCACGAAAGAATTGCAGGGACGCCCGCTGGTCCTTCAGAAAAACTCAAAGAAACCATTTCTTCCTACATGGCACCAGCTTCCTGTAGTTAATTTTTATCACCCAAATGCGACATTTAAAACGTTTCTACTCCAAAAGAAATGTTACAAGTGTAGTAGTCATATCCCTGCATTGCAGGGTAGGAAGTATCTCAGATCTTCGTTTGCTGTGTTCAATTTCCCTCTATTTCTAGTGGGGGTTTCAGGGCAGATTTCTGTTTTCTGATTTTCCCCCCTATCCCTCTGAATGGAATCCGGAAACTGTTATTCACACGGACAATACTCATCTATTCTTGTTTGTCCGTTTCATTTTAGGAAAATGAAAAAAAACATTTCCTTGCTTCTCTCCCCTTGCATTTCCAAGGACATGCCCCGGTCAGCGCCCAGGGGAACGGCCCCCAGGGGAACAGCCCCCAGGGGAACGGCGTTCCTTCCCATCACTGCCTACTCGACCCGTTTCCAGGCTGGCAACTAAAAGGCGAGGCTAGGCAACCAACTTCAAGGCCAGCGTGGCCACCAGCAGGCCAAGTGGAAACAAGCCTCCGGAATCTGTCTGAGAAGCCTACGGTATTTCTTGTGCCTGGGGCTCTATTTTCATGCTAACTGGCATCACCTTCAACATCTTCCATTCGGGGTCTGGGGAGTCTCTGTGTCCCAATCTGGAGCAGCAGGTGCAGGGCGTGACGCACCCACCCTCTTCCCTGTGAGTCCACTCCGCCGCCTGCAACAGGGCCAGTTCAACCGCGAGTCCTCCTCCCTCCTCCCCTCCCCCCAGGCCCCCAACGCCGCGGTCACTCCGGGTGGGGTTCCGTTGCTTTATCTCACAGTCCCGTTTCCGGCGAGCTAGTTCTCGGTTCGCGCATTCCGTGGGGTTTGCAATTCCCTGATCTGGGCCAGCTCTTCCTCCCTTACGTCTCTGAGCAGCTGTCCACTCCTTACTTACTTCTTAAGAGTTTGCGCGGGATCGCCTTTGCAAAACTGTGAGTGCGGTGGGTGAGGGCACAACATAACCTGGTGCACAAAGCGCTTTCCGTAGCTTGCCCTATTTTTTTTTAAAGCTAATTTAAAAAGAAAGTGAAGAGACTCGGTTTGACTTTGCTTTCCAACCACACGACTCACGGCACAGTGCACTTAAAATCACAGCAAAATTACGGGGTGTGGGGCTTCCCTGGTGACGCAGTGGTTGAGAGTCCGCCTGCCGATGCAGGGGACACGGGTTCGTGCCCCGGTCCGGGTAGATCCCACATGCCGCGGAGCGTCTGGGCCCGTGAGCCATGGCCACTGAGCCTGCGCGTCCGGAGCCTGTGCTCCGCAACGGGAGGGGCCCCAGCAGTGAGAGGCCCGCGTACGGCAAAAAAAAAAAAAAAAAAAAAAAGTGCGGGGTGTGCGCGGAGCCAGGACTCCCCCGGAGCGCGTGCAGGCCCGCAGGCCTGGGGCTCGCGGGCCGGAGGGAGGCCCCGGCATCCCGTCCCCGCTCCCTCGGAGCCCGAGCTGGTCCAGCGTCCCCGGCGGGAGGTGGCTGGGTACCGGCGTTCGCCGTTAGTCAGCGGGCTCGGCCCAGGGTCCTCCCGGGATGCTGCCTCTGTTTTCTGCGCTCGGGTCCTTCCAGGTCGCCGAAGCGAAGGGCGCCCGGCCAGACGGTTGCTCCTTCAGCCCCGCGGGACCCGAGCGGGACTTCCTTCTGCTGGTTCAGGTTTCTCCTGAAGCCTTTGCGATGCATGGGCTCCGGGAACACCGCGGTCTATCGCGACTGGCACATTTCGTTTGCACTCAAATAACTCCCTGATACAGTCCCACCAAAAAGCAAAGCGACGCAGGAGACGTGAAGTGGGGTGACTGTCGCTCCAAGGATGACCTTGTCAGCGAACCTTTATCACACAGCCTTAACTTTCGGGTTCTGGGCCCAGGCGGCAAACCGCAGGAGTACTCACCCGTAGCCCATCCTGCCTCCCGGGAGGACCGACACCCTCTTCCTGCCTCCTCTTTGCCGCTCGCTTTTGGCACGTAGTTGCTACTCCTTTTTCTGTCCTGGGAAACCCGCGTCAGTCTCCGAAGCCACTTAGGGACCCTCGAATCTGTCCTTCGCCCTCCGGGCTTCCAGCCCCAGCGGGACGCGTTGTCTCCCGGGTCCCGGCGGGCGCCCTTAGCTCCTCTGCCCTGCGTCCCCGGGAGCCGCTCTTCACTTTGTTCCACGCTGCGCCGAGGCGCTCGAAACAACGGAGCCAAACCCAGCCCAGCAGAGACGTGGAACCCGCGAACTTTTTACCTCTGCGCGCTCAGCACCGACCACGTCGCCGCCCCCCGCCATGGAGGAGACCAAGCTGTATCCCGGGGAGGTGGAAGAGACTTTTCCTTTCCTTCTGCAAGCCCACTTTTGGGCCACCTCGCTTCCAGCCCAGCCCGCCGCGCGGGAGCCGGTGGAGCCGAGCCGCGGGCCGACAGGGGGCGACAAACTGTAAGCTTTTTGGCGGCGGGCTGGGAGCAGGCTGTCGCGAGCGCTGTGTGGTCCAGCGGCGGGCAGCCGGCGGCTGGAGGGGTGGTGGTGCGAGGGATGTGGGCTGTGAAATGAGGGCCGGCGGGCTCCAACACCCCAGGGAGCCGCCGGTGCAATCCTCCTAGCGTCTCCTCCAGCCCTGGAAGATCTCCGCCAAGGGGAGTGGGGAGAAGATGCCGTCCTGGGACCTGGGCTCACCTCCTTGCCCGCGCCCCGCGGTTTACTGGCATAGGTGGGGTGATGCTCCCCTGACAGGGAGATTGGGGCGAACCACCTCTCACCCAGACACCCCAGCTCTATTTGTTCTTCTCCGAGCGCGCCTACGGGGTGGGCGGGGGGGTAGAAACGGCTTCAGCTGCTTCACCTTATTTTGAGGGCGCACCGGGTTATGGACGCTGCGTTTCCCGGAATAAAACTTTTTGGTCTCCGGCGCCCGACTTGAAATTCAGACAACGAAAGTCTAGATCAGGGGCTAACAGGTTGCAAACCACCTGGAGAGAACTGAGCAGGGCGTATCCCACTGCCCGCAGCCTCGGAGGGCCCCACGTCCATCGGGCACTCAGTGCTCTGCTTGGGGCCTTTGCAGAGTTCCTGGCTTTGCCCACCTTAATCCAAACCACCTTTTCCCCTCTCTGAAACCCGACGCTGCACGGTCGTGGACGGGCCTTATCTTCCAAAGAGTCCCACCCCCAACTCTCGCCAGTGTACTGACTAACCTCTACCGGTCCCTGTGGCCTCCCTGAAGTCCCTGGAGCCCGAGTCTGCACTATGTTTTCTGTGCTGCAGGAAGGGAGAGTCCTCACTTCTTTTGAACCCGGTTTTTCTTTTTCCAAGGATAATTCTTGGAATTATCTGCCGGGGCCTGTGCACTCCCTCCCGAGAGCAGAGGAGGGAAAGGAGTCAGGGACTTGGTCTCCACTACTCCCTGCTGCGTTGGTGGGTCTGTCTGTGTTTCCAGCAGCATCACCGTCCAGGAGCTGCGTGCCGCTTTCTGCCAGCCCCCAAGCGCTTGGACTTTTGGGGAGATGGTGGCGGGGGACACTTCCTTCCTTCTGAGGAGAGCTGGGAGCATACAGGAATCCCAGGAACCAGGGCTTTTCCTAGGCTCCCTCCAAGGCACCCCTTTCTGCTCCTACGCATTCAGCTAAATGCCCTTGGCAATTACTGGCCCCAAGCTCAGAACTCCCAGGGCCCAGTCTTCTCCTGTCAAAACCAGGAGCTTTCTCCCTTTTCCTGCTTTCTCCTGAACCCCGCCTCAAGGCTCCCTTTGGGACTACCACAGTTAGTGACACAGGCTGGGAAATCTACAACTCGATGTTGATGCAGGATAGAAGTAGAGAAAAGTGTTGATGGTTAATGCTAAGTCCAAAGAGTTCAGGGCTGTGCAAACCCCACTTACAGGAAGGGGAAAGGACCATTCAGAGGTTTAACAAAGACCCCTTGGAAGCCACAGGTGCTGGGTGAAAGATGAGGCCACGCCCCCCCCCCCCAGCATGGACAGATGCAGGCTTCCAGCTTGGAAGACAAGGAACTGGAACGACCTAGAGCAGGAGCTATAGCGTTTGACCTCTGGCAGGCCACCAGGATGCCCCTGGGGTCTGGACAGTGTGGGGTCCCTGTTCTGGGAGCAGCAGGTCAGAATCCCTTTCTGACCTGAGTCCTGGGTCACCTCTCTGAGAGAAATGAGTTCAAGTGGGTGGGCCTGTCCACAGGGAGACAGAATCTAGAATGTGCCCCCCTCACATCACTGAAATCACACTACTATCCCAAGGAGTGGGTAGCTGTTAAACATTGTAAAGATCTTCTGAGAGCGAAATTGGGGTGTCAGCCAGAAGTGGGGCACTCTGGAGTCACTCCATCGCAAACACTTTGGATCCGGCTGGCCAGGCACCCTGCATTACCCTGGGCTCTCACTGCGACACCAGCACGCTGCCCGCCCGCCCGGAGTTGGGGCGCTGACACCGCTCTTCCCCTGACCCTGCCCAGGGAGAGGGACGGGAGAGGCAGCCCCACACTGACCACCGTGCCGTAATCGACTTTAATCCTCGGATATCTTAGTAGTAATGGCAGCGGAGGTTAGTGATACAACTAAAACCCAAACTAGTACTAGTACTAATAAGTACTCATCAATTTGAAATGACTAACCCATCATTCTCAAAACCCGAGGGGTGAGGGGCTTCGAGGGAAGCGGAGCAAGTGGAAGGTCCCAGGCCCGGCTGGGGTTAGGACTGTGTGTGTGTGTGTGTGTGTGTGTGTGTGTGTGTGTGTAGGGGGCTGGGTTCCGAAGGAGGGCTGAGGGGGGAGCACAGAAGGAGGGGGTAGAGTTTCAGCGCGGGGAGGGGGGCGTCGGGGCGCAGTGACGGGAACCAATGAGCTGCCAACTCGCGCGTCTCCGGCGTGACTGCCTAGATTGACGTGGAGGACACGTCAAATTGATCCCCGCACTCCGCAGCCTCCCGGTCAGACGAATTTCTCCTAATCGGATGAAGTTCACCCTAGGCCTGGGGTCGCGGGCGTGGAGAGTGTCCTGGGAGCGGGCGGCGGCGGCGGCGGGCGGTGGCGCGCTCGGCAGCGGCTCACGGCGCTCTTCCAGCCCGCGGCCCGGCCGCCGCGGCTCTCGGCTCGCGCGCGCCCTCCCTCTATGCCTCTCCCGCGGCGGCGGCGCCCCAGCTCTCCCGGACCGCGCCGGGCCCAGCCCCGGCCGCCTCGGCGCCAGGCAGCCGGCCGGCCCGCGCGCCATGGGTAAGGGGCGGGCGGACGAGGCGGGGGGTGTCCCGGCGCCTCCCTTCCCTCGCGCCCGCGGTCCCTGGGAGACCAGGTCCCGGGTCCCAGACTGGCCGCGTTCTCCGCACGCCCCCAGCCCCGGGCGTGGGTGGGGGGCGCTCGGCGTGTCGCGGGAGGGGATGTCCCAAGTAGACGCGTCGGAAGTCGCGAAAGGGCACGGAGGGCTGAAGTGCGCGGCTCCCCCCGCCGTGGTCCCTGCGCGGGTGCCAACTCCCGGGACCGGACTGGGTCCGTTTGCTCGGATTCCGAGGACCCGCCGGTCACCTTCGGAGGTGCCCCGGGTGCAGCCCCTGTCCCTGCGCGGCCACCCTCGGCTAACCCGCCGGTGTTCTTTCCCCTCCCCTCACTCTCGTCGGGCGCGTCCGCAGAGCAGACGTACGGCGAGGTGAACCAGCTGGGCGGCGTGTTCGTCAACGGCCGCCCCCTGCCCAACGCCATCCGCCTGCGCATCGTGGAGCTGGCGCAGCTGGGCATCCGACCCTGTGACATCAGCCGGCAGCTTCGCGTATCCCACGGCTGCGTGAGCAAGATCCTGGCGCGCTACAACGAGACGGGCTCCATCCTGCCCGGGGCCATTGGGGGCAGCAAACCCCGCGTCACTACCCCCAACGTGGTCAAGCACATCCGGGACTACAAGCAGGGCGACCCCGGCATCTTTGCCTGGGAGATCCGCGACCGGCTGCTAGCCGACGGCGTCTGCGACAAGTACAACGTGCCCTCTGTGAGTTCCATCAGCCGCATCCTGCGCAATAAGATTGGCAGCCTGGCGCAGCCCGGCCCGTACGAGGCGAGCAAGCAGCCGCCGCCGCAGCCGGCGCTGCCCTATAACCACATCTACCAGTATCCCTACCCCAGCCCCGTGTCGCCCACGGGTGCCAAGATGGGCAGCCACCACGGGGTCCCGGGCACAGCGGGCCACGTCAGCATCCCCCGTTCATGGCCCTCGGCTCACTCGGTCAGCAATATCCTGGGCATCCGGACGTTTATGGAGCAAACAGGTCAGTGGCGCCAGCCTTCTGTAGCCTTCCTGGAAGGGGCAGAAGTGGAGCGGGGGGAGGCATGCGGGTGAGGGGTCACTCTCGCGGGCCTCCTCCAACCGGTTTTGGCTCAGGGGAGGGCTCCGGGTTGGCCAGGGAGACTGAGGGTCCTGGGCCTTCTGTGGGAGTCCTCGGACATCTTGAACTTTTTATGACAAATATGGAAAATATTTCCCAAATAGAAGAGCAATCACCGACCACAAATTCGGAGGCTTGAAATTGCGCTTTTTCATTCTTGCAAAAAGTATGCAAACCCCTATCGCCAGATCTAAGCCAAACAAACCGCAAAGTCAATTCTGCGACCCTTTCTTAAGATCCCGATCTTTCGGGATCCCTCACCATTCCCCAAAAAAGGCTCTTTGAGTAAAAGGCGAAGGGTCTGGCTGGCCGGTCTTGCTGTGTGGCCTGAATCTCCAGCAGGCCCCGTGGCCTGGCGGGTGACAGGCGCCTGCAGGCTGCAGCCATCCTCAGGGTGAAAGCTCCCACGGATTTGCCCTTTGCTTGCAATCTCTGGGTGTGGAGGGAGGGGACGGGGAGAGGGGGGAAGGTTAGGGGCAGTTTGGGTGAGGGGCTCGGAAGAATGGGTGGGGGCCGGGACCAGGTCCGTAGTCTCTTTGCACTGTCCCCTGCCCCCAGCAGCCGGCCAGAGAGTGGCGTGTTCTTAGGTGCGCAGACTCAGCAGGAGCATAAGAGGCAAAATTCACCGTAGCCCAAGAGACAGGAGGGGCGTCCAGAGAGAAACTGAAGGCTTAGCTCCAGCGGCTGTGGGCCGCGCCTCCAGGCCGTGCACAGGCTTCATTTCTCCTTGTGGCTCAAACCCAGCCTGGGCCGCAGGCTTGGGCCAAAGCTTCCCATGGAGCGTCCGGTGGGGAGCTAGCGGGGAGGTGACCTCTCCATGCCTGAGCTCAGATCTGGAGCTTTCTCTCGGTTTTCTGCACACACACGTGTGCGAGGAGCAGACCTGTGCCGGGGACGCTCACGGGTGGCTGGGTTGATGCCTCTTTCTGGAGGCCCGGGATGTCTCTGGAGGGAGTTGTGAGTAGAAACGGCTTCCAGCCCTCCAGACGCTTATTGAGACATTGAGAAGCCCGTATAGTTCTCTTGAGCCTGCTGTGGATTTGAACTTGGACCTTTTGGGGCACCGTCTCTGCAAAGTGGAAAAGCCGCCTGGGCGGAGGGTGCCCAGATCTGGCCGTCAGCCTCTCCCTGTCAGAAACTTCCTGTTTCGTGGGAAGCGGGTGGAGACCTGGGAGGAGCGAGGGGCAGGTCCCCAGCACCCTCTCTCTGCCCCGCTGGGAGCAACAGCGAAATCTGGGGTCCCCGCTGCCCTGAGCATCTGCTGCCGGGTGTTCAGAGGAGCCTGGGTCGTGCCTTCGGATCCGGGCTGGGCGCTTGTAGGAACGCGTTTAGATGTCCGGGCCGGCGGGCTGCCCGTGTGCCCAGCGCGGACTCAGATACCTCTTCTAATCCTCCTGTGTCCCCGCAGGGGCCCTGGGGGGGAGCGAAGGCGCCGCCTACTCCCCGAAGATGGAAGACTGGGCCGGCGTGAACCGCACGGCCTTCCCCGCCAGCCCAGCCGTGAACGGGCTCGAGAAACCTGCCTTGGAGGCAGACATTAAATACACGCAGGTAACTGAGCGCGGGGAAGGAGGTGTCCTTAATCAGGGGAGAGGGAGAGGGAGGGGAGTAGGGAGAAAGGGAAGAGGCCCCCTCCACCCCCAGGGGAGGCGAGTTGGGCTGAAGGTTGATGTCTGGTCTGCGGGCATATTTCTCTCCTTTCCTAGGAGGGGATTGACTTGCCTTTTGCCAAGACACTTTTGCTAAAAAACCTGGGCCCCGTTAACACAAAAGGTTGAGGACTGACTCCCTTTCTCTAAGTCCCGGACGGTGAATATGATGACCCCCTTCACCTTTTGTTATTATTTCTAACAATTTGAGTGGACATCGCTTTGCCACAGTCCTTGCCAGGACAATTAGAGGCCAGACTTCGCATGGGAAATCATTGTGGGGACAGCAGGGAGAATGGGGACCCCCCACCCCGGTAACTGCCGGTGCTGGAGAAGCCGGCGGGATTGCCCGCTGCCGACGGTCTGTCGCTCTCTCTCCCCGCAGTCGGCCTCCGGCCTCCCCGCGGTGGGCGGCTTCCTCCCGGCCTGCGCCTACCCGGCCTCCAACCAGCACGGTGTGTACAGCTCGCCGGCCGGCGGCTACCTCGCCCCGGGCCCGCCGTGGCCGCCGGCGCAGGGGCCCCCGCTGGCGCCCCCCGGGGCCGGCGTCACCGTACACGGCGGGGAGCTTGCCGCAGCCGTGACCTTCAAGCATCCCAGCCGAGAAGGTGAGGGGCGCGGGCCGGCGGGAGGGGTTCAGACGAATGCCGGAGGATTAGGAAGGGTGCAAAGGAGCAAAGGAGAGACACAGACAGAGACAGAGACAGAGACAGGAGACAGAGAGGCTGGAGTGGGTACCGGCATAGATTCTTCCTCTGGGTTACACTTTAAACCAGAGCAGATTAATTTCTAATAGGTATAAACCGTGTCCCTAGAAAGGCAGGCAGAGATTGAGAGAGGCCCCAGGACTGTCCCCTAACTTGTATGGATTAAGAAGACCTCCTCTCTGGGTCTCATTTCTCTGTCCGTAGAAGGGTCTAGAAGGCACCCTCCAGGGGCACCTTCCTGTGGCCTGTGGAGCTGTACCTTCTGTGGAGGACCTGCTGTGGCACCTGAACCCCGCAGGTGGGGTTGGACCTGCCCTGGCCTGGACCCCTTCCACGCACTGCCCATCTCTTTCTTCCATGTCCGAGTTTTTTTTTTTCCCAAGCAGGCCCTGTTCTCCCCTTGCATTCATCTTCTTGAACACATCCTTTGGGAGAGGAGACAGCATTTCAATCATGTGTCTCTAAGTCTAGACTCTTCTTCCCCTCCTCCTCCATAAATCTGCTCTCTGATAAGCTAACTAACAGATTTGAGGTATTTAATTCACGGTCCACAGTGAGAGGGGCATCTTCTTACACTGACCTTTGGGTTCTAGTTTTTCCTGTAACTTGGGAAAAGCTCACCTGCCCTTGACTCTGCATTTTCCTCACGGTGAAAGGAATGACTGGCTTTGCCAATTTCCCACCTGCCTGCTTTTAGGTTCTGAGCGCCAGGAATTTGCAACTTCAACTCCTCTAGGAAAAGGCAGGAGTCACTCCGGGGTGGAGGTGGGGCCTCTCGGCCTCAGTAGCAAAGGTGGCTGAGCACGAACCTGGGGGCTGCGTGGGGCACAAGGATGTTCCAGATTCCCGAAGGGTCTTTGCAGCTGATCTGCCTTATACCCACCCAGGCAGAAGTGGGGGCAGGTGGCACTGGGTAGGCAGAGGAAAGGAGGGGCTTCCTCTTTGGTGATACCCAGGCAAAAACTTTATTTCCAAGTAGTTTCATTGAGACATAATAGCGTGATCTATGAAAGAGAGAGAGACAGAAAGAAAGTGAGAGAGAGAGAGGATTAAGATGCCATCATTAACAGTCAAGCGGAGGAACAAAAGTTAAAAAATTTTTTGTCACTTTTTTAGAGCACGAAAATTCTGGGATATCAATTTACAAATATTGAGACTTAGAACTCCTTCAATCTTTAAATTTAATTTAAATAATAGGAAAATTCCACTTGTTCATTTACAGGAAAATCTAAGTAAAGGGAATTTTAAAAGTCGAGACTCAGAGCTCCTTCGATCTTTCCCTTTAAGGACAGATAAGGGGCCTTAGGGGAAGTGTTTTGCTCAGAGCCTTGTCCTGGGACTTGGACCTACTCGTTTTCTTGACACCTGAGGTTATCTGTTGAATTAGAAATTAAAATGGAATTTACCAAATTATACTCATTAGACTAATCGTTTAACTAAGCAGGTTAATTTGATTTAGAAAAGTGTATCCACAAATTTAAACGATTCCCCCTGGGCTGACCCCAAGTAGCAGGAAGACTTAGAAAAAGGACTCGCTATCTTCAGAGTGATGCGGTCCTTTCCTAACAGAGCCATTCTGTCCCAGGGTATTTCAAGCGCTACCTTAGAAACAAATTATGAAATGTAGGTAATAATCCAAAGGTGAAACACACAGTTCTGAGTTCTAGGCTAACTCTAGTTAATTTGATGGGCAGGGGGTACTCACTGGTGGTTAATTTTCTTTGGAAGATACTTTCCTTTCAGAAATACAGAGCCATTGAATGACACTGGCATTCCTGTCCATTTCACCATTATTTTCACTTCCTATTATGAAACATCCCACCCATTTCCAAAATCTGCAGCAGTAATTAGCTACATTCATTGTTAAATTAATAACAATGTTCTGATCCTGACAGTTCTTTAAAGATCCAAGTAAAGGGTCATCGAATAAATCAGGTCGATCATTGAAAATGATTTCTCCAGCTGGCATACAAATGTTTGTGTTTGAACAGGAACATATAAATAATGAGAATTGCATATCTACTTGGGTTATGGATTTTCACTCTTCTCATTGGCAGAGAAATGGAATTGAAAGATTGCCCCCACCCACAAGTGGTCTTTGAAAAATTACAAAGCAAAGTAATGTGAATCACTGCCTTTAATTTTCTAATCATTGCTTAAGAAATTATCTTCAAAGAAACCTATCCCATAAGACAATTTACTATCATTAATTGTTCATAAGAGTAGTAGGAATAGTGTCTATTGAACTTCTTCAGTAAGAAAACAGTTTCTTTACTGAAGGCAGTTTAATATCACGACGGCTCAGTATAAAACAAATACTTCTGATCACCTAGTCCATACACGGACAATATACACATAATAATATATATTATATTTTGTATATGTATATACATATATTTCAATATGTCCTCCACATCAGGTGCGAATGAACATTATTATCCTAAGATAAGCTTACTCAGATGTCAAATTATTCATTACAATTTATTAACTTTATCTTGGTAGAGGGTTGTGAGTCTGGGTTCCCTATTATTTAGGCAAGACAGTGTGATTTACATTTCCCGACGGTGAAAGGAAACTTTAATTCTTAAGGCCTGAGAGCATAGGAAAGTTCCACTTCATCTACAAGTGGAGGGGGGCCCGTGTTCTAGGAATTCCGACCCCTATCCAGACAAGACCATCTCCCTCCCCTTCCCCTTCCAGACAGGTGACAGACCCCATCAGGCATTCCCTCAAGACAAATGGTATTTACAGAGTGTTTTCAGAAACCTCAAAACCTCCCGGCTCTGAGGTCCCTCCCAGCCGGCTTTTGGAAAGACTAAAGATTTGGAAATCAAATTTATAAGATATTGCATAGGCTCAAAGAATATGTGTCTTTTATATTTGTTAGAGATAACTCGCGGCTTGTTCCAGTCGCCCCTGCTCCGGATTAGTTCTTGAAGGATCCTAAAAGCGAACTTTGCCAGGAACACTAGGGCGCAAGCGTTGGCCTGAGAGCCCGCCGCCGCCAACCTCGGTCTCCTTTGACACAGCCTTGGGGGACCCCTTTCCAGGACTCCGCTGACATCTCCCCCATCCCCGCCCTGCCCCACCCCAGGGTCCCAGTGGCCCTGGAATGGAAGTACCAATATTTTTTAAAAAGCTTGTCCCCATTCCTGCCCATTAAGTTTAAATAAGCTTGCAGAGTGCCTAACGCCGGCTCGAGCCTTCGTGGGGGCCCCGCGACGTACCCACTCCGTCACCCAGATTCCTGCAGGTGGGAAAGGAGGGGCAGAGGGGTCCTATGGGGAGGGACTGGGGCGGGGGAAGAGCTACAAACGCAGCAGCAGGCTCGCCCCCATAGAGCGGAGTGAAATCTGTCTCTGGTCTCCCGGGTGTTTATTTTTCACGAGTTCATTTTCTCGCTTGTCTCTCAGGCAACCGGCCCTTGGCTGAGAAACCTCCAACTCCGGAGTTGTTTTCTAAACAGGGCCTCACCTCCAAGTGTGTGTACTGGGTGGAATGAAAAGGTCTGAAAACCTCGTCGGCTGAGCGGCCACAACTGTGTTTAGGAAAGAGAGCTGAGAGGCAAGGGAGAGCGAGGGGTCGGTCCTGGAAAGGTCTCCAGACCCCTTCGCCACCTCTGCGAAACCAGATGTGCGCGCGCGCGCCCCTGGCGCAGAGGTGTGGGCCCGGCTCCGCGCGGCCCCGGGGCGGTGCGCCAGAGCCGGGGCGAGGGCAGCTGCAGGAGGAAACAGCCGGGAGCTCCCCCTCACCCCAAATTGAGGCGCCCCCAAGCTCCCCCTTTAAAGGAGGACGTGTGGAGGAGAAAAGAAAGTTGAAAATAGGCGCTTTTAGGTATAAATAAGCCTGTGCTTTCCAGCGCAGGAGAAGCCGAGGGGCCGGGCGTCGGGAAAGGGAAAAACAGGGGTTGCACAATCGTGGCGTCAATTTTCTGGCTTCCAGTAGCAAAACTTGGGCCCCTTCCCAAAACCCTAAATAATAGAGCAACTCGCTGAATGCTGCCTAATATGGCAAGTCCACTGTCACTAAATCCGGAGGCCCACAGGCCTCAGGACGTGCTGTGCCCACAGTGATGAGCGCATCTGGATCCCCGGGCCGCGGGGGCAGAACGAAGTCTGCCGCCCGCCTAACGCGCGACCGCCTCCCACGTCGGGGGTGATCCTGGCCACCCTGGGCCCTCCCCGCGGGGTATTTTGGTGACCCACCCCCACTGGATTCCCCCCTACCCCCGGCCCATCGCGGGCCCTGAGTTGCTTTGAGGACCGTGACCTGACGCGCTGGCAGCCTCTTGGGCCGGTGCGCCAGCTGGGTCTGGCGTGGGTGGGGGCTCGGGAGGCGGGGTGCGCGGATCTCAGCTCCCCGCTCCCTCCCCGGTCTGCGATCGGACCACCGCCCCGCCCGTGGCCGCCTGGCTCTGCAGCGCCTCCCTGCGCCCGGCGCCCGCTTTACTGAGCGGCGCGGGGCCCGCGGCGCGGGGCGTCTGCAGGCGGGCCCTGCGAGGAGAGCCGCGACCCAGGCTGGGAGGGCGAGAGGCTTCCGCGGGGCCGCGAAGGGTGGGTGCCGAGGGCTCCGGGGAGCGCGGTCTCGCTGCCTCCTTGCAACCCCGAGATGTGGAGCGCGCGCCGCCCCTTCTCCCCGGGACCCTGCGCTGTCGGCCGTGTTCCCGGGTATCGCGGTCCCCGGGTCTCCCGCTCGGCGCAGCTCCCTGCAGTGACCCCACGCCGTGTGCTTCCTCCCACAGTGGCCGACCGGAAGCCGCCCAGCCCCGGCGGCAAGGCCCCCGACGGCCTCGGGAGCTTACACGGACTGCCCGTCCCGGCCTCGACCTCCTAGGGCCGCGCGTCCGTGAGCCGAGCCCAAGCCCGAGCCCGGAGGCGGCGGCGGAGCGGCGGGCGCAGTGGGGCGCGGACCCGAGGACTCGCCGCGGCCGAAGTGCCCATCAGCCCCGGCCTCGCCCGGCCCCGCGCCCGGCAGCCGCGCTTCCTCCATCGGCCGGGGTTTTCGGCTTCTCTGAACTTTGGCTTCAGACTGTTGCATCTTCGTCGCCGCGACCTTTGCTCTGACGTGGCCTCCCTCGTCCAGCGGGCCTCCAGCGTCTTTTCCTACTTCTCCCCGGGCTGTTTGGCACCGCCCCTCCCTCCCTTTCTCTCCCTTCCCCTCTCTCCCTCTTTCCCGCTCTGCCTCGCTTCCCTTCTTCCTCCCTTTCTTCCCTCCTTCCTCCTGAGCCTCCTTTCCTTCCCCACCTTCGCCCTCTTCATTTTCCTCTCTATCTCGCTTCCTTTCCTCCCTCCGTCTCCCCGTCTACGTGGGCTCCCTTTCCTGTGGTCCAGCCGGGTCCGCCGTCTTCTCTCCTTGGCCTTTACAAGTCACGACTCTGCCTCTCCTTATTGGCACTGCCCGGACCCTCACCCCCTTGCCGAGAGCACCAGACCAGTCTCCACGACAGGCCCTCCTCTTTTTAGCCTCCACCCCTCCGGGGGCCCCAGGCCTCACCGAGGGGCTCCAACCTGGGAAATGGAGAAGCCACAGTTTTTATTTCATATTTTTATAACCATGAACCCAGATAAAACCTCGGTGAACTGTCCCTTCTTCTCCCCCCACCCCAAGGATATTATCAGGAAATATTCTTCTTTGGATGTTTTCTCAGTGCCCAGTGGCTGGGCTTCTCTTTGCTTCCTCTGAGATGATGTCACCCCAAAGAAGACTGGGGTAGGAGTAGGGGCACTGGGGCCACTGTGTTTTCTGTAGTTAGAAAACCATGCGTGCCCTGGGGGTGCCCCCTCCTACCCCTCCACACCCAACAGGAGAGAATCTGGCATATGGTAGACGCATCAGCACTGTTTTTTGGTATTCAGGGGTCAGCACATTTGTTAATTTAAACGACAAACTGCTTCCGGGTACAAAGGTGCAATCTGGCTTCTGGCTTGCAAAGGGATGGGGGTCAGAAAAATCCAGAAAGTGTCTTCTAGAGCAGGACACAAGCTCCGTTCACTGCTCCCAAGTTCAGGAGCACTGGTGGCAGGACCCTGGACATAAAACTTCAATCTCTAGTCAGAAAAATGTCACTGGTGAGAGTCTGACATCACCTGTTAACCATGGCTACCTTTGAATAAAGGAAAGCATCTGTATGTGTGCTTTGTAAGGGTAAGCAAGTCTGTGTCCAGACTGGAGTGTTGTATAGGTATGTTTCAATGACTTAGCCCCTGGGTTTCCAGCATAAACACTATTGAGAGGGAATTGTTCTGGGACTTCCCTGGCGAGCCAGTGGTTAAGATTCCACGCTTCCAACGCAGGGGGCACGGGTTCGATCCCTGGTTGGGGGAACTAAGATCCTGCAAAGAGGGATTTGTTTTATTGGTTTACTCCTTAACACTTTGTAACCCAGGTTGAGGTGGAAGAGAAAATGAGAGGGGAGGAACATTTTCAGGGATGGTCCCTGGAAACTCGAGGTAGAGAGACAGAATGCAGAAACCATCCTAAAATGAAGTTAATTCTTAGAGGGAAAAAATGGGCAGAAGGCAGTGAGGAACAATGGAGGACTTTCCCAGAACATTTTTTAACATTCTAAAGCTAAAGAAAACTATCACAGGCTACCAAATAACCTAGGGATTTCTCACTACAGAGGAGTCTCTGGCCACTTGTTTTGTTTTTCCTCCCACTGTTTGCTTTTCTAAAACTGAGAGCAGAGATTTTCGAATTGAAGGTTTTGCTTGTAAGTGGAGCTGTCTGCTTGGAGGGAACCGGTGGGGGAATTATTTTCATTGCATCTCACTGCAATAGTACCTGCTGGAGGTATTCATCAAAACTAATGAAAAGAGTATCTGCTTTTTTTCATATAGAGGCTTTTCTTCCCAGGTCTTCAAAGTCTCTTGCTTATACAAAAAGTTCCATTTTATAAACAGGAATATTGAGGGTTAGAGACCTAGTTTATTTCTCTGGACCACATACAGCAAGCTTTGGATCACAGGGTTTGGACATGGAAACTGGGTGACACCATCTCATTAGAGAGCCAGGATTGGGGCTCAAACTTTGAGCCTGGGGTCCTCAGCCTTCTATGCCAGCATTTCCTGCAGAGAGGCTGCCCATAATGATAACAGGAATAAAGTATTTAGATGAGCTTGACGTGCTCAGTCGTCCACAGCATCTCACACAACCATCCTTGCTGCCCGGAGGACTGGCTGGCTTGGGCCAGGAAGAAAGCACCTCACCTTTTCGGAAGAAATGAGAAGAATCCAGCTCTCATTGCTGTCATCCTTTTTTTCTCTGCCATGTCGTGCTCTGTGTATGGGCTGACTGGGATCAGGGGTGAGAAGAGCTGGAAAATGCAGTCCAGGAAGGATGGAGGCTGCCACCTGCAAAGGGAGGCACTTTCCAAGTCTGTCCCCCGCAGCTCCCCGTGTGCTGTGGCTGGAGGCGGGCCTTCCAGGGTCGCCGGCGCTGAGGGCGCGTTCACGGAGGATGGACAGCATCTGGTCAGAGGGCCAGCACGCTTTGTCACGTCCTGAGGGATATGCAGGGCTCTCCCTCCTCCCTGGAGACTGCGGGCCCTGGAAAGTCCCAGCGAGCTTAGGTGAAACCCCTGTTCCATTCAGTGGGGAGGAGGCCTGTGACTTCGCCAAGCCTCGGTGTCCTGTCTGTGAAATGCACCCTCCCATGCGGTGACACCACTGGCCTGCTGGAAGCCCAGCCCTGGTGTTGCTTCACCTGTCTGGAGATGATTATTTTTTCACTGTTAACAAAGGGCAGGGGAGTCGTTTTTATGGTTGATGGAAGGACTCAGCATTGAAACACTTTTCAAAAGAGCCCATTAAGGATTGCATTTTTGTTCTCCCTGCATGTTGGTCTATCTGTTCTGGGGACTCATGATAAGGTTACAAAGTACCATGTCGGGTAGAATAATTTGAGAAAGAATCACTCTCTAGAGGCAATTTGCACTAGCACCTGCCTTTTATTATCTTTTAATTTAAGAATAAATTTTTTAAAATAAAGTACCAAAAATAAAATAAACAGAAAATGACATGTAACCACTCAAATAACCCTTGGATTTGTTAAAAGAATGAAAGTAATATATGTACATCGTTAGAAAATTCTAGCAGCACAGAAACATTGAAATGAAAAGTGAAAGTTTCTTCCTGTCCTCATCTCTGTCCTTAAAGGTGAACGCTGTTACAGTTTTTTAATGATTCCTTCCAGGAAAAAAAATGCAGACAGCAGAACTCTGTTTCTGTCTTTGTGCTTTAAAGGTACATACAGCGCTGTGCTGGGTGCACACAGATGGGGTCTGGAGATCTGATCTTTGCACACCACCAGCTCTAGCGTATTCACTTTATTCTCTTGAATGGATGCATATCAACAAGGGTTTATTAGAAACAGAGTATTTGTAAAGAGGGCCAGCTTCGTGCTTTAAATGAATAAAGACTGGGTTTTGTGGCATTCATGATTGGAGAAAGGGCTTAGAATGGATTGTAAGAACTTCCCTAGGAAAGGTGGCTGCTTTGGGGCAAGGAGGAAAGAAAGCAAACCAAAGGACAGGAGACACAGAGGTTTGTCCTTCCTGAAGACATCCTGGCTTGTCCTGTAGATCACCCAACGATGCTCAAAGCTGCCAGGGGCTGAAGAATGCAGTTTTCCTTTCTTTGAAAGGACACCATCTCTCTAGGTCAGGAAAGACAGATGGAGGCAAAGTGATGCGGAAGACCCTCGTTTGAAGAAATACTGGATAGGAATAAAATGTAAACATCCAACACTGGCACAAGCATTCTTTTTACTTATCCCCAATTCACTTGAAAACCATGTGGCGTTAATCTCCTGTTGGGTGGACCCCGCTCATTGACAACTGTGTTTCCCTGTTTGCTTGTTTCTTGACTTCTGTCAAGGAGGATGGGATTTATCTAATGGAGCGGTGGTCTGGGTTAAAGCCCACCGGCATCAGTTTCTCTAGGTAGAATTATATTGGCCAGGGTTTCTTTTCAAAAGAAACTCTACCTGCTCCATGTTAGGCCAGGTAATATGAATTTAGAATCTTGCCAAAATGTGCCCGAGGAACTCAGCTCAAAGGATTGTGCATCCAGGCAGGCTATGTAATGAGAAACATTTGATTCTCTTCTTTTAATGGGCGGGAATTACGCACAAAATGGTATTTGGTCTTCACCTTGACCTTGCTGTTTGAACTATAGCCTCACTCACTGTGGCTGAGATATTTCTAGCCAAACTGTTGGATCTCAAACTTAAGAAAGAACAGAGTAAGAAGGAATCACACTGTCTTCTTTTTTCAAGGCAATAACAGGGAAACCACACATTTAGTAACAATCCAACTTGGGAATTCTAAACACTTGGAACAATTATACTCAATTTAGTCTAGTCTCTTCTTTGGAGTTGAAACCAGTTGAAACCCCTGTTTCACTCTAAAGAGCTCTTCTCCAGGAGAGCAGTCTGCGATCCTCGTTGGAACACACATCTGTTTCTGGGCTGGCCAAGTCCAAAAGTGGAATCCCAATTACAGTTTTCATGGGTGATGGAATTTCAACTGCATTACAATTTAACCACCTGGGTTGCCTTCACCCTTTTTCTTCTTGAGGATGAAATAAGCTGATCAAGTGTTCACTCAGCTATTAAATTACATTTCCATCCTGTAACATTCTATTTCCTTTTACTCTAGTGAGATATATGGACTGGATGGATTATCTCCAGTGTCTTATATTGACCATACAACTTTCACTTTTGGGACATTCTTCCGGTCACTGGTGGATGTGGTCTTAGCTTTATAAGATTTAATTTTACCCCAAACAAACAAAATTCTTTAATTAGATGTTTTTAATTTCACAACAAACCTCTTGGAGGAAAAAATGAGAATGATATTTGAATGAATTGAAGGAAATTGATCTTTTAAAAAGAGTTGAAATTGGAACTCGAAGCTTGTGAAACATAAACAAAACAAAAACAAAAAAACAAATTCTCCTTTGGCAAACAAGCTGTGATATGATCAACTAGATCTGAGAAGCGAAGGTATCATTCTGGCCACCAGGGGGAGCACACATTGTTCCACCAAGATAAAGATGAATACAAAGATAACACTAAATATACAAAAAATTCGTCATTCTGTTCAAGTGGTAACCTGTCCAGTTGTGAACAACACCTGTTTACAAGAGGAGTTCTCTTCCTGTTGTGATTATTATTGTAATTGATAATCAGTTGCTTTGATTCTGGAACAAAGAGGACAGGCTCGGCATATAGTGAAAAACAGATTTTCTAGGCTTATCCACGTGGGAATTATTAAATAAGTTAGATGAGAATCAAGATCACCTTAGAAATAGGTTTCACCTCTAAATTTGACTCTAAGAGATACATATATTCAATGCTTTGAATCTAGAACAAATATGAGTTTTAAAGAGCAACCTGTCAAAACTGGTGTCTTCAGGAAATGAATTTTATCTGTATTCGTGCGATTTTGATACTTTTGATTAATTTGGGTTTGACTCTTCCCCATTTTAAGCATTTTTAGCAATCTTTTTGAAGTTCTTAATCATTTAAAATCATGATTCACATTTAAAGTAAGGGGCGATCTTTTGTAAAGAGGTAGAAAAATGACTGTTTCTGCCCTTTTGTATTTGTTTTAGGATAAAATCCTTAAAGATCACTTACAGTTGGGGTAAAGAGAATTTCCTCCTTAGCTTAAAAAGCGGGGGAGCTCTCTGATTGTCTTTCACCTGCACTTTTACATGTATTAGACTCAGACTACCAGCTGTGGAACCCCCCTGCCCCCCACCCCGCCCGAGGGACGTAATCTGGGAAGAGATGGGTAAGGGGTGATTAAAAGGTGGCACAGTTGGCTGGGTTCAAATCTTGGTTTTACTGTTTAGCAGCTGTGTCACTTTGGTCAAGTTTTGACAAAACTTGACAGCCTTGGTTTTCTTGTCTGTTTAATGGGACTAACAGCTCCCTCCCTGGGCAGTTGTGAGGTTTAAATTTGATAATATGTAAGGAGCAGAGACTCGGTTTGGGTTCCACTCATTTGTTATGAGTATTGTTATTATCATTTTCTTCCTTTTTTCATGCACATCAACATTTTAGGGTGAATTCAATCATGTCCCACCTGCAGACCATATTTGCCGTCTATCAGATTTGTGAAAGGTACAGAGGCCATCGAGACTGCCAGTGCTAGTCTCTGAATTGACTGGAACTTTCCGCAGCGTCAGAGGGAGCTGCCACTGTCAGCTACTTATCAAATCTGATAGCCCTGAGACGTTCACCAAGACCTTAGGAGTGCTTGATGAATCTATGGCTAGCCCTGTGGGGATCAGTGATGGCCCAGGAGCCACCATGACTGCACCGAAGTAGATTTTGTGTGGCTAGTCCACTTACATCAATGTTATGTGACCATGTTTCCTGTCATGTCAGGAGGCTGGAAAGTGATGTACAAAGACCTCAACCTACTCTGTTCCCCTCAAGGGGGTTAAACAGCTTGTTGCCTCCACTGCTTACCTTAGCACGCTGATTATGGGAGCTGCTTGGGCTCCGGCTGTGTCTTCCTGTTCTTTGCTGAGTAAATGAATTTTGAGTCAAAGTCACCTCATTCCTGACTCCGTCCCTCTGGCTATGACGTGAAGAGGTAGCTCCGAAAGCCTTCAACTTGGTACCTTCAGGAAGAGTTGCACTGATGGTCTCCTCCCTTGGAAGACCGTGTCAGACTTTTAGGAGGGGAGAAGACCTATCTGCTTCAGGTGTCCATTTTGGAGTTGGAAGTGTAGGTGAAATCTTCATCTATTGCTGAAATTTAATTAGAGGAAATCCACAAATGCTCAAAGCTTTAAGAAAACACACACCAAAACCATGTGACAAAATAACATTTAAAAGGTAGCTGTAGGATCAAGTATTTTAGTGATATGCACCTCCATCCATCCAGATCTTCTTACCTAACAACGCTTCTTTGCTCTAGAGGGTGACTTCGGATTTATTCCGAATGTTTGCAGCCTTATCAGTCGTGAAAAGTGCATGTTAACTGAATATGGCAGTTGGGTTCTGACATGAATTTGTTTGGAGTTTTTTCTCACAAACCGGATGTTTTCCAAAGCAAACAAAGACATTAAAAGATTTATAAAAAGACTCTGTCACACACTGTGAAGTGCAAAGTGTAAATGAATTTTTATAAGCATATGGATTCCATTTTTTAAATAATATGCATGAATTTAAAAATTAAAAGAAAATGTGCTGGCTACAATGTGTTTTTAGTTCTCATTTAGACTTGAAAAATAATCAGAGGTGCCTAAAATATTCAAAAGCAAGCAGACTCCTGCATCTTATGATGTCATTTGAACCATGGGATAATGATTAATACGCCCCCCCCGCCAAAGAATGCTTTTTTGAACGACGCTCCAGAGTAACACTTGCCATTTGAATTCATTGGACTCATTTCTTCTTGTACCTCCTTCCGGGTTGCTCTGCCCAGCATACTATCACTCTCTTTTAAATTTGGATAACACCATCGTCAAGTCAAACACCTGAGGCATCTTGATAATATTTACACTGAGGCAGAAGAAGCCTGAGAGAGGAAAAAAGCACAGGGAAAACAATGTTTGGGTCCTTATGGTCCCACAGAATGGATTCTTTCAAGAATGTAAATAGTGCTTATACCTTAGAATCAAAGATCTATCAGTTCCGTCAGGAATGTAGCCAACAGTTTATTTTGAATTGTCATGATAACATCGCCTTTCAGAATTATTCAGGTTGTACTAGGCTCAGCATCAGAAGAAATTTTGGCTGCAAGAATTTCATTCCATTGAGTTCAATGAAAACAAATTAGCATAGGTTTTTCCTTGCGAGCTCCACTTTTGGTTGTGATGTTATCAGTGGCTGTAACGGTGGTGAGTATTGGTCCCATAAGAGATTTCTTTTGAAAGTTTAATACACATGAAAACAATAAATGGTCTAGTTAACTTCCATCTGTTTTTATCACCGTGGAGCCTTTAAACTCAGGATTCCTTGGATAAAAATAAAATTCCCAGACCCTCACACATATAAAGTATTCTTGTTTCAAAATAAGTATTATGGCTGAAAAAAAAGAGGTAGTATTGGGAGAAAAAGTTTTAGTCTTGAAAGAGCCATCATTTTTTTTATGGGACACCCTGGTATAGGTAGAAATGTTAGTCCCGTGTTTGTCCCAAGCTGTTCTAGCAGAGATAGAAAGACACAACATCGATGTGACTCCCTCCACCCCCGACAGGAAAAGCTAAAATTTATTATGCACTTACCAGGCACCATGTATGCTTTAAAATACTTTGTGAATATGTTCTAATTCAGTCCTCACTTGGGGGAGGTACTACATCTGTTCTCATCAGCAGATGAAGAAATTGAGGAACAGAACAGAGATGTAACATGACTTGCCTGAGGGTACCCGACTAATCATGGCAGGTCCAGAACTTGAGTCCATACACTTTGGCCTCAGAGCCTGCACTTAATCCTTGCAAAACCAGGAGATTCTGATAATCCCCTCCCTTCCCTGCCCAAGTGGAGAGTCTCTGCTCTTGATGTCTTACCTGTTTCTGATGTCTGTATGATGTTACACTTGTAGAGTCCCTACCCTTGGGATTGGCTTCAAGGAAAGGCAGATTTATCATATGTACCTGACACTTGCAACATTACAGTATATGTGTATCAGCTATCTATTTCTGTGTAACAAACTATTCCAAAATATAGTGGCTTAAAGCAAAAACAATGTATTATTTCTCATGATTCTGTTGGTTGGCTGGTCTCCCCTGGGCTCACTTCCAAAGCTGCATTCAGGGCTGGCAGGTCCAAGGTGGCTTCATTTCCATGACTGACAGTTGGTGCTGACTGTTGACAGGATCTCCTTAGGTCTGCTCTGCACGGTCCCCTCTCAGGCAGTGAGCTAGACCAGCTTCCCAACCTAGCAATCCCAGGACAATAGCCCAAGAGGGCAAAAGTGGAAACTGCAAGGTCTCTCAAAGTCTAGCCTTGAAAGTCCACAGCCTTCTATTGGTCAAAGCAAGTCACAAGGCCAACTCAGACACTAGAGGTGATCAAATAGTCTCCACCTCTTTATTTGAGAACAGCAAAGTCAATTGCAAAGGGGCCTGCATACTTGGGTGGGAGGAATTTATGATCAATTTTTGCAACCTACTACAGTAGACACCATTTATATACATATACTTATGTATGTAGATATTGCACATAGAGTATATATTACATATATGTTTATGTAATGTATATATTAGATATAATGTATATGTTATTGTATGTTATATATAATAGTACATACATGTAATATATATTAAAATAATGTGTATAATATATATGTTATGTATATTAATATATGTAATATATTAAAAGGATTACCAATTCCATTTTTTTATTACGGTGTAGTTGTTTTACAATGTTGTGTTAGTATCTACTGTACAGCAAAGTAGAGTTCCCTGTGCTATACAGCAGATTCTCTTTAATTATCTACTTTATACATATTAGTGTATATATGTCAATCCCAATCTCCAAATTCATCCCACCTCCCCTCCCCCCTTTGGTGTCCATACGTTTGTTCTCTACATCTGTGTCTCTATTTCTGCCTTGCAAACCTGTTCATCTGCACTATTTTCTAGTTTTTACATACATGCGTTAATATATTTCTAAGTAATCATAAAAAAATACAGGTTTTACAATATTGTATTGACAATGTCATCTTTAGTCACTTGGAAGTCACTTTGGCATCTTGTTTCAGGGTTCTTAGTAAGAGCATTGACAATCATTGTTTAAAACAAACATGAGATATGGAATCGGGGGCACACCTGGGTTGTTATCACATTAGATCTGAGTGAGAAGAATGAATAAATTTTTTTTAAACTTCTATCCAGTTGTCTGTATCCTGAAGGGAACATGGGAAGTATGAAAAGTTATGGTTGTTCGGTGTTTTATTTTAGTATCTATACATAGACAGTGAACTGGAGAGATGAGGAAGTCATATATGTATATGGCTATATACACATATACCTCTCGATTTTGGCTTTAATCACGTAGTCAGTTCAATTCTTGCTTTCAGACTTTGCCCTGGGCCTGGAGGCAGCTGTGAAAGCAGATAAGTAACACACAGTGCTATGAACAGGTCATTTTAGCTTTATTTCTAGTAGGATCGAAAGTAGAGGGTTAACTAACTGCCAAAGCTCTTAATTCCAGCCTTGAAACACTGTCGGGAGGAGGCCGGGCTTAAGTACGTACCCGAAATGCTGGCTGTGTCCACGGAGCCTGAACACCTATGTTTTTGAGATTCATGTTGCTGAATCCTTAATGTTCTATGCAAGAATTTCTTTTTTCTTTTATTTTTTATTGAGGCCTGGCATTCAGCTAAGAACTAGGAAAACAACCTGCTGTTTATACAGAGAAGGGAAAAAAATCCTTGTCTTTAGCTGAAAACAGAGTAGTTGTACTTCCCTCAGCCCTGAAGTATGGGCTTTTGCAAGTTCAGGTATATTTGGGAGTTCTGGGTCTTTTACAAGCAGGAGGCCCATTTTAAGGGCGAGGGAAGTGTCAGACCACCATGTGAGCCTCCGCATGGCCTTCCCAAATCCAGATTTTCTCTTGTAATATCTGTAGAAGGTGGGGCCTGGGATCGCGGTGCTAGAACAATGTGGAGGTCAAGCAGGGGGGTGGGGATTCAGACCTGACTTTAGCCCTCGTTCACTGCTAACAGACTGTGTTACCTGGAGAATTGACTCCGTCTCTCCCTCAGGACTCTGGTTCCTCATCTGTAAGTTGGGTCTGTCCAATGCCTGCCCCATGGGGTTGCCATGAGAGCCACAACTAACCTTCCCTGTAAGTGGCCTTAGCCCAGCATCTTAAGAGGATGGCCATCATTAGTGGTTGGCGGTTAGTATTTAAATTTGGAGCTATGTCTTTGGGATCTTCAAAGACAACAGACTTCAGATATCACCCTCAAGTTGTTTGCAGAACTTTCAGCCTGATAATCTCCTTCCGCCCGCGACCCTCCCCCCATCCCAGTAGATTCAGCAAATTTAGTTAAAAAGGACACCGTCACGACCATTTAGCAACTCAAGTGAAAAACTCATGAAACATTTTTGGATGGACTTGATTGACCTAACTGGTCAAAGGTATTGATCTGGAAGAACTGGGCTCTATGTTCTGGGTGGGGTGTTCATGGGCTTTTGACCTGTGTAGTCACACAGGGTTCCATGCTTAGAAGGACCCCATACTTGGTTCAGTGCTCTGTTGTTGGTCTCTTGAAATTCTTAATAATGTTTTTCAAGGTAGATGAATGCATTAATTTTTAAAAATTAATTTTGTATTGAAGTATAGATGACTTGCAATGCTGTGTTAGTTTCTGCTCTACAGCAAAGTGAATCAGTTATACATATACAACTATCCACTCTTTTTTAGATTCTATTCCCATTTAAGTCATTACAGAGTATTGAATAGGGTTCCCTGTGCTATACGGTAGGTTCTTATTAGTTATCTATTTTATATATAGTAGTGTGTATATGTCAGTCCCAATCTCCCAATTTATCCCTCCCCCACCTTTCCCCCTTGGTAACAGTAAGTTTGTTTTCTACGTCTGTGACTCTATTTCTGTTTTGTACATAGGTTCATTTGTACCATTTTTTTAGATTCCACATATAAGCAATATCATATGATATTTGTCTTTCTCTGTCTGACTTACTTCACTCAGTATGACAATCTCTAGGTCCATCCTTGTTGCTGCAAATGGCATTCTGAAAGTCTTAATAATTTTTGAACAAGGGGCCCCAATTTTCTTTTTGTACTGGACCCTGAAATTATGGAACTGGTCCCAGTCCCAGGAAAGACATTTTAAAAGGCAGTGAAGGCTGAGCTAGTCCTGGAGAAGGTTGACAAAGACCTTGACTGGCCCCTGGACATGACTGTGACTTAAGAGCCTGTGGGAGGACAGACTTTTCTGGGTGTCAGAGTGGCTGGCTTTTACTTTCTATCCTGACAAAATAATTTTTTAAAACACTGATGGAACAAATAAGACTCTAACAGAGTTTTCCCAATCTGTAAAGACAATTTCGTACTCTTTGAGATAGTTACAAATACCTCTTTCCCTCTGAGGTAGGACCTTCTATATAAGATATTAAAAACACAAGTCACAGAGGAAAACCCTGAGAGATTTGACTACATACAAATGAAAACATCAGCTTATTTAAAAGTATTGTAAATCAAGTTCAAAGACAAAGGATAGTTTTGGGAAAATAGCAGTCAGTAGGGGAAAGATGATCACTGCCTTAGAAAATGGACCACTGAAAATAGCAGGAGTTAGACAGCAGTCACAAAGGATAAGAGCAAATGAGCAAATAGCAAGTGAGACAAAATCACACTTCAGTAGGAACCAAAGGAAGGCAAAATAAAACTGGTTATCATTGTTCCTTTGTGCACTGAATACACAAAGATTCTTTTAAAACATGGAGGGGCTGGGAGCAGGGGGGCTGCTGGGCCAAGGGAGGAGAGCTGCTGCTGCTGTTTGTGGAGCCCAGTCTGATGACAGTCTCTCAGGATGGGGTCCTCAGAAGTGGACTCCGATGGAGATTAGCATGAGGGGTGCCTATCTGGGAGGGCTGTTGGCATCACAGGCCTGGAAGGGAGGCAAGGATGCAGGACAGGCTGCGGGAGAGCTGCCTGGGTGAGAGCTCTGAGGATGGAATGGCCCTCCAGGGCTGTCCCAGCCTGTGGGAGAGAGTCAGGACGTTCCATCCCTGAAGTGGGTCACCTTGGGACAAGGGGGCAGGCTGCTCTCTGCAGCTAAGTCACTCGTAAAGGCTGCACGGACTTCGTGCCTGTGGCACTCTCAGCCCGACGTGGTGGGCCCTGCGCTCTGCACACTCCACGCCATCAGGGGCGGAGAACAGAGGAGCTACGAGGTCGAGGACACTTGGGGGTGCCTTCTGAGCTTCTCGAGGGCAAGTCTGTGGTTCAGTGCCTGCGGCAAGCGCGAGCTGGGGGCCGGCGCCAGCAAGTGCAGAACTGGGTGCGACACGTCCATCTGTTGTTGGGCAGCAGCTAAGTCCCCCTGCACCTGCCCAGAGGCCACGCTGGCTGCTCCCGGTTGAGATTTTCCTGATGGATTTCTTGCAGCTTTTCTAGGCCTACCCACAAATATCAGTTCACAGGATGCTTACATTTTTACAAAATAAGTATTTACAGGGGCTAAGCAAAGAGCTGGATGTAGATAGAACATAGAGCGTTGAAAATGCTGTCCGAAGCGATAGCCTAGGAGTTTTAAAAAACAATCTACTCGTAGTTTGAAAATTTTCCAGTAAAGGTCATGTTCATTTACTAAGACAAAGTATATTTTTTATTTCTACTAAAAGTGGTATAAGAGGGAATAAAGAAAAACTGCCAAAATCAAATAACTTAAGTATAAGATATTTAAAAATTTGGGCTAATGACATTAGGAATAAAGAAGGCTTACAATAAAAAGGAATTAAAAATTCAAGAAACTTAACCATAATAGAAGAGAACAGCAAAAGAATAAAATAGGGAGGATATAAAAAAAAGTGAGAAAGGAAGGTACATAGAGAATCATGTCAAGAAGAATGTAGAGGAATAACTTTATTAATGCAATGTTTCTTCTGTGAAACAGGAAGTTATCTTAGAAGGCTAAAGTTTATTGTGAAAACATTCAGAATGAGAAAAAAAGTGAATTCAAAAGATTTCATCCATCAATGGTAGTAATAACATTTTAAATCAACACTGGAATTTGAATTTTTAAAAGTGAATTATTGATTTTTTAAAGAAAAATATTTTAGAACTTTTTAAGAAAAATCAAGGCAAAATGTTCTAGTCTTCTACTATTCAAACAACTTTACCATCAGTGGGACTTAGGACAGTAGCATTTTATTCTTACAGGAGCAGAAAAACAATGGAATGGAAAATATAATTTAAACTAGAAAATAAATTGATCCACTTAATTTTATTAAGAAAACAGAGGGAAGAAAAACATTACCAGTAGGAATGAAATTTACAAATTTAGCTATGTTGAAAAATTTCCCAGCAATCTAAGCTTTTGGTTTTCAAATGTTTTAAGTTGGAAAACTGTTTTTGTTTTAGTGTTTCCCCAAAGGGAATCTTTCTGCAGAAGCCCACCGTGTGGAGCAGGTAACAGTGAAATGATGGCAGGGGTGGAGACTGGACCATCCACCCTATCAGTTATACAATCTCCTTTCTCCTTTTCTCTCTTTCCAGCAGCTCCCTTTCCAACCTAAAGCATATATATTAGTACTTCTGTGATAACAGATCTGAAAGCCCTTGAGATCCCCACGTGGCACCCCCCTCAAATGGCCTTTTTCAGTCCACATAATTGGGCAAGTATTACATTTAAACTTCCTCCACAGGCCCAGAAATATGCCCCTTAAATCATAAAAAGTCTCATTTATATCATGGAAATCAAACCTAAAAACACACCAATGTTGTCTTCTCTTAGGAAGATTTAAGTTCCCAGAGGAAATGACCAAAGTTGTTTACTGAAACCTGCATGTCATGGGTTGAATTGTGTCATCCCAAGAGATAAGCTGAAATCTCTAGCCCCAGTACTTGTGAAGGTGATCCTATTGGGAGACAGGGTCTTTGCAGATGTAATCAAGTTAAGATGAGGTCGTTTAGGTGGGTCATAATCCAACATGACTGGCATTCTGATAAGGAGAGGAAAATGCCATATGAAGACAAAGACATACAAGGAGGATGCTATATGATGAGAGACGCAGAGATTGGATTGATGCAGCTACAAGCCAGGGAGTACCCAGGATGACATCCACCCTCAGAGCTGGGAAGAGGCAAGGAGGGATTCTACCCAAACTCTCAGAGGGAGCCTAGCCGTGCTGATACCTTTCTTTTGAACTTCTAGGTTCCAGAACTATGAGAAAATAAATTTCTGCTGTTTGAAGCCACCCAGGTCATGGCTGTTTGTTAGGACAGCTCTAGGATATGAATACAGTACTCAACATTTTAATCCCAAATAATTCCAGTTTTCATAATAATCTTAAAAAAGAAGGGAAAAGAGATATGCAGGCAACCTAAGTGTCCATCAACAGATGAATAGATCAATAAAAAGAATGAAATTTTGCCATATGCAGCAATATGGATGGACTTGGGGGGCATTACGCTAAGTTAAATAAGTCAGACAGAGAAAGACAAATACTGTATGATGTCACTTATATGTGGAATCTAAAAAAATATAACAAACTAGTGAATATAACAAAAAAGAAGCAGACTCACAGATCTAGAGAACAAGCTAGTGGTTACCAGTGGGGAGAGGGGAGAGGAGAGGGACAAGATAGGGGCAGGGGAGGAATAGGTACAAACTATTATGGATAAAATAAGATACAAGGATGTATTGTACAACATGGACAATATAGCCAATATTTTATAATAATTATAAGTGGAATATAACCTTTAAAAATTATGAATCACTATATTGTATACCTGTAACTCATATAATATTGTACTTCAACTATACTTCAATAAAAATTTTTAAATAAAAGAAGGGAAAACACTTATTCGCAACATCTTAAGTAAAGGTGAGCTTTTCAAAGACAACTACTCTGCCTTATTTATCTTTCCATTCATGCAACTTGTAGCACTGTGCCTGGTACACACTGGGCACTCAATAATAGCTGGATGACTAAATAAGGAGTGAACGAAGAGGAAGATTCCTGAGTAGAGTCCTAATTGGGTGAGGGTCATAACTTGGATCTATGCTGAAATAATTATCTGGGAATGGGACGTTCCTGTCAGTTGTCTAAATTTGGGGGCTTGTGTGATGGTAGCAATGTTTTCAGAGGTGACACCTGGGGAAACAGGGCACAGGAAGCTCACCTGTGTTTTCGCCTGGTTTTATGTAAGTTAAATCTATGTGACACCGCTGATGTTCTAATAATGGTTCATGCTCTTTAGAGTTTACTTTTTTTTTTAAGATTTTTTTGATATGGACCATTTTAAAGTCTTTATTGAGTTTGTTACAATATTGCTTGTTTTATGTTTTGGTTTTTTGGATGTGAGGCATGTGGGATCTTAGCTCCCTGACCAGGGATCAGGATGAAGGTGAAGTCTTAACCACTGGCCAGCCAGGGAAGTCCCTAGAGTTTACTTTTAAGCAGAATTTGAGCTGAGCTATATTAATAGTTGAGGAGCCCAAGAGGAAGATCTCTGGGGAAATCCTCCTCCTTCCCCCACCCCATTTAAATCTGTGAGTTAATCTGATTCCCAGAAGGTGCATGTTCAGGCATACTTTGCTGTTGGTTTCAACTTATTACATCATTCTTTCCCATTCATTTGAAAATGCACGAATGTGCCAGTGGAACGTCACTGGTTTTCTTAGGCACCTGGATGGGTGCTTGGTGCTCATCACACACATCCTGATGTAATTTTTCCAATTGCGGGGTTTTAATTTTTTTGCTTGTTTTCTTCTGTTACCTTTCCTCCCTCCCTTCCTTCCTTCCTTCCTTCCTCCCTCCCTCCCCCCCTTCCTTCCCCCCTTCCTTCCTTTGACCACACCACATGCCTTGTGAGATCTTAGTTCCCCGACCAGGGACTGAACCCTGGTCCTTGGCAGTGAAAGTGCAGAGTCCTAATCAGTGGACTGCCAGGGAATTCTCTGTTAACTTTTAAATTTTGAAATAATTCTAGACTTCCAAAACAATTACAAAAATAATATAAGGGATTTCTATAAACTCTTCACCCAGATCCTCTGATTTTTGTCCAAACACTTCCACGTGTATTTCCTAAAAAATAAGAGCATTTTCTTCTTCTCCCACAGTACGATGATTGAAACCAGGAAATTAGCATTATACTATTAGCTAACTGGTGGACATTATTCAAGTTTGGCCAGTTATTCCCTTTCTCTGGCCCAAGAACCAAGCTGGCATCAGAGGTTGCATTAGTTGTGTATATGTTTAGCCTCCTTTAATCTTTCATAACCTTTAGACTCTTGAATGTATGTTGGTAATTTTGTAGGACGTCCTTCAATTTGTGTTTTCCTGATGTTTTGTCATGGTGATATTCAGGTTATGGATTTTTGGCAAGAATGTCACAAAAGTGATGCTGTGCTCATTACAATTTATTGTATCATGAGGCACAAGCTGTCTAATTGTCCCATTATTGGTACATGTTGTTGTAGGCTGAATTGTGTCTCCCTCTCAAATTTACATGTTAAAGTCTTCACTCCCAGTATTTCATAATGTGACTATATTTGAAGACAGGGAATTTACAGAGGAAATAAGTTAAAATGAGGTCTTTCGGGTGGTCCCTAATTCAATATGACTGGCATTCTTATAAGAAGAGGAAATTTGGACACAGACACGTACAGAGGAAGATCATGTGAGGACACAGGGAGAGGATGACCATCTACAAGCCAAGGAGGGAGGTTTCAGAAGGAACCCACCCTGCAGACACCTTGATCTTGGACTTCCAGCCTCCAGGACTGACTTTCCCTGTCATGTGTGCCTTTGTTGCAATAGTTTTACTTCTACATACATGATAAACTTCACCTTACAACGTTATATTTTATTTTGTGTAGTCAGTTGTGTTTTAAGGAAATTTTGAGAAGAAAAAACCTTCCACGCTATTTTATACTTACTCATTTACCATTCCTTCCTGTGGATCGAAGTTTCTATCTGCTACCAATTCCCTTCAGCTTGCAGAATATTCTTTAATATTTCCTGCCACACTGGTCTGTTAGAGATAGAGTTTTCTCCGTGTTACTTTTGTCTGAAAATGTCTTTAGTTGACCCTCATTTTTGAAGGGTATTTTTGCTGGATGTTGCATTCTGGGTTGATAGTTTCCTCCGTCCCCTCCATCTAGCATCTTAAATACTGTCGGGCTTCTGCATCCCTGGGTTCCATGTCTGCAAATTCAACCAACCACAGATTGGAAACATTTGGAAAAAAGTTCCAGAAAGTTCCTAAAAGCAAAACTCGAATTTGCTGCATGCTGGCAACTGTTTACATAGCATTTACGTTGTACTTAAAACTATTTACATACATTTACATTTTATTAGGAATTATAAGTAACCTAGAGATGATTTAAAGTATATGGGAGGATGTGCATCGGTTATATGCAAACACTACACCATTTTATATGAGGAACTTGAGCATCTGCAGATTTTGGTATCCTTGGGGGGTCATGGAACCAATCCTGGGGGACGATGTATATTGTTCTATTGTCTTTGGCCTCTATTGTCTATAAGGTGAAGTCAGCTGTTTGTATTTTTTCTTCCTCCATGTAATGTGTCTTTCCCCACTCCCCTTTCCTGATTTTGAGATTTTTTTTTCTTTATCTTTGTTTTTTAGAAGCTTATGATATATCTAGGTACGCTTTCTTTGTATTTTCTTCTGTTTTGGGTTTGATGAATTTCTTGGATCTAAGAATTGGTTAAAAAATCATATTTAGGAATACTTTGGCCATTAGTCTTCATATTTTTTTTTTCTGACTCATTCTCAGTCTCCAGTTACACACACGTTGGACTGTTTGATAGTGTCCTGCAGGTCTCTGAGACTCTATTCATTTTCCTTCAATACTTTTGTTTTCTGCTCTTTGAATTGGATAACTTTTCTTGACGTGTCTTCAGAAAAAGGAAGTCCATATGCAGTTGATATCTGGTGTTGTAAATCTTTCAGCTTTTTCCTTAAGATCATCTTGGCTATTTTGGCCCTTTGCATTTACATATAATTTCAAAATTTTCCACAAAAGCCTGCTGGAATGTTAATTGGGATTTTGTTGGATCTAGAGAGTAAATTGGTGATAATTGATGTTATTACAATCTTGAGTTTTTTAATCCCCAAGCATGATATATCCGTCCAGTCATTTTTCTCAATGATGTTCTATAGTTTTATGTGTAGAGATCTTGTACATTTTTGTTAGGCTTATTTCTGAGAATTTGATTCTATAATTAGCATCTGTAGTATCAGCAGTATCTGTTTAAAGTTTTTATTTTCTAGATGTTTACTGCTGTATATTAATTTCACACCCATTGACTTGGCTAAATTCACTTATTAATTTCAATAGTTTATAAGTAGATTTTTGCATATTTTATATGTACGCATTCATGTATTCTGTGAATAATGACTTTCTGTTCTTTCTTTTCAGCCTTTATCTTTACATTTCTTTGTCTGCTTTATTGCATTTTAGAATAGGCATTGGATCTCAAGTGAAGATGTTCAGTATTTCAACATTATGAATCATGTTTGTTCTAGATTTTCACATATACTGGTTTTTATATTATATTAAGGAAGTTTTATTATATTTCCAATGTGCAAACCATTTTTGTTTTCTATCACAAGTGTATTGAATTTTTTCTGCATCTATTGTATAGTCATATGATTCTATCTTTATTCTCACAATGTGATGAATTATTTACTAATTTCTGAATGTTAACATTGCATTCCAGAAATAAATTCAAGTTTGTCATGTTAGTATTTTTACGTGTAACTTGACTTGGTTTTCTAAAATTTTGTTTAAAAATTTGCACCAACATTTACAAGTAACATTGGCCTGCAAATTTCATTCTTTGTAATGGATTTTTCAAATTTTGATATCAAGGTTATGTTGGCCTCATAAAATTATTAGGAACAGTGTCTCTTTATCTGTATACTGGAAACGTTTGTGTAAGATTGATATTATCTCTTTATTCAGTACTTGGTAGATTTCACCAGTGAAGCTGTACTTTCCCTGAGGGAATTTGTTTTTACATATTCAGTTTATTTATGTAAAAGAAATTTGTTTTTACATATTCAGTTTATTTAATATTTTCTTTAATTGTTATAAAACTATTCAGATTTTTATTTTCCTCTTGTATGATGTTGGCAAGTTGTTTTTAAATGAGTTGTTTATATTATCCTCTCATTTAAAAAGAAGTTCTAAGATCTGCAGTGATGTTCTCCTTTTCATTCCTGATATTGGTACTCTGTGTCCTCCTTCCCTCTTCCTTTCTAGGAACAACTTCTGGATTTCTAGATTTTTGTATTATATGTTAGTTTTCTGTATCACCAATTTCTGTTATCACCTTTATTATTCCCAGCTTTGGGTTTAATTTGCTCTTTTTTTCCCCACCTTCTGGAGTTGCTCATTAATTTTATCCTTTTTTTTTTTCCTAAAATATTCTTTTGAGGCTGTACATTTTCCCCTGACTATGACTTTTGCTGTATCCCACAACTTTCAATATGTTATATTTTATGACTATCCAGTTCTACATAATTTCTAATTTCCACTGTGACCTCTTCTTTTGTCTATGAGGAATTTAGGAGTGTATTACTTAATTTGCAAACATTAGGGGATTTTGTGAGTTATCTTTTCTGCACTGATTATTAGCTTAATTCCACTCTTCTCAGAATATACCCCTCTCTGATTTAAAACCTCTGAAGTTCCTTAAAACTTTAAAGACCCCACACTTACTTTAATATTTACATTTACTTTTCTACTTTCCACAAGAGCTCAAAAAGAGTGTATATCCTGCGATGTTCTGTATATACTGAATACGTCAAGTTTGATAATTTTCTCATTTAAAACTTCTATATCCTCTGATACTTTTTCCTGTTTGCTCTGTTAAACAGCACTATGATGGGCCTAAATGTGGTTTTCTTTGTACGATTTTCTGCCTAGGGTGTATAGCCCTTCCTAAATCTAACATTTGATGTCTTGCATCACTTTTGGAGAGTTTTTGGTCATTATTATTATTATTTTTTTTTTCATTATTTTTTTAAAGTAATGTTTCTGCTGCATTCTCTCGTGCCTCTACTTCTGAGATTCCAATTATATGATATGTTACACTTCTTCACCATGTCCTATATGTTCTTTTCCGTATTTTCCGTCTTTTTCCTCTCTGTGTCTCAGTTAATTTCTACTAATCTTTCTTCCAATACATCAGTTCTTACCTGCTTTTGAACCTATCTATTTAGCATTTCTTTTCAGTTTATTTTTCAGTATAGAATCTGCACTTAATTCTTCCTTAAATTATTTTAATTATCTACTGAAATTCTCCCTCTTCTATTTTTCTGGAACATTAAATTTATCCCAGCTGTTTTAAAATCCTTTGCTGGCAATTCTGTTGCCTGTTTTCTCTGGGTCTGTTTTTTTAAACTTGTGTCCTGTCGTGTTGTCTGGTCTCTTGGTATGCTAAGTAATTTTTCTTAAATACCAGACATTGTTTGATAAACGTCAGAGATACTTTGAGGCTCTGGACAGTCTTATCTTCCTCTCTGTAGACTTTACTTGTGCTTCCTGCAGGCTGCTGAAGAAGGGGGAGACCATCCACGTCCAAGCAGCAGCAGAGCCCAGGCTGTGTCCTGGCTGGTCTGTGTCTGGCTTGCCTTTACTTCCGGGCTGTGTCCCTGACATGGTCGATCCCACAGCCCATGCCTTTGTCCAGGGGTTCTCCTCTTTGCTGGGATCTGTTTCCCCCACCCAGCTTCGTGAGACAGTGAGACCACTTAAACTTCCACCTAGCATGTCTCAGTGACTTCTGACTGTCACTTTCTGCTGTTCCCCACCCCCCCCCGCCCCAGTTTCTAGGCTTCCAAGCCCTTAAGGCTGCTGCTTTGGAAACCAGAAATCTCTCAAGGAGAAAGGCTGGACCAAATGCAGGCTCACTTCTGTTCTTCTTCTGTCTTGGATCATGGCCCCTCAAATTCTTGCTGCCTTCTCAACTCTGATGACTCCGAACAGGTATTTTAAATATTCTATCCAACGTTTTTAGTTGTTCCGTATGGGAGGTTTGGTTTATCATGAGCTAGTCTACCATAGCTGGAATCACATATAAAATTTTTAGAAAAAGTTCTCACTTATCCTCATCTTGTAGGTCATGAATCCAGGACTAAGAGGATGGAACGATTTCCCAAGGTGAGCTGTCTAGTTCAGAGCAGAACCAGAGTCTGGACCAGGTCTTTGTCCAGTCTGCTCTCAAGATGCCACCGCTCCCCACAGCAATCCCATCTAAGAGCTGATGCCTCAGCCCAGGCAACAGAGAGAGTGTTTGTACCTGTCAGGAGGGGAGGAGTGAGCTGAGGGACGGCCTGAAGGGGTCAGCCAGCTTGTCTGCTCACCTTGTTTGCCACTGTTCTCATTCTGAGCTTGGCTGAAGCCACACTTCTGATGAAACCACATTCACCACTCATTCATGGACACAACGTAAGACTTGCAGCCATACGTGTGACCAGGCCCACTGGATCCGAAGAGGCACCTACAGTAAGAAGGCTTCTCAGGCAATATTGGCCACCTGCGGTCAGTTGATTTAGGAAACTGGTCAAGGATCTTTATTGCTTTTAGGACACATATGCTGTGAGGCCAATCACACCTTGGGCCTGAAGGACAATTGGTTTGGCCTCAAAGGAACTGAGCACATAAGAGCTTTAGTCGTAACACCAGGAAGTTCTAGCCACAGACCTCCACAGTTACCATTTCTCCTTCTGGAGGAAAAGAGCCAACACATTTCTCCAAGAGGCTTGAAGTCTGACCCTAACTGGAGGCTAAGTAGAGAATGCCGCCCAGGGCTGGTATGGACGGGGAGGAGGCCGAAGGGGAAGCCAGTCTGCTATTCTGTGGAGGAGCTCAAACCGTAAGACTGCTTTTTAGTGGCCCCCCAACAGCTGGGGATGACACAGTAATGGTTATTTTCCTCATTTCTCCCCCAAAGTCATGGAGGTTGACTCATGGTGTCAAAATGGAGGTCAGGGTGAGACTCTTGCCCAAATCCTTTCCCTCTACAGCCTCAAGAATAAGGAGGATTAGCAACGTCCAAAATCAGAACAGTCTCTTCAACGACCCCGTCTTCTGGCCAATGCACGTGAGATGGGCACTTACTTCCTTTCATACATTTTATCTCCACTTTTCAGGGGGAGCAACATGGAACATAAACTTTCAGCCTTTCTCTTGCTTCCTTGCCCCAAAGGTAGGAGCTAACATGACTGGTGACAGCTTGCTGGTAGTTTAGGTCTGCATGTCCAAGGGTGGGGTGACTGGGCCTCAAAGGCAAAAACTAAACAAAACAACAAGAAAACAGGGCCCAGTCCCCACCTTCTCCTTTCTTGTGCTGCCTCTCACGAATCAGGAAAATGTGTCTGGACCCCCAGGGTCCCATGCCGTGAGCAGCCCAGGACAAGTGCTTCTCCTCCTTCCACTCTGCTGAAGCCCTGTGCAGGGGACCCAGCTCCCCACCTGGAGCTGATGGCAGAGCCATGGAGTGGTCGGTTTCCCCACTTTAGGGCAGGCCTGGAGCCCGCCATGGCCTCACATCCAAGCTACCTCCTCCCATTTGACTATTGCCAAATCTCCTACTAAAGCTATTATTTTGATCCCCCGTGGGTCACATGCCATCCTCTGGGGAGAATCACCTTGAACTTGATCCTTCACAGGAAGAACATCTGTCCCTACTTTTGCAGGCACTTTGCTCCCCGTGGCTGGATGTGCATTTACTGGCACTTTGACAAAAGCAGGACGCGCTGTTACTATTTCTTAGCGTGTCAATGCATTTATTCACCATGTAATATATAAAAGCCTGGATCGACATGTTGCGATCGTAAAAACTATTCTATTTTTAAGCATGTCGTTTCGGTATTCTAGATTTCTAAAACAGAAGTCTCAGGTCACTTAAGTAAATGGATAAACCAGAACATTACAACCGTGAGAGGCAATGAGAGAAAGAAAGGAAAAAACGTAACCACAGCAGAAGCCGGACTGGACAATCTAAGAAAATGTGTGAACAGAAGCACCATATATAATGTTGACTAGTGTTCAAGCAGCCCCCAGAGCTCCTTGGAGAAAGGGTCTACCTGAAATAGAAATAAAATAGAAAATTTCCCCACATTCCTCATATCCTTTTTCCGGTGTTGGTCACAAAATATATAGCGCTTTATATTACTGTTCAACCAAAATTATATTATGGGAGACCTCAGAATAGTTCCTCTGGGGGAACTCTGGGCTGATCCACTGGTACCTCCTAAGACCACCTTGTTTTTCCATCAGGCCCAATGCCTGAGACTTTGAGGAGTGAGGACTCTGGGTTTTTGGAAGAGGAACTTCAAGATGACATGCCAGGTTGCATCCTCGTCAAACGGCCTCACTCGGGGCAGGGACTTGAACCATTACCTTATCCCAGATCACGCCTCTGCAGCCATGGTGATGGAGATGACTTACTCTTGGAAAACTGGACTGCATTCCTCTAATTTAAATTGTAGATGGTCAAGTGGATTCTGCATTGATGAGGCTAAGGGTTCTGAAGATCTGCCCACAGATGACACCTGCTACCTGTTCTCCTGAGCACGTGTCTGTCTCAGTGTTAAGTTCTCGGCACCTAGCAGGTAGCGGACACTCGATTCCTCCCGCTGAATGAAGGCATGAGCAATTTACCTGCCAGATGCCATCTAGGCTGATACATAGGAGAGGAATTTACAGCCTGAAGGGGAAAAGGGTCAGTGGGCCACAGGGGTGTTTTTCCATGGGAAGAGGCACCGCCAACTTGGTATCTCCAGGCCTTACACATATATGTGTTTGTTGGATCCACAGCACCATCAGGTCTCCAACATCCTCAAGCAAGGGGAGAATTTGTTCTTCAGTCTCTGAAGGAATGACTCTCCAATGGGTAGCCAAAAATCCAACAGAAGACATTCAGCAACAGTCTCTGGCTTGGTCTTTGGTTCCCCAGTGAAGCCCCAGGAAGCATCTTGGGCAGCCTGAAGACCCAGGAGGGCCTCCACTGACTCTCTGCTCCTGGTGTGGTGTCCATCTCTTCCGTAGCCCTTCCCACCCTGAACAGGGCTGACCTGTGTTACCCACAGGATACGATGGAAATTATGGCACGTGACTTCTGAGGTTGGGTCACAAAAGACACTGCGGCTCCTGCCCTGCTGCTCTCACATCACCTGCCCTGGGGGAAGCCAGCTGCCGTGTCTTGAGGACACTCAAGCAGTTCTATGGAGAGGTCTGGATGGCAAGGAGCTGAGACCCCTGCCAGTAACCATGCTGAGGGGTTTCTTCTCTGTAAAATGTGAGTGAGAATAGTACACATCCCGTAGGATTTGATGAGGAGTAGATGGAATAATGCATGACAGGTGCTTCGTGCAGTCTTCAAATGCACAAGTGTTACCGGTTGTATACTGTTCCACCATAGGGACATTACAGTTATTTAATCAGTTTCCTTTAGGTGGACGTGTAGCTTGTTTCCAAATTTTGCTACAAATCACTTTACAACACATTTTCTTGAACGGGACTGTTCTTATGAAGGTTATGAAGTACTGTATGTGAGCAAGTGTTTCTCCTCCTTCCTTCTTATCTTTATCTCCCCAGGTACCATCATCAAACGCTGAAAAGTGGGCAAGAGACCATGCTGTTGTGTGTGAGTCTGTAGGACCCTGTGGGAACTCCACTTCCAGCAAGAGGGTTTGAGAAGAGGATGATTTTGTCACAAAATAGAAAAGGGACAGTAACAGATACACCTCCCTTGAGTAGCCTCTGAACCCATGGGAGAGGGAGACCTGTGGATATTTCAATACGGGCTTCTGACAACACCACAAATTTGTATTTCTTTTAACATGTTCCTGGATAACTCTGTGTTCATGGCCTATATTTATTTCACCTTTTCTGCAAATGCTTATCTTTCCTAGTAATCAGATTTCCTAAGACTTCCAGGCTTTTTGGCCCTTTAGGGAATGCATCTGGTTTCACATTGGGAAGGTTATCCAGGATTTAACCAATTATATCGAATATTTTCCCCCATCCTTATTCACGTTTGCTAACTATTTTATAATAAATTAAATGTGCTAGTTTCTGGGTTGTCTATTTTACTCTCTTAGCTTGCCTATGTATTTTGCACTATTGCCACAGTGATTGGATTTTTGTGCTTTACTAGCGTGTTTTGATACATGATCAACGGGCCACTTCTACCTCTCCTCCTCCTCCTCCTCCCCCTCCTCCCCCACCCCTCCTCCTCCTCCCCCTCCCCCTCCTCCTCCTCCTTCTCCTTCTTCTTTTCATTGCAAAAATTCTAGCTCTTCTTACCAATTTATTCTTCTTGATGAGGAAATAAAAGATTAAAAGATAGGTGTGAAGAAACTGTAGATCACACAGGCTCCGGTAGAGTTGTTAAGCACATAGTTAATTTCTTTCTTGTCCTTCACTCAAAATTAGTGTTTTATTTCCTGCTCCCACTCCTTTTCCTTCTTTCCTGTTTTCCTTCTCTCTTCCTCTTTTCCCCATTTATATTCCCAAGTTTTTATTTCCCCGTGAGTGATGTGCTTGTTTCCTGTTGGATCTTTTCTACAGTTACTCTCTTTGATTTCAGAGTTATTTACAGTTGCTTGACTTTTGCTTTAGGGAGCTTTAAAATTCAGGATTAGCATAGACCAGTAAAGTGTGTATTGTACATTAGTCTTACGTATGCATTTTGGTGAATTTTTCTAAACGTAGAGACCCATGTTAACTACCACCAAGATCAGGAACCCATGGGGTTCTCTCACTCCTTCTCCCAGTCTATCTCCATCTCTACCTGGAATTAATCACCACCCCGACTTCCATCACCATATATTAGTTTGCTTGTCCTTCAACTTCATGTAAATGGATTCATACTGTTAGTGCTCTTGTGTCTGGCCCAGCATTGTGAGATTCACCCATGTTTTAAGGGTACCAGTAGTTTGTTCTTTTTTATTATTGTGTAGTATTATACTGTAAAAGTAAACCACATTTCATTTATCCATTCTCTTGTTGATGGGACAGGCATATTCTTTATTTTTATTTATTTATTTATTTTTGGCGGTACTGCGCGGCTTGTGGGATCTTAGCAGTGAAAGTGCATAGTCTTAACCACTGGACCACCAGGGAGTTGGGACAGGCATATTCTTGAATAACGTTTTAGTAAACCTAATTACCTACCAATAGTGTCCCATAATTAAAATAGAGGTCTTTGCACAGTATAAGAAAAGACTTTCTAGATTCTTCCATCATTTTCCAGATCTAGCTCATCAAATTTGGACTATCCTTTGAAATAAACGGTCAAAGAATTTGACCTAAGTATGTACCTTCTCACTTGTGAGATCAGGATCTTTTTTTTTCCTTCTTTTTCTTCTAAGTATTTTCTGAAATACTGAGGCTTAATTATACTATCCTCAAAGTCGCACGGACAACTAGGGAAGGCTTGCCCTCTGAAAAGGCAGAGAAGTCAGTCAAAAGCTGGTTTGAATGTCTTCTACATTTGCTTTTGAATTACACTTCAACGTTCTTCTCCTCTTGTATATAGAGTTTGAGGTGATGTGAACTACTTGAAATGAAGGGGTCTATCTACATTTCAGGACAGTAGGTAATTCATGATCGTTTCCCATGATCACTTGCAACAGGTAGAAAGGAGGCCAAAGGTTTGACAGCCGGCAAAACAGGTTACAGACAGCAGGAGTGGGCAGACCCTGCCGTTTACTTTGGAAGCCGTTTGTCACTGTCAAACACACAGTGGCGTCTCTTTTAGCTCTGTTTAAACAAGGATATAGTTTGCATCCTGACATTTCCCTGAAAACGGCAAGTTTCTTTCTATCACTAGGTTAGTTTTCAAGCTTCATATCCACTGTTGTAAAGGTGAGCTGAGTTTTTTAGGAGTGGTTCTGTTGAGCACTGTAACTTCCTCGTGAAAACCCATAATTCCACTTTTCAGACTAACATCCCTTCACATCCTCTGGCTGTTTCAATACAACTTGACAGTTATTTATTTTTGTATTATACCCTTATTGAGCTCAACTTCACTCCTTAAGTAATGATATTATATCCATGTATATGGTTGTGGGTCACTGATTCTTAAACTATTACTATTCATGCAACTCTCTTTGTATAAAGGAAGCTAATATATGAGTCAAAGATGAAATTAAGATCTGCCTCTAGAACAAGGATCTAAAACTCAGCTTCAAACAGAAATTATTGTTTAACCATTAAAGAATTGTAGTCTTGCTAAAACTGGGAATAAAACAAGTTGCTTTTCACATGAGATAGGAAAGTATACAATAATTAGAGACTTTTGTGTTAAAAATATGGGAATAAAGTGGTTAATATATAATTGTATGTATACCTCATCTAGCCTCTATTCCCTTGAGGTGATTTTTAAAACTATGAAAGATTTGTAAAGTTAAAATATCTTTTTTTTGTTTTTATGAAGGAAATATACCCAGATTTAGAAAGAGTAGAAAATATGCACAGTTCCACAACAGAAAAAAAAAATTATGTAAAAATAGTTATAGAAATCCCTGTATCTGAATCTTAGAATTCTAGAACTTGACAATCTATAAGAAATATTTAGTTTAGGGGTTGGCAAACCATGGCCTGTGGGCTAAATCCAGCCGGCCGTCTGTTTGTAGGTAAGGTTTGATTGGAACAGAACCCATATGTTTACAGACTGTCTCTGGCTGCTTGGGAAATACACCGCAGAGTTGAGTAGCTGTGACAGAGACCACATGGCTTGAAAAGCCTAAAATATTTGCCATCTGGTCTTTTCCAGAAAGCATTTGCTGACTCCTGGTCTAGTTCATCTGGTAAAGATTAGATTATCGGGAGATACACTCTTGAACGTACGGTGATGTGACTGGGCCTCACCTCAAGGAACTTACCGTCTAATTGAGAAAGAGAAGGCACGAACACTAATATGTTTAAAGTATAAGAAAGTGACTAGAACCATAGAGGGTACAACATGCTTTAGGATTGCCGTGGGGGTACTGGGAAGGCATCATGGAGAAGGTGAAGGTCAAGCTCAGTTTGATGGATGGGTAGCAGATGACGATGCCAAAATGTCTGCAGAATATTCCTGTTCAAAGAACAAACGTAAGAAAGGCTTACGGATGCAGCAGCCCTGTGTGTGTGTGAGGACCTGCAAACAGATGCTTGGGTTAGAATAAGGAGTATCAAAGAGTGGGCTGGCGGATAGAGTTGGGATGCCAGGGCTGGGACATTTGAGTGTGGGCTGAGAATGACGTGTTTGTGTGGTAGGCTTAGAGGGGATGGAAGAAAAACATGGTCATTATGGGAGTTTAAGGTATAGCCACAAAGTCTTTGACATTCTTTCAAAAGATGGAGCTGAAGTCCTTGTTCCTTGAGTGTGGACTGGACTGGACTTGGTGAGTCACTTCTAAAGAACAGAGGAAGGTGGGGGGGTGGTTTGTGACTTTCAAGACCAGGTTGTAAAGGTAACGTGGATTCTTTTCTGCTCTCTCCTGGGTCACTAGTTCTGGGGGAGACCAGGTGGCTTGCCCTGAGGCTACTCCAGCTGCCCTATGGAGAGGCCCATATGTGGAAAATCCGAGTCTTCCTGCTGACAGTCAGCTAGGAACTGAGGTCCCCCAGCAGCAGGCCCCACAAGGAGCCGTCCTGGATGCAGATCCCCCAGCCTTAGCTGAGCCTTCAGATGACAGCTTGACAGCAACTTCATGAGACACCCTGAGCCAGAACCTCCCGGTTAAGCTGCTCTTGGATTCCCGACCCTCAGAAACCCTGTGAGATAATTAACGTTTGTTGTTTTAAGCCACTAAGTTTTGGGGCAATTTGTTATGCATAATAGATAATGAATACAGTTATCATCTTTACAGTGTTGCTTTAGACAGAATCAACACAGTAGTTTTCATTCATTCATTCATCCATTCACTGACAACATTCATTGGCCTGGGCCTCCTGCAGTGCACTACAGGAGGCCCTGGTCCCCTGGCTTCATGGGATGTAGCAGTGTGTAGGGTAGACCTTGCTAAGGTGAGCCTAGAGATGGGCAGACGGTCCCCCACCAGTCCAGGAGGAAGGTAGCAGACACTACACTTCACTCCAGCCAGAATGGCCATCATCACCGTAAGTCTACAAATAATAAATGTTGCAGAGGGCGTGGAGAAAAGGGAACCCTCCTACACCGTTGTCGGGAATGTAACTTGGTGCAGCCACTATGGAGAACAGTATGGAATTTCCTTAAAAAACTAAAAATAGAACTACCATATCATCCAGCAATCCATATCTGGGCATATATCCAGAAAAGACAAAAACTAATTTGAAAAGCTACATGCACCCAAATGTTCATAGCAGCACTGTTTACATGGAAGCAACCTAAATGTCCATCAACAGATGCATGGATAAAGAAGATGTGGTATATATATATATACAATAGAATATAATTCAGCCATAAAAAAGACTGAAATAACGCCATTTGCAGCAACATTGATGGACATAGAGATTTTTCATACTAAGTGAAGTAAGTCAGACAGAGAAAGATATCACTTATATGTAGAATCTAAAAAATAATACAAATGAACTTATTTACAGAACAGAAACAGACTCACTGACATAGAAAACAAACTTATGGTTACCAAAGTGGAAAGGGTGGGGAAGGGATAAATTGAGAGTCTGGGATTAAGAGATACACCATACTATATATAAAATAGATAAACAACTATATATAAAATAGATAAAACAACTATATATAAAATAGATAAACAACATACTATATAAAAAATAGATAAACAAACATACTATATATAAAATAGATAAACTACTGTATAGCACAGGGAACTCTATTCAATATCCTGGGATAAACCATAATGGAAAAGAATATAAAAAAGAATGTGTGTATATATATGTACAACTGAACCACTTTGCTGTACACCTGAAACTTACACAATATTGTAAATCAACTATACTTCAATTAAAAAAAAGGTGCAGCGTGAGGACCACACTAGAACAGAGAGTGTTTCACGTGCCTGCTGGGTGAGCCTTTCCCTTGGACACATTTGTTTGGATTTCCTTTGTGGCAGAAAGTGCTCACTGTGGGGGCAGCTGACGTCCCAGCTTAAGGGCTGGTGCTCTGGCCACCACTGGTTACATTATCTTTTGGTCAAGACTCCTCGGCCCCTGGAATGTGACCTTCTGACCACTGGTTGAAGCGGGTCAGTGCGATCGGGCGTCCGATGCTCTTTTGATGATCCCAAATGGATGGGACCAGCCCGATATGTGTCCTGTGATCTTCTAGGTCAGCCTTTGACGCTTCAGGTAGATGACTTCACTACAAAGTTCTTTGCAGGAGACAGTGAAAGGCTGGCACAAGGGATATGATCTGGAAAAGATGCACAATAAGCACTGCATTTTGTTAGTAATGAAAATTACTACATTTAAAAAGTATTCAAATGCAATATTATTATAAAATGGTCATGTTTAAAACCCAGCTGATGACTTATAAAATCAGATTTTTAAAGAAAAATCATTGGTTTATTATTTATATTTCTATTATAATAAGCATTTTTATATATTTGAAAAGTGCTTTAATGAGTTTCTTTGTATTGAGGTGTTTTTAAATTGAGGTCTAATTGACATATAACAATACATTAGTTTCAGGTGGACAACATAATGATTCAATATTTGTGTACATTGCAAAATGATGACTACAAGAAGTCTGGTTACCACCTGTCACCATACATAGATCAAAAGGTTTTTTGTTGTTTTTGTTTTTTCCTTGTGATGAGGGCTTTTTAAGTTCTACTCTCGTAGCAACTTTCAAATTGGCAATACAGTATTATTAACTGTAGTCACCGTGCTGTCCATGACATCCTTAAAATCAACTTTTATCCAATTTTATTTATTCATTTCTTCCAACGGAGAGACTAAAACTCAAGTATTATCACAGTAAACAATCAAGAATTTTGTTAGGAAAGTTGTCAAATATGTAGGAGAGGTGAAAGATTTCTACAGTAAACTCATGTCAGTCATGAGCCGATTTTGACTTCCAAGAGTTCTTTTGTGTTACATTACTGCAAAACTGTCCAGAATAATTTGAGAATATATGATTAACCTTACCCTTAATGATACAAAAAACCGCATAAATATTTCCAAAGAACAAAATTTAACTATTACACAATGCCAAACTCATAAGAATTCTGGATCTCAAATAGAATACAATTAAGTCCTTGAAAATGAAATGAGAAGAATCTGTCTCTTGATCTGGGATCAGGTTCATGGACGTACTCAGTTTGTGACAATTTGTTAAGCTGTACATTTATTTTATATATATATATATATATATATATATATATATACACACATATATATAACTCAATGCATACTTTTCTAAGTAAATGATACAAATGAGACAGTGTAGCAGTGTTATATTGTGGGAGCCAGATGCTCCTTTACTCTCTCAAGGGGCCCTGGAAGCCTGGCATCTCCCTTCCTCAACAAGGCAGAGCTCTCTTGGAACCACTTTTGTCTACATGGGGGTCTTCCGGGGATTATGTAAAAGTCTGTACATGGTTCAGGATTTAGGATTTCTATCTGTCCTGGTTTCACCTTGATAGCCCCAAGATCGGATCCCTTTTGGAGATCCATCGGCCCTTGTCCTGTAAACTGAGCTGGGAAGTCCAATTCGTGAGGAGCCATGAGAATTGGGTGTGAAATTGGGGAGACCTGGTGTAGCATGAGGGTCGCGATACAAATGCTGTCCTCCCTCTCCCATCACCTCCTGCCTTCTCCGGAGCCCCCTGGGCCCAGAGTCACAGAGGTACGCTTGGGTCTTCTCAGTTATTCTGGGAACTGGGAAGGTGTGGCTTAGCTGATGAGGGAGGTGGGGACTAGTAGACCACATCTGGAGGCAAAGAAAGCTAGCCATAGGTGTAGAAGATCAGAAAGGAGTGCGGGCTTCACTGGTGGCGCTAGTGGTTGAGAGTCCACCTGCCGATGCAGGGGACACGGGTTCGTGCCCCGATCCGGGAAGATCCCACATGCCGCGGAGTGGCTGGGCCCGTGAGCCATGGCCGCTGAGCCTGCAAGTCCGGAACCTGTGCTCTGCAACGGGAGAGGCCACAGCAGTGAGAGGCCCGCGTACAGCCAAAAAGAAAAAAAAAAAAAGTAAAAAAAGGAGTGTGGTAGGAATTGACTGACTGAGTTGCTGGAGTATCATCTATTTGACTTTGGGCAGATAGGAGAAATATACTGTGCGCTGCTGCCTTGGCTTATAAAAATTAAAAAAAAAAACCTTATGTAACAGATTTATAAAAGCACAAAGGCTACTCTCTCAATTTGTCCCAGCCTCCCCTTCCCTGCCTGTATCCACAAGTCTGTTCTCTACGTCTGCATCTCTATTGTGAGAGTAGCACTGACGTATATACACTACCACGTGTAAAATAGATAGCTAGTGGGAAGCTGCAGTATAGCACAGGGAGCTTTGTGATGACCTAGAGGAGTGGGATAGGGAGGGTGGGAGGGAGGCTCAAGAGGGAGGGGATATATGTATACATTTAGTTGACTCCCTTTGTATTACAGCAGAAACTAACACAACATTGTAAAGAAATTATAATCCAATAAAGATGTAAAAAAAAAGTATCAAATCAACATGTTGTATGCTTTAACTTACACGTTATATGTAAATTATATCTCAACAAAAATGTCTTAAATAATTAATTAAAAAAATAAAATAAAATGAGAAACTCAAAAAAAATATCAGCACATGTTTAAGAAAAAAACAAACAAACAAAAAAACGCAGGGGCAACCTCAGTCTCCCAGACACAGAGCTGGTAAGTTTCCTCCTCCTGTCCCCCTCTGGATTTTGCCACGGTTGTTCCTGGTGCCCCGAGGTTGGTATCGGTCTCACAGAGGGGTGATATTTCCTCCAGAAAGCCCTTCCCTGCATTTTTTCTGCTTATTCCCTGATTTGAAGTTCACACTTGGCTATTATGCTACTTCTTGGCTTCTGCTGTAACAGAAAGTCCAGGGGGACATCTCTGGGCACTGTCTCCCTTCTCTGTCCTGGTGGGGGCTGTCATCCCCAGCACTCCGTCCGCTGTCTCGTCTCTCATCAAGGTCACTGGTGGCCTGGTCTTGGCAAAGCGGATGTCTACCCCTCACCTGACCTCTGGGCAGCGGTTGACTTCATGGACCACCTTCTTCTTCCTAAAACTGCATCCTGATCACTCCTCTGGGTTTCTTCTGTGTCCCTGGCCCCTCTTCCACCTCCTGTGCTGGGACCTCATCTGCTGTCAGGTTGCTACCTGTTGGCCTGTCTCAGACTCCTGCCCTTGGTCTTCATCCATACTTTCTCCCTGGATGACATCAGCAAGCACATGACTTTAAGTACGACTCCTGCTTTAAGATTTCTAACTAATTTCTCCAGCCCTGGTCTCTCCCCTGAACACCAGCCTCAGGTGCAACGCTGCTTTCCTGATGTGTCTGCTGGGAAACTCCGGCCTCACCCAGCCTGACAGAGCATTTTCTCATCCCACAGCCTCTCTCTTTCACCCCAAGATTTCTTCATTACACTGACACTACTGTTTTCTCAGCTGTCCAGGCTTTTTCTTTTTAACCCCCTTAAACCCAGTTTCTCAACTGTCTATGAAGCTACCTTGATAGTACCAGCCTCTCAGCCTCAGTTTCTTAATCTGTAAAATGAGCATAATTGTAATACCTCCTTTGCCTACTTTATTGGTTTGTTGTAGAATAAAATAAAAATACTTTGCAAATTGCAGAGGGCTGTCCTGTCAGTGGAGATACCTTATCAAAGGATCTATACAATAGATTCTTCCCAGAGTTTTGTTTTGCTGGCAAACAGACTGTCTTTTTTGACCAGCTGGGACAATTCCTTCTGGCAGCTAACAGGGGCACTGTAACTCAATATGCTTGTTTCTTTGCTTTGACTTACGGGAAGCTCAGAGCAAAATGTCATGTTTAAGCATGCTTACCATTTTTGAGTTAGTTTTCAATTATAATTATTCTTTCTTTTTCAAAACATGTTTTATTAATTTTGAATCCCTATTTTAATGTCACCATTGTATATCCACCTTTCACTGCAAACTGGGTTTTCTTGTTTGTTTGTTTTGAAGATTCTATGTACAAATAAATAATGGATCAGTAAATGAACCAACAAAGAAATCCCATAACCATGACCTATCTGATCTGGAGGTCATTATCATATTTTTTTAACATTAACATGAAATGAAATTTTCACTCAGGTTAAAAGGAACGTTTTCAAAGCCTCTCTTTTGGAGAAATGAAAATAAAATAATTGCTAATTCAGGCTTAAGATCTTTCTTATTTTTATGCATATTTCTTAAAATTGATATTTTTGTTTAGAGTAAGGCATTTTTTCACATTATTACAGAGCCAGTTTACTTTTTTAAAACAATAAACACTGTTTGTAATATGTGGAACATTGGTAATACAAAGTGCAATCTCAAAGAATTTGTTTACTGTAATAATTAGGGACTACATCCAGTGGTATGAAGAGAAAATGCAAATAAGAGCAGGACTTTCTCAAGCAGCAGGAAGGCAGAGGTGGGTGGTCCAGGGCCAGGGTGGTCTCCTCAGTGTCAATGCTCAGCCCTCTCCTTTTTTATGTTCTACACCCTAAGTTGGGGACTTTTGCCCTCAGTGTCACAGGATGGGCCCTGCCTCTTTAGGCACTGAGACTGCATTCCAGGCAGGGAGAGAAGGAAGGGGAAACGGTAAAAATCAGCTGAATCTGAACCCAATTATCTGGAAAACTATACTTCCCTGGAAGCTCCAAATGGCTTATTTCTGCTTATGTCTAACTGGACAGAGCTGAGTCACGTGGCCACCCCGAGCTGCAAGAGAGTCTGGGAGGCTGAGTGTCCAAGCACAATGCTGTACCATATCAAATTGGGAGAATTGAGACTGAAGATGCAGCTCACAGGGTCTGCCACACTCATCAGCCTCTTTTGCTTGCTGGTCAGATTTCTGAATACAGAACACTTTTCTAACAGTACAAACGGGGGTTCTGAGAATTGAATGAGGTATGTAGGGGAAAGATCTTATACAGGCTTCCTTCACATAATGACTGTACAGATGTCAACTTTTTACCATAAGAGCTCTTGAAAAATGATATCACATTCTAGGGTTTTTTTCCCCATTTAAAAAAATATTAAGCTTCTTACTCCAAAATGTACTCAATAAATATAAGATATACTACAAGAAGACATTTTTTTGACACTACAGTTTCAGGCAAATGCGTACACTCATCAACTTACTCAATACCACAGTCACTAGCCCAAGAACATCACGCAGGAAAAATTTGAACTGAGTACCCTATTTGGTGAGCCCACAAAGTTTTGGTTCCTGCATTCACCCTGGGCAAGGGGTGAAGCAGCAGCATTTTCATTAAGTGTCGGGTCTCTTGGATGTGTGTGCCATTCTCATGCACTTTGAAGGGCTTTCCTGCTCAGCCTTCATTCTGCCCTGGGTTTCTCTGCACCAAGCATTTACTCTTTAGAGCAGTTTGTGTGAGATAACCATTCTATCCCCCAAAGCTGAAAAATTAGTGAAGAAAATGTGCAAGAAAAAATGAAGGAGAATAAGAGTCATTTTCACATTGTTGTTTGTTAGGTAAAGTTATCTTTGTTGTTCAAGTGATATATTTTTCTATTTGTAACTTCTTTTTAACTTGGATTGGGATAGATTGCATTGTATCCCCCCCCCCATTTAATATTAAAGAAAAAAGTTAAGAGTTAATGGCTTTTCACTTATGGACAGATCTTTAAAGCTGTTAAGCTGGGGGTTGTCATGTGCTGTAAATCTCTGTGGAGATGGACGTTGTATCGAGGATGATGGGGAACTCAAGTTTGTGTGTTGACTTGAAATCTACAGGGGGATGGATGTCATATGCGATGTCTTGTTTAATCTTCCCAGCATCCCCCAGGGGCAGGCACATTGAGCCATTACACAGGGAAGTTATGATGGCTTCTTACCCCGTCAGCGTGACTGACCCAGAACTACGTTTCCCAGGACTCCCTCCCATGCATAGTTTTAGTTTCTGGTTGTGTGAGACCAGAAGGCAGAAGGGCAGTAGCGGGGCTTCCCTGGTGGTTGAGAGTCTGCCTGCCGATGCAGGGGACACGGGTTCGTGCCCCGGTCCGGGAAGATCCCACGTGCCGCGAAGCGCCTGGGCCCGTGAGCCATGGCCGCTGAGCCTGCGCGTCCGGAGCCTGTGTTCTGAAACGGGAGAGGCCACAACGGTGAGAGGCCCGTGTACTGAAAAAAAAAAAAAAAAGGAAGGGCAGTAGCAGCCCTTGGACGACTCACAGGTGTGCAGGCTCACCTGGTGGGCTCCCCCAGCTCCCACCCATCTCCTCCTTTAGCTCCTCCGAGTCCTGGGCCGCATGGGTGTAGCTCTGTGATGAAGGTACCAGTTTCTTCAGAAGGTCGCCTGTGTCCTCAATGCCGGAGATAGTGAGAAGCAATGTTGGCTCCAGCGTGTCCTCATGGGTTCTTTCTGCACGTCCAGCTTTTCTTCCAGATGACCCCCTCTGTTAACAGGATGCCCTCAAGCCCACCACCAGATGCAGGAGCAATGGCCTCTCTAGACTTTTCCACCAGCTCCCACATTACACTAGATCTAGTCCCTTTAATGTATTCCTTATTCCATGTCACTCGTGAGGCTCGCGACCCCTCAGTGAACCCTGACTGATACAGAAGTCCTCAATTCAGAGAGAAGATGTTCCTTACACTGGGCCTTACAGCTCCTTAGGGGACCTGAGAAAAGTGAGTGAAATTTATTCAACTCCTATCCTGCAACAGGCCGTGGAGTCAGTGCTGTTAATGTATTTAATCTTTACAGCAGGTATTATTACCATTTTATAGGAAAGGCAGCTCCTTTTTTCTTAGGGCTAGTTTTCCAAATAATTTTTTTTTTTTGCCTTAGTGCAAGCTGATGTCCAAAATTTATTTTTTATGGAGAATCTGTAGTTGTAAAAATATTACTCTGGAGACAAATTTTCAGAGAGCAGTAAATACCAGAAGGCAAGCCAAAAACTTCAGCACCCTGTTGAGATTGGGAAAAGGTAACGTTGACTTATTTTCACTTAAATTTTTGACTTGGAATAAACTCAGCAAGGGCTGGTTTTCTTCTTGCTGTCTCTATGGCTGCCCGTTTATTTCACTAAAGCGAATGATAGCCCAAAGGTGCTTGAGATAACATGGGTTACAAGATTCTACAGCTGTATATTCATTTCCCAGAATTCAGAAAAGTGCAGGGTTCTATTTGGTAAACATCACCTCCATGGAAATTAAGTTTACCCAGGTTGTGTATTTGAATATTAAACACACCCTGTCATGAATCAGGCTTGTTGGTCGACCAGCTGGCTGACCGTTTCTTTGTGTTCAGTCTTCCTCAAGCCTTTCTGCTCCTCCAGGCTGGCATTCAAATGCCAGGTCCTGGGCGTGTTTTGAAAGAATACATTTGAATGCAATTACTAAGTCTCCCTTAGAAGTCCAGCAGCCCTGTCCATTATAATAATTGATAGTCCAGAAACTTGTTAGAGAGAAGGGAATTTAATCAAAGCTAAAAGTAATTTATAGGGTAAGTCCGACATACACATACTTTCTCTAAGCCTCGGTTTGATTGGTTTTCATTTTGGGGATGTGTATTTGACATTTGAAACAATTTTGACCAATCATGTTTTTATTCGAGGCTGAGGGCTCTTTGACCTGGGTATAGAAAACGAGGGTGAGCACAAGAGAAATTTGGTGCCAGTGCTGACTGCTGAACTTTTGGGATCATAAAATATACTGCTAACTGTATGAAATAAGCACATTTGACTCGGGTTTCTCCTTTGGGATGGTATTGGCCAGCTTCCCAAGAGAGAAACTTCTTTTCCCTTCCCAAAGATTCTATCTCCAGCTGGACAGACTGTTTCTTCTGTTATTAGCGGCTGCAGCTGACGCTGTGGTGCCCTGCCTTTACCTCCCCGGTGCTTGTCTCCGATAACCTTATGAACCGATGTCTTCTTACTGGGAACTCTGCCATTCTTTCTGAACTTTTCCGGGACTTAAGAGCATGTTGGCCTGGACACACGCAAGCTGTAAATTCTGGGCAGTTAATACATCAGGAAGTAGTCCTTGGACAATGGTGGACGGCAGCTGGTGGATCAATACACAGCTGCCCCTCACGATGGTCAACCGTGAGGTGCTCCGTGTACAGTACTCCACGGCTCCCCGGTGGGACTGAGACGCAGTTGACCACAAAAAAACTTTTCCGTTTTATTTACGCAACCCTTTACTAGCTGCGTACTCTTCCGTCAGTTCCCCACTCCCCTGATCACCTCCCTGATAACCTATATATGGGAGTCCTTGTCTCAGGATCTGCTTTGGGGGAGCCCAAATCAAGATAGAGGCCTTTATCTCTGGTCTTGCCAGGGCTGCCTTTGTGGGCTCAACCCCAAGAGTAAGGTCTCTTGTGCTGAGCAGGTGAGCGGACGATGACTGGAGGGCCCATCTGCAGAGGAGCTAGCCAAGAGCTGCTGGGAGAACTCGTCCCAAGGCCAGCTTCTGCAGAGATGAGGTAGAGATGGGAGCGGAGAACTGGGCGCTCATCAGCAGGGGATGATGAAGAGAAATAGAACTCTGGTGGCTGAAAGCAGAAGTTTAAAGGGTCCCAGGACACTGGCCAGGAGACTGTCAAGAGTTTCTTCTTTCTCTACATACTTAATGAGGTCCTTCATCCTCCTCTGTCTTTTCACCTACCACTTGTGAGCTGACAATTCTTAAACGGCTAGCCCAGCTCTACAAAACCGCAAATGGATTTTCCTAGCACTCTTTACAATAATCAACAATAACTGCACCCGGACGCCCTATGGGAACCTCAAACTCAGTGTGCCCTGAACTTAGTTCATTATTTTCTCTCCATAATTCTCCCTTGCATCCCACCCCAAAGCCCCACACCTTCCCCTTCTTCAGCATCATTTCCTTCAACGAAAAGCAAGCCACACACTTCTGAGCTGCGTGCTGTTCCTTCTCCCCATTTTCCACTTCTGACTCCTCACCCAAATTGCCTAACCCTGTCCTTTGAGTCTTCCCAAAGGAGCCCACCCCGAATCACTGCTTCACATCCACATTATCCCTCATTTCAACTTTCCAAAGTCTCATGACTCCTTCCACTCCCCACCCACCACCCCATTCATGCTTCCAGAACAGTCTTTTTAAGTGATGAGTTTGATCATGTCCCCGCCACCCCCCTGTGGCCTGAAATCTTTGAAACCCCCTCCATCATCTACAAATACAAGTTTCAATGACGTGGGCTGACATGTCCTAGTTTTACTTCTTTTCTAGTCTCTTTTACTACCCTGTCTGTATATCTATGCATATTCCAAAGTGTATTCCAAGGAGTGTGGGCACCTTGGGATGCTCCTCTGCTTAAGGGTTTCGGGGTGAAAACTTGGACAGCACTGCCCACTTTGTCCCACTCTTGGATATTCTAAAGGTACATCAGCGTCAGCACATTCTAGACTCAGAGAAGTTCTGAAATAAAGAAATCTGTTTAATTTTGCTTCACTCACTGTTCCCCAGCGTATTTGGTTATGGGACTTCTTTTTCACCCTTACAGAATGGCAGCTCTTATTCATATTGTGAAGAGCTAGTATTCCTGGGATACGTGCCACTTTTCCTAACCACACCAGACTTGACATCTGAAACACACGTCAAATTCCAGGACTAGAGTTTTGTTTGTTTGTTGTTTTTTCTCTCAAGCTGTTCTCTTACTCTGGAATGACTTTACCCCAGTGCCTCTCAAAGTCCTGACTCAGCCTTCAGGGTCTAACTCAGATGTCACGTGCACCAGGCCGCCTCCCTCATGCCCACCCGCGTCCCTGCCCCTCCCTGGGTCCCTCCAAGTACATCTCTGTACCACTGTTACAGGAGTGATTTCTTTCTGCCTTGCAGTATTAACTTACATTCCTGTTCAAATTCAAGATCTTTGAACACAAAAATGTTTCATTTTTCTTTTTTGAAATGTGACCTACAGTACTGTGCAACTACATTGACCCTCAAAGAGTCCATGAGGGAGGTTTTTTCTGAATCAATTTCACAGTCATTTCATTATTCCTTGTAGAGTCCGTCCAAGCAACAGAAGAGCACGATTTGTTCTCGGTCCGAGCTGGTGAGAATCCCAGCAGGGCGGCTGGGACCACAGCATTCTATGAAGCTTCTCTGGGCCCGTAGAAGAGTTGGTGAGAAGTCAGTGAACACGTGTGTGGGCGAGGCTTACACTGGACCTGGAACCCAGCTGTTCTCTAGACCACAGCAGTGGGTGACATGCTGTAAGTTCATCACGAGCATTGATTAATTACAAGCTCACAGCGGTCTTATGAGGCACATGTTATTCTTCTCACATCACAGGGGACAAAACCGAGGCTGGATTCTGAGCTTTGCAGTCTCCCCCCATAGCCCGGGGTCTGAGGCTCCGCCACACGACCTTGCAGACTGAGGTGGTGAGAGTACTTACTAGTTGTAATTTTTATTCACAGAGACTATAAGAGATGGGGAATTCACGTGAAGAGCCAGCCCAGTGTCCAGAGCGGCTTGTGGTAAGTTTGGGGGTTGGGTGGCACTCTTGATGTCCTTATTATTATGACCACCTCATCGTCATCGTCCATGACAGGATGAAGGACTTCAGATGGAAAACTGCCCCCTTGTGGTTATGCAAATTCGAGACGTTGCACGGGCATCCTCAGTGATCTTCTCACTAGAGGGAGGGAAGGGCTTCGTTCAAGACTGATGTTTCATTCCGGTTTCCTCCGAAAAACAAAAAGCAAGAACACCTCCCTCTCAAAAACTCTGGGTCTTATGACAAAAAGTATTTGGGAAAAATGAAGCTCCTAACAGTGCAGGAGCAGGTGCAACCATGTGTCTTTGCCTACGTGAATGTGGGAACCAAGCTGGTGAGTCATTGTCAACTGCCCGTAGTGGCCTTGGGGGTGGCATCCCCAGGGCTGGACCCATCCCACCTCTCCTCCTTACCTGTTCCCAGCAAATCCCTGACTGGTCTCTCTGTGCAGGCCACTCATCCCATCGTGTCCATCCTCACCCACTGCCTGTTTGTGACTCACAGGGCAGAGCGTGGCCACCCCCTCCTGTAAGCTCCCAAGCGTGGACATCTGGGTGCTCCAGCATACGTTCAAGGCCCACCCTATTCACCCACCCAGTCCCACTCTCCACCTGCTCACCTTCTGTATCAGTCACTCAGGCCTCTCCTGGCCATGACTTTAGGGTCCTTGTTCACCCTCAATCTGGACTGTCTTTTATCTCATTTTCCTCTCATTTAAATCTATTCCAGCCCAAGATACCTCAATTACCTTCCCTTCCACAAAGGCCTGGCTGGTGAGTCAAGACAAAAGGCTCATTACCCCTGGAAGACCCCTCTTCACAATCCCTGTCCCCACGGTGGTTTCCTTAACCTTCCACCGCAGCTGTGAGGGTGGCCCATGCTTTATCTGATGGTTGGACGTTGACAAGTTTGTGTTCCCAAGTCTGTTGTAAAATCCTCATCCTATTAAGCATCTGTGTCTGCCTGCAGCCGAGCAGATCCGGGCTTGCACTTGCTTCTGTGATTCTCTATCAACTTGATGCTGAACAGGGAACCCAGTCTCTCTCATTTACTCATTGTTACTGTGATCACTGAATTACGCAGCTGCAGCCAAAGTGTGAGTTGATGAGCAAACCCATGTCTTCTTCTGGGTCACACAGCCGGACCTCACGTCTGAGCCTCCCTCGGGGTTAGGTGGGGTCATGTGCGTAAAGAGTGTGAACAGGAGCGAGGTTGGCCGCTTCCGGGCCTGGCCCCTAAAGCCTTCTGAGCCACTCTGCAGGCTCTCTTCCATTTCTGTAGCAACCCTGGATGTCACGTTTTGAAGATGGGGGTGTGGTGGCCAAAATCCACTATGGCCTCCAGGGATCTCACCTCCTGGGGTTCACACCTCCCACATACAGTGTGTCACCAATAGGTATTATGGAAGTGGCAGTGGGACTTCCGAGGCCAGGTCATAAATGTCATGCAGCTTCTGTCTTGCCCTTTCTTGGGTCACTCCCTCTGGTGGGAGCCAGCTGCTGTGTCAGCAGGACACTGAGCATTTCCATGGAAGGTCCATGCAGTGGAGAGCTGAGACCTCATGTGGACCCCCAGCACAAACCCTCAGTCGTGTAATGGAGCCTTCTTATAAGTGGTACTCCAGCCCCGGTCCAGCCTTCAGATGATGCAGCCCTGGCTGACGTGTTAACTGCAGCCTCACAAGAGACTGAGCAAAACCACCCAGCTAAGCTGCTCTCAAATTTCTTCCCCCACGGAAACGAATAATAATAATTGTTGTTTTAAGCCACTAAATTTGGGGGTAACCTGTTATGCAGCAGTAAGCAATAGATACCTAATAGAGGGAGCCACAAGATGGAAGGGGCTCGAATCCCTGAGTGACCTGTTGGATGGGAGCTCACACTGAGATCTGGGGCTTTATCTCTAAGTGGCTTAAACCTCATTAGCTTCGTGGTCTTTGTCAGACCTCAGCCCATTTCTCTGTTTATTCAGGTCTTCCTTTTATGACCTTTAGTAAAATTTTATCATTTTCTTCCTGTAGGATTTGAATTTTCTTGTTTATTTCTATTTCTGGACACTTATTAGTTGGTGTTGCCATTGTGGATTGGATTCTCTATTCTATTTCATTTTCTTTCTTTCTGTTTGTTTGTTTGTTTGGCTTGTAGGTAAGAACCTAGATGATTTGGGTATGTTGATCTTCACATTCAGTCGCTCTTCTCAACTTTCACTTAGATGCAAAAAATTGCCAATTAATTTTGGATTCTCTATATAATTATATCATGCACAGAAAATAACAGTTTTCCTATTATTTGCCAGTGACTCTTTTTTCTTTACTTTTCTTTTTTTTGTGTGTGTGTGTGTTGGCAAATACTTCCAACGGGATGCTGAGTGGTTAAGGTGGGAGTAGTCAGCCTTGTCCTTTGAATGTGTCACCATTAAGCACGATGCTTGTTGGGGATTGCTAGTGAATGGCAGTTAGCATGTTTTCTTTGATGTCTAATTTGCTAAACATTTTTAAAACAAAAATTGTTTTTGAATTTATCAAATCATTTTTGACCTCTATTGAGATTATCACATTCTTTTTCAAATATAATATATTAATGCAATTATTAACATACATAGATTTTTATAATTTTGTATTGATCTTGCATTCCTAATATAGTCCTTATTAAGATATATTATTATTATTATTATTATTATTATTTTTTGTGGTATGCAGGCCTCTCACTGCTGTGGCCTCTCCCGTTGCGGAGCACAGGCTCTGGACGCGCAGGCTCAGCAGCCATGGCTCATGGGCCCAGCTGCTCCGCGGCATGTGGGATCTTCCCAGACCGGGGCACGAACCCGTGTCCCCTGCATCAGCAGGCGGACTCTCAACCACTGCGCCACCAGGGAAACCCAGGATATATTATTTTTAAATACATATTGTTGAATTCAATTTAATAATATTAAATAAAGATTTTTTCCCCTGTATATTCATAGGAGAGAAGAGTATATTATTTTCTGGAGTTGTCTTTCCCTGAATTGGATAACATTGTTTATTGTAGTAAAATGAACTGGGTCCCTTTTCATTTCTTTCTGTCCTCCTGAACAACTCCTGTACTGTAGGATCTGTTTCTTTAATGTTCTGTGGAACTTCACCCATAAAATCTAGGCCTTGTCTTTCTTTTTTTTTCCTTTTAAAAATAAAGCTTGACTGCCTTTGTGATTTCTTCTAAGGTTCCTCACCTACTTTTTAACTTTCTCTTAAGCCAATTTTTTTTAACATCTTTATTGGCATATAATTGCTTTACAATGGTGTGTTAGTTTCTGCTTTACAACAAAATGAATCAGTTATATATATGCATATGTTCCCATATCTCTTCCCTCTTGCCTCTCCCTCCCTCCCACCCTCCCTATCCCACCCCTCTAGGTGGTCACAAAGCACTGAGCTGATCTCCCTGTGCTATGCGGCTGCTTCCCACTAGCTACCTACCTTACGTTTGGTAGTGTATATATGTCCATGCCTCTCTCTCACTTTGTCACAGCTTACCCTTTCTTAAGCCAATTTTAATAACTAAAATGTCTCCTTTACTATGTTATATTTCCTTTCTTATTCCTAAACTTAACTATTTGTTTCTTCACTTCCAATTTCTTAATCAGATTTTCCAAGACTTTGCCTATTTTATTGGTTTTCAAATAAGCGGCTTTTGGCTTAATTCTACTTTATTCGGTTTACTATTTCAAATACCTACTACGTGTAGGTTTATTTTGATGTTTTTCTAGCTTCTTGAGTTAAAGGTTTAGATAATTTATCTTTAGTCTTTCTCCTTGTTATATAAATGCAGTAGTTCTACAAGTTTCCCTTTGAGTACACCTTAGTTATCATCCCATACACCTTGATATCAAATATTTCATGGTTTATTAGGAAAGACTGTAGAGTTTATAACTTGATTTTGCATTAGCTATTTGGATCAATGTTTTAAATCTTCAAGTAGTTCTTTTTATTTTCATCTGCTTGCCCCTCTTTATCTTTTCTCTTTCTCCTCCTCATTGTAATTTTATACCAATAAGTTCACCATATTGACTGTATAGCAGCTTCAAATTTGTTTAATTGCTAAATCTTTAATGCCTTATTTTGTTCAGTTTGCCATATCCATGATTGAGAGCAGTAATTTGAAATTTTCTACTATTTTACTAAGTCAATGTCTCATTTTGGTTTTTATCAAGTTTTGCTTTATAAATATTGAGGCTACTTTATTAGGTGCATTCAAGTTTGGAATTGTCCTAGCTTTTTGAAGATGTGGACATTTTTTTATGATCTGGCTTTCTCTTTCCCTCTTAATGCTTTTTGTATTTAACTCCATTTTGTCTGATTTTAACATAATTTGTCCAGCTTATTTGTAATTAATATTTACCTGGCTCTTATTTTTCCATCCTTTTCTTTGGCCTTTTCATGTCCTTAGCTTAAGTTGTATGGCTTGTGAAAAGTACAGAGCTGGATTTTGTTTCTTGTTTTATTTCAGTCTCACAAGTTCCACTTGATTGATGATACATCCATTCTTGTATATTGTGATTATTGATATGTTTGAACTTGCCTATTCTCATCCTACTTCTGAATTTCTCTTTGACACAATTTTCTATGCTTCTTTTCCCTCCTTTACTGCCACTGATTAGATGGAGTAAAGTTTCATGATTTATTTTTCTCATTACATTTTTCCTCTCTCTGTGGGTTTAGAATTTATGTATTTATATAATTTACATATTTTCTATCTGTTTTATATTATATATTTTATTTCTGTTATTTTAATGCATCTCCAGTGATGTTGAACCATATGTGTAGAATATAAAGATATCTAAAGACCAGCTCAGATTTTGGGGGGGTAAGGTGGTGGGGTGGAGGAGAATGCAGGGTGTCTGTGGTGTGTAGAAACCGCTGAATGCAGTCCAGGCAGCAGGGACATTCTGGTGTTTTCACAGGTTTTAAGGAGAAGAAGGAAAAGGAGCAGAAATTAGATAAGAGAGGCAAAAAGGGCAAAGGGGGGGGGCACAGAGGAGGGCAGGGTCTCAGAGGCTTAAATGTGCACTTCCCACTGGGACACAGCCTGTGGGCTTGCCAGTGTGTGTGTGTGTGTGTGTGTGTGTGTATGTGAGTGTGTGACTGTGTGTATGTGAATGTGTGTGAGTGTGAATATGTGTATGTGATTGTGAGTTTGTGTATGTGTGTGTGTATGTGTGAGTGTATGTGTGTGAGTGTGAGTGCATGAGAATGTGTGCATGTGAGTATGTGTGAGTGTATATGTGATTGTGTGAGTGTGTATGTGTGAGTGTGTATGTGTGAGTGTGTATATGTGTGTATGCGTGTGTCTGTGAGCATGGGAGTGTGTATGTGTGTGAATGTGAGTGTGTATGTGTGTTATGGATTGTGTGTGTGTGTGTGTGTGTGTGTGTGTCTCTGAACACCGAGGACAGGGAGAGGCGGGAGCAGGGAGGAAGGGGGAAAATCCATCAGACAGTGAATGAAGGCAGCTCTTCACTTTCCTTATCACCAAAGACAGCAAAGTCCGAGAGGAGAGAAGGCAGCTGGGACTGGGAGAGTGGAGGCCACTCCCATCACAGTGGAGGAAAATGTTCTAGGCAGGATCCTGGGTCCTTTTCCAGAAGACACAGGCATCGGGAGACATTGGATTAATTTGGCTCAGAGGTGATAGGGTGACAGCAATAGTGACCTGGACAGGTCAGTCCGGTGTGGTTCAAAAATCTCTCCTCTTTCACAGGGAAAGCCCACATGATGTGATTTCTGAGAGTTTCGTCCTAGGCAGTTGGTTCTCTGGCTTGTACGCCAGCTATTGGTACAAGAATCAATTTGTTGACAATGGTTACTAGAGACATTTCAGGTCTCATCTCAGTGTAATCTATACTCAGATTAAATTATAAACAGATTTCTAGAATTCCATGATAGTCCACATGGTGTAGAAAAGTAGAATTCAAACTGAATATTCTCTAGTGTGGTGACGAGAGTGCTAGTGACATGTCAGTTTATGAGAAACAGACACGGTAAAATAGAAGACCCCCAGGTCTAGTTGACGGCTCCCCACAAGTCAGGGTGGGGAAGTCTTTTCCTGAACTGACACACAAAATAGAGTTAATTACTCTGATTTTTTAAAAAATTATGCTTTTTACTTTAAACTGTATTTTTGTTTCTGTTAATGCTAAAATCACAGCATAAGCATTTCCAGCCCCAAATGCACTGTGACCTTTCACTATTCACCTTCCTCATCTATTTCCTATCACAGCCTACATCGTAGTGAATGAGAGAAGGGCTGGGACACGACTTATGCCCTGGAAACACCTTCCACAGGGAATGGAATTGAGAAACGAGGAAATGATACTCGCTTTCCTGGTATCATGTGAAGATGGAGGGGATTTTAAAAAATACTATTTTATCATGGAAGTCACCTAAATACTACCAGTAGCCCCACCACACACATGGAGCCAGATATGCAGTAAATTAGACAAATACTAAAGTACTAATAGCAGAAAGTTGCAACCAAGGTACCTGTCTGTTTCATTTAAATAGTTTATTTCCTGTGACTGTTTAGAAACTGTTTTAAAACTTTTTAAATTATTTTTAAAAAAATCAAGTCGTTTGAAGTCACTTGGAAATGCCGAGTTTTCTAACGTAGGTTTTGCCACCACCCATTGGAAAGACCCTGGTAGCCCATTTCTCACTGCGTCCTGCAGCTCCCCTATCTCAGAATTCAGTGTTCCTTTACCAAGATCGAAGCATGCCTCAGCCTCAGCCCTGCTTTATCCCTACCCCTGTCGTCCCTGCTTGTTTATAGTTTCTGGATTAATGCACTTCTCCAAATAGGCTACCAAGAAGAAAGTTCCCCCCAGGATCCTGCCTCAAGCTCTCACCCAGACCCCTGGGAATGCAGACACAGGAGTCCTGGCTACAGGCCCCCGTGGGATGGTGGTTGCCTGTTCTGGAAGGGAGAGAATTTGTGTACAAGATTTCTCTGACGGTTGATCCTTCCCAGCTTCTCCTCGGTTGGGATTTGGTGGCATCCCCGCACTGCCCTGTCAGCCCAAGCCTTCACTGGCCTCCACCCCTGCAGTTGGATGCCCAAATGTCCAACACACATAACCATGGCTTCATGCTAAGAAGGGGACAAAACCTTGAAAAATCGTCAGTCCATCTTTCGTATGGTTGGATCAAGTTGGATTTATGAGGAAATCTCATGATTTACCCCAGAGCCCGATCGTCCTGCTCAAGCTATAGAACAGGCTCCCTTTAGTCAGGAAAAATAGGGTATCAAGAACGTTCTAAACACAAAAGGGTCAGCGACATAATCCACTCCCAGTGGAGTGGGGAGGTTTGTTTCGAAGGCTAGTTCTGGAGCTCCTCAAGTGTGCATGTCCTGGCCATGATGCTCCTTGGTAGGAGAGTGGGTGGGGTTAGACCCAGGAGGTTCTGCAGAGCCTTTTAAATCAGAGGCTGCCTCCCATCAGGGAGATGCACACTGGAGGAGGGTGCTGAACATGGCCTGAGGATTAGCACCCTATCCTGCCCTGTCAGCAGTCCTTCCCTGCTGGAACCATCCCATTGGCCAGCCTGTCCTTCTAGAATCTCAGGTGCATCGATCGCAGCCTTTGGACCCCCTCTGCGTCCTCTCATCCATTTAGGCCACCTGTTTTCAGTAGTATCTCTCTTCTCCAACTTAATCTCAGGTAGCCACCAGTATTGCCTTCCTGAAATACAGGTCATTGCAGTGGCTCCCTACTGCCTACAGAAGAGCGTACCAACTTCTGGATGTCAGACCAGCTTTCTTCACACATCCTTCACCTAACACACTGACTCTATTTATCTATCTATCTCTTCCTTCTTTCCTTCCTTCTTTCCCTCCTTCCTTCCTTCCTCCCTTCCTTCCTTCTTCCTTCCCTCCTTTCTTTCTTTCTTTCCTTCTTTTCTATTAGGCAAGTTTTTTAATTGAAGTATAGTTGATTTACAATATTGTGTTAGTTTCAGGTGTACAGCATAGTGATTCAGTATTTTTTCAGATTATATTCCATTATGGGTTATTACAAGATAATGAGTATAATCCCCTGTGCTATACAATATATCCTTGTTGCTTATCTATTTTGCATATAGTAGTTTGTATCTGTTAATCCCATACCCCTAATTTGTCCTTCCCCTCTTCCCTCCCCGCTTTGGTAACCATAAGTTTCTTTTCTATGTCTGTGAGTATGTTTCTGTTTTGTATATACACTCATCTGTATTATTTTTTAGATTCCACATATAAGTGATATCATTACAGTATTTGTCTTTCTCTGTCTGACTTATCTCACTAAGCATAATATTCTTCAGGTCTATCCATGTTGCCGTAAATAGCGGTATTTCATTCTTTCTTAAGGCTGAGTAGTATTCCATTGTAAATATGTACCACATCTTCTTTATCTATTCATCTGTTCATGGGCACTTGGGTTGTTTCCATGTCTTGGTTATTGTAAATAGTGCTGCTATGAACATTGGGGTGCATGAATCTTTTTGAATTAGAGTTTTCTCCAGGTATATACCCATGAGTGAGATTGCCATACCGTATGGTAGCTCTATTTTTAGTTTTCTAGGAACCTCCATACTGTTTTCCCTAATGGCTGCACCAATTTACATTCCCACCAAGTGTGGGAGGGTTCCCTAGTCTCCACATCCTCACCAACTAATCTTTATTTTTTGAGGGGTCTCTGCACTCTGATGCTTCTGGACCTTTGTGTGTGCAGTTCCCTGAGCCTGGAAATCTCCCCCTTCCTCATTTCCAGTGATCACAATACTTCACCTTTGTCAAGACCTCCCTTTACTGCTCCGTTTTGTGTGATGTCTTCTCTGGGGTCAGGGCTGGAGATCACTGATGTCCTCTTCTCATTCTCAACAAATGGGAGCGTTTCCTCCACATCCTTTTGTGTGTCTTATCTGGCCTTGAGTTATTTATTGAAGTTTTATGTTATTTATCTTATTCCTCCAGCCAGATGACATTTTGGTTCCCTGTGCCTCAGTATTCCAAACACAAGCTTGCATTCAAATACTTAGAAATTCAAATACAAAGAAAATCCTAAGCCTTTCCTTTCTTTGTTCCTTCTTTTGATGCCACCTGGAAGCTCCCTTTGGGAGTTACTTGCCAGCCCCTGGGTGGTCCCACAGTTTCCTATTTCTGGGCCCAAATTGGACCCAAACATTCCCCTTTTTGAAATTACCATGTCATCCTAATATGAAGAATGTCTGGGGTCTTAGGTTACTTGGCTTGGTGTCTGAGCAGAACTTTCTTGTTGCAGATCCCAATGCCATTTGATTTTCTTAGAATTGAGGGAAAATCATATTGTGATTCTGTAATCAAAATTATATGAAACTAGACATTATTTTCAGTTTATCATACAAACAAGTTGTTTCTGAATTGATCAGTTTTTAATTGTCCATTTAAATTGGTTCTATTTTCAAAATATGAACTTGCTTTTCCTTAATTCAACTCATTTCTAAAGAACCATTAGACCTACTCATGAGATGATAAAATTTTTAGATAATATTTCCTTGTGGAACTATTAAAACATTTATAAAGATAGAGAGAATAGTGTGAGAGCCCTCATATATTTGTCATCCCGCTTCATCACTCTTCCCCTGGACTATTTTGAAGCTAATTTCAGATATGTTTTCATCTGTAAATATTTTGCAATATTCTTCTAACAGTTAAGAAAATTAAAAAAACCCCACAATATCAAACATAAATCTATTTATAAATTCTTTTTTTTCAATGGTTTCAGGTATTATATCTAAAATACGACTTTTTTAAACAGTATGATCACATGAATCTTACAAAGTTTCGTTTATAACATCAATCTAACACTTTCATACACAGCATTTATTGTACAGAGTACTCTGAAGGAAGAAAAATATGTACAGCCATTTGTTTTCATTAATACGTTTCTATTCTGTCCTGCAATACTGAAAAGACATTCGGTTGTAGGTTGCAACACCAGGTGAAGCTCTCCTGCAGGTGTACCCCATTGGGATGCCAGGAAGGGGTATTATTTCTGCACAGAGAACCCTGAAACGTTACTGTAAGTTGCTCTAACTGTGCTGGTATTTGTGCAGCACTGCCTGTTTATTTATATTTAGATTTGAAACCCTTACTGCTGTTGACAAGTTGTTTTAAGGGACACAAATTTAAGTGTTAAAGCCACCTCAGCAATTGATTAGACTTTGTTTAATTTCTTCTCCATAAACCATAGTTTTTATATTTCTACCAGAAAAGTTAAAATCTTTTTTAAAAGTGTTGTTTTATAATTTGTAACTCCTAGGGGTTATTTTTGTGCTATTTATAAATTCTTACTATTACACGTTTCTTGCAGGCTGGGGCTGTGACACCCTTGTTAGGAATGTGCCTACAGTTGCCAGAATCTTTCATACAGAAGTTACTCAGCTCCTTGTTGATTAATAGATAGATTAATGGATTGATTAATGGATTCATCAATTAATTGATGCTTGGATCATTGGCTTTCTGGGTCACCACCAACACTTGCACAGGGTGGCCTGTCTTGGGTTGGTTTCTTACTACTCCTCTCGTGATGGATGGGTATTAC